>NC_092753.1:60236771-61567501 GCF_047496795.1 Chiloscyllium punctatum | reverse complement strand
GGAGCCTGTTACAAGTACCTGATGAGCAAACAGAAGCAGAAATTTTATTTTCAAAGATTCATGCTGCAATGAAAATATTATACAAAACATACAAAATTGCACACTTAGCTAATTAACATTTGTAAACTGAAATCAGAATATCGCAGGCAGATATATTGATGGGTGTCTCAGGTAGCTCATTAGAGAACAAGATTTGTAGATCAGATCATCATGACACATTTGGAGGCCATCAGGTAAAATTTGCAATGAAATCAGCCAAGGTGTTTAGTGGCTAAATTCAGCAAAGGTAGGTGTCAGGATTGGGAGGTTAGAGACTGTTACAGAAAATGAATATAAATCTGAATGGGCATAGTGAACTCCCACCACTGGCCTATAATAATCATGATATGCTGTTTGAAATACTGTGGCACTGGATTTTCTATGAACAATATCACAAAAAGTTTGTACATATTTTCTTCTTTTCTTTCCCTTAGTTTCTTGGCACATTTAGTGCATGCTAAATTCCATAATAACCATGTTAGATTTCCATTTTCCACCGACGTAACATATTATTTGGAAAGTCAAAATAGAGTAAAGAAAACAGTGAAGTCTTTGTTGAAGAAATAACTGGGATTGATGTGAACACTACTTAGCAGCAGTTTTGTGTTTTCTGGTCAATTCATAAATGAATTAAAAAATAATTTACCTGGAGGGGAATACTGACACTGAGAGATTACTGCCTGTTGGATTGCATTGTTTGAACTTTGGAGGCTGCATGTATCTGTTTCTGTTCCGTGAAATGGCATTGGATATATTGGTCTATTGCTAACATCTGAAAGAAATAAATTAAAAATGATACTTGTGTATGAAGAGTGTTTGTTATCCTAGATGCCTATTCATTTAAAAATATTCTTTTAAGGAGCTTTTATTTTGCTGTTCGTCTATTCAGGCTATTCATCTTTGCATTCAGATAATACTGATAGGCTTGTGAGATTCACGTACGTCCCCAGTTTCATTGTTACATTGCTTTACCCTCTTTCTCCTTAATTTTTCATCAGGAGCACTCCCTATCCATTGGCTTCCATCATTTGTGCCCTTTGATTGCTTTATCAATTATTTATCTGTTTTATCTAAATGTGACCATTATTCTCCAGATTTTGATTTCTCAGGTATTGTTTGTGCATTTCTTTAATACAGAATTTTCCCTGTAATTCCTCTAACCTTGGTAAATGCACCTTGCCACCGAAGTTTTGCACTATTTTGGAGGCTTAGGAAATTAAATGTCCCTCAGCAACCAACATTTCCATGACATATTTATCTGAATTCTGATTTGAATAATTTCCAATACAGGAAGTTTATTCTGTATTATATCTGATGTGTTGCTGGTGTTGAACCTCTGACAATGGTTTGCCTGGATTACTATTGTTAATTTTGGTTGTTTGATCAGGAGAGCTTTCTTATATGCATCCTAATTATTGCACCAGAAGTGATCTACTTCCACAAAATTATTTCTGAGTTCTCAGAAACGGACCGGAAATGTTAACTCTGATTCCTCTGCACAGATGCTGCCAGACCTGCTGAGCTTTTCCAGCAGTTTCTGTTTTTGTTTCTGATTTATTTAGCATCTGCAGTTCTTTTGGTTTTTATCCACTCATTTATATTCATACATTAATTATTTATACTTTCGCTACTTTGGACTTAAAATCAATTTTATTTTTCCCCTGTATTTATGGTAAAAGCAAATTGCTTTGCTACCAAAAATATAGAAGTATGTTCGCAACATCACAGAACTAATTGTTTAACTACATTTCAAAAACAAAGTTGCCAAACATGTTAATTTCCAGATTGAAGAAAAGGTGTTGGATTTTGCTTTGAAAATACTGGTGAGGCAAAAAGATTCACCAAAACATTAGGGAATATATCAAACAGCAACCTATGAACATACAAACATGCACTGTTAATTTGTGAAGATCCACAAATTATAGTCCATTTTACTCTGCCCTCTGTTCAGATGAGTTATTCAAGTAATACCTTGGGGGACTATTATTGAAATACACATAAATGTATGAAGTTATAGCCCTTATTATGGCCTGCTAACATAAAAAAAAGTAAATGCGAGAGCATTCTTTTTGTGGTTTTTCATGGTGTGGTAAAACTTATTTCTTGCCAAAGGACCTCTCTGACACTGAAAACCTAATGCTACCAGGGTGATAGCTCAAGTTTTTAAAATTCAATTCGTATTGAATTCATTTAACTAAGAAAACCATTTAGTTTGACTTTTTCCTATCTGTCTTTGTTTTCTGTTTGTGGCAAGTTCCATTTTTCTTTCTTCTTATTTTATTTTCTGTACATAATTTATATCTGGCTTATTCTTTGGGATTTCTACTTCCTGGGTTAGATTCTGTGAGGCTATATTTGATGAATGATTAGATTCCCGACAGTGTGGAAACAGGCCCTTTGTCCCAACAAGTCCACATCGACCCTCCGAAGAGTAACCCACCCAGACTCATTTCCCTCTGACTAATGCACCTAACACTATGGGCAATTTAGCATGGCCAATTCACTTGACCTGCACATCTTTGGACTGTAGGAGGAAACCGGAGCACCTGGAGGAAACCCACGCAGACACAGGGAGAATGTGCAAACTCCACACAGACAGTTGCCTGAGGCTGGAATTGAACCCAAGTTCTTGGCGCTGTGAGACAGCAGTACTAACCACTGAGCCACCGTGCCGCCCAGGGGAGTCAATGTATCAGGTCGGGACCTTCCATCAGTCCCGACCTGAAACATTGACTCCCCTGTTCCTCTGATGCTGCTTGACCTGCTGTGTTTTTTCCAGCTCCACACTTTATCGACTCTTGACTTTCCAGCATCTGCAGTCCTCACCGTCTCCAAGAAGTTGACTAAATGTAACATCAAGGAGTCTCAGCAAACCTGAAATCAATGGGAATTGGTAGACAACTCTCCATTGTTTGAAGTCATGCCTAGCGCAAAGTTTGGCGGTTGTGGTTGTTGAACTTCACCAACACATTCTACCCTGACTTTAAATTCTCCTGGACCATCTCTGACCATCTCTCTCCCCTTCCTGGACCGCTCCATCTCCATTAATGACGACCGACTTGACACTAACATTTTTTACAAACCCACAACTACCTGGGTTATACCTCTTCTCACCCTTCCTCCTGCAAAAATGCTATCCCGTATTCCCAATTCATCTGCCTCTACCGCATCTGCTCCCAGGAAGACCAGTTCCACCACAGAACATACCAGATGGCCTCCTCCTTTAGAGACCACAATTTCCCTTCCCCCATGGTTAAAGATGACCTCCAACGCATCTCATCCACATCCTGCCCCTCCGCCCTCAAACCCCACCCCTCCAACTGTAACAAGAACAGAACCCCCCTGGTGCTCACCTTCCACCCTATCAACCTTTGCATAAACCAAATCATCCGACGACATTTCCGCCACCGCCAAACGGACCCCACCACCAGGGATATATTTCCCTCCCCACTCATTTCCACTTTTCGCAAAGACCATTCCCTCTGCAACTACCTGGTCAGGTTCACGCCCCCCCAACAACCCACCCTCCTTTCCTAGCACCCTCCCCTGCCACTGTAGGAATTGCAAATCCTGCCCCTGCACCACCTCCCTCACGTCCATCCAAGGACCCAAAGGAGCCTTCCACATCCATCAAAGTTTCACCTGCACATCCACCATTATCAATTACTGTATCCGTTGCTCCCAATGCGGTCTCCTCTACATTGGGGAGACTGGACGCCTTCTTGCAGAGCACTTTAGGGAACATCTCCGGGACACCTGCACCAATCAACCACACCGCCCTGTGGCTCAACATTTCATCTACCCCTCCTACTCTGCCGAGGACGTGCAGGTCCTGGGCCTTCTCCACTGCTGTTCCCTCACCACCCGACGCCTAGAGGAAGAACGCCTTATCTTCTGCCTCAGAACGCTTCAACCCCACGGCATCAATGTGGATTTCACCAGTTTCCTCATTTCCCCTTCCCCCACCTCACCCCAGCTCCAGCCTTCTAGCTCAGCACCGTCCCCATGACCTGTCCTACCTGCCTATCTTCCTTTCCACATATCCACTCCACCCTCCTCTTTGACCTATCACCTCCATCCCCACACCCATTCATCTATTGTACTCTATGCTACTTTCTCCCCACCCCACCCCCCTCTCATTTATCTCTCCACCCTGCAGGCTCCCTGCCTGTATTCCTGATGAAGGGCTTTTGCCCGAAACCGATTTTCCTGCTCCTCGGATACTGCCTGACCTGCTGTGCTTTTCCAGCACAATTCTAATCTGGACGTTGTTGATAGATAGCTATCTAAGACCTACTGCATTGCTGCAAAGGATGTTTGGGGTAGATGTGTTCAATCAATCTGTTTTGAAATGCTATTACACACCTCTGTAACAGGTGGGATTTGAACCCGGACCTCTTGGTTCAGAGGTAGGGATACTTCCACCATGCCACAAAAGCCGTAAGAGATTTTTAGAGGAGATATTTTATAATCAACCTGATCAGACATGTTAAGGCTCACCTCTGAACCCAGGTCTCCTGATCCTGAGGTAGAGACACTAACGCCGCAATATTGGTAGTATTCTAGGCTGAAGCACCTTCAACAGCTTCATAATTTACCATCCCTCCATCATTAGCTCAAGAGTGGAGTGTTTGCTGAACGCTGTAGTGGGCACTACCAAGACTGATGTAAGCAGACCACAAAGAAGCCCAATGGGTTGCTGGACCAGGTAAATTGGGGGCATTTGCCAAGGGCATTTTTATCTTAAAGAGGGATGATGTAGGGGCTGTGTTTAATGGCTATGTGTATAGGAAGGCAGGGTGGTTTAATCTTCTGATGGGGTGACCCTGATGGGGGAAGGGTGCCTTTCAAATGTAGCACCATTTTCCTTCTTGGCATTTTAAAAAACAAAAAAATGGCTGTCCACCCCTCACATGCCAAGCATGCCATGGTATAAGGAGGGTATTAGTGCATTTAATTGACCTTAATGATTTATTTATATTTGGTGGGTGAGCATATTATGGTCTCCATTTTATAGCGATGTGCTCAGGAGCGCAGGTGGTAAGGTGCTGGGCTGGGGCTTGCTCTGTTTTACATGCCCGTATGCTGAAAATTTGCATTTCTTGTGAATGTCCTCACCACATGGCACAGAGATAGCAATTGTGCATAGTTTGGCAGTGGAAGGCAGCTGCCTGGACCAAAGATGTCATTGTTCATGTAATGCCAGTGGATAGGGATGAGTCAAATTCCTTACTGTTGATTGACTGAAATAGTGGAAATTTCCCCTCCTGCTAAGAAGTTCATTAAAATCATTTCAATACGAAATTTAGAATTTTGAAAGAAAGCACCTCACCCAGACCCCTCCTCCTACCCTATCCCTTAAACCCTGAATTTCCAACTGCTAACCCAACGGGCTTGCACATCCTTGAACAGTATGGGCAAATTAGCTAACCTGCACATATTTGAACTGTGAGATCAAACCAGAGCAACCAGAAGAAACCCACGCAGACATGGGGAGAATGTGCAAACTCCACGCAGAAATTGCCTGAGGGTGGAATCAAATCTGGGTTCCTGGTGCTGTGAGGCAGCAGTGCTAACCACTGAGCCACCATGACACCTTGTCACTGACCCTGTCTGCTAGTAACAATTACTCATTTGCTGAACACACCATGCAGAAGCATGTAATGTCCACCGTATTGTTTTTCACAGCAGCACAGAATGCAGAAGTAATATTTAAGCAATTAGGAGAGTTGGGTAAGAAAGAGAATCAAAACTCATTGAGATAAATATGTTTAATCAACTCAATAAAAGTTGCTGGACAAATGATATGTCACAGCTGCAATGTTTAGATTAGATTAGATTAGATTACTTACAGTGTGGAAACAGGCCCTTCGGCCCAACAAGTCCACACCGCCCCGCCGAAGCGTAACCCACCCATACCCCTTACCTAACACTATGGGCAATTTAGCATGGCCAATTCACCTGACCTGCACATCTTTGGACTGTGGGAGGAAACCGGAGCACCCGGAGAAAACCCACGCAGACACAGGGAGAACGTGCAAACTCCACACAGTCAGTCGCCTGAGGCGGGAATTGAACCCGGGTCTCCGGCGCTGTGAGGCAGCAGTGCTAATCACTGTGCCACCGTGTGGTGGCTCTAGATACAATGGCAAACCACGACAACCACATCTGTGGTAAGCGTCGGTAGCTTGAGAAGGCCAAACTGCAGATATTACATGCATCAGAGAGATTTTTGTAGGCTGCCAAACCATACTGATAATGTAAATGTCAGTATAAATCAGGAAACTGCAGCTCTGTGCATTGACAAGAGAGCACAGTCATCATAGGGAACTTCAATTAACTTGTAGGCTGTGTAAATCTAATTTATACTAATGTTATAGAGGATATATTTTTCAAATGTATGCACAATGGTTTTCTAGAAAACTACTTCTCGGACCCAACTAGGAACAGGTATTCCAAATCAGTATTGTGGAATGAGAATAAGCTCGTTGTAAAGGAACAATTAAGAAAGCATAATTACATTATGATTTGGAGGTGCCGGTGTTGGACTGGAGTGTACGAAGTTAAAAATCAAACACAAGGTTATAGTACAACTGGTTTATTTGGAAATACTAGCTTTCCGAACACTGCTCCTTTATCAGGTGGTTGTGGAGTATAAGGTTATAGGACACAGAGTTTATAGCAAAAGTTTACAGTGTGATGTAACTGAAATTATATATTGAAAAAGACCTGAATTGTTTGTTAAGTCTCTCATCTTTTAGAATGGACATGTTGGTTTCAGTTCTTTCATAGGTAAATTCCAGAACTTTCTCAAAGTTACATTCTCAAGTGAACTTTAACAATAGGTGCCATGTTGGCCGAGATAATGCATTCAAGGTGTGAGGTGCCCTGTGTGAGGCTGTCTGTGCCCCAATGTTCAGACTGATTCTAATCTAAAAAAGGGATTTACAGAATCTTACATGGATTCATGCAAATTAAAGTGTAATTCCGTAATTTGTGAAGTATATAAATCACTTCACAAACATGTGTGTGTGAGTGCGCGCGTGGAGGAGTTAGGAGTGTCTGTGGGAGAGTGTGTGTATGTGTGTGACTGTGAGTAAAGGTGGTATAAGTCTGTGAGAGGGTGCGTGTGTGTATGTGTGTGTGTGTGTGAGAAGTAGTGCAGTGGGGCCATCTGTAGTGTGAGATGAAGTTAAGGTTCCAGTTGAGGCCATCCCCACGGGTCCTGAGCTTGGCTATCAGCCCCTGCTCGGTCATTTACACTAAATTTGAAAGTGCTCTGGTCTTAAATCCAAAGAAAGGCAACATGGATAATTGAGAAACTATGTTAAAAGGTTTTCAGATAAACAATCAATGGCTAATATTTAAATAACTAATAAACAGAATACAACAAAAAAATTCCTTTAATGCACGAAAACCTATTAAACAAAATTTTCAAACTATGGCTCATGAAAAACATCAAGACCTGAATTAAATCAAAAAAGTTCATAAAGCTGCCAAAGAAATAGTTAGCCCAAGGATTGGGAAATTATTAGAATTCTGCTCCAGAGAGTTCACTCTTTTTGTCTGTGATATAAACAACAATAGAAAGCGAAAGGAAACTGGTGTATATTTGAGATAATTGCCCATTTAGAACAAACTCCTCTGTGAATATTTATTGGTTTACATTTTCTTCATTCTCCTTTAATTTATTTAATTATTCAACATGATCCCGAATGTTTATTATCTTAAATGGTTACATTTATATTTTAAAACATGGTTCAGACATTATCAGCCTTTTAAAATGATTAAACTTGATGAGTTTTCAACCTGATTCTGATATCATTATCTGACTTAGTTAAATTTAACTTTGTAACATGATCTTGTTCATGTCTGCCTTCTTATATATTTTTTCAAATTTCTATAACTTCTTAATATGATCTATTCATATTTCTGTTTTAAAAAATTTTGAAAATAACCATGAGTATAAAAATTATGTACTTTTAAAAAAACCTTGTGGGTGTGCCTTTTGCCAATGTCATTTTGGATTTAGAGAGTTGGCTTCTACTCACATCACCATACATCTTATTCTTTACACCTCCATTAAAGTAATATGCAGAGCTATGTCTGGGCCCATATGACATTCCTAATATCTCAGAAAAGTTATGAGTAAGAGCTTCAGATTAAGTCAATTGGATTTTGTAATGCATCGAGGTACAGGCTTGGTGGTGGTGGAGGTCCAGGGCTACAAAATTGCTGAGGATTGGTGGGATGGAATGTCTTTGGCTTCACACAACCAATACCATTTCGCTAGCACTGACCCAGATACCCCTAGACCCCAATCACCTGTTCAGGGCAGCATCGTCCCCAGGCACCGTTTTCTTCCAGGTGCAATGTCAGCAAAGGCCCTCTGATTGACTGGGAGCAGTTCTCTTGGGTGGTTGTCCTTTAAAGGCAGCACAGTCTTTCCAGCAAATGATTCATTGATTGATCAGTCTATAATGCTGTTGTGAATCTGGCTAACAACTTAGACAGAGTCACCCTTGGCTTTCCGACCTGTCTACTTGGATACCACATAAAATTAAAATTCAGTCTACTCTTTGAGCATTGATTGAGGTTAACAGTGAGAACCATTTCTTTAGTACTGACTGCAAAATTAGGGCCAATATTTACCAAAGGCATATTTTCCCAGGTAAGTAAAGAAAAAAATTAAGACTGAACACATTATTGATGAAATGTGAATGATGAGTCACTGTAGCCTTATGCAGTCTCATCAACAATATCGTAGATTTGCAAATAGATTGCTGAACAAATTACCTTCTATGGCATATTGAGAAGGAGAAATTACATGCTGTGTTGAGTTATCTGTTCTTTTGTCTGTGTCTGTCCTTGTGTGAACTGGCATTGGATATGTCGATTGGTTACAAATATCTGACAAAATAAGAAATGTTAGTTAACAATGCTTTTCTGAAGCAAGAGACTGTTAGCCTGTTTACTTCACCTGATGAAGGAGCAATGCACTGAAAACTTGTGATTTTAAATATATCTGTTGGACTATAACCGGGTGTCATGTTACTTCTGACTTTGTCCAACCCAGTCCAACACCGGCATCTCCACAGGAAGCTTATATATTTATCATACTTGCAGAGGTGAACAATTCCAGTCAAAAGTACATTTTCTCCTTTTTCTTTATACCTAAAGTAGGAATTTGGCAATGTAAAAAAAAATTACGATTCAAACTTGTATTGGCCTGATTGTTTTTGCTTTTTTTAAAACTCCTTGCCCCTCGATGTGAACTAAATGTGTGTGCAGAGTTAGAAGGCAAAATGCCATGATGCTCTAGACAATGACATGTGGTAAGCCTGTTCTAGTTATTTTATCTTTCTTCATTTGTTTTTCAGATGTTTGTGGAATAACTCATACTAAAATACTTGAAATTAGTCCTTTATCCATACGTGTATTCACATAAATCAATGTAAAAGGTTGAAAATTACTGGCACAACACCTGAAAGAGCAGAGCTGAAGAACTAAACTAAAAGACACTTCATTCTGTGCTTAGTTCCATGCAAATTTAAGTAATCCAAGGTTTTATTCAATTTGTTTATGAGATTCGTCATGGGATAGGGGCATCATTTATTGCCAATCCCTAGTTGGTATTGAGAAGGTGGTGGTAAGCTGCCTTCTTAAACCACTGAAGTCCACCAAATGTGTGTAGACTCACAAAGCTTTAAGGTGGGAGCTCCGGGATTTTGACCTTATGACAGTGAAGGAACATTGATATAGTTCCAAATAAAGTTGTGTGTGGGTTGGAGGGGAACTTGCAATGTGGTTATGTTCACTTTTCATTTGCTGTTCTTGCCCTTCTGGATAGTAATGGTCATGGGTTTGGAAGGTGCTGTCTGAGGAGCCTTATTAATTTCTGCAGTACATCTTGTGAATGAGACACCCTGCTGATACTGAGTTAGTGGTGGAGGGACTGCATGTTTGATGATGCTAATCGAGTTTTTCTGCTTTGACCAGCTGCAGTGATGTGCCAGGGATGTAGTTACCAGATTCTGCCCATTGAGGTGGATGTGAGCTAGCGGAGAGTGCAGGAGAAAACTTTGCTTGTTCATCCTCTGAGGGTTTAGTGACTTCTTCTTGAGATATTGAAGAGGAACTGATAGGTGAGGGACTGGTCTCTTTGGGGCAGAGGCTGCATGTTGCCATTGGCGTCTGCTTAAGAGAAGATGGGGACCAAATTGTGTAACACACGTCCATAGTGGTGGTAATGGGACAACAGTACAGCATAGCATAATGAAACATATTTAGTCGAGATTCAGGAATCTGCAGCTCAGCAGTCTCAGACCATTAGCCTTGGTAGGATGCATGTGCAATGGCAGACTTAGGGTGAACTTGACGTAAATTACCCTTGCAGAGGCACAGAGGTTGATGACCTTATGGCATTACTCTGCCTTTCTTCTGCCCATGGAATTAGCACTTGGGTGGCTATTTCTGATCATACTGGCAATTTCTGGTCCTGAGGAATGAGGACAGTCCTCTTCTCTACTACCCTGTCCACCAGGATTCAAGATCCCTGTCCACAAACTAGGTTGCCAAATACCCTTTCTCAGCTACCTCCTTTCAAATTGTGGTCAAGTAACACATTTGAAATGATAGTTTCTGGCTTGCAGCATTTGAACTAGTGTGCAGCAGGGGTTTAATAAAGGTTCCTCCAGCATCACTGCATGAAGACCCCAGCAGCAGTAGGCACTTCCGCTTCTGCGATCTCATGATTTAACAAGCAGTGTCGCTTGGATGCATAATTGCAGAGGTGAACAGCGGAAGACTGATGAGACAAGTTGCCATGGCCCACAGAGGGGACCCTCAATTAAACTAGCCAAAAATTACATATTTCCAAAATATGGGAAAATTCAGCTCATTTTCTTCTAATCTTATGGTAGTTTCACCTCAACCAAATAAAATGTTTCAGGATTTCTCTAATTCTATATACTTCAAAGTATGCCTGGAAATAAAGATGCTGAAATTTAACTTTACATGAGAATTACACTATTTCAACATAAGATAATAGTTCAAAGGAGATCAGATCAACTGATCATAAGTATCATGAGCTTACCTGCATCTGTATCAGGCGAAGCTGAAAATAAATCCTTAAATACCTCTGGAACCTTTATCTTCTGAAATGACTCTGATAAATCGTCCATATCAAGCCCCTGTACAAAATAATTTGTGATAACGTAAGACTTGTACTGATTTCAGTGTTGAAGTTGAACAATGTAAAACAGAACGCAAGTTGAAATGTATTTGGAATGCACTGTGAATCAAGAAATATTTTAATTGAATTACTAGTTGAATTACTGCTCTATCTCATGGCCAATATTTCCTGCACAGAAGCAAAGTGTAGTTACCATAATTGAACAGTGAAGGTAGAGGTGCAGAATTATTGGATCTTAAGATTTGTTTCCATCAACTTGGCAATGCAAAAATAATGAATTAAGATCAGACCACTCTGACGCAGAGAAGTTGAGAACTATGGTGGAGACTAAAACAGAAATCAGATTTACATAGCGGGGGTGTGGGTTAAAAGATCAGAAGTCAAGTTAGGATGGGAAGAGATTGAAGGTCAAATGGAGAGGATGGCATTGATCACAGTGGGAAAGAGGGCTGAACCTTTTGCAGTGAGGTTCCGAATGCAGGGTGTGTTTCTGACTCCCTTGGTCAAATGTGATGTCCTGCTAATCCTGGCTCCACAACCATATATATTTATTTAATAAAACACTTAATTTTGTTGGTTGCAGCCTAATTGGCTTTCCTAAGGTCTTGTTTTATTGCTTGGATATTTAGAGCTTAGGTCTTGATCATTTGGTCCCTTAATGGAAATTGCTGGGGCCTAACATCTGTTTCAGACATGGACATTGCAAAATTGTACTTCTTCTTTACCCAACTTGGCAGATTCTGGCTGAAGATATGTGCACGCTTCTGCCCTATCACATTAGGTTATAGTGTATTTAGAAGCCAGAGAATTTGGTGAAAAAAGTAGTGATATCTTGAAAAGTATTCATATTATAGAGGAGGTGGTGTTGGTTGTCTTAAATCACATAAAAGTGGATAATCCCGAGACCTGATCAGGTGTATCCCAGAACTTTGAGGGAAGCTAGGGAAGTGATTGCTGAGCCCCTTGCTGAGATATTTGTATCAATAGCCATGGGTGAGGTGCTGGAAGACTGGAAGGTGGCCAATGAGGTGCCATTATTTAAGAAAGGTGGTAAGGAAAACCCAAAGAACTATAGACCGGTGAGCCTGATGTCAGTAGTGGGCAAGTTTTTGGAGAGGATTCTGAGGACAGGATTTACAGGTATTTGGAAAGGCAAGGACTGATTAGGGATAGTCAACATGGCTTTGTGTGTGGAAAGTCATGTTTCACTAACATGATTGAGTTTTGAAGAAGTAACAAAGAGGATTGTTGAGGGCAGAGTGGTGGACATGATCTATGTGCACTTCAGCAAGGTCTTCAACAATGTTCCACATGGTAGACTGGTTGGCGAGGTTAGATCACATGGAGTTGAAGGAGAGCTAGCCATTTGGATACAAAATTGGTTTGATTCAGTGGGTGGTAGTGGAGGGTTGCTTTTCAGACTGGAAGCCTGTGGCCAACAGTGTACTGCAAGGATCGGTGCTGGCTCCACTGCTTTTTGTCATTTATGTAAATAATTTGGATGTGAAAATAGAACAAATGATTAGTATGTTTGCTGATGACACCAAAATTAGTGGTGTAATGAACAGTGAAGAAGGTATCTCAGGGTACAATGGGACCTTGATCAGATGGGTAAATGGGCTAAGGAGTGGCAGATGGAGTTTAATTTCGATAAATGTGAAGTATTGCATTTTGGTAAAGCAAATCAGGGCACGACCCTAATGTTAGGGTCCTGGTAGGGTCCTGGGAATCGTTGTTGAACAGAGAGACCTTGGTTTGCAGTTGCTTAATTCCTTGAAGGTGTTGGGACAGGTAGACAGGGTAGTGAAGAAGGCATTAGATACATTTGCCTTTATCGGTAATGCATTGAGTACAGGAGTCAGGGTGTCATGTTGTGAATGTGCGGGACATTGGTAAGGCCACGTTTGGAATACTGCGTTCAGTTCTGGTCTCCCTGCTTTGGAAAAGTGCTTAAACTTGAAAGGGTTCAGAGAAGATTAACAAGGATGTTGTCGAGATTGGAGCATTTGAGCTATATGGAGAGGCTGAATAGGCTGGGGCTATTTTTCCTGGAGCACCAGAGGCTGAGGGTTTATAAAATCATGAAGGGCAGGGATAGGGTGTATAACCAAGATCTTTTTTACACAGGAAGGGGAGTCCAAACATAGAAGGCATAGTTTAAGGTGAGAGGGGAAAATTATTAAGGGGACCCAAGGGGAAACTTTTTCACACAGAAGGTAGTGTACATATGGAATAAGCTGCCAGAGGAAGTGGTGGGGGCAGGTACAATTATAACATTTAAAAGGCATCTGGATGGTTACATGAATAGGAAGGGTTTAGAGCGATATGGGCCAAATGGGACTAGACTATTTTGGGATATCTGGTTATTATGAATGAATTGGACTGAAAGGTCTGTTTCCATGCTGTACAACTCGATAACTCTGCAATTGTTTGTTGGTAAAGCAAAAAGCCAACATCAGAAGTAGATTTGTTTGGCAAATTACTAGCATTGAGGTTCATACATTGAGTCTTTCTCCTGAACTCTACTCTGTTAAATTTCTGAGAAGGAATACATGAATGTATCATACATAGAACATAGAAAAGTACAGCACAGAACAGGCCCTTCAGCCCACGATGCTGCGCCAACCGTTAAATTCGAAGACAAAGGCACCGCTGAGATTCAAACTCAGGATCTCCTGTTTAACCAACTAAGCCATGGCGCCTAAATTATCCTGCACCGAAAACAGATAAAGGTCAATATGAAGCCACTAGAACCTAGCAAATCATGCTCCTGAATTGGAAATATGTTTTCTTGATGACCAGAAGCTACAGACCAGCTTTTAAGCTAATGTAAAGTCATGGTTTTCAATGTTTACTTGCAACAGCTCCAATAAAAATGGGAACCTTCTCATCAGCAATGTCAGCATATAGCCCAAAGGGAGGGAAATGCAACTTAATGGTTGCAGGGCAGTTTTTAAAAATTAAAATGTTGAATAAAATTCTCCTGAGAACATTAAACTGCTCTAACATTCTCTGCACAGCGATCATGATATTAATATTCAGTTCTGGAAGTCACTGGTGCACATGAACATTGCAGGCCTACGCAACCAGAAAAAAAATTAGAGGAAACACTGTTTGTCACATGGGAATCATGACTTCCTTCCACTCAAGTTTCATCAAGCTCAAGAAAAATCTTGCCTTTCAAATCTTCAGAAAATTCCAAACTACAACACAACCAATGAAATACTATTGAACTAAAGTCGATGTTATGAGAATATAGTCGTCAGATTGGTCGCAGTGCAGTTCCACAAAAAAAAACCAGAGAACTTGAGGATGCTGGAAATGAGGAACAAAAACAGTAATTGCTGAAAAAATTCAGTAGGTCTGACAGCATCTGTGGAGAGAAAGCAGAGTTAACATTTCAGGTGCGGTGACCCTTTTTCAGAAGTGATTGAGGATAGGAAAAGGAGAAGGTTAGTATATGTGCCGAAAATGAGGTGGGCAAAGGGGAGGACTAAATGATAGGTTTAAATGGAGCCCAGAGAGAGGGAACAACTGTTGGGTAGACAGAGGAATGGGTAAAGGCCACCCTGGAAGAATAAATTGCTGCTAATGGGGACCACTAGTAGCTGACAATAAGTCGTTGTGATAGAAGCCCATATAATGATAAGGTCCGGACAAGGTGCTTAGGCCCTAAAATTATTGAACTCAACATTGAGATATTGAGTCCTGAAGGCTGCAAGGTCACCAAGTGGAAAATTAGATGCTGTCCTTTCAGCTTGCGCTGAGTTTCACTGAAGCACTACAGCATGATTGAGACAGAGACGTTGGCCAGAGAACAGAGTGGTTTGTTGAAATAGACAATAGGAAGCTAAGGATAATTTTTGTGCACAGAATGTAGGTGTTCTACAGAACTGTCACCCAGTCTGTGTATCGTCTCCCCAATGTGGAGCAGACCACATTGTGAGCAGAGAATACAGTAGACTAGATTGAATGAAGTGCAGTTAAATTGCTGCTTCACCTAGAAGATATGTCTGGGGCATTGGGTAGTAAGGAGGGATAATGGAGAGAAGCAAGTACTGTGGGCATAAGGGGCGGTGTTGGAAGTGGAGAAGGAGTGAACCTAGGTATCCCAGAAGGAATAGTGCCTGTGGAAGGCTGACAAGGGAGGGAAGGGGAATGTGTGTCTGGTGGTGGTTACCTACTGGGGATAGCAGAAATGATGGCTAATGATCCTTTGGAATTGAATGCTGGTGGGATGGTACATGAGGACCTGGGGAACCCTATTGCTGTTCTGGGAGGAAAGAGAAGGAGGGAGGGTTAAAGTACAGGTGTTTTATCAGAAATGTCACGTGGTGGTGGCGAATCCTCAGTTCAGAAAGAAGGTGGACATTTGGGAGGCCCCCTTGTCGAAGCTGGCATCATCCAAACAGAAGCGATGGAGATGGAGAAACTGGGAAAATGGGATAATTTTTAAATAAAGTTTTAAAGGAAGCAGTTTTGAGGATATAAATTCAAGTAACTGTGGGAGTCAGTGAGTTTGTAGTGGATATTGGTGGCCAGCCTAGCCCCACTGACTTACACAGTTACTTTGACTTGGATTGTGAAGTGCACTCATCTTGCTATAACACTAGACCACTGAGTTTAGTTACAAGCCACACTTGTAGGGAATATGGTTCAACTTAATTTCAATTCTCCAAACTGCATTCCCCCCAACAACTGCTGTTAACTGAAAATGCAGAGCTATCCTCTGTATTCCCCAAATAACCCTTACTCATTAGTGTAGTATCTTTCTTAGAGAATTCCAGTAAACTTGTGAAGTGTGGACTATCATTTCTATGATCCTAGTGACTTCCCCTGAAAATCTTAATAGTTCTTGGTTTGCTTTCAATTGTCAGGAGTATGGTTGAGGTTTTTTAGCAGAAAGATTCAATTTGTTCTCTTTTGATCAATCAGATACTGAATATATATTTATTATGCTCATCCTTTTCTGATCAATGATAAAAGCAGTTACACACAGACTTAAAAAGGAGAATTGAAAAAATACCTGAGCTGAGTCCAAGGCTTTGTTCATATCAGACTGAAAGTATGATGGGACAATCATGTTCTTAAGAGCTAGTTTGGTTCCTTTTACTTCATCAAGCTCTTGCCTGTCAGTGCAAAATTACAGCTGTTATAAACTATACTAACACATCTAATGCCAGTTACACTTAGTGACAATATCCAGAAGTACACACTTTAAGGTGATCATTGGTCAGAATTGACAGTATCAAATCCTTGAAAGTTTTACAGTCTTTTTGCAAAGCAATCTTGAAATTATCTTTCTAATAATCATTTCTGACAACTAATGATCTAATCACTTATCAAAATAATTTGTTAATTCTTAGTTTGTTCATTGCACATTATTGTATGTATGGGAAATCATGATTAGTGCTCAATGCAAGCAAACTCACAACTTAAGTACTGAGTACCACACAGAAATGTAAAACTGTGATTGCTAATAGTCTAGGATAAAAGAGAATATCCTTTTATTGTCACATGTATTCAACGCAAAATACAGTGAAAAGTGTGTACCATTGCCATACAAAGGTGCTATTCACAATAACTTAAAATAAAACTTTTAAAAATTACATATGTGGTAGTACTGCTAAAAATGTCTAAACAAGTATTTAGTATTACTATTCTAGTTTTATTCCATATAAGGAAGAAGGTTTGGGAAAATTCAAATTGTTGACTTAGGCTTGATTTGTTTCATTATGTGAATTCTGATTACTTTGAACACAAAATGTAAACTATGAGACCTTTGGTCAACATGGGGACTTGCATGTGTATTCTATACCCAATTGTAAACATTGCTACTTTTGATTCTCAGTAGTATGCCATGTAGAGCACAGAGGAAATGTAGAGGAAAAAAGGTGGGAACAGTGACTTGAACAGTAAGATATTTGTTTTTATTCATTCATGGGGTGTGGATGCTACTGGCAAACCAGCATTTATTTTGCAATCGTGAATTCCCTGACGTAGCCGGTTCTGAGCCGCTACCTGTTAAATGTATTGAGACATACAGTGCTATAAGGATGAGAGTGCCAGATTACAAATGAGTGTACATATCGTAAGAGTCAGATGAGGGTAAATTTAGACTAGTATGCGAGCCCATTCAATGTGGCTTGTTTCAAGCCAGTTCTCTTTTAAACACAGGCCAAATACTGTAGTTAGTACCATATGGTTACTTAGTAAGATGAAGTGGAATTGACAAATCAAGCTGTCAATTCTTTGTTGATTGCAAATGACCATTTCTAAGTACTTAGTTTAAGCCAACACAAAAATATTTGTATTTGTTGTTGTGCATTCCAACTGATTTTGCTAAGATACAAACACACATAAGGATATCTTCGTGTAGAAAAGGAGGAGATTGTATGCAAAATCGTTAGTTCAAGGGGTTTGATAATTCGGTCCAGAATCAAGTTGGAAGTGGCTTGCATTCAAATATCATCACATAATCCTATATATGCTTGCCATATGACAGTGTTTCAAACTTTCTTGCTGTCTTTGAGTGGCTGTTCCATCTCTAACTGATTCTCAAGTTCCCAGTATAAGGAATTGCATTACTTATACAAAGTGTGTACCATAATTATTAAAGTTTGTTGGTTTCACTGTGGCTTTGTGGAGTTGATGGAGCCAATGCGAAAGGTCTTGGCATTTGCACTGGGATTGACAATTTCTTTTTGCAGTATTAATAAATTTAGCTGGGGGCCACGTAGCAGAATGTTTTGATAGGTTTGAGAAATCTATTGTTATTTCGAATGGTTAAGTATGGAATAAGAAGAAATAGTTAACATTCTGAAGGAACTATATAACGGACATCTATGATTGATTTGGAAAACCTTAGTTTTATGATTTGTGTGGAACAGCTCCCAGCTTTCCATCATATTTTATTTACATTGGCACCTTCTTTAGTTCCTTTCAAACTGACTTTCTTTGCTTGGCTTGCTATTACCTGTATTGTTCTAATTTTTGTGGCCACTGAGATGTCTGCTTCCGCTCTTTATTGCTGCATGAAAGGAGAGAGAAATCAAGTTATATAATATTAAAGTTACTAATATATTCATATATAATTCATGATAGGCGTGCTCCGGTTGGAAAGTGTTTTCTGTAAGCAAACTGTGCAAATGAATAAATGCTTATCTCCTTGGTACTTAAAAAAAACAAGCACAGGGAGCAATACCCAGAGTAATATGAACAAATATCATTTCCTGACAAATGCCATGACTTATATAGCAGTTTGGAAGTTTTCATTCTGAGTATGTATTTAGCATTATTGTTTGAATGTCATAATTTCTTTATTATTCTTAATGGTACAAAGAACAAACCTACATATGACGCAAGCAATTAGAAAGACTAAAAGAATATTGGAAACAAATGCAAAAGAAAAAGGAATATTGGCATTGACTGCAATGGAAGTAGAATATCAAAGTAGAGATACTTCATAGTTGTCAAAGGTTGAAAAGAGGTGATTGTAGAGATGGCAGAGACATTGTACATAATGTTCTAAGATTTCTTGGATTCTGGAGGGATCCCAGTGGATTGAAAAACAATTAATGTAACACCATTATTCAATTAAGGAGGTGACTGTAAGCCAGTTTGCCCAACATCTGTTATAGAGAAATATCTAGAATTCATTATAAAGGAGGTTAAAGAACAAAATGATTAGGAAGTCCTATGTACTAACCATGATTTTCCAAAATGGAAATTGTATTTAACTTATTTATTGGTATTTTTTTAAAGGAAGTAACAAGCAAAATGGATAAAAAGGAACCTATGCATTCAGTGCATTTGGATTTCCAAAAAGCATTTGAAAATATGCCACATTAAATGCAGCTACACAAAGTAAGAGCTCATGAAGTCAACAATAATATATATAAGCATGGATAAAGGAATGTTTTACTAAAAGGAAGTATAGAATAGGGATAAATAGGAGATTTTCAGGTTGGCATGCCTGGTTGTAGTGCCATTGAAATCAGTTCTGAGCCCTCAACTATTTATAAACTATGTCAATAACTTGGATATTGGCAATGACTGCATGGTAGCTAGATTTGTTGATGATGTCAAGATAGGCAAGAAAGTTTATTGTCAAGAGGTGGTGGAGAATCTGAACAGCAATATGAGAGAACAATCATTTGGCAGCTGGCATTTAGTAAAAAAGTATGAAGTTGCCTACTTTAACAGGAAGAATTGAAAAGTAGTATACTATTTAAATGGAGAAACTCTGCAGAACTTCGATGTTAAGAGGGATCGAGGTATCTTGAAATGTGAATTACAAATATAGCATGCAGGTTACAGTGATCAGGAAGGCAAATAGAATTCTGGTGCTAATTGCAAGTGAAATGGAATATAAGAGTAGGAAACACTTTATTGCACTTGTAGAAGGTATTAGTAAGACCACACCCGGAGTACTTTGTACAATTTTGGTCTTGTTTGAAAAAGAATGAAACAATTGCATTACAGGCAATTCAGAAACAGTTCACTTATTCCTGAGTTAAAGCACTTTTTTTTATGAAGTAAAGGATTAAGCTTTTATCCATTGGAGTTTACAAAGATGAACATTATTGAAATATTTATGATGGTGAGTGATTTGACTTGTCTTCCAGGGTAGATCCTGGAAGAATACTTCCATTATGGAAAGATCACACTTGGGGACATGGTCTAGGAATAAGACTTCTGCTTTTTAAAATAGCGATGGGGTGATATTTTTCTCTCAGGGTTATCAGCGTTATGATCTCAACACGTGGTAAATGGGACAAGTCAGATCTCAAAGTAAGATTGGGCTTGATACATCATTTTTAAAAAATGTAGTTCACATGATGGTCAGTCACTAAAGTATAGTGACACAAGATTCCAGAGTTTTTTAACAACAGCACAGAAGATTATCACAAAAAGAATGGCAACTAAAAATAAAACTATCTAGATATAGAAGAACAGTTTAGAAAAATCTGTACAACAAGTTTTCAACCTATTTCTCAACACCATTAATTTAGAGATTCAATATGTACAAATTACCCCTCTCAACTTGTTAAAGTTCTTTTTAACTGATTCGCTGGGTACCTTTTCTGTGAAGTTTCTTTTTGTATAGGTCTGCAGCATGGAAACAGGCCCTTCAGCCCAATTTGCCCATGCGAAGCAGTCTTCATAATTAAACTAGTCCCATTTGCCTGTGTTTGGTCCATATCCCTCCAGACCTATTCCATCCATGTACCTGTCCATATGTTTCTTAAATGACAAAATTGTACTCACTTCCACCACTACCTCTGGCAGTCTGTTCCATGACCACTTGATTATTCTGAACTGAAAGTAAGTTAGTCATCTTAAATATTTACTAACTTGTCATAAACCACCACCCAATAAACAATTTTACATTAACACCCCCCACAAATCGACAGCCATTTGCTTTCTGAAGTATACTGGAGTAACAACATTGTTTCATCAGGACTCTGAGCTTGATTTTACTTTCAAACAAACCTCCTTAGAAATGAGGTAAAAACAATGACTGCAGATGCTGAAAATCAAATACTGGATTAGTGGTGCTGGAAGAGCACAGCAGTTCAGGCAGCATCCAACGAGCAGCGAAATCAACGTTTCGGGCAAAAGCCCTTCATCAGGATGAAGGGCTTTTGCCCGAAACGTTGATTCCTCCTTAGAAATGAGCCTAGTTTATCTGCCTTCATGGTAAAACTGACCTTCCAAAAATGATATTATAATAAATAATCATAAATGATACATCTATCATCACATTAGTCTGTGGACTTATCTTCCTCAGTAAACAGTGGAAGCTAAATCATTGAATTTACACAATACTGAGATATAATATCGTGGCAGACTAGAAGGTGGAGTTGAGACTGTAATCAATCAGCCAATATCTTACTGAATGGTTCAATAGGCTCAAAGGGCTGAATGTCCTGCCCCTAAGTCCTAAGTTCCTATGTCTGATTTCTAAGGTGGATGTTAAATATCCCAGAGGAGTATTTTGACAAGGAGTTGGGGAGATAGACATAGAATCCTGACTAATATTTATCGCTCAATCAAAAGCCACAAATGACTATACCTGGTCATTACCACACTGCTGTTTGTGAAAACTTGCTAGATGTAAATTAGCTCTCCATTTTGTATATTACAACAGCTCAAATGGTTCAAAAGGCACCTAACTAACGGTAAAGCACATTGGACAATTCTGAGGTTGTGATAGTTGTGATACAAATGCAAGTTTTGTTTTACAATACACTATTACCCAAATACGTGTACTAGGAAACATTACTTACAATCCATTTTCATACTGGAATGGAGGATCTTTCATTCCTTAGAATGCAGTTAGTCATTCAAGGGATCTGTGTTTTGATGTTGTTCCATGATTTTTATGGTATGGGAAATTAAGCAAAAGAGAGGGAAATATTGTCTTTGTTAAAGTTAGTCTGACATACCTTTCCAAGTTGATTTTAGTCCAATCACAGGTATCTGTCTCTGGTGTGCTCTTCATAGTGGACCTCACTGCATCCTCATAAATTGAAGCCACATCAACTGTGACAAATAATGAAGTTATAAAATATATAGAAACTGCACAGCCATTGTCAGATTCATTAGGTCACATTAATACATATTCGTGAAATTATATATGGTTTTTTAAACCTGATATTTCCAAAAGTCCAAAGTAATAAGTTATTGTGATTTATTGTAAAAATTGTGTTGATGATTTACATTTTCAAATCATAAGAAATTAATAGTGGGGGAAAGAATTTACAGAAATCTGTGGATTTCTCTGCCAGCTGTTATTAATTCCACAACAATCTGACATTACTTTGGGTGATGTTAGATTATGTTATAAATTCGTCAACTTAGTCTCCATAACAGGACTTGAAGTGCAATGTGGATATCCCCTACTATTTATTGCCTACCAACACGGTGGGAAACTAAGTAGTTTTCTGGCTAAATGAAATATAGATGCATAAAAGTGCAACAAAAGTTTAAGCAATTACAAGCCAGATTTTTGTGCTGCATTTATTTTTACCAACATGACACTCATTTTCATCCACATCCACCATTTCCTGTCTGTGTGAGAAGAGCCACCTCCTAAATCTGCACTTTCACTTGCATAGACAAAATAGTGGTGCTGGAAAAGCACTGCTGGTCAGGCAGCATCCGAGGAGCAGGAGACTCGATGTTTCGAGCATAAGCTCTTCATCAGGAATGATGAAGAAGACCTTATGCTCAAAACGTCGACTCTCCTGCTCCTCTGATGCTGCCTGACTGGCTGTGATTTTCCAGCACCACACTTTTTGACACTGATCTCCAGCATCAGCAGTCTTCACTTTCTCCTTTCACTTGCATATGCCTGCAGAAGATATATGGCCCATGGATTTGTAATTCTTTCATTTATAACTGCCATACATCACAAAATAGATTAATTCTGTAGCCTTCCTATAAATAGCATTTCTGATGTGGTTCAAGCAAGATCGGCTGAGTGATGCATTAGCCCCTTTTTGCAACTTGGTTGGCATCTGTATATTAAAGCTGAAAGTTCTGTTGTCTGATAACCATGAACAAGGTTGAACTGTTGCTGATTATTGTGCAGAAGGTGGCACAGCACATGTAGAACTTCCATATAAAACAAATGTTTTGGTGGCACAGCTTTCACTCAGTCCCTCAGCATTACCTATTGGGAATATTAGGGGTTGGCGTTGCCTTTCTTTGACATTGTTTTTGTACCCACTGGTCACCTTCTCCTGCATCAAGCTATCCAAAGGAAGAATTTAATTAGGAATTGTGTCCTATTAAGTAATATTTCTTTTCATGGGTAGGTGTTAAAAATATTTCAGCAGTTACCAAACTATCAAGCTACTGGGTGAGGGGGAAATGAATTGCTCTGGTTCTTTATTAATTTGGCTGGTCACAACAAGCTTAATATATAAAGGATTCCCTTCAGTGTGGATACCTTTCTCCCAGACAACATGAATTTATGTTTTAAAAAGAGCTAATTTAGCCAGGCTTTCTTCCGTTAACAAAAGCACAAGCTTATTATTCACAAAATGTGAGAAAAAATCATAATGATTAAATTCCCTAACAGGCCCTTCAGCCCAACAAGTCCACACCGATCCTCTGAAGAGTAACCCATCCAGACCCACTCCCTTACATTTACCCCTCACCACTGCACTAACACTATGGACAATTTAGCATGGCCAATCCACCTAACCTGCACATCTTTGCATCATGGGAGGAAACCAGAGCACCCAGAGGAAACCCACGCAGACACGGGGAGAATGCGCAAACCCCACACAGACGGTCACCTGAGGCAAGAATCAAACCCGGGACTCTGGTGCTGTGGGTCAATTCAAATTCCATTTTACTGTGTGTGAATTACACTGATAGAAATGGAGAAGATTTTCTACTAGTCTGTGTGACCTTGCAAATGGTAAAACCAAAGAAGAGCATAGAGGACAAGCTGAGTCAAGTACATATTGAGTTTTATTGATATACCAATGCTAGTTTAAAAATAATTACCTTGCAAGCTGGCCTCATCTGAAAATCTACACCCTTCTACAAACCTATTCCCAGATGTTTAGATTCTACAGATGGCAATTATGATCAAGCCTACTGAGATGACACTGCTCATATTAGGCTTTTATGTGGGCACTAGAAGGCACATTTTAGAAGTTCTGAAACACTACAAAAGATGCAACTTATTGAAAACCTGTCTAGTATGCATCAATTAACGTAGCAAGTAGTCCATTATAACTTTTGAAAGTCATGTTTAATGATTTAAAAGTTATTTTGAAGTGGTAGACTAGATCATTCTTACTGAATGATGGGGGGGGAGGGGGCTCAAGGGGCCAGAAGACCTATTCCTGCTTCTAATTCACATGCTCACTTGAGTTCAAGACCACTGGCCATATTGAATTTTAAATATATTCAGGTGAAGAGGCAGATTTAAGAGATGGTTCTTCTCACTAGACAAGAAATACCCCTGTGTGTGTGTGTGTGGGGGGGGGGCAGATGGTGGTGGGTGGTGGAGGAAGGGGGGATGCATGTCGGATCAACAAAAATGGACACAGCACAAACTCTGACCCTTAAAACTGCACTTAATTTTACACAATTTAATAGATACACAGCACGTAGTTATTTCATGAGTCTGCATGGTTAGATTAGATTAGATTAGATTAGATTACTTACAGTGTGGAACCAGGCCCTTCAGCCCAACAAGTCCACACCGCCCCGCTGAAGCGCAACCCACCCATACCCCTACATTTACCCCTTACCTAACACTACGGGCAATTTTAGAATGGCCAATTCACCTGACCTGCACATCTTTGGACTGTGGGAGGAAACTGGAGCACCCGGAGGACACCCACGCAGACACAGGGAGGACATGCAAACTCCACACAGTTAGTCACCTGAGGTGGGAATTGAACCCGTCTCTGGCGCTGCGAGGCAGCAGTGCTAACCACTGTGTCACCGTGCTGCCCATATTACATTACATATTACATTTTTAGTAATTCAAAATATTCACTTGGGGTAGCATTGAATCCAACAAATCAAGAGTGTAAAGGTATTGCTCATGGATAGTCTCAGTTATTCCATGTTTATTGCAGAATATAAAATCCTTTGATTGTTTTTAAATAACTGAAAGCATTATTACAGAGTTTAGCTTTTTTAAAGTTTACATTGACGATTTCTGAAAAGACCCATGTATTCACATTGTAAATGTGTCAAAATGTACCTTTGTTTGATTCTTTCTCTTCAGTTTGACATACTTCTTCATCAGAGGAGGACTGCACAGGAATGATGTTGGTAATTTTGTGATAATGTAGGAAGTACATTCCAAAAGAAATTAATGACAAATAAGATGTACAATATAGATCCATAATGTACAATAGCTGAAAACGCATTTACTGACATATCAGAGTATTTCTAAATAACTTTTTATCTTTATCTTGAATCTGGTAATAAACTAGTATAGTTATTCCTGGGAACTGAGAGTAGTTGGAATGTAGTGGCATCATACTGTACACAGAGTGGAAAGAGGGGTAAGTTGAACAGATTTGACGGCGTCTATGGCAAAAGACAAAGTCAGTGATAATGGGTGCAATGGAGAAATAGATATGTAAAACAGGTCTTAATGTTAGGTGTAAAAAGTTTTTTAAAAAGGGCCAACTCTGCAACTTACCAATAAGACACAGCTGGGAGAGGGTGAAGGTGGAAGAAAAATGCAGTACAGAGGTACAGAGGTCAAACACAGAGATGTAGAATTTAATTTTGAATCTTGAGGGTGATAAACTGCCTAAGAAGAAAATGAACTTGCTCCTCCAGCTTGCGCTGTGCTTTGCTGAAACACTACAGTAGGCCAAGGACCAAAATGTTATCATAGGAGTAAAATGATTTATTGAAATAGCAAATAACTGGAAGGGCAGGGTCATTTCTATGGAGAATGAAGGTAACCTACAAAGTAGCCACCCGGTCTGTGTTTGGTCTTGCTAATGTAAAGGAGACATTGTCTGTGAGTACAGCAGACTTGGTTAAATAAAGTGCAAACAAAATAATACTTCATCTGGAAAGTGTGTTGGCAGTCTTGGATGGAGGGGATGTAGAAGGTTAATGGCAAGTATCATACCTTCTGTAATTGCACAGGTAGGTGCCATGGGACAGTAATAAAATGATGGAAGAGTGGACCACAATGTCATGGAGAGAATGGTCCCTGTTGAATACTGACAATGGGTGAGAAGGGAAGATGTGTTTGGTGGAGGTATCATGGTGGATGATGACCCTTTGAATGCAATACTGATGAAGTGGAAAGTAAGGATAAGGGGAATGCAATCATTGTTCTGAAAGGGGGGAGAAGGGGAGAGTGGGTAAGACACAGATGAGATCCTCATGAAACATAATGGGTGAGAATCCTGCACTGAGGAAAAGGGGCACACGTTGGATACACTCTGATGTAAGGTGTCATCACTGGAACAGATGCGACTGGAAAAATGGAATGGTATCTTTGCAGGTAGCAAGGTGGGAGGAAGTGTAGTCAAAGTAACTGTGTGAGTCAGTATATTGGTGGACATCCTATACCCAGAAATGCAAACAATGAAGTCAAGGAGGGAAAGCGAAGAGTCAGAGATGGATCAGGTAAAGATGAGAGAAGATAAAAATTGAAAGCAAGTTTTCTAATACCTAACAAGAGCAGGAAGCAGCACTGATGACATCATCAATTTATTGGAGAAAGAGTCGTGGTATGAGTTGAAGTAGGAATGAAACAAGAATGTCTCATATACCCCACAAAGAGACAGGCATAGCTAGGACCCTTATCAGATGAGTTAAAGGAATGTTGTTCAAAGGAAGAACCAGTTCAGCCAGGGAAAAGAGGGTGCACTGGATGGGGACTTTTCAAGGAAGAAGTGGAGAGCCTAATGGAATGTACATGTAGAGGGATTGCATATCCATGATGAATACAAGGTGGTTTGAGTCAGAAAACTGGAAATTGTGGGGCTGATGTAAAGATGTAAAGCGTCAGGAGAATGTAAGTACAAACAAGAAGATCAAAATTGGAATCAAGAATCAAGAAATTAGAATCAGTGTGACAGCAATAGCATTAGAAATTATGGTCCACATGGATAATAAAACATTTATTTATCAAAATAAAAGTTCAAGGAAAGGAGTAAACATGTCCATATATACACTATCCTGACCAGGGGCTGCTTGCCATATTATCAATAGAAAGAAATACCTTGGAAGGAAATGCTGCCTCACAGTGGACCCAGGTTTGATTCCAACCTTGCATGATTGAGTGTGTGGAGTTTACATGTTCTGTCCATATCCATGTAGGTTTCTACTGATGGTTCCTGTTTCCTCTCTCAGTTCAAAGATGTGCAGGCTAGGTGGTTTGGGCAGGCTAAATTGCCCTGCAGTCACTAGGGATGTGCAGGCTAGGTGGATATGGGGATAGGGGATGGGATGGGCAGACAAGCTCTTTGCAAGATCAGTGCAGACTCAATGGGCTGAATAGTCTCTTTCTGGAATATAGGGAATGTATGATTCCAAATCCAAACACAGCACATTCCTCTAGGAACGAGGTTTTGATGAGGTTTTGTCTGGCCTCTCAAGCTCGATAGTACGTGGGTCTACTTTGGTCTTTCGATGTTCACACAGATATCATTATCTTGCCCACAATCCTGCATTTCCTTTGTATCCAGAGCATCACCCCTTTGTTGGCTCTAGTTGTGAAGGGCACAGCAAATGATAATAATGCAAGACATCCACTTTGAGTTGAGCAAGGCAACACTAGAGCAGTGAAGGCTCATCTTAAATAAGCCTATTGTCTATTCCACTAAGGCATTGGTGAAAGTGTGAGCTGGTTGTAACTCCATCCTGCAATAGTCTGAGGGTGTGGTACTGGAAAAGCACAGCAGGTCAGGCAGCATCTGAGGAGCAGGAGAATCAACGTTTCAGGTATAAGCGCTTCATCACATTCATGATGAGGGGCTTATGTCCGAATCGTCAATTATCCTGCTCCTAGGATGCTGCCTCACCCGCTGTGCTTTTCCAATGCCACATATTTTGACTCTGATCTTCAGCATCTGCAGTCCTCACTTTTTTCTGATAGTCTCAGGGTTTCACAAAGCTAACATTGACTGTATAAGAAAGGGAGTGTGTCTCAACAGCGATCTCTGTATGATGTGAAAACTTTGAAATGGTGCAGGATATGAGAGCTTTCCAGCATGTACACATCATGACAACCCCTTGGATATTTGCCACATTCTTCAAGAAACTGGCATCTATGGTCACTGGGCGGTTGTTGAGTGCTCAATCAGTTTGCCTGTTAATTCATTTTTAACCTCATGTTAATTCTAGATGTCAGAGTATAGGATAAATATTCTGCTTTATTGATATTATTTTTTCTATTTGCTTTCAACAATGGAATCTTGCTTTACTCTTTTAGTAAACACCTGAGAATTCAAATTTTGTCTACCTTACAAGAAAAGTTACTGGTCCATAATTGGATCCTAACAAAATTGTGGTCTCATTCAGGATTATATCATCATCTTGCAGGTGAACTTATAACAGAGGTGTGAATGTCCTCAGGGTTGTGACGCTGTAATCAATTCATTGAACAGAAAGTCTTTGTGTATTTGGCTGTCATTAACCGCCCAATGTGATCAGGTCAGCATGCATATCATTGGCTTAGTAATGGATGTACGCTGATAGAATTACATGTGAGGAGGCAATGAATTGGTGACCTTGTCCTGCCAAGAGATGCAAAGAATGCATCTGAGACACCAGAGATGGAAATTGTTCAGCCTTTTCTCCTACCTAGCCTATGTTGCTTAGGTGTCATCACAATAGAGGAGTGCACAGAGGTTGCAGTTTTTGTCCTGCTTGATATTCTCTATCAGATTACTGTTGCTTTATATTCAGTCAGTTAGCTTGAGCATAACAGATGCCATTTTTGTGATGTGTGTTGACTTCATTACTGTGTCAGATTAATGGAGTCTAGGTGCATGAAATTCTCACAACTTCCAGTGTCAATTTCTCAATGCTGAGAGATGGCAATATGGACTGTGATAGTTAACTTCCTGATGTAAGGACTTTGGTTTGACAGTTGACAAGTGGATTAGAGTCTTTCCACTTATTGGTGATATTCTTCAGTATTGCTATCTATAACTGATATGCAATGTCCTCAACTTTGGATGAATATGCCCCATCTATAGGTTAATTACATTTCATTTATGTGATTAATTATTTCAACAAAATGGGTTGGAAAGGCAAGAGGATTACAAGTTATTTTAGGGCAGCACTTGTTGCATGGTAAACAACACTTTATTTAAAATAATACCAAGGAATTGCCTGACAGTTTATCCTGTAAGTGTTACAACATAGGACATTAGAACGTATAACAGGACAACGCACTACAGGCCCTTTGACTCTCGATGTTGCGTCGACCTTTAGAACCGTTCTGAAGCCCATCTAACCTACACAAATCCATTCTCATCCATATGCCTATTCAATGACCATTTAAATGCCCTTAAAGTTAGCGAATCTACTACATTGCAGGCAATGTGTTCCATGCCCCTACAACTTTCCGAGTAAAGAATTCATGTAAATTTCTCTAAACAAGAATTATGACTGCTACTAGCTGGGATAGAGATTATTTTGTATAAGACAGAAGTAGTCTGCAATGAACATGTCATAGAGTCATAGAGATGTACAGCATGGAAACTGACCCTTCGGTCCAACCATCCATGCCGACAAGATATCCCAACCCAATCTAGTCACACCTGCCAGCACCCGGCACATATTCCTCCAAACCCTTCCTATTCATATACCCATCCAAATGCCTCTTCAATGTTGCAATTGTACCAGCCTCCACCACATCCTCTGGCAGCTCATTCCATACACGTACCACCTTCTGTGTGAAAAAGTTGCCCCTTAGGTCTCTTTTATATCTCTCCCCTCTCACCCTAAACCTATGACCTCTAGTTCTAGACTCCCTGAACCCAGGGAAAAGACTTTGCCTATTTATCCTATCCATGCCCCAAATAATTTTGTAAACCTCTATAAGGTCACCCCTCAGCCGCCGACGCTCCAGGGAAAACAGCACCAGCCTGTTCAGCCTCTCCCTACAGCTCAGATCCTCCAACCCTGGCAACATCCTTGTAAATCTTTTCTGAACCCTTTCAAGTTTCACAACATCTTTCCGATAGGAAGGAGACCAGAATTGCATGCAATATTCCAACAGTGGCCTAACCAATGTCCTGTACAGCCGTAACATGACCTCCCAACTCCTGTACTCAATACTCTGACCAATAAAGGAAAGCATACCAAACGCCTTCTTCACTATCCTATCTACCTGCGACTCCACTTTTAAGGAGCTATGAACCTGCACTCCAAGGTCTCTTTGTTCAGCAACACTCCCTAGGACCTTACCATTAAGTGTATAAGTCCTGCTAAGATTTGCTTTCCCAAAATGCAGCACCTCACATTTACCTGAATTAAATTCCATCTGCCACTTCTCAGCCCATTGGCCCATCTGGTCCATATCCTGTTGTAATCTGAGGTAACTCTCTTTGCTGTCCACTACACCTCCAATTTTGGTGTCATCTGCAAACTTACTAACTGTACCTCTTATGCTCGCATCCAAATCATTTATGTAAATGACAAAAATGGAGGGCCCAGCACTGATCCTTGTGGCACTCCACTGGTCACAGGCCTCCGGTCTGAAAAACAACCCTCCACCACTACCCTCTGTCTTCTACCTTTGAGCCAGTTCTGTATCCAAATGGCTAGTCCTCCCTGCATTCCATGAGATCTAACCTTGCTAATCAGTCTCCCATGGGGAACCTTGTCGAACACCTTACTGAAGTCCATATAGTTCACATTTACTGCTCTGCCCTCATCAATCTTCTTTATTACTTCTTCGAAAAACTCAATCAAGTTTGTGAGACATGATTTCCCACACATAAAGCCATGTTGACTATCCCGAATCAGTTCTTGCCTTTCCAAATACATGTAAATCCTGTCCCTCAAGATTCCCTCCAACAACTTGCTTACCACCGAGGTCAGGCTCACCGGTCTATAGTTTCTTGGCTTGTCTTTACCGCCCTTCTTAAACAGTGGCACCACGTTTGCCAACCTCCAGTCTTCCAACACCTCACCTGTGACTATCGATGATACAAATATCTCAGCAAGAGGTCCAGCAATTAATTCTCTAGCTTCCCACAGAGTTCCCAGGTACACCTGATCAGATCTTGGGGATTTATCCACCTTTAGCCGTTTCAAGACATCCAGCACTTCCTCCTCTGTAATCTGAACATTTTTGCACATGTGGACAATGTGATCCATGATAGCATTGTTGTTTACTTAAGGGGACTAAAGAGGAATATTTCAGATTTTATTCTCCTATCTGCTTTCTTGCCTTTCTTTTGGGTAGGAATGTTAGTATTATGATGAATAAAGTATCACAATTGTGTGGGACAGACTGAATGGACCATTAGATTCTTTCTCATCCATCATTACCATATGGTGTTTACATATTTTTTTTCTAACTCAATATATTTACCATGATTACTTAGCTACAAATGTGCAGTTTTTGCCTTTTTAAAGCTCTTTTTGTTTACTTTTTGTTACTTTTTTTGTTACTTATTCAAAGTAACTTTGAATACTTCCCGTTGTTAATCATGCAGGTCTACTTTGTCACAAAGCTAGTCCCTTTTTTTCTAAAAGTTGTTCCTTGGCTCAAGAAGACTCTGTCCTTGATTTTTTTTCAGAGGGGCAATACACCAGGCTGGGCTCCGATCAGTCTGGTTTGGTACAGAGATGAAAAGGATTTTGAGAGACCTTTTGTTTATATGTAAATAGATGAGACTTCAAGCCAAAGTGGTTATGCTTTAGGAATGACCTGTATAAAGAGAGGGGAGTGGTCAGCTCTCTAGCTGAGCAGTTTTAGTTCAGTCTTGAACCGGTTAGAAGTTCAACAGGGAGCTGTGTGGAAACTCTCTCTCTTTTCTACCCTTCAACAAATTGCAAAGTTATAGTCTGGGGTTGCCTGCTTAAGAATGTTTTGAGTGGACAGATTGGGTGTTCTTTGCAGGATTTTGAAACAGCTAGTGGTTGGTGCTGGTTTGGGTGTTGGTTTGGTTGGGTAGACAAAGCTTGGGATAGTAATGGCTCTTTCAGTCACCAAATCATTTCTGGGTGTGGGTACAATGACTTTGGAAGTTTTGCAAAAAGTGAATAAGACCGATTTGCAAGAATTAGCAGTGAAGCTGGAATTGAAACTGCCTGTTTCAGTGACAAAAGGAGAGATAATTGCAGCAGTAGCTCAGCATTTAAACTTGCTGGAGAAACCATCAGAATCTATAGAGATGGCAAGAATTCAATTGCAAATGAAGTAGCTTGAGTTGGAGGCAAGAGATAAGAAAAGGGCAGCAGAAATGAAACAGTTTGAGTTAGAAGTAGAAGCAGAAGAGGGAAAAAGAGAGAGCAGCAGAACAGAGAGAAAAAGATGGAGCAGCAGAAGAGAGACAAAGAGAGAGCAGAGAAAGAAAAAGAGAGAGCTTATGAACTTTAAAAACTGACAAGTAAAAAGAAAAGGCAGCTTAAAAGGCTGGAGATAAAGGCTGAGGGTAGGCTTCATGAGGAAGAGCAAGCCCTTGTAGTCAGAAGCTTAGTGAGAAACTGTTTAAGTATGTTCAAGCGTTGCCTAAATTTGATGAGAAGGATGTGGAAAGCTATTTCATCTCACTTGAAAAGGTGGCTAAACAAATGCAGTGGCCAGTGGCAATGTGGGTTGTGTTGATCCAAACAAAACTTGTAGGTAGGGCTGCTGGGGTATTTTCATCACTATCGGAGGATGTGTCTGGGGAGTATGAGGAGGTGAAAAAAGCCATTTTAAGTGCATATGAGCTTGTACCAGAAGTTTATAGACAATGTTTCAGGGATCTATGGAGGGAGCCTGGTCAAACCTATATTGAGTTTGAAAGGATCAAACAGAGTAATTTCGATAGATGGATAAGACCTTTAAAAATTGAGCAAACTTATGATGCCCTTAGAGAGGTAATTATTTTGGAGGAATTCAAAAATTCACTGCTTGAAGTAGTGCAAACTCACGTGGAAGAGCAGAGAGTTAAAACAGCAAGGTTAGCAGCTGAAGTGGCTGATGATTATGAGCTGGTCTGTAAAACTCGGTTTGGCTTCCAGAATCAATTTCAGTCCATGAGGGATAGAAACTGGGGCAAAGAGAAATCCTCACATGGAAAGTGGAAGATAGATCTCAGTGAAGATCATAAGGATAACTTACCACAGGGTAAAAAAGAAATCCTTGAGGGGGACAAAGAAGTCAAAAAGCTGTGGTGTTTTCTTTGTAATAAGGTGGACCACATGAAATCAATGTTGGTGGGCTAGGAGAAAGCCAGATGTAGGAAAACCAAACAAGCCAGGAAGTTTTTTTGGTCCAATAACAAAAAGCACAAGGGAAGTTAGACAACTGCTCAGAGCGTACAAGATGATCAAAGGTTGATTAAGGAGGAAGTGCCAGATCTGCTTAAAAAATACATATGCAACGGTAAAGTTTATTCACATAGGCCAGGAGCCGAAGGTAAGGAAGTTACAATATTAAGGGACACAGGATCCTCTCAGTCTGTAATGCTGAAGGATGAGGAGATTTGCACTCCTGAAGGACTATTGCCAGAGAAGGTACTGATAACAGGAATTCATGGTGAAACAAAAAGTGCTCAGTTATGTAAAGTGAGGCTAGAGAGTCCAGAGAAGAGTGGAGAATTTGTTGTTGGAGTACTGGACAAACTGTCAGCTCCAGAAATACAATTTATCCTTGCAAATGATATAGCTGATTCACCAGTAGGCGTGCAGCCAGTGGAGACTCAGACAACTGAAGACTTGGAGAATGTTTATCCAGGAATTTTCCCTGATTGTGTGATCACAAGATCATAGAGGCACAAGCTGAAGCAGGAGAGATCAAAAGGCATAGATAAGGAAACTGACATAGTATTATCTAAAACTTTCCTTGATCATGTAAGTGAAACAGAGAAGGAGCAAATTGGTAAACATGCAAGCACCTTTAGCTCTACTAAACTGATTGAATTATAACAGAAAGATGAGGGGTTAAAACAATTATATCAAAAGGCACTTACAGAGAAGGAAAGTGAATGCAGTCCTGTGTGTTAAAATAATGTCTTAATGAAGAAATGGAGACCATCATGCATTCAAGCAGATGAGAAACGGGCAGAGTTTCTTGAAATTGTTTTGCCAGTGGGGTATAGGAAGGAGGTGTTGCGAGTGGCACATGACCTACCACTTGGAGGTCATTTAGGGGTGAGGAAAACACAGGCTAAAATACAAAGACATTTTTACTGGCCTGGACTACACAAAGATATAGTTGAATTTTACCAGACATGTCATACATGTCAGCTAATCGGAAAACCACAGTAATAAAACTTGCACCTTTAATACCTATTCCAGCGTTTGAGCAACCTTTTACAAGGGACTTGATTGATTGCGTAAGTACCTTACTTCAAACAAAAAGTGGGAATAAGTATTTGTTAACAATAATGGATGTGCCAACTAGATTTCCAGAGGCAATCCCATTGAGCAACATCACAGCTAAAAGGATTGTAGAAGAATTACTTAATTTTTTTTACTAGATACGGACTACCAGTAGAGATCCAGTCAGATCAAGGATCAAACTTCACATTCAAATTATTCAAGGAAGTTATGGATAACTTAGGAATAAAGCAATTCAAATCTACTGCGTACCATCCGGAATCGATTGGGACAACACTACCATTATAGGGCAAGCCAAACAGAGAACAGCCAGGGAATTCCTAGAGGCATGGCACTCATCCACAGACTCTATCAACAAACACATCGACCTGGACCCAATATACCGGCCACTACAGTGGACAGCTTGAACTGACAACCGGAAGCGGCAGAGACAGGCCACTATAAATACCAGAGAAAACAGCACAGAAGCGCTTCACAGGAGGCTCCCAAGCACTGAGGATGTCACCTAGACAGGGGACGAAACGTTTGCAAGACAAATTCCCAGCTTGGCGAACAGAACCACAACACCGCAGGGAGCACTGGAGAGATGGCATCAAACACTAAAGATCATGTTGAAGGCTTATGGTCAGGATTATCCAGATGATTGGGATAAGGGAATTCTGTTTGTCCGTTTTGTGATCAGAGATGCACCGAATAAATCAACCAAATTCAGTCCATTTGAATTAAGTTTTGGGCATGAAGTAACAGGACCATTAAAACTGATTAAGGAGAACTTAATAAGTCAGAATTCAGAGACTATGTGTCAAACTTTAGAGAACAATTAATTAGAGCTGGAGAGTTGGTTGCCAGCATTTAAAAGTATCACAGCATACAACCAAACAGGAAGCAGATAAGAAATCACAAATTCACAATTTTGCAATTGGGGATAAGCCATTGGTGTTACTGCCAGTAACAGGTGAGCCTTTAAAAGCAAGGTTTCATGGACCATATCAAATTTAGAAGAAATTGAGTGAGGTGAACTATTTGATAAGGACTCCGGACAGGAGGAAATCTCACAGAATGTGTCATGTAAATATGCTCAGAAGGTATTTTGATAGGGAAGGAAAGCAAGAGGAGAAGGTGTTAATGATTACAGCACAGGAGGAAGAACCAAGTTCAGAGAATTCTGAATTGGACATTCCTCAAATCAAATTGGACAATGAGGAAGATGTCAAAAATTGGGATAAATTATTGAATTACCTTCCACAAGAAAATCAAAATGACCTGAAAGAATTATTACTATAACATGGGGAGATATGCAGAAATAAACTGGGAAGTACTAATCTAATTGTGCATGATGTAGATATAGGAGATGCTGTTCCGATTAAACAACAGCATTATAAGCATAAGTGTCTAAAGTTGGCACAGGTTCATAAGGAGATAGAGTGCCTACTCCAGGATGGCATAATCGGAGTGAATTACAGTGACTGAAGTTCACCTATAGTCATGGTGCCAAAGCCAGATGGTACCCAACGATTATGTGTGGACTATCGCAAAGTTAACGCCGTTACATAGACTGATGTATATTCAATTTCGTGAAGGACTGTGGAGGACTGTGTCGAAAAAGTGGTACAAGCATCTTACATTTCTAAATTGGACTTGCTCAGAGGCTACTGGCAGGTAGCTTTGTCAGAGAGAGCAAAGGCAATTTTGGCTTTCATAACGCCAAATGGACTATATCAGTTCAAAGTCATGCTATTTGGTATGCTAAACACTCCAGCCACATTTCGGACTGACTAATAAGGTCATTGCCAGCTTACCCAATTGTGTGGTGTAAATAGATGACCTGATGATTTTTAGTCATTCGTGGAAGGAACAATTACAGCATTTATTGGACTTGTTCAATCAACTTCGGAAGGCAGGCTTGGTGGTAAAGTAAATTTGCCAAAGCCCAAGTCACCTTCCAAGGTATGTTATTGGCCATGGACAAATGGCCCCACAGGATGTGAAAACAAAAGTAATTGGGGAATTTCCCACACCGTTGACGAAGAAAGAAGTACAATCTGGGGTTGAGTGGATTTTACTAAAAGTTTGTGCTGAACTTTAGCAGTGTGGCTGCTCCACTCACCGAACTGTTAAAAAAGGCAAGAAGTTTCAGTAGACAGCAGACTGTCAAAATGCATTTGACAGCCTAAAAACTGTGATAACCACTGCCCCAGTATTAGCCACACTGGATTATACGAAGCCTTTCAAGGCGGCTATCGATGCCAGTGATGTGGATGTTGTTGCGGTGTTCCTGCAGAAGGGTGATGAGGGAATAGAAAGATCCATTGGGTATTTTACCAGGAAGTTGAACGTTCATCAACAGAAATATTCAACAGTGAAGAAAGAGACTTTAAGCTTGGTGTTGGCATTACAACATTTAAGTGTATATATTACCAGCAATGCATCTGAGACAATTGTATACACTGATCACAAGCCATTGACATTTGTGGAAAATTTTAAGGACAAAAATACCAGACTATTTAGATGGAGCTTTTTGTTGCAGCCATTCAATTTGACAATTGTGCATGTTGCAGGTCATGAAAATGTGATTGCCGATGTGCTATCGAGACTCGAATGAGATACGGAGGCATTCGGTGATGTGTGCATAGCGGCCTGAATTTGCATGGGGCTGTGCATGTTTGCATGTTTATAGTTAGTATCATATATATGTGTGTTTAGACTACCAACTGGGTTTTGAAGGGTTAAAAATTAAGCCATCTTTTGGTATTGATGGTTCTTTATTTTTAAGGGGGGGGAGGTGTCACAAAGCTAGTGCCGTTTTTTCTAAAAGCTGTTCTTTGGCTCAAGGGGACTCTGTCCTTGATTTTTTTTCAGAGGGGCAATAAACTGGGCTGGGCTCTGATCAGTCTGGTTTGGTACAGATATGAAAAGGATTGTGAGATGCCTTTTGTTTATATGTAAATAGATAAGACTTCAGGCCAAAGTGGTTATGCTTTCGGAGTGATCTGTATAAAGAGATGGGAGTGGTCAGCTCTCTAGCTAAGCTGAGCTGAGCAGTTTTAGTCCAGTCTTGAACCAGTTGGATGTTCAAAAGTGAGTTGTGTGGAAACCTCTCTCTTTTCTGCCCTTCAACTTCAACCTGTAAGCATGTGTTCCATTTATATTGTTTTTAAAGGGAATTTGCTTATTGGAACTGTTGTGTATATTCGGAACAGCATAATTAAGTACAGTTGGATAGTTTGAGTTCTGTAGGGGTTCTTTATTCTGTTCTTTGTGTTTCATTGTGTAATTTTGTGAATAAATTTCTGTCTGTTTTAAAACTTTGTAGTCAACCTAGCTAATTTAATCCACGTAATTTTCACTGTTCACTTACCAAAACAAATGGAAAAGTTATGGTCTGGGGCTGCCTGCTTAAGAATGTTTTGAGACGTCTGGCTTAGTCCATAACAACTTATGAACAGTGATACCTAGCTTACTATGGTTTTTCAGTCAGTTAGAGTTTATACAAATTCTCATTGATGGTTTTGATGTCTGTGAGGCAATAGACCAGATCAATTGCAATTATGAAATTAATCGTGATGAGATACACATTCTTACATGGAAGTGAGGCACATCATAAAGAAATAGGGAATATTAGTTATGGGCTTCTCCTCCAAACTGCCTCATATCTTGGCATTAAATTCCAGTTGGGTGAACCAGTTAAATAGCAGAATGACCTATAAAAGAGGCTTCTTACCAGAACCAGTTTGAGGAGATCAGCAGCATGCTCAAGCTCTTTTTCATTCCGTGGCTCTTTAAGTGCCATTTCATTTTTTTGTTCCTCCTTTTGTAGAGTGAGTTCAATGTACTCCTACAATTATACAAATATAACTCCAAACATCAGAAAATGTCTGGTCTGTCTTCACATGATTATTTGATATATATGATTTAATGCATTAGACTAAGAGCAAACTCCTAAATTTAAAATCTCTATGATTCTAACAAGCTTGTGAAACCACATCAGCAGAGGGCCAATACTATGCAGAGTTCCTTTACATATGACTTATTTAAAGAAAAGGGTGAAGCAGGATTTTTATGAACCATTATTCCTTGACTGGATCTATTGATCCCAAAACCTTTGATGGTCTTGTTTCAATATTGAAGTGACCCAGAAAAGCTGCAGCTTTTTATAGGAAGACCTTCGGTTACACTTCAGGAAAAACACACCCTTGTAGTCAAGGTGACCACTACCTTGAACATTTTTTGCCTCATGGTTATTTCATAGTTTTCATATTTTTATAGCCAATCTGCAGGGCATCAGTACATTAATTGAATGATGGAAGTTTATTCACAAAGTAAGCAGCTAAACAAAGTTCTCTAGACGTGCAAAGTAACAAGTAAGAGTAATTCTTTTGGTCTTTGAAGCCTGCTTTCCCATTCAATAAGATCATGAATGACCTGACCGTGGCCTTAACTAATCTTACCTGGATATATCCATAATTCTCGGCTACCATGTATGTCAAAATCTGTTTAACTTGTCTATGATTATATTCAATAACCCAGCCTCCACTTTTGAACATCATTAATGTAGAGACTTCCAAGCATTAATTCTGCTCCTAGAGAAGAAATTCCTCCTTATATCTTCATCTTAAATGACAGATCTCTTATTTTGCAACTGTGCCACTTAGTTTGATTCTGCCATAATGAGAAACATCTTTTCAGCACTTACCCTGTAAAGAACCCTCAGATCTTATATTTCAGTAAGAGCAGTTCTAATTCTTCTAAACCCCAGAGAGCGTATGCCTAACTAAATAGGTAAATTCAGGAAGAATGTTCGTGATGACTTGGGGTCCAGAACTAGAGACCACAATCTAAACATATGGGCAGGCCATTTAGGACTGAGATGAACAGAAATTCCTTAACTCAGAGACTGACAGCATGTGGAATTCTCTGCCACAGAAGGTGATTGAGGCCAAAACATTGAAACCTTTCCAGAAAGAGTTAGATGTATTTCTTGGGGTTAAAGGGATCAAAGGGTATGAGGAGAAAGTCAGAGCTAAGTTGGATGGTCAGCCATGATCATATTGAATGATGGGGCAGGCTCAAGGTGACAAATGACTTACTTAAGCTCCTATTTTCTCTGTTTCTATGTTAACCTGCTCAAAAGATCAGCATTAGGTAATTTCTTAATTCTAGGAAAAAAACTCAATGATCCTTCTCTTCTTAAGTAAGGAGACCAAATATATAACAATACTCAAGAATGACCTCAACAACGTTCTGTACAGTTGTATCAAGACTTTCAAACTTGTATACACTCTCATTCTTGCAATAAAGGCCGATATTTCATTTGCCTTCTTAATTAATTGCTGCCACCTGCATGTCGATTTGCATGTCATCTACCTAATAATTCAACTCAGTCTCAGAATTATGGAATTTTACACAACAGAATTGGTGATCATATGGAAGTTCCCTGAAAATGATTTCAACCTTTAGTCCTGTTGCCTTGTGCCTTCTAACAGGGAGGCAACCAACTAGGGGTATTATCGCTGGACGTTTAGTCCAGAGACACAGATCATGTTCTGGGTACCCGGATTCGAATCCCACGATGACAGATGATGGAATTGGAATTCAATTTAAAAATCTGGAATTAAGAATCTAATCATGACCATGAATCCATTGTCGATTGTCGGAAAATAAAACATCTGGTTCACTTACGTCCTTTAGGGAAGGAAACGACCATCCTTACCTGGTCTGCCCTACATGTGATTCCAGACCCACAGCAATGTAGATGACTCTCAACTGCCCTCTGAGCAATTAGGGACAGATAATAAATGCTGCCTAGCCAGAGATGCCCCCATCCAATGAATAAAGAAAAAAAAATCTTTAAGCATTCCTTTTACAAATATTTATCAATCCCTCTTTTAAACATTTTAATACATTTCATTTCCATCAGTATTTTTGGGTTGGACATTCAATGACCAATTGACTTTCTGCATAAAACCATCCTCCTAATCTCCCATTTCCTCATTATTGCTCTGAAATTATGGTTTTAAATTGTCCTCAAAATCTGCAATATATTGGGAAGGGACAGGATGGGACCAAAGATGCTGCTGGAGAAGCACTCTGGTTTGTGAAGTTCCTCAGTGGGTGGTTGAGGTGGGAAACCTCACAACCTTAAACAAATACTTGGATTTTCACTCAAAATATCATAACATTCAAGGCTATGGGCTGGAAAATGGGTCTGGTGTAGATTTAGAACAAACTTTTGTTAGTGCGGATTTGATGGGTTGAAGGACCTCTTTGTACTGTATAATTCTACTTTATTCAGCAGAGCTTCTGCCACCCCCAAAGAAATTTGAATGAAAAACCTTAAGACAATTCTGCAATCTTTGCTGTATCTCCATATTTATAGGCTCATATTGAAACAGCTGACGGACTTCAAGAACAGAGGGACACTTTAAGACAGGAGGAGATGAAGGATCCACATGCTCAGTTTGTAGAGTGAAAGGGTGCATGCCAACAGGTGGTCCTGGGATCTTGCACTGGAAACAAAAATAAAAAGAGAAGTCAGTCTTCTTGTGTCAGACAAGATTCAGTCAGGAAAACCTTCCTAGATCTATAACTTTGACACTAAAATTGATACAAACAACAGTACCACGTTTAGATGAAATATTCTTCCTGCAGATTTCAAAATATTCAAAAATTTTCTTTGGGAAAAGCCACATTGCCTTCTGTATTTTACAGGTTAGAATTTTTTTTACCCTCAAATATTTTTCTACCCCTACAGAAGGCAGTTTGGTTAATTTGAACTGTCCTCCTGATAAGAAGCTGTGGAGGGTTGACAGCAATTAAAATGTATCTGCAGCTTCTCCATTTCAACTTAGCAGACTGCAATTTTAAATTCTGGTCTTGAATCCAAGTCTTAATACTAGATTGTAGAGTTTTTTTTAAAGAGACGGTTTCCATGTGAGCCAGGAGAAGCAGACAAATTGGTCAAAGCTCACAAGGAAACCTTGGGTTTCCCTGCCCAAGACTTTTCTCCCTTCCTCAACCACAATGGGGTAAGTGACCATAATTCTATTAGTTTTAAAATAGTGATGAAAAAGGATAGACTGGATCTAAAAGTTGAAATTCTAAATTGGTGGAAGGCTAATTTTGAAGGTATTAGGCAAGAACTTTTAAAAGCTGATTGGGGGCAGATGTTCGCAGGTAAAGGGGTGGCTAGAAAATGGGAAACCTTCAGAAATTAGATAACGAGAGGCCAGAAATGGTATATTCATGTTAGGGTGAAAGGCTGGTAGGTATAGGAAATGCTGGCTGACTAAAGAAATTGAGGGGGAGGTTAAGAAAAAGAATGAAGCATATGTCAGGTATAGACAGGATAGATTGAGTGAATCTTTAGAAGCATATAAAGGTAGCAGGAGTATACTTAAGAGAGAAATCAGGAGGACAGGAAGGGGACATGAGATAGTTTTGGCAAATAGGGTTAAGGAGAAACCGAAGGGTTTTTACAAATACATTAAGGACAAAAGAGTTCAACCTGGATAAATGCGAGGTGATGAATTTTGGAAGGTCGAATTTGAAAGCTGAGTACAGGATTACGGATAGGATTCTTGGCAGTGTGGAGGAACAGAGGGATCTTGGTGTGCAGGTACATAGATCCCTTAAAATGGCCACCCAAGTGGACAGGGTTGTTAGGAAAGCATATGGTGTTTTGGCTTTCATTAACAGGGGGATTGAGTTTAAGAGTCGTGAGATCTTGTTGCAGCTCTATAAAACTTTGGTTAGACTGCACTTGGAATACTGCGTCCAGTTCTGGTCGCCCTATTATAGGAAAGATGTGGATGCTTTGGAGAGGGTTCAGAGGAGGTTTACCAGGATGCTGCCTGGACTGGAGGGCTTATCTTATGAAGAGAGGTTGACTGAGCTAGGACTTTTTTCATTGGAGAAAAGGCAGAGGAGAGGGGACCTAATTGAGGTATACAAGATAATGAGAGGCATAGATAGAGTCGATAGCCAGAGACTATTTCCCAGGGCAGAAATGACTAACACGAGGGGTCATAGTTTTAAGTTGGTTGGAGGAAAGTATAGAGGGGATGTCAGAGGCAGGTTCTTTAAACAGAGAGCTGTGAGAGCATGGAATGCGTTGCCAACAGCAGTTGTGGAAGCAAGGTCATTGGGGACATTTAAGAGACTACTGGACATGCATACAGTCACAGAAATTTGAGGGTGCATACATGAGGATCAATGGTCAGCACAACATCAGTACAGCACAACAGTACAGCACAACAGGCTGAAGGGCGTGTTCTGTGCTGTACTGTTCTATGTTCTATGTTCTATGTTCTAAAAGAGTAACTAGGGAGAGAATAGGGCCCCTGAAAGATCAGCAAGGCTGCAGGAGACAGAGGAGATATTAAACGAGTATTTTGCATCACTGTTTACTGTGGATAAGGACATGGAAGATATAGAATGTAGGGAAATAGATGGTGACACCTTGAAAAATGTCCATATTATAGAGGAGGAAGTGCTGGATGTCTTGAAATGCATAAAAGTGGAAAAAATCCCCAGGATCTGATCAGGTATACCCTATAACTCTGTGGGAAACTAAGGAAGTGATTGCTGAACCCCTTGCTGAGATATTTGTATCACTGATAGTCACAGATGAGGTGCCGGAAGACTGGAGGTTGGCTAATGTGGTGCCACTATTTAAGGAAGGTGGTAAAGAAAAGCCAGGGAACTATAGATCAGTGCACCTGACATCGGTGGTGGGCAAGTTGTTGGAGGGAATCCTGAGGGACAGGATTTATATATATTTGGAAAGGCAAGGACTGATGTGGGATAGTTAACATGGCTTTATGCATGGGAAAGCATGTCTCACGAACTTGATTGAGTTTTTTGAAGAAGTAACAAAGAGGATTGATGAGGGCAGAGTGGTGGCCGTAATCTATATGGACTTCAGTAAGCCTCCTGTGAAGCGCTTCTGTGATCTTTCCTCCTGGGACAACACTACATTATAGGACAAGCCAAACAGAGAAAAGCCAGGGAATTCCTAGAGGCATGGCACTCATCCACAGATTCAATCAATAAGCACATCGATCTGGACCCAATATACCGACCACTGCAACTGACAGCTGGAACTGACAACCGGAAGCGGCAGATTCAAACCACTCCAAATGCCAGATGAAAGATCACAGAAGCGCTTCATAGGAGGCTCCAAAGCACTGAGGATATCACCTAGACAGGAGACGAAACGTCTGCAACACAAATTCCCAGCTCAGCGAACAGAACCACAACAACTTAATGGTGAGTCCTTGGGCGTGTTACTGAACAAAGAGACCTCAGAGTGCAGGTTCATAGCTCCTTGAAAGTAGAGTTGCAGGTAGATAGGATAGTGAAGAAGGCATTTGGTGTGCTTTCCTTTATAGGTCAGAGTATTGAGTATAGGAGTTCGGAGGTTATGCTGTGGCTGTACAGGATGTTGGTTAGGCCACATTTGAAATATTGCATGCAATTCTGGTCTCCTTCCTCTCGGAAGTATGTTGTAAAACTTGAAAGGGCTCAGAAAAGATTGACAAGGATGTTGCCAGGGTTGGAGGATTTGAGGATTTGGAGAGGTTGAATAGGTTGGGGCTGTTTTCCCTCGAGCATCAGAAGCTGAGGGGTGACCTTATAGAGATTTATAAAATCACGAGGGGCATGGATAGGATAAATAGACAAAGTCTTTTCCCTGGGGTTGGGGAGTGCAAAACTAGAGGGCATAGATTTAGGGTGAGAGGGGAAAGATATAAAAGAGACCTAAAGGGGCAAGCTTTTCATGTACAGGGTGGTACGTGTACAGAATGAGTTTCCAGAGGAATTGTTGGAGGCTACTACAATTGCAACATTTAAAAGGAATCTGGATGAGTCTATGAATAGGAAGGGTTTGGAGGGATATGGACTGGGTGCTAGCAAGTGGGACTAGATTAAGTTGGGATATCTGGTCAGCATGGATGAGTTGGACCTAAGGGTCTGTTTCCATGGTGCACATCTCTATGACTAGTGATTGCTAATCCATGGCTATCAGGTGAGACCTCTAAGCCACTCGGTTTTAATAGCGTAATTACTGCTTCTCATTAATTTTTCAGCTTACTCAATGAGGAAGTCAGCAAGGGGTTTGTAAATGAGGCTTGACTGTTAAAATTGGCTGGACCTCCCTGCTACCATGGCCAGTTTGGTCAGATGCATGCATATAGTTTTACTGAACAGGAGTTACTAGGTATTGTTCCTAATGGTAACTTCACAGATGCTGCTAGCCAAAGAACATCTTACCAAGAAGCCAGTGCTCATGTGTAAATCAGAGCAATGATTTATATGACTACAAAAACGTTTTATGACTACAAAAGTGTGACAATGAAGTCAGGAGTGGTGGAATGATTCTCCTTTTTTCTATTCCCTTTTTGGTTGTAGCAGAGATTTTGAATTTTAAAAGGATGCTAAGTGCCAGTTCAATATGCACTTCTCTGTTTGAAGTTTCAAAGAAACAGATTAGACAGCTATTCTTGAGTTAAACACACATCTGTGTTGTTAAAACCTACTTAAGTAAAAATATTAAAGATGTACAAATGGGCCCTACTTCCCACTGATGCATGCAAATTCACTCACTCACTCACCAAGCATGCAAAAAGAAATATAGCTTGAAAGAATACTGTATGTTAAACTTGTCCAAGTTATATGCAGACAAAAATTCAATAGATACACTACTGCAGTTGGATGTTTTGGTTCTTACTGAGCTAGTTGCTTTTAAATTGTGGCTTTGTTGGTATATTCCCTTCTCTCATAAAATCATGTTGTCGCAAATTTAATGGTTTTTCGTAGAGTCTCTGGCTGGTGTAGGAATGTGACTAATCTTTCTCAGCAAAACTGGGTTCAGTACTTAGATAGAATGTTAGAGAAACAATGTTGAATTTATAAGCTTGCATGTTCTTTGCCTCGATCCCAATGCCAGCTTGACATTATCTCTTCATGTTGATTATATATTCCAACGAATATAGAAGACTAACCCATGCCTCGCACAGCATCTCCTCAGCTTTTTGTGGCTGTGGTTAATGATTTTGATTTAATATTCCAGCCATTAACTTCCACATGTTCTATTCTTGATTGATGAGATGGGGAGGAGCTGTTCATATTTCCAGAAATTCCTGTCGGGGTCTTTGTAGACTTTATGTCCCCATCAAATAGAAATGTGACTTCATAAGGCAAATTAGAAGCTAGTTCAAGTTGGTGTCTTTTGCTTAATACGAGTATTTGTTCCTTAAAAAAACAGTTCTATATATACTGCCGCCACAGTGGAACATTAAGTCAGTTGCAGTTCATGTCATGCATTTGTGCCAGAACCAAAAGCTGGTGTTGTCTTCATCCATGTGCAGAGACATGTTGCTACTGATTTCCAAGAAGCCCGTCATCATCCTCTGATCCTGATCCCTCAATACCTTGTTCTCTTACTCCTGGGCATGGTGAACAATGAGAAAGCATAGTGGTGCTCAGGCGGGAGCAGAGGGGTTAGGAGTGGAGCAGACAAGTTTTAAGAGTGGGGCAGTGAGAAAATCACAATCTCAGGATTGGATTGATCTAAAACATTTGTTTTACTGGTCCTATTCTTTGATGCAGCTGCAGCATTAATGGGAGGCACTGTAACATCATGGGCTGTGAAAACACCGTCTGCAGTGTCTGCTGGAATTTCTCTAGAAATTTCTGTTTTAGTTTCATATCTCCAGCATCTGCAGTTCTTTGTTTTACCTTAAAAATTAATATTCTGTGTAGCACATAATGAGATAGTTTGAATTTTTCTGCACCAATACATTGATATGTACATGTTTGCAGCAAGAGTCTCTTGATGATAATGAATTATGAGATCTCCTCTCTTTGTGGCTCTGGCTGAGTTCTGCTAACTGATTCCTGATGAAGGACTTTTGCCCGAAACATTGATTCTCCTGCTCCTCGGATGCTACCTGACCTGCTGTGCTTTTCCAGCACTGCACTCTTGACTCTAACTTAGCAAAGAACTGGAATTAAACAAATTGCACTAGCACAACTAAAGATCGATCTAAAAGGAACTAACACAATGCACTTATCCTAAGAAAACCAACTGGAAGATCAGAATTTACTTAACTTTTACAATTGTCAATATATTGACTATTCACAATAGTTCCATATATAGAGAATTCAACAAGGTTAATTTAAACATATATAAACAAAATAATCACAGCAGCATGAATTTTGTGCTATTCACAGGACTTTGCAAAAACAAACCTAATAATGCAAAATTTGGTTCATGAAAATTCTTAAAAACTGAAGTCGTAACAACTCGACAATCTGGAATACTGAACAAAAATGACAAATGACAATCCAGTCCTTCCCCTGTAACTAACATATTCCTTTGAAGACTTACCTCTACTTGAGGAAATGTGTCCCATTGTCTTGATCGAAGATTGTGGGGGATAATGTTGGCTACGTCCTTTTTAATTAACCAGCGTGATCCAATGTCTTCAGTGGATGGCTGGAGAAAAGTGATACCAAATACACCTGTTTGGAGTAGAGATTGAAACAGCTCAAAAGATACATTAAAATATTTGCATTAAAATAATGTGTTTTTAAATGCTTTTATTCCGAAAGCTACACATTATATTCAAATTCTGCTTCATGCCACATTATAAATAATTGCTTCTATTTTTAACATTATATGTTCCCAGCATTTCCAATTTATAGTCAGAAAGTATGATGGTTTCAATTATCTATTCCAAGTGTAATGCTTCTATATTTACTGACAATACAAAGGTAGGTGGTGAAGAAAGCTGCGGAGATGAAAATAGGTTTCAAAGAAAAACAGACAGGTGAAGTGATTTGACAGGAACATACCAGATGGAATATAATGTGGGGAAGTGTGAAATTGTTCACCTTTATCTTAAGAGTAATAAAGTCAAATGTTTTGAAATGGCCTGAGTCCTTAAAAGGTTTGGATTCTGAGAAATCCTGCTGTCCTTGTGTAGGAATTACTATAAGCAAATGGCAAGTTAGCCTTCGTTGAAAGGAATTGGAGTACGTAAGTGAAGAGATCTTACTCGACTTATCTAAGGCATGGTGATAACAAACGCAGTTTACAGTTCATGGTTTTACTTAAGGAAGGATATAGTGTGAAAATGGTGTTGAGTTAGATGATCAGTCATGATGTACAATATTGGAGAAAACTCAAAGAGCTGCATGGACTAATCCTGTTCCAATCTTCCTACATTGTTTTCCTACAATGCAAAAAGATTCACTGGACAGCTTGCCTGGAGTATGCCTTGAGGCCAGAAGCCGATTAGTCCAGGTCAATGTTCTTTAAAACCCAGAAGAGTGAAAGAAGATCTCATTGAAACAGATAATACTTTTAAAGGATTTGATAGAGTAAATGTTGCAAGAAAGTGTTTCCCGAGCTGTAAAATCTAGAACTGGAGTTTGCAATCACAGAATACAGAGTTGATCATTTAGGAATGAGGTGAGGAGACATTTGTTCACTCAGAATTTTCTGCTTTAGAAAATTTTTAATGTTCAGAAACTGTGTATCATGATCTATAATCTATCAAAGCTGGGCATCCTTGAGGTGCTGAAGGTTATCATCAGCAGTAGAATTTTATTTAACATAAACTATAATGTTACGCCTGGCATAACCCTCACAAATCTTATATGAGAGGAACAAATCTGGTTCAATGATGTGTATAGAGATTAGGACCTAAACCAGGCATACATGGAAATGAAATACCAACCTATTGAAGGTACAATAGAGAACCACATGCCTGTTTAAACATCAGATTTTTTAGACATATAAATAATCCCACAAATAATGAGATCAAATCTCTCCAGTCCTGTGTAAAGATAATCTTGCAGAGCCATGGGCTGGGGTAGATTGAGGAACATAAATAGGAGCAACGGAACTAGCAATTGTCAGGTGTGATGAGGTTTCATGTTTTATTATTATTTAGAAACTTGGGCTTGAAAGTGAACAGAGCCATAAATTACATTAAGCTTGGTATGGTTTTCTATATTGTATGGGTTAAGAAAGGAAGGGCTTAGTTTCATTTCTGAATTTTGAGTGTAGTACTAGACTTCGGCAGTTTCCTCATTTCCCCTCCCCCCAACTTACCTCAGTTTCAACCTGCCAGCTCAGCACCATCCTCATGACCTGTCCTACATGCAAATCTTCCTTCTCACCTATCTGCTCCACCCTCCTCTCTGTCCTTTTACCTTCATCCCCACCTCCATCTACCTATTGCACTCTTAGCTACCTTCTCCCAGCCCCACCCCCCTCCCATTTATCTCTCCATCCCAGAGGCTCCCCGCCTGATTCCTGATGAAGGGCTTTTGCCTGAAATGTCAATTTTTCTGCTCTCCAGATTCTGCCTGACCTGCTGTGCTTTTCCAGCACCACTCTAATCTTGATTCTGATCTCCAGCATCTGCAGTCCTCACTTTCATCTAATTTTGTCTGGAAATTAGTTTGCCTAGTTTGAAATTAGGCTTTAAAAATGTGGTGAGGTGAATGGTTCAGAGCTTCAGAACACAGAGTGGAATCTCAAAGGGATTGTGGAAAGACTTGGCAGAATTGGATGAATATTCCTGCGAGGCCCATTCCGGTGTCAAGATCGTCTTGTTCCATCTTTTACAAGTAGTATTGTAAGATTCTCGTTTAGCAGTGGTGAGATGCTGATTGATGGGGATTAATGCTTGTTGAGGTTAAAACTCATTGTTTAATATTTAGCCTCTCATCCACCAGAATCACCAAGCTAGTTACTATGAAAATGTGACAAGGAAACCAGAATGGATACCTGTTGGAATCAGCTCAATATTTGCTCTGAACAATGGTGAATTGGTCATGCTAAATTGTGCATAGCATTCAGGGATGTGTAGATTAGGTGCATTAGTCAGGGGTAAGTGTAGAGTAATAGGATAGGGGAATGGGTCTGGGTGGGTTACACTTCGGAGAGTCAGTGTGGACTTGTTGGACTAAATGGCCTGTTAGACCATAAGACCATAAGACATAGGACTGGAAGTAAGGCCATTCGGCCCATCGAGTCCACTCCACCATTCAATCATGGCTGATGGGCACTTCAACTCCACTTACCCGCATTCTCCCCGTAGCCCTTAATTCCCCGAGACAACAAGAATCTATCAATCTCTGCCTTGAAGACATTTAGCGTCCCGGCCTCCACTGCACTCTGCGGCAATGAATTCCACAGGCCCACCACTCTCTGGCTGAAGAAATGTCTCCGCATTTCTGTTCTGAATTTACCCCCTCTAATTTTAAGGCTGTGTCCACGGGTCCTAGTCTCCTCACCTAAAGGAAACAATTTCCTGTTTCCACACAGTGGGGATTCTATGCTCTATATCTATATTGCCTATAAGCAAACTACAGACCAGCTTACAATCCATAGGTGTCAGACGCATGCACTCTTCATGGACATTGACACCTGGCATTTGCCAACACATCACAACCATTATAGCACCTCTCCAATACACTGGCTGGCTGCTCACAAAGCACAGGATTGAAAGGCCGAGCTAATTAACAATTACCATCGAAAGTCTGTGACGACACTGCGCACACATGTACAGGCCATCCAGTTCACCGATTGATCCGAGCTGCAATGCAGGGTTGTTTGCTCATTCTCTTAGTACTCATACAATTAGCACCTACCTGCATGCTCACAGCATCCAAGCCTTCATTACCATTCCTGTTCGGCACCAGAACTAAAGTCAAAAGCTTACATTGCTGCAATTTTGAGGTGCTGTTTTATGTAGACAGGCATCTTGTCATTCTTGTCATTAGGGATCTGTCCGGTGGAAAGAAATTTTGGGGAAAACCACACCCTAACATAAATTGAATGGTTACAGCACATGTCAAATGTTTGCACAGAAAATACACTGCATGTTCATTCAGTTAATTGGTCTTATTGAAAACCGGTGAGGGCTAGTCATCAATTCAGTCAAAGTGGGGAGAGGGAGGCTGCACTCATCATCAGTCATGTGCACAAACAGACCAGGGGCTTCAACATAAACAGTTGTCAGCTTAGGATACTGTTCGATTACAGTCAGAATGGGCAACAGTCAGATGAAGGGCTCCTGCCTAAAACAGTGATTTTCCTGCTCCTCGGATGCTGCCTGTCCTGCTGTGCTTTTCCAGCACCACTTTAATTTTGACAACAGTCAGTCCTGTAAGGCCAGCACCAGCCATCAGGAGATTCATGTATCCTCAGTGAGAGAGTTACAAACACAAAAGTCAGGGATTTGATCAGTCATATCTAGGGGCTGCTCACTGATGTCAGTAAGAAATCTGGGGCAAATATAATCCTGGTTCTGCTTGCATTAATTGCGAAGGAGCATTCAAGGGTAGGCCTGTAGAGGTAATTGATGAATCAGCACCAGTAGAGCAGTGAGTATAAATTTGCAACTGAGAATCCAGGGCATACCTACCAGGGAGTGGAGTCAGCCCCAGACCCTGAAGTTAACTCAATCAGCTGCTCACATCTGAACTGGAGAAAGACATGAATTCCACGGTCCTCTACTCTGGAGTTCTGAAGTATAGCCCTCATTTACTTTAAAACAAAAACAAGAAACTATCAGCACTAGAAGCTACATCTTAACTTTAGTCTCCTTCTCTTATTCTCTGACTTGTAATTATCCCTGGCGCTTCGTAGTCAATCCCTAAATAATAAATATTTGTCTAAATTATAGCAATTTAAGATTAGTTCCTTACGAGTCAATCAACTCACCACTTTCCTGTGATGCCACTCTAATTTTTTTCCCCAAATCTCTAAAATTCAAACAGAATTAGACAAGGTAAGAGCAGAACCAGAAGTTACAGTCTAAGGCTACAAGGTAGGCCATTTAGAACTGAGATGAGGAGAAAAAGTATTCACCTTCTTCACCCCTTCTTAAGAGTAGTAAGCCTGTGGAATTTTCTTCCACAAAAAGCATTGAATGTTTTCAAGAAAGAGATAAATATATTTCTTTGAGCTAAAGGGCTCAAAAGATATGAGGAGAAAGTGGGATCAAAGTACGGAATTGGATGATCAGCCATGATCATATGAATGATGGAGAAAGTTTGAATGGCCAAACGGCCTACTCTTGCTCCTAGATTCTATGTTTCTCTGTTTCTATGATCGGTACAAGGTGAGATGGGTGAGTCAAGGTAGGGGTTAGGGATAAAACAGACACATTTACAGTGGTGGAGAGAAAGATAATGAGGAGGGAAACTCAAAGCTAACAGTGCGTGTTATAGGAGATGGGAATGGGGTTTGGTGGCAGTGAAACATAATGCAGAGGGTATAACACATCAATGTTATACTTTATTTACAACGTAATCACTTAAATAATAATGCAACTTTGTCTTAAATAAAGCTTACTGGCAGAGAGTCTTCTCACTTACACCCTCAACTGACTACTTGGACATGTAGTAGACCACGGTTATGAGGAGAAATTGACTCGAAATTGTATCAACTTTTGATATTTCGTGTAGCCATTAAATTGTACAAACATATTTACATTGAAATAAATAAATTTAAAAATCTATAATAATTGGACAATGATAAAGTAAATTTTACAGTATTTGAGAGGTCATTCAGATGTAAGATGTGTTTCATTGATGTGAATTTGCTGTAATATGATTGCCAAATTGGGGACACTGTTTTGAAAACATGAACTTTTAAAACGTGTATTAGCTGTAATGTTTCTAAAGTGCAATTTTTCTTTAATGCGGGGTTGTGTAAGAATGTAACCATTGCGTTATAGAAGAACTATAGTGCCAGTTCATAAGGTGCCAGTTAAAATAAAGTAACGAACCGGGACAAGTGGTGGGCTTGTTGGTGGGTGAACATTTTGGTGATGGCGACCACAATTCTGTGACTTTCACCTTGGTTATGGAGAGAGATAGGTGCGCACAACAAGGTAGATTTTACAATTGGGGGAAGGGAAATTACGATGCTGTAAGACAGGATTTGAGGAGCATACGTTGGGAGCATAGGCTGTTAGGGAAGGATGTGGTGGAAATGTGGGACTTTTTCAAGGAGCAGATACGACGTGTCCTTGATATGTATGTACCGATCAGGCAGGGAAGAAATGGTCGTGTGAGGGAGCCTTGGTTGACGAGGGAGGTTGAATGTCTAGTAAAGAGGAAGAAGGAGGCTTACATAAGGTTGAGGAAACAAGGTTCAGACAGAGCAGTGGAGGGATACAGGATAGCCAGAAGGGACCTGAAGAAAGGGATTAGGAGAGCTAAGAGAGGGCATGAAAAATCCCTGGCGGATAGGATCAAGGATAACCCCAAGGCATTCTATGCATATGTGAGAAACCTGAGAATGACGAGAACGAGGGTAGGTCCGATCAAGGACAGTGGTGGGAGACTGTGTATTGAGTCGGAAGAGATAGGAGAGGTCTTGAACAAGTACTTCTCTTCAGTATTTACGAACGAGAGGGACCGTATTGTTGAAGAGGAGAGTGTGAAACGGACTGATAAGCTAGAAGAGATACCTGTTAGGAAGGAAGATGTGTTGGACATTTTGAACAACTTGAGGATAGACAAGTCCCCCGGGCCTGACGGGATATATCCTAGGATTATGTGGGAAGCAAGAGAGGAAATTGCAGTACCGTTGGCAATGATCTTCTCGTCTTCACTGGCAACTGGGGTGGTACCAGGGGACTGGAGAGTAGCGAATGTTGTGCCCCTGTTCAAAAAAGGGAATAGGGATAACCCCGGGAATTACAGGCCAGTTAGTCTTACTTCTGTGGCAGGCAAAGTAATGGAAAGGGTACTGAGGGATAGGATTTACGAGTATCTGGAAAGACACTGCTTGATTAGGGACAGCCAGCACGGATTTGTGAAGGGTAGGTCTTGCCTTACAAGTCTTATTGAATTCTTCGAGGAGGTGACCAAGCATGTGGATGAGGGTAGAGCAGTGGATGTAGTGTACATGGATTTTAGTAAGGCATTTGATAAGGTTCCCCATGGTAGGGTTATGCGGAAAGTCAGGAGGCATGGGATAGAGGGAAATTTGGCCAATTGGATAGAAAACTGGCTAACCGGTAGAAGTCAGAGAGTGGTGGTAGATGGTAAATATTCAGCATGGAGTCCAGTTACAAGTGGAGTTCCGCAGGGATCAGTTCTGGGTCCTCTGCTGTTTGTAATTTTTATTAATGACTTAGAGGAGGGAGTCGAAGGGTGGGTCAGTAAATTTGCAGATGATACAAAGATAGGTGGAGTTGTGGACAGTGAGGAGGGCTGTTGTCGGCTGCAGAGGGACTTAGATAGGATGCAGAGCTGGGCTGAGGAGTGGCAGATGGAGTTCAACCCTGCCAAGTGTGAGGTTGTCCATTTTGGAAGAACAAATAAGAATGCGGAATACAGGGTTAATGGTAGGGTTCTTGGTCAGGTGGAGGAACAGAGGGATCTTGGGGTCTATGTACATAGATCTTTGAAGGTTGCCACTCAGGTGGATAGAGTTTGTAAGAAGGCCTATGGAGTATTATCGTTCATTAGCAGAGGGATTGAATTCAAGAGTCGTGAGGTGATGTTGCAGCTGTACAGGACTTTGGTTAGGCCACATTTGGAGTACTGTGTGCAGTTCTGGTCGCCTCACTTTAGGAAAGATGTGGAAGCTTTGGAGAGGGTGCAGAGAAGATTTACCAGGATGTTGCCTGGAATGGAGAGTAGGTCGTACGAGGATAGGTTGAGAGTTCTCGGCCTTTTCTCGTTGGAACGGCGAAGGATGAGGGGTGACTTGATCGAGGTTTATAAGATGATCAGAGGAATAGATAGAGTAGACAGTCAGAAACTTTTTCCCCGGGTACAACAGAGTGTTACAAGGGGACATAAATTTAAGGTGAAGGGTGGAAGGTATAGGGGAGATGTCAGGGGTGGGTTCTTTACCCAGAGAGTGGTGGGGGCATGGAATGCGCTGCCCGAGGGAGTGGTAGAGTCAGATTCATTGGCGACCTTTAAGCGGCATTTGGATAGGTACATGGATGGGTGCTTAATCTAGGATAGAAGTTCGGCACAACATCGTGGGCCGAAGGGCCTGTTCTGTGCTGTATTGTTCTATGTTCTATGTTCTATGTTTACTGAGTTATGTTATTCCTTTCTCCTTATTCTTTCATGGGAAATGTACATTGCAGTCAATGATACCTATTGCTAAATATCTTAGAAATGACTAGCTTGCTCAGTCATTTCAAAGGGCAGTCAAACATCAACTATTTTGCTATGGGAGGTGTCATATGTAGGCCAGATCAGGTAAGAATAGCAGATTTCCTTACCTCAGGAGTTTAGTGGACCAGAGGTTTTTGTTTAACAACAATCAATGACTGTTTCATGGCCACCATTACTATGGCTTGCTTTCAGTTTCTGATGCATTAACTGAATTTTAGATTCACCAATGCCATGGTGGGAATTAAATCCATCTACCCTGAGCATAAGCCTGAGCTTCTGGTGATACTACCGTTATGCCATTGTCTATGCCATGGTGATGCTATTATGCAACTGTGGACACCTTTCAGATACATTTCTACATTATTTCTGTGGTCACACTAACAATGTTCTGTCTTCTGACCTGGGAATTCTGGTAGCTGTTCCTTTAGAACGGCAGTAGTTGGACAAAAGTATGCATGATATAAGTATTCTTCGACATCACTAGATCGAAGCAGTTCAGTCCCTGAGCCATCAGTGTGCAGAATAAAAAACCTGCCAGTTAAAACAAAGCAATATTAAATCATTCATAAACAATCTGAATACCTATAATTGCTACAAAATCAAATATATAGCAGTTCCTGGAAGAAAATCAGAAAATGTTGGACAAATGAGCAGATCTGGCAAAAACCGAAATGGAAGTTCATCTGCTATACAGCAGAAATATTAGAAGAGTTTTGCAACTTGCAAAATTAAAGTGGTGCATATTTTCATTCTAGGGCCAGAGTTACACAGCACAGAAATAGACCCTACAGTTCAACACATCCATGCTGACCAGATATTCTATTTGGCCAATATCCCTCTAAACCCTTCCTTTTCAAGTACCCATCCAGATGCATTTAAAATGTCATATTTCTACCATATCTACCTCATCCTCTGGCAGCTTGTTCCATACGTTAGACCCTCTGTGTTAAAAAGTTGCCTTCAGGTTATTTTAAATCTTTTCCCTCTTACTTTAAACTTATGCCCTCTAGTTTTGGACTTACCTATTTTGGGAAAAAGTCACCTCTCAGGATTTTCAAAGCAGTGAAGGGGTTACTTTGAGGCAGCATGGCACTTAGTCTTTGAGATAAGAACATTTTGTTGACAACCCACTGATTGACTAAGTTTGGAACAAAGCTGTAAGTGCAAGGAGTGTCAGAGACATCTGAAGTCTGTGAGCTGAAAACTACTTTCTTCCATCTCACTCCATGTAAGGAGAAAAAGACAGAAAATCAAGAAAGTTTAAAAGAGAGAATTCGAACAGGGAATGACCTGGGTCTACCTGATACATTTTAACATGAAAAATGACCATCATTTTACAGACAACAGTACGTCATTATTGCTGAAATCAAAATAACTTGTGAGGGACAATTTAACACAATTTAAGATCTGGACTTTTGATCTTCAGAATTATATCTGCCTACTTTTTATCCACCTATAAGATGTGTGTAAGACTGACTTACTTTTGCCTGTTTTAATCGTGAATTTGAATGTGAGTGTGCGTGTGTATCTGTGTATGTGTATTTTGGGATTTTAAAGGGTCACAGTTTAAATAACATCGTAGTAGATTAGAAATCCTTTCTCTTCTCTGCCAAAGTCAAGTGTGCTCCAATAAATAGTTATTTTCTGTAAATGATTAAATATGTTGTGAACTGCTTTTGGCCTGAAAAGCAGTCTGTCAGGTAAATTGGTCATCCCTAATTGTAATGGCTTGTGGATCCGAGGGGCATGATTATTGGTGCACTGTTCCCCATTAAGGTGTGACAAATGTTTGGGTTAGGATCCTGGCTCTTTTGAATGAGGATAAAGTTAGGTTCGATGTGCAGTTAAGATGAGTAGTAAAGGATAAAGGGACAAATGGCAGATTTACCACCCTAAAATAAGAAATAGATAAAAGATCCTGCTGTTGAAAGAGGTATCTCTGATAGATTTACAAGGGTCAGACTGAATTGGCAAATAAATTAGAGGTAGAATTGCCTGTCTGCCTTCTAAAGCCAAGAACATAGAGGTGATTGAAATAATAGCAAATCATCCAGGAATTGTGGAAATATGGAGAATTAGGCACTACAGCATGGTGAGATACTTAGGCTCACAAGGATTCAATTACAGTTAAAGCAGTTTGAATATGAAAAAAGAACTGAAGAAGCATGAAATAAACCAAAGAAAGTGGAATCTTTTAAAAAATTGAACCAGAGAGAGGAGAAATTTAAAGAACTGGTTCTTACATTTTATTATTAAGTCTGAGTTGTCATCAAGTTTTTTGGAAGATCTTTCTCTGTGAGACCAAGAGCCTTTACTTAATATACATTACCAAACTTGCCTCATTAACTTCTTACTATGTGCCATTCTCAGAGCAGCTCACCATTCGACAGATATCCAGTGTCCCCTCACTCTTGCAATCTTTAAAATGCCACTGTGCATCTATATTTGCATGGCATTCTGAAGCTGCTCTGCTCTGTCTCCAAAAGATGTTGGAGAAAGGGAAGATGGTACCATGATTCTCCAACAGGGACCTGGAAGCCTTGGCCAAAAGGCTGGAGTCCTCTTCCTGTAGGATCAGAGCACGCCATGCCATTGGCAGACTGGTTGAAAGTTGCCACCTGGAACAGTGCAATCTCCATAGTGCTGAGGAATGGCTAACAGCTCCTTAAGAAGGTCAATGACTTTCTCTGCTGCATAAAGGTAAGTGCCACATTCTTCTCTCTGCTACCTCACACTCTGACTCTGCTACTGCATCCTCCTCCCATTAAGACTAATCCTCAGCCATATTCACTGTTGCCACTCATCTTCCCTCATTTGCTGTCACTGTCCCAATTTCCAACATCACTAACACTGCTGTTCACTACCTTGGAAGACCTCACCATCTTTCCACCAGCCAAATCAGCATTGATGGCTGTGCCACCCACTTTCAAATCACTCACTTACTTCCTTTCTCTCATTACAGGAGAAGGCAGTCCACAGCAAAGAGGAGAGAGCTTATACTGGTGGACTGGTGCTTATACTAGACACTTGTGAGGGGAGAACCCTGACTTCACAGGAAAGGTCAAGGACTCCTCCTACTGACATGCCAAAACATCGATGTTCCATGAAATGAATAAAAACCACTCTTCATTCAGCTGTAACTCTCAGACTAACCTCACTGTTATTCATGGCATACCATTTTGAGCCACTAGCTGTGATGCCTTGTCTCTTTTTTCTTTTTGCAGGCTCTACCACCAAGTCCACCACCTCTGTGGAGAAATGGCCATCTCCCTCAGAAGGCAACTCCTTGACTTCTGAGGATATGAGTTCTGAGACCTCAATGGAAGCATTGGTAAGGCTAGAACATGGTGCAGGTGAGTGATTGAGGTGACGTGCTGTCATGCTACAAGATGTACACCCACTTGACTGAGGAATGCTAATCAGAAAGGCAAGCTGTCTGGTTGTATTATTGTACTGACAAGGATGGCAAAGCAAGGTAAGGCATAGATTCCATATTGCTATTGGACTCTAGGGTTGCTCTCTCATCCAATAGAGAGATGGCTGGTGGTAGTTTAACCTGAGGGTAACCATACCTCAGGTGAGGGAAGAAGTTGAGAAGGAGAGTCCTTCATGGTAATCTCAGCTAGTTTGGGAATTGAATCAATGCTGTTAGCATCACTGTGCATCACAAACCAGCCATTCAGCCAATTGCTCTAACCCAACCTGCCTAAGTGAGTGTGCACTAAGAGACCAAGCGAGCAATGCCAATTCAATCTAGTCTAATCCTTGGTTCCCGGTCCCTGCAAACAAAGTCTCCCTGATATAAATGTTCAGTGCTAGCTGGCAGCAGATCTTACAGTTGATTGGGTAGGTGCCATGGTGTCAGTGAACTGAATTCATCAGGCTACCATCCTGATTTTATTCAATGTCTAGCTTGTATGGCACATTTGACAATATAGGAACCTGAATATTAATGAAGTAAATTGGTCCATCAACAAGGTATTTAACAAGGAATAATCCCCTTTTTAATTTGTAGCTCACTGCAGCCGAACAAGAAACTCAGCACATTACTTGTCAGGAACATAAAAGATGAAGAAAGAATGCTCCGACTGCCAAAATTGGACTTGCTGGACCTCTCGTCTCATTCTGCCACCCAAATTCCTATCAGCTTCCATCCAAAAAGGATCAGTATTTAAATGCTGTAATTAGAGATTCAGGAAAGATTTGGGATAAGAAAGGGGAAAAAAAGAGGAGAGGGAAAGGGAACACCACCTTAAAATTATACAGTTAAAAAAATTCTATGTCAGATATTGAAGAATGCCGTGATATGGAAAATCCTTGTCATATTCTAAATCCAGTAAGCAGTTTGTTTAAGCTCTACCAAAATTTAAGCAAGAGGATGCAGAGGTACCCTTTCTGTCATTTGAGACAATAGCAAAGCAAATGAAGTGGCCAACAAGAAACTGGACATTGCCCTTGTAGAATATATTGATAGGTAGAGCACCGAAATTTATGCATCACTGTCACAAGAGGTTTCTAAGGATCATGGTGCTGTAAAAATAAAGCCATTCTGTGTTCATATGAGTTAGTTTCTGGAACATACATGCAAAGGTCTGAAGTTTGTGGAAGCAGGATGGGCAAACCCAGATTTAAATTAGAAGGGTAAAGCAAAGTAATTAAGACAGTTGGATAGGAGCATTAGGAGTAATTATCATATAAAATGCTCTTAGAGAAATTAGTCTCTTGAAGAATTAAAAAAACTCACTACCTTTTGTAATAAGAACTCATGTTTAAGGGTTTCAACTGCTATAAACACAAGAAATGTTACAAGCCAATGCATAAAACAGGCATCTACATACACCTGAGAAGGATAGAGGATGGGAGAGTGAAAGGAAGTGGCCAGGGTAAAGAAAGGACAACTGGAAATGTCACACGATCCACTCAGAACAGCATGGAATGCACTGAGAGTGATGACAAAAATTGAAAGCCTAAGTGTTTTCACTGTAATAAAGTGGGACATCATTGTCTGAAATATTGCAAGTTGCATGGGACTTACAGTAAGAGGGAGTCAGAAAAAATGAAATCTACAGAACATGTGAAGGATCAAATTGCAGCTTTAAATGTCATTTTACAATGAAATAATCACTGCTGTGAGTGCAGGATAGCTGAATAGGGTAGACAAAAGATATGAAGGATTTTTGTCAAAACAAAAGGTAATCATATTTGATTAATCTACTGAAGATCTTTGAGGTAGTATGTGCTGTGGATAAAGAGGAATCATTGGATGTACTGTACTCAGATTTCCAAAAGGAATTTGATAAGGGGCCAATCAAAGCTTATGGTGGAAAATAAAAGTTCATAGTACAGAGCAGAACATTTTTGAATGGATTGAAGATTAGCTGGCCAACAGGTTGCAGACATTAGGTGTGAATGGGTCTTATTCAAGTTGACAAAATGTAATAAGTGGTGTACAACAAAGATCAGTGCTGGGACCTTAACTGTTCAAATTTATGAAAATGATAAGGGATAGAAGGTGTGGTTACCCTACTTGCTGGCAACGTATAGATAGATAGGAAGGTAAGTTGTAAAGAGGACTCAAGGAGGTTACAGCAAAATATTAATAGTGGGCAAAGATGTGGCATAAGGAGTATAATGGGGGAAAGTGCAATGTTGCCCATTTTGGCAAGAAGAATAAAAAGGAAGCATATTTTCCAAATGTTGAGAGATTATACAGCCCAGAGATGCAGAGGGATCTGGCATTCCTGTGCATGATTTGCAAAAGGTTTGTAGGCTAGTGCAGCAAGTAATTAGGAAAGCTCATTAATTGATAAAATGTATCATAAAGGGAATTTAATATAAAAATAGGGAGAATATGCTTTGTCTATACAGGGCACTGGTGAGACTGCATCTATAGTGTCGTGCACAGTATTGATCACATAATTTAAGGAAGGACATAAATGCACTAGAGGTAGTTTGGAGAAGGTTTACTGGACTAATACCTGAAAATGGTGGAGGTAGGGGAGGCGTTTGAGAAAAGGTTAGATAGACAAAACTTCACTGGAGATTAGGAGAGTTGACTTGACTAGACTAGAACACAAGATCCTAAGACATCTTGACAGAGTGGATTGGAGAACATGGTTCTTCTTGTGGGAGAACTTGGAACCGGGGCCACTATTCAAAAATTAAAGGTTGCTTATTTAAACAGATGATACTTCTTCTTCTAAGAGTTGAAAGTCTTTGGAGCTCTCTTCCTGAAAAGGTGGAAACAGTGTTCTTGAATACTTTTAAGGTAGACAGAGGTAACTTTTCTAAACAAAATCTATCAGGTTAGGTGAGAATATGGGTTTGAGGTTACAATCAGACCAGCCATTATTTTATTGAATGGCAGAAAAGGCTTGAGAGGCTGAATGGTCTTCTCGTACTCCTAATTCATATGCTCATATGTAACAGAGCCATGACCAATGTTCACAATGGCATATCTTAGTGGCATTGCTGGGCAAATTTAAAACACCTTGGCAGGGAAATAATAATCAGAATGTAACTTTAAAAAGGGAAAACAAGGTGAACAGAGATTGGAAGAGATGACAGCACTAGTTTAAGAAATACCAAGGTATTTGGTAGTTTCAAAGTAAGAAAAATGCAATAAAAATGCATACATATGTGGTACATGTTTGCAAATGCATGATACAGGCAAATAAGACTGAACTGCAGGTACAGGATTAGTGGTGCTGGAAGAGCACAGCAGTTCAGGCAGCATCCAACGAGCAGCGAAATCGACGTTTCGGGCAAAAGCCCTTCATCAGGAATAAAGGCAGTGAGCCTGAAGCATGCCACAAAGTAATATGAGATCACAACAATAGTAGAGATCTGCCTCAAGAAAGGATTGAACTGGGTGCTAGGTATTCCTGCATTCAATGTGTTCAGGAAAGGTAGGATAGAAAGGAAAGAAGGAGGCAGCAGTAACGAATAAGAATATGAAAATGCTGAAGAGAGAGGCCATCCCAGATAGAGTAAAGACAGAAATAATTTGGTTAGGGTTAAGAAGCAACACAGTTACACTATTAGGTGTATAAAAAGAAATAAAGGAACAAATTTGAAAGGAATCATAGAGAGATTAAAAACTATAGAGAAGTGAGAATGGGGACTTTATCCTGATAGAGTCTTGGATATTAAATTGTGGGAAGACCTGACGGCAGAATGATTAATAAATTGAAAATTTTCTTGATCTGTTTGATTCCAGCTCTGCTGCATCTGGTTCTGGGGAATAAGCTGCAGCAAGTGGATTGAATGTGAGGAGGGGGCATTTGGTGAACCGTTGCGTGCTAGTATCAAACTTGAATATTACTGAAAGGATGAACATGTTGCAAAAACATTTTGTCTTGCACTCATCAGGACAAATGCAAGAATGGCAAATTTTAAACAATCATAATAAGTTATACAACAGGAGTGTTGTCAAAGTTTGGCACTGGAAAAACACAGCAGGTTAGGCAGCATCCAAGGAGCAGGACAGTCGATGTTTTGGGCATAAGCCCTTCATCAGGAATGTGGTGGGAGGGAGGAGCAAGTGGGGGCTGAGAGATAAGTAGGAGGGTAGGGGTGGGAAAGGTAGCTGGGAAGGCAGGTGGGGTTGATAGGTCAGAGGGGAGGGTGGAGTGGATAGGTGGGAAGGAAGATTTAGAGATTGGACAGTTCATGAGGGTAGTGCTGAGTTGGAGGCTTGGGTCTGGGATGAGATGGGGGGGGTAGGGAGATAAGGAAATTGGTGAAGTTGATGTTGATGCCATGTGGTTGGAGGGTCCCAAGGTGGAAGAGAGGCATTTTTCCTCCAGGAGTCGAGTGGCTTGGATTTGGTGGTGGAGGAGGCCCAGGACTTCCATGTCTTTGGTGGAGTGGGAGAGGGAGTTGAAGTGGTCGGCCACAGGGCTTGAGGTTATTTGGTGCGTGTGTCCGAGAGCTGTTTCCTGAAATATTCTGCGAATTGGTATCCTGACTCCCTAGTGTAGAGGAGCCCACATCAAAAGCAAACACACTGCCAAGGACATGCAAGTCCTGGGCCTCCTCCTCCTGGGCCAAATCTAATCCACCTGACAACTGGAGGAAGAATTCCTCATCTTCTGCTTTGGGACCCTCGAACCACATGGAATCAACATTGACTTCATCAGTTTTCTTATCTCCCCTAACCCCACCTCATCCCAGATCCAACCCTCGAACTCAGTACTGTCCTCTTGAACTATCCTACCTGTCCTTCTTCCTTCCCACCTATCCGCCCCATCCTCCCCCTGATCTATCACTATCATGCCCATACTTGTACCTACCAATTGCCTCCTCAGCTTCCTTGCCCCCCAGTCCCAGCCCCACCCCCACCGTCCTATTTCTCTCTCAGCCCTCTTTTGCCATCCCTTTCTCTCATTCCTGATGATGGGCTTATGCCCAAAACATTGACTGTCCTGCTTCTCAGATGCTGCATGACCTGCTGTCCTTTTCCAATGCCACACTTTTAGGCTCTGATCACCAGCATCTGCATTTCTCACTTCCTTATAGGAGTATAGTGTTCAAGCACAAAATTTAAAATGAAAGCAATGTTAATAATTTGTTATATAGGAATAATATTCTATTAACATTCCTAATTACTTGCTGTTCCTGCAGAATTCAATACACAAAAACCTAGAAGAAAAAGCTAGGCAAATTCCAACCACATAACCATTGTTAATTGTCATAAAAACCCAATCACAAAAATCCTCTAAGGAACGAGATCTGCCATCTTTACCTAATCTGGTTTACATGTGACTCCAGACCCACAACGATGAGGTTGATTATTAAGTGCTTTGTGGGCAATTAACAATGGGCAATAAATACTGGCCCAACCAATGTTGACCCCATCCTATTAACAGATAACAATATTCTGGGAATGATGGAAGGCTTCAGAAAGATTGCTGAAAATAGTTACAAAAATGTTTCCAGGGATGAGGGACTGCAAGTATATGGATAGATGAGAGAAATTGGGTTTGTTCTTAGAATGGAGAAGTTTGAAAGGCGATTTGATGGAGATGTTTAAAACCACGAGGGATCTAGATAGTGTCTATAAAGAGGAATGTATCTTATTGCTGGAAGGGTCAAGAACCAGAAGATGAATCGCAAAAGAAACAGTGTCAACATCAGAAAAAGTCTTTCTTGTTACAAAGTGAAAAATAATTGCAAGCTATGGTGAGAGATGAATGCAAGCAGGAGTGGTGGTGACCAACACTAGCTAAACTGCTCTTGATAAGAAAACACTAAATGGCCTCCTTGTCATTCTATTGTTCTTGCCTCAGAGATTTCTTTAATAAATATTGACTGACTTGCAAATTATATTTGTTTTTGAACATTTGTAAGTTTATAACAAACCTTGGGGCATGTTTTTTATAAACTTCAGGTTCAATCATGAGTCCTTGGAGTAAAGCATCTTCTTCTCCTTCCTGATTGCCATCATGAGTCAAAGTAGAAGTATTACCATTTACCATTACCTAATGTATAAAAATAAATAAACTTGAAACATCTGTGTAAAATCCCATTACTAACTGCAGATAGATTTGTACTTGTTGCTGATAACATCCATGATATCATAAGTTACTATAATTGTGGCTTATTTAAATGTCTACTTGGCATCCTGCTGCCAGACCGATACCGAACGGGCAGCTTTGAGGAATTAGGAGAAGAACAATTTGTTGCAGAATACTTAGCCTCTGACTTGTTTGATCAGCCACAGCATTTATGTGACTGGTCGTGTTAAGCTTCTGATTTACAGTAACTCCCAGAATGTTCAGAGAGGTTTGCAATGACAGTAATATCATTGAATGATGAGGCCAGATCATTAGCCTCATTATCATTGTCGATGAACATTACTAACACCAGTGTGGTCCAAGCATTACTCTTTATGAAACTAAACCTGGATGATGTCCAGGCTTTATAGAGTGCAGGTATGGATTCCTTTCCAATTATTTTCATTCCCTTAAGCTTCAAATCATCAAACCATCTAATATGACATACTGTACATCTTCACTCATACCAATGGTCATGGTTCACTGACTCCCTGTTCTCTAGCATGTTAGATTTGAGGGTAAAAACAAAAAAAATTAAGTTCTCTATAGTGTCACTCTATAAACCTTCATGGTCTGCTCCTGCTTTATCTACCACTTATTTTCATTTCTCCTAAAACTCAAACTATTCCTTTTGCTCTATTCATTGCTGGCCACTCATTCAGAAATTATAGTTTTGCACTCTGAATTCCCTTTCCTTCACCTTACCTGCTCTTTCCTGGATTTGGAAAACCTCCTCAAAATCCTCTCCTTAACTCAACCTTATCTTTCAACTCTCTTTTTACCCCTTGCTCCACCTATTCAACATCAGTTGCTTATTTTCTTTCTGATGTGACATCTTCCTGTGTGTGATGAATACAATAAAAATGCAAGATAATGTTTAAGCAATAAAACCAATAATATCATAGTTGGTGAAGTAGCAAATACATAGGTTGACATTTTAAGCTACTTAGATCATGTTGTGTGTCAAGAATGAAAAAACTATGAAAGGTAAAAGCTGAATTGTACCATCAGTGTAATTTTTAATCTGCACTATCTCAACTGCTGTCAATGCATATAATAACACAAATTAGGGACAGAAGTAGATCATTGATTCTTCAAGTTTACACAAACATTCAACAAGATCACAGTAGATCTAGTGGTGTTCCAAAATTCCACATTCCCTTCTAACTCTGGTAACTGCCGATTCGCTTGCTTGACAAGAATCTATCGAGCCTCACCTTCAAAATATTCAATGACCTAACTTCCACTGCCTTGCAAGTCAGAGATCCAAAGTTGCAGTTTTCGGAGAAAAAATATTCCTAATCTCTGTCCTAAAAGGGCCACCCCTAATTTTAAAACACAGTGTTCTCCAGTTCTGACTCAGCCACAAGGGAAAACATCTTTTCCATGTTCACCTTGTCAAGACCATTCTGAATCTTATGGACTTAAATCCAAACACCCTTCACTCTTCTGAACTTTGGTGAAAACAAACCCAATTTGCCACACGTTTCCTCATAAAACAACCCACCCATTCCAGAAACTAATCTAGAAAATGTCATCTGAACCATCTCCAGAATATTTACATCCTTCTTTAAATGAGGAGATCAAAACTGTACACTGGATTTGAGACGTGGTTGCAGCAATGCTCTGCATAATTTAACTTCTTACTTTTATGTTCAATTCCTCTCGTAATAAAGGCTGGCATCACACTGTCTTTCCCATTACATGCTCTACCTGCACATTAACATTTGTATTAGAAAACCTAGATTTCTCCGGATCTCAGGACCTGCAGTCATTCTCAATTTAAGTGAACTCTGAATTTTGGAAATATCAATAAAAGCAACGTATTACAGTGAGAGGGTGAGGGAAGGGAACAACTGTATAGGCAGAACAAGGGGATGTCCAATTGAGAAAGGGGATCAATGATGGAGAGCTCCCCCTACTCCTGCTTTGCCCATTCAACATCCAAGCTGCATAACCTGCCAGGCATTGCTTCTGTCTTTGATGCTTAGGGACAGGTCCTTAGGTGACCATTCATTGATCAGTAAGGATCTGAGCTGGGCCAAGGTATATCATAAAATTGCTTACAGTTCAGAATGAAAAGGGTGGTGGGAAGGCCAGCTGTGAAATTTCACTAGTGCCCCAGCCTCCAAAATCACTATTGGAAGCCTACTAAATTTGATCTCTTCTGAGTATGTATAATCCAGCAAAAAAGTTACTAAATTGAAGACATACTCAATACAACACTGCCATGGTAAGACGAAAGATTAATCAAAAGCTTTAATTCTGTTTCATTGTAATGAATTATGCTTGTCTTAATTTTTGAAGACATTTTTCATCTCCGTCTTCTTTATAAGAATTGCAATCTTTACCATCAGCTGGACTGGATGTTAGTATAAAAAGTAGGTGGAGTAAAAATAAATAAATGGGGGGACTATAGTTCACATGATAAAATATGGCATTCTACAAGACCTTGAAATGATTTCCTTCAGGATCCAAGAGTTCAAAAATAACTGGGGAAGTACTTTTCATAAAATATGCAGCAGGCTGCAGCTCCATGTTGCTGATAGTACCATGTGTTATGACATCATTATTTGCTTTCGATGTGTACAAGGCACTGCCATCCTGATCAACTGAAAGACATCCACAACTTGCTGGGAAAATCTGAAATGTAAACAGCAAATTAAAGTAAGAACAATAGAGATTATAAATTGATAAGCTTTCTGATCCACAAAAACCTGTCAGACAGGTATGGTGATATTCATGGTTGATTTTAATCTATTTATAGACTGTAAAAGTCAGATGGGAAAGGATTAGAATTTCATAGAGTTCTGAGGAACAGTCACTTGACCCAAAATATTAACTCTGATTTCTCTCCACAAATGCTGCCAGACCTGCTGAGCTTTTCTGGTAATATCTATTTTTGCTTAGGATTTCATAGAATGTTTCCAGGATAGTGTTTTAGAACAGCAATGTTATGGAGTCAACCAGCATGAGGCTATAGATACCTGATATTGTAAGTACTGACCTCACAGAGTCATAGAGATGTACAGCGTGGAAACAGACCCTTCAGTCCAACCTGTCCATGCCGACCAGATATCCTAAATTAATCTATTTGCCAGCATTTGGCCCAGACCCCTCTAAATCCTTCCCAGTCATATACCCATCCAGATGCCTTTTTAATGTTAAGTGCCTCCACCATTTCCTTTGGCAGCTCATTCCATACATGCACCACCCTCTGCATGAAGAAGTTAGGTCCCTTTTCAATTCTTTCCCTCCCACCTTAAATCTATGCCTTCTAGTTTTGGATTCCCCTACCCCAGGGAAAAGACCTTGTCTATTCACCCTATCCATGCCCCTTATGATTTTATAAACTTCTATAATGCCACTCCTTAGCTTCCAACACTCTAAGGAAAACAGTCCCAGATTATTCAGCCTTTCCCTGTAGCTCAAATGCTCCAATCCTGACAACATCCTTGTAAATAGTTTACCTGGCACTCCACTTTCAAGGAACTATGAATCTGCACTCCAAGGACTCTTTGATCAGCTACTTCCCCCAGGACCTTACCATTAAGTGTATAAGTCCTGCCCTGATTTGCCTTTCCAAAATGCAGTACCTCATATTTATTTAAATTAAACTCCTCAGCCCATTGTCCCATCTGATCAAGATCCCATTGCACTCTGAGGTAACTTTCTTCGCTGTCCACTATACCTCCAATTAAGGTATCATGTGCAAACTTATGAACCTTTCCTCCTATGTTTACATCCAAATCGTTTATATAAATGATAAAAAGCAGTGGACCCAGCATTGAACATAGAACATTACAGCGCAGTATAGGCCCTTTGGCCCTCCCTCGATGTTGCGCTGACCTGTCATACCAGTCTGAAGCCCATCTAACCTACACTATTCCATGTACGTCCATATGCTTGTCCAATGATGACTTAAATGTACTTAAAGTTGGCGAATCTACTACCGTTGCAGGCAAAGAATTCCATACCCTTACTACTCTCTGAGTAAAGAAACTACCTCTGACATCTGTCCTATATCTAACACCCCTCAATTTAAAGCTATGTCCCCTCGTACTCGCCGTCACCATTCTTGGAAAAAGGCTCTCCCTGTCCACCATATCTAACCCTCTGATTATCTTATATGTGTCTATTAAGTCATCTCTCAACCTTCTTCTCGCTGATGAAAACAGCCTCAAGTCCCTCAGCCTTTCCTTGTAAGACCTTCCCTCCATACCAATCAACATCCTAGTAAATCTCCTCTGCACCCTTTCCAAAGCTTCCACATCCTTCTTATAATGTGGTGACCAGAACTGTACACAATACTCCAAATGCGGCAGCACCAGAGTTTTGTATGGCTGCAGCATAACCTCATGGTTCCGGAACTCGAGCCCTCTATTAAAAAAAAGCTAAAACACTATATGCCTTCTTTAATCCTGTCAACCTGGGTGGCAACTTTCAAGGTTCTGTGTACCTGGACACTGAGATCTCTCTGCTCATCTACACTACCAAGAACCTTACCATTAGCCCAGTACTTTGCATTCCAGTTATTCCGACCATAGTGAATCACCTCACACTTGTCCACATTAAACTCCATTTGCCACCTCTCAGCCCAGCTCTGCAGCTTATCTATGTCTCTTTGTAACCTACAACATCCTTTGTCACTATCCACAACTCCACTGACCTTAGTGTCGTCTGCAAATTTACTAACCCACCCTTCTACGCTCTCATCCAGGTCATTTATAAAAATGACAAACAGCAGTGGACCCAACACCGAACCTTGCAGTACACCACGAGTAACTGGACTCCAGGATGAACATTTCCCATCAACCACCATGTCTTCTTTCAGCAAGCCAATTACTGATTACTGATCCAAACTGCTATATCTCCCACAATCCCATTCCTCCGCATTTTATAGAATAGCCTACTGTGGGAACCTTATCGATCAATATCAACCTTATTGATCCTTGTGGCACACCACTGGTCACATGCCTCCAGTCTGAAAAGCAACCTTCTTCCACCACCCTTTGTCTTCTACCTTCGAGCTAGTTCTATATCCAAATGGCTAGTTCTCCCTCAATTTATGTGATCTAATCTTGTGAACCAGTCTACCATGAGGAACCATATCAAATATCTTACTGAAGTCCATACAGATCATATCCACCACTCTGCCCTCAACAATCCTCTTCATTACTTCTTCAAAAAACTCAATCAAGTTAGTGAGATATGATTTCCAAGTCATGTTGACTATCTCTAATCAGTCCTTGCCTTTATAAATATATAAATCCTGTCTCTCAGGATTCCTTCCAACAACTCGCCCACCACAGATGACATGACTCACCGGTATTTAGTTCCCTGGCTTTTCCTTACCACCTGTTTGAAATAGTGGCACCACGTTAGCCAACCTCCAGTCTTCTAGCACTACACCTGTGGCTATTGATTACACAAATATCTCAGCAAGGGGGCTAGCAATCACTTCCCTAGCTTCACACAGACTTCTAGGGTCCACCTGATCAGGTCTTGGGGATTTATTCACCTTTATGCATTTTAAGCTATCCACCACCTCCTCCTCTGTAATATGGACATTTTTCAAGATTTCGCTATTTATTCCCCCCATTCGTTATCTTCCATATCTTCCTCCACAGTAAACACTGATGCAAAATACTCATTTAATATCTCCCCCATCTCTTGCGGTTCCACACATAGGCAGCCTTCCTGATCTTTAAGCGGCCCTATTTTCTCCCTAGTCATCCTTTTGTCCTTAATGTATTTGTAAAATCCTTTTGGATTTTACGTAATCCGATGTGCCAAAGCTGTCTCATGTCTCCTTTTTGCCTTCCTGATTTCCCTCTTCAGTATACTCCTCCTGCCTTTATAGTCTTCTAGGGATTCACTCAACCTCTGCTATCTATAGCTGACATACGCTTCCTTCATTTTCTGGACAGAAACCTCAATTTCTCTAGTCATCCAGTATTCCTCCACCTACCATCCTTGCCCTTCACTCTAACAGGAACATACTGTTGCTGGACTCTCGTTATCTCAGTTTTGAAGGCTTCCTATTTTTCAGCCATCCCTCTACCAGCAAATATCCACCCCCCAATCAACTTTTGACAACCCTTGCCTCATATCGTCAAAATTGGCCTTCCTACAATTTAGGACTCCAACTTATAGATCTGGTCTATCATTTTCCATCATTACTCAGTATTGTAGATTTACAAAAACAAAAGCCACTTAGTTGCTCCAGTGCTGTGATCTCTCCCACACAGGTTTCTCCAAGGTCAGCTGTGAATTTCACCGTTTGTTAGTTTTTCTTACACGATCTCCAATGTCCAGAAATACTTGAAATCAACAGGGGAACAGTCAGCTATGTAGATTCACTGCTGGGTCAGACAGAAGTGCAGGTTTTTTTCTCCATTTGATTCACTTGCCCATGTAGTCACTACCTTTGACTGTCTTCCTCATTTTCAAAGTCCCATAGTGAAGGTTCCCACCGGGTAACATTATATGATTGAAGTTTTACACTCAGTTTGAGAGAGAAAGGAAAGGGATCCAAAACTATTTTTTAAAAACTTAGATAAGGGGAATTAGGAAAGCAGAGTGGGCTAAAGTGAAATAATATATTTGGTTGAAGGATTGGTCAATATAGATGCAGCAGACATTTAAGGGGATATTTTAGAATATGCAGTACAGATACATGCCAACAAGTAAGGAAGATTCTAAAGAACAAACCCACCACCCATGCTTCATTAGAAATGTTAAACATAATACCAAACTAAAACAAAAAAAAATTAAATACAGATAGCAAGACAGCAGCATAAATAGCAAAGAATGATCAAAAAATTATAAAGGAGTAAAATGTTAGACAACAAGAAAAAGTTAGCCAGAAATATAAAAACAGATAAAAGAGTTTTGATAAATATTTAAAGAAAGAAAGAGTTGATAAAGTAAGGAGTGGTCTAATATCAAACTTTTGGTTGCACTCAAGTATGGAATGGAAACAATCTGTGAAACTTAATAACAGAATCTCTCCTTCAGTTAAGTGCTGATGTTATTACAAAAAAAAACTTAAAATCATTGCCATGTTACCTGGTACATCCCCTCTGGATTGGCGATAATTGCTGTACCATTTCCAAACACTGCACAACATGTGTAATCTTCCCAGTTCATTAACACAGTGGCAAACCCCACGCATTCCACCTTTATGAATTTAATGTGCCTAGTCTTATCATGTGGGATTTCTTCTATGAAAAAATGCACCAGATAAAGAGTTTAGTAATACTTAAGTTTAAATGTAATTCAGAATGCACATTTTTCATCAATTCTCATCAATTTAACATGGTTAGAAATTACTTTATGGGTTTAAAGGAACAGTATACTTCTCTGCGGAGGCTCTTTCAGATTGATAAGCCTTCTGCCTGCCTCTCCCTGTCCTAACCCACCTCCCTGCATTAGTGGATTCATTAATGATGAATGGGGATTGAAGAGGTCATCGATAATGTTATTAAATAGCACTTGCTCAGTTTATGTTCCACCGGGCCGGGGTTGGGGGGCGTCTCAGTTCCCTATATAATTACAGCCATGGTCCAAACATGAACAAAAGAACTGATGAGGACAAGTAGGGTGAAATGACTGCCTTTGACATTGAGGCTGCATTTTACAGATACAGCAGCTAGACATCTGAGCAAAACTGGAGTCAATTGGATTTGAAGAAAACTCTGCTGACTGGATGTTGTTGGAGGTCAATCATCTCAGTGGCAGAACATCAACGCAGGAGTTTGTCAAGGTAGCAGGCTAGGTCCAACTTCAAATGTAGCATGGTATTTTATGTTGACCCAGTGACATTGAAGGAGTGGTGGTATATTTCCAAGACAGGATGATGAGTGGCTTGATGGAGAACTTGCAGGTGGTGTTGTTCCATGTTTCTCAAATGGTGTCCTTCTACATGGTGGTAATCATAAATTTGGAAGATGCTGTCTAAGGAGCCTTGGTGAATTTCTGCAGTGAATCTTGGGGATGGTACACAATGCTGCTACTGCGCATCAGTGGTGGAGGTAATGAATGTTATGGATATGATGTCAATCATGCAGTCTGCTTTGTCCTGAATGCTGTGAAGCTTCTTGTGTTATTGGAGCTAAACTTATCCAAGTGGACAATATTATATTACACTCCTGATTGTGCCTTGTGGACTGAAGGTGGACAGGCTCTGTGGAGTCAGGACATGAGTTACTCATGCAAGTTTCTTAGCTTTCTAACCTGCTGTTGTACCCACAATATTTATATGGTTGGTACAGTTCAATTTTTGTCTAATAGAAATTCCCCAAGGAGAATGATAGTTGGGGATTCATTGATGGTAACATCATTATATGCCAAGGTGTGGTGGCTATATTCTTTCTTGCTGCAGATGGACATTGCCTAGCACTTGTGTGGCACAAATGCTACTTACCATTTGTCAGCCTAAACATGGATATTGTTTAGGTTTTGGTGCATTTGACATGGACTGCTTCATTATCCAGGAATCATGAATGGTGCTGAATATTTTGAAACTCCCCACCTATGACCTTACAATGAAGGATAGGTCATGGATGACACAGTTAATGATGGTTGGACCTGGGAAACACCTGCAGAGATGTCCTGTAGCTGAAATGACTGACCTCCAACAACCACAAACATTTTTTTTGTGCTGGTTTGACTCAAATCAATGGAGAGTTTTTCCCATGTCTCTCTTGACTCTGGTTGCATTAGAGTTCCTTCTGCCACTTTTGGTCAAATGCAACATTGATATCACTTAGTCATTCTCATCTTATATCCAGAATTCAGTGTTTTTGTTCATCTTTCAACCAAGGCTGTAATGAGGGCAAAAGCTAGTGACTTTGACAGAACTCAACCCAAGTGAGCAGGTAATTGCTCAAGTAGGATTGATCTTGCTTATTGTGTACATAACATTGGGCAATTTTCTAAATTGTTCCACTTGCTTAAGCTTAATGTGGCAATAAGCCCATAATTGTGGAAATGGAGTGAAAGCTTTAATGGTACAATGACTGTGTAAGGAATCTAGAAATGGTGTTGAGGTGGCTTTACAACAGGAGGTCAAAGCTGTGAACCATGTAAGGCATTTTATTAATCAGCTGGCATTAATTTGCAGGGATCAGTTCTCCAAAAGTGGAAGATAGGCCATTGCAGTCATCTTGAAGAATAATGTGTAAGATAATGGAACTGTTGCTACAATGGCAGCTATTGCTATCTTACTCAAAGTGCCTCAGTGGTGCTAATGTTTCTCCTGCTGCTTGACCCTCAACAATATGGGCGGCATGGTGGCACAGTGGTTAGCACTGCTGCCTCACAGCGCCTGAGACCCGGGTCAATTCCCGCCTCAGGCGACTGACTGTGTGGAGTTTGCACATTCTCCCCGTGTCTGCGTGGGTTTCCTCCGGGTGCTCCGGTTTCCTCCCACAGTCCAAAGATGTGCAGGCCAGGTGAATTGGCCATGCTAAATTGCCCATAGTGTTAGGTAAGGGGTAAATGTAGATGTAGGGGTATGGGTGGGTTACGCTTCGGCGGGGCGGTGTGGACTTGTTGGGCCGAAGGGCCTGTTTCCACACTGTAAGTAATCTAATCTAATCTATCTAATCTAATACCCACACTGCAAAGTTGCTGGTAGACCTACCCATTGCCCACAACAAATTCAACCTAACCACCATCCGTAGAGGGCTACGCAAGGAAACTTATTAATTGGCTTCCTCTGGGATGTTTGCATCTAGCATCTCTTCTCAAACATTTCTCGATTCCCCACTCAAAATTGAGGATGACTTTGGATTGCAATCTACCTAGGATGAGTCTGAATGCACTGTTGGTCTGACAATACAGCAAAGACACCAAATTTAAAAAGCTAAAAATGCACAAATAATTTTATCTAATCTGGTAAGCAAATTCTGCATCTCTAACATTCAATTTTCTTGATCATCTGTGAATTAAGTTATCAGGTTGCTCAAAACAACCTGCCTAGAATACCATGTGCCACGATTGGACTTCATTTATGCATTACATTCAGATCTTTCTGGATGAGGCAAGTCGGAAAAGGTGCAATTCACAGGTTTCTGAATAAGTGCTGGAAAGCTCATGTCTGGAAAGGAAGCTGAACAATGAAACCTTCCATTCCTCAGGATGAATATTCACTACTGTTCATTATTATATTTTGCTGTCCAACAACTAAAATAACTCATCAAACTAGACAATGCAAGTTTGGATGATGATATTATTCCTGCCCAAACAGTATTCAAACACCTGATCAATTGAAGTGAAAACAGTAACATACAGTAGATAGCATATTTATTTGGATAAAAATGGCATGGTAACATATCAATGTTCAATAAAAATGCACAAGGAACACCTGCAGAATTGAAGCAATGATAAAATTGGGTACCTTGTTTTCTTACCAGTTTCATCTTGCAATGCATAATCTGTTTTTGTGATATCCTCAAAAAAGGTTGTAATCCTGGTTCCATCAGCATGTTCCACTATAGTACTGTCACTCCCAAAGACAGTTACTACCTTATCTTGTCTTGTAATCATTATCTGTATTGCAACAACATGTTGGTTGATTCATGAAATGCATTTTGATGCCTTTTATCATTTTTCCAGATTAGACATAACATTTAATACTTATTCTGCAGATGCTGTGGAGCTAGCAAACTCTGTTGTGCCCTCTACCACCTATGCTGAATGCATCCATGCTTCTTGACAGTCACAGAAAGCTGTCTGGCAGACTGGCCAGTGTACATGCTGTGTTCTCCTATATGTCATCCCTGAGCTCCTCAAAGTAATCTCTCTCAGAAGAAACACTTGACTTCAAGTGAATCAACTCTTAATCACTCATGTCCAATAACTTGCAATGTGCAAATCACAGATCTAAATTAGCTTCCAAGGTACCTGTAAAGGCTGAAATAATGGTTGTGAGTGTCAGATCAAGGCTTCTGTGTTAATGCTGTGCTATTATTGGTCTCTCTGTCTCTCAGTGTTCTCCAGGAACTGATGCATGACAGGGTGATTATTTTTAAACGTTATGTTTCAAATTCCTTGTATTTTGCATGATCTTCTGGTAGATGAAGAATAAAGTTTAGTGTGTGAGGAAATATTGCCTGCATGACTTGAATTAAATCGGTATTACAGGATTGATGATGTGAATTAATAGTGCAAATATGAGAAAAAGATAAGGAGAGGACGGATGTCCAAAGTATCCAATGAGTTGTAATAGAAGAGTTTGCTCTGAAAGATATCGGTCATTGGGAGGATGTTGACAGGTCCTTAAGTTCAGAGGACAGGTTTTGATTGCCCTGGTCATTTGCTCTCCTCCCATCTGAGAACATTCCTCAAAGGTCTTGTGGTCCTAAATGAACAATGGAATGTCTGTTCTTCTACACCTTCACCATTAAAGGTTCCAGGATTCTATCCATAACCCTGAAGACATTTCTGTTCCTTAGCACTATATTGTTTTAAAAAAAATTGCAAAAATAATATTGAGCAGATGCTTATTGCCAGTTCGTGCAACCTTTCTTAAAGAGGAACAGCATTTAAGAACAGAATGTTGACACCACAGACTATAATGATCAAAACTTGGCTAGAAGTTTTGCTAGTCCAGAATCAATGAACAACTGCTTGGAGCTACTTGGCCCCACTCCTGTTTGGTAAATGGGTGCTTGCACCAAACTTGTGTGCAATATTTAAGAAGCACTTGGATGAATACTTAAAGCCAGGTATTGAAAGCTACGGGGGAAGTGTAGGTAAATGGGATTAGTTTAGATTGGTGTTTGTTGGTCAGCATACACATGTTGGACCAAAACGCCTGTTGCTGTGCTGTATGGCTCTCTATGTTCACCCTCACCAGAACCAGCCTGGGCCGAGGACAAATTGTGAACGTTATGCTTGAAAAATGAGAAAAACCAATCTTTAGAACATAATTTAGAATTTAGTCCTGAAAACATTGAGAACACCAGCTCTAACAATAGAATAACATGTAAATCACTGTAAGTAATTATTTCATTTATAGTCTTGGAGTCATACTACACAGAAACAAATCCTTTGGTTCACCTCGTCCATACCGACCAAGTTTCCCAAACTATACTTATCCCACTTACCAACATTTGGTCCATGTCCCTTATTCATGTACCTATCCAAATGTCTTTTAAGTGTTGTAAGTACATCTGCATCTACCAATTCCTCTGGCAGTTCATTCCATGTATGAACGACACTCTGTGTGAAAAAGATGCCCCTCAGGTTCCTTTCAAATCTTTTTGCTCTCACCTTATCAATGCTCTTCATGACTTTTTAAACCTCTTTAAGGTCAGCCCCTCAATCTCATGTCAGCCTCTCCTTATAACTCAACCTTTCAGTCCTTGCAATATCCTCGTACATTTTTTCTGAACCCTCTCTGACTTAATATTCTTCCTATAGCAAGGTGACCAGAACTGGACAGAGTACTCCAGTCCTGTACAACCTTAACATGACTTCTTAACTCCTGTACTCAATAATCTCAGCAATGAAGCCAAGCATGCTCAATGCCTTCTTAACATGTAAAAGTAACTGAAAACACAGCAAAAGGTTGCTCTATTAAATATGACCTAACAATACACACAGAAACCACTACAATAGTCTACTCAATCTGCTTCAGCATCTTAATAAGTATTTTTAAAAATTGAGAAAGCATAGAAATAAGTGTAAACAAGCCAAAGGGGGAGAATGGGAAAGTCGGGAATCTCAGGTTTGGAAACAAAAACCAAAATACTCTAAAATATACAAGAGTAAAATCTGCAAATGTTATTGCACTTACTTCTCCAGTTCCTGGATCTGTGGCTTTGTAGACTAAGATAGGTTTTATATCCAACTTTTCTGTGCCTTTTGTTGCTATAGTTAAACCTATTGGCGTTGTAGTTATCCAAGTACCAGGTACAATGTTTGATGGTTGTGTTTGAATTATTGGATGTTCACTAATAGTTGAAATGGAATTTCCTCCATGACTATGCTTTCCTTAAGGAAGCAAATAAATGATGTTAAAGCCAGAAACATCTGTTCGTAAATAATATTCTCTGATTATTGCAGATCAGTTTATTTGAATACATTCCTGGTGTTCCTAATGCATTATTCATCACATGCTGGAGGACTTGGAGAAGGAAATGCAACTTGCTACTAAAAGTGAATACAGAACTGATGATTCTTGTTAAACACTGAAATACATCCTGGTAGAGATGATAATATTGATGATGAAAAATAGGAATAAAGCAAGAAGAGAAGATACACTTTTTTTGTTTTCACAGCATGCTGTGCCAAATTACAGTCAATCACATTATGGAAAGGGCCTTCAATTTGAAATAATTTTCATAGCCCTAGCACATATCCAGGTTGTATACAGTTTTTCCAGAGCCCTTCATACTGGCTAGTTGTGTTTTTTGTGAGATGTGGACATTGATAACAAAAGTTACATGCCTGCTATCTCTATTCTTCTAGATCCTGGTGGTGACTGGTTTGAAGGTGCTGGAGACAGAGTGTTGAGGAGTTGCTGCAGCACCTCTTGTAGATGGCACACCTTGCTGCCACTGTGTAGCAGTGGAGGGTAGAGTCCTAATGAGGCATGTTTTGTTCTGGATAATATTTTTTACGTAGTGTTGGAGTTACAATTTGTCCAGGAAAATGTGGAGTATTTTATCTCACTTCACCTTGTCAATGATGGGAATCTGGAGGTGAGTTACTCACTGCTGAATTTCCTTGCTCTGAACTGCTCATGTCACTTCAGTATTTTATGTGCCTCATCCAGTTAAGTTTCTGGTCAATAATGGCAATCAGAATGTCAATGGTGGGCAGGGGATCAACAATAGTAATGCCATTGAATTTCAAAGGAGATGGAGTATTCACTTCTTTTGGAAGAAATCATTGCCTGGCACTTGCATGGGGCAAATGTTACTTGCCACTTCTCAGTTTGTTTTAGATTCCAAGCCTTGTTGTATGTAGGTATAAATAGCTTCCTTGTCCTATGAACATATCAAACTAGGATCTGAACAAGTGCCAAGGATGTTCCTACTTCTGACCTAAATTTGTTGGGAAAGTCAGTGTCAAAGCAGCTAATTATGGTTGGATCTAGGACACAGGACACAGTTACAAAGACCTCCTGTAGTAAGGTCCTAGAATTGAGATGAAAAAAAATCATAACTATTTCCCTTTGCGTGAGGTCTGATAAATGAATTGAGTTGACTGAAGATTGGCTTGGGTTGCTAGGATTCTTATAAGTTGCCTGGCGTGCATCAATCACTCAGCACTTCTAAATAGGCTGGTTTCTGTGCAGTCCAAATCCCATAGCAGGAATTGAACCAGATGGCCCTCAAACCTTTGGGACTTTGTCTCAGATCACATATGAAGGTTGTATAGTGGGTGATTTTAACTTTCCCAATATTGACAGGGACTTCCTTAGTGCCAGGGGCTTGGATGGGGCAAAATTTATTCGGTGCATCAGGAGAGTTTCTTGAAACAACAGGCTGATATACCTTGTATTGCTGAATAAGTGTGGCAGATCATCAAAGTTTTAGAGGGGAAGCGTTTTGGGAGCAATGATCATAATTCCATAAGTTTTAAGATAGTTGTGGATAAGCATAAGACTGTTTTTTTGGGTGGAAGTGCTAAATTGGGGGAAGGCTAATTACAACAATATTAAGCAGGGACTGGAGAACTTAGATTTGGGATTGCTGTTTGAGAGTAAATCCACATCAGGCATGTCAGAATCTTTTAAAAGCCAGTTGATCAGAGTTCAGGATCAGAATGTTCCTGTGAAGATGAAAGATAAAGATGGCAAGATTTGGGAACCCTGGATGGCAAAGGATTTTGAAAGTTTTGTCAAAGTGGAAAAAGGAATCATATATAATGTTTAGAAAACTGAAATCAGACAAGACCCTTGAAAAATATAAAGAGAACGGAAAAGTACTTAAACTAGGAATTTGAAGGGCTGAAATGGGCCATGAAACATTCTTGGCAAGTAGGATTAAGGAGAATCCCAAGGCATTTATACGTGTATTAGGAGCAAGAGGGTAGCTAGGGAAAGGGTAGATCCACTCAAGGACAAAGTAGGGAATTTATGCATGGAGGCAGTGGAAGTGAGGTACTTAATGGGGTAGTCTGATTAGTAAGTTTGCTGATGACAAGAAAATTGCTGAAGTGTGGATAGTGAGGAAGTTTGTTAAAAGTTACAATGTGATATAGATCAGTTGAAAAGTTGGGCAGAGAACTGGCAGATGGAGTTTATTCTGGACAAGAGTGAGGTGATACGTTTTGGGAGGTCAAATGCATGAGGAATGTATACAGTATATGGGTAGGACCCGTAGGAGTCTTGATATTCAGAGGATCTTGGGGTCCAAGTCAATAGCTCCCTGCAAGTGACATAAGTGGATAAGATGGTAAAAAAGGCATATTGGCATGGTTGTCTCATTGGTTGGGGCATAAAGTATACAAGTCAGCAAATCAACAGCTAAATGTGGAATATTGTGTGCAGTTCTAGTTGCCACAGTATAGGAAGGATGTGGAGGCTTTGGAGAGAGTACTATGGATGTTTACCATGATATTGCCTCAAATGGAGTGTATTAGTTTTAAGGAGAGGTTGGGCAAACTTCAATATTTTTCACTAGAATGTCAGAAGCTGAGGGGCAACCTGTTAGAAATACACAAAATTATGAAAGATATGGATAGGGCAGATAGTTGGAGTCTTTTTCCAAGGGTAGAAATGTCAAATACCATGGGTTTAAGGTAAGAGGTGAAAAGTTTAAATTACATGCATTTCTTTTTTAAACAGATGGTGGTAAGTGCCTGGAATGGCAGTGGAGATGGTAGAAACAGATACATTTTCGTTAAGAGGCATTTTACAGACACATGAACAGGCAGGGAATAGAGGAATATGGATCATGTGCAGGCAGATGGGATTAGTTTAGAATGGCATCATGGTTGACATAGACATGGGGGATGAAGTACCTGTGCCTATGCTGTATTGTTCTAAGAGAAATGTTTGATTAGATTAGATTACATTACATTACAGTGTGGAAACAGGCCCTTCGGCCCAACATGTCCGCACCGACCCTCCAAAGAGCAACCCACCCAGACCCCTACCCCTCCATTTACCCCTTACCTAACACTACAGGCAATTTAGTATGGCCAATTCACCTGACCTGCACACCTTTGGACTGTGGGAGGAAACCAGAGCACCCGGAGGAAACGCACGCAGACACGGGGAGAACGTGCAAACTCCACACAGTCAGTCGCCTGAGGCGGGAATTGAACCCGGATCTCTGGCGCTGTGAGGCAGCAGTGCTAACCACTGTGCCACCGTGCCACCCAGGGAAGGCATTGGAAAGCCCCTCCCATTGCACATAGAATCAAGCACAGTAATAGTCAGCACATAGTAGGAAGGAGGGAAGGCTGACAGGCAAAACAAATGGTCTCCTGGCATGCAAGTTAAATATAAGGCCTGGTACTGAATAATACACTACTGCTGCAGAATTGAGTGCCAGGACCTCAAAAATTACTGATTACATTATTTATGATGTGTTCCTTCTTTGCCTTGGCAAGCGAAGAGACAAAATAACTTGCATTTTTCTTCTCCCACTGAAATGATCCCTTCTGATCTCTGGTGCATCTGTGGCACACTATCAAATTCATTGATAAAGGACTTTCACTCTTTATAAAGTTATGTACTTTGATTTTAACCTAAGAAACAAAGAATAACCCAATAAACTATCTTTGTAAACACTATTATTTTTAATAGGGAATTTAATTTTTTTTTTGGAAATGAACAATGTCTTTCCATACAATGGAATTGCTTACTTCCTGTATTTGCATAAATAGTGAGTTAGTATGGACTGTGATGTGCCATTTTCTTTTCATAGGCAGACTTTTCTCAGGGAGAACAGGGATATTTAGTGAGGTCATCAGATATGTTAGAAAGAAATTGATATGAAGTATGTAGCTTAGAATTGTTCCCCATCAGTCACACTAACTATTCGCAGCTTTTTTCCATGTTACCTTTCATATTTTCTCCCTCGCTGCCTGATTTTTTTAGATCCTTTTCATGCTTTGATTCTTGATCAACAAGATTAGGCTGACTGCTTGCTGTTATATTTGATGGGGGAGTAGAAACAGGTCCGGAATCTGGGCTTCTGCTCACAGTTCCATCGGCAAACAGAATCTAGGAAAAATTACAAGTACGTTGTAAAATACAGTACAGAAAGCACTCTACTTACAATAAAGCGGTCAATATTTCAGAATGAGAGTGGCTGAAGACAAAAAGGTCAGAACATGTTTTCTGCGATAAGGTATTATGTATATATTATAGCGCCAAGCAGCAAAGTTGTTACTATTATTCAAAGGATTGGACAGGTATAAAACTTTTTTTTACACTCTGTGGGGTTTTGCAAATGCTTCTCCTCACTTCTAATGGGTGAAATTGTAGAAGTGTTACAAGTTAGGCTCACTTTAAAAAAAATCTAAACTAGTCAGGAAGTTAATTTTCTAGTTACTTTTAAGAGGGAGAGAAAGAGAAGGGTAGAGACGGGAGTGGCAAAGACAGCAATATCAGAAGGGAAAGAGAGAGAAAGGCAGGGGGAAAGAGATGAGAGAAAGGGAATATGAGGGTTGTTAGAGAGAGACAGCTGGGAAAGAGTGAAGGTTATATGAGGAAGAGAGGAAGGGGACACAGGGAAACTGTTGAACAGAGTAAAAAAAAATCTTAGTGCTCAATTTAAAAAGATGTGTTACTGAGGAGTGAGTTGGTGTGGGGAGCTATCTGCCCACTGTCTCCTCCAATCTGTACTTTTGTCCTGAGTCTGTAGTGGCAGAAAACAACCCACAGGCAATGGACAGTCTTCTGTATGCTGGAGGTGGCTGACAAGAATGATGACCATAGATAAGGACATGAAGACCTGTCGCATGTATTCACCATTGTTGTCACAGATCATCATGGCATGGTTGGGATGATGGCCCTGAAGCTGGCTGAAATGAGTATAATTGAGAATTGGGAAATGACTATTTCAGATATAATTATATAATCCAATAATATATTACCTCAGAGGATCCATCCATCATGTATTTTACCACAGTTCCCTGGAGTGTAATAACTCTTGATGCTTCTTGCATGGCAGGCCATTTCCGCGCTGCCTCACAAGGTTGGGAGCCATGAGTTTTAATAGGATAACTCTGGCGCAGCAAAATCCTATCTTCAGGTATATCTTCATTTTTTATACCTTAATATAATATTAAATCAAAGTTGACAATTAGAAAAATACAGGTACATGTAAAATTATGGAAAACCAATTGTAGTCTGCAGACAGAAGAAAAACAAAATGGTTTATTTTTAAAACCTCCATGAATTTTGCAGCAAAGTTGTTTATAAATGTTCTGCTGTATTCTCAGGTACATGCAGTGAAAGCTGTCCATATTGAGAAATTAAACATTTCTTCTTCTTGACTATAGTTAATAAGATGGTTTAGCTATGTTTGGAAATTTGAGATTTCAATTTATTGTAAACAGCTGTGCATTACATTTGAAGCTGCAAATTCATGGTAATTTTGCAAACTTTGTTAGTATGTTGAGATTTTGAAAAATATATTAAAAGGACAGACCTATAGAATCCTCAGTGAAGAATGTTATCATCAGTCCATCTGGAGAACATGCATTCAGACTCAGAAATGCTGAATGCTCTGGAACATCTTCTGAAGGAGCTGTTGGTTCAGACTCCTCAATTTCCACCTATACAAAGAAACATGGAACCCAGAAAATAAAGCAAAGGGTTGACTACTACCTGTTGGTGTTAGTTAAAAGTAATTTTAACTTCAGGCTAATTTTTTAAATTCTTTGCATTTGGAGCATCTTCTATTATTGTAATGTGGGTGATTATTAGTAATGATAGCAGAAGAACCAATTACATTCTTCAGGAAATACCTTAAAGATCACTTAAAAGAGTGAAACATCTTGGTGATAGTTTTGGTTGATTTGAATAACATCTCAATAGCACATGAAGTGTAATGAATGCAAAATGTACCTTCTGTTCTTCTTTTAGCTGCTCTGGTTCCTCTAGTGCATGAACTGAGCCAAATTCCTTCTTTGGTTTGCCCTTTGCTGAATGCGAATTTTTGTTTTTGACAGACTTCTCTGATTTACCAGTAAGTGGTGGACTGGTAACAGGAACTGGTGTAACAACATGGATGGATGGAATTTTTAAAATATCAACTAGTACTGGATCTTCCTGATCTAAAACAAAATTAATAATGAGTGTGTGTATGATGTTGTTCAATATGCACAATATCACTTTTATTCCAAATGCTATAATTTCATAGATCTACAATACATGTTCTACATTGTTCAACATCACTGTAAATGCCTGTCCTGACAATAAGGAAAGCAAAGTTCAGTCTCTCATTAGATGTCTGAGCTTAATTTTTTTCATAACATATTTGATAAAGTACTCTGGTTAGACATGGAATTGGTTTATTTTAGTTAAAATAAGTAAATGAACAGAATATAGTTTTCAGTCAAATCAAATTCTTGCCATTTTTTGTACTTACCATCACTAAAAGGTTTTATCCTGTAATAAATTAATTTGCCCAATTTTATTTCCTTAACTAGCACCAGTCTTCTTCTATACTGAACTTATGCACACCTGATTCACCTTGTACCACGTAATAGTTTTAACTAAAAGGTAAAATCTTGCTAGTCCGATGTAAGGTATGTAGTTTATATACATTTTAATATATTTTTTTGGAATTTTGTACCAGTGGTATTTTTTTTTGTGCATCTGAAGGGGTTTTAATGACTAACTTGTAAGTATTTATGAGGCATGATGATTTATTTTAGAACACAGTATTAGAGAGACTCTTGGAGAGTAATAGGCTTATGTCTACACCGAGAAATCTTGGGAGAAAACGAAGTAAGCAGTTCTTTAGGCTTTTTGTTAGAAGATTCTGAAATTTTTGTGGACTGATAACAGGAACTGGTGTAACAACATGGATGGATGGGACTTATAAAATATCAACAAGTACTGGAACTACATCTTGGAAAAAAGTCTTTTGGGTTTCACTGGGCAAGATTCAGAAGTCATGGTTGAAGCTCGATCTGTAAAACAGCTGCTCCTCAGAAAGAGAGGTAGTTTTGGACTTTTAAAAATGGGGTTACCTCAGTGTAAACAATCCACTTTAAAAACTCCAGACTAGAAATGTATGATTAAAACCCTGAAGGTGTTACTTAGACCTCAGTTGTATGAAGACTCTGCAGAGACTGTCAGATCCTCAAAGTGGGGAACTGAAGCCTTCCTTAAGAACTAGAGATATAAAAGAGAAGTAAATTCTCTCTCATGTGAATACTTTAAAGGAGTGTTTTAAGATTAATAGGATTGCGTTTTACTGCATGCTTCAAAATCTTTGAATATGTTTTGTAAATAGGTTGGTTTATTCTATTTTAAACGCTAATTTCTTTTGCGTAAATAACTTCTGTTTTATTGTTAAATGCAAAGCCTAATGCAAAGCATAATGTGCCTGTGTTTCTGTGAAAAACCATCTCATTAAAACAAAAACAAATCTATTAAGGTACACTTCAGTCTGGGATGTGAATTATCTATAACATCTGCTGAGATCATAACATTAGGTATAGCTAATCTTATTGAGGTTAAGCCTAAACTTTCATTTCATTCATTGTCTAAATTGTATATTTCCCAAAATGGATCATAAGACGGAGGAGCAGAAAATATGCTATTCACCTCATCGAGTCAGCTCTGCCATTCGATCATGGCTGATAGGTTTTTCAACCCCATTTTCCCACTTTCTCCCCGTAACCTTTGATACCCTTGGCAATCACTATCCATCTCTGTTTTAAATATAATCAATGACCTGGCCTCCACAGATTCACCACTCTCTGGTTAAAGAAGTTTCTCCTTATCTCCGTTCTAAAGGGTCTTCCCTTTACTCTAAGGCTGTGCCCTCAGTTCCTTGTCTCTCCTGCCAATGGACACTTCTTCCCAACATCCAGGCCATTCAGGATATCTGCCATTGCTCTGCTTAATTTACCAGCTGATCAATATCAGACTGCAGTCTGAGACTATTCTCCTCACTATCACCAACAACACAAATTTTCTTGCCGTCTACAAACTTACAAATTATGCCTTCACTATTCACATCTAATTTGTTAATGCGCATAACAAGCAGCATGGATCCCAGCACTAAACCTGTGGCTGATCACAAAAACAAACCTCCACCTTCACCCATTACTTCTTATTTGCAAGCTAATTTTGCCAACTTGCCTTGCATTTCATGGGCTCTTATCTTTTGGACCAGCCTTCCATGTGGAATCTTTTCAAAGGCTTTTCTGAAGTCCATGTAAACCACATAAAAAGTACTCCCCTCATCAACATATTTAGTCACCTTTTCAGAAAACTTAATGAAATTAATCAGATAGGATCTCTGACCAATAAATCCATGCTGACTACTGCTTCTCAATCCCTGCCTTTCCATGTGTTGATTAATCTGCCCCTCAGAAATTTTTTCCAATAATTTCTTGACCACTGATGTCAGACTAACTGATCTGTAATTACCTGACCTAACCCCGCTGCTCTTCTTGAACAATGGAATCACATTAGCTATTGGCCAATTATCTGGCACTTCACCTGTGACCAACAAAATATGATACATATCCTCCAGGGCCCCAGCAATTTCCTCATCTGCCTCCCATAGCAGTGTGGGATACATCTCATCAGACCCTGTGGATTGCACTTTTATGCTCGCTAAAACATGTTTTACCTCCTCCTTGTTGGTCTTAACATGCTGTAGAACATCACCATCCCAACTGATATCCCCAGCTACAGGTTATTCTCTTGTAAAGACAGATGAGAAATATTCATTAATGACATTGACTTCATCCTGTGGCTCCACACAGATTGCCCCTTTGGTCTCTGATAGGTTCCACTTTTTTTCTGATAATGCTCTTGCTCTTAACATAATTGTAAAGTGCCTTGGGTTTTCCTTAATCCTCTTTCCGTCCTAATTTCTTTCATAAGCACCTCCCTACACACTCTATACACCTGAATTTCCTATTGTTAATGTTCTACACTGAACATATGCCTCCTTCATTTTCTTGATCACACTCTCAATAACCCTTGACATCCAGCATTCGGTGGACTTGTGTTTCACTTTTAGAGGAATGTGTTGGCCCTGAATTCTCACTCTACTACTTTTTAAAGATACCCACTTTCCAAATGTAGACATACCTACAAGTAGCTAATCTAATCTAAAAACTCAATTCCCTTCTGAGCATCAGTGACAAGCAGTAGCAAAGTAGCAACGTACACATTCCATGAATGATTAAGAAAAAATATTCTTTAAAAAAAAAGTGGGCGGCAAGGTGGCACAGTGATTAGCACTGCTGCCTCAAAGTACCAGAGACCTGGGTTCAATTCCCGCCTCAGGCGACTGACTGTGTGGAGTTTGCACATTCTCACCATGTCTGTGTGGGTTTCCTCCGGGTGCTCCGGTTTCCTCCCACAGTCCAAAAATGTGCAGGTTAGGTGAATTAGCCATGCTAAATTGCCTGTAGTGTTAGGTAAAGGGATGAAATGTAGGGGAATGGATCTGGGTGGGTTGCACTTCAGCGGGTCGGTGTGGACTTGATGGGCCGAAGGGCCTGTTTCCACACTGTAAGTAATCTAATCTAGCTGCTCCGAGTTTATGCTTGGCAGATCCTGTCTAATGATACTGAGATTGGCCTTCCCCCAATTTAGACACTTAACTTCCACAATTTTCTTATCTACTCCATAATGACTTTGAAACTTGCAGAATTATGGCCATTTTCCCTACAATTCTTGCCCACTGACAACTCAATCACTTAACCAGCTTCATTTCCTAGGATTAGGTCCAGTCCCATTTCTAACTGGACTATCTAGGCACTGACACAGAATGCTCTCCTAGATGCACTTTAAAAATTCTACTCTATCTAATTCTTTAACAGGAATTGCCTTAGTGTGAAAGTTAGCAAAGTTGAAATCCCCTACTACTGTAACCATATCCCTCTGACACTTATGTGGTTTTATCTAAAGACCTTAAGATTTGCCTGCATATCTGCTCCTTTGTCGCCCTCTGACGGTTGCACCAAGAATTGGCTTTCTGAATTGAAAAATTCCTTATGCTGGCATCTACACTAACAATATGTCTAAATTAAAACCTCATTATGGATACGAATATCTCAGAAATGTGTTCAATGATTTTTCGTTCTTTCAAATGTGTTATACAAAAATAACTTAATGATTTACTTCAGTAGAGGTCAGACGACTAAGAATGAAACTTGGTAGTAATTCTTTAAATAATTGCTTTACAGAACTTAAATATTTACAAAAGGAGACAAGAAGTTAAAGCTTTTCATCTTGCATTCATCAGAACTAGGATGCAAGAAACAGACTTGATCAAAGGGACAAGATTTTATGCACGAGAAGAAGGTGCTGATTTGTTGTGCCATCATTGCATGGAGATGCAGCCAGAATAGTTAACCAGCATGCTCAATTCTTAATCAGGGCAGGTAGGGTGATTGGTCAGCTGTTGCCAGGGCGATACAGGGGTATACTGTCTTTGAAAAAGGTGCAATGCACATACAAATTTCCTCTACCTCCTTAAATAGGGCCTGTGTGTTTATAACTTCTAGCAAATGCAGCACTCTATGAGGCTGATTGATGATTTTAAACTGATTTCCAGTGTACCAATTAAGATAGTCTGGATTATTTATGATTTCCAAAAGCAGAACCACTTTGATTGGTGGATATACTTGGCTGAGGCTGAAAAACATGGTCAGCCGGAGCAATGTCAGCCACTGTGGAAGTGTTGTTTGATATGCCCTGCAAGTCATTGGTACATATGACCTACATACTTGGCATTACACTGGCACTGAAACTCATATCACATTATCATTTATATGTAATCAAATATCTTTTTGGCTTGATGGCAGCATCCTATTAGTGGAGAAAACCACTTGCCGATTTACTGCATAATAGTGGCATGACACACCTAACTTCACCTGTTGTTCAAATCATTGAGACTTTGTCACCTTCTAGCGTAATCTGAGGGAAATTGGGAATTCATAGGGCCAAAGCTAGTGGATACACAATAAGTAAGACATAATCGAGGTCTTCATTATCAAGCAGGATAGTTTTGATGTGCCTTGTCTCAACCTCAAGTTTATGCTTGAGCAGTTGGCTAGTGCCCTCTTCACGAGATGTAAATAGACCAATGAACTCGGTACAGAGTAGTTAAGAACCCATTGTCAGAATTTTCAACTAATTCATCAAGAATTCATTTAAATGATAAGGTTGATCTTAGAATGTAGTTGATTAAGTTGTGTAAAGAAGTTAAACAGTAAATTTCAGTTAATTATTACATGTAAAATACAATAAAATGTTTTTTAGAAACAGAATAAGATCCCTCAAATTCACCAAATTCATAGTTGTCTGCTTAAAGTCACAAAGTCACTATATCTTTTTAGTATAGTCTTTGATTTCCTTTCAATTCATGTTACTCAAAATATCTATTGTACTATATCCCAATTCATCAACAGAAATCAAATGCCCTTTGAACTTTGATTTCTTATTACTGTAAAGACTGCATCTGTTTATTTTTCTGTATTTTCAATTGGAGTGAAATGGAAAAAGGACTGTTTTAAAATTGATGATTGTGGAAGGGATTATTGCACTTTTTAAAAGCAATTTACTTATACATATTTTAAGAGGTGTTTACACTGCTGCTTGTTTGGGGGAAAGTCAGTTGCAGACAAACTAGCATCGGAGGTACGTACAGTGTGGGATTCTGTTGGCAACAAATGGCTGATTGAACTAGTGGAGTCTCAACCAGTTGTCAATGACAAAAACGTATGGCTTGAAAAACAACTATGTCATTGTCTCCTTGATAGCTAAACATCATGTGGGTGTAAATGATTTGGCCAGAAGTCTTCAGACCTCAGAAAGTGAAGTGGTCTCCTTCTCTCTGTTCAGTAAAAATACTGAAGCTTGAAGAATGCAGTTTATCTTTCCGCATCAGTTGCTGCAAGTGGTGATTTTTAACCAGTAATTAAAAGCATGTTGTAATTTGTGAACTAGTTGCTCTGTGCTTCCTGCAAAAAAGTGAAAAGTACCTGAGGAAGAGAGTTGGCACCCTCACACTTTGGGTATGTTTGCTGAGCTGGGAAGCTGATTTGCAGACATATCATCCTCTGCCTAGGCGACATCTTCAGTGCTTTGGAGCTTCCTGTGAAGCGCTGCTGTACCGTGTCCTCTGGAATTTATTTAGTTCTGTTCCTGCTACTTCTGATTGCCGGTTGTTCAATTGTTCACTGTAGTGGCCGGTATATTGGGTCTAGGTCTATGTGTTCGTTGATGAAATCCATGGATGAGTGTCATATTTCTAGAAATTCTCTGGCTGTCCTCTGTTTGATACAGATGACAAGGACCACAAATTCGACTGGGACAACACAACAATCATAGGACAAGCCAAACAGGACAGACAGAGAATTTCTAGAAGCACGGTCAGTTGGAGCATGGTCAGCCACTGTGAATGGCCAATGGGATGTGTTGTTTGATATGCTCTGCTAGTCACTGGTATATATGACCTACATACTTGGCATCACACTGGCACTGAAATATCATTTATGTGTAGCCAAAATATCTTTTTGGCTTGATGGCAGCATCCTATTAGTGGAGAAAACCACTCACAGATCTACTGCATAATAGTGGCATGACATACCTAACTTCACCTGTTGTTCAAATTATTGAGATATCTTCACCTTCTCGGATAATTTGAGGGAAATTGGGTACTGCACAGGGCCAAAGTGGACTCATCCATAGACTGCATCAACAAGGACAAAGACCTAGACCCAATATACCGGCCACTACAACGAATAAGCGGAACCAGCAACTGGAAGTTGCAGGAACAGAACCAAATAAATTCCAAAAGAGACAGTACAACAGTGCTTCACAGGAGGCTCCAAAGCACTGAAGATGTCACCTTGGCAGGGGACGAAAAATCAGCAAATCAACTTCCCAGCTTGGCGAACAAACCCACAATCAGTACCCAAGCTATAAATCTTTACGCAAACCTTGAAGATGGAGTTCTGATAAGCAAAAGATTCATCTCAGGAAACTCTGCAGATAGGGGGCATTGAACTACCTTCCTAATTTTCCCTCCAGCCATAACACTTTGTTTTTGTTCTGTTAGCATCTACCTGTACATGTAAAAGTGAAGCTTTAGAAGGTGATTAGAGTTTTAATTAGCAGAGTTACACATCAATGATTCATTATTGTTGTACCTAGAATCTATTTATTTCCAATAAATAGTAATTATTGTTAGGTACAGAAATCTTGTCTATTCTTTCTGTTAATCTGGAGCTGAAAAGACAGATAAACTGTGGAATTTTGCATACTTTGATAAAATCTTTAATTTTTGTGATAAGTTCTGGAAGAGCTTGATTTACAGCATGCTGCCCAGTGAGATGTAACATTACTTCACCTTTTTTTTGTTCTTTTGTAAGAGGATATTTGCTGAGTGTTATAGTTATTCCATCATCAAGGACAGCGGAGAAAGATCTACACTTGCTGATGGAGACTTGTGCTCTTTCTTCCTCTGTAAAGATTAGATAATTGTAGAATTAAATAATTCACTAAAAACATAATAGGTAAACTGCCAATGGATACCTAACACTTCACCATTCAAGTTATTCCGATATAATTTAAATTTAAATAATTTTTTTTACCATTTGTCATGATTCAGTGGGACAATATTGCAGCAATGATGTCAGCATCGCAGAATAAAGACACAGCACTGAACAAGGCTGATGTTGTGCAATAACATGAAATCACTTTATTTCAATATTTTTCTAGCCCTTCAGGTCAATCTCATATGATACTAGGAGGATCTTGGGGGACTTGGTGGAGACTTGAAGGTTGACAGCAAGTCAAGGACAGAATATGTTTTTCTTCAATGCGTTCGGTACTGAAGTCTCTCAGGAACTGGCGACTGAAAATCAATGTAGATTTTTTTGGAACAGCCACTGTAGCCTTATCAGAACTGCAAATGAAATCCTGTTCACTCTGCTTCATTGATGAAGCAAGATACATTTAGAGGAAATCTGGGCATCAGATGAAAGCTTGTGTCTAAGTTTGCATGGCTCGACATTAAGGAGAGATAGTATTACTACAACTAGAGAACAAATTTATATTTACATAGCACCTTAGCTGTAGGAAAACATTAAGTGTTTCACATTAGGAAAAATGGACTCAAGCCAAAGTAAATATTGGGTTAGATACAGATCTTTGCAGTCTCAACATTTATTGGGCTGTGCTGCCTGCCCAGTGTTAGGACTTCAGATATTTGTTCGAGGCTGGAGAGGAATTTGTAGTGGGAGGGGCATAATACAATGATGATAAAAATAGGAAGTGCTAGAAAAAACCAGCAGATCTGACAGCACCAGTGGAGAGACAGAGAGAATTAACATTTCATGTTTGATATTGGACTTAAAATGTTGACTCTCTCTGTTAGATGCTTGTTTTAAATTTCAGATTTCCAACATCTGCAACATTTTACCTTAATTTGAGTGATCCAACAGTTGATGTCCAAATAGGTACCATCAACATAGGAAAGTCAAGTAAAGAGGTTCTGCTTGGGTAATATTAGCAACTAGTGGTTAAATTGAAAAGCAGAACCTTAAAGATAATAATCTCTGGACTACTATCTGAAACACAATGAAACTAAAGAAGGGGATGATAAAATTAGAGAGTTAAATATATGGCTCAAATGCTGGTATGTGAAAAATGTGTTGCAATTAAGACAGGACAGTGGCATGGATAAGGGACAATGTGAAACCTATACCATTGAGACAGACTTCACCTGAACTCTGTTGGGCCCATCTTCTGGTGAGTTATCTAAAGAGGGTGGTAGGTATGTCCTTAAAATAATTTGTGGAGCTGAGGGATTGAGTGGGATGTTGTGCTAAGTTGAAGAAGAGATTAAGGTAGCAAAAAGTGATATTATAATCAGAAGGGACAGAACTTGCACTGGCAGATAGGTTAGATGTTGCAAAAGTGGTAAAAAGACAGAATTAAAAGCTCTGTATCTGAATGCGTTTAGTGTTATTAATGAAATGGATGAATTAGGAGTTCAATGAAAAATAAATATGTATGATCTGATATCTATCACAGAGACATTGCTACAAGATGACAAAACTTACAACCTGAATATTCAAGGTGTATGACATTTCAGAGCAATAGGAAATTGGGAAAAAGAGGAATTAAAACTTTGTTAATTGAGGAGAAAATGGCCTTGGTTCTAAAGATCAAGATGTATAATTATTCTATATAGTGGTAAGAAATAATACAAATTGGAAGTCTTATTTGGAAATAGTTTATCAGGCCCTCTAACAATAACCATTTAGTTGGATGCAATAGAAGAAATAAAAGAGCTTATGACAATAATACAACAATAGTTATGCATCATTTTAATTTACCTATAGATTGGATGATTTTGATTGTTAAAGATAACCGAGACGATGAGTTTTAGGACAGTTTCTTAGAGCAGCACATTCTGGAATCAGAGAGCAAGCTGATCCAGTATGGATTATGTACAAGAAGACAGATTTAATTTATAACCTCAGAAAAAAGGTGTTTTTAGGTAACAGCGATCATAATAGGATTGAATTTTGCAACCAGTTTGTTGGAGACCAGGTGGCCTAAGGTTAGTGTTTGAATGTAATGAATGGAAATTATTGAATTGAACATAATATTTTAGAAACAGCAAAGAATGACTAAAAGATTAACAATATGGGAGAGTTTAGAACACTACATAAAGCTAACTAGAAATATAACAACAGATCAAAAAAAATTCTACAGGCATTTAAAAAGGAAAAGAGTAAATAAAGCTACTTGGATGCTGCCTGAACTGCTGTGCTCTTCCAGCACCACTAATCCATAAATAAAGTGATTGTTGATCCTTTAGTGAAGGTAATTGCTTTGTAAATCAAAGACTGCATTTCTACAAATAAGAGACAACAACAAAGTGAAACACTTGAGTTGTAATTGATTTTCTTATAGTATAATTGAATTCTTTCCACTAAAAGCTGAAATATTAAATGTACCCTTACTATTTCTTTTCTACCTGTGTCAGACTTTTCATAGCCTTTTTCTGATGAAACTTCTTCACTGTGATCCAAGTGTTTTATGGGATCTTTGATATAGGTCAAGAATCGATGCTTGTCCTTCATTACACAAACCTGAATAATTGTAGAACCTATTGAAACAAGAAAGATGCTTTCTATTAATTTTGGAAGAAACTTCAGTTTACATTGAATCAAAGTATATCTGACAAACAAGCACAATTTTTTTGAATTGGGTGTTTCAAGCTGATCTAGTGTTGTACAGTAGAATTTCCATGGGATTCTTCCAATTACCAGATACGTTTGGTGGAAGATCAGAAGAAATGTCTTTGAAGTGGCTGGCTACACTATTTTTCTTCAACAGAGGTAACCAAACATGGGGAGTGGGTATCAGGTAATAGGGATATTCGTATACAGTGGACAATTAGCCAAGAAGCTACTGGAACTTCATGTCGCCAGAAACAATACACAAATATCAGATTTTAAAAAATTTGAACAAGTCCAAGTTTAAATTCAAAGTAAATGTCAAATAGCCCCTCACAAAGACATCTCAGCATAGTAAACTTGCAGCTGTGTCAGTTGAACTATCAGAGCTTCTTCAGATACATTGTAATTTACTAATCCCCAGAGTTGCTATGTATTATGCTCACCCTTTGTAAGACTGCACAAAATCAGATGTTTTCAGAATTAGAAGGTCTATAACTGACATCATTATCTTAGTCCGGGAAACTTCAATGGAACACAGAGGAGATGACAATATATTGACTTCATCAATCTCACTAAGGCATTCTATGGCATCCCAGTCAAAGTTGTTTTCGTGACAATATGATGGCTATGATCAGGTGATGTTGGAACCATTTGTGATCTTAAGCAGCGTTAATTTTCAACATTGTCAGGTGTATTCCAGTGTTTTGGACATAGTGGGTTTGGGATGGACTAGTTCTGGAGTTTTCAGTCAGAGAGTTGGGATGCTAGCTCATTAAGAGCAGGAGGCAAAACAATGATGAGACCATATTTACCATATTACAAGTTAACCCAAAATATTTAAGCAATGTTACTTTATGGCCATATTAACTTATTCTAACACCGACATTAACCAGTTTCAAACAAATGGGTTAATGATCATCTAGGCTATAATTTGTACATTAAAGATTTAAAACAGAGGCTAAACATAAGAGTTGACACACAATAGGAATCTCGATATTCTCTAAACCTGTTGGCTCAGAAGCTTAAAAATAACTGAATTTCTCTCCATGAAATTCACAGATTATATACTTCAACAATTTGAAAGTCTAGAAGTTGTTATGACAGTAATAAATTTATTTGATTTTGTAGTTTTCATTCATTGCAGGCCAATTTGTGGCTCATCAAATAGTTACCTTGCAAAAACTGTATGATTTTCACTTGAATGTGCCCTCCATCAGCTGGGAATAGAGACTTGACTTCACCAGATACACGAATTAAATCATTTCCAAAATTGTAGCCAGTAAACTGCAAATAAATTGCACAGGTAACAGTCACTGAATTTGGTACAAAGAGCATTTGTGCAGTTATGAATATGAAAATTAATTTGGGTAGGTTTGTGTTTTCAAAAGGTGAATGTTATTAAATACTGATAAATGGAATGTTTTACTTCTGTGTTACAGGAGATCAGAAGTTCTGTTTGCATTGCTGGCATTACCGGGGCTGTTGGAGGAAAAAAAGTCTGGTGATGCAATTCAATGATTCATGTCACCATGTCACTTTTACAACTTGCTGCTAAAAGTGATGTTGAAAGTATGACTTGTGCAGTAATGACAAAGTGTATTTTAATAAAATGATTATGCTACATATTTCCCATCATTTCTGTCTCAGTAATACAGTGTATAAATAATACGGGAATAATGATAGCACCCATTACTTGGTACGACTGGCAGCAAACTGAACGTCAGTTAAATTAAAAGTCTGTACATTAAGGGAGAAGGTTAATATGCAAGTACAATTGTTATTTGCAATAATCTGGAATTGTGTAAAGCAAATTGCATGGTTTGAAGGGATGTCTATGGAGCAGTTCAATACATATACAGGTTGTTCTGTTATAAGATGCATTCCACTAATGCAAATTTACTATAGCAATTGATGAATTGGGGATATTGTTTCTAAAGTGCGAATTTTTAAAACGTGTATTGGCTGTAATGCAATTACATTGCCAACACATTAAGCGCTCTTTCCAAAATGCGATTTTTCGATAACATTGGGTTGCACAACAAAGCAACCATCACGTTATAGAAGAATTGCCTGTATTCATGAAGTCATCCTTAATGCAACTAAAATAGATCAAGAAGCATGTAAAAATTCTTGGAATTTATGATGGAAGCTTTTCGCAATAGGAGAAGTACTCTTCTTGAATGCTCAAAGCGCTATGACAGAGACCTCAGGCTGTAAAGTACAGTCATAAAAATAGAAAATAGAAAATATGGAGAAATTCAGTGGGTTTGGCAGAATCTGTAAAGAGAGAAACTAGTGTTTTGAGTCCCATGACACTTCTTCCAAACTGACCTTGAAGGTGTGCTTGGAACCCCTGGCAGTGAGGAGAGGAAAAGTATAAGGGAAATTGTTATGCCTTCTGTGAATGTGTGGGAAGATCCCATGGGGGAGGGGTGTGTTGGCAGCAGGACATAGGTCAGGAAGTGCTAGATGGCTTTAGGTGGTGGTAGGAATCATTGCTTTTATCTGCAGTACACAAAATTATTTTGTCTAATTTCAAAGTAATGGGGATCCAATGGAGACAGCAATAATTCATAGAATTCATAGAATCCCTACAGTATGAAAATAGGCCATTCGGCCCAACAAGCCCACAGCAACTGTCCAAAGAGTATCCCAACCAGACCCATTCCCCTATCCTATTATTTTACATTTCCCTGACTAACACACCAACCTATACATCCCTGAACACAGTGGTCAATTTAGCATGCCTAATTTACCTAACCTGCACATCTTTGGACTGTGGGAGGAAATCCAAGGAATCCCACGCAGACACAGGGAAAATGTGCAAACCCCACACAGCCCAAGGCTGGAATCGAACCCAGGTCCTTGGCGTTGAGAAGCAGCAGTGCTAACCACCGAAGCACCATATAATCTAAGCATTTTTAAATCTTGAAACTTTTGAAAGGCTGTCAGGATCTCCAGTTCGCACATACACTAATGCTGCAGCAAAATCCCATAAAATCCATCTGTTTTTTGATCTGAGATGTAGCCCTCCAGCATTGTAAAGTACCTTAGTGCTCACTCCAAATATATCCCAAGACCCAAGTTAGCCAGCAGGGCAATTTACAGGCAGCCAGAAACTCTGCCTTCCTTTATTTGTATAAGGACTGAGATCTGAGCAGAATTCAGCTGAGTTGTTCACAATAAGTATCTCTGCACACTTAACAAGCCGCACAACCTTGTGTGGAAAATCGTGTAGATTCAGAAAGAAAAGCTCTTAATGCTCAATTCTGCCATTGTTTTTGGGTGAATATACTTTATCCCCTTTTATTAAATTGCAACAAGCTTGGCAAATTTTGTCTCCAGGTCTGGATATTAAAATTCTGCAAATGTAAACAGATATAACAAGATTATAACAAACCTGGTAGAATTTCTCAGTTCGCTCTGCTGTTTCCTGAACTTCTGGCTCAGCCTCTGAAATACTTTCTTGATTCTCTTTGATGATTTGACTGTCCTGTTTTGTTGGCTTCTTTGATAGCCTACTTGATTTGGAGTCGGATTGGTGAACAGCTTCTTCCTTCTTTTTGCTAATTGGTCTGTCTTTTTTGACTTTTTTATCTTGCTTTCTTTGTTCCTCCTCTTTCATCTTATCCTGGTCTTTCTTCCAAGCCTAGGAACCAGCATAACCATAATAAGAATGTACAAGAATGAAATTCTTAATCCTATAATTCACATTGTATTGTATAGAAAAGTGGAGCAAGTATCTGCTCAAATTGTGCAATATGAGAAATCCTGGATTTAGCTCATTTAAATATTGTGGGGCAGGACAAAGGCACATACCAGACAAGCAACTGGCCAGTTAGATCATGAGGTAAAATATTCAAACTCATGCCAGGGGACTCTGAAAAAGTACTGGGAAACACAAAAGTGCTGTTTTTAAAGTTGAGAGTGTAAAGACAGTACCACATATAAGAGTTTAAAACACATTAGAAAGGAAACTGAAATCTGAAAGTTCTTTGAGATTACATAAATTTAATTCCTAAAACATGTGCATGAATACGTTGAAACCACATACTTTAGTGGGAATTCCTAAAAATAAAGTATGAAAACAATTTAGGACAGAGACGAAAAGTGGTCAGCCTGTAGAATTTGCTGGCACAGAAAGCAGTGGAGGACCAAACACTGTATGATTTGAGGTGTTGGATATAGCACATGGGGATAAACGGACCAAAGGATATGGGGAAAATGCAGTAACGCACTATTGAATTGGATGATCAGCCATGATCATAATGAACTATCATAAAGGGCAGCAAATATGTGGCAACACCACTAACTGCAAATTTTCCTGTATGCCATTCACCATCCTGACGCTGAAGTATACTGTTGTTCCGTCAATGTCACTGGATCAAAATCCTGAAATTCTCTCCCTAATGGCATTCTAGGTATATTTATAGTGCATGGTTTACAGCCGTTTCAAAAGATGGCTCACCACCACCTTCTAAAGTGTAAGTAAGATGGGCAGTATTTGTTGGCCCAGCCAGCCATGTCCATGTCTCATGAATTAATTTTTTAAAATGAATTAAATAAGAGGAGTGGCAATGGATTGAGATGGCATTGAAAACGGTGAGAACTCATTCAGCTAACACTCATTTAAACATAGTGCCAACATGGTGACTAGAATGATGCTGCCAGGGAAGTGTTAAAAAAATTTGCTGAACCTTGTGATTATGAAAGTCAATGGACATTTTCCTGATTAGCTGGACTTCACTTGCATAAATGACATTTCTACTCCCCTTCCAGTTACGTCTGGCAGTATAAAGACAAATCTGAAGAATTTCCTACATAATAAATTTACAGTAATTACTGGACTTCGTATGAAAATGTAACTATTAACTAATATTAATCTAAATTCTTCATCCAAGACACTTTCACAAAAATACAAACATCAATTCAATCAGTGAGAGGGTGTTCAATATTAAGTTTGGAAAGACACTGAGAAATAAAATCACAGCCTTTTGCTAATTACAGAGGTTAAAAAAAAAGACTCCGTATTCTTATTCAACTGGCACATTGAGATCTCCCCATAAAATATAATCTTGGTTACAAGATTAATAAATCCATTTAATACAAAATTTGGTAAAAGATTTGGGCTGCAGATAACTAATGTGAGCAGAACATCTGGTATTTGATCATTGTAAATGAATGTAATTTTTGGTGTTGAGGATGTTGGTTCTGGAGAAGGAACAAGTAAAGTTAGATAGAAGGAAAATAGAATAGGTTAATACAGAGACTCCATTCAACCCATAAAATCCATGCCAGCTCAACGCAAGAGCAAGTTAGTGCATTACACTAATTTGTCCATGGCCCAACAAATCTTCCCAACACAAGTAACTTAACTAATTTTCTCACGAAAGTCATGTTTGAACCTGCCTGCACCAACACTCTCAGGCAGAGTATATCAGGCCTTATTCAGAAACTAAGTTTTTCTACATGTCATCTTTACTTCTTTTCGGCAGGGCTCATGCCCGAAACGTCGATTCTCCTGCTCCTTGGATGCTGCCTGACCTGCTGCGCTTTTCCAGCAACACATTTTCAGCTCTGATCTCCAGCATCTGCAGTCCTCACTTTCCCCTCTTTACTTCTTTTGCCAATCACTAAATCTTTATTCTCTTGTTTTCAATTCTTCCACCAACTGAACAGCTTTTCTCTGTGTACTCTGCATCTAGATTTAATGACTTTGAACACCTCTATCGATTCTCCTTTCAACATTCTGTTCTTTAAGGATCTGTTTGTGATAGAAACTCAATCTGTAACAATGTATCTGGTTTGCTGTAGTCATGAGACCTCTACCCTAAGGCACAGACTGGGGGCTGCAATGTTGCAACCAGTTTCAATAAAATCATAATCTTGGAGAAGTACTGATTTTGGACTGGGGTGGACAAAGTTAAAAATTGCACAAGCTTTCAGTACAAGCTTTCAGAACGCTGCTCCTGACTTCATCAGGTATCACAGTACAGGCCAGGTTATTGTCTTGAGAGCTCAAAAAGCAAAATCAAAAGTAGAGCTGAGATTGAGTGTCGAAGAGCTGTTAAAAAGCTACTGACTGGGTACAGGAATGTTCAGAGCTATGAAAGCTGCTAGAAATAACTGAGAAAAAAAAACTAAAGAAGAGCAAAGAAACAGGCCACACCATGAACACTGGGTAAGATGCAATGACTATAATTTTTCATCTTGCAGCTCTAGTCGAAATGAAAGGTGAGATGAATGAAAAGACAATTTCCTTCATACAGAGTAAAACAAATTATGAAACAAAAACAGTAATTGCTGGAGAAACCTGGCAGATCTGGCAGCATTTGTGGAGAGGAAAACAGTAAACGGAAGTGTCATTGGATTGAAAATGTGAACTCTGTTTTTCTCTTCACAGCTGCTACCCAGACCTGCTGAGTTTTTCCACCACTTTTTTGTTTCAGATAGAGTCATGGAGTCATACAGCACAGCATTAGACCCCTTAGTCCAACAAGTCCATGCCATATATAATCCCAAACTAAACTAGTCCAAACTGCCTAGTCCTGACACATATCCCTCCTGGCCCATATCCTTTCCTATTCATGTATCTATCCAAATGTCTTTTAAACATTGTAATTGTATCTGCACGCGTCACTTCCTCAGAAAGTGTATTCCACACATGAACCACCTTTTGTGTAAAAAAATTTGCCTCATATTTTTTTTAAAATCTCTCCCCTCACCTTAAAAATGTGCCCCTAGTCTTGAAATTCCTCATTCTATGGAAAAGACAATTACCATTAATTCTAACTATATCCCTCATTATATTATGAACTTATGTCAGGTCGCTTCTCAACCTCCTATGCTCCAGTGAAAAAAGTCCCAGCCTTTCTTGATAACTCACACCTTCTGTATTCAGCAACATTCTAGTAAATCTTTTTTGAACCCTCTCCCGCTTGATAATATCCTTCCTATGACTGGGCAACCAGAACTGGACACAGAATTCTAGAAGAGGCTTCACTAATGCCATGCACCACCTCAACATGACTTCCCAACTCCTGTACCCAAAGGACTGAATAGTGAAGGCAAGCGTGCCAAACACCTTCTTAACCACCCTATCTATATGTGATGCAAACTTCAAAGAATTATGTACCAGAACTTCTGTGTCCCTCTGTTCTACAATATTACCCAAGGCCCTACCCTTAACTGTATAAGCCCTACGCTTGTTTGTTGTACCAAAATATAATACCACGCATTTATTCAGATTGAACTTCAACTGCCATTTTTCAACCCATTGACCAATTTGATCGAGATCCTTTTGTAATCTTAGAAAACCTTCTTCATTGTCTACTATGCCACCAATTTTGGTGTCGTCTACAAACTTACTAACCATGCCTTCTATATTCTCATCCAAATCATTTATATAAATGATAAACAAAAGAGGACCCAGAACCGATCCCTGTGGAACACCGCCAGTGGCAGGCCTGCAGTCTGAAAAGCAACCCTCCACTGTTAACCTCCATCTCCAGCCATTAAGCCAATTATGTATCCAATTGACAATCTCCAGCATCTGGAGTTCTTTGTTTTACTTTGGGTAAAAATTATGAAATTGCCACAGATCTGCATGAGAAATCAGAGCTGCTATACATTTAATATGTTTCAAAGATACTGTTTCAAAGTTTATCCTATTTGCACACAAATGTCTGACTAGAAGGAGGCACAGCAAACAGATACAAAGGCCAAAGATATGACTATCATTTTGCATCATTTTGTAATAATGAAGAGATTGGTTCAGCCAGGTGTATTATTGATCACGGTTTGTGATAATTGGAATTATGCAAGAGAACATTCTGTCAACATAAAGTATTGTACAACACGGTGACCTTCACAGACCTGTGGAAAGTGGCTTAATATTGTGATCCAAAAGTTAAGCCCTCAAACATAACATTGAGGCTATGTGAAAGAACTAGAGCTGTGTCACAAGTTAATCGATTACATTGTGAGTCCAATGGAATAACAAGAACAAAGCTGTAAAGTTCCATATTATAGATGGCAAGCAAAAGTCACTCATCTCAGCTAGAACAAGTCTAAAGCTTGGACAACTAAGCCTCCATGTGACAAAGCAGATTTACAAGTGTTACAGCACACTAAACCACTGACCACAAATCACTCTTAGAGGAGTACAACAACACGTTCACAGAACAGGATCTCATCAATAAAACATCATCTCAAAACAGATGAGAGTTTAAACCCAATTCAGGATCTGCTGAGGAAAATTCCAGCTGATCTTAAGGCTAATCTGAAAGACAAGATAGGGCAACTGGAAAAGCAGGAAAGGGACAACTCCCCCAGAACAGATTAGCAGCATGTTAGCTGTGAAACAACGCGTAATGTTGAAATTATGCATCGATCCGTGGGAAATAAATAAAACTCTGAATGGATCTCACTATCCCATGTCAACTAACAAAGGAATTTTGCCATATTTTGCAAAGTCAAAAGTATTCACTGATCTAGATGCAAAGGAAAGTTACTGCTAAGCAAAGCTGATGACAGCAGTAACTTTCCAAATGCATTCTGGATATCCTTCAGGAGATGCAGATAGTTGTATATGGTATTTGGTTTTTCTACTGCTCCAGAGGAGTATCAATGTAGAGGACATGTGTTAATTCATTATCTTCTCATAGTGGAAGCTGTAATGGATGATTGGCTAGTTTATGGGTGCTGGTAAGACAGAATGTATCCACAATAGTTATGATCTAGGACATTGTGTATGAGGTATGATTTTATGAGTGCGACCATTTCAGGCTGTTGCTTGATGAGTCAGGAAGACTTTGCAAGGTTGATGGGGCAGACTTTGCCACTATCATTTCCAGTCACAAGGTCAATGATAAATGGTTTGACAATTTCATTTCTTTTCTGGGACATTTTAGTGAGTAGAAACATTGAGTGACTTGTTAGGTCATTTCAAAGAGCATTTAAGAGTCAACCACATCGCTGGGAGTCTGGACTCACAAGCAGACCAGACCAGGTAAGGACAGCAGATTTCCTTTAGAGGACATTAGTGAACCAGATGTGTTTTTATTACAATGGTTTCACAGTCATCACGAGACTATTTGCCAAAATGGGATTTGAACCCATGTAATTAAAGCATTACCTGGGTCTCTGGGTTACTAGTCCAGTGACCAATAACAGTATGCTATCATCTGGCTAAATGTAATCTTCTTATTAGGATTCACTTTGTAACAATATATATTAAGTTTGGAACCTCATAATCATTTAGACTTTTATCATTAAAGACAGTGTAGCGACTGAATACATAAGGACATCCCACTACCTCACCGATTATACGGTTTATGATACACATTGATTTTATGCACTGTGTAAACATTTAAGGACTATCTACTTGGTATTTTTTAATGAGTGCTTTATGATCATAGAACATAGAACATTACAGTGTAGTACAGGCCATTCAGCCCTCGATGTTGCGCTGCCGACCTGTGGAACCAATCTGAAGCCCATCTATCCTATACTGTTCCATTTTCATCCATTTGTTTATCCAATGACCATTTAAATGCACTTAAAGTTGGCGAGACTACTAAAGTTGCAGGTAGGGCATTTCATACCCCTACTACTCTCTGAGTAAAGAAACTACCTCTGACATTAGTCCTATATCTATCACCCCTCAATTTAAAGCTATGGCCCCTCCTGCTAGCCATCCCATCCAAGGAAAAAAGCTCTCACTGTCCACCCTATCTAAGCCTCTGATTATCCTATACAGTAGCGCCGCAACAGACGAACGACCTCGTTCACGAACAAATCGGTTTACGAACAGGATTGTACTTAAAATTTTGCTTCAACATACGTATGAAATTCAAGGTACGAATGAAGGTATGAACGCAAAAAGCCTATGGTTTCATTGTCATTGTTCTGCTTTGCTACGCGCACTTTGAATATTCGCGAACTGGGTCCCAGAACGGATTAAGTTCGTAAATCAAGGCGCTACTGTATCTCTAAATTAAGTCACCTCTCAACCTTCTTCTCTCTAATGAAAGCAGTCTCAAGTCCCTCAGCCTTTCCTCATTAGACCTTCCCTCCATCTTAGTAAATCACTTCAGAACCCTTTCCAAAGCTTCCACATCCTTCCTATAATGCAGTGACCAGAACTGTACACAATACTCCAAGTGTGGCCACACCAGAGTTTTCTAAAGCTGCAATATGACCTTGTGGCTCCGAAACTCAATCTCTCTACCAATAAAAGCTAAGATACCATGTGCCTTCTTAATAACCTGGGTGACAACATTCAGGGATCAACGTATATAGACACTGAGATTTCTCTGCTCTCCACACTGTCAAGAATTTTACCATTAGCCCAGTACTCTTTATTCCTGTTGCTCCTTCCAAAGTGAATCACCTCACCTTAAACTCCATTTGCCACTTCTCAGTTCAGCTCTGCAGCTTATCTATGTCCCGCTGTAACCTGCAACATCATTCGGCAGTGCCCACAACTCCACCGTCTTCAGTGTCATCCGCAAATTTAGTAATACAATCTTCTATGTCCTCATCTAGGTCATTTATAAAAATGATCCTTGCAATACACCACTAGTAACTGAACTCCAGGATGAACATTTCCTGTCAACCACCACCCTCTTCTTTTAGCTCGCCATTTTCTGATCCAAACCACTAAATCACCCTCAATCCCATGCCTCTGTATTTTGTGCAATAGCCTACCGCGAGGAAACTTATCAAAGGCCTTACTAATATCCATATACGCATCAACCGCTTTACGCTCATCCACCTGTCGGTCACCTTCTCAAAGAACCCGATAGGATTTGTGAGGCACGACCTACCCTTCACAAAACCATGCTGACTATCGCTAATCAACTTATTCATTTGTAGAAGATTATAAATCCAATCTTTTATAACCTTTTCTAACACTTTACCCACAACCAAAGTAAGGCTCACTGGTCTATAATTACCAGAGTTCTCTCTACTCCCCTTCTTAAACAAGGCAAAATCCCTTTTCCTACCTATGTCGTTAGTACCTATGTGGACTATGACTTGGGGCTGCTCCCCCTCCCCCTTAAGGATCCCAAAAATACGATCTGAGACATCACAAACCCTGGCACCTGGGAGGCAGCTTGCCATCCATGAGTCTCTCTTGTTCCCACAGAACTTCCTATCTGTCCCCCTAACTATGGAGTCCCTAATGACTCATGCTCTGCTCTTCTCTCCCCCTCCGTTCTGAGCAACAGGGACAGACTCTGTGCCAGAGACCTGTACCCCTGGCTTTTGTATTCATTTTATATACGTTGGAAGCAATTTTTCCACTATCTCCTTTAAAAGAAAAGTTACACATTCCAAACATCGACAACCATATAGAGGAAGAGCATTAACTGACAATGGCTTCCAAAAATTTTTAATGAGGAACTTGCACCAATTAAGCAAAACTGACACAATAAATCTAGAGTATCAATACATTCATTAAGCTAAAGAAACGGGCAAGGAAAATATGACAAAATGCCATTTCATCTTAACACACATATCTTAAATTAACAGAGACCAACTATAATTGGAAGGACGATCCTGTGAGTAACTGGCATTTTAATAAATCAATTTGGAATTAATGGGGAAATGACATTGTTTGATGACCATCGCACACCAAGCTGAAACTTAAGTTTGCAGAGCTTGACCCCAGTGGTGTTAGATACAGACCAGAAACCATGTGTGACCTAGTGCACAGTAAGTCACATGCCTGGAAAGTCACTACCCTGCTTTGATTAACATTACTTTATAACTCAATTAAAATTCTCTGCCATTCCAGACTGTCTCCTATTTGCTGAATAGTTAGTGTCTCAAATAGACAAATAAGTATTTTGGTATGACTTTAAATTGTAACCTAAAACTTAAGAGAAAACCAAGGAACTGAATCAAACCAGAGGAAGGCATGAGATGTGCTCTACTGCCCAAACATGAGTGCAGAAATCAAGGCTGTGAAAAACAAGCATGGTTTGTCTTCCTCAATGGTTCTCTATTACAAGATGGATGTATGGATTTACCTATCTGAAGAGCCCTGATTCAAATTTCCTGTCAGAAATACTATGTTCCCTTATTTTGTAAAAAAAGGGGTGAGGGGACAATTTGCACAAATTAGCCACTTCCTGTCAAATTTGGCACTGTACATGCAATGCATACACAAAGACTGAGTGATGATAATAATAAACTGCTAATGCATGAGAACAGTTATGCACATATTGGCTAACTTGGGTAACTCGAAATGTACATGATAATGCATCAATACTTTTTTTTAATTCATGTAGCCGAAGTCCCTCATTCTTGGAACAATCTTGCATATCTTTTCTACATCCTCTTTATAGTCTTTCCATCCATCCTAAAATGTGCTGCCCAGAACTGGGCAGAATCTTGATGAGATATCGGGGTTTTGCCTGCTGGCTGAAACGCCAATGAGAAACTTCTATTGCCTCTTTTTGGAAACACGCCAACCAGACAGTAGTGAGGCCATCAACAGGTCTTTCTCTGGAATGAAAACCTGAGAATGGAGGTCTTGCCTAAATATCTGTCGGCCAATTAAAGTCTGCTATCCAAGACTCCGATTGCTCAATAACTGGGTGATTGGAGAGATGGTAAGTTAGGCGTCTATTAAATGTCCATCAATTGGCAATTTGACGAGCTTAATTTCTGGTGAGTCAAGATATTTGCCCACTGACCTCATGTAGCATTTAACTGCAGATATGGTGAGTAGGGTGTGAATTTTACTTGAGGACAAAGCCACCTAATTATCTCCTCTATTCACCATCTCACTTGTCACATCCAGTGTGGAGAAATTCTGCACAATGTTACGTCACCTCAGAAAATAAAAAAAATTGTCCTATTCGAAAATTCTGTTTCTTGAGGTGGCATGGTGGCTCAGTGGTTAGCACCATTGCCTCACAGCGCCAGGGTCCCAAGTTCGATTCCAGCCTTGGGTGACTGTCTGTGTGGAGTTTGCATGTTCTCCCCGAGTCTGCGTGGGTTTCCTCCTGGTACTCTGGTTTCCTCCCACATTCCAAAGATGTGCAGGTTAGGTGAATTGGCCATGCAAAGTTATCCATAGTTGTTAGCAGGATTAGTCAGAGGGGGATGGGTTACTCTTCGGAGGGTCCGTGTGGACTTGTTGGGCCAAAGGACCTGTTTCCATACTGTAGGGAATCTAACCTTAAAAATAAAATGTGAGTCAATTGGTTTAGTGACTAGCATGTGAAGCAGAATGATGACAATGACGGTTGAATTGCCAGGCTGGCTGTGGCAACTCATGGTGATCTGCCCCTTCATATGATCTCACTTGCTCAATCATGTCCTCAGGTTATACACAGTATAACTATGATGTGAAGAAGCCAGTGTTGGACTGGGCTGGACAAAGTTAAAAATCACACAACACCAGGTTATAGTCCAACAGTTTTATTTGGAGCACTAGCGTTTGGAGCGCTGCTCCTTTATCAGGTATCTGTGGAGCAGGTTTATTAGACACAGAATTTAAAGCAAAAAATTACAGTGTCATGCAACTGAAATGTTACATTGAACAAACCTAGATTGCTGTTAAGTCTTTCATCTTTTAGAATGGGTTGCAGGTTTTGGTTCATTAATATGTAAATACCAGAACTTCTTTTAGGTCACATTTTCGAGATAAGGTTTCATGAAAAAAGGTGACATCTCAGCTCAGATAATGCATTAAAGGTGTGAACTTAGAGTTTGTATCTCACTCTTGCGTCAGATTGTAGGAAATTAGGAATTTAGAAAATATTACATGGATTGACTGGCTGCATTGATTGCCTGCAGATTGCATGCTTTTTGAGCAAAATAGAATGTATCTGCAAGTATAATGCTGAAAATGCAAATTCACCCCATAAAGTTATATGCATGTGTGTGTACATGAGAGAGAGTGTGAATGCGTGTGAGAGACAGAACCAGTCTGACTCAAGATTGGAATACAGACCCTAGCCTCGCACCTTTAAAGCATTGCTTAAGCTGAGATGTCACTTTTTAAAAAATAAAACCTTAAGTTATCTTGAAAATGCGACTTAAAAGAAGTTCTGGGATTTACATATTAATCCCAGCATCTTATTCTAAAATGCAACCCATTCTAAAAGTTGAAAGACTTAACAGCCATCTAGGTTTGTTCAATACATCATTTTAGTTGCATGACACTGTAATCTTTTGCTATAAATTCTGTGTCTTATGGTCCTGCTCCACAGCTACCTGATGAAGGAGCAATGCTTCCAAATAAACCTGTTGGACTATAACCTGATGTAACATGATTTTTTTAACAGTATAACTAAGAAGAAAGACACTTGTGATTGTTTGAGAACAATGGCCAGTTACGTAGAAAAGGTGATCTCAGAGGACACAAAGCACTGCAGAGATTCAGTAAAATTTTGAGAGCTACATGTCTGTACAGTTGACCACAGGACAGTCAAATTTACTGGACAAAACACTATTTTACTTGAAAAAGTGCTCTTTCAATATATAAACCTAAAGCTCATAGTCACACTGCACTATAGTTCATGCCATGTCCTTCCTAAAATATAGACATATATCATCTCACTGGAAAAATTGTCAGGGGTTACCAATTGGTAACTAGAGCAGGTGAAACTCTTGCCTTGATTGAGATTTTGCAAAATTCTGTCAAAGTAGGAGATCCAAGCTTCCATCTGTAACATGATGTAGATAACATTTGTAGTTTTCTTTAAGGCTAAAGATAAAATTATGACTAACAGAGGAAATTAAAGTTTTTGGTGCAGTATATTATTAAGTTTAAAAATGCTTATACATAAAACTTTATTTACAATCAAGGCCATAATACAGTAGGAAATAGCTTATACTTTTCTCACACAAATGCAAAATACTTGCTTTAAGTGATCCTTCTCGCATGAAAGATCCATTAATTTTCTCATCTTCTTCTTCAATTTCTGGTTTAGTTGGTTGCCTTGAAATACTCACTTGAAAAAAGAAGAAATTGCATTACAGCACAAGCCATGACTTACAATTAAGAAGAAAGAACTTTGTTATCTTAATTTTCAGGATGTTCTGAACACTTCAAAACCAATTACTTTCAGGTGCAGTTATAACTATGGTTGTCATGTAGGTAAATGTGATCACAAATTCGCTCATAGCAAGAACAATGAATGAACACATTTCTTTTTGTTGTTTCAGGTGTTTTTGACAGAATAACGGGAAATCTCCCGTTCCTCAACATGAATCATTTGATCCTTTATATCCATCTTGGATTGTGGACCTGGCTACATTTTGTTGGAATAAAATACAGTGCAGGTGTGTAATTGCATTGAGTTTTGAACACAACCTTCTCATTCATTCCCTACTAAATCAAACAGATAATAGAAAGGTAGGCAGCTAAGGCACATGTATTATTCAGAAAATCGTTTATTATGTGCCCACTCATGATTCAGGCAAAGTTCTCTCTTGGAAGGACAAATTAAATGCATAAATATATACTTGGGCATCAACGAAAGCCAGGGATAGGAATATAAGATTGACGTTATACAATATCCCTGCCATGTCTGCACAATTTTCAATTATCATTTTCAACAGGAAGTGGAATACCATGTCCCAAAATGAGTGGCCAACTTTTAAATGAGACAATAATAGTGTAGTTAAGTCATATAGTTCATTTTACTGTACTTTATACTCATCAATAATCATGCCAATAAACAGTAGGCATTCAGTGTCGTTAAGGCACAAATAAATTTAGAAACCGTCAAAGACATCACCAAAAAAAATCATATGATTGGATCTACTGAGGTCAGCACTTCAAATATTCTCTAAATCCAAAGGTCAGGAATAAAGGAACAGAGTCCTATAATATATGGGTTTCTACCTCCTTTATATTGCCTCTGGATTTCATGAAAATTCTGACAGAGGTTGAATAGGCCTGTTTGCAATAAGGTGGTTGTCTAATAATGCTATGTTAATGCAGTTAGAAGCTATGTTACTAGTGTTCATTCTCAATGCTCTGTTTTTTTTAAGGAGTTTTGCAGTAGGGCTTGTGTCTAGACTGAATTCATAGAATCATAGAACACCTACAGTGAAGAAAAATTTCATTCAGCCCATCGAGTACACATTGACCCTTGAAATAGTACCCCACCCAGAACCAGCCCCCTACACTATCACCCGACATTGCCCTTGGTTAATCCACATAACTTGCACATGCCTGGAAACTATGGGCAATCAAGCATGTCCAATCTACATAACCTGCACATCTTTGGACTGTGGGAGATTACTGCAACACCTAGAGGAAACCCATAGTGCAGACACGAGGTGAATGTGCAAACTCAACAGAGACAGTTGCCTGAGAGTGGAATCAAACACATGTCCCTGGTGCTGTGAGGCAGCAGTGGTAACCACTGAACAACCATGCCACCTCAGATCAGATTCTTCCAACTGATGTTGTTCAATAGTGCCCATAGAGTTTATAGGCTGCCAGGAGGTGGACTAACATAGTATATATGGCTAAGCACATTAGGACCTTATGTACTAGATTTGAACTTGGAGAAGAAAAAAAAATTAGATTTGTACGGTGTATTTCATGGTATTTAGGTATATGTTTAATAACCAGTTGCTGTGTAATGCAGAAAATATGGTACCATTTGTGCAAAGTTAAGGATACTCAAACAATCATGCAATAACAGGAATACAGGAAATAGGAGCAAGAGTCAGCCTTTTGGCCCTTAAGCTTGCTTTATCATAAATTAGATTATGGTGCATCTCCTACCTTAACACCCACTGCCCCACACTATGGTGCTGGGAATCCTACAATTGTGTCCAGGTGGCCATTTGTTCACCTCCATGTTTCTAATCCCCATTAAAAATCAGCCCATGGTGGTGGTTTGGCATCTCATCTAAAGAATGCCATCTTCTATACTGCAACACTCCTTCAGAACTGCAGTGGTATGTTAGGCTAGATTAAATGCCCAAGACTCTGGATCATGACTTGAATATATGATTTCCTGATGAGGGTGAGCCATGTTTGTATTAAGAATGTACTTTGCCTATACAGTACCAGAATTAAGAAACAGGTATAAAGCTCACTATGTTACTTCCTAGGTATGCAGGGGGTTGATTAGCTTAGTTGGCTCAATGGCTGGCTTGCAGTGCAGATCGACATCAACATTGCAGGCTCAATTCCTGTACCAGCTGAGGTCACCAAGGAGGTACTCACTTTCACATCCTCACACCTTGTCTGAATCATAGTGATCTTCAGATTAAACCCACCCCTAATTGTCATTCTTTAATGAAGAGCAGCTCTACGGTCTGCCATGGTCTTCTGGGACTATAGTGATTATCTTTTTAACTTCCTCGGGATTAATGTTAAAGAAGCATGTGCTAGGAACAATAATTGTTAGCAGCGGGCATTCTTAAGAATATTGCCCCTTCTTCAGGAATGAATGGCAATTCCTGCAGTGCTTCCAATGACCTTGAACTACTTTCTTGGAAACCTTATCCTGTTGATTCCAAAGAGTACCTCCCTCCTTTACTTAACTCATGAACCAGCACTTCCACATCGGAATCAAATTGGCAGCCAGGTGTCCTGAATCAGCACTTTTCAGTACCTCTGTAAGCAGTTATCTTTTGTGCAGCTGTAAGTATTGTAAAAACGAAATAGTACACTATGTGCCAATGAGAAAAAGTTTGTTCTAAGAACTCCAGAGTCCTGAAAATTTTATGCTTTATAATTGTCCTGCATTCATACTCATGCTGTTGAACCTTTATCATTAAATTTCTAATATTGATATATCAGTGTATGAAATTACCTTGATATTTTTATTCACGTATTTCCAATAAATAATGAACACTTAGTATTCCTACCTTTAAGCTAATAGTGCTTTTTATATATTTTAGCAGTAAAAATGTGAAATGATTAGATTGACTACATACTGCGTGTTTTATTTGCAGGAGGCTTTCCCTTTCTCTGTTTGTCAGAACCAGATGATATAGATTCTGGAAACACATCAGATGGAAGCTTGGGCAATTTCACAGTCTCCAACTCTTTTGCTGCCAGTTCAGCTTGGTATTTAACTTCCTCTACATCTATCCAGTCTGAAATTGTGTAGGCAACATGTTCCAGGTAATTTCTGTGGAGGATGGTATCAGATATGCAAAATTATAAATTACTTCTTTATCTAGAATCATAAATGAAATATTTTAAAATTATTTGAAACTTCAGTCCATTCAATATATCTCACAAAAGATCAATCATTTGAATCTGAAGACAAAAGAGTTGCAATTCCAGTGTTGTTATTGGTGTAGAAATGGAATACAGATTTCCACCAAACTATCTATGTATCACTTCGTCTGAACTTCCCCAGAATATAATGTAATCTCTCCCTTAGAGTGTGGGAAGAGATGAATAGAATACATCGAATGACTAAAATTATGCTGGTATATAAAAATCTGTGGCAGCCTCTTATGATGAAGCAGGGTCAGTAACAATGCAGTCAAGGTTAAGAGCTAATCGTTACATCTCAGAGTCCACTGAACCAAAAATATTGATTGTATAATGTAGAATAAAAAGTCCTGGGTATCTGGCAGCTATGCCAAGAGGGCTATCATGCTGTTATAGAGTCAGAGACTCATTCCGCATAGAAATAGACTCTTAAATCCAATCAGTCCATGCCAAACACAATCCAAACGAAATTAGTTGATGTTCTAAAATTTCCTTTCCAATAGAGACTCAATGCAACATATTCATATAACCTGTAACTTTAGTGCCTTATATTTATTGCCTTTTTCTTGCTAGTGCACTTACAGGTTACAGGCATTACAGGTAAGGTATTAGCATGGATAGAGGATTGGCTGACTAACAGGAAGCAAAGGGTGGGGATAAATGAGTGCTATTCTGGTTGGCAATCAGAAACTAGTGGTGTGCCTCTGAGATCAGTGTTGGGACCACAATTATTCAGAATTTATATAGATGATTTGGAGTTGGTGTAGTGTGCAAATGACACTCAGAAGAAGTTCCTTAATGGCAGAGCAAAGTGTGCAGAGGACTGTGAAACTTTGCAGAGGAGCATAGATACTTTAAGTGAGTGGGCAAAGGTCTGGCAAATGGAATACAATATTAATAAATTAAAGTCATCCATTTTGGTTGGAGTCACAGTAAAAAGATTATTACTTGAATGGCAAAAAGTTGCAGCATGCTTATGTGCAGATGAACCTGGGTGTCCTTGTGCATGAATCAGAGAGGGTTGGTCTGCAAGTACAACAAATAATTAGGAAGGCAAATGTAATTTTGTCCCTCATTGCTAAAGGGATTTAGTTTAAAAACAGGGAGGTTATGTTACAGCTGTATAGGGTGCTGGTGAGGCCACACCTGGAGCACTACATGCAGTTTTAGTCTCCTTACCTGCAAAAGGATGTTCTGGCACTAAAAGGGATGCAGAGGAGGTTCACTACGAGGAGAGATTGAGTAGACTGGGATGATATGCAATGGAATTTAGAAGAATGAGGGGAGATCTTATCGAACATATAAAATTATGAAGGGAATTGATAAGATAGAAGTAGAAAGGATGTTTCCACTTGTGGGTGAAACTAGGACAAGAGGACATAGCCTCAAAATTAGGGGGAGCAGATTTAGGACTGAACTGTGAAGGAACTTCTTCACCCAGAGGGTTGTGAATTTATGGAATTCTCTGCCCAATGAAGTAGCTGCCACTACTTCAGTAAATGTTTTTAAAACTAAGATAGATTTTTTTGAACAATAAAAGTAATTAAGGGATATAGTGAGAGGGCAGGTAAGTGGAGCTGAGTCCATGAAAAGATCAGCCATAATTTTATTAAATGGCAGAGCAAGCTCGAAGGGCCAGTTGGCCTACTCCTGCTGCTAGTTCTTATGTTCTTATTTCTGATTTCTGATAAAGTCCTCATACGAATAACGTATCAACATAAGCATGACATACACACAAATATTTGTGTCTCTATCTTTTGATGAGGTGACTCATGTCCCCCAGAATTGTAATGGAAATATTGATGTTTTCTTCATGAATATGGATAAAATTTTGACATATGGAAGCTTAGTTTAAAACTAGTCGGACTTTGCAATTTGCAAACTGCAGAGCTGGTACAGAGTATTCATGCCACCAGACCTTAGTCAAGTTCATGTTGAACGACCACATTGTTTCACAACAAACCGTTAACACCTCCAGTTAACCTGCTTTATTAGAAGAATGCTAGACAGAGTTGGTAACACCTGGCTCAATAGGAGGCCAGAGGTGTAGCATGACAAGGACAGCACTTAACAGTTGAGGTTCAACTGTATTCTGCCACCAAATATGGAAAGTAGTCACCTCATTGGATCTTCATGACCCCACCCAATGCTAGTATTGGATGCAGGTCACGGAATCTTCAAGAAGGGCATGAAGAGGGGGTTACGTGGGTAATTTGGAGGCGAGCTGTCTGCTGTTTGCTTCTGCTTCAACAGCATCTTCAGAGAGCACCTGTGACTCGCAGCCAGCATCTCCAACTCCTTGTACATCATGGTGACCTTTGATGAGGAGAGAAGTCTACAGTGATAACTGCAGATTTTGAAACATCAGTCAACCCTCAAATACCAAGGAACAGCCTGTCCCTGCCTTATTGAATGGGCATTACCAATCCTTTCAGATAAACAGTTCAAATACAGTGGCGGGGACTTGTTGATAGGGTATAACAAATCCTTGGAAGCACATGTCAGAAGTAGATAGCAAGTGTAGACTTGAGACTGTTTACTGAAGAGACCTGTGAGAGATTGATAGAGATTGATAGTGACGTGCTATGTAGAGTCTGATAAATATTATATTTCTTTGATAAAGTGTTCAATAAATCAGTTGGACTTTTCCTTGACTCTTGTCCCGTTTGTCTATCTCACTGCATTATATGCCTGAGTTTAAAAGGGTTACTGCAAATTGGCCAATCTTAGTCAGGGTACATTTTTCCACCTTGCACTTTTCAACAATTTGTAAGCTTTTCTAATTTACAAAACCTTAGCAACATTTATTGGTTGCAGACCGACTTGGTTTGTAACAGAATTTAGCAAAGCTAGGTCAGAGAAAGAGCCAATAAACAGACATAATTTACACTTTATGAGCAAGTCATTACAGAGATCATCAAATCACAAGCAGATAATGGGGTCTGAAAGTGCAGCCTCTAAACTGAAGGTTATTTTTTTGTTTCATTTGTTCTGTCTTTTACAACCTAAACTCTCACTTATTGTCTGAGATACATTTTTAAGCAGACAGAGTACAATGCAATGCATTGCACGTAAGCATTGTTTAACGAAAAGATCATGCAAGAAGCACTGCCATCTTTTCTTTTCTATAGACATGTCAACAAAGCCCATAACTTTGAGTTTCAAGTGTGTTGCTTTCTGTAATATACAATATCAAATCTGTTCTGATGATGTCAAGTTTCATAGAGATGCCTCTGATATGTTCTTTATTATTTCCCCTCAATTGAGGATATATTTTACCATGATGTTTTGTTGCCTTAGTTCTCAGCAGAGCTGATCTATTTGCACTATCATTTAAACATATTCCTCATCTATATCTCTCCTTTACCACTATTAGCACTTGCTTTGGCTTTTGCTTTGAGCACCCCTACTATCTGTTCCACTCGTTCCTCTTCTCCCTTTACCATCCGCAGAAACACCATAAGTTTCCCTTCCCTTACAATCCCAAGAACAGTCTTTGGACTTAAAACATTAATCCTGTTATTCTCTCCAACAGATGTTGACAGAACTGTTAGGTTTCTCCAACACTTCCAGTTTTTACTTCAGATTTCCAGTATCTCTAATATTTTGCTTTTATGTGAGAAGTTATCTTGGTATCCTACCCATCCCTCAATCACCATCACAAAAAATGACAATGCTAAACATATTCACAAAAGTGGACAGAATGAAGATGTCAAAATATGATGCTGATGCCACTAACGCAGAAGAAGAAACCAATACTTTCCAGCAGTGTATGTCACTTATTTCACATATTGCAATCACCAGCAAAGGTATATCCTATTTAGATGTTGGTTTAAAACAATGATGCCCATTTTAAAAAACTGACTCCCATAGTGACCTTGATGACACACTTTTACATCCTACCTCCAGTTATGACTCCTTTCCATTCTCCCAGCTTCTATCACACCTATACTGATAATGCCACCATTAACAGGAATAATTAGAAATATTTACCTTTTTCCTCAACTGAGGATTCCCCACTACTGTGGTTGACAGGGCCTGCTGCTGTTTTCCCACCCATTTCTTACACTTCTGCCCTCACCCACTTCCTCCCATGGCAACAATAGGATTATAGAATATATGGTTATCTTTATAATGCTTCCAGAGGCTGTTAGCCTGAAAAATACCACTGATATTATTAATGCCACTGACTTATAATTTAGTTCTCTTCTGTTCCGAAAAATATAAGTTTTAAAACTGCTTAAGTGACAAGCTCAAAGTTACACATAAATCGTAAAATATATCATGCGCTCCAAAGTTTCTCTCAACACACTTGAGGCCTGAGAAAGTTAATTACAATAATTAGTTATTTTTAACTTAGATAGGCAATCAGATCTGTAGGAGTTCGCACCTGAACCCAACATTGGAGTGAAGGGCAGTTTCCCAGGATTCATTACACTGGCACTGTTTATTCATGGGGTTATGCAGGACCAATAGTACAGAGTTGTCCTGTTTGTAGTAGTATGTATCCAAACACCTATAAAATGGAACAGCTTCCTGAAGAACCTGAAATGTATATACAACATGTTTACATTGATAAGTATGAAAACATTGACTGTGATTTTTTTTACAGACAATCCAGATTCGAACAATTTGCTCTATTTTTAAATGCACCATCATACTCAGAACAGACCATGTACTTTCAGACGCAAGCTTGCATTTTCCTAAACAGCAATGTAACTATGGCTAGGATTCTCCACTGGCTAGACAAGTGTTACAATAGCAAAGGTGGGAATTGGACATGGCAAGTCCCCATTGTAGCCCACTCTGAAGGAAAAGCCTGGGAAATTGAATTTTCCATTGGGCAAGGACTCTATGCCTGGAATCCTCCATTTAAATTGAATAATTTGGATGTTTCTAATGAAATTAAAAAATATTGTCTAATTCCTAAATAATTATTAAACAGACATCATAACTACTTCATGATTTGGAGATGCCAGTGTTGGACTGGGGTATACAAAGTTAAAAATCACACAGCACCAGGTTATAGTCCAACAGGTTTATTTGGAAGCACTAGCTTTCAGAGCACTGCTCTTTCATCAGGCTCCTACTTCAAGCATCTTCAATTAAAACTCCTTCCGATCCTGCCTTGACATTCCCCTCTCCCTTCCACACAGCCGGTCTCAACCTGACACACCCACCCACCAGATCTGAACCCTTCACAATTGACACTCACCCTTCTTGCCCCTACTGGACCTGATTTCTCTTTTCCACCCCAACCTATCCAAAATACTGCATCAATAACCCTGCCATTCTGCACCTTAGATCCTTCTCAAATCATCCTACCCACTTGGCATTCTACCTCTACCCCGCTGACACTCTATTACCTGACACCTAGTTGCCAAACAAGCTGGCACCTTGATGTGGCATCCTAACTTCCCAGCAGCTTAACATCACATTTATATTATGTACTTCCCATTTTACAACTGGTGTCAAAGTGGCTATCAAGACCCTTTAAATTCAGAAGTATGGCAGTTGACTCCTGGGAATAGGGGACACGAATTGCCTTCTGCTGTGAGTTCTATGCTACAGAAGAATGATCAGAATGTAACTACAGCTCCACATTTCTGAGCGAACCTAGAATCTCCTTTCAGAAATCAGAGCTCCCGTCCTTTATAGTAAAAAAGGGCTTGAGTGAGAATCTACAGGAGGTTGCCACTCCTCAGAAAGTTTGGTCTGATGTGTGTGGTTTATGGATTAGCATGTTGCATGGTGATTAATCAGTCACTGAACTGTTTCTTAGATTTAGTAACGAATGCTATCATAAACTGTGAATAACAGACTGCAACTAAGGCGAAAACTACCCATTGTAACACACTAAAATGCAAACATTTGCCAATGCAAGAAGAAATCAGTGAATAAAATTAACCATATAGGCATAAAATTTTTCTGGTACTTCAAAGTGGTTCAAGACAAAATGCTTAGAACCTGGCACAATTTTTGATGCTTACTTTGACCTCTGGAGGGATACATCTAATCACAGTGATATAGATGTACACTAAAGAACTGAACAAAAACATTGGAAAGGTAAACTTTTTGTGCCAAAATGACAGAAATGCATAATCTATTAGTTCTAGTTTCATCTAATTTACTTTGCACATATACATAGCCCTGAGTAAAACTGCATAAAATCTTACTGTTAAGATAACTTTAAAGTCATTCTCAGATTTTGCTCGAGAGTGATATTTGGATTACCTGCAGCAAAACAAATGGATCATGCTGCTCAGCAAAACTCCATTCCATCAGAGATCGAAGCTGTGATTTTTGTATATATTTTATATCAATGTTTATGTCATAAGCTTTATCCTAAAAGGAAAACATTATTTTATTTTTCAGGAGTACAAGTACAGAAAATATTTATCATTGCATGCAATTCAAAAATAGCACCAACTAAACAGCAAAGAATAACATCAACACATCTAAGTTTCTTTTAATAGGGTGAGAACAATTTAGTGATTTAGCTCTGCCAATGGGGACAGGGAGTGCATCTTGAAAAATAGATTGCATGTAATGCACTGGTCTATTTGAACTGCTGTACTATTGAAGTACCCTTTTAGTTGTTAATTTGCATTATCATTTATAATTGTACCTTTTCATCATCAGCATCTGTTGAACTACCTTTTCTGTTTTTCTTGTCAATCATTTCAGAAGTATCTTTAAAGTGCACTGAAAATAAATATAAAATCTTAGTTGTAATCTTGGACAATATTCAGGGATAATTTCACAAACAAGCACTTCTGATGAAGGACTTCACCTGTCAAAAATTCAGTGCAGTGCCCATGATGTCCAAATAACATGCTGCTTGTGGGTGAATGCTGCCCTGGCTGCATGGACTCACAAGAATATTACTCAAAGTGCACCTTGTTTTTAATAAAAACAAATAAGCAACAAGCAACTTGAACTAAATTAGAACTGATAGTAATGAAAGCCTGGAAAAATTGTACCCAGGTGTAAATGAAGCCCAGGGACTCTGAATAAAGTCAACCCTGAGACTTTGTTTAGAAAAGAATACATTCTTCAAATTTATAGAATTCAGTTGGACAGTTTACAAAATCTACTATAGTTTCAGCTCTCAAGCATCTGAAAATTTTTTTTTCATTTGAAAAGATACTCCGGAATAGTATTTTATTCACCTCAGTGACCTACATAACATTAGTCTAAAATGTTAATGTGATACCTGCACAGAATGGTTCTATAGTGTTTTCTCCTGCCACGCTGTTGGCATTTGACTTGTTACTATCAAACCCAAAAGGGTAACTTTCTTCCCCATTTGAAATTTTGGTGAATATATTCTCTGAAATGAAAAGCAGCATAATTCAGCTATTAAAGATAAAACCGTAAATGATTTTTTAACAACAATTTCAGAAGGTGTAAAGCTTTATTTGGTAAGTTATTATGTAACATTCATAGATATTATGACATAAAAGTACTTATCCAAAGTGTTCTAATTTCTAACATTTGGAGGAGAGTTTCAAAGATTCAGAACCTATTGAGTGAAGAAATATCTCCTCATTTCAGTCTACAAAAAGTGGTCCCTTATCGTGAGATCGTGTCCCTATGTTTGAGACTCCTCAGCTAAGAGAAACAACCATTCAGCATTTACCTCTTTAGCCAATTCATATTTTGAATACTTCATAGAGATAACCTCACTCTTCCACATGACAGAGAATTTGAACCGGATTTATTTAAACTCTTGCCAAAGCTAAACTCTTCTGATCCAAGGAACCTTCTGACTGCTTGTCATACTATTGCCAATGTAAATTGTACCTTCCTTAATTACATGACCAAAACTGCACACAATACCCAAAGTGTGGCCTCACTAAATCTGGATGCAATTGTAGGAAGATTGCCTTACTCTTCTACACCAATTTCTTTGCAATTAAGGAAAACATGCCATTTACTTTCTAATCGCTTGATGTTCCTGAAGGCTAAATAGCTGTTCCGTGTAGAATACTGCCAATTCCCTTTTAACATTTTACCAAATTAGTTTTGGAAATCCAATTATACCATGTCCACATATATTAGTATGCTCAAAACATTGAGTTTTGATTATGCCAGGTAACCTTAGCTTTGATTCAAATATGGACAGAAGAGTTGAATTGTGTGAAAGTGACTGCCCTTGTCATCAACGCTGTATATGGCCCAGTCTAGCATCAACCACAGCCAATGGGAATCAAGAAGAAAACTCTGTTATTTGGATTCATACCTAGCACAAAGCAAGACTGTTGTGATTGTTTGAGTCACTTCATCGTAGGTCCAGGACCTAGAACACAAAACATGCCCTTCGGCCCTCAATGATGCACTGACCTGTGAAATTAATCTGAAGCCGATCTAACCTACACCGTTCCATTATTATCCATATGTCCAATGCCCATTTAAATGCCAAACCTAATGAAATGTAATTTTTTTTATCATTCTCATTGATTGCACTGTATCCATTGGAGGAATGCCACTCCTGTATTTAAAATTCTGGATTTATTTTGGTCCCTTCTGGGAGAAGAAAGTGAAACAAGTGATAGCAACAAACTGGAGATAAACTTCTCTCAATTAGACATGGAGAGACTGGGAGCTAACAATTGGTAGATAACTGGTGATAATTACTAGTTTATCAATACATGAACTGTGAAAAGTCCGAATATTGTGATCGCCAAGATCGTGACAATCCAAACTAAATCCTATTTACTTCTTGAGTGATTCCTTAGAGGACTTCATATGTTTGTAGCATGCATAACCAGGTGCAAGTAGCCACACTTTGGTTATGTGGAGTTTCACATGATGGACTTACACCCTAAACACAGAATGCATTGAACAATGAAAGGACAGTTGTGGGCTTGTTCTGGAGAGATCAACAATGTAATCTAATGAATCCTGGGGACTATTATAAAGGTGGTGTGAATTTGCATCACTGTACAGTAGTAGTGATGATGAAAAACAACATTTGTACTGTATCAGAAGACAGTGCTGATGGGTTGGCAAGTGGATTCTGATTGGCAAAGACATTGCCATGGAGAATTTACCCAATTCATGATCACGGACAGTTAACAGCCAAGTTTTGTTCATGTTTTACATCAGACAAGGTGACTCTGATTGATCAAGCCATTACTCTGGAAAATGATCTAAATAATGGCCATCATCAATGCTGCCATTTGTTTTATACAAAACAAGTTCTAGTAAGGATTCAAATACATTCCATGAAATTAACTCCAGGCAACCTTTGCCAGTTTGATTGTCTTGTTAAAACTTAAAATCATTCATGATTGTTTCTGTGTTTTTCTGACAAGCTCTCATTATATGTTGTCCTACAGCACAGCTTCTATAGCGGATTCTATGAACTAGTTTACAAGAAATCTTTTTCCTTGACTATTTTTGTTCAGCAAAACTGACTTTAAATCTTGTTTCTCTGAGTGAAGAAAATGAATCAATGGAAGCTCACTGAAGGTGGAAAGCATATCGTGATATAAGGAGGGAGAATACATGTGCGGAGACCTACCACTTCTCTGTGGGACTGTAAAGTATAGCTCAGGAAGATAGCCCACAGGATTAGGAATTTATACAAGTCCCAGAATAGTACCAGAAACTTAGAGAATAGAAGACAAAAGCAAACTTTGTCATAAGAATCATAAACTCTTATATTACCACAGCTAATAAATGCCACTGAATGCACGAAAATGTTGGAAAGCACAAAAGCAAAAAGAATTATATGATTAATCCATTTCAATCCATCCTCACTGTAAAATATTTATTCAATTATCCATCAAGTTTATCCACAAATCCTATTTCATTACTCCCTAGCAATCTATTCTAATTCACTCTTCACTGTTCAAAATAGCTAAATCTCTTTGTATCTACAGCTGCTGAGGCCTATTGAATAATTCACAGAATGAGGAATCACTAAATTGCTTCATGATATGTCAACATTATCATATCTTCTGGTAAAAGTTATGGGAGCATACTCTTGGACATGCCTGCCAGAATAATATAGAGTAAAATCATAGGATGGCCATTGAGACTTTTAGCCTTGGAATAGTAATGTTCTTATGTCATTTTCCAGTTTGAACTAGGTTCTGTCACATGACATCAGTCAGCCTGGTCATATCTCATATTAGAAAATTGTAAATTCAAAGAAAACATAAGAAAAATCAAATCAAAGGAAACTTAATAATTTCTTTTTTAAAAACTATGAAATTAACAAATGATAATTGTTTTAGTTAGCTGCCAATCTCTTGATGATTGCCCAGCTTCATCGTCAGAGATACTTTATGGATTTGTAATTCCTCCAAGAAATTAAAATACCCAAATAGGACCCATTTTTCCAATACATTGAAAAAAATGAATTTATTTACCAGCATTTAAAAAATTTTAATTCAAAATATATTTAATTGTTTCTTACAATATTTGCTTATTTAACAAATGAATTTGAGATGATTGTGTTGACATTTTAGCTCATCAAATAATCATTAGGATATAACTTTATTCTACACCAAACATTCAGAAAGAATTCTAGAAAGATCTGCTGCAAGAAGTTAACCTTGGGCCCTCAGAATTTATTCAGCATTGCACATTGGTCTGAAAACTGAATAATTTCATTTAGTTTAAACTCATTATTTGATTACCTGCAAAAGCAGAATTGTTTTGTTTCCGTGTCTTCTTGACAGTAATAAGCTGTTTCATCTCTTTTGTAAATGCAACAGGGTCATCCCATGGTATATATGATGTTTCAAGACTTTCGGCCAACACGTCTTTTTTCTTTTCTAATTCTCCATTCTCTTTTACTGTCGTTAGCTTTATGCTCTCAAATACAAACTGCTTGAAGGCTTTCTCCACCTCATAACGTGTCATATTTTCTAAGTGAAATAATAGATAGTACAACCTATCAATTAATTGTCCATATAGAAAACCAACTGTAATAGCTATCTCAGCCATAATACGATGACTTAATATTATTCAAAATTAAGAACCAATATTGGAAGTGCAATAAAAATGGATGCTCTTGCTTTTCATTTGAGTTCTTCACATTAAAATATTTCAGTAATTCTTACAATGAATTATTTTGTGAAGTTATGACTTTTTATAGAGTAATACAGCATGGAAACAGACCCTTTGGTCCAACTAGTCCATGCCAACCATATTCCCAAACCAAACTAGTCCCAATTGCCTACTCATATTCCTCCAAACCTTTCCTATTCATGCACTTTTCCAAATGTTCTTTAAATATTGTAACTGCATCTGCATCCACCATTTCCTCTGGCAGTTTATTCCACTAACTACACTTTCTGTGTGTAAGAATGTTGCCCCTCATGTCCTTTTTTAAACTTACTCCTCTCATCTTAAAAATATTGCACACAAGTCCTGCTCCAAATCAGCATAAAAGTTCGTGGATCCTTAAATTCATATTAAAATAATGCAAAGTCCATGACTTTATTTTTCTATATTTTTGATTGCAAAGTTGTATTTATAAACACCATCCCTTTGTAATGTAGCAATTTAGTGTAAACAATGACAAGATGAACTAATATGATTTTCTAAAATAGATACATTGATGAAGAAATATTTGGATACTGTAGGAATTTTCTAATTTTTTTGAGCAATGCCATTGTATGAATAATATTCATCTGAACCATCAGAATAGGAATGTGGGACCTCAAGTGTGTTTCAACTGTAGTACCTTTCAACAAAGTAATACACCATTTGTACAGGAATGGAGTATCAGCTTAGATGATTGGACTTCAAGCCTACTGATATGGAGACTTGTCTAATGGGAATGGAAACTGAGAAATCATATGCATCTACAACTTTCTGGTCATAAAATTGACATGAGTGCTCAAATCTTCACACAGAAATACAGCTTGCAACTGCCTGATCAAAGGCAAACATGTCACAACTGAGCTGGAATAAACACCTGAAGTGAAATATATCCATCATAAAAGGTTGTTATGTGGAGTTCTTTCCCCAGAATTATTCAATGCCACGTCAAATTGAATTTTCATAGACAAGTGAGATAAGGGTCATACGGCCAGAAAGGTAAGTGAAGTTGGGACTGCATACAAATCAGCTATGATCTTATTGAATAGCAGTGGGAGATTGAAACACTGAATGGCTCTTAAGTCCTACGTTCCTAAATATATTTTTTTTAAAAAACTATCTATTAAGTTTCACAAATCATTCTTTAAGCTCAATAAGTTCCATAGGTTTCCCATTCAGTTTACAGTATTCTGAATGAAGGAGTCCCACTTTATTACAGTGGAAAACCTTATGCCATCAGTTTTCACTTCAAACCTCAGCCCATTCCTTTCAAGTCTGAGAAAGAATTCTTTAAATATCCTGAGTAACCTCTTCCTTACCTAGGCTGTTTGCATTGCTTTCACCCTCTCTGCTTCCATCCTCCTTGAGTTTATGGGGGTTATGGGAAAAATAATTAATTTTATAATCAGCTCACAATAATCAGCTATTTCTGGTGCCAGTCTAACTGTTGCTCTGGTCTTTTACATGAATTTTAACTACTAGAAGAAGAGAATTTTAAAAGTTATCTCAGGAAATATGTTCTCACAGAGCTTTACACATGACATTTACTCCTAATGCCTGAATCCAGTTATCAAAATTACTTTGATCTACATTTTTAAATTTAATATAAATCTTCCCTTATGTTTCAAACTTTTGCCTGCATGCCTCAGGAACTAACTTGTATATCATCCAGAATAGCTGTCCCCAATCTATAGGAACCTCTTCTGAAAGTGATGCATAAATCCCATATGCTCTTTCAGTCAATCTGCTTTGCAAAATAATGTGTCCAACTTTGCTTTGGCTACTTTATTTGTTTTGCTTACTTTCTTTGAATGAAGTAGAGAATGCCTCCACTCCCTTTTCTTCAAATTAAGAAGGACATGTACAAATTTAAGCATCTCCTTATTAGTAGGCTTTGGATTAGATGTACATTTTCTTTATCAGACCTTCGTTATCCACCTGAGATTGCATTGTTCTAACTACAACCTCATAGTCCAGTATTCCCTTCCGCTGTCTTGGAACTCTCATGGGGAGGCATGGTGACTCAGTGGTTAGCACTGCTCCATCACAGTGCCAGGGACCCAGGTTCAATTCCACCCTTGGATGACTGTATGTGTACAGGACTTGACAGTAGGGGATGGCATCCTGCATACTTCTTGTATAGGATTCACAAAGGTACACAACACCAACACACCTGGTCATTCCATCTTATATACAGAATCTTCTCTGAAGAGGAGAAGAGCAACAGGCACCTAAAGATGCTGAAAGACACCCTTATAAGAATGGGATACAATGCTTAACTCATCAATTGCCAGTTCCAAAGTGCCACAATGAAAAACTGCAACAACCTCCTCAGACACGCACAACCAATAGAGGACTCTTCATCGTCCAGTACTTCCCCAGAGTGGAGAAACGACACAATGTTTTTCACAGCCTTCAAGATATCATTGACGATGACAAACATCTCACCAAGATCATCCCTATGTCTCCACTTGTCACCTTGAAACAACCAAGCCTTAAACAGACTGTTGTTCGCAGCAAACTACTCAGCCATCAAGACAACATCGGACACAACACCACACAACCCTGCCACGGCAACTTCTGCAAGACATGTCAGAACATCAACTCAGACACTACCTTCACACATACACAACAGATAGTCATGTGACTTGGCGAATGTTGTCTACCTCATATGCTGCAGGCAAGGATGACCCAAGGCATGGTATATTGGCAAGACCAGGCAGACACTATGACAACGGATGAATGGACACTGTGCAACAATCGCCAGACAGGTGTGTTCCCTCATAGTTGGGGAATACTTCAGCGGTCAAAGATATTCAGTCTCTGATCTTTGGGTACGCATCCTTCAAGGCGGCCTTCGATTTACACAACGCAGAATTGCCGAGCAAAAACTGATAGTGAAGTTTTGTACCCATGAAGACAGTCTTAACAGTAACCTTGGGTTACACTACAATTAGCCTCAATTAATTGGATTATAGGTAATCACTACACTTGCTATTCAGTTGTGACACTTTACTCACACCGTCTGACACATTTGATCACCTGCAGAGACTTATGATTCAGCCTATTGGCACTTCACACACACCATTTGTAAGATTTTCTAATCTCTCTGCCTGTAAATTATGTGCCTGTGTACTTCTCTTCACTCCATTTGATGAAGGAGCAGGGTTATAAAAGCTTGTGATTTCAAATAAACCAGTTGGAGAATAACCCGGATACATATGACTTCTGCCCTTGTCCAGCCAGTCTAACACCGGCATTTCCTTATCAATAAAACTGTATTAATAATGAGAGAATTTAGCTGCAATATCTCACCATTGGTGCAATGGTACATAAGCTCTTGGATACTGGCCAAACGTCTAGCATCAACCTCAGGTGAAGGACGAGTAAAATTAAGGAGCTTTTCTAAAGGCAGTTTTTTCATCATTTCCTGTTCAACCTTGCCAGGGTCAAAGCCTTGTAGTGTCTGAAATAAGAGCAAAAGTCAGGTTGTTCCATTTTTAGTAAAATAATTTTATTGCAAAAATTGAGAGTGGAGCAAAGGTGAAACAGATAAGAACCCATAGAACTTATTAACTCATTAATTTTGTTTCTTTTTAAAAATAAGAGATATGGTTCTGTTTAGAAACAGAGAATGAGTTGAACTAAATTTCTGGCACATAGGAACATAGGAAGAAAGAGGAGGCTATTTGACTCGGAAACTCTTCCACCATTCAAAAATTCATGGTTGACCATGTACCTCTACATTGTTTTTCTCCAGTATACATCTCTCGACATCATTACTTCCTAGCAATCTATTGATTTGAACATGCTTAATAACTGTGTTTTCAAAGCCCTCTGGCTACAAAATTAATAAGATTCCTTTCCATCTGAGTGAAATGATCCTCTTCATCTCAGTGTTAAAGTACCTACAGCATATTCTGACACTGATTCCAGACTTACAGTCATAGAGCTGCACAGCATGGAAATACCCTTCAGTCCAATTCATCCACCCCGACCAGACATCCTAAATTAATCTCATCCCATTTATCAGAATTTAGCCCATATCCCTTTGAACCCTTCCTATCTATGTACCCATTCAGATGCATTTTAAATGCCTTTCAAATGTTGCAATTCTACCAGGTATCCTATCCATATCTACCCTGTCATGCCGTGTAAGAATAGAAATTTCTAAATTTTCAATGAGATCACTCCAACTCACTTCAAAACTCTAAAAGATACAGGCTCAGAATGCTCAATTTCTTCTTGTATGACAAACCTGTCATTCCGGGGATTAGTCTGGTGTCTTTTTGTGCACCCTTACCTACCCTTCCTTAGATAACTGCACACAATAATCTATTATAACCAAGACTCTATACAATTGCAGCAAGACTGCTTAACTCCGGCACTCAAATCCATTTGCATCAAAGGGCAACAGGAAATTGCTTTCATAATTGCTTGTTGTATTTATGCTAAGTTAAAAATTACAGAACACTAGGTTATAGTCTAACAGGGTTATTGGAAGCGCTAGATTTTGGAGCACTGGGGAGAATATAAAGGAGCAGCAGTCCGAAAGCCAGTGCTTCAAAATAAACCTGTTGGTCTATAACCTGGTGTTGTGTGATTTTTAACTTTGTACACCCTAGTCCAACACTGACATTTCCAAACCATGTACAGAGGAACCTCGATTATCCGAATGAAATGGGCAGGCACTACTTCATTCGGATAACTGATTATTTGGTTAATCGATTCAATGCCTTTCCTCTGGGGCTCAGAGTTTTCTGTAAAGCCTACTCCTTGTTCAGACTAAGCAGCAGCACACCGTGTGTGAGCTCCTGCCCCCGCCCGCCCCAAACCCTGTCCAACATTGGCCCCCACCCGCCCCCCACCCCAACCAACACCGTCCCCCTGCCCACCCCCAACCCCATTCAACACCGAGGCCCACCTGCCCCCCCCAACCCTGTCAAACACTGCCTCCACTCCCACTCCCTGTGCAACCCCCATCCACCCCTGACTCCTGCGTCTTTGGGGGGGGGGGGTGAGTCTCCAATAACACACACACTTACTGCAACTTTTTGACAGGTTCCATCTTTGCCTTCTACAGGACAATGTTGGAGAGATTATCTGGGGAAGGGGGGGGGGGGGTGGGGGGGTCAGGGTTCACACCTGTGTAGAACTCCAGGGAAAGTGTGGGGAGAGAGAGAGGGCGGGAGGTCAGTCATTTAGAGATGGTGCCTGCGCTCCCATTAGTTCAGGACTGTTCTCCGCAGCACTGAGTGCACTTTTAATCACTGTAAACAAAAGGTGCGATCAGTGTTGGAAACATGTCTTTGATGTAATGTTTCTGTTGGGACCTCGAGATCTCCTTCGGATAATCCAATAATCGGATAACTGATCCTTTCAGTACTCCACAACTAAGAACCTGCCAATGGAGTATGACCAACTTATTTCTCTGTTTTCAGTTTATTAACAAATTCTGTTCCCACTCCTATGTGATCTAATTTAGTTTATTAATGTCCTGTTCTTGGACCTTACTGAAAACGTGTAAATTCCAAAAACACTACATCATTAATCCTCCTTCATCTGTGCTCCAAAGTGCATCACCAACGAATGCCAACACGCTTTTAAGACATAATTTCCCTTTCCCAAATCAGTGTAGAATGTGACCAGTGGCGGCATCTCCATCTTGGATCCTAAACGATCCCTTCAAATTCCACCCATCCAGGAGATTTGTCACTGGTTTACTAAAAATTATTTCTGTCGTTTCACTATACTTCCATGCAGTGCATTCCATACCCTCCCTGCTCACTGAATGAGTTTTCTTACATTACTTTTGCTTCCCTGCACATCATTTTAAATCTATGCCCTCACGTTCATACTCTTTTTGCAAGTGAAAACAGCTTTCCTTTTGATTTGATTCATTGTTATCACATGTACCTAGGTACAGTGAAATGTTTTGTTTTGCTGCAATACAGGCAGGTAATAACATACAAGGCCATACTGATCATAGGGTGATTAACCAAAGTGAGGCATACAAGGTTACTGTTCCATAGGAGGTGCACAAAAGCAGATCAGCATTGGTTTGAAATTAGAGAGGTCCATTTGACAGGTAAGATGTTGTTCTTGAACCTGTTGGTAAGTGTGTTTAGGCTTTTGTATCTTCTGCCTGTTGGGGGAGGTTGGAAGAGAGCATATCTGGGGTGGGAGGGATCTTTGATGATATTGGCTGTTTTTCCACACTGACAAGATGCAGATGGAGTCCATGGATGGGAAGCTGGCTTGTGAGATGGTTTGGGCTGTGCACACAACTTTCCGAAATTTCTTACGGTCCTGGTCAGAGCAGTTGCCATACCAAGTCATGATGCATCGAGATAGAATATTTTCTATGGCATTTGGTGGAGGTCTTAATGTACATGCCGAACTTCCTTAGCCCCCTGAGAAAGAAGAGGCATTGTTGTGCCTTCTTGACCATCGCATCAATGTGGGAAGACCAGGACAGGTTGTTGGTTACCATCTTTCCTAGGAACTTGACATTCTCGACACTCTCCATCTCAGCTCCATTGATGTCGGTAGAGGCTTATCTTCCCCCTTTCTTTATGAAGTCAATGATGAGCTCTTTAGTTTTGCAGACATAGACGGAGAGGTTGCTATCTCCCTCTATCCAGCCAGGTAAACAAGTTACTAACGATAAACATGGTTAATCATGGGTGCTTGGTCATTGTGCTCAACAGATTGCTCGGATGCTTTGATTCACTTCATTAAAAAATTGTCACCTACACTGATGATGTCGTAGTTGAGAGGATAATTTTATGATAAACAAACCCTTGAATGCCAAAGCATGAAAAACAGTGAATCCATCTGTGTTTCCCTCACACACACATAAATAGGCTACCTTCAGGTGATGTGTCCGCCACGTCAATGCATCATGGAGATTAAGAAGCAAGGGCTGTTTAGGCTCATCATGTAATCCCTTTTGTTCAGTTTTGTTTAAATCTTCAATTATTATCTGTGTAATAACATCAAATGTTAGGGCGTATTACACTCAAATCAGAATTAATAAGTTAAGAATTATTCATTGTCAAGACACACCAAACATTTGTTGATATAAATGGAATGTGTTGGTAAACAAAAATAGGACTCCCAGCCATGGTTTCACTGAAGAAATATGTAGAAACATAGAAACTAGCTACAGGAGTAGCCCACTGAGCCTTTCAAGCCTGCACCACCATTCAATATGATCATGGCTAATCATGCAATCTCAGTATCCCAGTCCCATCCTCTCCCCATATCTCTTGATCGCTTTAGCTGCAAGGGCCACATCCAACTCCCTTTGAATCTATCTAATGAATTGGCCCCACCAGCTTTCTGTGAGAGAGAATTCCACAGGTTTACAACTCTCTAAAGGTATATATTCATATTTTAAAAAGAAGAAAACCTAACTTTAACCCTGTGATAGAATTTTGAATAGATACAGAACAAAAATGGATAAACAACTGGAATAGTAGGAAAAAGTCAAGCTAATGTTTTAGGTACAATTTCTTGCAGAATATATAGCTGAAAGCTCTGGGCAAGGGCTAAGGAGTTGGTGGTGCTAGATCATGATACTCCAGCAGTAATGAGCAAATTTGATGGAATTGCTGGTATTTTCCAATCTTTAAGTGTGTATAGTATTACTTCCAACTGATCTTAAATATCTACAGGTGTAAATTGTGTATGCAAATTCTGACATATGCAATTCATTAATTGTTGCCTGCATACAAATTAGTCATAAGAAAGGCATAAACACAAAATATATTTTTTGGTTATCTGTCTGTACTTTAGTGGAATTTGTGGAGCTACCTGTTGTTCTTTCTCGAGTACAGGTTTCTGTACATCCTCTTGTGGTTCTGGATTTTTTGAAATTTGGTAAGAAATTTCTTCATCTGAAAAAATCTGCATACATTACAACAAGTGAAACAAGTATGAACCTTCAGTCGTAGAGTCATAGAGTTAAACATAATTGAAACAGACCCTTCGGTCCAACTCATCCAGGCCAACCAGATATTCTAAACTGACCTAGTATTTGGCCCATATCCCTCTAACATCTTCATATTCATGGAGAAACACACAGGAGTCATGTTAATCATTTCTAATTGTATTTAAAAGTATGGAATTCTTACTCATAAAAAAGTTCTAAATGAACATTCTATCTTTCACATACATTGTGAAAGAATATAAAGCAATAACATTTAATTTATTCCTCAACTCTAGTTAATAATATTAAGGACATAAAAATAGTCACTGTTTTGATAATATTTGATCATATTTATTTGTGTTAACATGCTTGCTTCAATCCATGCTTAACTTCAGTTTCATTCTTAAAAATGTCATTACTATTTCATACAGCACCTTTTCACTTCTCGTAAGCTCTTTAATTGACATTGTAGATATAATTCACACATAGAGTCCATGGAGTGAACAACTGAAGTTAAAGTTTAAAATTTTGAGACAGCCAATGCATATCAGCAAGACAGAGGTGGGAGGTGACACATATATCTTTTACTTTTCCTGAGATTCCCAGCATCACAGATGCCAGTCTTCAACAAATTTGATTCACTTCACATGATATCAAGAAACAGTTGAAGGTAATTGATATTATAAAGGCTTTGGTCAACATTTTGATGATAGTGCTGAAGACTAGGGTTCTATAACAACCTAAGCCAAGCTGTTCCAGTATAACTCCAATTTTGGCATTTACTTGATACTGTGGAAAATTGTACATGTATACTCTGTGCACAAAAACAAAGACAAATGGAAATTGTTAATTACTACCTTTTCAGTCTATTCTTGATTATCAGTACGGTAAAAAACTGAAAGGGGTCACTGACATTGTTATTAAGCAGCATTTGCAAAGGAACAAACTGCTCATTGAGTCTTGTTTTGGCTCCTGACCTTATTGCAGCCTTGGTACAAATATGGACAGAAGAGTTGAAATCCAGGTTTGAGATGAAAGCAACTAGCATTGAAATCAAGATAGCATTCAACTGAGAATGACATCAAGAATCTTAGCAAAACGGTAATAATTGGGAATTGGGAAAAATTAACCACCAATTATTATTATACCTAACATAAAATGCTGATAGTTGCTGGAGATCAATCATCTCAACCATGTTCAGCTGCTTATCACAAGGTCACAAGTCAGATGCTTGCTGATGATTGCACAATGTTTAGCACCATAGTCTGTATCCGAATGCAGCAAGACTCGGACAACATTCAGGTTTGGTCTATTAGGTAGCGAGTAACATTGGTGACACACAAGTGCCAGACAAAAATTTTCTACAACAAGGGAGAATTTAACTATCACCCCTTTGACTTTCAATGGCAATATTGCTGTTGAATTCCCTATTGTTATCATGCTGGGGTTACCATTGACTGGAACCCAAACTGGATTAAGCTTATCAATAATTTGACTACAAATTCAGGCTGGGAATTCTGTAGCAGGTAACTCACCTCCTGTCTCCCCAGTGATTATGCACCATCTACAAGACATAAGTTAGGAGGAATACTATCCACCTGCCTGAATCAGAACAACTCCAACAAAGCTCAAGAAGCTTGACAGCATCCAGGACAACTCAGCCTACTCCCCTCCATTGTCTTCAACATGAACATCCTTCACCCACAATGCAGTGGTATACAGTCTATAAGGTTCACTGCAGTAACTCAGCCAAATTTCTCCTCCATGACCTCTACCATCTAAAAGGACAAAGGCAGCAGGTGCAAGGATCTCTACTACTTGTACAATCCCCACCAAGTCATACACCATCCCAACATGAAACAATGTCATATTCACTGTCGCTAGCTCAAAATCCTGGAACAGCTTTTCTAACAGCACTGCAGATGTCACTACACCCCAATGGCTGCAGCGGTTTCTCCAGGTCAATCAGGGATACGCAATAAATACTGGCCTAGCCAATGACATCCACATATCATGGACAAATGTCTTTAAAAATTAAAAACATCGAAGAATAATTATTGCTGCTCAGTAAATTTGACTGGGGAGATGATCTCTGATGTTGGATTTGGTTCCACAAAAACTAATAAAGTAACAAAATGCTACAAGAAAGAACTAAAGCAGGGTACATGCATTACCAGATAAATGATAGAAGAGTCAGATTTTATTACTTACCTGGTCTATAAAGTTTTCTTGGAATAATGTATGCCTAGATGAATTAAATATTTGCTTCTGCGAAGGTTCCTTAAACTCCTCAATTATTTTCTGTACAAAAGTTTTAAAGGTGGAAAATGTTATTCAGGGGTCAAGATTTTTTTGTTTTCACATTATCCTTATCTCAGGCATTTGTTACCAATTAATAAATCTCTGCAGTAGGATCAGACAAATATATTCCAGGACAAAGGGTGGAGTCATGCCACCTTAATTTCTGGTACAGCAGTACAAACAATTTGGTCAAGGACCTGATTTCCCAGTTACCGTTTCATTGAACTATTTAAGTGAGAGCCCTCTCCAAATTCTCTCACCCATCAATGTGACATTAGTCAGAAAGTAATTTCCATTTAAAGTGATAGAAGTTTAGGAGAAAATGAATATGTCAAGCATCACCCAAGGAATAGAGAAGGCAGCTGATCCTATCCCTATTCAGATGTTCGCCCTCACATGGAGATCAAATTGAGGGATAGTGATGAAGTGAGCTTTCAAGGACAGTGAAACAGGACAATCTCACCAAATACGTTGGTGTGGATGGAAATAGTCATGGAAGTCATTTACTTGGGGTGGAGATTACATTCAATCTGGAGACCACGCACAAGGGTGCCAATTCCCACTCTGTTATACTCATCACTTGATACACAGCATCCCTCAAGGTACGACACATTCCCTCTCCAAACAACTATATGCTGATCTCACAGCCAAAACACTCACTTGATTCTTAGCCTGTTGACTTCTTGCACCCTTGCAAGATGGTCCACAAATAGTTTTTTCCTCCTTTATACCCAAGTCATTGCCAACATTCTCACCTCACTGCTTTCTTGCCTTGTAGGAGAGAAGGCACAACTTGAAGGGTGAGGGGCAGAGAAGTAGGACAGCAGTAAGCAGTCGGTGTGTCACCAGATGTACCATGCTTGCATACATGGCCTACTGGGAAGGAAGTCTGGTCTCATTATGAGAAAGTGAGGACTGCTGATGCCGGATATCAGAGTCGAAAAGTGTAGCACTGGAAAAGCACAGCAGATCAGGCAGCATCCAAGGAACAGGAGAATCAACCTTAGTCCTTCATCAGGAATGTGGTAGGGGGAGAAAGGGGCTGAGGGATAAATAGGAGGGTGGGTTGGGGCTGGGGGCATGGTTGCTGGGAAGGCAATAGGCAGATGGAGGTGGGGGTCGATGGTGTTAGGTTGGAAGGAAGGGTAGTGCGGATTGGTGGGAAAGAAGATGGACAGACAGGACATTTCAAGAGGGCAGTGCTGAGTTGGAGGGTATGATCTGGGAAGAGGTGGGAGTAGGGAAGATGAAGAAACTGGTGAAATCAACGTTGATGCTGTGTGGTTGGAGGTTCCCAAGGTGGAATATGAGTTCTTCCTCCAGGTGTTGGGTGGATTGGATTTGGCGGTGGAGGAGGCCCAGAACTTGCATGTCATTGGTGGAATGGGAGAGAGAATTGAAGTGGTCAGCCACAGGGTGGTGGGGTTGTTTGGTGCGTGTGTCCCAGAGATGTTCCCTGAAATGTTCTGCGAGTTGGCATCCTGTCTCCCCAATGTAGAGGAGACCACATCGATCTCCATAGAGTTCTCCAATTTCTAATAACCTCCCTTCATATCCCCCCGCCTCCCTTTCTGGCCCTTCCCCCTCCCAATCCTCTGACCGATACTTCCTTCCTGCTACCAACCAAATTTGTTCCTCCCATCGTTCAACAAGACTGTATCCTCGACCTCTGTTTCACTATTCCGCCCTTACCTCCACCCAAAACCCTCCCTATCTGCCCCACTTTATCTGCAGCTCTGCTTATACCCACTCCCAGTCCTAAAGAAGGGTCACATCTGAAATGGTGACTTCTCTACCTCCTGATGTTGCCTTGCTTGCTATGTTCTTTCAGCCTCCTGCTTTTCTCAAAAGTAGAACCCAGTAACAACATTTACACATTTGTTGAAATCTTCTGACTTATAGAAGAAATTAACTTTTGCTGTAACGGTTTTGACATCAATTTCTGCCATTTACCATTGGGCTGCCATTTTGTCTCCTACTATCTCACATAAGGCATGTGAGTTGCAAATTCTTCTGTACCAATACCTGGGGAAAAAAAACAGAACAGCTTTGGAGGGACAAAATCAGAAAGTACTGGAGAAAATCAGCAGGTCTTGCAGCATCTGTGGAAAGAAAAACCGAGGTAATACTTCAAGTCCAGTGATTCTTCTTTGGAAGTGAAAGCAGCTGGAAAACAGTTTTTCTAATGCTGATGACAAGATGTGGGTTGTGCACTGCAGGGAAGGAATGAGTCAAATAGATGGAAGCAGTATCAAGAGAGAGGAAAGAAAGAGACGAAAACAAAGGAATTGCTGAATGGAAGCTGGAGAACAGCATGTACTGAAGGATGCCAATAATCAGGATGAATAGTTAAAAATAGTTTGTCTGTCCTGGAAGAAACCCATACCAAACAAGAACTGGGGATGTGTAGTGGTTATAACAAGGTCAGCCAGGTGACCTCAACAGAATGAGCTCCCTGATTAGGGCTGGTTCAATCAAAGAGCCAGGGCTGACAGATATAAAAGCCTGGGCTGACAGAGGTAAACAGGAGTGTCAGAGGTTATGTTCGCTCTGAGAGCTTGCTCTGAGGATGTTAGATCAGTATCAAATGCCACGAATGTGTAAATAAAGGACGACTTGATGATGGGATACCAGCCTCTGTGAAGTTACTCCAGTAACAAAAATGGAGAAAGGTGTTCATCCTCTGAAATTGTTAAATTCAATGTTGAATCCCGAAGGCTGTAAGGCGTTAGGTGATGTACTGTTCCTCAAGCATGCGTTAAGCTTCACCGCGACACTGCGGCAGGTCTGAAACTGAAATGTTGGCATGAGGACAAGGTGGTGTGTTGATGTGGCAGGCAACTGGAAGCTCAGGGTAATTTTCATGGATAGACTGAAGGTGTTCCACAAAGCAGTCACCAAGAGTGCCTTTCATCTCCACAATCCAGAGGAGAGTGAGCAATGATTGCAGTATGCTAGACTGAAGGAAGTGCAGGGAATTTGCTGCTTCATCTGGAAAGTGCAGCTGGGGCCTTTGATAGTGAAGTGGGAGGTGGTAAACAGTAAGCATTACACATTCTGTGATTGCTTGGAAAGGTGCTATGGACATGTGAGGTGGCATTGGGAGTGAGGTGGAGTGGACCAGGATGCCCCAGAAGGATTGGTCCCTGAGGAATGCAAACAAGTGAGGGGAGAGCAATGCATTTCTGATGGTGGCTTTCTGTGGGAGGATTGGTGGCTTATGATTCTTTGAATACGGAGGCTAGTGGGGTGGCAAGTGAAGACAAGGGAGACCCTATTGTTATAGGAGGGAGAGGAAGTGGTGAGGGCAGAAGTATGGGGATTGGCTTGGATGGGCCGAAGGACCTTGTCAACCACATTGGTGAGGAATCCTAAGCTGAGGAAAAAGCTGGATATGTCTGAGGCCTCCCTGATACTGGTAAGTCCAACCCTATTGACGCTACAAAGTTCTCATCAAAAACACCTGGAGGCTCATGACAAATTTTGGAGAACTGCCCTACAGATTACTCAAGCAACCGCCTGACATAATCATACTCCCAGAATCATACTGAATAGGCAATGTCACCATCAGTATCCCTGAGTATACCCTCGCCTACCAGCAGGATTGATTCACTAAAGGTGGTGAAACAGTGGTTTACTGTCAAGATGGAGTTGACCTGGGAGCCCTCAACATTGCTGACCCCATGAAGTCTCATGGCATCAGTTTAAATATGAACACAGCTTGAAGGAAGCTCTGAGAATGGCAAGGGCACAGAATGTACCCTGGTCTGTGACTTCAATGTCTACCAGCTCAGTTGTAGAACTACTGACCAAGCTAGAGGAATCCTCAAGGATTTAGGTGCTAGGTTGGGTCTGTGCAGTTGTGAGAGAACCAACAGAAGGGAAAAATCTACTTGACCTTGTCCTCACTTATCATCCTGTTGCAGATGTGTGCATCCACACCAATATTGGTATGGGTGACTGTCTTCACAAGGACTATGAAACAAAGTCCCATCTTTATATTGAGGATACATGGCATCACAATGTGAGGCACTTTAACCATGCTACAGGGGATGTCCTTAATCAGATCCAGTAAATCAAAAACTGGGCATCCATAAGGTGCTGCTGGCCATCATCAGCAACAGAATCTACTCAAGTACTACCTGAAAACTCATGGCCCAGCATATCACCACTCTATCGTAATCTAAGCTGGGAAATTAAGCCTGGTTCAATGAAGAGAGTGCAGAAAGCAATAGCTAAAAAGGACATTATAGCTAATAGCTAAAACCACAGGATTGTAAGACATAGGAGCAGAAGTCAGCCATTAAATGAGATTCTGGCTAATCTGATCATCCTCATCCCTAGTTTCCAGCCTTTTCCTCATTGTCCTTAATTCCATTACTGATTAGACATCTATCTCATCCTTGAATATACAGAGGAAGCTCGATTATCCAAACAATATGGGCGGTGAGTATTTTGTTTGGATAATAGAATGCTGGATAGCACAATTTAGCCAAGCATCAGGACCTTACGATCTAGTTCGGATAATCTGAAATTTGGCTAATCAAATGGCGGATAACCGAGGTTCCTCTGTAGTTAACAAGCTAGTCTTCACAGCCGTTTGCGGTGAACAATTTTACAAATTCACTACCCTCATAAACAAAATTCTTCTTTATTTCAGAATCAGTGGATGGCATGGTGGCTTAATGGCTAGCACTGCTACCTCACAGCGCTAGGGACCCAGGTTCGATTCCAGCCTCGGGTGGCTGTCTGTTGGAGATTATTCATTCTCTCCATGTCTGTATGGGTTTCCTCTGGTGCTCTCGTTTCCTCCCACAATCAAAGATGTGTATGTTAAGTGAATTGGCCATATACTAAATTCCTATAGTGTTCATGGATTTGTAGGTCAGGTGCATTTTCAGGGGTAAATGTAGGACAATAGAGTAGGGGAATGAGTCTGGGTGGGTTACTCTTCGGAGGGATGGTGTGTACCTGTTAGGATGGAGGGTCTGTTTCCATACTGTAGGGATTCTATCTATGATTGGACACAAAATGTAAATTCTGGTTCTCTCACCATCAATACTGCCATACTTGTTGAGTTTCTCCAGCACTTTCTGTTTTTAGGCCATTAAGTCCCTCAAGCCTATTTCACCAAATCAGTGAGGTCACTGCTACTCAGCAACCCATTTCCACTTATTTGCCTTTCTCCATATTCCTTCGAAACTTTGGATAACAAAAATCTATAAGTCATAAAATTTACAACTGATGTAGATCCAGTACCCTTTGAGGAAGTATCAAACTTTTGGAATCTTTTGCGTATAATTTTATTTCTGAAATGTCTGGCTCCACATTTTAGATCTCGGCTCTTGGTCCTAGACTCCACAACAGCGATAGTTTTTCTCTATCAATCATATCAGTTTCTCCTTAGTGTCTTGAAAATGTTAATGAAATCACTCCTTTCTCTCCTAAATTGTAAACCCTAGTTTGTGAGACCTCTCCTTATACTTCAAACATTGGAGTTCAAGAATAATTCTGGTGAGTCTATGCTGTACTCTGTTTAAGGCCAAAATATCCTTCTTAAAGTATATTGTTCAGAATGGCTAGCTATGTGTCTTCTCAACCAGAAATGATATTACTTGAATTCTACCCTGGTGTATTCAGTTCTTCTTAACATAAAGGTCAGCATTTCATTAGACTTCTTGATTATTTCTGCGCCTTCATGATATGTTAATGATCCACATACAGACAAACTTCTTTGGATCTCCACTGTTTCTAGTTTTTCAACACTTAAATGTACCTTGCTGTATCCTTTCCAGATCTCAAATGATGATCTCATGATTGTCTTCACTGAAATTCATTTATCACAGTTATGCCCATTCACTTAATCTATCAATAGATCTTTGTAATTTCATGCTCATTTGTACATTGCTTATGATGCCACAATCTTTTCTCCAACAGAAAGTTTTGATCTGATTTTGCATTCCAGAATTATAGGCTCAGAGAGTAACTTCAATATATGAGGAGGCAAATGGCCCATTACTCTTTATAGAGCAATGCAGTCAGTCCAGTTCTCTGTATTCTGGTAGCGCTGCCTCTTCATTTCCCTCATGTCCATCCAATTTTCAGATGAAATCACTAATCAGCTGTACCTCACCTACTCATAGACAATATCCAATTTAAGTAAAAGAGTTCTTCTTTCACCCCTTATGAAAATCTTCTCTAAAATGTTAAATCTGTGCACTTTGTCTTTGCACCAACAAATGGGAACATTTTCTGTTTACCTTATCTAGATCGGTCATAAATTGTATGCTATCATAAAATCTCCCCTCAATTTCCCTTGCCTCAAACATAAAATTGCTGAATAAAACAAATTTAAAGATATTATATTCCACACATTATCATGTTAAGAGAAAGTTTTGCAAAAATTAAAATAAATGAGCCTAATATAACAAAGCAGCTTGATGGCTCAAATGGTAAGCATGCTGCCTAACAGCACAAGGGACCCCGATTCAACTCCAGCTTTAGGTGGCTGAATGTATGGAGTCTGCACATTCTCTCTGTGTCTGCGTGGTTTATGCTGGTTGCTTTGGCAAGTGCAAAGATGTGCAGGTCAGATGGCTTGGCCATGCTAAATTTTCTGTAGTGTCCAGGGATGTGCAGGCTCAGTCCATTCTCCATGGTAAATACAGAACTACAGGGATAGAGGAGGGGACTGGTTTTGGATGGGATCCTTTTTGGAAGGTCGGTGCAGACTTGATGGACTGAATGACCTCTTTCCACACTATAGGGATTCTAATGTTCAATGTACAAAATGAAACTTTATAATATAATCTTACTTAAATTATATTGGTTTGTCATTTATTGTCAGCTATTTAACGTTCCTTTAATGACCCAATTCAAATCATCTCCATCCCACTTCCTCATTCTCCATTCGGGCCAGAGCATATATTTATAGTTGTATATTTTATTATTGTCTCATGATGCATTTTAAGCAAACATGGATCACAGTAAGATGTTCTCTTTATCTGTATTGTAATATAATATGATCTGTCAGTACCTGTTTTTCCTCTTCAGACATTGCAAGGTCAAGCACAGTGGATATCATGTAATCTACCAGAATCTGGTCCAGTCCATCTTGCCGTGGTACTGGAATACTTTCACTTGGAGGAGTTCGACTTTCTTCTGTTGCAATAACCTGCATGTAACAAGAGGTAGGTGATGATCTGAAGTGTTTGAAAGTCATCTCAGAGCATTAGCTGTTTTTGCTACGTCCTTCTATATTAGTTGAAGCAAACTATCACAGAAACAAATCTATTTGTTATTCTAATAATAATGAAAATTTGAGTTACACTATCAAATGGAACAAAACCACAGAGACAATCCAACGTATTTTAAGGCAATAATATTTGACATCTTGGTATCCTGATGCTCAGAATTCAAAACCTAATCGAACAATGATTTGAACGTTTATGCTTAGAGCATTCCATAATGCAGTGATGGAATCGGCTTGGTGCTGGATCCACTGTTGTTCATCATTTATATAAAACGAATTGGGAGAAATGTTTAGAGGCGTATGGACCAGGTGCAGGCAAATGAAACTAGTTCAGTTTAGGAAACCTGATTAGCATGGATGAGTTGGGCCAAAGGGTCTGTTTCCATGCTTTATGACTTTATAACTCTAACAGGAAACTACTTCCTTCTGGACTGTCACTGTTGCTCTGCAAGTTACTGTAAAAAAATAGAATTACAACTTTTTTTTGGAAACAGTAAAATCTAAGGCATACTAGCAACCTTTACTCTTTAATTGTCTAAGAAAAACAACAGAAAGAGGCAATACAAAAGTATTTGGGGGTATTTGTGTACAAAATACTGAAAACTAGCACATTGGCACAGTGGATAATCAGGAAGGCTAGTGGAATGTTGGCCTTTATTTCAAGGGGGTTGGGATATAACAGTAAATTAGCCTTACTGCAACTGTACCAGGTGCTGGTGAGACCACAGTCTGAAACACTGAAGCTGTTTTTGTCCCTTTATTTGGGAAAAAATAAAATTTCATTGGACCCAGTTCAGAGAAGGTTCATTAGGATGGAGAGATTGTTTTACAAACTTAGGTTAAAAAGATTGAGAGTCGAAAATTGTGGTGCTGGAAAAGCATAGACAGTCAGGCAGCATCTGAGGAGGAGAGTCAACGTTTCGAGCATAAGCTCTTCATTAAGAGCTTATGCTCGAAACGTCCACTTTCCTGCTCCTTGGCTGTGCTTTTTCAGCCCCACATTTTTCGACTCTGATCTCCAGCATCTGCAGGCCTCACTTTCTCCAAAAAAGATTAGCACTCTACTCATTGGAATTAAGAAGAATGAGCAGTGATCTCATTAAAGGATATTTACGGGGCTTGACAGAGTGAATGCTGAGAATATGCTTCGCCTTATGGGAGAGTCTAGGACCAGAGACCATGGCCTTAGATTTAAGGGCCCAATTTAAGACTGAGGAGGAGGAATTTCTCCTCCCAGAGGGTTAAGCGTGTTCACATACAGCTGTGGGAATAGAGTCCTTGTGTGCATTTAAGACTGAATAGCTATATTCTTATCAGTAGGGGAAGCACGGATTATGAGGAAAGGGCAGGAAAGTGGACATGAGAAGTGCTGGATCAGCCATGATCATACTGAATTATGGAATAGGCTCAAGGGGCCAAACAGCTTATTCCTGTCCATAGAGAAGAGGAGGGCACTGGCAGTAGTGCAAAACCAAAATGCGATTAACTAAAATTGCTAATATCTAAAGAACAAAGGTTTCTGAGCTTCCAGTTTGCTCTTTTACTCAGACTGCAATTCACATTGACATTAATTGCTTATTGCAGTTTTAGAGAATAATATCTGTATACCAAACAAAACTAATTAAGAATAAAAATTTTGTTGCAAAGAACAGGAATTGTTTACATGACTTCTGCACGTGGAATACAAATCACAGACAGCATCCCCTTGAAAAAACCTTTCTGTGATCTGTTCCTTTATAACCAAGTGTCAACGAAACTGTGATTTACAATTGGACTTCATGATAAAGCTTCCAAAGCCCGGATACTAAACGACGACATTGACAGAAATGAACTAAATGAAGAATTATATAGTGTAAATTGAGAAATAATAAGCTAACTAGGGACCACATCATCAAGCTACATGGTGAATGAACACTTACAAACCTGCTCCAGTACACAGTACAATATTAAAGGCACAGACAGGCATTCCAGCGGCACAAGGCTCATCAGATCATTATAGAATCGCATATCAATCAGTGCAGAAGTACCTATTTAAAAAAAGATAACAGGTTGACCTTTTCTTGTGTGTATGCAATTCAGTGGATATATTGGTTAGTAGGAAATGATTACTTAAAAATTAATCACAACCAACAGTCACTTCACTGTACAGAAGCCACGTATCACTGAGAAAAGAGATGTTGGTAAAGCTATTCATCTGGAACTCATTGGAGCAGAATGCCACATCTCAAAGGGAGTGACAATTTATACTACATGAGAAAAGGGTGCTATTATGTTGACAAGTCATCTCTAATTTTCACAACAATGCCATTGGGAATATGCCAGGGTTCTACTGCTCCCCCATTACTTTTGCTTAATTCGACATAGTTGCAATATCTGGACAAATTCTTTTTGCCTACAGAGGACAGATGTGTATATGTATCCCCCAGCAAGCATTATAATCTTAAATTGGTGAACTCTGGGACCAAAATAGCTAGTTCCCATCTACAGCACTGAAATAACTAAAAACAGAATTCATGGAAGAACAACCTTTTAGCAAAATACCAGAAGCTCAAGTAAGGGATTATGCTATTTTGGTTAAAAATAAACATCCACAAATCAGAGACAGTTTTTAAAACTTATACTCGGATAAATGTGCATAAGTAAAACTAACTTAAGAAAACACCAGTCAGTGGCAATTCTGTGTAAGCATGCTAAAAACCTATGACTTGCATCTGAACATAAAAACTAGGAGGAGGAGTAGAAAATTCAGCCCCTTGAGCCTGCTTCTCCATTGAATAAGAACATAATCGTATCTGAGGCTGATCTTCTCTCAGCCATAACTCCACTGGCTTTACCATAAGTGAGTTACCAGTGCTCTCATTATGGTTCACTCAAATTAGTTTTTCAACCAACTACTGCATCAGTTCACAACTGGAGGATTTGGAGCATAATGGATTAACTTGGGAAATTCTCTGCCAGAATTACCAATGCAGAAAATTCTGGATTGATAACAATAATTTACAAATCCTGAAGTATTAGTTAAATGAGTCCAGTTATATAATTTTATGAATGAGGTACCTTTTTCTGTAGAAATTGCTAATTCTGCCGTGGCTGACTTATTCCTATCAACTGGGGTTGAACCTGCATGTGCCTGTAGGAGAAGCAGATAAAAATAATTTAAAACCTGTATTAATTACATTTCGATTTCACATACTTTGCAGAATCATATAGTACAGACGAGGCCCTCAGCCTACCAAGTCTGCATCAACAAAAGTATTATAAATCTACCTAACTTTCAAATTCAACTTGTTTGCCCAAAGTCTTGAATGCTATGACACTTCAGTTGTTCATCCATGTACATTTTAGAGGTTACCACCTCAACTACCCTCCCAAGTAGTACATTCCAGATTCTCTGGGTGAAAAGACTTTTTCTCCAGTGTTTCACCTTAAAATTATGCTCTTTGTCATTGACCTTTCAAGTAAGGAAAACAACCACTTTCTATTCACCCTGTTCTTGTTCTTTATAATCTTATGCATTTTTATTAGAATCCCCCTTAGCATTCTCCAATCTAAAGAAAACAACCTGAGCTTATCCAACCTCTCTTCACAGCTGAAATACTCCATCCTGGGTAATATCCTAGTGAATGACTTCTGCACTATCTTAGTGCAATCACATCCTTTCTATTGTGCATTGACCAGAACTGCATACCATACTCCAGCTGTGGCCTAACCAAAGTCCTGCACAGCTCCAACACAATCTTCCCGCTTTATAACCTATGCAACAATTGATAAAGGCAAGTGTTCCATATGCCTTCCTAACTACCCCATCAACCTGTCCAGCTGCCTTCAAACATTTGTTGACAAGTGTCCCAAAATTCCTTTCTTTTTCTGAGCTTTCCAGTGCCCTGCCATGCAGTACTCCCTTGTCTTGTGCCTTCTTGCAAAGTGCATCACCCTATGTGACCAATCCTCTGTAACCTAAGGCCATCCTCCTCACTGTCAGCTGCGAGGTCAATTTTTGTCATCTGCAAATTTACTTATCATTCTAACCACATCCCAAACCCCCACTCCCACTATTTTCTTTTATATCATTTGTACCTAGTAACATGAACAATAAGGGACCCAGCACAGATCCCAGTGGTAAGCCACAGGATGTCAGCTTCCAGAGACACAAACAGCCCTCCATCACCACACTTGCTGTCTCCTACTAATAAGCCAAATTTGGATCCAACTTACCCTGGATCTCAGGTGCTTTTATATTCTTTATATGTCTCCCATGTGGGATCTTGGCAAAGGCTTTGCTGAAATCCTTGTAAGTTACATCAATTGCACAATCATCACCTACACACCTGGTTACCTTCTGGAAAATTCAATCAAATTTGTCAGGCCTCCCTTTGTCAAAGCCATGCTGATTATCTCTGATCAAATCTTGCCTCTCTAAATGATGATTAATTCTCTCCTTCAGAATTTTGTCCAATAGTTTTCCTACCACTGACGAACAAATCAGTGGTCGATAATTCTCTAGTTTATTACTACCATATGAAATAACTCCGTAGAAGTTGGTGACATGTCAGCCTTTACTTATACATGCAGGGACCTTGATACTGATCCAGCTTCTCTCAAAGTGAACAGAACCTCTGACACTCCTGCTATATATGTCAGCCAGGGTTCTCTGATTGGACCAAGTTAACAGCACCTATCAGGGAATTCATATTCTATGGAGGTTCAAATGGCAGACCTCATTACAATCACAAATGCCTCCCCTGTGAATCTGAGGACATAGGGCTGTTCTTTCTTTTTTGTAGCTCCAACTGGAGCATTTTAGCAGTGGGTCAGGTTCCTCCAACTCTGTCTCTCATATGTGGTGTGTAATGCACAGTAACTCAACTCTTGCACCTGGAGCATTTTGGAAGAAATTCATTCTCTTCTTCAGACATCAAAGGCAATGAGGTTGCAACATTCGTCATGACCATCTCAGATTTTGAAATATCTTCAATGCCTCATGGAGAGAAAGAACCAATAGATTCCAGAACAGTTGGAAAGGCAGTTGAGGAACCAGGCAAGCTTTGTTCCAACACCATTTGCAAGTTTGCAGCTTTCATATCATCGCTGTGCCTGTTCAGGACTGTCACACCTACCTGAACTTATTTGTCACTGGACCTGACCTTGCATCTACAATGCCTCTTACCCATAAAGGGCCATTCCCATGGCTACTACACAAGAATTGAGGGGCTGCTGCAGCACAGCAGCCTCTCCTTATTGAAAGACTCCATGTGCAGGCTTTTGCCATGAGCAAGTGTGATGCTCATTCTGAGAGTCTACCATACACATAACTCTCCTCAGAAACCGAAGCATTCCATGCCCATGTTTAGCAAGACATGGATAGCATTCAAGCTTCGGGTAATAATAGCAAGAAACATTCATGATACGCAAATGCCAGGCAATGATCATCTTCAATGAGAGAATTTAGCCATCTTCCGTGGCATTCAACAGTATTACCATGACACATTCCCTCATGACTTAACTGGGAAGAGAGCTCTGATAAATGTTTCCCAATGATCGATGCGGTGACACAAAACATATACATTTGTACAATACCAATGAGATCACCAAAATGATCAATTTACTGACTGACTGTTACACAGGACAAAAGTAATTCATACCATATTTTGTCAGTGATGAAAATAACTATTCATTGTAACAGACTTACATTGAGCAAGAGCAATGAAAAGATAGGATTTCTAATCTACTGCTTTGCAATTTAAACTATAACACTTCAAAACCTGTCGATACACAAATACTCAATCACAATTATGACAGACAAAAGAGAAATGGTTTAACACATACGCTATGGATGGACACTTTCTATCAGTAGGCTCTGTATGTTTCTCTGCTGCCCTCACACTTTCAGATTTGAACCCCTTGTTGCTCAACCAATCAGTGAGCTCTTGCTAGGTAGAACGTCCTTAGAAGGGACTCAGCACCGCTCAGTCTTGGATTTTCCCTATTTCTGCTTCAAAATGCAACATTGCATCACTTAGTTCAACAGTATGCTGCTCTTGAGTTTTGGGCTGTAAACCTTTCTCTGGTATTCTAGATATGACAGTTCAACTTTCATTTCAGTTCATAATTATGAAATTGAAAAATATGTGGTCCTTTACATTCCCATTATCAATATCCTGCGGATTACCATTATCCAGAATCTAAACAGTGCTAGGTACTGTGGCTGCAACAGTCAGTTGAGAGACTGAGAATTCTAAAGTGAGTAAGTCACGTCCTGATTTCCCAAAGCATCTTCACTGCCTATGTGAGACAATTAGGCGTGTAATATACTACATTTGCCTGAATGAGCGTGGCTGCAGCAAAACTCAAGAAGCTTGATGCAATCCAGGGCAAAGCAGTCCACTTGATCAAAATAACATCCACTAGCTTGAACATTCTCTCCTCCAGACCAATGCAATACTAACAGTTTGCACCACATATGAGATGCACAACAGCAACTCGCCAGTGCACCTTCAACAACAGCTTCAAAAACTACATCTCCATCATATGAAGGACAATGGCCATAGATGCATGAAAATATCATCTCCAACTTCTATCCTAAGCCACATACCCATTAAATCTTGGAACTATAGAGCTGCTCCTTCAGTCTTGCTGGATCAAAATACTGGAACTGCCTTCTTAGCAGCACTGTAGGTGTCTCTACCCAGATACATGGCAGAGATTCAAGAACATGACTCATCACAGCTGGCATTTCCAACAACACCCATATTCCATGTAAGAATTTTTAAAAATTGACAATCCAATTCCAGTTGCACAAATCCTGTTTCAGACAAGGCAACTGTGATGCATGAACTCTGTGCTGAGGCAAGCAGAATACAAAGCTTGTATTCTCTCCTTCTTTAAGTGATTTCAGGATGGAGCCAAGCACAAAATGCCACCCTGACTACATATATGCTCAACAGATGACCCATCAATGTGTGATAAAATGTGCCTGGACTCCTTAAAGGCAGTCAACCTCTTTTAAATAAATAAATAATAGTGCAGTTTAGCTTTGGGTGTCTTATCTTTCACTCTTATAGGGATGCAACTATTCCATCTTTGTTATTTTCAGATTGGAGGGCTCTATTACCTACAGCAATTTTTTAATGGTTTGTTTATCTGGTTCAGAAATATTAAGGTCCAGAAGAACAACTCAATGCATTGTTGGAACAAAGTAGATTCAAATAGGAACAGGAGTAGACCATTCAGGACAGTGAGCCATTTAATTCAATTTTGGCTGATCAAACACTTCAATGCACATTACTCATACTATCTGATTACCTGTTATGCCACTGATATTCAGAAATCTATCAACCTCTACTTTAAATAAACTTAAAGACTTAATTTCCACTGCCTTGTGGGGTAGAGAATTCCGAAGATTCACAGCCCTTGGAGTAAAAAAAATCCTCATAACTTTAATTTGTGCCTCCTAGTTCGAGACATCCCTAACTAGGGGAAAAAATCTTACCAGCACCTACCCTCTTTATCACTTGTAATACTTGTAAATTTCAATGAGATCAACTCTCAGTCTTTGAAATTCTACAGAATACAGGCCTAACTTACCCATCCTCTCTTCATAGGATAGTCGCACATTGAGTCATAGAGATGTACAGCACGGAGACAGACCCTTCGGTCCAACACGTCCATGCCGACCAGATATCCCAACCCAATCTGGTCCCACCTGCCAGCACCTGGCCCATAACCCTCCAAACTCTTCCTATTCATATACCCATCCACTTGCCTTTTAAATGTTGCAATTGTACCAGCCTCCACCACATCCTCTGGCAGCTCATTCCATGCACGTACCCCTTAGGTCTCTTCTATATCTTTCCCCTTTCACCCTAAACCTATGCCCTCTAGTTCTGGACTCCCCCACCCCAGGGAAAAGACTTTGTCTATTTATCCTATCCATGCCCCTCATAATTTTGTAAACCTTTAAGGTCATTCATCAGCCGCTGACACTCCAGGGAAAACAGCCCCAGCCTATTCAACCTCTCTCTATAGCTCAAATCCTCCAACTCTGGCAACATCCTTGGAAACCTTTTCTGAACCCTTTCAAGTTTCACAACATCTTTCTGATAGGGAGGAGACCAAAATTGCATGCAATATTCTAACAGTGTCGTAACCAATGTCTTTAAAAGTGTGTTGCTGGAAAAGCGCAGCAGGTCAGGCAGCATCAAAGGAACAGGAGAATCGACGTTTCAGATCTATTTATCTAGGTCTATTTATTCCTGAAGAAGGGCTTATACCCAAAACGTCGATTTTCCTTCTCCTTTAATGCTGCCTGACTTGCTGCGCTTTTCCAGCAACACATTTTAAGCTCTGATCTCTAGCAACTGCAGGCCTCACTTTCTCCTAATCAATGTCCTGTACAGCCACACCACGACTTCCCAACTCCTGTACTCAATACTCTGACCAATAAAGGAAAGCATACCTAACGCCTTCTTCATTATTCTATCCACCTGCGACTCCATTTTCAAGGAGTTATGAACCTGCATTCCAAGGTCTCTTTGTTCAGCAACACTGCCTAGGACCTTACCATTAAGGTGTGTAAGTCCTGCTAAAATTTGCTTTCCCAAAATGCGGCACCTCGCATTTATCTAAATTAATGTCATCTGCAATCTTACTAATTATACCTCTTATGCTTACATCCAAATCATTTATATAAATGACGAAAAGTAGTGGACCCAGCACTGATCCTTGTGGCACTCCACTGGTCACAGGCCTCCAGACTGAAAAACAATCCTCCACCACCACCCTCTGTCTTCTACCTTCAAGCCAATTCTGATTCCAAATGGCTACTTCTCCCTGTATTCCATGAGATCCAATCTTGCTAACCAGTCTCCCGTGGGGAACCTTGTTGAATGCCTTACTAAAGTCCATATAGATCATATCTACAGCTCTGCCCTCATCAATCCTCTTTGTTACTTCTTCAAAAAATTCAATCAAGTTTGTGAGATATGATTTCCCACACACAAAGCCATGTTGACTATCCCTGATCAGTTCTTGCCTTTCCCAATACATGTACATCTGTCCCTCAGGATCCCCTCCAACAACTTGCCCACCACCGATGTCAGGCTCACAGGTTTATAATAACAACTTGTCCTTACCACCTTCCTTAAACAGTGGCACCACGTGAGCCAACCTCCAGTCTTCCGGCACCTCACCTGTAACTATCAATGATACAAATAACTCAGTAAGAGGCGCAGAAATCACTTCCCTAGCTTCCCACAGAGTTCCAGGGTACACCTAATCAGGTCCTGGGGATTTATCCACTTTTACGCATTTCAAGACATCCAACACTTCCTCCTCTGTAATATGGATATTTTTCAAGATATCACCATCAATTTCCCTACATTCTATATCTTCCATGGCCTTTTCCACAATAAATACTGATGCAAAATACTCATTTAGTATCTGCCCCATCTCCTGCGCCTCTACACAGATCTTGCTGATCTTTGAGGGGCCCTATACTCTCCCTAGTTACCCTTTTGTCTTTAGTGTATTTGTAAAAACCCATTGGATTCTCCTTAACTCTATTTGCCAAAGCTATCTCATGTCCCCTTTTTGCCTTCCTGATTTCTCTCTTAAGTATACTCCTACTGCCTTCATATGCTTCTAAGGATTCACTCGATCTGTCTATACCTGATATATGCTTTCTTCTTTTTCTTAACCAAAACCTTGATTTCTTTAGTTATCCAGCATTCCCTATACCTACTAGCCTTTCTTTCACCATAACAGGAATATACTTTCTCTGGACTCTCGTTATCTCATTTCTGAAAGCTTCCCATTTTCCAGCCGTCCCTTTACCTGTGAACATCTGCGCCCAATCAGCTTTTGAAAGTTTTTGCCTAATACTGTCAAAATTGGCCTTTCTCCAATTTAGAACTTCAACTTTTAGATCTGGTCTATCCTTTTCCATCACTATTTTAAAACTAATAGAATTATGGTCGCTGGTCTCAAAGTGCTCCCCCACTGACACCTCAGTCACCTGCCCTGCCTTATTTCCCAAGAGTAGGTCAAGTTTTGCACCTTCTCTAGTAGGTACATCCACATACTCTCAAGAATAAATCTGGTGAACCTTTGTTGCATTCCCTCTCCAAAAATAATACTATTCCTGATGTAAGGAGACAAAAACTGCTTACTATTTCTGGTATCTAAGCAAGCTGTATAATTGAGGTAAGACTTCACTTCTCCTATAATCAAATCCATCTGCAATAATGGCTAACATCCCATTAACCTTCCCAATAGTTTGTTGTACAGAGATTTCTTGACAAAGACACCTTGGTCTCTTTGTATATCTACATTTTCCAACCTCTTACCATTTAAGATATACTCTGTCATAGAATCAGAATCCCTACAGTGTGGAAGCAGACCATTTGGCCCATCAAGTCCACACTGACCCTCTGTAGAGTATCCCACCCAGACCCTGCCAATCCCCCATCTCCATCTAATCCCCTGCATTTCCCATGGCCAATCCACCAAATCTACACATCCCTGAATACTATGGGCAATTTCGTATGGCCAACCCACCTAATCTGCACATCTAGGGACTGTGGGGAGAAACAGGAAAACCCAGAGGAAACCCACACAGACATGGGGAGAATGTACAAACTCCACACAAACAGTTGCTAGAGCGTGGCATCGAACCTGGGTCTCTGGTGTTGTGAGGCAGCAGTGATAACCACTGAGCCACCTAATGGGGTTGAGTTGGAAGGCAAGTTTGAAGGAACATGAAGATTTTGGGGCCCACCTACATTAAGGTGCTGCCACTCACTGTGTGAAATGCTGCCGGCTTTCCCTTTCGGCCTCATTCAAATCGCAAAATGATAAAGGTAGAGGGGTCAGGTACCTCTGGAATGTCCCAAGAGAAGGGTTCTTGGAGTCTTGCACGTGATTCCTCCTCTAATTGGATGCCTACTGGTACCACCTTGAGAGAAGGGGCCTGGGGTGAGGCCAAGGTGTCTCATCCTCCATTAACATCCCATTGGTGCTGAGCACGAATGACTGTTGGATGGAGCATAGGTCTGTTACCATATTTCAAGAGATCTTGAATGCACTGCACCTGGCTCTCCACCTTGTGCATTTTGATAAAGCTTTAATGGTCAAAACATGTGGTCCTCTTCTGTCTGGAGCTAAGCAATTGCCTAATCTTCGACCATTCTTTGAGTGCCAGTGATGTGGAGCATTTCTTCCTCAACCAGCTGCCCAGACATGCTAGCAATGTGCTTACTAGAATGTGTTCCCGACTCAATCTAACTAACATAGCCACTGAGATGTCAGTATCTAAGCTGAAGGGGGCACATGAGACAGCCATCATGATGCTTTGTTTGAAGAATCTGTGACTTCTTCCTCAGTGGTGATGGAGATGTTGGCTGGAGGGGCTGGGCTTTTGAAGTTAGAGATTGTGCAGATATCACTGGTGTCTCCAGAAGACGAGAGAGAGAATGAATAGCGAAATAGGTGTAACTTGGTCGCCAGGACTTGGAGGCATGTGCATCCGATGTAAATAGTATCAATCATCCTTCACAGACTCTCCTCTTATAGGGTGAGGAAACAAATGTAAGGGATGTCAGCCAAAAAAAAACCTTACTATGGGCTTGCAAAAAACAAAACAGAATAAGATAAAAATGGCTGGCACAACTGTTAGTGTTAGTGCAGGTGGAAGAAAGATGGTGAGATGTCCAAAGTGAATGATTACGAAGTACAGAGAGCAGGAGAAGTTGGTAATTTGGGGAATGGGTAAGGAAGATGCTGCATGCAACAGTTAAAGTGTCAGACCGTGAGCATTCGTGGAAGGTGGATGAAGTAGCAGAGCTAGAATGAATGTAAGGTAGCAGAAATAAGGTGGTGACACTTACTGTTGTGGAGTACAGAAGGTAATTCATCTTCTTCCTCCACACCTGGGTATCACTCCAGACTGTTGATATTGCATTGGCCCAGTTGGCAACTTCAGACCAGGCTGGTAGGTCTGATAGTGTGACCATGTTGTGTCGGACAATAAGCAAGAGTGTAGACCTTGTCTCTAGCATCCTGCCCACCAGAACCTCCAGATTTCTGTCAGCAAATTGGGGTTCCAATTTACCTCTTTCAATTATGTGCAAGGTAACAAACTGCAACTGTGAAAGGGTATTCCTGGCTCGCAACATTTAAAAGAGTGATGATGGCGTGAATCCCAAGAGGACCAGGCAGCAATAAGCACTTCAACTGCTGATGAGCACAAATGCAAAACCACTGAGGTGTAATGCATACATGATGAAGGGAACAGCAGAGAATTACATGAGCTATCCCGTTAAAGCTCACAGAGAGAAACAATCCAGGAACTCTACAAAAGTGACTTAGTTGAATTTCAGTAAAATTCAACTTACAAAATTCTTGAAGGTGTAGACAAAGTAGTTAGGGAAAGGATGGGGCAAGAATATTTTCCCTGACTATAGTGCTTAGAACCAGGCATGCAGTCTCAGAATCAAAAGAAAGTCATTTAGTGCTGAGTAAAAAAGGGACTTGTTTATTCAGACTGTTGTGAATGTTTGGAATTCTGTACCCCAGAGGCCTGTGGAAGCTCAGTTATTCAGTAATTTCAAGAGAGAAATTGATAGAATTCTAGTGAATAATGACTTAAAAGAATATTGGTATAGTGCAGAATTATGGCATTGAGGTAGCTGACAGCTTTGATATTGAATGGTGGAACAGGCATGAAAGGCTTACTCCTGCTCCTATACTCTAAAATGAAAGTAGAATGGCCTTATATTTTGTTCTACTGCAACATATAATTAATATTTCTTCTGTACACAATGCAAATGACAAATTGTCTATGGAAATGATAGCAATTTTCTCCTAATAGCAATTTGACAGATGGAGTACAATGTTAATAAACGTGAAGTCATCCTTTTTGGGAGTGAAAAGGACTATTACTTGAATGGTAAAAAAATTGCAGCATGCAGCTGTGCAAAGGGACCTGACTGTCATTGTGCATGAATCACAGAAGGTTGGTCTGCGAGTGCAACAGGTAATTAAGAAGGCAAATGGAAGTTTGTTCTTCATTGCTAAAGGGATTGAGATTAAAAGCAGTGAGACTATGTTACAGCTATAAAGGGTGTTGGTGAGGCCACACCTGGAGTACTGCATGCGGTTTTGCTCTCCTTACTTGAGAAAGTATGTTCTGGCACTAGAGGGGTTGCAGAATAGATTCACAATGTTGATTCTGGAGTTGGGGGGGATTGGTTTAGGAGGAGAGACTGAGTAGTTTGGGATTATATTAATTGAAATTTAGAAGAATGAGGGGGATCATATAGGAATATGTAAAATTATGAAGGGAATAGATAAGATCGAAGTAGAGAGGATGTTACCACTGGATGGTGTAACTAGACATGCGGGCATAGCCTCAAAATTAGGGGGAACAAAGTTAGAACTGAATTGAGAAGGAATTTCTTCACCCAGGGGATTGTGAATCTATGGAATTCCCTGTTCAGTCAAGTAGTTGAGGCTTCCTCAGTAAATGTTTTTAAAGTTAAGATAGATAATTTTTTGAACAGTAAAGGAATTAAGGGTAATGGTGTGAGGGTGGGTAAGTGGAGCTGAGGCCACAAAAAGTGCAGCCATGATTTTACTGAATGGCAGAATAGGCTTGAAGGGCCAGATGGCCTATTCCTGCTCCTAGCTCTTAAGTTATGCTATGTTCTTTTGTTCTTACAGTGCACAAATGAAATGTTCCACTGTAACAATTTATTGTGATGAAAATCAGACAGTATTTAAAACTTATATTATGTAATCAAAACAGTTACTGTTAATCTAGGAACATCATGATAGTAGATCCCAATATGGAATATGCTACTTTACGTCATCACTCTTTGAAACTCCTGGCACTGTAATCAGCTTAATATTTTGCAGATAATTGCGATGCTGTCGTTTCCAGTCTTCACAATCGTAAATTATGCTGGCAATATCTTCAAATATTAATGCACCAAACTCCAGCTGCAAACAACAAACAAAGTATTGTAAAGTATATCCAGAAAATGCAGTCAGTAATGCATGAACATGAAATATCACTTGACAACTTTAAGTTTAGAAAATTAAATACACACTGTAACAGGCAATGCTTTGTGAGATTATCTAAAGCTTTTCTTCTAGCCTCCACCCTTATAATTTCCAAGATGTCTAAAATGCCCTCACATTGTGAAAATTTCCCAATGTACTTCACAGATCAGAAAATGAAATGAACGCTTGAACATGAGAGAAATGAACAAATCGTTTGGTTGGATGGAGTTAGGTTATAAGCTGCAAAAAAACCAGTCAAATAGGTGCTGATGTATTTTTGAAAGAAGGAAGATAAGATAACAAAACAGAAGATGCTGGAAATGTACAGTAGGACAAACAGCATCTGCAAAGAGAGAATAGTGTTAATGCAAATATTACCAACCCCTCCATAAAATTCTGGAAGGTTGGAAAATGATATGTAAAACAGAAATGGAAATTAGTCATATAAGCTCTCTGTCTTCTGCAGCCACAGCATTTTGTGATCAGTGGAGGTTGGCTACCCACCAGGACCCCAAATGACCTACTTAAGGGCCAGTTAAGGGCTGTTCTCTGGCTGTGCAGGCATTTTGATATAGTGAGGGAAGGGGTCCAATGCCATGTGGGATGACTGCCCAGTAAAATCAAGCAGCCTCCCAGTAGGTTCCAGGAAGGAGTAACCCTCCATTTTGGTCAGCTTATGGTACATCTATGCCCTAAAGGCAAGTGTATCAGGCTTTCCCTTCAGGAATGATGTCTCATGTATCCTGGGACTTAAGTCTTTGGAACAAAATGCAACTTTCTTTTTCTTTATCCACAGATGCTGCCAGAACTGCTAAGTATTTGCAACATACTTAGTTTTTACTTCAGATTTTCAGCAAAGGTTGATTTGCTCTTAAGGACGGAATTTATGACATAACATTTGAACTATTCCACACAACCAATTTTCTTTTACAGACTATTTTAGATAAAGTAACAGAATGATGGCATCACAGAAGGACGCTATTCAGCCCATATGTTCATATTAGCTCAATGCAAGGACAGCTTTCCCAATTGTAACCCCCTTGTCCTTTCTCTGTAACACATTACCTTCTCTTCAAGGGTTTATCCAATTCCCTTTCAAAGCCATAATTGAAATTACTTCAACTATACTCACAAGCGATGCATTCCAGACTCCAACCACTTGCTCAAGTGACCATTTATTTTGTCTTGGATTATTGTGTCTCTTTCCAAACTTATTTCCCATAGTGATCCATTTCAAGAGACCTCAATGAGCAGTGAAGAGTGGAGGAGAAGATCTATGTAAGCAGGAACAGGAGGGTTGGCCATTGATGCCACAGAGCTCAGATCCCCAAAATATCAACATGAACCCACTTTGGGAGGCCTTATCGTATCTAAAAGACTTACCACCATCAAGTTTATACTGATTAGTTTCTAATTGCTGGGTTTATCCTTTTACCTTCCTTTGAACAAGGGTATAGTATTTGTTCCACTTCTTTGGTACAACTCTATCTAAGGAGAACATGGTTAACAGTACCTCTGTAATTTCAAACTTATGTTCTTTGCATGCTTGGATGTATCCAATATGGTCTTGGTAACCTATAATCATTAAGTAGATTGTGCTCAGACTGCACAGTATATTTTTCTTGAAAGTGGCCCTGACTGCTGAAGACAGGTAAAAGATATAATGATATTCCTTCATCAGCAGTGGTATCAGCAATAGCACAGGTGCAAGGCATAGCCATACTCATGTAAAATATATATATTCCAGTAATGGATCAACTTCAAACATTGCTGACATTGAGAGCTGCAGAACAATGAAGGAGTCACATCTGCTCTCTAGATAATGGCTACTCATATATAATAACCAGAGATGATCCTTGAAATTCCTGAAATGTTGGGCAAATTGTGAAACCAAAGATGGGCTTCAGATTGGTTTCACAGGCTGGCACAACATCGAGAGCCTGTACTGCATTGTAATGTTCTATGTTTAAATTTGATTTTTGAGAGAGTAATTGTGGCATAGGGGCTAAAAGCAGGCGACAATTCAAAGTTCCCTCGTGTGATTACACTTTAATGCACAAGTAGAACACCAAATCCTGGGTAGAAAGTTCTATAGCTCATCAAGTCCCTCAAGCTCCCATTTACGACTGTCATTTTTCATACTTAAAAAAGGCACCCCGCCAACAATTCAATATCTGCAAGCCAGATGCATCACTCAATTTCTTTTGGTCACTCACACCTATGCCTGAGATGTGAGAGACCAGATAGAAAGTGACTCCATGCTTCAGCAACATCTCCCTAGAGGTTCATCTGCAAGTCACCTGGGAGACAAGTGAAGCACTGCTTCCATAGAATGTCATCAGGAAACCTTCAGTACTCAAGGCATTGTTCTGACGAATGAACCAGAGAATGCTTGTCACCTATTTTGTTGACTGTAAATAGATGCAATACATGTACCTGTTCATTTTCTCTGCAAAGAGCCAGGCCTTGAGCATTACGATGCATAATCTCCATATTGCAAAGCCAAATATTGTGGTTGCTTGAATCTTAATTCTTAGGACACAGGATTATTTAGTAAATGTTAACCAAGCCATTAATTAGCAGGATGGCTTTGATGCACTCTATTTGAGTATAAAGTTTGCACAGTAATGGCTTGGGTCCCATTAACAAAGTTGCTAAGAAAGGTTAATCTTATTCCACTTAGAACTGTAGGAATGTACACTGACTCATAAAAGTAGACGTGTGGTGACAGTAGTGGAGAATCCCCTGATATAGCACACTAAGGCAATGGAACTCATTGACTGCTCCATTTTAAAGATGAATGTGAGTGCAGGATTATGGCTACCTTGATTAGATCATTTCTCAGTATATGTTGAACAAACTCAGGAACAGTCCAAGGTTACCACTTCCAGTCTTGAAAAATGCCCACTCTACCTCAGATTACCCTGAAATGGTAATGTACTCAACAATTGATGCTAGCTTTTTGACACTATTAATATGCATTAGTAATTTGGGTGGTATTCACCTCTGAACATCTGCTGCCATCAAGTCAAAAAGATGTTCTGCCAGTTGCACAAATGAATAAAGTGATATCTGAATTTCTATACTAACATGGTATTACGAAAATAGGCTGTACATTGCAAAAACTGGTAGATCATATCATTCAGTATGCCCTATTGGCTGTTCACAATGGAAAAGCTACTAACTGAACCTAACCTGCCCATGCTTGCAAATTTAAAACATAGTACAGAGGAACCTCGATTATCCGAACAAGATCACAAGGTCACGATGTTTGACTAAACTGTGTTATCCAGCATTCGATTATCCGAACAAAATATTTCCAGCCCGTGTTGTTTGGATAATTGATGCTCCTCTTTTATCCGATATTAGATATGATTCCGTCATTGTACATTATTTACTAAATAATTCTTGGTGTGCTAAGAATTATGTGGATAATTAACAAGATCATCAGATCATCACAGTTGTACATATTGGAAGCTACATCTATTAATTCTCTCCCTAACAGTATTGTTGGTTGAGGTATAGCACATGGATAGCTGTCGTTCAGAGGTCAGTTCACCCCCATCTTCTCAAGGGCAACTGCAGACAGCGATAAATGCTGGCCAGCCATGTTCATGTCCCACAAGTCAAAAAAATCTCTTTTCATTCTTCCTCCGCTCATTCATTTTTCTCCCCATGTGAAACACTGCTTCAATATTGTGTCTCTTCTCTGCACATGTGCAGTGCAGTGCAACTTTTGTGTATGAAAGAATTGAAATTATACACAATGATGCAACAGGTCTAGAACCTTGTTCATGTGCAGTTTTTCACAGTTCCAGGTATCAGCAGACATCACCTTCAAGATTTAATACAGAGAATTGTAAGATAATTCTTTTTGGCAGAAGGGTTAGGGAATAACAATATGGATTTAAGGCGCAATTCTAAAGTGTGTGCTGGAGCACAGGGATCTTGGGCTGCATGTGTTTCAATCTTTGAAGGTGTCAAGACATATTGAGATTGTAGTCAGCAAATCATGATACTCAACAAGAACTTGAGCTTCACAATCATAGAGATGTACAGCATGGAAACAGACCCTTCGGACCAACTCATCCATGCTGGCCAGATATCCTGAATAAATCTAGTCCCATCTAACCATCCAGGTGCCTTTTAAATGTTGTAATTGTACCAACCTATACAACTTCCTCTGGCAGCTCATTCCATACACACACCACCTTCTGCATGAAAACTTTGCCCCTTAAGTCCCTTTTAAATCTTTCCCACTCACCCTAAACCCATGTCCTCTTGTTCTGAACTCCCCTATCCTGAGGAAAATACCTTGTCTATTTACCCTATTCATGCCCTTCATGATATTATAAACCTCTATAAAGTCACCCCTCATCCTAGACCATAAGACCATAAGACATAGGAGTGGAAGTAAGGCCATTCGGCCCATCGAGTCCACTCCACCATTCAATCATGGCTGATGCGCATTTCAGCTCCACTTACCAGCGTTCTCCCCGTAGCCCTTAATTCCTCTTACGCTCCAGGGAAACAGCCCTAGTCTATTCAGCCTCTCTCCATCACTCAAACCTTTCAGCCCTGGCAACATTCTTGTAAACCTTTTCTAAACCCTTTCAAGTTTCACAACAAGAAAGGAATTGAATATAAAAACAGGAATGTTAAGTTGAACCTTTAAAAACTTTGCTGAAAATGTGTTGCTGGAAAAGTGCAGCAGGTCAGGCAGCATCCAAGGAGCAGGAGAATCGACATTTCGGGCATGAGCCCTTCTTCAGGTTCCTGAAGAAGGGTTCATGCCCGAAACGTCGATTCTCCTGCTCCTTGGATGCTGCCTGACCTGCTGCGCTTTTCCAGCAACACATTTTCAGCTCTGATCTCCAGCATCTGCAGTCCTCACTTTCTCCTTTAAAAACTTTGAGCAGGCCCTTAGTAGAATATTGCTTTGAGTTCTGGTCATCTCACGTTAGGAAAGACTTTTTGGTGCCAAAGATCTTTACAAAAATAATTTGGGAGAGCACTGACCTTCATGTCATAATTGTCCCAGTCTTGTGGTAATATGGCTTCCTTCACTGTATACTGGAGTCTTGCTATATCAAATAGTTTGGATCCAGGTTTTCCACTATTGAGAACAGGCTCAAGGTACTTCCAAAACTTCTCCAGGCCCTTGTCAGCTTCCTCTTTTTGTTGGTTCTCCTCTTCAACAGCTGTAGCTAGGAACAAATTTGAAAGCTATTTAGAGGTATCCTCTAAAACAATATTTTTTTCACTGATATGGCGGACTTCCCAATTTATAATTTCCATGTTGTTTTCAAAGAAGTAAACCAAAGTTGAATCCAAACAGATCAAGCTTTTATAAACTGATGGATTATGGACTGCAAGAGATAAAACTTCAGAAACCAGAAGTCCACATTCAATAGTATTTTTAAATCAGGGGTATACGCTGCATTTCTTTGAGTGCCTTTTGTAATAAAGAGACAGTTGACTAGCTCAGTAAGAGAAGTAGAGGAATTGGTGAATCTTAGGGAGAAATCTAAAACCTTACAAACACTAAAATATAATGCATGCTAAACCAACCTAGAAACAATGCAAAATTTGTACACCTGATCAAAAGGTTCAGCATCACAAGATATAATTGAAAAAAAAAACTTAATTTCTAAATGACTACATTTTAAAAACTATTGTTCTCAGTTTATTACCTTTGGGTTCAGTGTGGGTATGAATGGGTGGATGCTGGGTCTAATGTCTTTGGCTGAGAATTTTGTGATGGAGTTGGGTGGTGGTGGTAATGTCAGTTCTCCTGAAGTCAGGTCAAGTTGGTGGGAATGGGTGTCATTTCCAGGGGAGAAAGGGGGCTTGCTGGGTGTTGGATCCTGTAAGTACAGTTCAGGTGGATAAAAGGTGTGGATAACATAGATGTGGAGTGGATGCTTCCTCTTTTAAGGCATTCTAGGATGAGAGGTCATGCTGTTAGGATTAGGGGTAGCAAAGTTAAAACAGAGTTGAAGATTGTGAATCCTTGGAATTCACTATCCTAAAGTGAGGTGGATGCTGGGACAGTGAGAAAATTTGAGGAGGAATTAGATAGGTTTTTGTATTGGTAATGGGTTGAAGGGATGTGGAGAGAAGGCATGAAAATGGGGTGAGGAGCATATCAGTCATCATCAAATGGCAGAGAGGATTCGATGGGCCAAATGGCCTAATTCTGCTCCTATATCTTATAAACTTATAGGTGGGGTGAATGTCAGTTCTGGAGTGTAGAAGAGGATGGCCATAAGTATTGGGGGGAGAGTTGGTATGGTTGGGGTGAGCTAGTGAGCCAAAGTTGAGTTAAACAGTTCTCTAGGATTTACAGTAAGTTTCTAATCCTCTAATATTCCCTGGGTAACTATTAAACTAAAGTGAGTCAAAACCCAAAGGTCTGACTTTAAGAGACTTTTTCACACTTCCAGATGCAGGGATATTGCTTGTTGGAAGTTTAAGTTTCCCTGCTAATTCCCATGGAGTCAGATGCATCAAGGATTCTGCATAGTCCTGACATGCTGTTCCTTGGAATATCTGACCATTGAAATATCTGAGCCACGAAAATCTGAAAATATTATCCTATATTTCTTTTCCTGCTTAATTCCATGAGGACTGAATAGTAATAACTTAATATAAATCCTATGAGTAACTGTTCTTAATAATCAAACTGGTGTTAATTACAAGCTACCAATGCAAGAATAGTTAACTGACCTTCAGGTGACTCAGAGGGCTCTTTTTCCGATTCAGTAGCATCCTGTTTCAGGAAACTCTCATCCTTTTCATAACTGATCATTATTACAGCAGAAATATCAATTCCTAGTTCTCCCAACATAAGTAGAAGCTGAAGGTTTTGGAAACCTTGGATTATGATGTAATGTTGAGGACCATCATCAGGTTCATCGTCTGTGATTAAACAAAAAGGTTAATGACACAATAGGTTCAATTTTAATACATTTAAAACCCATTCACTCACACAGAGGATTATATTAGGGTCTAGTATCCCTTACTCTCTGAAGTTCTATGTTTTTTGTTATTTTATGTATCATTTCTCAGCCCAGGTCATAAACTTATGAGCACCCTCAAAGCTGGTTTGTGATCAGGCAGTGCAAGGTGTAAACTCAACTGGTCTGCAATGGACACATTCTGACAAATTTTATGGAATGCATGGGATCTTTCACAGGCCATTCACATTGTTCAAGAAATATCTGCACTGGTCAGCTCCATGGCCAGGTTTTGCACTTATCCAAGAGACAAAGCTGTAGAGCTAGGGCAGAATTTTCCACTCATTGATGTGATGTGGGCAAGAAAGTTGGGAAAGTATGGCAAAAATGTAAAAATTCAGAATCTTGACATTGAAAAAAAGTGGATGCAAGACCAGTTGGTAGAGATGCAGGAGCAGGAGGGGTGATAAGATGTCCCCAGTGAGTGAGTCAGAAGTACTGAGGACAGGAAGTATTAGTAGTTTGGGAGAATTTGGTGGGTAAGAGAGGTTGAGTGGACATGATGCGGCCACTGTGAGAGTTGTAGCCCATGGGCCTCGTGCAGTTGGCAGTATTAGTGTGAGTGGCTACTCTTTGAATATGAGAAAGCACAGAGAATCACCGACTCCCTTCCTGCCTACCGTGTGTTCCTCCCTGGCTAGTGTCTGAGTTGAGGCAAGGTGGGCCTGGTGACATGGCCTCTTTTAGCAGCCTGCAGAGAAACGTACTGCCCACCTCTACACAAATCCCATTCTCCATATCCCTGTTTGCAGAGCAGGAAGTGAATGTTGCTTTTTAAACCATGTCTTCAGTGATAATGGCGAAGCATCACTGTGAGGGGCAGTTTCTGCTGATCAGCATCTGAAGTTGCATGCAGCTGAGATTTAAAGATGGTGTTGGGGCATGAACATCAGAGGGTCCTGACAGTAGCAATCACTTTTGCCTCTCTAGTCATGTGATTCATTAAAATGACACCAAAGAGCATGGTTGTGAATTTAATGAGCTGAAGAGGAAGGTTTCATGAGCAAAGTCTCTTCAAGGTAATGTGCCTTCTAAGCTGCATGGCCGTGCACGCAGTGACTTCCAGTTTTAGAGATCTCCAAACCTTAGCGGGAATGGAGCAGCAAGCCATGGCAGGTCAGGTGCTATGAATCTCAATACAATAAAACACTTCAACTGAAAAGGGAAAATTCACATCTCATGTACTGGCCTTTCAGGTGTATTTTGGGTTTCTAAGATTAAGATTTTCTGAATACTGAAATTTCCAACTGTTTCTTCACATATAAAAGACATACCTGGCTACTTCTGCAGATACATGAATTGAAGAGCAGGAGCAGGTTAAAGTTCTAGACAGCAAATACATATACTAAGCAATCCTCATCCCACCTCATCCCAATGGCTATAAAGGGACTGTGGTGTTTCCAAGTTCCACACCCACCTCAGAAATGTCAAGAGTGGGAATCAATGTTCCCCCTGAGCTGCACAGTTGCAGAGTCACTGGGAAGACCCATGCATGCCAATTGGCAGCCAATGACAAACTTCTGCCTCTAGAAGCTGCTGCCTTAAAAGTCCATGCAACAGTAAAAACAAATTTTCAAGGAACGTTGGTGGAGGGACATGTTAAGTGACCTTTATAGCTGGACAATTGAGCATTTCCTAGAGGCAAAGTTCAGAAAAACTGCCTCCTTTCAGATTTTCAGAACACTAATTCCTGAAATACCTCAAAAGTTGAGGAGTTTCCCTTTCAAGACAGACGCTTCAGTGCAGTAAAGAGAAAGTGCTGCAGTGTAAAAGGCTTTCAATGAGACTGAAACAGAAACCACATCAATGCATCATTCAGGTGGATGGAAAAGCTCCAATGGCACAATAGACTTCTTCACTGCGTCTTGGCCAATACTTGTCCCTCAACCAAAATCACGAGAACTGTTAATCAATCATTTGCATAGTGCCTGTTTCTGGGACCTTTTTTTGTATAAGTTATTGCTGCATTATATTAGCTAAATTTCAACAGCACCTACACTTTAAAAATACTTAATTGTCTGTAAATTGCTTTATCCTCAGTTTGTGACAGGAGGTATATAAATGAAGTGCTTTCATTTATTTTTGTACATCTGCTGTGAGGAGGTTATTTGGCAACTTGTTAATATTGTAATCCAAGCAAATTATTCTAAGACTAACAAATGAACAATGATATCCACTATATATGATAATGACTTACCCTGAACATCACAGCAAGTTACAGGATTATTGACAACAAATGTAAGGAGGTTCATTTTAGTAGGAGAAATAAGGAGTGTAAATGCTGCTCTGAAGGCAAGAAATTAAATGGTATACAGAAACAAAAGAGATCTGAAAATACTGGAACACAAGTTACAACAAATGCCAACGCAAGCTACTAAAGCCATTTGGAGTACAAAATGTTAGGTTTTATTTCTTAAAAAGACAGGATGGCATTGTTAAATTCTATATGGTGTTGACTAGGCCACACTTGGAGCACTGTGAACATGATTAGTAAAAGGATACTGAATCAAAAGAGATGGGTCAGTTAAGATTTACAAGGACGATACTAGAATTAAGAGGATGCAGTATTATTAAAGACTTTGGAAAAGGCTAAAAGAAATATTATCAAAACACTATTATATTAGCTAAATTTCAATAGCACCTACACTTTAAAAATACTTAATTGTCTGTAAATTGCTTTATCCTCAGTTTGTGACAGGAGGTATATAAATGAAGTGCTTTCATTTATTTTTGTACATCTGCTCAAAACACTTGGGCGGCACGGTGGCACAGTGGTTAGCACTGCTGCCTCACAGCGCCTGAGACCCGGGTTCAATTCCCGCCTCAGGCGACTGACTGTGTGGAGTTTGCACGTTCTCCCCGTGTCTGCGTGGGTTTCCTCCGGGTGCTCCGGTTTCCTCCCACAGTCCAAAGATGTGCTAAATTGCCCATAGTGTTAGGTAAGGGGTAAATGTAGATGTAGGGGTATGGGTGGGTTACGCTTCGGCGGGGCGGTGTGGACTTGTTGGGCCGAAGGGCCTGTTTCCACACTGTAAGTAATCTAATCTAATCTAAAAGTAATCTAATCTACTATTCAATTTGAAGAAGATTTATTAAGTTGAATGTGGAGAAAATGTTCAGACTTGTTAACGGAGTTCAGAACAAAAGGGCATACATACATAAGATAACCAATCGATCAAATTAAAACAATGAGAATGAACTTCTTTAGAGTGAGGACAGTGAAGAGCTTGCTATCACATGGATGGGTCGAACCAGATATCATTGTGGCATTTAAAAGGAAGTTTTGTGCAAGCAAGAAGGAAGATGGAAATAGCAAAGAGTGGGAGTGGTAATTACAGAAAAGTATAAAGTCAAACATCAACCATCAGGCCGAAAAACCTTGGTAATTCAATCGTCAAATACTATGCAATTTTACACTTAGAGAACATTTATGATCTTAAACTTTAAACTGACAGCTTTATTTGTTGTTACATTATTGAAGTAATTATATTCATGATTTAAGATATTGACTGTAAATCATTTTGATACAAATTGTTCAATGTTCCCTTTCCTGGCAAGCTATTCACAAGAAAAATCAAATAATCAGTGCTTTTTTTCCCATTGCATTCCAAACATTTACATTTTGATATACTTATAAATATAGATGTTTTTGGTGGACTGAGGATAAATTCATACCTTCCTCCACCACACCGTACTACAAATTAAAAAGTCATAAGATAAATACATATCCCATGCGTAAACTCAAACCCTAAACTTATCTTTTAAAGTAACACAAGGTCAAATGAGAATAAAGAGAGAAACAGAAAACCACGCTCAGAACCTGAAGAACATTGTACATGTACATCAGAAGTATTTTTATTTCTTGTCTATGTAGAGTTTCCACTCTGCAGTATGCAGAAAGTTATGAATGAAGACTTACTTATGCATCTGTCTATAACTTCCACTTCACCTCGCTTTAATAGCTTGGTATTCCTTCTGCTAACCGGTGGTTCTGGAGATTTTCTTTCTGCTTTGCCTTTTCCTTTGGATGGTGTCTTTTTGTCTGCTTTTTTCTTGTTGGCACTTGCTGCTATTTGTTCCTCTTCCACGATGACCTACAGCAAGTGATGCAAGAGATGAAAAGAGTTGAAATATTTAACTCTAATATTCCAGACAGCACCTTATTATGAAGGCCTGAGATCGACCTGGATTACATGATGTTTCTGTTAGAATGATTTATTTTTGAATTGATAAAAACAGGCTACAACTTACAAGATAACTTTACATAAATTTAGGAAGACTATGGTGTATTGACCCTCAGTTTGCAAGCACCAGAAACTGGTACCATACTTAGCTTAGAATCCAGGTTAGGGGTGGGTATTCATGTGGTGAACCATCAGATTTAAGCACACAGATTTTAGGTCAGAGGAATAGCATTCCATAGAAACCAGCTCATCAGAGTGTAAGATTAATTCTAATTCTGAAACAGAAGACCCAGATGCCAACAGTAAAACTGCTAGTTTTACTGGCCTGAGTAAAAAGGGGAGAGGTCAGTTAGACAGTCTTGTTTGGCATGTAATTTGTGCATTATCCACATGTTGTAGAGTTTGGATCAAAATATGACTCTTCTCAATTCTTATACAAATAATTTTAATTATGTAATCAAATAATTATAATTTGAATTATTGCGATTTCCGAACTAGAGTAAATTGTCCTAGCCCATTTTCTATTAAACCCTTGAATATTTTTTTAAAATCTATTAGATCCTCATGATCTGTTGGATTTTAAGACAGAAAAAAAAACACGCCACTCAACTTAACCTACTTTGGTATCATATCCTTTTTTTTGAAGGTCTTTCTGTTTGATGCACAGGATCTGAAATTTCACAATTTCACAGAGCAGTAGCAATGAAAGCTCTTCCCCTTTAGCAAGCATGTCCCATGCTACTTCTGTGACCTAGAATAGCCAAAAAGACAAAGCTAGAATGCTAATGCACAAAATTTACAACAAAAGTTACAACTGTTGTAGCTTCTTTACAACTTAGAGATATGACAGACATCTACAGAATAAAGCCATGCAGAGCTGTTATGCAAGCAAAATAACTTTTGGAGAATGTGGAGCTCACATTGCATTGTCAAGTTAAAGTGTAGATGTTATTTGTATTGATTCACCAAGTGTTGGAGGCTTGAATTACTTCAAGTTTATGGAGGATGAAAAATGGGAGACTCGCTGGCAGTGTGTTGGAATAGTCATATCTAGAAGTATCAATTGCATGGATGAAGGTTTCAATAGCATATTTTAATTAAGTAAAATACCCCAAGGCACTTCATAGGGATATAACGAATGAGAAGTTACTGGTCCAAAGAAGGTTATATTGGAAAGGTGAGCAAAAGTTTGGAGAGAGAGATAGTCATTAAGTAGGGATTTAGAGGAAAAGAAATGGACAGGCAGAGATCGTAAATACAACCTCCACACCACTTGGTCAAAGTGATCTCGGTCACTGTTTAAACTTCAAATAAGCCACCACTCTTCTCTTTATCTAGACTTATCAGCATATCCTCATATGCTTCACTTCTTCAACTTGTTATCTATTTTCTTCTTAAATGCATCTATGTTATTCACTTCAACTCCACCCTGCATTATTATTAAATTGAAGGGAATGTCAGCATTTAGGTCGTACAGACATACAAGGAACAAGAGTAGGCCACGGCGCTTCGGCTCTACTCCACCATTCAATAAGATTATGGCTAATCTGATTTTAACTTCAACTTTACATTTCTGCACACACTAATAATCTTTCATCCTCTCAATCAAGAATTTACCTAATTCTGCTGAAATTATTTAAAGATTCTGAATCCACTGCCTTTTGAAGAAGGGAACTCCAAAGATGCTCAACTCTCAGAGATGAAATGTTCCCTCGTCTCTCTTAAATGGTTGTCCCTTACCTTAAATAATGAACCCAAGTTCCAGAATCTCTCACAATAAGAAAATTCCTTTCCACATTCACCCAATAAATTCCCCTCAGGATTTTGCATGTTTCAATTAAATCACCCGTAAATCTTCTAAACTTTAAGAAGGTATAGGTCTAATTTGTCTTGCCTTTGCTCATAAGTCAGTTCACTCTTATATTTGTCATCAGAAAATTTAGCTACAATACCCAATGTGCCTTTATCCAATCATTTAAATAAATTATAATGAGTTGAAGGCCAGTACTGATTTATGTTGCACATCACTCGGGATGTCCTGCTGGCCTGAAAAAATCTATTTATTCCTAGTCTCTGCTTCCTGTTAGCCAACCAATCTTCTATGCAAGCCATATGTTACCCCAACACTATAAGCTTCTATTTCCACAAAAACGTTCAATGTAATGGATTATCAAAAGCCTACTGGAAATCAAAGTCCAATACATCCACTGGCTCCCCTTTGTCGAAGCACAAATTAGTTCTTCAAAGAACTTCAATAAATTCGTTAAATATGATTTCTCTTCGATAAAACCACGTTAGCTCTGCCTGATTACCTTGAACCTGTCCATCTTATAATATCCTTAACAATAGCCTCTAATATTTTCCCAATGGCAGGTGTTAAGCCAACTGGTGTATCGTCACTTTCTTCCTGCTTTCTTCGTTCCTCCCTTTTTGAATAAAGGAGTTGCATTAGAATCATAGAATCCCTACAGTATGGTAACAGGCCTTTCTGTCCATCAAATCTGCAACAACCCTACGAAGAGCCCCATCCCCATAACATTTCAATTTACCATGACTAATCTACCTGGCCTGCACATCTCTAGACACCACAGACAATTTAGCATGGCCAATCCACCTAACCTGCACATCTTTGGACTGTGGGAGGAAACCGGAGCACCTGACAGAAACCCATGCAGACACAGGGAAAACATGCAAACTCCACACAGTCACCCAATGCTGGAATCAAATCTGAGTCTCTGGCACTATCAGGCAGCAGTACTAACCACTGAGTCATCATGTCACCCAATTAGCTCCTTTCCAAACTAAAGGAATCTTCCATGAATCTAGTGAATTTTAGATGTTGAAGCCAACACATCAAATATCTTACTAGCTAATTACCTTAAGACAATAGGATGACACCCATTCGGACCCAGGAAATCATCAATTACCAGTTCTAACAACTTACTCAGTACTACTTCCCTGGTAATTGTAATTTTCTTGAGCTCCTCCCTCCCATTCAATTCTTGACTTACAGCTATTTCTGGGATGTTATTTGTATCAATCTAATGAAGAAAATATTTGTTCAATATACCTGTCATCTCTTTAATTACTAATTCGCAGTGTATTTTTTTTTACAGGACCAACATTAGCTTTGTTAACTGTTCCTTTTTTAAGTATCTGAAGAAACTTTTCCTATTTATTACGATATTTTAGTTAATTTTCCATCGCACACTAATTTTCCTCTCCTTAGTAATCTTTTTGTAATTCTTTGCTGTTTTTCATATTCTTCTAATCTTCTGACCTGCCAGCTCGCTTTGCCTAATTATATGTCTTTTCTGGCGTAGGATACTATTTTTGACTTGGTTTTAATTGACCATGCTTTTGAATTTTTGTTACTTCATACAGTCATACAGTGTAGAAAAGACCCTTCAGCCTATCAGGTCTATACTATCTATACTAGTCCCACTTTCCTTTAAGTGGCCCATAGCACTGAATGTTATGACATTTCAACTGCTCATCCACATACTTTTTAAAGTTTGTGAGGTTACCCTCCCAGGCAGTACATTCCTGACTCTCACCACCCTCTCTGTGAAAATATTTTTTCATCAAATCCACTCGAAACCTCCTGCCTTTTACCTAAAAATGATATCCCTTATTATTGACCCTTCAACTAAGGGGAACAATTGCAACCTAGCCACATTATCCATGCCCCTCATAATCTTATACATTTCAATCATGCTCCCCCCTGCTCTAAAGAAAACAATTTGAGCCTAATCATCCCATTTACATAGCTGAAGTATTCCATTCCAGGCAACAGCCTAGTGAATCTCTTAGTCATAGAGTCACACTGCACTGAAACAGACCCTTCAGTCCAACCAGTCAATGCTGACCATAATCCCAAACTAAACTAGTCCCACCTGCCTGCACTTGGCCCATATCCCCCCATATATTTCTTATTCATGCCATTATGGAAATATTCTTCAAATGTTGCAACTGTATCCACATCCACCATTTCCTCTGGAAGTTCATTCCACACACAAACTAGTCTCTGTATAAAGAAATCACCCGTCATGTCATTTTAAAATCTTTCTCCTGTCACCTTAAAAATATGTCCTCTAAATCTCCTACCCTAGGAAAAAGACACCTGCCATTCACCTTATCTATACCCTTCATTATTTTATAAACGTCTATAAATTCACCTCTCAACCACCTATCCTCCAGTGTAGTTCCACCCTATCCAACTTCTTATAACTAAAACCTTACAACCTTCTGCACATACTCCAGAGCAACCACCTCCTTCCCATAGTGTGATAATCAGAACTGCACAACATACTCCAGATGTGGCCTAAACAAAGTTTTGTACAGCTCCAGCATAGCCACCCTGCCTGACTGATAAAGGCAAGTGTCCCATATGACTTGTTAACTACTATATTAACATGCCCTGCTGCTTTCACAGATCTGTGAATAAGCACTCTAGTGTCCTGCCATTCATTGAGTACTCCCTTTGTCTTGTTATTTCTTCCAAAGCATATCACCTCACACTTTTCAGGGTTAAATTCTATCTGCCACTGATTTATTCATTTGACCAACTCATCAATACCTTTCTGTAAACTAAGACCCTCTTCCTTGGAATTGTTAAAATGTACATATCCTGCGCTTTCTGGAATATTTTCTGGTTCATCTCCCACCTGCGAAGAAAATGCACAGTTGTCAAAAGGACAGGATTGGAAAAACATGGAGTTCTTGATGGGTTGTCGGACTGAGGGAAGTTTTCAGAGGTGCAGAGGGGAAGACCAAAATTTCAACACAGGGATAAGTACTTCAAATTAAATGTATTTGTGGAGGGGGGACCAATGCATGTCAGTGAGTAGTGATGTACTAGCTAGACCAGGATTAGTGCATAATCAGAACAGGTAGCACAGTTTTACATTATCTCAAGTTTTTATACACAGAAGATGAAAGGGGGGGGGGGGGGGGGGAGGACAGGGTCAGAACCAGCAAAGCATTAGAATATTTTAGGCTAGAGGTTAACAAAAGTATGGTTAAGCATTACAACAATAGATAGGCTGAGATAGAGGTGGATATAAACAATATCAAGTACATGGAATACGGAGTTCCCAAGTTCAGCGCAGGATCAAACAAGATGCTGAGGAAATAGATAATGAAGAGATTAGAGTTGGTGGCGAAGAAGCAAAGTTGTGACAGATCTGAAGAAACTAGTTTTGATCTTTCCAATGTTTAATTGGACCAAATTCCATTCAATATTGGACAATGAGAAAGCAATGTAAGGATTGAGAAAAGTGATGATGCCAAAAAGCTGAATGTTATCAGCGTAAATATGAAATGTGGCATTGTATTTTAAGATAATATTGCTGAGGGTTGTCTAGAAATGAGGAAGAGAACAGACAGTAATAGATGCTTGGGGATCGAAGCAGAAGAATGGAACAGTTTAAAAAAACTAGGAAATTGAAACATCATATTCAAGATGCGCAAAACATGAACACCATCCAAGTAAAAACATTTATGGATTGGGGAAGGGAGTGCCAAATTATCTCAAAGTGTGTCCTTGTTTCCACCTGATGCACCTACTACAATATCATATTGATGATACATTTTGTATTTGAACAATAAATTTTTGCACAGAGACAGAATACACCTGAATTAGAAATGAAACTGATGGAATGTTAAAACAGCACTTTTTAAAGCAGTGAAAAATGAACAAATTTCAAATCAATTATTTAAAAACATATTGCTTTAAACCATGTATTTTCATTGAATCATAGATTTCCTACAGTATGGAAAGAGGCCATTTGGCCCATCGAGTTCACCAACCTTCCAAAGAGCATATCTACACCATCCCTGTAACACCCTGGCTAATCCACCTAGCTTGCATGTCCCTTGACACTAATTGCCTTGGACACTGTGGGCAACTTAGCATAGCCAATCGACCTAACCTGCACATCTTTGGACTGTATGAGGAAATCGGAGCACCTAGCAGAAACCCATGCAGACATGGGAAGAACATGCAAACTGCACCAAATGCTGGAATTGAATCTGGGTCCCTGATATTGTGAGGCAACAGTGTTAGCCACTGATCCTGGTGCATTGCATTTGAAAAATGAAATTTCCAACATTTCAGTTTCATTGTTTTATTTCTGATCAAAAATAATGTGGAAGATTTTGCACAAAACAGCTACAGAAAATTAGTAATGTCATGTACTTCCCAAGAAAAAAACTAATTTGCTTTTGGGAAACAGCATTCTTTTAGGCACAGGGACAGAATTTTGCCAGATTTTAAAGTGTGGGGTTGTGCATGTAATGTGGTGGTGAGCACATCACCTGCACTGCTGAGAAAACCCACCCTATCACATGCCAATTAACTCATTAAAAGCTGAATGGAGGCAGATTTCAGAGGGCATTCCTGTTCTCCCAATGGGAAACAAGCTACCTTTCTCTTTACCAGGACTGCAGTAATCAGGGACCCGGCAAATTTAGGCCCTTAAGTGACCATTAATTGACCATGTAAGAGCCTTCATTTAAGTGCCCTCTTGTAGGGCAGTTGTAGCATCCCTACCCCCAGACCGAGAAACCCAGATTCAAGTCCCACTTGCTCCAGAGGTCTGTAATAACATCTCTAAACCAGTTGATTAGGAAAACAGGTTAACAAAGGAGCCTTTATTTATGGCAGGTTGAGAAAGTTACATATGAACCTCTTATCAAGAGCTTAATTAGTGAAGAAGCATCAAGAGTTATAAGTTCCTCTCCAGGACCCACTAACTGTATTATTTCCCATGTCACTTTCAGTGAAAGGAAAATCACTCTTGTGTGTTCATTGAACCATGATTTAGCAAACTCATAGTTCAACAATTACAGTGCTCCTGAGGGAGTGCTTTCTAATTGAAATAGTTAGTTTTAAAATATTTATATTTAAAATAGAAATTATTACCTCATAAAACATGGGGAGGTCACTTGGTCTCTTCCCCTTTGGATTTCCAAATTCAACAACCTGAAAACGTAATACAGTCATTTAATTTTATCAGAAAAATTTACTGTTATAAATTATTTACATTTTTTTATAGTTCTCGAATGTCAGGAACAAACCAATGGGCTCCAGATGGCTTTCATGTCAAAATTATTTTAGGAGAGGATGAGGGCAAAGCCTAGCGTGAACAGAATTTTGCAGCTGGTAGGAAGCTAGGGATGGCAAAAGGAATATGGTTAAAAACCAACAAGTTAGCCTGCTTGGGAATCGTAACAGAAGGAAGAGAAGCCTCTATATTCTTTTCCTGATTGGAAACCTCTGCCCCCAGGTGCACTCTCTCTCTCTCTACATTAATCCACACCCAGTCCACACTCAAGTGTCCTTTCCCCTTCAGTACAAGCATGATGTTCCCAAAGCACCAGGCTTCCCCTCCCGTCCTGCCACAAGGTGCTCGAACTTATGTTTGTCTTGTGATCCTAGCACTCAGGACCTGGGCACTCCCCATAATCCTGGAGAAACAGCTATTGTGAAATATTCAGACGAAATCCTGCTATCCCAAAAATTCTGTCCATATTTCTACTACTAGGCAAAGATAATTGTTTTCGTCTGACACTTTTTTGTTTAATTGATTTAGTTTATATTACACACGCAACTTAGAGAACTTTGAGAGAACAGTCTATAAGCGTAAATGTCCAATTATTCTGCAAGATCTCAAATTAGCAATCCTAATGTTAATTTTTTCATCATCTACACCCCATAATTCCCAGTTGGACTACCAAATGATACTAAATTGAGCAGTGTTTTATGTTCACTTGGAAGACTAAACATTCTTATTGTTAGCTTAGACAGATGAGGTTACAATTCAAAAGTGAAAGGACAGCTTTCTTAAGGCATAAAATCACCCATAACTTCACTGATCTACAGTGTACTTTATCTGAAAGGACATAGCTCCTTTACAGAATAGAAATAATATTGCAGGTACAGTGAAATTGCAAGATGTTAAACTTAATGGACTCAAAAATTATGTTAGTTATCAGCTATTCCAACCAGCAGAATAGAAAATCCAATAGAATGATTCCGATGAGAATCCAAAATTCTGAACTGATAACTCTGGATTAGCTAGATGTATCTTATTTTGTGATATGACCACACTAAATAATCAAAGCAAAGCTAATCTCGTAAAAGTGCTGGGAAAGCCAGCATTTAGTGGACATCTCTTTGTTAGTATTCAACAATTGAGTTTGTTAACCATTCTGAAACACAAGGTAGAAACCTTGTAATAGCTTGGCATGCAAGCATTCTCTTCAGCAAGGAATGAGGTAGCTGTTTACTCCAACATTGTTGAAGCTCTGCTAATATAGTCCAAGGTATTCTGAACACTGAACACTTCCACTTGCAGTCCAAACCAGGAGGAAAGGAGATTTACAAACACCTATAGATATACTGGAATTTTATAAGCAAAAAGTACAAATGTGGATGACAGGGGAGACTATGTTGCACTCAAAGACAACAAGCAGAAGAAAGAACTGAATCTTTCTAGACCTAACTCTAGACATTTTTCATAGCCTTTTACAAGGTCAGATCATTGTAAGGTGTGAACAAGTAGACATTGTTTCCACATTTTACTATGTTTTCATTTGGGAATTTTTTTAACAACACTGAATAATTAATACCACATAAATCTGTTATTTACACATACCTGCTTCATTGTTCCTTCCCAAGAAATGATACTGAAGAGCTTACGCAGTGGCACATTGATGGCTGCAGCCAAAGCATCCAAGAATAACTCATTCTCTATCTTCTCACCAACTGTAAAATAGATAGCTGGCCTCCAGTAGACCTACAGCACAAGGTAAAAGAGATGCATTATAATATTGATTTTTTTTGTCATTATTTATTTCCAGTTTATTTTCATAAGCCCCTCCTATCTATGATTTGGAGATGCTGGTGTTGGACTGGGGTGGATAAAGTTAAAAATCACACAACGTCAGGTTATAGTCCAACAGGTTTGATTGGAAGCACACGAGCTTTCGGAGCGCCGCTCCTTCACCAGGTCCTATCTAGGCTGCTTTAAGTTGACAAAAACATTTCTGTCTATCAGTACCTCCCATTTCTTCATTATCTACTAATTCCCCCTTCTCATCCTCGAGGGGATCAACACTCACTTTACTTACTCTTTTCCTTTTTAGATACCTCGTGCTATTTGTTTTTAAATTTCTAGTTATTTTCCTCCCATACTTGAATGTGTTTCTCCTGGTTAACCTTTAAGTTAATCTTTGTAGTTTGTTGCATTCTGACCAGTCATCTGACTTGCCATTCACGCAGCACGGTGGCACAGTGGTTAGCACTGCTGCCTCACAGCACCAGAGACCCGGGTTCAATTCCCACCTCAGGCGACTGACTGTGTGGAGTTTGCACATTCTGTGACTGTGTGGGTTTCCCCCGGGTGCTCTGGTTTCCTCCCACAGTCCAAAGATGTGCAAGTCAGGTGAATTGGCCATGCTAAATTGTCCGTAGTGTTAGGTGAAGGGGTAAATGTAGGATTTATGGGTGGATTGCACTTTGGCGGGTCAGTGTGGACTTGGTGGGCCGAAGGGCCTGTTTCCACACTGTAAGTAATCTAATCTCTCATCTTTGTGCAATTATATGTTTTTTTCCTTAAGTTTGATGCTATCCTTACCTTCTTCAGTTAATCACAGATGGTGTGTCCTCCTCTTGGATTTTTTCTTTACTATAGGAATATACTTACTCTAAGTGTTCTGAAATATCACTTATGAATGTGTGTTGCTGCTTCTCTCCTGACTTACTTCCGAGACTAATATTGTGGTTCACTTCAGCTTTCATGCCACATGGTTGCTCTTCTTTAATTTTAAAAGGAGGAGAAAGTGAGGACTGCAGATGCTGGAGATTAGAGCTGAAAATGTGTTGCTGGAAAAGCGCAGCAGGTCAGGCAGCATCCAAGGAGCAGGAGAATCGACGTTTCGGGCATCAGCCCTTCTTCAGGAATGAGGAAAGTGTGTCCAGCAGGCTAAGATAAAAGGTAGGGAGGAGGGACTTGGGGGAGGGGGGTTCGGAATACAATAGGTGGAAGGAGGTTAAGGTGAGGGTGATAGGCTGGAGTGGGGGTGGGGGTGGGGGCGGAGAGGTCAGGAAGAAGATTGCAGGTTAGGAAGGTGGTGCTGAGTTCGAGGGTTGGGACTGAGACAAAGTGGGGGGAGGGGAAATGAGGAAACTGGAGAAATCTGAGTTCATCCCTTGTGGTTGGAGGGTTCCTAGGCTGAAGATGAGGCGCTCTTCCTCCAGGCGTCGTGTTGCTATGGTCTGGCGATGGAGAAGTCCAAGGACCTGCATGTCCTTGGTGGAGTGGGAGGGGGAGTTGAAGTGTTGAGCCACGGGGTGGTTGGGTTGGTTGGTCTGGTGTCTCAGAGGTGTTCTCTGAAACGTTCCGCAAGTAGGCGGCCTGTCTACCCAATATAGAGGAGGCCACATCGGGTGCAACGGATGCAGTAAATGATGTGTGTGGAGGTGCAGGTGAATTTGTGGCGGATGTGTAAGGATCCCTTGGAGCCTTGGAGGGAAGTAAGGGGGGAGGTGTGGGTGCAAGTTTTGCAATTCTTGCGGTTGCAGGGGAAGGTGCTGGGATGGTGGGGGGTGTGGACCTGACGAGGGAGTCATGAGGGGGTGGTCTTTTTGGAACGCTGATAGGGAAGGAGAGGGAAATATATCCCTGGTGGTGGGGTCTGTTTGGAGGTGGCGGAAATGACGACGGATGATACAATGTATTTGGAGGTTGGTGGGGTGGTAGGTGAGGACCAGTGGGGTTCTGTCCTGGTGGCTATTGTAGGGGCGGGGCTCAAGGGCAGAGGAGCGGGAAGTGGAGGAGATGCAGTGGAGAGCATCGTCGATCACATCTGGGGGGAAATTGCGGTGTTGAAGAAGGAGACCATCTGGGTTGTACGGTATTGGAACTGGTCCTCCTGGGAGCAGATTTCCCCACACTTATCCCTTTGAAACTCGATTTACATTCAATCTCATTATGATCGCTGCAATTTAAGGGTGCCTTCATTCGAAGATCATTCTGTCATATTGCACACATCACATTTAGCATTGCCTGTTGTCTGGTCGGCTCCAGAACAGTTATTCTAAGAAACTAACTCAAAAGCATTTAATTAATTCCTCACCAAGGCTACTGTTGCCAACTCTCATTTTCTAGTTTACATATCAAATAAAATCACCCATAAATATTGCTATTGTTCTATCATGAGCCTCCTGTATACCATTTCCTACATTATGGTTACTGTTCAGTAGCTTGTGGATCATTCCCAAAGTGACTTTTTTTACATATTATTCCACAGCATACACCCAAATCAATCCTACATACTAATCTCCATGAACTAAGGCCATCTATAACTATTGCCCCAATAACACTTTGATTATGATCCCTAAACCTTCACTTTAACCTAGTTTCTTATTTTCCTAATTGTTCTATACCCTTAAAATTCAGACTCCAATCCTTTCCATCCTGCAGCTAAGTTCAGATACAGATTTGTCAGTTTTATTGTTATTTTTGTAGTTATCTTTGTGTTATATACTCTTGATTGCTGATATATTCTTAGGCATTTTTCCCTCTGTGCCTTCCTGCTGTTCTCTGACCTTCATTTTCCACATTAGCATTTTTCACTCCTGCCTTGACTGTATCCCCCCTTGATTTGTTACATTTACCCGAGTTTGAGCCCTCATCCCTCTTCTTTAGTTTAAAGCCATCTTTACTTCCCGTGAGCAATGCATTCACTTCCCTAATCTTATTCATCCTATGCCAATTTGCAAGTAGCCCAGGTAGTGATCCAAAGATTATGACCTTTGAGGTTCTGATTTTCAATTTAGCCCTTGATTTCTCATACTATCTCATCATAATCTGTTTTCTAGTTCTACATATGTCATTGGTACTGATGTGAACCATGATTACTGGATCCTTCATTTCCCACTGCAAGTTTCTCTCCAGCCCTGAGCAGATATTCCACACAGTGGGACTAAGCAGAGAACTCAAGTCATTTCAACTCATGCTTTTTGCTATGAAAAAAAGGGTCAACACTACCCCACCTCCCACACCCCCTCCCCCCCACAGTCCTATCCCTACTACCATTACATACCTCAGTGCCCCTACTGAATGGCTTCCTTTATAATGATGCCATAGACAGTGAGCACATGCACTTTGAATCCCTTCCTCACATCCAAATAAGGTGAGAAAGCTTCAAAACTGTTAAACAACTGCAAAATTTGAGGCCACTGCACTCCAGCTATCTGAGTCCCTTTATCTATCTCATTTGAAGTCAGACCCTCCTATTGTGTGTGGGAGTGGTGTTGGGAATAGATCAGTGCAGGGTGGGGCTGGTCAGAATGGGCTTGGTGAAATAGTCAGATTGAAAATGGGCAGAATTGCAGTCGGTTTAGAAATCAGCGGGAGGGGAATCAGATTGTGATTAGGCTACAGTGGAGTCAGCACTTGGCAAGGGAGCTGAGTCAGGAGTGGGTCAACATGGGAATTGGGTTGTGTTTTGTCTGGGGTCAGTCAGGTATTCTGGTCAACGTCAGGGCCAAGGAGGTTATTTTGTCTCGGATGGGCAGTATGGTGGGTTTGGTCAAGCATGGGGGCCAGTTGATTTGTGTTGGTGCATAGGTTAAGTTGAGTTGTGTCAAAGGGTTGTTAGAATTAGGTTGGAGCGAGAGGTGAGGTGGGGTGACAGTTGAGTTGTGATAAGGGATTTGGGACATTGAGTTATGTCGAGGGGTTGGGAGAGTTTGAGTTATATCGTGAAGTGGAAGGGAGTTGAGATATGACAAGGGGTTGGGGGAGCTGAATTGTGTGAAGAGATGGTTGGAGAGTTGAATTAGGTCAAGGGGTAGGAGAAGTTAAGTTGGGTCGAGGATAGGGTGAATTAATTCAGGTCAAGGGGAAGGTGAATTGAGGTGGGTCAAGGATTGGGTGAATTGAGTTGGTTAGGTGGAAGTTGAAGGAGTCTGGCAGCGGCAAAGGTTGCAGGGATTTAGGATAGCTTGAAGGGCATGGGGGTTTATGTTCGGTCAAGGAGTGGGGGATATTGGGCCAGGTCAGATTTATCTTACTTGTGAGCTAGTGTCTTCACACTATAATTCTCAGTGTATTGATTGTGTTTTATCAGACTTGCAGTGTATTTGAAGCTAAAGCTTCAATACCTCAATGAATGTCATCAGAATCATGCCCCAAAATTTCTAATTGACAGTGAGATAGTCACTTTCTATCTCTACAGGTTTTATGTCAGAAATCACCTCAACACAGAACTCTTAACCAAGTCACTATATGCTACATTAAAAAAAAAACTCACTTACAAGAAGCAAAAAGGTGGATGTAGAAATCATTATTATTGGCAAGACAAAAAGGAAGTATTGAAGACAAGGTTCATTCCTTAATCCACAGAACGTGATGCAATGAAATGGACACCAATATGCATTATTACAGAAGCTAGAATGTGAATAAGGTTGCTCGCTGAGCTGGAAGGTTCATTTTCAGACGTTTCATCACCATACTAAGTATCATCCTCAGTGAGCCTCCGGACAATGCACTGCTGATGGTTCCTGCTTTCTATTTATACATTTGGGTTTCTTTGGGTTGGTGACCTCATTTCCTATAGTGATGTCATTTCCTGTTCTTTTTCTCAGGTGGTGGTAAATCAGGTTCAAGTCAATGTGTTTGTTGATAGCTTTCTGGTTGGACTCCAACTGGAACTCTATTAACAAACACGTTGACTTGGTTCTGATTTACCAATCCCTGATAAAAAGAACAGGAAATGACATAACCATAGGAAATGACATTACCACAGGAAACAACATCACCAAACGAAAGAAACCCAAACATATAAACAGAAAGCAAGAATCATTAGCAGTGCTTTGTCCGAAGGCTCACTGAAAATTACCAAGTATAGTGATGAAACATCTGAAAATGAACCTTCCAGCTCAGTGAGCAAACCTACATCCAGAACCTCAACCTGAGCTACAAATCTTCTCAAAACTCGCTAACTAGAATGGGAGCTGTAGCCCAGTTGTCTCCATATTTATATTTGCTTTATTTACATTTTGTGTAATCTAGAGTTCAAAGCAGATACATTAAAAAGGTTTTGGACATGAAGAAAAACAACCTGGTTATCTACAATTATTGTTGTTGCCTGCAGTGAGTACAGAGCACATAGTGTCTTATGTGGTGATATCTTGACAACAAAGTCTTAATATTAAGCTCACCTCTTCAATCGGAGCTGCCAGCAGTGCTGGCTCCCAGGCTTTGGGGATTGCCAGTGGTTCCTTAGCTGGTTTAGGTTCTTTTGCTTTCTTTGAAGGCATCTTTTACTCTTTCAGCTTGACCTAGTGAATTACCTTTCTGTCCACTGACATAATCTAAATTAAAAAAGCATAATTTTAAAATAAATCTATTGGGATATGAAGCAGCACAAATGCAATGATCCCACGCTTTTAAATATTTGGAAGCATTTTTAAAGTATGTGCAAAGGCTCTGATTTCAGGCTGAAGAAGCACATTTTCTCAGGTTTGCATGTGGTTTATATCTATGACGGACACAATGATAAGTAGTGAATGCAGTATTTCAGAAAAGTGCTGATTCTCAGTCATGGGATCTGGTGACCCCAACAATGTGCAAGCACAAAATCATCAATAGGCTTAAACTTAATTTATTCTAATTTTAATACTTTCATCAAGATTTGCGTAACTCCCTCAACCTACTGATCAAACAAAAGTATTTTGTGAAGCAAGCAGAAGTGAACGAAACAATGCTAACCAAACTCTTACTAACTTAAAAAGTGAAAGACTTGATGCTGAACATTCTTCAGGAGATGAACCTGAAAAATGTTCATTGCTCCTTATTGAACCCTTATATAGCCTGGTTCAGGAGTTCCTGTACTCTGCCACTAGGTGGTACTGCAAACTGTCTCTGTAATTCAATATAAAGCAGTGGCTTGCATCAATACTACTAGAGCAAATTTAATCTACTTTCACTACTCATAAAAGTGTAATAGTCAAAGAATATTCAGGTCTTGCAAATTAGACTAAAAATGAAATGTCTGTGCACTGAAATGATTTTGTAAATTTTATTTCTTCTTTCTTGGTACGTGGATGTCACAGGAAGGCATCAATATTCCTGGCATCCAGTGTAGCAAGATCATAATTAACAGAAAATACAATTGACAGAATTCATGTCACTTGTTTATCAATATAATACCAATACTAAAGTACTTGACAAGGTCCCTTGTGATAAACTGATCCAGAAGATTAAGTTGCAGAGGATCCATGGTAAGTGGCCAAAATTTGCTTGGTCATAGGAGACAGAAGGTAGTTGCAGAGAGGTAGTTTTCTCAATGGAGGTCTGTGACCAGTAGTGTTTCATAAAGAACAGTGGGGTGGGACCTCTACTGTTTGTAATATATGTTATCGGCTTAGATGGTCTGATTTGTAAGTTTGCAGATGTGAAAATTAGAGGAGTTGTGGATTGTGAGAAAGATAATTAAATGGTACGGCAAGATTTGGACCAGCTGAGCAGAGAAATGACATAGGGAGTTTAATCCAGACAAGTGTGAGGTGATATATTTTGGGAGTTTAAATGCAAGAGGAAAGTATACAGTTAATGGCATGGGGATCTTGGACGTCCAAGTCCACAATCCTTAAAGTGCAACGTAAGTGAATAAGGTGGTAAAGTCTGTGTATATGCCTTCATTGGTTGGAGTCCTGAGTATAAAAGTTGGCAAGTCATGTTGCAGTTGTATAAGACTTTAATTAGACCACATTTTAAGTATTGTGTACCGTTCTGGTCCCCAGTAGGAAGGACTTGAAGGCTTTGGAGGGGGGAAAAAAGAGGGTTACCAGGAAATTTCAAAGAAGTATATAAAATTATGAGGGGCATGGATAGTCAGAGTCTTTTTCCTGGTGTGGAAATATAACATACAATGGGGAAATAATTAAGGTGAGACGGAAAAATTTAAGGGAGATGTGTGAGCTAAGTTTTTTTTCACAGAGCCTGGTAGCTGCCTGCAATGCGCTGCCAGGGGAGATGATAGAAGCAGATATGTTCAAGCAGCAAAGTTCAAGCAGCATTCAAACAGACACATAAACAGATTGAAAATCGAGGGACATGGACCATGTGCAGGCAAATGGGATTAGTTTAGAATGACATCATAATCAGCATAGATAGGGATGGGCCAAATGGACCTGTTCCTGTGCTGTACAGTTCTATGATTTATGTGACATAGACCCTCATATTTATCTCCCGTCATCACTGCTGGCAGGAAATTGCAGAATAGAAATAAAGTTTGAAGGAAAAATGGAAAGATGATCAAACTTCACAAGTCACAAGTCTAAATGAAGGTAGCCTGACAGGGAGAATCATTGAAGTGACTGACCTGATGGTGAAAAAAAAGAAAATAAATCATAAAAGTTGCCAGAAAACAAGAGAAGTTGGCAGTGGACATGCTGATGCCAGAGCTGACTGTTAAAAAAAAGGCAAAATGTCAACAGATGAAAGGTAGACAGAACATCAGGTAACAGAAGTGACAGGGAATTTCAGAGTGCAGATTGTGATCCAGACAAGAGAAACAAAAGTTACAACAGACGCCAGAAAAAACTTATGAAACTTAATAGAAATATAGAATCCCTAAAAGCAGCAAGAGGCCATTTGGCCCACTAAATCTGCACTGACCATCTGAAGAGCATCCCACCCAGACTCAGCGCTCCATCCTATCCCCATAACCCTGCATATACCATGGCTGGATTAGTGGTGCTGGAAGAGCACAGCAGTTCAGGCAGCATCCAACGAGCAGTGAAATCGACGTTTCGGGCAAAAGCCCTTCCGAAAAGTTGATTTCACTGCTCGTTGGATGCTGCCTGAACTGCTGTGCTCTTCCAGCACCACTAATCCAGTATTTGGTTTTCAGCATCTGCAGTCATTGTTTTTACCTTGTTTATACCATGGCTGACCCACTTAATCTGCACAAGCCTGGGACACTACAGACAGCTTATTTTGGCCAATCCCTCTAGCTTGCACATTTTTGGACTGTGGGAGAAAAACCAGAGCACCTGACAGAAACTCACGCATATAGGGGATAATGTGCAAAGTCCGCACAGACAGTTACCCGAGGCTGGGATTGAACCCGGGTTCCTGGCACTGTGAGGCAGCAGTGCTAATCACTGAGCCACCCCAAAGTCCTTGATTGAAGGATGTGATTAAGGAAGCTTTTTCTGGCTGAGGTGACAAAGTGGAAGATTTCCCAATCACATGGTCAATGATGTCAATCTACCCATGCCCGCAAATAAGCATTTTTCCAAAAGTTCTCACTATAGTTGTCGTCATTGACAATCTTGTTTCTGAGCACGCTTTGATATAAACCTAAAGAGTAATTGGAGTGTCACATCACTGGCACTGTGTTATTAATTTGCTGGAAGAACTGTTAAATATTGAGAGAATTTGTGTTGCAGAGTCATTACCATCAATGTAGATTATAATTTATTTATTGTCATGTGTAATTTGTTACAAAATACAGTGAAAAATGTTATATAAGTCACACTTACCACTGACATTCATTTGCAAAGTTGCTATATTAATATCCCAACTTTCCCTTTCCCTTCTCAGTTTTCAATTATTTCCATGCAAATACATGCTTTCTCTTAAGTTATGTCCCATTTAGGTGTTTTGTTGCCTCTCATCCCGTCCCTGTTTTCCTCCCGAAGGCTCATTGCCTCTTCATTTTATAGAGGTATCAAAAGTAAATAATAAGTTAACAATGATATAATCTCCAACTAATCACAACAACAATAATAGCCTGTATTTTGTGGTCAGTAGTGTAGTTAAGTTATTCCCCAGTATTCCAACTCCACTTGCCACCTCCTTTCTTATCAATTATCTCACTTTAGTCTCCCTTTTTTTCCCCAGTCCCCTTCTCGTGAAATAGAGGATAACAAAAATGATAGTAAGAGTTAGGAACTAAGTTAATTGATATCAGCAGGGCAAAAGGAGACACAGGGCAAAAGGAGCAGTCACAAGAGACAAAAAGTTGAAAATCCTCTAGGTGTCATGACCCCATCTTAGGAATCTAAAAGAAGTAGCTGTCAACTTAGCAAATGCATTGATTATGACTTTCCAAAAAACCTTGGGTTCTGAAACTGTCACAATAGATTGGAATCAGCAAATGCAATGTAAGTTTTAAAAAGGACAGCCTGAGAAAACAGGCAAGTTAGCCTGACATCAGACAATGTAAAATATGAAGTCTTTTATCTTGGAAGTCTTAACAATGAATTTAAAAAATCATAGTATTATGAGCTTTATAAAATAGTATATATTACAAAAGGAAAATCATATTTGATGAATTTAGTTTAGTTTCTGAAGATGTAACAAGTACAGTAGACAGAGGGGAACCGACAGTACAGATCAAAAACAGGGAGTTAAGATAAATGGGGCACTTTTAAGCTGACAAGACCTAACTAGTGAATTGTCACAAGATTCAGTGCTCAGACATAAACTATTTACAATCCATATTAATGGCTTAGGAAAAATAATACTATTGCTTTAGATAGTGATCCAGAGATAATAATTTACAGACATTCGCTCTTGATACAAAACTGGGTGGAAATGCAACCTGTAATGAGACATGAAGAAGCTGCAGGACAGACTAATGTCAGAAAGTATGAGGTTATTCACTTTTGTCATAAGAATTGAGTATAGGAGTTGAGGCAACATGCTGAGATTGTACAGAATGTTGGTGAGGCTACTTTTGGAATATAGTGTACAATTCTGGTCACCCTGCTATAAGAAGGCATTAAATTGGAGAGGATTCAGAAAAGATTTACCAGGATGTTGGCAGGACTGGAAGGTTTGAGTTATAAGGAGAGAGTGAAGAGGTTGGTACCTTGTATGCTAGAGCGTAGGGGGATGAGGGTTTATAAAATCATTAGGGGCATAGATAAGGTCTATAGATAAACAGCAAAGGTCTTTTCCCAAGGGTTGGGAGTTGTAAACTAGAATAATTGAATTCCTACAGTATGGAAGCAGGCCATTTGACTGGAACTCCATTAACAAACATATTGATTTGGACCCCATTTACCAATCTCTCAGAAAAAGAACCAAAAGTGATATCCCCCACCACAACAGACCAAAACATTTAAATAGCAAGCAGGACAGAACACCAGCTCTTCATTGGAGGCTCATTGATGATGTTACTCAGCATGGTGACAAAACATCGTAGAACAAATCTGCCAGCTCAGCAAGCAAACTTACAACCTGGTCCATAACCTGACCTACAAATCTTCTCTAAAATCACAACTAACTTGTATATGCAGCAAGAAATGAGGAAAACAAATAGTATGTTGGTCTTTTTTTGTGGTCATGCGTTTGAGTACAAGAAATACAATGTCTTTCCTACAATCATATGGGGCTTTGGTGAGATCACAGATAGTGTTCTGTGTACAGTTTTGGTCTCATATTTAAGAAAGGTTCATTAGATTGGCTCCTGTGAAAATGAACATTGTCTTAATATGAGAATCAATATTAATTTGGTCTATCTTCTCTGGAATTCAGAAGAATAAAAGGTAATTTTCATAGAAATATGCAAAATTCCCAGCGATATTGACAAGACAGATACTCAGATTTTGTTTCTTTTGGCTGGTGAATTGATAAATGGGGAACAAGCTAGGATAAAGGACTGGTGATTTCAACTAAGATGAGAAGTTTCTTCACTCAAAGAATTGAGAATGTTTGGAATTGTTTGCTTCAGAGGGTTGTGGATGTTCTGTCAATGAGTACAATAAAAACTGACCAATAGATTTTTGATCTGTCAGGAATTGAGGGATACAGTCATGATCCGTACAGGATCGTCGAGCAGACTCAATGGTCTGAATGGTCCACATCTGTTCTGATTACTCCTTCCACAGGCCACCCACCATTTCAGTCTCCCCCCCCCCCCCCCCCCCCTCCAACCTGGCCTCTCACCCACGAATCCCTCCCTCATCCCTAGCTGACCCCAGGTGCTCCTCTCCCTCATCCCTTCCCCTCTCAGGCCACCCCAGACCCTCTCCCCCCCCACTCTCAGATGCTCTACCCTTCCCTCCTTCACTCCACCCTTCCCTCTTACTCTTCTCCCTTACTCAGCCTCTCTCCCTCTCCTCACTCCGCACCTCTCGCTGTTCCTACCGGCTCTTCTCGGCTTCTCTTCAGTCTTGCAGTCTGACTGTTTTCTGTTCCCCTGGCAACCATCATAGCAACCGCCTCTCCGCCCCCCCCCGAGTGTCAAGGAGACGCTCGGTGCCAAGATGGACAGAAAGGGAAGCGTCCACGTTCGCCTTCTGCAGCAGCGCCGCCCGGCGGTTTCCCGCTTTCCGTGGTTTGCACAGTCCCTGAGCCGCACCACCCAGCGGTGAACGCCATGTATTACAGCTGAGGGATAAGTTAAACATCACACAACACCAGGTTATAGTCCAACAGGTCTAATTGGAAGCACAGTAGCTTTCGGAGCGATGCTCCTTCATCAGGTGGTAGTGGAGGGCTCAATCCTAACACAGGATTTATAGCAAAAATTTACAGTGTGATGTAACTGAAATTATACATTGAAAAATTGATTGTCTGTTAAGCCTTTCATCTGTTAGAATACAGTGATAGTTTCACTTCTTTCATGTGTAAATCACAAAACCTTTTTTTAAAAAAGTTGCATTCTCGGGTTAGCTGTTAACAATGGTGATAGCTAAACAATATCTCCAAATCATGACAGCTGAGGGGAAAGCTGACTGCGAACTATTAATAGTTGTACAGTATCTTCCACATGTGCCAAAACCGTTAGATTCTCTGGCCATGTTTCTGGTTTCTCCCAGCAATTAAATTAAAAAGATGCCTGATATATATTTGATCCATATTTTATGTTGTTTGTGCCTGCAGTTGGAAACTTCCCTGTGAACTATACCTCACCATAATACTGTAGAACTGTGGACTGTGTGGGCCATCTGTACTGACTTTTAAAAGACAGGGTCACTCTCAAATTGAGTAAAATCAACAACAGAAATAGTTCAACAACTTGCATTTTTAAAATATTCTAATTGACATCTCACTCTAACAGCATTTTCAGTAGTTGCAAAGCATTTAGTGTCATGAAGAACAACCTGAGAATGTCAGAGATATGACGAGACGCGACCAAGGTTGATAAACTAAAAGCTTCATGTGGCGATTTAAGGAGACGGAGAGGGATTTCTAAATCTTTTGCTGCCGGGTGTAGAACGAAAATCAGAGACGTACAAAACACCAGAACCAGAGAACTTGGAGGATTGTCAGTTTCAGAGATTGTTGGACAAATGCAGTTGTACCCTCAGTCTATAAGGGATCCCTGATTTACAACTGTACAATTTACGAAAGATCTGACATGTGAATGTTTTTCTGTACTTAAGAAAGGCAATTTTATATTGTCCTGCATTGTGTTCTGACTTGCATACAAGTTGATTTGCAAATGAACTCAAGAACAGAATCCATTCGCAATCCAGGGACTGACTGCCTATACTTGCTGTAGACTTCTACTTCTGCTGTAAGTGCAGTTTATTGCAGTGGTTATCACTTGTAACATGGTGTCAGATCAGTGCAGCTGAAAACATGTGGATTTCAGCACGCTGCTGTGGAAACTAATGTGTAGGATTTTCAGAACAGTTAGAGTCAGCTACTGAAAGGGACAGCAAGGAAAGAAGGGGGGGGCAAAGCCTGCAACTTTGAAACACACGTGAGTCAAAATAGCTACACATTTTCTATTCCCTGCTGCTATGAAAATTGAATGAAATATGAGGCAAAATAGGATTATTTTCAAACTCTGGTAAAACTATGTAATAGCGACAAAATTAGTTAAGAATCTTGAGTAAGAGTTGCAACCCACTTTCAGTGCTGAAGAAAGAGTCTCTCATGCTGTATTGCAACCTTGATCTCATTAAGGAGCAGAAAAGCCAGGCAGGAGAGATTTTGCAGGCTTTGAAGACACTCTTTGAACTCCATATTAATGTTTCATATTTATTCAATAACAAAATACAAGGGGAGAGGGAGAATATTGATCAATAAGTGACTGCACTGATATATCTAAGTGAATCGTGTGAGTTTGGACAATTGAATGGTTTTCTCATTAGAAGTAGAATTAACTTAAGTATAAGTGATCCTATGGTAGGAACATGTTTGTTGAGTGAGGATAACCTTATTTTCAAGAAAGCTGTCAGTAAGTGTAGAAATTCCAACATTGTCAATCATCAGCTAAAGCATTTTAATGGGAGAACAGACAAGGCTTTTGATTTTGCTGAGAGACTTTCCAAAATGAATAAAATAACAGATTGAGAACAAGGAAGAATTATTGGCAGAAAAGTAAATTGAAATATCAAGTCTAGAGAGTAGGATGAGATTTTGAAGAGACATCATATAAAAGAAAATGCAATATGGATGTAGGCTTGCTTGCAGAGCTGGAAGATTCGTTTTTCGACCATACTAGGTAACATCATCAGTGAGCATCCGAGTGAAGCACTGGTGGTATGGTCCACTTTCTATTTATGAGTTTAGGTTTCCTTGGGTTAGTGATGTCATTTCCTGTGATGATATCATTTCCTATTATTTTTCTCAGGGGATGGTAATTAGGATATGTGTTTCGGAGTTCCGGTTGGAATGCCATGCTTCTAGAAATTCTTATGCATGTCTGTGTTTGGCTTGTCCTAGGATGGATGTGTTGTCCAGGTCGAAGTGGCGTCCTTCCTCATCTGTATGTAAAGATACTAGTAAGAGTGGGTCATGTCTTTTTGTGGCTAGTTGATGTTCATGTATCCTGCTGACTAGTTTTTCTGCCTGTTTTTCCAATGTAATATTTGTTACAATTCTTGCAAGGTATTTTGTAAATACATTAGTTTTGCTTGTTGCCTGTATAAAGTCTTTCAAGTTCATTAGCTGCTGTTTTAGTGTGTTAGTGGGTTTGTGTGCTACCATGATGCCAAGAGGTCTAAGTAGTCTGGCAGTCATTTCTGAGATGTCTTTGATGTTGGGGAGAGTGGCTAAGGTTTCTGGGTGTGTTTTGTCTGCTTGTTGGGGCTTGTTGCTGAACAACAAACTATACAGACAACAAGCAAAAGTAATGCCATTTACAAAATAACTTGCAAGAACTGTAACAAACACTACCTTGGACAAACAGGCAGAAAACTAGACACCAGGATACATGATGTCACAAAGCTAGTCCCAATTTTTTCTAAAAGCTGTTCCTTGGCTCAAGGATACTCCGTACTTGATTTTTTCCCAGAGGGGTAGTAAACCAGGCCGGGCTCTGATCTGTCTGGTTTGGTACAGAGATGAAAAGGATTTTGTGAGGCCTTTTGTTTATGTGTAAACAGATGAGACTTCAGACCAATTTGGTCATGTTTTAGAAGTGACCTTTATAATGAAAGGAAGGTGGTCAGCTCTCTAGCTGAGCAGTTTAGATTAGATTAGATTACTTACAGTGTGGAAACAGGCCCTTCAGCCCAACAAGTCCACACCGCCCCACCAAAGCGCAACCCACCCATACCCCTACATCTACATCTACCCCTTACCTAACACTACAGGCAATTTAGCATGGCCAATTCACCTGACCTGCACATCTTTGGACTGTGGGAGGAAACCGGAGCACCAGGAGGAAACCCACGCAGACACGGGGAGAATGTGCAAACTCCACACAGAGAGTCGCCTGAGGCGGGAATTGAACCCGGATCTCTGGCGCTGTGAGGCAGCAGTGCTAACCACTGTGCCACCGTGCCGCCCAGTCCCTTACTAATTGGGAGTTCAACAGTGAGCTGCGTGGAAACTCTCTCTCTCTCTCTCTCTTTCTGCCCTTCAACCTCAACCTGTAAGCATGTGCTCCATTTACACTGGGATTTAAAGGGGGTTTGCTTATTGGGACTGTTGTATACATTCGGAACAGCATACTTCAGTGTAAACTTAAGTATAGACTGAATTCTGTAGGGGTTCTTTATTTTGTTCATTGTGTTTCATTGTGTAATTTTGTGAATACATTTTTTGTCTGTTTTAAATCTGGTAGTCAACCTCACTAACTTAATCCAGGTAATTTTCACTGTACACTTACTGAAAGAAATTGCAAAGTTATGGTCTGGGCTGCCTGCTTAAGAATGTTTTGAGTGGTCTGGCCTAGTCCATAACAGATTGGGAACTCGTCCAGGACTTTAAGCAGCGAGTGGTAGGTGCTAGCATCTTTATTTTGGGTGTTGGTTGGTTGGGTAGACAAAGCGTGGGATAGAAATGGCTCTTTCAGTAGCCAGAAGTTTTCTGGAAGTGGATGCGGTGACTTTGGAAGGTTTACAAAAGGTGAATAAGACTAAGCTGCAGCAGTTAGCAGAGAAGCTGGAATCAGAAGTGCCTACTTCTGTGAGGAACAGAGAGATAACTACAGCAGTAGCTCAGCATTTAAACTTGCTGGAGAAACTCTCAGAATCTATAGAGATGGCAAGAAGTCAATTGCAAATGAAACAGTTTGGGTTAGAGGCAAGAGTCAAGGAAAGGGCAGCAGAAATGAAATAGTTTGAGTTACGATTAAAAGCAGAAGAGAGGGAAAAAGAGAGAGCAGCAGAACAGAGAGAAAAAGAGAGCAGCAGAAGGGAAAGAAAAAGAGGGCTTTTGAACTTCAAAAACTGACACTTAAAAAGGAAAGCCAGCGTAAAAGATTTGAGATAAAGGCTGAAGGTAGGCTTAAATGAGGAAGAGAGTGAGGACGAGCAAGTTCCTGGTAGTCAGAAGCCTCATGAGAAACAGTTCCTTGGCTCAAGTAGACTGTCCTTGATTCTTTTCAGAGGGGTAGTAAACGAGGCTGGGCTCCGATCAGTCTGGTTTGGTACAGAGATGAAAAGGATTTTGAGAGGATTGCCTAAATTTGATGAGAAGGATGTGGAAGCCATTTTCATCTCATTTGAAAAGGTGTCTAAACAAATGCAGTGACAATGTGGGTTGTGTTGATCCAAACAAAACTTGTAGGTAGGGCTGCTGAGGTATTCTATCACTATCAGAGGATGTATCTGGGGAGTATAAGGAGGTGAAAAAAGCCAATTTAAGTGCATATGAGCTTGTACCAGAAGCCTATAGGCAACGTTTCAGGAATCGAGGAAGGGACCCTAGTCAAACTTATGTTGAGTTTAAAAGGATCAAACAGAGTAATTTCGAGAGATGGATAAGAGCTTTGAAAATTGAGCAAACTTATGATGCTCTTAGAAAGGTAATTATTTTGGAGGAATTCAAAAATTCACTGCCTGAAGTAGTGCAAACTCATGTGAAAGAGCAGAGAGTTAAAACAGCAAGGTTAGCAGCTGAAGTGGCTGATAATTATGAGCTGGTCCATAAAACTCGGTTTGGCTTCTAGAATCAATTTCAGTCCATGAGGGATAGAAATTGGGGCAGAGAGAAAATCCTCACATGGAAAGGGAAAGGTAGATCTCAGTGAAGATCATAAGGATAACTTACCACAGGTTAAAAAAGAAACCCTTGAGGGGGACAAAGAAGTTGTAAAGCTCCAGTATTGTCATTGTATTGTAAAACTATTGTGTTGGTGGGCTAGGAGAAAGCCAGATGTAGGAAAACTGGACATGCCTGGAAGTTTTGTTGGACTAGTAATAAAAAGCACAAAGGAAGTTAGGTAACTGCTTCAGAGTGTACAAGATGATTAGAGGTTGATTAAGGAGTAAGTGCCAGATCTGCTTAAAAAATATACGTGCAAGGGTAAAGTTTATTCACATAGGCTAGGAGCTGTAGGCAAGGAAGTGACAACATTAAGTGACACAAGATCCTCTCTGTCTGTAATGCTGAAGGATGAGGAGATATGTACTCCTGAGGGACTATTGCCAGAGATGGTGCTAGTAACAGGAATTCATGGTGAGACAAAAAGTGCTCAATTATGCAAAGTGAGGCTAGAGAGTCCAGAGAAGAGTAGATAATTTGTGGTAGGATTACTGGATAAACTCTCAGCTCCAGAAATACAATTTGTCCTTGCAAATGATATAGCTGATTCACTGGAAGGCATGCTGCCTACTCTAGTTGAAAAGCCAGTGAAGATGCAGGCAACCGAAGGCATAAAGAATGTTTACGCAAGAATTTTCACTCATTGTGTGATTACAAGATCACAGAGGCACAAGCTGAAGCAGGAGAAATCAAAAGGCACAAATAAGGAAGCTGACATAGCTTTATCAGAAACTTCCTTCGATCAGATTAGTGGAACAGAGAAGGAGCAAATAGGTAAACATGAAAGTATCTTTAGCTCTGCCAGGCTGATTACAGCAGAAAGATGAGAGTTAAAATAGTTATAACAAAAGGCATTTACAGAAAAGTAAAGCGAATGCATTCCTGTGTGTTATTATTTAACAAGTGATGTCTTACTGAGGAAATGGAGACCATCACACATTCAAGCAAATGAGAAATGGGCAGAGATTCATCAAATTGTTTTTCCAGTAGGGTATAGAAAGGATGTGCTGTGAGTGGCGCATTAGCTACCACTTGGAGGTTAATTGCGGTGGGGAAAACACAGGATAAAATATGAAGACATTTTTACTGGCCTGGACTACACAAAGATGTAATTGAATTTTGACATACATGTCAGCTAATTGGAAAACCACAGGCAGTAATAAAACCTGCATCTTTAATACCTATTCCTGAATTTCAGGAACCTTTCACAAGTGTCTTGATTGATTGCGTAGGTCCCCTACATCAAACAAAAAGTGGGAATAAGTATTTATTAACAATAATGGATGTGTCAACTAGATTTCCAGTCCAAACCCATTACACAATGTCACAGCTAAAAGGACTGTAGAAGAACTATTTAAAGTTTTTATGAGATATGGACTGCCAGTGGAGATCCAGTCAGATCAGGGATTAAACTTCACATCCTAACTATTCAGGGAGTTTATGGATAACTTAGGAATAAAGCAATTCAAATCTACTGCATACCATCCGGAATAGCAGGGAGCGCTGGAAAGATGGCATCAAACACTAAAGACCACGTTGAGGGCTTATGGTTAGGACTATCCAGATAATTGGGATTAGGGAGTTCTGTTTGTTCTTTATGTGACCAGAGAAACACTGAATGGATTGACCAAATTCAGTCCATTTGAATTAATTTTTAGGCATGAAGTAAGAGGACTGTTAAAACTGATTAAGGAGAAATTAATAAGTCAGAATTCAGAGACCACCCATTTGGACTATGTGTCAAATTTCAGAGAATGATTGAATAGAGCTGGAGAGTTGGCTGGACAGCATTTAAAAATATAACAGCATACAATGAAACAGGAAGCGAATAAGAAATCACAAATTCGCAATTTTGCTGTTGTGGATAAGGTATTGATGTTACTCCCAGTAACGGGTGAGCCTTTAAAAGCAAGGTTTAGTGGAAGTATCAAATTAAGAAGAAATTGAGTGAGGTGAACTATTTGATAAGGACTCCGGACAGGAGGAAATCTCACAGAATGTGTCATGTAAATATGCTCAAAAGGTATTTTGATAGGGAAGGAAAGCAAGAGGAGAAGGTGTTAATGATTACAGCACAGGAGGGAGAACCAAGTTCAGAGAATTCTGAATTGGACATTCCTCAAATCAAATTGGACAATGAGGAAGATGTCAAAAATTGAGATAAATTATTGAGTTACTTTCCACAAGAAAATCAAAATGACCTGAAAGAGTTATTACTATCACATGGGGAGATATGCAGAAATAAACTGAGAAGTACTAACCTAATTGTGCATGATGTAGCTATAGGAGATGCTGTTCCAAATAAGAAACAGCCTTATAGGCATAACTCTCTAAAGTTGGCAAGGTTCAGAAGGAGGTAGAGTGCCTACTCCAAGATGGCATAATCAAAGTGCGTTATAGTGACTGGAGTTCACCTATAGTCATGGTGCCAAAGCCAGATGGTACCCAACAGTTATGTGTGGACTATCACAAAGTCAAAGCCGTTACAAAGACTGATGCATATCCAATTCCACGGTTGGAGGACAGTGTTGAAAAAGTGGTACAAGCATCTTACATTTCTAAATTGGACTTGCTCAGAGGCCACTGGCAAGTACCTCTGTCAGAGAGAGCAAAGGCGATTTTGGCTTTCATAACGCCAAATGGACCATATCAGTTCAAAGTCATGCTATTTGGTATGCTAAACACTCCAGCCACATTTCAGAGACTGACTAATAAGGTCATTGCCAGCTTACCCAAGTGTGTGGTGTACATTGATGACCTGGTGATTTTTAGTCACTCATGGAAGGAACGTTCACAGCATTTATTGGACTTGTTCGATTGACTTTGGAAGGCAGGCTTGGTGGTAAACCTAGCTAAAAGTGAATTTGCCAAAGCCCTAGTCACCTTCCTAAGAATGTTATTGGCCATGGACAAATGGCCCCACGGGATGTGAAAATGAAAGTAATTGGGGAATTTCCCACACTGTCGACAAAAAAGGCAGTACTACAGATCCAAAGGCTGAGTTGAATTTTCCTAAAGTTTGTGCCGAACTTCAGCAGTGTGGCTGCTCCACTCACTGAATTGTTAAAAAAGGCAAGCTATTTCAGTGGACAGTGGACTGTCAAAAGGTATTTGACAGCCTAAAAACTGTGTTAACCATTGCCGCAGTATGAGCCACACTAGATTACACCAAGCCTTTCAAGGTGGCTATCAATGCCAGTGATGTGGGTGTCGGTGTGGTGTTCCTGCAGGAAGATGACGAGGGAATAGAAACACCATCAGGGATTTTTCCAAGAAGTTAAACGTTCATCAATAGAAATAGTCAATGGTGGAGAAAGAGACTTCAAGCTTGGTGTTGACGTTACATTTCAGTGTTTATATTACCAGCAATGCATCTGAGACAATTGTATACACTGATCATAACCCATTGACATTTATGGAAAATTTAAGGATGAAAATGCCAGACTGTTTAGATGGAGCTTGTTGTTGCAGCCATTCAGTTTGACAATTGTGCATGCGGTAGGTTGCGAAAACATGATTGCCGATGCATTTTCAAGACTCGAATGTGAAACAGAGGCTTTCGGTGATAGGTGTACCGTGGCCTGAATTTGCATGTGGTTGTGCATGTTTGCATGTTTATAGTTAGTATCATGTTTATGTGTGTTTAGACTACCAACTGGGTTTTGAAAGATTAAAAATGAAGCCATCCTTTGGTATTGATGGTTTTTTTTAAGGGGGGAGGTGTCACAAAGCTAGTCCCTTTTTTTTCTAAAAGCTGTTCCATGGCTCAAGATTACTCTGTCCTTGATTTTTTTTCAGAGGGGTAATAAACCAGTCTGGGCTCCAATTCATCTAGTATGGTACAGAGATGAAAAGAATTTTGAGAGGCCTTTTGTCTATATGTAAACAGATGAGACTTCAAGCCAAAATGGTCATGCTTTAGAAGTGACCTGTATAATAAAAAGGGAGTGGTCAGCTCTCTTGCTTAGCAGTTTAGTTCAGTCCTGAACAGTTTGGGAGCTTGACAGGGAGTTGTTTGTTAACTCTCTCTCTCTCTCTCTTTCTGCCCTTCAACTTTAACCTGTAAGCATGTGTTCCATGTAGACTAGGGTTTAAAGGGGGTTTGCTTATTTGGACTGTTGTGTACATTCGAAACAGCATTCTTAAGTGTAGACTTAAGTATAGACTGAATTCTGTAGGGGTTCTTTGTGTTTCATTGTATAATTTTGTGAATACATTTTTTTTGTCTTTAATTAGATTAGATTACTTAGATTAGATTACTTACATTGTGGAAACAGGCACTTCTCCCCAACAAGTCCACACCGCCCTCTGAAGAGAAATCCACCCAGACCCATTCCCCTACATTTACCCCTTCACCTAACACTACGGGCAATTTAGCATGGCCAATTCACCTAACCTGCACATTGTTTGATTGTGGGAGGAAACTGGAGCACTCGGAGGAAACCCACGCAGACACAGGGAGAATGTGCAAACTCCACACAGACAGTTGCTTAAGGCCAGAATTGAATCCAGGTCTCTGGCGCTGTGTGGCAGCAGTGCTAACCACTTGCCACCATGCTGCCCTGTTTTAAGTCTGGTAGTCAACCTCGCTAACTTAATCCAGGTAATTTTCACTGTACACTTACTGAAATAAATTGCAAAGTTATGGCTTGGGCTGCCTGCTTAAGAATGTTTTGAGTGGTCTGGCGTAGTCCATAACAATGAACATCAACAAACCACAAAAAGACATGACTCAGTCTCACTAGTATCTTTACATACAGATGAGAAAGGACACCACTTTGACTGGGACAACACATCCATCCCAGGACAAGCCAAACAAAGACACTCACAAGAATTCCTAGAAACATGGCATTCCAACTGGAACTCTGTCAACAAACACACTAACTTGTATCCCATTTACCACAGGAAATGACATAATCACGGAAAATGACCACCAATCCAAGAAAACCTAAATACATAAATAGAAAGCAGGCCTTACCACCAGTGCTTCATCTGGAGGCTCACTGATGATGTTACCTAGTATGGTGATGAAACATCGTAAACGAACTTTCCAGCTCAGCAAGCAAACCTACATCCAGAACCTCAATCTGAGCTACAAATCTTCTCAAAGCTTGCCAAAATGCAATATGCCCATCATAACTATTTTGTGTCAGATGTGTCCATAAGAATGATGTTAAGGATGGGAGGTGAGGACCTCAATTCAATTGTTATCACGAAAGGGTAGAGTTGAGTAAACGTGAAGGTCTCAATGTAGATAAGTCCCTGGTCCTGATGAAATGCATCCCAGGGTGCTGAAAGAAATGGTGGAAGTTATAGTAGATATGTTAGTGGTAATTTACCAAATTTAATTGGACTCTGGGCAGGTCCTGGTGAACTGGAAGAGAGGGAATGTTGAACCACCGTTTAAAAGGGGTGTAGGCAAAAGGTAGTAACTATAGGCAGTTAGCATAACATCTGTTGTCGGGGATATGCTATTAAAGAAAAAATAGTAGACATCTGGTTGGAAAGGGTTCCATCAGGCAGACACAGCATGGATTTAGGAAGGGAAGAGAAGGGAAGGTTGTGTTTGACAAACTTACTGAGTTCTTTGAGGATGTAACTAGCACAGTGGATGGAGGGGAACAGGTGGATGTTGCACACTTTGATTTCCAGAAGGCGTTCAATAAGGTGCTTCATAAAAGACTCATCCATAAGATAAGAATGCATAGAGTTGCAAGGAATGGATAGCTGACACATTAACCAATAGAACGCAGAGAGTTGGGATAAATGGGCGTTTCTCTGGTTGGAGATCAGAGGTGAATGGGGTGCTGCAGGGGTTGGTGTTGTGCCCCTGTTCATGATATATATAAATGTTTTGGAAGAGGACACCAATTGTAACATATTCACATTTGCTGATGACACTACATTGAGTGGAAAAGCAAACTGTGCAGAGGATGTGGACGGTCTACAGAGAGATTTAGATGGGTTAAGTGAGTGGGCAAGGTCTGCTAGATGGAGTACAATGTTGGTAAATGTGAGGTTGTCCCCTTTAGAAGTAAAAATAGGTCAGAGTATTATTGCAGCAAGCTGTTGTGCAAACAGACTTAAGAGTGTTCATACATGAATCACTAAAAGTTTATTTGCAAGTGCAACAGGTAATTAGGTAAGGCAAATGGAATATTGGCTTTCATTGCTCGACAGATTGAATTTCAGTGCAGGGAAGTTCTGCTGCAATCGTACAAGGTTTTTGTGAGGCTGCACATGGAATATTCTGCACAGTTCTGGTCTCCCTATTTGAAGTAAGATATACTGGCTTTGGGGGCAGTACAGAGGAAGTTCATCAAGTTGATTCCAGAGATGAGGGGGTTACCTATGAGGAGAGATTGAGCCGCCAGGGACTGTACTCACTAGAATTTAAAAGAATGAGAGGGAATCTTATAGAAACACATACAATTATGAAAGAGATAGATAAGATAGAGGCAGGCAAGTTGTTTCTGCTGGTGGGTGAGACTAGAACTAGCGGATATGGCATCAAGATGAGGGGGAGTAGATTTAGGACAGAGATGAGGAGGAACTGTTTTTCCCAGAGAGTAGTGAATCTATGAAATTCTCTGCCCAAGGAAGCAGTCGACGCTGCTTCATTTAATATATTCAAGACACAGTTGGATGGGTTTTTGCATGGCAGGGGAATTAAAGGTTATGGGGATAATGCAGGTAAGAGGAGCTCAGATGATGGATAGATCGGCCATGATCTTAATGAATGGCAGAGCAGGCTCGATGGGCCAAATGGCCTACTCCTGCTTCTATTACTATGAAACTATGGGAAACTAATCCTCTAGCTGAAAGAGGATGAATCACTTTGCAAGTAACCGATTGTCTGGAAAGAAGCAAAACAAGATTAAAAAGATGGCTTAAGGAGAGATGTCAGCCAGTGATTTAGACCAATCACTCTGCAACACACAACAGGTTGATGTCATCAGATTTAAAAGTGATAAATGGTTTATATGTTGGATGATGACTGATGAATAATGGCTGTTGAAGGAGAGTATCAAATGAAGGAAGTTCAGAGAAGTTTCACTAAAATGATCCCTGGTATGGAGGGATTGTCTTATGAGCAAAGGTTAAACACGTTGGGACTCTACTCATTGAAGTTTAGAAGAGTGAGAGATGATCTCAGTGAAACATATGGGATTCTTAAGGGTTTTCCAGGTTAAAAGCTCATGGGAGAGTCTAGGATCTCAAAATAAAGGAGCACCAATTTAAGATTGAGATTAGGAGGAATTTCTTCTTTGAGCGTTATGAGTCTTGGGAACTGCTTGCCACTGTGGGGTCAAAGCTCTTGTGAACATTTAAGGCTGAGATTGATAGATTCTTGATCAGTACAGGAATCAAGGATTATGGGGATAGGGCAGGAAAGTGGACTTGATGAATGTTGGATCAACCATTATCCTATGGAATGGCAGATTGGGTTTGAGGGGCTGAATGGCCTACTCCTGTTTCTATTTTCTATGGTCTTATGGTGTGTGAGTGTCAGATAAGTACCAGCATTTCATGCAACATCATGAAACAATGATCTGTTTCACACTTTTATTTGAAGTCACTTGAAGTGATGATGCAAAAGTGAAGCCTTCAAAGGTAAGATTGAGGTGACATGATGAAATGATAGTCATCCCAAGAGAACAAACAAAGCTGAGAGCCTAGTGCAATGGGAAGAATGAAGAATTGGAGTTCCAGATAGTAGATGTAAAGCAAAATCCATTCAACTCAGCTGAAACAAGTCTAAAATTGGAACTAGTAATTCTAAATATGCCAGCAGAGATTTGCAGTATTTTGTTGTTCACTCAGCCATTGGTTGTTGAACAGATCCTTTCAGATTTAGAAAGATGTTTTTACAGGTCTTAGATATCTTTCAGGTGTTTATCGTCTCAAAGTGGTTGAGTGTGTGAGACCAACACAGGATTTGCTGAGGACAGATCAAGCTTCCTTCAAGTCTAGTCTATAAATTGGAGTAGAAGAGTTAGGAAAGAGGGTGTAATTAAGAAAGTGACTATTTCTATAGACAGTACTAATAGCATGATAGCAGCGTAAAAATAAGCTCTGGTAAACTGAGAATAACTATAGAAGGAAAGGATCTCAATAAGGCTGTGTAGAGATCTCACTACCCCATGCCAATCATTGAATAGATTTTTCCGAAGGTTTTTATTAGCCTTAATGTGAATTACTGGCAAATGAAGCTGGATAAATACAGCCACATTCTAACTAAATTCTGGATGCTGTTTGGGAGATACAAATGGTTGCAGATGCCATTTGTTATTCCCATTTCTCCAGAAGAGTATCAATGTAGACAACATATGATAGTGATCTTCCTGGAATGGAACTTATTGTGGATGTAAGTTTATTCGCTGAGCTAGAAGGTTTATTTTCAGATGTTTCATCACCATAATAGGTAACATCACGGAGCCTCCAGTAAAGAACTGGTGTTATGGTCCACTTTCTATTTATGTGTTTAGGTTTCCTTGGGTTAGTGATGTCATTTATTGTGGAGATGTCATTTCCTGTTTGGTGGTGTCATTTCCTGTTCCTTTTCTCAGAGAGTGATAGATGGGATCCAAATTGAAGTGTTTGTTAATAGACTTCCGGTTGGAATACCTTGCTTCCAGGAATTCTCATGCAAAACGATCGTCATTTACAAAATACCTTGCAAGAACTGTAACAAGCACTACATTGAACAAACAGGCTGAAAACTGGCCACCAGAATTTGTGAACATCAACTAGCCACAAAATGACATGACCCACTATCACCAGTATCCTTACGTACAGATGACGAAGGACACCACTTTGACTAGGACAACACATCCACCCGAGGACAAGCCAAACAGAGACATACATGAGAATTCTTAAAAACATGGCATTCCAACCAGAACTCTGTCAACAAACACATCGATTTGGATTCCATTTATCACCCTCTGAGAAAAAGAACAGGAAATGACATCATCAACACAAGAAATGGCATCACCAACCTAAGGAAACCTCAACATATTTTTAGAAAGCGGGCCATAACACCAGTATTTCACCAGAGCTCCTTGAAGATGTTATCGAGTATGGTAATGAAATGTCTAAAAATGAACCTTCCAGCTGAGCAAGCAAATCTCAACCTGAGCTACAAATCTTCTCCAAACTCAGAAGTTATTGTGACTGATCTGTTAGTCTATAGCTGTGAAGATATAATGAAGAAGCCATCACAGACTATCATCAGAATTTGTACTAACTCAGATAGGAATGCACTCCGAATGAGAATGACTGTGTGGCAATTGTGTCTAAATGTGAGAGTTTTACTCGGTGCCTGTTTTGGAGTAAACAAAATAATGCTGGAGTCTTAGCACAAGCCACATCAAAGCATCTTCCTTAAACTGCTTCAATTTCCTCCAAAGCAACTGTAAAGCATTAAACTTTATTTGCAGAGATATTGCCTGAATATGGCCTACAAGCAAAGGAAACAGATGCACATTCTGTTAAAAGCAGCACTCCCCATGAAGGAATGTGAAGATGCTAAGACAGAGTGTGAACTATTTCAGACTCAATGAAAAGCAATAATTCGAAATACTCTGGAAGTGATCAATTCAACAGAGACATTCAAACTGAAAGACAAGTGTCTTAATCAACACAAGCAAACTACACATTAAGATGCAACATGGTAATAGACCCACTTGAAACCAGTTGGATCCTTCTTAAAATGTGCAAATTGGGGTTTAACAACATCACTACATTAACTACAATTCTATCTGTGAGAATAAGCTGTTGGTGTTGCTTTCCGGCTACCTGAAGACAGTAGATTATCTTCTGCTAAATCTGCTCCATCAAGTTTTCCATTGCTCCAGCTTTCTGGCATCTAGGACTATGTTCACAGCTGTTAGGCAGCTGGTTCTTGCAGCCTTTTTCAGGCAGGCTACTGATAAGCTGCAAACTCACTGCATCCAGGAGTTAAAATTGGGACAAGCTGGACTTTGATTTGGTATGTGTGTGTGTCAGGGTGGTGGAGGAGGGTGCTTTTAAAATTCACACATGCCGTTTTACCTGCCACCCTGGAATCCATTTCCAGGATAAATTTTATACCTAATTTCTTTCCTCTGTTAATCGCGTTAACATGAAGATAATCATTATAAGCTCCAATTGGCAATTGGAGGTAGTTTGTAGGGTATTGTTAAAGTTTCAGCTGCGCACTTGACCTACAAGACTGACTTGGGTGAATAATCTTCTATCAAAAATAATGGAGAGATAGGGCTGTTTTGGGAGCAGTGTGTTGTAATTTCTATAAAGAATATGGAGGCCAACACTAAATGAGTGCAATACATGCAACACTAGCCCTGTTTATTGGCCCATGTTGGGACTCCTGCAGGAGATCTTAATTTAAATATTTAAAACAATTCTCCTGTTTTAGGAGGAGATCTTTCCTTTTGAGGCCCACTCAAAAACTAAGTAGTCCTTGGCAACCAGTGGGCAGGAATCTTTTATGTGTGTGTTGTGTGTATATATAATATATTATGTATATATCTCAATCCAATTTTCAAGTATTTATTCTGATGCAATGTAAGACACTTAATATGTTACATGTGTGCTGCAAATGAATACAGGAGGTTCTTGATTAGCAATAAAATAATTTTTATGTTGGTTATAAAGTAAATTAAAAACTCTTTGTTTAACTGTGTATTGTTTCACAATCTCTCCCCTAAGGCAAATGCTATAACTCATATACAGTACACATTGTGGAGAGGGACATGACATCATCCTGATGACCTGCTGTTTAGGGCTTTGCACACCATGGCAGGTGCAACCATTACATAGGCTTCACGAACAGCTCAACCACATGGAAGCTGACCCAGACAGTATGCTGGCTGAAAAAGAATAGGGAAGATTGCCAAGGTAAAGAATTTGTTATACACATGTTTAATGAAGAAAGCAGCCTCACTTGCAGGCTACTTTATTAATCATTAGTAAAATTCCATCACAGGTCTCAGAGGAACATTGAAGCACTTGACAGTTGACAGTGTCAAAGGCTTTTCATCAGAATACTGACACTGTATTTGACAATGGAAAGCAATCTTTAAAAATAGAACATGCTGATTTGTAGGTTTCTATTATCTATGTGTCAGCGTAACCTTGTGGAGGAAAAAGAACAGTTATCACACGATTATACATTATGGATATAGGACACACTACAAATTTGAAGTTCTTGAGAACGTAAGTCTAAGTTATTAAAAAAAAACACAACTTTAAGATCTGAAACTGCACCAATGCAGTGGTGGTGTCCCTGCCTCCTGAACCAGAGGACTTTGGTTCAAGTTCTGCCTGCACCCAGAGGTTGTAATGACATTTTTGAACAGGGCTCTGGTGACACAGTGCTAGTGTCTGTCCCTCTGAGCTAGGAGGCCTGGGTTCAAGTCTCATTAACTCCAGAGTTGTGTTATAACACACTCTGAAGAAGTTGATTAGAAAATATCAATAGCAGCCATTCATGACTTACACATTGATTCTGTATTTATATATAAATATATATTTGTTTAAGTACATAAAAGAAGCAGTTAATAAAAGTAGGAGTAGACCACAGAAACTCTCAAGCCTGCACCTCCACTCAATAAGATCAAGGCTGATTTTCAGCCTCAGTATGGCCTTTCCCCTTGCCCAAGTCCCATGATTGTCTTTAGGTTCAAAAATCTATTGATCTCAATCATGAATATAACTCAGCATTCATAGCCCTCTGCAATAGAGATCTAAGTAATTCACAATCCTTAGAGTACAGGTGTTTCTTCTCATTTCAGACCTAAGGCGCAAACTCCTCATGCAGAGACAAAGGTGAAATCTTATTAGCATCTGAGCAAATGGGCTTTGGTGAGATTTGTGGCAGAATTGGACAAGAGGTCTGGTGAGGCCCATCTCTACATCAGGAGCATCATGGTCCATCTTTTACTCTTTTCACAAAAGCATAGAAAGTTTCTCACTAGGCATTGGCAGGCTGCCAATTAAAGGGACTTATTGTGTTTTTTACTGCCCAACTCACTGTATTAATATTCATCTTTCTGTCTTCTCAAATTCGTCAACCAAGCTAGATGTCAAAAATACTCAATATAGAAACTAGAGCAGGCACCTGGCAGATTCAGCTCCCCACTTCCTCTGAACAACATCCATGTTGCATGCGAAAAGTGCAGCTCAGGGATCAATCTACAGACACCAGCTGCAAGCACCCAGCCTTTGGTAATCCCTTTCAACCAACATGGTATCTCTCTGATACACTGACAAGGCGTTTTGGAAGAACCGACTTGCATTGCAGAGATGCACCTCAACTAGCATTAAAAAGCTGCAGCAGGGACACATTGTGGACAAGGACAGGCACTCAGCCCATGGATTAGATCAGGCTGCCCTTTGAGGCTGCTGGCTTGCTCTCTTAATGCTCGCTTGCTTAATGTAATGTTTGCAGCACCCATACCTTGCCTTGCTGTGCCAAGTAGCACAGTCAAGCAGGCAGCATGCATTGCTGCTAAGCAGTCCTCAGTTAAGGAGGCTTACTGAAAAGTAGAGTGCTATACCAAGAGCACAAATGCAACATGTGCCAGCAGCTTGTGTAGTAATAAGCCAGATCGAATTATGATCATAACATGATCAAATTCAATGGAACATTGGAAAAAAAAGCATAAATCAAAACAAGTGTTTTATATTTAGGTGAGGCCAAGTTTGATGAAATGAAACAGGGACAGTTCACAGTAAACTGGGAAAATCTGTTAATGGGTAAAACAATTGAAGAATGGTAGAGGATGTTAAAGAAACATCACAAAACATTTATACCACTGAGAAGGAAAAGCTCCATGTCACAGAGAAAAAAAATCCATGAACAACTGAAGAGATAAGGGATAGCATCAAACTAAAAGAAAAGGCTGACACAAATGCAAAACAAAATACAAATCCTGTTAAATAGGAAGATACAAACATCAACAAGGGTTCACAAAGTGGTTTATAAGAGCCACTAAAGGGGATTATGAAAGGGAGCTTGCAATGAACATCAAAATCAATGAGAAGAAATTTTATACTTACATAAAGGGCAAGTGTTGGCCCGCTAAAGACTGAAGTGGGAACGTTGCCAATGACTATGGAGAAATGGAAGACATGTTGAATAATTACTTTGCCTCAGTATTTACAATAAAAAAAGGAGGATAGCTTGCCAGAAGTCATGAGGAAATTAATAGTAAATCAGGGACAGCGACAATAAAATTACTGCAAGTAAAATGGTGTAATGAGGAAATTAATGGAATTAAAGAGTGACAATTCTCCAGGACCCAACCATGTCCATCTGAAGATGTTAAAGAGTAGAGGGCACATTGTAAATAACCTAAGTATAGTCTTTCAGAGTTCCCCGGATACAGGAGTTGTCCCTCTGTATTAGAAAATTGCACATGTCACTGTGGTTTTTAGGCTGTGTGTAACAGGAAAACCAGGAATTTACAGACCAGTTAGCCTAACATCTGTGATGAGAAATTGTTGGAATCTATAATCAAGGATGAGGTAACTGAACACCTTGAGAATTTTCACTCTATCATGGAGAGCCAGCATGGATTCATAACAGATAGATCATGCCTAACAAATCGTATGGAATTTTGTGAAGAGGTGACTGAGATAGTGGCTGGATATTGTCTACAGATGTTGTTTATATGGACTTTCAGAATGCATTTGATAAAGTGTCACATAAGAGACTGTTAACTCAGGTAGGAGCCTACAGAATTCCAGACAAAATACTGACATGACTGTGATAGTGATTGAGTGGCGGGCAGCAGAAAGTAGGGATAATGGGTAGGTTCTCAAACAGGCAGGATATGACCTATGGTGTCTGTCTTAGGGCCTCAAATACTCGCATTATTTATTAATGATTTAAAAAGTGGCGCGAAAAGTCATATATCCAAATTTGCTGATGGCAGCATTGCAGACAGTGTAGATGATAGCATAAAATTACGAATGGATATTGATAAATTAAGTGAATAGGTAAAACTGTGGCAGATAGAGTTCAATGTAAGCAAGTATGAGGTTATCCATTTTGGATGAAAAATTGGATTGATCAGGGTCTTTTCTAGATAATGTGAAGTTAAATACAGTGAATGTCCAAAGAGACTTAGAGGTTCAGGTGCACAGATCTTTAAGATGTCACAAACAGGTGCAGAAAATAATCAAGAAAGCTAATGGAATGCTGGTCTTTATATCTCAAGGACTGGAGTACAAAGAGGCAGAAATTATGCTGCAATTACACAAAATCCTGGTTAACCCCATTTGGAGTACTAAGAGCAGATCTGGGCACCATGCCTTAGGAAGGATGTATTGTCCTTGGAAGGGGTGCAACATGGATTTACAAGAATGATGCCTGAACATCAGAGCTTACGTTAAGAGGCGAGATTTTACAAATCAGGCCTGTTTTCTCTAAAATTTAGAGTGTTAAGGAGTGATCGCACCTAAATCTTCAAGATATTAGCAGAAATATACAGAGCAGATAAACAGAAATTATCTTCAGTAGTTAGGGATTCTAGAAATAGGGGGCCTTGCTATGTCATATAGTGGCGCCGGAGTAGGCAGTGTCTGAGCTCCTCAGTCTGGGAATCATCTATTCCATCTGATTTTTCTTTTCTTTTTTTCCTCGTTCTTCTTCTTTCCTTTTTAAAGTTATTTTTAGTGTTTTTTCCTACAAAAAACTTACCTTAGAGCAATGGTGACATCATTGGAGCAGCAGAATGCTGGAATAGAGAGGGCCGGAGTTATGGAGTGGAGCGGGCCAGAGGCATGGAGTGGACTGGGCTGGAGGTTCGAGCAGAGTGGGGACAGCCAGCATGCCTGGAGCAGAACGAAGACAGGTTGTTAGACCGGGGACCAGTGCAAGCAATCAGCGGCTTGTGAGCCTGGTCTGACCATGTGAATCCCCTGGCATCAATCTAATGCAGGTCCTTTACAGAAAGACTGTAATGTTTATCTTTTTAGTCTTTATTTTAACTTATACTATGAATAACTATAAGGTAATTTTAAAAAAAATATTTATCTATTTTTTACTTCAAGATTTGTACAAGGTACCTTGTACCTAAGATGGCGCCATATGGGGTGACATTGCAAACTTCTCACTGCATTCCTGTACTTGAGTACTAGTGACAACAAACCTAATTCTAATTCTACTCGGAGATTTAGAGCTGACTATTCAGAAGAGATATTAAGAAGCGCTTCTACAAACAAAGGGTAGTGGGGGTTTGGAATTCTCTTCCACAAATGATAATGGATGCTGTATCAGTTGTTAGTTTTAAATCTGAGATAGGTAATATATTGCAATAAGTGATATAGACCAAAGACAGGTACGTGGAGTGAGGCCACCGATCAGCCATAATCTCATTGGATGGCAGAGCAGGCTTGAGGGGATGAATGGTTACTTCTGATACTATGTTCCATGTAAACACACTGCATGAGCATCAAGCATCATGTCTCAGCCTCTGAGAGAAGTAATGCTCACCAATATCCATAGAGGTACCTGTCAGTCAGCCATTCACAGGAAGTAAGGGAAGCCTCCCATTGTGGTCCAGTGGATTGGCCACAACCAAGCATCTGCTTGCTGTGTTCTCTGTCATGGGAACCTGTGCCTCTGCAGTTCACAGAGTAGGTCACAGTCAGTCCTGTGACTCCGAGTCGCCAGCCTGGAGGATTGGGAAGGAGTGGGGCTAACGTCACCAGGAAATATATACCCTCCAGTCAGGGCTCTGGGCACTTGTTGTCTTGGGCTGTCATTTGTGGGTGCACCACAGTCAATCTTCTATCTCCGTCTGCAGAAACAAAAGGAAAATGGGGATTGCTGGGGGCAGATGGGGTGCAGTCAGACTCAGCAAATGTTTTCAGAACTGGGGGCTGCAGGCCGTGGGGAAGGAGTGATGACAGTTTTGGGTGGGGAGGTGGGATTGTAACAGCATGTGCATGTGGGGAATATGGTAATGCATGGCTGGGAAGGAGATTGTGTAGGAGGGAAATTTGTCCGTGGTAAGGAGCAGTCTGGTTTTGGGTGGTAGGGAGAGGGGTGTGATGCCGGGTCTGTTAGAGAAGTCAGCTGCAGAGGTGCATTAATGAGTTGGCTGGGGGAAATGCAAAGTCTCTGAGTTTACAGGAGGGGTTAGCATGAAGGTGATTCGGATGTTTGGGGACTCACTGAAACTGTCAGGTGGAGACGGAAAGCCAGGAACCCTAACTGTCACCTGGCATCATGCCTGAAATCGAAAATGTGCAATGGAGAAGAAAATGGCTGTAACCACACTCAGACTGAATGAGATAAGTATTTTGACCTGTGAGGAATGGGGCTGCACCACTATGAAGACTTTTCAGGGCAGACAAGCAGTCCCAGGTACTGTACATGACACGGACCTGCAAATTCCAGCCATCCAGTCTCCAGCCATCTGAATACATCAGAAACACAGAAAATAACAGCGACTTTCCTGCTTTCCCCATACCCTTTGGTCCTTTTAAACCTAAGATCTATATCTAACTCCTACTTGAAAACATCCAATGTTTTGGCCTCAATTGTTTTCCATAGCTGAGAATTCCATCCAGAAAATAAGGAGGCAGAAATTATGCTGTAGTTTTATAAAAGCATGTTTAAATCCCACGAGGAGTACTGAGAGCAGATCTGGTTACTGCACCATAGGAAGGATGTATTGAACTTGGAGGGAGTATAATGTAGGTCGACAAGAATGATACCTTGACTTCAGGAGTTAAGTTATGAAGAGCGATTGTACAAATTAGGGCTGTTTTCTGCCACATTTAGAAGGTTAAAGGGTAATTTCATTGAAGTTTTCAAATTATTAACAGGAAAAGACAGGGTAGATAAAAATAAACTGTTTCCACCAGGAAATTTCATTTTCCACCAGGAAATTTCCCAGGACTAGTTCATATCAACTATCTCAGTGATCTCCAGACTCCTGTTGCGTTAACGTTAGAACTTCTCAAAGAATCAGAGTATGATATTTTGCACATTTGTAGAATTTACTCACCTTAGCAAAATCTGGCAGTGGTGGGGTCACTGTCAGGGAGGTTTCACCATTGATAAACATTTCTCCTGTACATACCAACTTTTTGAAAGGCACAGCACAACAAAAGGTTGCCCTGATTCACAGAAAAAAAATAAACATACTTCAACAAAACAGAAGGTGCCAGAATAGTTAAGAGCATATTGGCCCTCACTGCCACCGAAAGTATCACCTTTTTGTATGAATGGAACATTACTGTGATCAATATTTATCTGTCAATTTTATATGATCTCAGGGACTATATGTGGCTGTAACATGAGATTAAAAATCACACAACACCAGGTTATAGTCCAACAGGTTTAACTGGAAGCACTAGCTTTCCGAATGCCGTTCCTTCATCAGGTGGTTGTGGAGTACACAGTTGTAAGGCACAGAATTTATAGCAAAAGTTTACAGTGTGATGTAACTGAAATTATACATTGAAAAATACTTTGATTGTCTGTTGAGTCTTTCATCTGTTTGAATACTATGATAGTTTCACTTCTTTCATGTGTAAATCACAAAACCTTTTGAAAAGGTTGCATTCTCAGGTTAACTGTAACAATTGGTGTTAGCGAGACAATATGTTGAAGGTGTTAGCCCCCTGTGTTCTCTGTCTATGCCATGAGGTTTAGATTGATTCTAATCTAAAAAGTGAGATAACAGAGTTTTACATGAATTCATGCAGATTTTTAGCAAAGTACAATGTAACTCTGCAGGTACAAATTCACCTAACAAGCGTATGTCTATATGTGTGCATGTGGGTCTGTGTGTGTGTGTGTGTGTGTGTGTTGGGGGGTATATCACAGTGATATCAACAAGTTTCATCTCACCATCAAGCTCACCATGGACTACTCTCGACTACCTGTCTCATTCTTGGACACATGCATCTCCATCAAGGATGGACACATCAGCACCACACTCTACCACAAACCCACAGACAACCTCACAATGCTACTCTTCTCCAGCTTCCACCCAAAACATATTAAAACAGCCATCCCCGATGGACAAGCTCTATGCATACATTGGAACTGCTCAGATAAGGAGGACCGTGACGGGCACGTGGAAGTACTCAGGGATGCTCTCATAAGAACAGGGTACAATGCTCAACTCATCGACTGCCAGTTCCGATGTGCCACAGCAAGGAACTGTAATGACCTCCTCAGGAGACAGACACGTGCTGCAACCAACAGGGTACCCTTCGTTGTTCAGTACTTCCCAGGAGCTGAAAACCTACGCCATGTTCTTCGTGACCTGCAACTCATTATCAATGAGGATGAGCACCTCGCCAAGACCTTCCCCACACCTCCACTGCTTGCCTTTAAACAACCGCCAAACCTCCAACAGATCATTGTTCGTAGCAAGCTGCCCGGCTCTCAGGACAACTCCATGCAACCCTGTCACGGTAGGCGCTGCAAGACGTATCAGAGTGTGGACATGGATACCACCATTACACATGGGGACACCTTCCACCATGTACGTGGCAGGTACTCATGTGACTCAGCCAACCTTGTCTATCTTATACGTTGCAGGCAAGGGTGCCCTAAGGCATTGTACATTGGGGAAACCGAGCAAAGGCTACAGCAACGGATGAATGGGCACCACACAACAATCAACATACAGGAGTGTTCCCTCCCAGTTGGGGAACACTTCAGTGATCCAGGATATTCAACCTCGGACCTTTCGGTGACCACCCTCCAAGGCTGACTTCAGGATAGGCAGCAGCGAAAAGTGGCCGAGCAGAGGCTGATAGCTAAGTTCAGTACCCATAGGGAGGGCCTCAACCCCGACCTTGGGTTCATGTCACATTACAGGTGACCCCACTGCACTATACATACATACCGACACACACACACACACACATACAGGCACTCCTATACACACACATACACACGGACACACATATACACAGGCACTCACACACGCCCTTACAGACACAAACACTCCCACACTCACACATGCATCCTCTCAGAGACTTAGACCACTCTACACTCATGCAAGCACATGTAACTCTCTCTCACAGACACTCACAACCCCCCACCCCCCACACACACACATATACTCCCACACTCACACATGCACCCCCTCACAGACGTAAGACACTCTGATCTCACTACACACACATATACACTCTCTCTCACACTCAAAACCCCCAACCCAGACAAATGCACACACACACAGACACAAAGACCCACATGCACACACATATTTTGTGGGATGAATTTGTACTTGCAGAGTTACATTGTACTTTGTTCAAAAACTGCATGAATTCATGCAAAACTCTGTTATCTCACTTTTTAGATTAGAATTAGTCTAAACATCATGGCATAGACCGAGAACACAGGGGGCTAACACCTTCAACATATTGTCTAGCCAACACCAATTGTTACAGTTAACCTGAGAATGCAACTTTTAAAAAAAAGGTTTTGTGATTTTCACATGAAAGAAGTGAAACTATCATGGTGTTCGAACAGATGAAAGACTCAACAGATAATCAAGGTATTTTTCAATGAATAATTTCAGTTACATCACACTGTAAACTTTTGCTATAAATTCTGTGCCTTACAATTGTGTCCTCCACAACCACCTGATGAAGGAGCGGTGCTTCAAAAGCTAGTGCTTCCAATTAAACCTGTTGGACTATAACCTGGTGTTGTGTGATTTTTAACTTTGTACACCTCAGTCCAACACCGGCATCTCCAAATCGTAACACGAGATATGTGAGTACCAACATACAAGGTATAACTTTGGCTTTGTGTTTTAGTGTAAACTTAATCAGCAGCCAGATTCACGTTTCTCTCAATTTTTATTTCCATTAAAGTCAGACAGACTGTGATTATGCAGCAAAAATGCAAAATAATTTCAATCTCATTGATTTCAAGGGGAAGTGAAACTGGGAAGGGTAAGAATCAATCCAATCCAACTGCTTTTTTTTAATGACAGTGTAAAGTAAATTTCAAATACTCCCAAGGTTTTGCATAACTTTGATTTACTTGTGGACCACCTCACACCTCCTGAGGTATCAGCCAACAGATCTTCAGTTACTACAGCAGACAACTTCCACAACCCACTCAGGTTTTCTGTATGTCTGGGGAAGGATGTTGTGACTCTGGGACAGGATGAACTGGAAAATTGCTGTCAATGCAATCCAGTTATTTTGAAACATTCTGCGGATGTTATTGAATTCCAAGAAATATTTTACATGAGATAAAGACCATTTGAACAGATTACAAGATAAAGAATGGGTTAAGAATGGGGCTGGATTCAACCAGTACTGAAAATGTATACATTGATATAGATCTGTAAGCTCAGGGTAATATTTATATATTATCATGGGTATATACATAAATAAGTACATAACTAATATATTTATGACTTAAATGTATACTCAGGGATATCCTACTCTTGTTATATGGACTCCCTGCAGTTACAGACAGGAGAAGTGACGACAGACCCAGATCAATGAGCAACTTGCAAGTTTCTGATGCTGCTAGGTTTATTTAATGAAAGTGGACAAGTTTATTATTATAATCAGCAAATGAGAGAAACACAGCAGCCATACCATCACCAGGCTGCACAGAGAGACCCCCAATGCTCACTACTAACAACAATGGACTCTCCATTGGAACTGGTGAGTGGACCAAATGATACAAATAATCGTGACACTACAATATTGCTTGGGGTCGGAGCCACTTCTTTGTCAAAGATGGAAGTCATGTTAGAATGAAGACACTCTTAATCTGCTAACCATTAAAATTGTGATTCTGCTTTACAAGTCATCCCATTTCTTTATCTTTCTTTCATTTCTATTAGCTTTACTTTTTCTCCTGCCTCTCCTCCTTTGTTATATCTTAGCACGTCGCCTCTCATTTCCTTTATCTGAATCCAGCACCCCTCTGTGTTCTTTCATCCTTGCTGTTCTCGTTATTAGCCCTCAAATAAGTTCAGAGAAACCCAAAGGCTTTCATAATCCTCTCTGCCCAGGAGACCTGCTAGAGCCAAATCTCATCAACTTCTTTTCCATCATATTCATGTCACCCCCGACAGTCCCATGAACATAGACTTAAGGGTTTTGGAAGGCAATCCAGAAGAGATTTGAGCAACAATGATCTGGTATTCACTTCATATAAAGATGGTGGAAGTGAAGGCAATTGATGATTTCAAGTGGATGAGCACAAGAGAAATGAACATGAAGAACTGTAGAGAGGCTGAGTGGATGGCTCTCCAATGAGTTAGCATGAACTCAATGAATTGGATGGCTTGCTTCTATACTATATGGGTGAAAATTAAGGTCCTTTTTGTGGTTTGTTTGGAGTGGAAAAGATATTTAATTGGCAGAATGATAAAATGCCTGACTTTGCCACCATGTCACCTCTTGGTTAAAAACAAAAATGACTGCAGATGCTGGAATCCAAAGTAGACGAGCAGGAGGCTGGAAGAACATATCATGTCAGGCAGCATCAGGAGGTGGAGTTGTCAACATTTCGGGTATTAACCCTTCCTCAGGACTGAAGAAGGATTGCACCCAAAATGTTGACTTCTCCACCTCCTGATGCTACCTGGCTTGCTACGTTCTTCCAGCCTCCTGCCTGTCTACTGTCCTACCTCTGCCAGAATTACATGTGGCATGGGAGGACCCAATGTCTACTTTCCTGGCTCACCACCAATCGAGACCCTGAAGTGGCCGATTAGTAAACGCTCATCACCTCTGGTATTAATCCAGTGTGAGATTTCCATGATATACAAACTGAGCAGCCTGTTTGCGGTCTCCTGGAGGCAAAGGATCGAGGGAGGAGGGCTTTCTCATTCAAAGGTGCTCAGTGCCTGAGTGTGGGATGTAGGTAGGGAGGTTCTATTGAGAGTCATTCTTCTCCGCTGTCCCCTTGAACCACCCTCTCCACAAAACCCCTCCCAAACAATACGAGCCTATAATCTGGAATGCTCCTTGATCCTGGACTCCAAGTGGATGGCTTGGACATGAATTTTGAAAAAAAAAACGACCAGAATGTGAAGTCGGAAGAAGCTTTTCTCTCAACACCACATTGAAACTATGGGCATCAGCCAAACAGGCAATACTTTTCCAGCCTCCCACACCCCTTTGCTATCCCAGGCTCATGATAAGCCTGATAATTGCTTTCTCGCTGCTCACTTTTGTTTTTCTCATGCCCAGATTTGCTTGGTATCCTTGCTCATCAGTGCATTTTTACTTGAAAGTGGGTTTGAGCCCTTTCTAGGTCAATGTACACACAGCTCATGTGTTTCTTGATCATGATCTCATTACTAATTAAATAGTGTGAGATAAAATTCAAATGTTTCACGGGTTTGGTCCTCAGAGAATAAGCAAATCTCTAATTAAAGGAACCAGAAGTGAAAGTATCTCAACCAGTAACTTTACAATTGGAAACCTGAGTTAGGCTGCTCAGCCAGTTAAACCTATTTGTAATTTAATCAAGTCTTTTGATGGGTTAAGTTTCTTTACGTTTAGTGCAGTGTGGAAATTCTTCTGAAGAAATTTCCAAACAGGATAAGGCAGGTATTCAATTCATCATGATCGTGAATGATGTGAATGTGAAGTGAAAAAGACAGGACAAGTGAAGGAAAAGATAAATGACTATAAACAATCTGGAATGCTTTTTGCTGTTTGAAAAAGGTGAGCTAAAATTGGTGGGTTATATTACAATAGTTGAGAAAGATGTAATGGTTATTTTTAACAGGTGTGTTGTGCATCTGAAACATCAAGTATATTTTTTGATCAAATGAACAGGCACGTCACATGAGTAATAGATCAGCCAAGAAATTTGATTGGTTGTAACGATCACTGATGTTCCTAACTCATAATTACCGCTCAGCTGTTGAGCCAGTTGCCCATGTCTGTAATAGAGGAGTGAGAAATTGGGATTCACAGACACCATTTAAAAACGCTCAGCGTTTCCTAAAAGGAAGTGATATCCAGCTACCAACAGCAAGGAAATAAATGGCTTTAAGAGTTGTCTGATTGGGTGTCTGGGTACCTGGAAACATTCTGAAAGTTTTGGTCCAGTTGATGGTCAGGAGCGAGAGAATCCCTTTTCCCCTAGAAGTCAGAAAGTCTTCTGCCAATGTTTCTGCCACTATGGAGCTGCTCGTGGTATCACAATGTAGGGACATTTGTTTATTGGATGTAGGTGCAATGCAGGAAAAGTTTCAATTATCTCTTATTTACTTGTGTAATGGCCTGCATTTATTGCCCATGCCTATTTGCCCTTGAGAAGGTTGTGGTGAGCTGCCTTCTTGAAGCGCTGCAGTCCGTGTGCTGTAGATTGACCCACAATGCCATTCGGGATGCAATTCCAGGATCTTGACCCAGTGACAGTGAAGGAAGGGCAACATATTTCCAAGTCAGGATGGTGACTGGCTTGAAAGGATCCTTGCAAGTAATGGTGTTCTCATCAATCTGTTGACCTTGTCCTTTTAGATAGAAGTGATTGTGCATTTGAAAGGTGCTGCCTGAGGATCTTTGCTACATTTCTGCAATGCTTCTTGTAAAGGTACTGCTGCTACTAAACATTGCTGGTGGAGGGTATGGATTCTTGTGGATATGGTGCCAATCAAACAGACAGCCTTGTCCTGGATGGTATTGAGCTGAATGAGTTTTGGTGGAGCTGCACCCTTCTAGGCAAGTAGAGAGTATTCCATCATAGTCCTGACTTGCATCTTATAAATAGTGAAAGACTTTGGAGAGTCAGGAGGTGTGTTACTTGCCACAGTATTCTTAGCCTCTGACCTGCTCTTATAGCCATTGTGTTTATGTGGTGAGTCCAGTTGAATTTCTAGTCAATGGTAAGTCCCCCAGGATGTTTATAGTGAAGGATTCAGTGATGTTAATGCCCATTGAATGTCAAGGTTAGTTTGTCTCTTATTGGATATGGTCATTGCCTGGCATTCATTTGTTATGAATGTTACATTACTTATCTGCCCAAACCTGGATATTGTCCAGATTTTGTTGCATTTGAATATGGGGACTGCTTCAGTATCTGAGGAAACATGAATGGTGCTGAACATTGTGCAATTATTGACTAACATCCCTACTTTTGGACTTTAGGATGGATGGAAAGTTGTTGATGAAGGAGCTGAAGATGGCCTGAGCCTTGGATGCTAACTGAAGGACTCATGCAGAGATGTTCTGGAGCGGAGATGACTGACCCCGATAACCATAACCATCTTCCCATGTGTCAGGTTTGACTCCCAGAGATTTTTCCCCGGATAACCATTGATTCTAGTTTTGCTTGATCTCCTTGATGGGTTATGACATTTAAAAGGAATTTGAAGAAAGGGAAGTAGGGACACAGGATATACTCTGGGTTGGAAAGTTTAGAGCTCATTTTTGAAAGTGGCTGGCTACTGACATTCTGGCTCAGGTCTGTTATGAACAAGGTTCGAAGGAGTACACGGATTCTTTCCTAGTTTCACTTCTCCATTGGTGATGATAAATGTATATTGAACCAGACTGCTGATGTGGCCAGTTATGTAAGTTTCAGCTGATATTAGGTTTATTAACTCAGGGAATGTGCATGTCACAGGAATCAGAATTAGCCCTCATACCCATCCCTAATTTTCCTTGAGATATTAGTTGTGAACTACCTTATTGAACTGCCACAGTCTTTTTTGTGTAGGTGCACCCCACCCACAATTCTACTGGGGAGAAAGTTCCAGGATTTTGACCCTGGAAACAGTGATATTTTTCAAAGTCAGGATGATGACTGGCTAAAGGGCATTAGTGAACAGGATAAGCTTTTATACTATTGTTTCAAGGTCGTCATCTTTTTAAAATTCCAGATTCCTTAAATTCAAGCTCCATCATCTTTCATGGTAGGATTTAAAGCCATGTCCCCAGAACTGTGGCTGTGTGTGTGTGTGGGTTACCAGTTCAGTGACAATACCACCACTTCATTGCTTTGCCTCCCCTCCATTCCCTCTATTACTCTTGATCCCAGATCTATTTATGACATTAGATTATATCAAGACATTGCAATTGGATACCAATAAAAATAGATCGGTGAAACTTTACATTTGTGTGTGAGGTGTTTAAACGTAGGATACATAGTAGGCCGGATGGACCAAAGGTTCTTTACCCATGAGGAATTTTTATTCTTAAGTTTATAGTAACACAACTCCCACTATCATATTTTGTATAACACAAGTATGGGAGGTGTGATAGTTACTCCTTTATGGATGGAAATACTTTCAATGCATTGATAGCTTGCTGGCTTAGATGCACTAAGTTTCAATTTAAGGAGGCACTTGGGCATGTGTCGGGAACAAGTAGATTCTCAAAAGCAAGGTTTTGTGAAGCATTTTCAGATTCTGTAATGAGGTCTGACCTATTCATGATTAATTAAGCCACTAATGAGGTTTACAAATTGACTGTTGATCTCTATTGCTTAACCATTTAAAAAACACCTCATCATTTTTATACTAAATCTCTTGATTATTAAGAGTTTGCTCCTTGATATATAAGGTAATGAAGTTGGCATGTTTGATCATCGTCTGACACAAATGGTATTTTGAAAGGTTAATAACATTACAAATTTCAGGAATAGGAATAATTGTCAACTGAAGATGGCACCATCTAGTGCTAAAATAAGGACAGTTTAATGCTTTGTGTTTATGCCCATCTGCAACTGGATTGATGAAGTCCAACTTTATTTTATAATTTTTGCTCACAATGAACCAAAAACTTTCATTCCGACACTTTGAGCTGGAATCCAATCCAGGCCAAGGAGCTGAAGTATAATTTAATAATTTAAATAATTTAATTTAATAATTCTACATTATTTAGTCCCAGTCAGATGAATAATCTTACCTTCACATTAGTAAATATTTTAAACCTAATTCCATAACAATTACAGACAATCCCTCACAATTAAAAGGCTAGTCTATCATTGAATCAGTTAAAATGCTACAACCACTATCCACTGAGGAATGCTGACTTGACACATCTGCGTTCATTATGTAAAATGTTATCATTCATTTTCTTGCTGTTGATAGATGAACCAAATGAACCATAATAAAATAGAAAATTTAATATGATTTCAGGTTTATAGTGACAAGTAAACCACCAAACACAGGACTTTCTGTTGATTTATTATGACTGTTAAAAATAGCTACAGTCTACCAAAGCTGTTTCTCTTTCAAGATGTTATTTTGTTTACCAATGTCAATGTAAGTTTTTCCAAGCAATTCTCTGTTTAACTACTATGTGCCCATGCCCTGCTCCAATATCAGTATGAGACATGTAGTATTATGTCTGATTCTGAGTTACTTGTGGATGCATTCATATTTTTAAAAATCTTAAATGCAATGTGGGCAAGGCTGGCTAGGTCAGCATTTATTGCCCATCCCTCATTGTGCTTCAGAAGGTAATGGTGACCTATCTTCTTAACTTGTTGCCTGTATGATGTAAGTACACCCACAGTGTTGTCAGGGAGCAAGTTCCATGATTTTGACCCAACCACAGTGAAGGATCAGTTCTAAGTCAGAATGGTGTGTGGCTTGAAGAAGCCTCAATGAGTTGCTGCAGTGCATCTCATAAATATTATGCATCATTGGTGAAGATGGTGAATATTGAAGGTGGTGGATGGATTGCTGCTTTATGTGATGCTAGGGACCTCTGGAGGAGGCTGAGATGGATTTTCCACTTGGCATTTCTGACTGAAGGTCAAAGTGTTTCAGCATTTTCTATTGCTCTTTTGTGCTGGGATCCCTAACATTGACAATAGGTACATTTGTGGAAACTCTTCTCCAGTTAGTTGTTTAATTGTCTATCACACTGCAAAGCTGGTTGTCCCTGAACTACAGAGCTTAGGTCTATTCCATCAGTTGTGGGATTACTTAGCCCTGTCCATTGCATGGTGTCTTCTATATGTGGAGCACAAACAGTCTTGTATTGTAGCTTCTTGTGTTGAATGCCTGATTCTTCTCCTTGCATGCCCTCCTGCATTCCCCATTGGGAATCAGGATTGACCTCTAGCTTGATGCTAATGGTAGGCTGGGAATTTGTCAGGCCTTGAGGTTGCTGATTGTGGTAAAATACAATCCTGCTGCAACTGAGATCCACAGTGTCTCATTAATTTTTGAATTGTTACATCTCAAAATCCATCCCATTTTGACACAGTGGGAGTGCCACACTATATGAGGGAGGGTATCTTCAGTGTGAAGATGGGGCTTTGTCTCCACAGCGATTGTGCAGTTATCACTCCTACCAATACTGTCTGGGGCAGATATATTTGCAAAAAAAGACTGGTATGAACAATGTCAAGTGGGCTTTTTCCTTTCAATTGGCTGTCTCTTGACCTGCTGCAGACAGTCTAGCAGTATGTCATTTGGGACTTGACTAAATCAAGCAGTAGAGGTGCTACTGAGCCACTCATCTTGATGAACTTTGAAGTCTCCAATCCAGAGTACATTCTGTGCACTTACCACACTCTCAGTGCTTCCTCCAAAAGGCTTTCAACATGGAGAAATACAGATGCATCAGCTGAGGTGTGGGTAAGTGCTAATAAGCAAGTTTTACCATGTCTGACCTGAATCATGAGATACCATAGGTTCTCATGTGGCTAGGGATGGCTCCTAGGGTAGTTGCCTCGCAATGGTATACCATTGTGCTGCAATTTCTGGTAGGTCTGTCATGTTGGAGAAATAGGATGAACCTAGAGGTGGTGAGTATGGAGCTGGCATCATTGTAAGGCATGATTTGTTGGATATGAGTGGAGTTTAGAAGACCGAGGGGTTCAGCAGGTAATAGGAACGGCAAATGGAGTATTAGCGTTTATTCCAAAGTGAGTGGATGAAATAGGAAAGTCTTGCTAATGCTATACAAGGCATTACTTTGACTGCATCTGGAATACCACAAACAGTTTTGGTCCCCTCATTTAAGGAACAATCTATTGGCATTGGCAGCAGAAGATTCACTAGGTTGATCCTTGACATGGAGAGATTGTCTTATGAGGAGAGGCTGAGCAGAATGGAACTGTTCTCTTTGGAAATTAGGAGAAAGAAAACCATCTTGAGGTTTACAAGATTCTTAAGGGGCTTGATAGAGTAGATACAGAGAGGTTGTTTCCTGTTGTGGGAGAGTCTAGGACTCGAGAATATAATCTCAGAATAAAGGGTGGTCTAACAAGAACAGAGTTGGGGAGAAAGTTATTATGGCAGAAGTAAATTTCTGTGATTCTTTAATACAGAGAGCTGTCGAGGCTGGGTTGTTAAGTATATTCAAGGCTACGATAGACAGATTTTTAATCAGTAAGGGAATCAAGTGTTATAGGGAAAAGACAAGAACGTGGAGTTGAAGATTATTAGATCAGCCATGACCTCGTTGAATGGTGGAGCAGATTTGATGGCACACACATTTTAAAAGGGACTGTACAAAGACACAAAACTGTATTTTGTTCTCCTACTAACTATAGGAGAACAAAATAAACAAGTTAAATGTCTGAAAACACATCTGTATTTTAAAAAATGCAAAATATTTGGAGCAATGAAATTTGACACTCCTCTCTGCTATAAACTGTTAGCACAAGCTATATAACATGATTGTCGGATCATAGGCTCTATCCAGGCCCAATCTTCCTATCCTGCCTTTCCTAAATTTAACATCCCTGTAAGTCCTGTGGGTGAAAACCCAAAACCAAGAAACTCACTGCAGACTCTCCCAGTTTTCCAATTAATGATGGTATATATTGTCAGAACGCAATATTATTATTTCCCGAGTTCATCTGGTTGCCCTTCACTCTGGTATTGTGGAAAAATTCAAGTATTTGCAAACAGCTGCATGCCAGGCACCATGTTTTCTTGTCAGCTGTCGCCTGCCATGAATCAATCTCCCTCTGAACTGTAAATCTCCTGCGATTAGGTTTCAGTATTCCAGGGCGCTCTCCAATCCCCACTCCGTTATAATTAGCAATTAGTGAAAAACATGAGCAAGCGCTTTCAAATAAGCAGACATGTGATAGTCCTTTAAAAGAGTTTTTTATATTGATGCTTGTTCTTCTTTGACAGTGAAATTTATATATCTGTCATTGTGAAGAATACCCTTTATTGATGGAGTTAGCTTAAATGACTATGAGCTCAGTCTTAATTGTTTTTCTGTGAGTTGCATCAAGTACTTTTGGAGAGTTTCTCACAACTTTGCCTCAGGGTTTGTTGCTCAATCTAACCAAATATGCCTCATTAACTACTTATCCCACTCCTATGGTGTCCCTCATATCTGATTCCAACCCCATCTTGCCTGTATCATTCCTAGAACAACCTGAACTCACTAGATATTCATCTTGTAACCTTGCTATCTTTAAAGGCTGTTGGGCACTTGGGCAAGTGTTGATAATTTAGCAATGTAATGGCAAAGCAGCCACAAAGCCGTCTGCCCACGGCACATGGCTGGCACGGTTGACATTCCTTCTGACATTTAACCCATTCTCTTACCCTAGTCACCGTCTAACCACCATCTAGTCACACCATTTGCCTGTCTGTGGCTACGTCTGTTGTGAACAACTTCTCCAAATCACTGCTACCCTTTCTCCAAAGCCCACTGTCATTATTATCATAAGGGAACACTACACATGGACAAGCAATTGGACAATTTCAAACATGACTTTTTATTTGCAGTCACAAAGAGTAAGCACAATCAAGATGAGTAGAGGCTGAGGTTGTTGTTGTAATGCAAAACAAATGCTGACATGATGATTAGCAGCAATGGTTTCATGGACCACAAGATCACAGAAGTATTAATGGTCCAGAAGGAGGCATTTCAGCCCATTTTTCTGCACTGGCTCTTCAAATGACAATCAATACCCAGTGCCATTTTCCTGCTTTTTCCCAATCTCCTTGCATAACAGTTCTATCCAAATAACTGTCCGATGCCCTTTTAAATGACTCAGGTGAACATGCATTCACTATGCTTCCAGGCAATGCAAATTTTCCTACATCACATTTGCTCCTTTTGTAAACCACTCTAAATCTATGCTATCTCATTCTTGATCATTTTACAAGTGTGAATAGTCTCTCCTTATTTACTTTATCCAGCCACTTGTGATTTTGAAAATCACTATCAGGTCTAATTTTGGCCTTCTGCTCGCCGAAGAGGGCAGTCTCAATGTCTTCAGTCTATCCTTGTTCCTCATTCCTGGAACAATTCTCGCAAACCTCTTCTGCAATCTCTCCAATGTATTCACATCCCTCCTGAAGTGTGCTGCCAAACATTGTACATAATACTCTATCTAAGGTCTAACAAGTTTCTTAGACAAGTTCAACATCACCTCCTTGTTTTTGTACTCTATGCTCTTATTAATAATACTGAGGATAATGTTTGCTTTATTAACTATTCTCTCCACTTATTCTGCTCTCTTGAATGATCTGTGCACATATACACCCAGGTCCCTTTGCTTTTGCTCTCCCTTTAGAATTGTACACCTATTTTGTTTGGTTATTCATGTTCTTCCTACCAAACTGCATCACTGCATACCTCTCTGCATTGAATCTGCCACCTGTGTGTCCACTCCACCAATCTGTGAATATCCTTTTGGAGTTCTGCACAGTCCTCCTCATAGTTTACCATTCTTCCAAGTTTTGTATCATCTGTAAGTTTTGAAATTGTCTTCTGCGCACCATTAATATTTATCAGGAAATGCAAAGTCCCAATATCAAACCAGGGAACTGCACGACAATCCTTCTTCCAGCCTGAAAAATACCCATTTTCCATTATTCGCTCTTTCCTATCGCTTCACCAATTTTTTATCCATTTTGCCAATTTTCCTGTTTATTCCATGACATGTATCTCCACCAAACCACCCCTCCCCCCACCCCGCTACCTTCATTGAAGTTAAACTGACTGGTATATAGTTGCTGGGATTATCCTTACAGCCTTTCTTGAACAAGGCTGTAAGGACTGCAATTCTGTTATCCTCTCGAACTTGCTCCAGGTCTAAGGAAGACTTAAGGAATATGCTGCTTATGTCTGCAATTTCTACTCTCATTTCCTTTAATATCAGGAAGTGACTAGGTCTCACGCCCAGAGAATTAGACAAGAAGCAAAACAGCCTGGGAAACAGGTGATGATTTGGAAATTCTGTTATCAGATCCATCTTCTGAAAGTTTAACTCAAAGGGATGTAATTTTTGGGAATGGGGCTAATATGCTTTGTCCATCTTTTTTTAGTAAAAATGCAATGAAACTAATTTAGATTTGAGAGAGTTATAGCAGCAGCCTAATCAGGAATGAATCAAAAACAATACTTGAGTGCCTGCACTTGAAAGACAAAATGTTAAGAGGAAATTACCTCAAATACCAGCTGATGAAGAATGGACAGAGAGAAAAACAAAAGAACAAAGAATCATACAGCACAGGAACTGGCCCTTCAGTCTTCCAAGCCTGCACTGACATGTTTTGCCTTTCCATACTAAAACTGTCTTCACTTACAGGATCCCTATCCCTCTATTCCCTTCCTATCCATGGATTCATCCAGGTGCTTCTTGAATGTTGCTATTGTGTCGGCTTCCACCACCTCCTCTGGCAGCACATTCTAGGCACTCACCAGCCTTTGTGTGAAAAGCTTACTTCGCACATCTCTTTTAAACTTCTCCCCTTGCACCTTGAACCTGTGTCCCCTAGTGATTGACTCATACTTTCCACTCTATCCATGCCATTCACAATCTTTGGAAGTTCTATCAGGTTGCCCCTCAATCTTCTGTATTCCAGTAAAATCAAACCCAAGCTGTCCAAACTTTCTTCATAGCTAAACTCCCCTATACCAGGCAACATCCTGGTAAAACTTTTCTGTACCCTCTCCAAAGCATTCATATCCTTCTGGAAATGCAATGACCAGAACTGTACGTGATCAGATAGTTCATCGGATCCTATCTGACTTTTGTAATCAGATTTTACAAGAGGCTAACAATGGCAGGTCACTTGGGTATTATGAAAACACAAGATAAAATAGTATAACGTTTTAATAGACCAGGATGGCAAATCAATTTTTTGCCAGACAGACCAGACATGTCTGATATTCGGGATATTCCTGAAGAAGGGCTTATGCCCGAAACGTCGATTCTCCTGTTCCTTGGATGCTGCCTGACCTGCTGCGTTTTCCAGCAACACATTTTCAGCTCTGATATTCGGGATACCATAGCATCAATTAAATTTGCATTTCTAAATTTAATACCAGCTTTGATGAAACATTTAGTAAGTTCTTAATAGATTGTATAAGATCCTCGACCTAAAGCCAGGAATGGAAACAAATTGTTTTTAATAATTTTGGATATTTCCAAAAGAAACCCTGAAATAATGTCTTCAGGAAAGGTTACTGCAAAGTTATGATGGAAAAGTTAAGTCAATTTTTTTATACAAGGTATGGATTACCCAAAGCAATACAGACAGATCAAGGATCAAATTTTAAGTTGCTAATATTCAAGGAAATGAGGATTGGTTTGGAAATTAAACAATTTACCACCACCTTCACAACTACAGCTAGTGATGGGCAATAAATGCTGGCCAGCCAGTGATGTCTATGTCCCAAAAATGAACTCAAATGTACATTTTCCGCTTATCACCAAAATCTCAAGGTGCTTTTGGAAAATGGCATCAAACTTTGAAGATGATGAATAGAGCTTATAGCCAAGAATGTCTTAATGATTGGAAAAGGGAATTCCTTTGTTACTATTTGTCATGAGGAACAATTCTAGTAAGTCCACAGGATTTAGTCCTGTTGAACTAATATATGAGCATGGGGTGACTTAAACTAATTCAAGAAAAATTAATAACCCAAAGCAATGTTTCTAACTTATATCTCAAATTTCTGAGAGAAGCTAACTAATGCTTGAGAGTATACAAAAAGACTCAAGATCAAAGTGTGGTTGCAAGAGATAAGGTGTTAGTATTGTTACTTGTTTCTGAGAATCCTTAAAACAAGTTCAGAAAAAGAATCACATCAGACTCAACAGCACTTTATGTTTTTGATTTCATGAAAAGAAACATTTACCTCATCAAATCTAAAAGAAATTCAATATTTCTTTCATTTAGTTTCATTCATGGGATGTGGGCATCGCTGGCTGGCCAGCATTTATTGTCTGTCACTAGTTGCTGGGGGTGAGCTGCCTTTTTGACCCACCGCAGTCCATGTGCTGTAGGTTGGCCCACAATGCCCTTAGAGAGAGAACTCCAGGATTTTGACCCAGCAACAATGAAGGAATGGTAATATATTTTCAAGACAGGACAATGAGTGGTTTGGAGGGGCTCTGTATTTGCTGCTCTTTTCTTCGAGATGGAGGTTGTTATGGGTTTAGAAGGTACTGTCTGAAGATCTTTGGTAAATTTCTTAGTGCATCTTGTAATTTGTACACTACTGCTAATGGGCATTGATGGAGGAGGGAGCGGATGCTTGTGGATGTGGTACCAATCAAGCAGACTGCTTTGCCCTGGATGTTGTCAAGCTTCTTAAGTGTTGTTAGAGCTGCAATCATCCAGACAAGTGGGGAGTATTCCATCACACTTCTGACTTGTGCCTTCTGACAAGCTTTGGAGAATCAGAAGATGAGTTACTAACTGCAGATTTCCTAGTCTTTGACCTGCTCTTGCACATGGGGAGTCTACTTAAGTTTATGGTCAATGGCAATCTTCAAGATATTGATAGAGATTACTCAGTGATTGTAACACCATTGAATGTCAAGGGGAGGTGGTTAGATTGTCTCTTGTTGATGATGGCCATAGCCTGGCATTTGTGTGATGCAAATGTAACTTGCCAGTCATCAGCCCAAGCCTCGATATTATCCGGATCTTTTTGCATTTGAACATAAAGTGCTTCAGTGTCTGAGGAGTCACGAATAGTACTGAACTCGTGTAATTATCGGCGAACATCCCTGCTGCTAACCTTACAATGGAAGGAAGGTCATTGATGAAACAGCTGAAGATGCGAGGGCCTAGGACACTACCCTGAGGAACTCCAGCAGAGATTTTCCAGAGCTGAGGTGACTGACCTCCAACAACCATAACCATTTTCCTACGTGTCAGGTAGTAATGATGTCAGGAGTTGAGTGGTTCTGGCAGAACGCAAACTGAATGTCACTGAGCGGGTTATTGCTGACTGGGTGCTGCTTGATAGCACTGTTGATGATACCGTCTGTTTACTGATGATCAAAAGTAGATAGATGGAACAGTAATTAGCTGGGTTGGATTTGTACAGGACATAGATATTCAACTTTGCACAGTGTCAGATACATGCCAGTATACAGTTGTACTGGAAGAGCCTGGCTAAGGATGTGACAAGTTCTGGAACACAAGTCTTCGGTATTATTGTTAGAATATTATCAGGCCTTTGCAATATCGAATTCCCCCAGCTGTTTCTTGATATCACATGGAGTGAATTGATTTGGCTAAATCTGTGATGCTGGGAACCAATTGAGGAGGCTGAGATGGATCATCCACTAGGCATTTCTAGCCAAAGGTTGCTGCAAATGCTCCAGACCTATCTTTTACACTGATGTGCTGGACTCTTCTATCATTGAGATAAGAGATAAGTGTTGACAGTCCACCGCCATTCACGACTTGATCTAGCAGCAGTGCAAATCTTAAATCTGATCATTTGTTTGTAGGATCTCTTAGCTCTATCACTTGCTGCTTATGCTTTTTGGCACAAAACTAGCCCTGTTTGGTAGTTTTTTCAGGTTGACATCTAATCTTTAGATATGCCTGGTGCTGCTCCTGGCGTGTCCTCTTGCATTCTCCATTGAGCCAGGGTTAATTCCCTACCTTGATGGTAATGTGTGAATGAGGGATATGCCAAGCCATGAGGTTACAAATTGTGCTGGAGTACAATTCTGCTGCTGTTGATGACCCACAGCACCTCATCAATGCCGAGTCTTGAGTTGTTAGATTGTTCAGTAGTCTATCCTATTTCGCACAGTGATAATGCCACACAACACAATGGAGGTTATTCTCAATGTGAAGGCAAAACTTTGTCTCCACAGGGACTGTGAAGTGGTTACTCTTACTGATAGTATCATGGACAGATGCATCTGCAGTGAGCAGATTGGTAAGGATGAGCTCAATTATGTTTTTCCCTCTGGTTGGTTCCCTCATCACCTGCTGCAGACCCAGTCCACCAGCTATGTCCTTTAGGACCAGACCAGCTCAATTAATATGATGTAAATTTTATGTACTGGACAGGAGAAATAATTGATGAGTGCATCATATTAACATGTAGCAAAGGTGACCTTTGTGATGATAGTTCAGAGAGAGCCTTACATGATAAGCATCAAATATTGAGTTTTGTGATTGCAGATGGACTTTTTCAGTGCATGGTCATAACATTTGGAATGAAAAATACACCAATAACATTTTAAGAGTTAACCAATAAAGAGTTTGAAGGACTTGGTAATTGTACTATTTACATTCACAATTAGGTTTCTTTTTGCCAAGGAAGGGAAGAACATTTACATCATTTGATAGAATTGTTTGATCAGGTACTAAAGGCTAATTTGGTTCTAAATTTGGCTAAGGATGAATTTGCCAGGAAAAGGTGACTTTTTTGGGCTATCCACAGGAGATGGACGAGATACTAAACAAATATTTTGTGTCAGTATTTACTGTGGAGAAGGACATGGAAACTAGGGAACTTTGGAAAATAAATAGTGATGTCTTAAAAAGAACCCACATTACAAAAGAGGAGGTGCAGGATATCTTAAAATGCATAAAGGTAGATAAATCCCTGGACCCTGATCAGGTGTACCCCAAGACATTGTGGGATGCTAAGGAAGAAGTTGCGGTGTCCATAGCAGAGATGTTTGTATCACAGCCATGGGCGAGGTGCTGGAACACTAAAGAGTGGCTAATGTTGAACCATTACTTTAGAAAGGCTGCAAGGAAAAGCCAGGAAATTATAGACTGGTGAGCCTGATGTCAGCTGTGAGTAAGTTGTTGGAGATTTATGGACATTTGGAAAGGCAAGAACTGATTAGAGAGAGTCAGCAAGGCTCTGCATGGGAAATCATATCTTACAAACTTGATTGAATCTTTTGAAGAGATGACCAAAAATATATATGAAGGCAGAGTGATAGACGTTGTCTACATGGGCTGCAGCAAGGCTTTTGACACGGTTCTGCATGGTAGACTGGTTGGTAAAGTTATATCATATGGAATCCAGGTTCAGCAAGCCAATTGGATACAAAATTGGCCTGACACTAGGAGACAGAGGGTTGTTGTTTGGACTGGAGGCCTATGACCAGTGGTATGCTGAAGGAGGTTATTAAACGGAAAGGGTTCAGAAAAGATTTACAAGGATGTTACTAAGACTGGAAAGTTTGAGTTATAAGGAGAGGATGGATAGGCTGGGACTTCTTCCCCAGCAGCATAGGAGGTTGAGGGGTGAACTTATAGAGGTTTGTAAAATTATGAGAAGCAGGGATAAAGTGAATAGTCAATGTCTTTTCCCTCAGTTAGGGAAGTCCAAAATTAGAGGGCATAGGTTGAAAGGTGAGAAGGGAAAGATTTAAATGGGTCTAAGAGGGACAACATTTTCACACAGAGTCTGGTGTGTATATGGAATCAACTCCCAGAGGAAGTGGTAGAAGCAAGCGCAATTACAACATTTAAAAGATATTTGGACAGGTACATGAATAGGAAAGTGGTTTTTAAGAAGGTTTGTAGCTCAGATTGAGATTCTGGATGTAAGTTTGCTCGCTGAGGTGCAAGGTTTGTTTTCAGACATTTCGTCACCATACTAGGTAACATCATCAGTGAGCCTCTGGTGAAGCACTCTTGATATGGCTGGCTTTTTTTTAATATGTTTAGATTTCCTTGGGTTGGTGACGTCATTCCCAGGGGTGATGTCATTTCCTGTTCTTTTCCTCAGTGGGTGGTAAATAGGATCTAAGTCAATGTGTTTGTTGATAGAGTTCTGGTTGGAATGCCATGCTTCTAGGAATTCTCATGTGTGTCTCTGTTTGGCTTGTCTTAGGATGGATGTGATGTCCCAATTGAAGTGGTATCCTTCCTCACCTGTATGTAAAGATACTAGTGAGAGTGGGTCATGTCTTTTTGTGGCTAGATGATATTCATGTATCCTGCTGGCTAGTTTTCTGCCTGTTTGTCCAATGTAGTGTTTGTTACAGTCCTTGCAAGGTATTTTGTAAATGACAGTAGTTTTGCTTCAACCAGAACTCTATCAACAAAAACATTGATTGGATCCCATTTACCACCACTTGAGAAAAAGAACTGGAAATGACATCACCACAGGAAATGAAATTACCACAGAAAATGACATCACCAAACCAAGGAAACCTAAACATGTGAATAAAAATTGGGCCAAACCACCGGAGGCTCACTGATGATGTTACCTAGCATGGTGATGAAACATTTGAAAACAAACCTTCCAGCTTAGTGAACAAACTTACTCTTGGCTACCTTCTCCCCAGCCCATTTATCTCTCCACTCCAGATGCTCCCTGTCTTCATTCCTGATGAAGGGCTTTTGCCCGAAATGTCGATTTTCCTGCTCCTCGGATGTTGCCTGACCTGCTGTGCTTTTCCAGCACCACTCTAATCTAAACTTACATCCATGAATAGGAAAGGTTTAGAGGGATATAGGCCAAACATGGACAAATGGGCTTGGTTCAGTTTAGGAAGCCTGGTTGGCATGGATGAGTTGGACCGAAGAGTCTGTTTCCATGCTGTATGATACTATGACTCTATAACTCTACCAATTAGAGAAGAAAAAATACAGAATATGTTGCAGCTTGCTGTGCCTAAGATTAAATTTTACACTGGTTTGGCATGAGTGGATCCTATTGTAAGATTTTTCCAAACTTCAGCACTGTTGTTACGCTTATAACATATTGGTTGAATGGACACAAGAGTATCAAAATGTCTTTTCAAAATTTGAAAGCATTTCTGATAATCTGTTGTTTTAGTTCTGCTTAATTATGCACAGCCATTTGAGCTGTAAATACTAGCGACATTGACATGGCAGCAGTTTTATTGCATGGTTTATCAGTTATGTTTTAACGAAACTGACTGTAGATTAACAAAAGTTCTCACACATTCAAACAAGATATTGAGCCTTATGCTGGCACCACATTATTTTGAAATATACATAAGCAACAATGTGGAAAAAACTGTAACTTATATAGACTACAATCTTGTAATTTTCTTTGAAACATTTTATGTCAAGAACTTATGACTGCTTTGATGGAGCTTAATTCTCTAACCATATTATTTGATAATCTTTCTTGTGCCTGGAAAAGAAAGTTTCCTCGCAGATACTTTATTTGCGAGCACACAGAGTCATAGAGATGTACAGCATGGAAACAGACCCTTCGGTCCAACCTGTCCATGCTGACCAGATATCCCAACCCAATCTAGGCCCGCCTGCCAGCACCCGGCCCATATCCCTCCAAACCCTTCCTTATTCATATACCCATCCAAATGCCTTTTAAATGTTGCAATTGTACCAGCCTCCACCACATCCTCTGGCAGCTCATTCCATACACGTACCACCCTCTGTGTGAAAAAAGTTGCCCCTTAGGTCTCTTTTATACCTTTCCTCTCTCACCCTAAACCTATGCCCTCTAGTTCTGGACTCCCTGACCCCAGGGAAAAGACTTTGTCTACTTATCTTATCCATGCCCCTCATAATTTTGTAAAGCTCTATAAGGTCATCCCTCAGCCTTCGACACTCCAGGGTAAACAGTCCCAGCCTGTCCAGCCTCTCCCTATTGCTCAGATCCTCCAACCCTGGCAATATCCTTATAAATCTTTTCTGAACCCTTTCAAGTTTCACAACATCTTTCTGCTAGGAAGGAGACCAGAATTGCACGCAATATTCCAACAGTGGCCTAACCAATGTCCTGTACATGACCTCCCAACTCTTGTACTCAATACTCTGACCAATAATGGAAAGCATACCAAACGCCTTCTTCACTACCCTATCTACCTGTGACTCCACTTTCACGGAGCTATGAACCTGCACTCCAAGGTCTCTTTGTTCAGCAACACTCCCTAGGACCTTACAATTAAGTGTATAAGTCCTGCTAAGATTTGCTTTCCCAAAATGCAGCACCTCGCATTTATCTGAATTAAACTCCATCTGCCACTTCTCAGCCCATTGGCCCATCTGGTCAAGATCCTGTTGTAATCTGAGGTAACCCTCTTCACTGTCCATTACACCTCCAATTTTGGTGTCATCTGCAAACTTACTAACTGTACCTCTTATGCTCGCATCCAAATCATTTATGTAAATGACAAAAAGTAGTGCACCCAGCACCGATCCTTGTGGCACTCCACTGGTCACAGGCCTCCAGTCTGAAAAACAACCCTCCACCACCACCCTCTGTCTTCCATCTTTGAGCCAGTTCTGTATCCAAATGGCTAGTTCTCTCTGTATTCCATGAGATCTAACCTTGCTATTCAGTCTCCCATGGGGAACCTTGTCGAATGCCTTACTGAGGTGATGCAGTGCAGGTGAACATATGTAAAAGTGATTGCTTTGCAATACATCATGTATTTAACAATAACATGATGTTACTGTTAGTATGACAAAATTAATGGTATACCTTTGATAGAAAATGAAAGTGGCTCTTTAATATACATTTTCATTGCTTGCAGTTTAGAAACTGTCTGACTTAAGATAGAAACATTAAAAATAGGAGCAAGAGTAGGCCACTTGGACTCATATAGATGTATATCTATATATTTTTATATTTATGTACTTATATATATTTTCAACATCATTTATTTTAAGTTTAGGTTTTGAATTTTGATGTTTGAAATGTGTTTGAACCGTTGTGTTTTAATATCTTGCAGAAATCTTTGAACTGAGGGTGGTTTTTAAAGCTTAACGGAAACCCTCATAGCTCAGAGGGAAAGGTTTAGTTTCAGTTTTACATTGTTTTGTGGAGTTCTTTGAAGTCCCAATGCAGTTGCACGTATAGAGCATTGCTCACAAAGAAGGGAAAATAAAGTAGAACGAGATTATTTTAGAGTTAGTCATTGTCCAAGACTGGAATTGTTGTGATATAACCCTGACTGGGATTTAAAGCTGAGATTGCTTAAACCTATGGTATGATAGATATCAGCTGTTCTGCTGATTAGATAAAATTAATATCATCAACTTTTTGTTATGGTTCCATCATGAATCACTTTAGTTTTTTTGTTATTTAAACGTGTGGCAAGTGTTTTGTTATTTTAACACCTGAACATAAAAGAACCATTAGAACATGAGAAATCAAAACTGTTTTAGCCTATTTGTCCCCTTGAATTTGACTACTTGATCCTGATTTAACGACTAGAATTCATGTTTCTTTCTTGGGCTATTGTGATGTAGTGGGCCAGAAGGTCTGGGTCATGTTTTACCTGCTCCAAAGATAATATGTCTGAACAGGTTGATTAAAAATATCTCCATAGCTCTGTCTATCTCATCCCAGAATGGACTTAATATCTGGATTCTGGATTAGTGGTGCTGGAAGAGCACAACAGTTTGGGCAGCATCCAAGTAGCTTCGAAATCCACGTTTCGGGCAAAAGCCCTTTATCAGGAATAAAGGCAGTGAGCCTGAAGCGTGGAGAGATAAGCTAGAGGAGGGTGGGGGTGGGGAGAAAGTAGCATAGAGTACAATGGGTGAGTGGGGGAGGGGATGAAGGTGATAGGTCAGGGAGGAGAGGGTGGAGTGGATAGGTGGAAAAGGAGATAGGCAGGTAGGACAAGTCCGGACAAGTCATGGGGACAGTGATGAGCTGGAAGTTTGGAACTAGGGTGAGGTGGGGGAAGGGGAAATGAGGAAACTGTTGAAGTCCATATTGATGCCCTGGGGTTGAAGTGTTCCGAGGCGGAAGATGAGGCGTTCTTCCTCCAGGCGTCTGGTGGTGAGGGAGCGGCGGTGAAGGAGGCCCAGGACCTCCATGTCCTCGGCAGAGTGGGAGGGGGAGTTGAAATGTTGGGCCACGGGGCGGTGTGGTTGATTGGTGCGGGTGTCCCGGAGATGTTCCCTAAAGCGCTCTGCTAGGTGGCGCCCAGTCTCCCCAATGTAGAGGAGACCGCATCAGGAGCAACGGATACAATAAATGATATTAGTGGATGTGCAAGTAAAACTTTGATGGATGTGGAAGGCTCCTTTAGGGCCTTGGATAGAGGTGAGGGAGGAGGTGTGGGCACAGGTTTTACAGTTCCTGTGGTGGCAGGGAAAAGTGCCAGGATGGGAGGGTGGGTTGTTTGGGGCCGTGGACCTGACCAGGTAGTCGCGGAGGGAACGGTCTTTGCAGAAGGTGGAAAGGGGTGGGGAGGGAAATATATCCCTGGTAGTGGGGTCTGTATGGAGGTGGCAGAAATGTCGGCGGATGATTTGGCTTATGCGAAGGTTGGTAGGGTGGAGGGTGAGCACCAGGGGCGTTCTGTCCTTGTTACAGTTGGAGGGGTGGGGTCGGAGGGCGGAGGTGCGGGATGTAGACGAGATGCGTTGGAGGGCATCTTTAACCGCGTGGGAAGGGAAATTGCAGTCTCTAAAGAAGGAGGCCATCTGGTGTGTTCTGTGGTGGAACTGGTCCTCCTGGGAGCAGATCCAGCGGAGGCGGAGGAATTGGGAATACGGGATAGCATTTTTGCAAGAGGTAGGGTGGGAGGAGGTGTAATCCAGGTAGCTGTGGGAGTCGGTGGGTTTGTAAAAAAATGTCAGTGTCAAGTCAGTCATCACTAATGGAGATGGAGAGGTCCAGGAAGGGGAGCGAGGTGTCAGAGATGGTCCAGGTAAATTTAAGGTCAGGGTGGAATGTGTTGGTGAAGTTGATGAATTGCTCAACCTCCTCGCGGGAGCACGAGGTGGCGCCAATGCAGTCATCAATGTAGCGGAGGAAGAGGTGGGGAGTGGTGCCGGTGTAATTACGGAAGATCAACTGCTCTTACGTAGCCAACAAAGAGACAGGCATAGCTGGGGCCCATACGTGTGCCCATGGCTACCCCTTTGGTCTGGAGGAAGTGGGAGGATTCAAAGGAGAAATTGTTAAAGGTGAGGACCAGTTCGGCCAAACGAATGAGAGTGTCAGTGGAAGGGTACTGTTGGGGACGTCTGGAGAGGAAAAAACGGAGGGCTTGGAGGCCCTGGTCATGGCGGATGGAGGTGTAGAGGGATTGGATATCCGTGGTGAAGATGAGGCGTTGGGGGCCGGGAAACGGAAGTCTTGGAGGAGGTGGAGGGCGTGGGTGGTGTCTCGAATGTATGTGGGGAGTTCCTGGACTAGGGGGGATAGGACAGTGTCGAGGTAGGTAGAGATGAGTTCAGTGGGGCAGGAGCATGCTGAGACAATGGGTTGGCCAGGGTGGTCAGGCTTGTGGATCTTGGGAAGGAGGTAGAACCGGGCAGTGCGGGGTTCCCGGACTATGAGGTTGGAAGCTGTGGGTGGGAGATCTCCTGAGGTGATGAGGTTCTGTATGGTCTGGGAGATGATGGTTTGACGATGGGGGGTGGGGTCATGGTCGAGGGGGCAGTAGGAAGAGATGTCCTCGAGTTGACGTTTGGCTTCAGCGGTGTAGAGGTCAGTGCGCCAGACTGCCACTGCGCCCCCTTTATCCGCTGGCTTGATGGTGAGGTTGAGATTGGAGCAGAGGGATTGGAGGGCTGTCCGTTGTGACGGTGAGAGGTTGGAGTGGGGGAGGGAGGTAGACAGGTTGAGGCGGTTAATGTCCCAGCGGCAGTTGGAAATGAAGAGGTCGAGGGCAGGTAATAGGCCAGCGCGGGGTGTCCAGGTGGATGCAGTGTGTTGGAGGTGGGCGAAGGGGCCCTCGGAAGGTGGGCGGGAGTCCTGATTGTGAAAGTAAGCTCGGAGGCAGAGGCGACGGAAGAATTGTTTGCATCACGGCGTGTATTAAATTCATTGATGCGTGGACGGAGGGGGATGAAGGTGAGTCCTTTGCTGAGGACTGATCATTCATCCTCAGTGAAGGGGAGGTCTGTGGGGATGGTGAAAACTCAGCAGGGCTGGGAGCTGGGATCTGGTGTGGGTGTAGAGCTGGGAGTGGGGGCGGAACCTGTAACTGGAGTGGGTGTGATGGTGGGGGGAATGGGGGTGGAGTCATGAGCAGGGGTAGTGTTCCCCTTGGGGTTCTGGGGGGTGGGGATAGTGACAGTGGGGTCTGTGGGGGCATGTCAGCAGAATGCAGGTGAGTGGCGCTGGTGGGGGCGGAAGTGGTGGTGACCACGGCAGTAGGGGTGGCGGAAGTCACTGAGCATGTGGCATCAGCGATGATGTGAAGGGCAGAAGTGATGTCAGGTGTGATGCATGAGGAATTGTGAGGGGTGGAAGTGGTTGTGGGAGTGGCCATGATGGGGGCGCAAGTGACATCATCAATCAGCGTGGGGGTGGTAGCTGCATCAGCCGCATGGCTAATGGTGGAATAGGTTCCGAGGCCAGGGGAATCTTTTGGAATGTTTGAGGAGCGCTAGTTATGGAGGTGGGTGGATAAAAGTTTGTTGTACTTACAGTTTTTGATGTTTGAGATGGAATTGAAATACTGTTTGTTGAGAGTATGAATTCTCCTGAGGATGTAGTACAGAGTGGGTCCTTTGCAATTCTGAGAGAGTGTGGCCCTCAGCTGAGGCAGGGCTGACTGTAGAGAGGTTAGGTGCCGGCGCATTGCTGCAAGCGTGGAGCGGAGGATCTCGAAGGAGAACTATTGCTGGTGTTTTTGAATCTGTAGTCTGTACTGTTTGTTCTGTTCGGGTCCAAACTCTGCTGGTTTACAGGTGGTCCGGAGTCCGTGTGGGATGAGTTGGTTACAGAGGCAGGCACTGAGGAAGCGAATGTGGCTGTGGTAGCGAGTTTGTTTCACGACATGGTTGAAGAGCTTCAGGGCAGAGGAAATGACCTGGGAGTTGCAGTGGGAGAGGGACTCCCTGAGATTCTTGTAGAGAGAGGAGGAAAACTTCTTCAAGGCAGGCATCCTTGCAAGAGGATTCGCAGTAGGGTTAAAATCAACGAGGTAAAAACAATGACTGCAGATGCTGGAAACCAGATTCTGGATTAGTGGTGCTGGAAGAGCACAGCAGTTCTACTGTGCTCTTCCAGCACCACTAATCCAGAATCTGGTTTCCAGCATCTGCAGTTAATATCTGGATGCCCACATCTCTTTAGGGTACAGGATTCCAAATATCCACATCATTGACTGAAAATATCCCTTCACCTCTCAGTCCTAAATAGTCGACCCTTTATCCAGATTCTATGACCTGTATTTGGATATGCAACCAGAGCTAGCAGCTCCTTAGCGTATGTTTCTGCATATATGTTCATATGTTCATAATAATGTCTTCCTAATAAATGGTGTCCCACCGGCTGAGTATTTCCAGCTAGCCTCTGTCTATCCAAATATACCAACCTGGCTCTAAAAGTTCTTATCTTGTTTTAATCCTTTTTTGTTAATATGTTTTGAAAATCCAAATATGTTACATCCATTAGTTCCTCTTTCACTATCATCTTCTCATGATCCATCTGCACTTCCCAAGTAGCAGTGAGCTGAAGAACACCTTGCAGCAGATCAGTGTGGCAGTAAATGATGAAGTCTAGTATTTACTGGATCCTATTAGTGGCATTCATAGTATCCACACCCATTGATGAGAACCTGCATGGCCTTAGTTGACCGCCACATTTGATACTTTATTCAGATGGCAGCTCTTTCCATGGATGAAGGTCCAACCTCACAGCTCTGTGACAGGACGCCAGTCATGACTGAGATGGATTCCTCCAGTCTCTCTCTACAAGGGTGCACAGTACAGCTGAAACAGCTGTCAGTGCACCACACACTGCTGCTTCCCCAGAACTATCTTCTTAATCAACAATCTCTGATTCATGATCTCCAGTCTTCCGTGTGGCATTACTGTGGTCTCTGGAATGGATTCAACACTTTAAAGTTGAAGGAGCTTACAAAGTGACAAGTTCATAGCAGGTTGTCAGGTTTCTTGTAGTTGAATTTCCAGGAGGTTGGTTCTCAGGTGGAATTTAATTGGACCTGGTTGCATGCTTTGGATGCCTGATCTCTCTCAGCTCACATCTGAATCTGGTGTATAGCTGTCAGAATCTTTAGCTATGACAGCTTTGGTGCAACTGTCTGCAAAGTCGTACATGATTGTATCTTCATATGGCTGTTCAGAAGTATAGTGTGGCACCCAGAGCTATATATGGTCACCTGGCTGTGGTCTAACAAGTATATTATATAAATTCCACATAACCTCCTCGCTTTTGCAATTAATAAAATTCAGGATATTGTATGCTTTATTGATTGCTCTCTCCACCTGTCCTGCATCATCAATGATCTTCAATGCACATGTTCATCTGGATCCCTTTGCACCTCTGTTGGATCTGTTATGTTGCATTGTCTGTCCATGTTCTTCCTATCAAACTGCATCATCTCATACTTCTCTGCACTGAACTTCGCTGTCACCTGCCTGTCCATTCTGCCAAAGTGTCTGTGTCCTTTGAAGTATCACACTGTCCTCTTCACAGTTTATAATGCTTCCAAGTATTAAACCATCTGCAAGCATTGACATTATCTCTTGCACACCAAGATCTATCGCATTAATATTCATTGTGAAAAGCAAGAATCCTAATACTGACCACTGGGAAACCCAAAGAATATCAATTGACCATTATTCTCTGTTTTTTATCACTCAGCCAACTTTTATTCCCATTGCTACTGTCCCTTTTATCCCATGAACTATAACTTTTCTCAGAGGTCCTGTGTATGGCATTATATCAAACACCTTTTGGAAATCCATGTACACCACATTAACAGCACACTCTCATCAACCCTTCTTGCTACCACTTCAAAAATCTCCAACAAGTGAATTAAATTTCGAGCCATGCTGGCTCTTCTAAATCAACTTATCTTCTTTGATATGACAACTAACTCTATCTCATATAATTGTTTCTAGAAGCTTCCCCAAACTGAAGTTAAACTGGCTGATCTGTAATTGCTAAGCTCGTCATTGCGACCTTTTTTGAACAAGGCTATGATGTTTGCAAATCTCCAGTCTCCCAGCACTACCCTGAGTCTAAGGAAGACTGAAAAATTATGGCTCGTGCCTTGCAATTTCCACTCTCAGTTTCTTACAGTCTCCTTGAATACATGTTATCTAGTCCTGGTGCCTTATCAACTTGTCAAGTACCTACAGCTTGTCCATCACTTCTTCCTTATCAACCTTCCTCATAACAGAGTTTCTTCTGTAGAAGATATCGTGGCAAACCAGAGGATTGGGAACATTTTAAAATAGTCAAAGGATGACCAGAAAAAAAATTAAAGAAAATAAACTTTGACGGTAAACTTGCAAGTGATATAAAGACAGTGACTATCAGTAGAGAACAAATGCTATGGAAACTAATGGTACTAAAGAACAACAAGTCTTCAGGACCTGATTGGATACATCCTACGATATTAAAATAAGTATCTATGAAGATAGAGGATGCACTATTAGTAATCTTTCAAGAAAAGCGCTGAAGGATTGGAAAACTACTAATGCAACACCTTTATTCATAAATAGAAGGAGACAAAAATTAGTATTTCTAGGCCAGTTAGCTTATCATCTATTATTGGGAAAATGTTAGAGTTATTCTAAAAGATGTAGTAGCAGAAGCATTTAAAAATACATAACAAAATCAAGCAGAGTCAGGCTTCATGAAGGAAAATTATGCCTGACAAATTTATTACAGTTCTTTGAGATGACAAGAAGAATAGATAAAGGGAAACTAGCAGATTTAATATATTTGGACTTGCAGATTTTGTTTAACAGTGTACTGCCCTCAAGGCTACTTAATAAGATAAGAGCTAACGATGTCGAAGGTTATATATTGGCAGGGTTAGTGGATTGGCATAATAGAAGAGAAAGAAAGGGCGGCACGTGCCTCAGTGGTTAGCACTGCTGCCTCACAGCACCAGGGATCCAGGCTCGATCCCAGCCTCGGAACTGTGTAGGTTTCCTCCAGGTGCTCCGGTTTCCTCCCATAGTCCAAAGATGTGCATATTAGGTGAATTGGTTATGCCAAATTGTCCATAGTATTAGATGCATTAGTCAGAGGGAAATGGGTCTGGTGGGTTGCTTACTCTTCAGAGGGTCAGTGTGGACTTGTTGGACTGAAGGGTCTGTTTCCACACTGTAGGGAACCTAATCTAAAAAAAGAATTGAAGCAAAGGGAAGCATTTTCAGGATGGCAACCTGTAACTAAAGGAGTGCCACAGGGATCAATGCTGTGGCAACAATTATTTACATTATATGTAATGACTTGGATGAAGAAAGTGAATGTACTGTAGCCAGGTTTGCTCAGGACATTAAAATAAGTGGGAAGGCAAGTGGTGAGGATGATACAAAGAGTCTGCTGATGGATAAAAACAAGTCAGGTGTTTCATTCCTTTTTTTGAGCCATTCTAATGTTTCTTACAATTGAATGGCTTGCTAGACAATTCAAGAGGGCAGTTAATAGTCAACCACATTACTGTGGGTCTGGAGTCACATGTAGGCTAGATCAGCTAAGGATAACAGTTTCCTTCCCTAAAGGTCACTAGTAAGTCAGATGTTATTTCTTTACCCCTCCTCAAGATCAGGATTAGACTTTTAATTTCAGATTTTTATTGAATACAAACTCCACTAAAAGTTATAATGGGACTTGAACCTGGGTCATTCCACTGAACATTACCTGGGTTTCTGGAGTACTAGTCTAATGATAATACCACCATGCATTCCCCTCCCCTACCATCTCCCATCTCTTGTTTCGCCAATCTCCTGCTGTCATCAAGGCAATAATATTCCTACCAAACTCGTCTTTCAAATTTAGCTATCCGGCACAAAACTCAATTAATAAATTAAACATTTTCTTCCTCTTCAAAACCATAAGTATTTATATAGACTCTTTCTAATCAGGATTTCAACCATCTCCTTTTGAATAGTGTAATTGAATAATCACCCATTCCTATCGACAACATTCCTCAAGCACCCTACTCAAGTTATTAATTGCAATGATAGCTTAGAATTTATGTTCATGCTGAAATTCTTGTGGAAAGTAATGGCTTTATATTCCTTAGACACATTATTGGACCTCTTTATGAGTTCTCTTGGGCTATTGTTGTGATTCTGTACTTTGGTAAGTGCACAGAATTCTAAGAGTGTAGAAGGAAGTTATTCTGCACCAGCTATCTGAATTATCAGTTCATCTAGTGTTATTCCCCTGGTTTCTCCCCATAAACCTGCATATTCCTCCTTTTTAGGAAACAGTCTAATCCTCTTTGAATGGTTTCATTGCACCTGCAGACCTTAAATGTGTCCTCTCATTCTGAAGTCCTTAATGGGTACCAACAGTTTCTCCTTTTCTACTCTGTCTAGCTGCATTTACCTGGAATAATATGTTACAATGTTTCTCAGTTGTTGTTTTGCATTCATTGGAAAACTGCCAGCCAGAAATCCTGATTGAAGTCAGGAGGTTCATCACCTCCTAATGCTGCAAATCCCTGTTCCCGCAAACAAAACCAAAGCACTGCAAATGCTGGAAATATGAAATAAGAGCAAAAAATGTTGACATAAGCTCAACAAGTCAGGCAACATCTGTCGGGGGAAATAAAATAAATGTTTCAGGTCGATGCCCGAAGAAACCAAGAAATGTAAGTGTTTCTAAACCAGTGGAAGAGGAAGGGAGCAAGGAGAAGGTCTGTGATAGGCTGTAGGGGTCTTTGATCTTAACTATTAACTCTACTTATCTCCGCTAATGCCGCTTGACTTGCTGAGTTTTTTCAGCATTTTTTGTTCTGATCTCTGTTCTCTTACGCTTGATCAGAATGGCTTCGCATCTGCAATGGTCTATGATATTGAATCTGCTTTTAAGAGTAAATATCAGCTGCATTTTATATACATATTCCTCTTGTTTCCTTAATAGGTTCTTTCACTTCTTTCCTTTTATCTGTTGAGCAAATCAGAGACACCGTGCAGGCTTTCATTCTCCAGCCAGACTAAGCACTCTAGTCCTGTGTGGCTTAATGAACGTAAATATCCATCAAAGCTAAGATTAGTAGCCTGTATTGTAGAGAGAAAGCGGTGATTCCCTAATCAAAACTAAGCTGTAAAATCTTCTTTGACTTCCTTTTCCAGGTCTACCAAAGTGTAGCTACCTTTCTTCAGTTGTCAACAGCAGTACTTTACATTTACAACATGTTGCACATTTTTAAATTTGTTAAATTTTCATATGTATTTCTTTCTCTAGTCTCACAGTCTGACCTGTTTCATTCTCACCAAATTAATTTGATTTGTTCAGTTCAGTGCAAATGATTTGACTCCTTTTTATTTTGTAAGTGTAAAGAGCCCCATTAAAGATGGAAGGTGTTCCTGCCATATAACTGTCATCTTCTTTTACTTATTATGGATTTAAAAATATACTGTCCAATTGACAAGCCTTGGATGTTTAAAGGAGAATGGTGTGTAGGTTTAGCTGGTGATAAACTCCAGCCTGTGCTAAACAGATCTTTCTGACTCTTTAACAAATCTGTTTTGGCTATCACTTGGAGCCGGGAGAATTCACATAATCTTTCAGCAGAGAAGTGCAAATCCTCTTCCGGCACAAGTGTGGATGCAGCTCCTGTGAAGTGGCACATTGTGGGTGTCAGAGGTGGTTTGTGTAAATGGAGAGGCGCTTTGTCAATGAATAGGTTAAACTTTCTGGAGATGGGTAGTATTTGATATATTGCACGAGTATCAAAGAATAACGGGAAAGTATTGATGGCAATGGAGAGTAGATAGTGACGAACTGAACAAGTGACCGAGAATGCACTGTGATATTGAAGAGCTGGGGATTTTCAATGCTTCAATAACCTGTAAGACAATTGTTTACTTGCAGCCTGAAAAGCTACTGGGGATAAGGTCAGATAGAATGGCAATGCATAACAGTTGAGAACATATAGTCTTGTATTCTGTTGAATTTAACTTTCCAGTGACCTCAAAATTGGACTGAGTGCAAAACGACCATCTAATTTACTATCACCATTCTGCATTATTCCCAAAGTAAGTCTGTACATCCAATATGTTAAAAAATGTAAATACAAAGTTGAGAGCAAGGACAAATCAGGATATGGATTCTACACTTTCTCACTTCTCTCACAACTAGTTGTGATTATCATTTCAATTCAGAAGTACAGCAACATAAAGTTAATGAGTAATGGATGCAGAAAATGGTGGTGAACAAAAATGATTTATCGCCAGTGAAATCAAACCCATATATGAATATCACTGTCCATAAGCACACAATGCATGCAATCAGTTGTCAGCATGAAAATGTTCTAAGTTAAAACAAGGATCTGTTAAAACAAAAAAAAAATTCTGAAGTAATTAAAGACTTGTCTTGAATGATCTAAATTAGATTATTTCTCATGCTATCTTTATTGAGTTTAATTGTTAAATTGGAACAATTTCATGCCATGAATTTAAACATGAATTGTTAAGAATCAGAATAATCTCAACTTCATCTGTTTGTGACTCTTAAGACCTATTAGAGACGGGTAATCTATTTGGGATGGATCTGAATCCCAAAAGAAAATTGCTTGAAAGTGATAAGCTTTCCACCTTCTCTGGAGACATCTCTGTTCAGAGATATTATTACATACCTCAAAAGCAGGCTAAGACATGAACCAAGCCTCTTTAGCTCAGATTGAGGACACTACCAATGCACCACAAGAGCCCTAACTTTCACTGGATATTTGTGAAAAACTATTTTCCTCGCTTTTACTTTCCCCCCTTGACACACTGATCTCAGCGATCTGTGAGTCTAACTCTGAGACAAAACTGCTTTACATTTCTTCTTCATCCTACGTTTGTGCTTGACACCTATGTTGTGTTGGTAACACTGAATAAGTTCGTAATTAATTATAGAATATGTCAATGCTGACATCAACTCCTTCTGATCCAAAATCTACCTGCAGATAACATTCCTCCACTAGACTGGCTGGACCAACTGTTAGGGTTGACACCACTGGATGCTTATACTTGACTTTTTATTTGCTAAACTCATTCAAATGAGTTAAAACATGACTTTAAAATATTATAAAATTCTTTTAAGTGTTTGTCCGAAATATGCTCAGTTTTGTTGATGATTATTTTAAAACTGTTTTACAATTCGTGATGAGCTGGTTGCCTCCTATTCAGACCTGATACCTTCTTAGTATTTCTAACTGCAGGTGTTGAAACATAATAAGTCTTTGGACAGCTGCTTTTCATTGTTATTAGCCGAGCAGCAGGGAGGAGGAGTGCCGAAAGCACATGTCAGGCATAAACACACCATGTTTCTGCTCCAAATAAAAATGGAAGTGTTGGAAAGGTCAGCCATCTCAGTTTTGAAAGTAATTTAGTCTGCCAACTTGCACTGAATTATGGATTGTTTTGTTTTGTGTTCTCTGGAGGTAAACCAGTTGGAAACTTTACGTTTTATTTCAAATTGTAGTATTCAGGGCCGTAATATCACAATATTAAGATAATGATAAGATCTGTAATCAATGTAAGTGTTGAATTTGAGTTTTCACCAATAGCAACTGTGACAAGCTGAAACAATTTGATATTTGATGTGGGAGGATTGCATTTGTAAGACTCTTAAACACTTTAAAATGTTGGAAAGATTATAATGTCAGAGACAGGAAAATCAATTTGAAATGAATTTATAACCTGGTTTCAGAAGACAAAAGACAGAATGATAAGCCCCAACAAGCAACTAATCTGTACGGCTTTAGATTTTTGGGGGGAATTTAGACTCAAAAAGTGTTTCCAATTGAATCTCTCGGGAAAGGAGCAAGCAGAAAATGAGAAGAAAAGTTTGAAAAAGATGAATGAATGTGAAAAGCGCAGATTGAAATTAGAAACAGTTACAGCAATGAACAGAGAAAAACATAAGTATGGGAAAATAATCGAGGACAAACGTAGATGGACGAGGCAACGAAAGAAGATATTGAATGAAGAAATAACGTGCCTAAGAGGGAAAATAGTGAAGTAAGGTGAATAGAAAATTAAATGAAGCCAACGCAAAAGCAAAACAAAAAGGAATATGGGACAGATGTCAAAAGGCAACTGCTAATTAAGATCGCACCTCTAACTAAAGAAACAGAGTGCTTAGATCAGATTTTCCAGGGAAATGTAACCTGAAGGCTGACATTGGCCACAATTTTTCTTTTTGTTTTCAGTGTGGGGGCCTCTTTAAGAGTGAGTGACCTCTGTCCCCATCAGTGAGAATGCCTAACAGATCAAGTGTTGACTGGTGGGCTTCTCGATCTGTTAGGTGCTACAGCAAAGAGATCCCAGCCACCTGAAGCAGCCAGCCAATGGTAAACCAGCAGTCACTGGGCACTGCAGAGTGCTGTCAGTGGCTTAAGTTCCTCAGGCATGGGGCAGCAATGTGGATCAGTAATTAGCACTGCTGCCTCAGTGCCAGAGACCTGGGTTTGATCCCAGTCTCAGGTGACTAACTAGATGGAATTTGCACATTCTCCCAGTGCCTTGCGGGTTTCCTTCCATTGTCCAAAGATGTGCAGGTTCAGTGGAATGCCCATCCCTGGTAGAGGCCAGGGCTGTGCAGACAAGATGAAGTAGCCACAGTTTAAAACTATGCAGGTCACAGTAGATGTGCAGGTCAGGTGAATTGGCCATGCTAAATTGCCCATAGTGTGAGGTGCATTAGTCAGAGGGAAATGGGTTTGGGTGGGTTACTTTTCTGAGGGTCAGTGTGGACTTGTTCGGCTGAAGGGTCTGTTTCCACATTGTAGAGAATCTAATATAAAAAAAACCCCAAGTGGGGTCTGGGTGAGATGCTGTTCAGAGGGTCAGTGCAAATTTGATGGGCTGAATAGCCTTTTTCTGCATTGTGGGAATCTATGATAATTACTATTGGCCAGGCCTTAGCAAGAAGGTTATTGCTGTTTTGGGGTGGGAGTTGTGGGGGCTTCTGGGGGAGGATGGAGAAGGGTGGGGAGGGGCAAAAACTATTGTAGTAGGGTGGCTTTCAGTATCACAGTCTACATCGCCATCTATACCCCCTATTGACCACCTTGAAGTCAAAGACCCCCAACAAACTAAGCAACCACTTCACCTATTGGCATTGCATGCAATCAGTGTAGTGGCAGGTTGGAGTGTTTAGTGATTGCGACTTGATCTCTTAAAAGATTGCAATGGCAACAGATCAGCAAGGTCAATCATGGACCTTCATGCCATTAAGGTAGAAAATGATATTATTGTAGTATTTCTATTGTTATTGTTATTATTAGTGCAGACAGAGCTTTGTTGTCGAATGGGCCAAATGGTCTCCTACTATGCTGAAAACATCAATAAGTTTATTGCTCTTTTGCCAATCCTCCTGATTATTTGTCCTCCTGATGACTGGCCGCATCAATTCTAGTGAGTGGAAAATCCCCCCAAAATTTCCAGAAATCCTGAGTGATTTTTCATGCGTCAGTATGACTTTGTTATGTCAAGCCGATTTCTGATTGGAAGCTTTGTTTATCGTTGACTTTTGGCTGACATTTTAGGACAGTAGAAAGATCATGAAGCAGGAGTTAACTTTTAAATAGCGCGTGCTGCAATTAAAAATTCAGATGACAGTAGGCCTTCGACAGCAGTCTCCAATTTGTCATGCGGTGTTTAAATATAATTTGAATGTGTGAAATTTCAGATGACCATTCAGGGTGCAAAGGTTTAACACAGCAAGGGTCTCAGGTGCCAGTTTGGAGTCTGCTCTTAAAAAACAAAAGCTGATGTGACCGTAAATTACTAGCAGAAAATGTTGACAAGATTAATATGCAGTTGATGGCAAACTCTTCACACCAGGGCGCCAACACATAAACGCAATCAAAAATATCGTCCCCGGCACCGATGGACATAAGTTCCTGAAACTTGAAGGGGATATGTCGTCGTAATGCTATCGTCTCTTGAATTCCAGGTAGTGAGATTGGATAGCAGAGTCAAGCCAGCTCAGTGGTTGAGCTGACGTTATAACACGGATAAAATGTGAAAGTGAGAGTTTGCCTGTTCAGCAGTCAGCAGCAGCTGTGAAATCTCCATGAGCTGTCACCTGCTGATAGTGCTGAGCCTGGAACATGCCATCTTGATAAATCAGGAAATGTTTGGGTAGCTGAAGGTCAAGGCTCCTTCAACCTTTCTGTTATTGGGCTTTTATATCCAACCTTATTCATTGCATTTGCAGCGCTGTCACATTTGAGTTTTGCTGGTGTTTTTAGGTTCCAAAGTTGTTCAGGCACTGATGACTTCTGTGGTGGTCAAAGATCAATAAGTAGTCAGTACTAATAGACTTCCAGAATGTGTAATGGAGTGAATAAATGAATAAGGACAGAAGGCATGAAGAAGCAAAGGATAAGAACTGTGTGCTAATGATTAGCATCTGAGCCCTTTCTCCCCCAGATCTCCCCCAGTCCCGAGGCATTGTATATTGGCGAGACCATGCAGACGCTATGACAACAGATGAATGGACACCACACAACAATCACCAGACAGGGATGTTCCCTTTCAGTTGGGGAAACTTCAGCGGTCAAGGACATTCAGTCTCTGATCTTTGGGTAAGCATCCTCTAGGGTGGCTTTCGTGATACACAACAACGCAGAATCGGCAAGCAGCGATTGATAGCCAAGTTCCTTACCCATGAGGATGGCCTCAAAAGTGATCTTGGGTTCATGTTGCGCTACATGTAACCCCACCATACTGTTCTGTGTTTGTAAAATCTTTCTCACTGTCCTGTTACCTTGATAACCTTGATAACTTGTTATTACCTTGATAACTTGTTATTATCTCTCCACCTTAAATAGTTTGTACAATTTTTGGTTACTTATTAGGTTGGTTAGACCCTTGTCATGTGACTCAGACACAATCACATTATTTCAGCCACTTGTTTTGTCTCTAGCACCATCTTATTTTTGCCTTAATTAATCTGCCTGAATTAATTGATTCATAGGTCATCCCTTCACTTGTTATTAAGCCTGTTGATACTTCACTCACACTATTTGTTGACACTCTTGATTATCTGGAATTATCTTGCCATTATCTCTCTGTCTATACATTCTGTGCCTGTGCGCTTCTCTCCACTTCACCTGATGAAGGAGTTGCGCTCCGAAGACTTGTGATTTCAAGTAAACCTATTGGAATATAACCTGGTATCATGTGATATCTGACTTTATTCAGGTCAGTCCAACACCGGCATTTCCACATTATCCCCCAGCTCTTTTATTAATCCCACATACAGAAATTCCCATGTCCGCCTCCTTATAACCTCTTCATAAATAGACATGAGTCACATACATATTTACACATACTGTTGCTAATGTGCTTTTCTGAACTGAAATAGAAAAGAGAGAAGCATTGCAAACAATATATGGCTGGGATTTTCCAGTGCCTTAGTCGATGGGCTTGGAGGCACAGGGAAGTAAAATCACTCAGGGTGGTGTTGTTACAGGTCTCTGACACCATTGCACGGAATTCCCCCGGTGAAAAATCTCATGAATTTGTTATTGGTCAACAAGGCTCCCACAGGCACATTGACAACCTTGTCTAATGAGAAAGGACTTAATCCCATCAAAGTACAACTAGTCTGCGACCACCTCCAGTGGATTCTGCAAGAATGTGCTCCTGCCCTGGGAGCAGCCATGGTGCTTGTATGCACAAACATTCCCAGCACCCGAGCTCTTTGATCCTCTTGTGTGCTTTAAGGATGGATTCTTGGCAAAAGGGGCTGTCCATTGACATATGACATGACAGCTGATAATCTTCAACAATGATCCTCATGTCACCTCCCATAACATGTGGATGAGACATGGGTCACGTTGTGCTGAAGAATGCAATGAATTTTTAAGACAGGACCTGGTTTCTACATGTGTACATTACAATTTAGGGGTGGTAACAAGTGGTATTATCACTGGACTATTAATCCAGAGACTTAGGTAATGTTCTGGGCATCCACCCTAGCAAAGAGAAGCCCAGCTTCACCCTCCATTGTTGTGCTATAGCTTTGTCTATGCACCTCACTGCAGCAACATTCTATGCAGTGTTAACACACACCATTTCCATACATTGTTCTTTAAATATGCTTGACACTAATCACATTAAACAGGTTACTGAACCAAAACTTAATAAGTCAAAATTACGCTGTGTTCTAGAGCAATGTATCTGTTATTTTTGCAAAATCAACCGTTAACCAATGATACAGCGACGTTCCTTTTCCAGTTTGATGCTGCATTATTTAAAGTGAGGTGCAGGGAGGTTGCATTGAAAATCAACAAAGTACAATTAGGAACAGTTACTTCAACAGCTTTGCATAATAACATTTTTGTTTATTCATCCATTCTTGAGCTCTGACCACAGGTATGACACCTTGCTTTGCTACCATGACAATGTTGTGCTGAGACTTGTCAGGGCCATCCTGACTTCCAGGGAGAACTACGTTTCACTTTATGATCCATTGCTGCAGTAAAATATTGTTTCTTTCAATTGCCAAAGTCTGGCTGTCTGCGTTAAGCTAATTTTAAAATTTGATAGTGAGATATCGTTAAAAGCAGCCAGTGATTTCTTTTACAATAGGCTTCAAAAGCCTCTGGTGTTGATAAGCAACTTCCTGACACTACAGCACTGCCAACATGACATGTCCTTCAGGAGAATGGTCTATTTATTCTAGTGTATTTACCTTGCATTATAGGACAAGGTCAGCAGAGAGCACCAGAGGTGCATCCAGTGTACTGAAACATCTGTTGTAAGGCTAAATCCATAGCAATTGGTCTATTTATGCTTGGTGTTCTTTGCTGCTGAATGCAATTAGTTCTAGTCAGTACTTAATAACATAGTGTGTATTTTTGTAATGCATAGTATCTTTACTTACTTACTGTATCACTACTAATGTAACAACAACTTGCAAACATATATTTCCTTCAATAAAGTTAAATATCCTGATGTATTTCAGAGGAGACTTATCAAACAAAATCTGAAATGGAAAGAGATTTTAGAGAAGATGACCAATATTTTGCTCCAATAGGTGGGTTTTAAGGATCATAGAATCATTCAGTGTATGAAGGAGTGCAGAAATGGAGGAAGAATATCAGAGATTTAGGGAGGATATTACTGATGAGAAAAATAAAGTTGACAGCTATCTTTGAATTCCAGAATAATCCTAGAATATCAAATCATTTTGATAGCTGACATGACAGTGCTTTATGAGGTCCAGCCAGATTTGACAGTTGTCCACCATGTCCATTCAAGTCTGCGTGGCTTACAGTTTAGTGAAAGGATATGAAGGCCATTTTTGATGAACGACCAGGTGGTGAGCATAAAATTTTCATGGCAACCAGGCATTGAAGTCGGAGGTGAGGATGTTGATGAGTCGATCAATAACTACAGGAATGTTGTGGTCAATGGAGACCCAAGGGATAGGCAATTGAGATTTTGGAAGTACAGTTGTAAGTGAATTTAGAGGAAAATTTATACCGAGGTGGACACAAGAGGAGGTCTGGTTGGGATATGGAATGGAATGGTGTATCGAGAGTAATGCATAAAATGATTAGGGGTAGACTTCACTGAGAATGACATAATGAGAACAGTGAGGCTGGACAAGTGGTTCTGATTGTGAAGGGGAAGTTTGTAAAAAGCAAAAGATTAAGGGAGCATAGGAGGTTAGAGTTAGAAGAGTGTATGATGAATTGAGGTAGAAGTTGAAATCACCGATGTTCAGGAAGGTCAGTGATGTAAGTCGATTGGATTGTTAGGGCTGTATTGCTTGGAGATGAGAAAGTCGAGCGAGATTCAGTCAAGATATTTGAAATCATGAAGGATCAGAGGAGACAGAGAAAACATGTTCTTGTTGGTGGAAGGTTTGAGAACAGGAGGGGTGTTGGCAACATGAGGAAATATATATTCATAGAGGGAGTGATTAGGGACTAGAATGCACTGCCTGAGAGTGTGTTGATGTCCCACTCAATTCAAGGAGAAAAGAAAGAATGCACAGGTTTACAGGGTGAAAACAGGGAATGACAGTAGGAGAATTACTCCAATGGAAAGCCACTGCCAACACGATGGGCTAAATGGGTTCCTTCTTAGCTGTAACGATTCTGTAATTTTCTGACGTTGAGAATTTGCTTGGCACAGAGCCTACAATTAAAATACAATGAAGCTGACACAGCAAGAACCCTTTGTGGTATTTGGGTGGGTAGTGAAGAATGAGTGTTTTTAATGAGGGTTGGAACAAGGTGAGCTGTTCAATGAGGAACATGTTGGTCAGGGGAGGGGGCTGGGATGAGGTGGTGGTGGCAGTAGTGTGTCAGGCCCAGTTCTAATTTGGCCACATCACCCCAATGACAATCTTTATTGGGCAAATGATAGACAATATAGCCGCTTGGAGAGGTTTTATTTAGGGGCCAGAGATCATAACTCCTCAGCCAGGTTTCTGTCAACGCCAGGATGTTGATGCAATCATTGTCCAACAAGCTGATGGATTGTAAGGTCTTTGTTCACAAGTGAACCAATGTTCTGCAGGAAAATAAGGAGAGAGATTGTGGATCAGCTGGCCAAAGTCCACAGCATCAGCACTGGGAAGAGTAAGCTGGAGAGGGAGGAGATCTGGAAAGATTATCCAATGGGAGAGGAGTGAGATATTGGACATGGAGTTGGGGTTGCAGCACAAAAGGAGGTAACCATGAGAGTCCTAATGGGTTGTGTGGAGAGTATGAGGGGAGGCACAAAGGGAAATCAAGCTATGGACAGTGGGAGGAGCATTGGAACGTCAAAGAATGCTGAAGGTTTAGATAGGGATTTGGGAGAAGAGAGCGCCCTAGAGAGATGAAAACAAAATGAGGTATGATAACAGGAGAGAGGAATCTAAGAAATGTAAACAGAAATTATGTAAACAAAAGTAGGCAAAACTTTGGAAATGGAAGTGATGGACAGGGGTCAAAACGGCAGTCAAAGTGAGAACACAGGTGGACGGGGGAAAACACTGGTTACATAAGTCTGATTATGTAGTAATTATTAGAATGCATATACCCTGAGAGAAAATGATATATGGAAGAGCAGTCTCATTTCTGTGACTGATTTTCATCTCTCAGATTTACTTCTGAATAATGATATGTTATCAATGGAGAGCTGTGTATACCGATCGGCTTGGCTGATAATATCAAACATATGTGAAACTCTTTCTGTTTTTTACTAATCCACACCTGGGTTCAGGTTGTGAACGTAACAATATTATATGTTCAATAAACATAGGTTAATAGCTGGTGCAGTGACTAACAAAACAGCAATTCAGTTCAACAGTCTAATCACATCATAAACCAAAAGACTGACATCTGGCTGTTTTACGAATGTCAACTTAAGCCTGAGATCATATTACTGCCTTAACTTAATCACAGTTTTTGTTACCTATATGCAAGATAACTTATGAAGCATTTTGAAAGAAAAAATTATTGTTGTTATGCAGAAGACATTGTGCAGCAGTAACATAACATGAGGAATAAAGATAAATTTGTTTTAATTTGCTCATGGGATGTGGGCATTGTTGTCTGTGCCACCATTTATTGCCCATCCTTAGTTGTCCTTGAGAAGGGCTACCTTCTTGAACTGCTGCAGTCCATGTTCTGTGGGTAAACCCACAATGCCCTTAGGGAGGGCGTTCCAGGATTTTGACCCAATGACAGTGAAGGAACAGCGATGTATTTCCAAATCAGGATGGTGAGTATCTTGGAGGGGAATATGCAGATGGTGGTAGCATCTACATACATCTGCTGCCGTTGTCCTTCTAGATGGAAATGACTATGGGTTTGGCAGGTGCTGTCTCTGGATTTTTGGTGAATTTCTGCAGTGCATCTTGTAGATAGTACACACTGCTGCTACTGAGCATTGGGCTGGAGGGAATGGATGTTTGTAAATGTGAAGGTGTCAAGCTTCTTGAGTGTTGTTGAGTTTCACCCATCCAGGCAAGTGGGGAGTTTTCCAGCACAGCTGACTTGTGCCTTGTAGATGTTAAGCAGACTTTGGGGAGTCAAGAAGTGAGTTACTCTGTATTCTGTAGTCAGTATTCTGCAGTATACTGTAATACAAATTGAAATAAGTATAATATGATCATACAATATTTGACTCATTTTATTCTGACAGGTTTTCCTTGTAGTGCATTATGGACAAATAAAAGGTACTATGCATCAGTTATTAATATATGTAATTTCTTTAATGTTGTTTAGCACAGCTTACATTTTCAGTTGTTGTTTCAGTGCCATACCATTCCTATGTCTGATGTAGGCTTTGCTCTTTATTGTGGAAAAGAAGATGTTATGTAGGGATTTTCAGGTCAAGGACATCTGTTCCTCAGGCTGGAGAGCAGACTGTAATAGTTTTATTGACAGACAGGTCTGACCAGCTGTGGTTGAGAAGCCTTGATGTGGGCAGTGATCTCTTAACTGCCTGACCTCAAAATAAAACAATCCTGTCAATTATTCAGAGCAAATTAAGACGTTTTCAAAGTATTGACATCTCCTATTGCCAAAGATCCTCAGGGGTTACCTTTCTGCTTAAATACACTAAAACAGTATGGTCAGTGTGGGGAGCTACAAAATACTTAAAGGACACTGCTGTACTCTCTTTACTATTCTTTAGTTTGAAAAAAAACTTGTGTGTCTATCTGAAAACTATCCTTTAATGGTTTCTTCTATTACACAGAGAAAAATCTCAGGGTCTAGGTTTATCTCTGTTTAAATGCAATATGAAATATATCAATGTATCTTGTAAAATACCTATAAAGTAATTAAAATGAGTTGTGACCCAAGAATTCTAGTATTCTAATCTAATTGGACTATTGTCATCTTCTTTGTCTACTTCAATAGAAATGCCAAAGATCCTGTCTGGGAACCGCACTTCTGTTTAGAAATCCCTTCATTCCACCTAAAAACAGTGAATGTCTGTTCTAAGCTGCCATCACTGCTGGGAATGAACAGTTAATGTTTTCAGCAGCATCAAACTGACAGTCTAATAAAGTCACAACTTCATAGAGTTTCCCAATATCGTATTATTTTGTTATTCACCCATTCCTGCCTCAACTCCTCCCCAACCCCAGTCTGCAGCTATCCGCAGGACTTAGCATTCCTGGGTAAGATTTATGTGGTGGTGGGTGAAGCAAGCAACCTCTCATCAAAACCTTTTCCAAAGCAGCCCTTCAATCAGTAATTTAGAATCTACTGAAAGAATCCAGTGTTACATATGCTCAGCTCATTAGCACATCCCAGTGATAGCACTGACATTCTGCTACTCAATGACACAATTCTAAGCACTGCAACTGTATCCATGTCTTAAATGTGTACAAGTGCAAGATCTCAACAGCACGTCTTTAAATGAAGTTTTGTATTCTTTTCAAACCCATGTAATTAGTCACAGTAATCTGTTAGCTTCATCTGCCGTTGACAATTCTTCTCAACAACTAGTATCCATGGGGAATACTCACTGTAGTATAGCCAGGCTGCAGCCAGCGATCCAAATATTTCGCTTTCGCTATCCAGTAGAAAATGAGCAGGAGGAGAAACATTTAAGATATTCAAAGTAAAGAATTAAAAGGAGTAACTGCTGAGGAAGGAACATCAGATATTCAAATGTCAGTCTACAGGCTGCTAAATAGTTGAAAAAATGTGTTTAGAGTATTTTGATTTTAATGTACAGGTAATGGAATATTTGGTACTTTTATTGTATTTCAGAATTAAGGAGGAGAGCACCCTGTTTTAAAATGAGAATTATTATCTAAGTAGGCATAACACAAACTCACAATCCATTCTGGGCTGACAATGCAATTTATTTGCCTTTTTCCAGGTGGGATTCAGCATTTCTTGTTCAGGGGTCAGGGGCCATTGAAGAGTGAGCACTTCCTCCCAAGAGAGATGGGGAACCAGTGGCACAATTGTGTCAGTTGAGCTCTACAATGGATTTCATTGCCCTCCATGCTGAAAGAAGAAACATGCCAGGTGAAGCCAGCATCACAAGACCCAAAAGTGAGTCAGGGAAAGGTGAATAAAATAAATAATTTTCAGAAGGGAAGGCATACTTAAAATCTATGATTGACCCTGATGAAGTGTGGTCTGGCTGATCTTAGAATGTGTGCTTTAACACTGATCTTATTCCTTGTTGTCAAATCAGCACTCATTCCTTCACACCACTCATCAATCAGCAGTACAGTTCGGAAAGACTTGTTCAACTGAGTTCAATGCACAAAAACAGAGGTATGCTCCTCATTACTTTACCCTTATTCTAAATCTACATTGATTGTTCCCTTAACAGCAAGTATTGTATTAGTTTTGAAAAAACCCTGATTTCTCTTTGAAAGTAGCAAAGATCCAGAGGGCTCCTTGCCACCTGTTTGTGCATGTCTGCAAATTGGACTGTTGACAATTCCAGTGTTTTACAGAACTCATGCACAAAACGATACTTGGTTAAGTCCAACATATGCCAATATGAAAGAAAATTGAAGTTGGCTTCCATTTGAAGTCAGACTTCCTAGCTACAATTACCATGATGCAACAAAATATGAGCATGGAACATATCTTACTCTGTACCAGCATCAGGAAACAAAAATGTACCCGAGCTGTACTTCGGCCAAAAAATGATGCTTCAATCACAGCAGGAGTGGGACAAGTGAACTGACCCAGAGTTCATATCAATAAAAGGCACATGTTGGTGTGTATATATACATGTATACATGTGCTTTCTTCCATAAAGGGACTGCTAAATGGGTACTTAAATAATTGAAATGAGTATAGTATAAATGACTATATGGGGCATTAAATGCCTGCTTCATTCAAAATCAAACATTAATAGTGTGCTAGCAAAACAACACCAAAATCCACATCAAGGTCACAAATGATATTGAATGAAGCCTTATTTAGTTTTCCTTGGAATGGTGTACTCGGGCTTCCTACAGATCTATAACAGTCTGGAATGTGGTGCTTTGCTGCTTACAGGTCAGGGAAATGCTGAGAACAGAATCGGAGTATATTCCTAACAGAGAAATGAGGATTTGAAATTGGTTGGATTGCTGTTAATTGGGAAGCATTTTCTAACAGTTATATATGGGTAACAGGCAGGTGAATGAATATCATTCTTACAGAGATGTGTGTGACAGACACAGCAGTGTAACCTGTATGTATTCTTGGTTTCATTACTTGGTTATGATAGGAATATATTAAAATGTGATAGAAAAATGAAACTGTACTTTTAAAATATTCTTTTTTTATTTTAAGTAGCTTACTTTATCTTGACTCAATCTTTCATTTATTGATCTTTTGCTTTATTTATTTTGAATATACACACACCGGATACAGCACTGGAGTCTACCTGACAACATGGAAAATTGCCTGGGTAAAATCGATATATGAAAAGTAGGACAAATCCAACCCAGCCAATCACTGCTCCATTAATTTACTCTTGATCATCAGCAAAGTGATGGAAGGGGCCTTCAACAATACTATCAAGCAGTGCTTGCTTAGCAATAACCTGCTTACTAATTAACAACCGATAGCTCTCGGGGTCAATGCACTAGAACACGTAATATTGCATCCCTGTTCTCCACCGCCAGTAATTGAACATCCAATAGCTTGCACTAGTATCCTTGTAATATCACGTGTGCTGTTTTTGCAAGCCTACAAAGATTTAGTAGCCAATTAAAGAAGCATTTTGTTGGTTGATTGATATAAAACAAATTGTTAAATTGCCTATTTTAGAAATGAACAAAATAAGTATCACTGAGAGCACAAGCACTGGCCCAATAAACATTGCAATCAGCAATGTTTCAGAATAGCATGGCTTTCCACAGATTTTGCAGAATTATAAATGTTGACAAGCGTGCTGGTATACAGTAATGTTTTGGTTTTATTTTGAATTTGTTCCCAGTCAGAGATCCTGACCTATAGACTGCCTCCTGCTCTGCGGTTTCCATGTCCGCTTGCTGTTGACTGATATACTCAAGAAACTAATCATTAAGTGAAAGCTGAGCTGTGAGGAAAGCAGTTTGGAGATGTCTAGTAATTAGCCTAAACAGCTGAATTCGATAGGCCAAATGTTGAGTGAAATTACTAATGACTGTTGTCAGATTTCAGATGCTGAGTCGGAAAGGGAAGGGGAAGGTGAATGTCAGAAATCCCGTCAAAAGTCAATATTCCAACTTTTTACATGGTACTGATTTTAAGTTTAATTTTCTAGAACATTGTAAAAAGCAAATGACAAGCTGAGCTTTTCAGGGGCTACATTCCTGACTCACATCTGCACTTTAATCACTGTCGTTACTCATTATTCTTACACAGCTACATGTTCATTTCAGCTGCAGTTTATTCTGAAAACTGCTTTGGCCTCAAAGTCTTTTCCCCTTTTCCTCTTGCACATTGTGATTGCCAAGGGCTAATTTATAATTCAAAAGGTTTTTAAAAATGTAAATTTCTTGTTTATTTCTTTCAAGAGCGTACAGATCAATTTTAACTGAGGGTGGATTTTGGATGGAATAGGCAGATCAAATACAAAATGCACTTATCAGAGAAAATAGATGACAAATGTAGGCTCTTTTAACTCCTGGACTTCATTAACACAACAGGCAGGAAGTAGCTGCTGGCTTCCTCAAAATTAGACAGGCAATGGCCACCTGCCAACATAAAAGTAAATGTGGAGGAGAGAGGTTTTGGAGGGTCTCGTGGGGAACATGGACAGAGAGTGTCAAGGGCAACAGGCCACAACTTTTTTTGCAGAGTCTGGATGCGAATTAAGATCACAAAATCTGATGAACTTCCCATGAGGCTAAACATTTGCTATTTGGCATGAGCGGCATACTTGCAGGTAATTAGAATATGCATCTTCGGGTCTCCTCCTGCAATGCCCCTACTTATGGGAACTTCCTCAGTATATACAGCCATCTGCATGGGATAGGCAACTGACCACTTTGAAATTGTTGAAATCTTGTGCTTATATTCAGTGTAGAGGTTTCACTTCCAAGAAGAAACTGTTGAGATTACATTTCTGAATCATAACCCAAAGTCTTCTGAAATATAGTAATGTCCTTTGCATCCCCCGTTATGCAGGTGTCTCTGCTTCTACCCCAGTTGGACAAACTAATAGGATACCCAACAGAATGCCCATATTGTGATCTGTTTACAATGGAGTGTTAATCAGGCAAGGTGACAGGATTGGTTGTTTGGACAATTAAGCTGATAAATACTCAAAATTAAACAACTGCCTAAGAGCCACATAAGACTATGAATTGAACTGCTTGCCCTCTGTCTTCTAGTGCTGCTCCTTGGGTTATCTAACAGCAAAGTATGTCCAAATATTGCACATTAATCTCTAGTCTCCATGTAGATCCTGGAGTTCTATGCATCCTTTGCCCTCACTCTGGAATACTTACAAAACCTCACACAAAATTAGACAATTGTATAGTCGTGGAATTGATAGTAGATTACTCTATGAAACTGTAACTGATCCCAATTATCTTTCAACCTTTGTATGGACCCTGGATAACTGTCTGATCTCTGCAGTCTTATTGAATCTCTGAATACTCTCTAACTCCTATACAAATATGCACTACTTTCCACATTCCTGATGTACAACTCTTGCCAAAATAGTACCACCATTTATCCTCCACTGCAGTTTAAAAAAATCATATTCATTTCCAAAACATTCCTTTAGCTCTCTCATCTGCTCCTTTGGTTGCTTCCTCACATTTATTTTAGCAAAAACAGCAAAACTAACCTAGCATTAATCACCAGAATTCTTTAATTCTTTAAAATATGCAAGCCATGTCATGGGACTGGAAAGAATCTGGTGTACATTTTTATTCACAGAGAGAGATAATCATAAACCACTAACCACAGAACAATTGATCTCATGTCAGTTGTGGGCAAAGTCTTGAAGTTCCTACATCTGAATATTTATACAAAACATTTGTTTAGCCACAGGTAGTATACTTTGCACATTTTTGACCACCCCATTACAGAAGAGTCATTAGATCCTAGAGGACTTTGAGTATATATTTGCCAAGATGATGCTATGGGTGAACTACTTTCACTGGAGCAGAGAAGGCAAAGAACTTTAATAGAGAACGTAACATTCTTAAATAATTTTGATAGGAAGGTAGATAAAGTGAGTAACAAAAAGCTTTTCAAGTTTAACATCTTCACTGAGACAGAGAAGGGAGAGATTTGGAGACACAGATGTTACAAAAAGGAATATTGGAATGTGGAACATTTTTCTCTGTAAGAAGTTTTAATTCAAAGTAATTGGATTGGAGAGTCAAATGGGCAATGAATGGAGAGGAAAGAGGGTAGATCTAAGAGCTATGATTTGGGGTTGGAAGGAAGGAGATTTGTCAGAATTAGCTGTTGGAAATAGAAGAATCGAAATCTCACCATTAACTGGAATGAGAAAAATTAGATACTTGTATATATAATTTATATAACATATATTTGCTGAACTCCCCTCATTTTAATTTTAGGTAAGCACTCAGTGTAAGGTTGATATTGCTTGTGAAAAGCTTCAGGAGAGAGAGTGAGGGCCACCATATTCAAAACTTTAGCTATCAGCCTCTGAAAATGTTATTAATAATATATAGACTGCATTTGATCATCTTTTCTCACCTATGTTAATTTTTATGCACTATCTTCCAATATCCTTTATCAGCTGTTATATATATCACATCTACCCTCTACATTCCAAGGTTGACATTCATCATAGAAACTCCTCCCCTATTCTCCATAAGGCCAATTTATGTTGTTTCTGACACTGATGATTTTAGCCTCTGTGAAGAAATATCAAATGAAACATCTACATAATAATATCTTCATCATAAAATGATAAGAAGAGGCTTCTGAGATAAATATCTTAAATTGAGCAATATCCCCTCTTACTGGATCTGCCTTAGTCAAAAAGCTTTTGAATCGTATAATATTTGTTCTTGGGAGACAGGCACAGTTCACATCGATATGATGGTCAAGAGGCATACAGGATTCTTGCCTTTTTTTAAAAAGAAAATCACACATGGGATGTCAGCTTAGCTAGATGGGACAGTGTTTATTGCCCACCTCTAGTTTCCCTTGAGACAGTGATTGTGAGTTGTCGTCTTGAACCACTGCAGCCTATGTGCTGTATATAGATTGACAATGCTATCAGAGAAGGAATTCTAAGCTTTTGACCCAGGAATACTGAAGAAATGTGATAGATATCCAAATCAAAATGATGAGTGGCTTGGGGAGGAATATGCATCTGGTGATGTTTGAATATACCTACTGACATTGCCCTTCTAGATGACAGTGGTTATGGGTTCACAAGGTGCTCTGTAAGAAGCCTTGGTGAATTTCTGCAGTGCAGCTTGTAATTCATAAATACTTCAACTATGTATTAGTGATGGAGGGAATGAACGTTTGTGGAAATGGTGCCGATCAAATTGGCTACTTCATTCTGGATGGTGTCAAGCTTCTTGAGTGTTGCTGCTGCTCATCCAGGCAAGTGAGGAATATTCCATCACGCTTGTGACTTGTTCCTTGTAGGTAGTGGACAGAGGAGTCAGGAGATGAGTTACTCACTGCAGCATTCCTAGGCAGAATGTTTAGAGGGGAAGAGAATTTTATGCAGCAAACAATGTTTAGGTTCTGGAACTCACTTGCTAAAATGATACTGGAGGCAAAAAACTCTAATTGCTCAAAAACACTTGGGTCTTCACCACAGGTGCTGTAATCCACAGCTCCATTCATCAAGAGCTACAAGGTGAATTTAGACTGATAGACATGATGGACCTTCTTTAGTGTTGCAAACATTTCTATGTTCCTATGGATATTTGGATCATTGAAAGCTACAAACCACTATTCCCTTTGAATATAATAGTCAGTGAAAATTCAAAAATACACAGAGTCTGAACTTTACTATTTGTCAAATCTAAAATTATTAAACATGATTGCTATGTTGAACATATGACATATTCTGAGAAGACATTATAAATATCCTTAAGTGAAACAATCTGATGGCAGAGACCAGGGTACAAAATTACCTATCCTTTTTTTTAAAAAAAACTGGAACAATTAGTATCTTCAAAGTTTATCCTATCAATTGTGTATAGCTGCATGTGCAGTGGGATTGTGGGACCGACCATAATTGACAATTTCTAATTGTTTTTCCTCTACAATTATGCAGCTGTGAATGGGAATCCTCTTGAGGCAGCATCTTTGGGGTCTTAATAGTTCAGTGTTTGATTGAAGATACACATATGATATTTTTCCCTTTGCATTTTCATACTTTAATTTGTTTTGTTTACCCTTCTTTACTTAATTGTGTTTACTATAGGTTACTTTAAATATATGCTGTAGCTTTTATAAGACGCATCTATAGTCACATTTCTTTCAAGCCTCAACTTTATTTGATTCTGAAATTAAATAGAAAGCTTACCATAAAACTGTTTATAAAACCCAACCTCATATCTTCCTGTGGGGCTTGGAGACTAGAAGTATATCCAGAGTCAGCATAAATATCTTGTAATTACTTGTTATTTTTCACATGTATGATAAATATTTTGCATCTTTTTCCCAATAAAATAAAGTGGGGACTCTGCCAATATTTAATAACTAATCCACCCAAATGTGTTGGCAATCCACATGCAGAACAGGTCACATAAAACTTTCCTCATGCTTCCATTTTACCCTAAATTGTTAGAAAGTCTCAAAGCATGGTACTCTTATAAACTCAGAATTGTATCAACACAAATACAATGTTGACAATTTGGATTCAAAAGTTTGATTCAAAATTAATTTTAAAAATAGAGAAACAAATTTAGGGATATATCAACAAGCCTCAATTAGAGGTGCGGTTTCGTGAGCAGTGGGTGGTGGAGGGAGTGTGGGTGCAGATGTTACAGAAATGAATGCCTTAAAAGAGGGTAGCATCCTTTATCCTCACATCAAGTCTGCAAATGTCAACTCAAATATTTCTTTGCATGATGTTATCATATCTCAGAAATGAGCGAGAGAATAATAAAATGCTCAAAAGATTTTCAATTAATTGTTAACAATAGACACAACTACAGGATTCCTTTTGATATTTTAACTCTATGTTCCTAACTCTTTGCTGTGGTATCTGGTATCTAGTATCTGGTAAAATACCATAATAAAATATAGCTAAAGCCAACCAGGCCATAGTAGATGTGGTATAGCCAAGCAGATGCCATCTGCATAGTAATTAGCCATTTGTCATGCATATCACTGGAGGACCTCTAGGCTATATATCTTAGGGGAATTTTGGGTTTGCATCATTTACCTGTGCATTTATGAGCCAACTCAGCTATACTTAAGAATGGACTATCCACAAATGTTTGAGGTAGAAAATTCCAAATTGCTTGAGTGAGGAAATCTCTACTTATTTCAGTGCTAATGATCACCATTTATCCTGAACTAAACGTCTACGATCGAGAGAAAATCTCAGTCTATGCTGTATCACGACCCTTCTGAATCTTTAATGTTTCTTTAAGATCATCTCTCATTCAACCAAATTTTAGAAAGCTTATGTCTAATTCATTCAACCTTTCATCAGGCAACATTCTTCTCATCTCAACATCCAAAGTAGTGAAGATATGTTGCATAACTTCCAATACAGGTGTCCCTTCCTTAAATAGGAAGATTAAAGCTGCACACAGTATTCCAGGTTTGGTCTCATGAAGGCCTATCTAATTATAATAACACTTGCTGATTTTTGTATTTCAATCTCCTTACAATAAGAGTCAGCATGCCATTTGACTTTCCTGATTAGCTCAGCTAGTAAAGGTAGGTGGAGATCATGTTTTTGTTCCTGTTTGTTGGCCTGTTAATTTATGCTTCTGTTAAAAAATCAAATGTACCTCAAAAACTAATGGATTGATTTCAACAAAACCTTATGTACAAAAAGAAAGTGACCCAAAAAAGATTCCAATCTGAATCCTTTATTAAGGATCCATCTGCCAACATTGGGAAACAGATTGAATTGACTGTTATCGCTTGATATTTATTTGATTTCAAACGTTGTTGATTGTTTTGGAATATTGTGGATTGTCTCACCAGTTGTACTGGAATTTGCCACAGCTGTCAAATTGCACACAGTGCTTTCATAGCTGCCTGAAGTCTCCTCATTAAGACACAAGTTATTAGTAAAAGACTTGGTTTTCAACATACAATTGTGAAGTTTTTACACTTAATGCTTGCTGTATCCATATTCTAGCTTTATGTGCTCCTTGTGCCCAAGTATCTCTAAACATAAGTATTTACAAGTTTCACACATAGAGTCATAGAATCCCTATAGGAAACAGGCCATTCAGCCCAACAAGTCCTCAATAATTTTCCGGAAAACATCCTGCCCAGGCTCACCCTCTCATTCATGTCTAATCTACCTAACCTGCACACTCCTGGACACTGTGGGAATTTTAATACGGCCAATCCATCTAACCTGCACATCTTTGGATTGTGGGAAGAAACCAGAGCACCCAGAAGAAACCCATGCAGACATTGGGAGAATGTGCAAACTCCATACAATTGCCCAAGGCTGGAATTGAAACCTGGTCCCTGGTGCTGTGAGGCAGCAGTGCTAACCACTGAGCCACCATTTACTGCCTTACTATTCTTAATACTCAAACAAATAAATTCACATTCCCAAATTATATTCCATCTGTTATCTTGTTGCCCATTCACTAAACATGTTGTTGTTTTGGTGTCCTCCTCATGGCTTACATTCTCAATTAACGTTTTATTCTCAGCATATATTACTCACAAACTCTTCAACTAAGTCATTCATGTAGATTTTATGTAGTTAAGACCCAAATGTTGATATTTGTAGCACACCATTTATCTCTACATTCTGTTTTCCACTTATTAACTATTCCTATATTAAGGCTGATATTTTACCCTGAACTCTATGTCTCCATATCTTGTGCATTAGCCTTTTGCTGTGCCGTCCTCTTAAGTGCCTTTGGAAATTCAAATATACTTTGTTTTCTAGTTCCCCCTTATCTAACTTACTATTAACATTCTCAAAGAACTTTTTAATCAATTTTCCACACACTGATCATGTGTGTGTGATTGGATGGTGTAGGGGAGATAGGGTGACCATAATCACTAAAGCAGTTGAATGCATTTTCAACTGTGTGTATTTAATAGCAGCATTAATAGGAAAAGCAAGACCAGAATGGCTAACCACACTGTAAATCAGCACTGAGATTTGGCTGACATTATGATGTATCTACTCTGAATATCTACAGCATATACATTGAATGCCTGCTCCAACCCTCTTCACAAGATAATGCTAAAAGCGTCTTTTTTTTCCTGAACTGAAATCTTATCATGCTGCAACCACCAATGTAACAAGGTCTAGATTAGAGTGGTGTTGGAAAAGCACAGCACATCTGTTCATCAACTTCACCAACACATTCCACCCCAACCTTAAATTCACTTGGACCATATCTGACACCTCCCTTCCCTTCCTGGTCCTGTCTAACTTCATTAATGACGACTGATTTGACACTGACATTTTTTACAAACCCACTGACTCACACAGTTACCTGGATTACACCTCTTCCCACTCTACCTCCTGCAATAATGCTATCCTGTATCCCCAATTCCTCCGCCTCTGCCGTATCTGCTCCCAGGAGGACCAGTTCCACCACAGAATACACCAGAAAGCCTCCTTCTTTAAAGACTGCAATTTCCCTTCCCACGTGGTTGAAGATGCCCTCCAATGCATCTCATCCACATCCCACACCTCCGCCTTCAAACCCCACCCCTCCAACTGTAATAAGGACCGAACTCCTCGGTTCTCACTTTCCACCCTACCAACCTTCGCATAAACCACGTCATCCGCCAACATTTCTGCTTCCTCCAAATGGACCCCACCACCAGGGATATAATTCCCTCCCCACCCATTTCCGCTTTCTGCAAAGACGATTCCCTCCGTGACTACCTGGTCAGGTCCACGCCCCCCCAATAACCCACCCTCCCCTTCTGGCACCTTCCCCACTACCGCAGGAATTACAAAATCTGTGTCCACACCTCCTTCCTTACCTCCATCCAAAGCCCCAAAGGAGCCTTCCACATCCATCAAAGTTTCACCTGTACATCCACCAATGTCATTTATTGTATCCATTGCTCCTAATGCGGTCTCCTCTACATTGGGGAGGCTGGATGCCTCCTCACAGAGCACTTTGGGGAACATCTCTGGGACAGCTGCACCAATCAACCCCAACACCCCGTGGCCCAACATTTCAACTCCCCCTCCCACTCTGCCGAGGACATGCAGGGCCTGGGCCTCCTCCACCGCCACTCCCTCACCACCCGACGCCTGGAGGAAGAATACCTCATCTTCTGCCTCGGAACACTTCAACCCCAGGGCATCAATGTGGACTTCACCAGTTTCCTCATTTCCCCTCCCCCACCTTACCCCAATTCCAACCTTACAGCTCAGCACCATCCTCATGACCTGTCCTACCTGCCAATCTTCCTTCCCACCTATCCAATCAACCCTCCTCTCTGACCTATCACCTTCATCCCCACACCCATCCACCTATTGTACTCTTTGCTACCTTCTCCCCAGCCCCCCCCCCCCCCCCCCCCCCCCACCATTTATCTTTCTACCCTGGAGGCTCCATGCCTTCATTCCTGATGAAGGACTTTTGCCCAAAACGTTGATTTTCCTGCTCCTCGGATGCTGCCTGAACTGCTGTGCTTTTCCAGCACCACTCTAATCTAGACTCTGGTTTCCAGCGTCTGCAGTCCTCATTTTGCCACCAATGTAACAGGCCCCAATTTCATGGTCTGGGTTCTTATTGCAAATTGCCCACACTTTGCTGTCCTTTCTGTAAAATCTACTTTTCACTTCTGTAATTTGAGATGATGCATTTGAAATTTAGATTAAATTTTAAAACTAATAAAGTAAGTTTACTCTATGATGTATCATTTCTGATAAAATTACTCAATTATGTATAGTAGGTTTTGCATAACCACAACAAAGCTTTATTTTTCATTTTTAGTGTTCTTCACAATAAATAAATCTGAAAACAATTCAATTTGGCCCTGTTTAATTTGGAGGTCACATGAACACACTGAGGAAAACATTACATTGAAGAGTGAAGAGTGCTAGGATTACAGTTCACTGGTGTTTTGCATTGTTAAAGCAAACATTATATATCCCTATCTAAATGAATTATTTCTTTCAAACAGCGATGTTGCTGAGGAAATCGCTCCATCTGCTTCTTGAACTTATAAAGAATCTTGCGCAGAGTTTTTTTTTGTCGCGTAATGTACTTGGAAGTTATGCTTTGCAGATGATTGAATTTGACGCTTTAATGAATTATTAAAGTAGAATGTCACTCACAACATTGCAATAAGTACAAAATGATAGCCATAACATTTACTGCACTAATCACACTCATTTCCCGTTTTGAGTCATGGAGTTTCAAGAAGGACCATGTAAATTTAATTGGTATACTTTTATTCCGTAGCAAACAAAGGACATGTTTCAAAAATATCATGTGACATCTTGATTTCTCTCTTTGTAAAAACTGCAACATCATCACATATTTCAAACCTACAAGTTAACAATTATCATTTTAAATTGTTCAGTTGGTTTGGAAATATTTTAAAAAGTGATGAATTGCAAAACATCAGCTCTTTAAAAAATGGTGTTGAATCTTTCATTTTTGTAAATCATGTTTACCAATGAAATTCCCAAGCTTGAATTTATCATGTGAAGTTTAAGGCATCTTTCTGTATTAGCTCAATTCATAACATCAGATAGTTTCTGCATCACCAAATGAAATTGATATAGATTTTCCTGCTTTCACCATCCCTTATACATATTGTCTCTTACAGAGGGGTAATAATTAAAACAAACAGATAAATATTTGGAAATTACTTAATTCAAATTGTGCATTTATACAGAAATGCTGTGAGACAGCTTTCAATCTGTGAAAATACAAATTTCTGATAGCGACCTGACATGTTAAAAAATATTAGTCTTAATGTTTATCAGAACAACGTAGAGAAAATATAGATGATCTGTTTGATCAGAATTATTATATCCCAATATATGATGCAAAATAAACAAATCAGATAGATAAATCACTTTGCCACCTGTCATTGCTTTTCATAATCATCAGTTTTTTTCATATTTGGCAAGTACTTGCACTTGAATATCTGTAATGATCTGCAATGGAAAACATTTTGTATATTCCTGCCTATTACCCACTGCAGGATTTTATTGCATTTACAAACCATTTTACTCACACAGGATATTATATTCAGACCTTGTTCATAAATGATCATTTGAATATTTAATATAACTCACTAACTAGAAAGAAATAGCATTGTTTTACAATTGGAACTGGTAGGTTACCTTTCTAAAAATTGCTTCACTTTTTCTAAACACGCTTACTTCATAACACTTATTACATCATCATGTTAAATCATTTTCACAAACGCATTGAAGATATTTATAGTTTTCTACCTACTTCATATACCAAGTAATGCTGACCTAAAAATTATATTAAGAAGAACCCTGATCTTGCAATGAGGCTGCTCCTGGGGAGTGCCCTCAGTGTATTGTGTAAGAATTGACAAATATGTTTTGAAATATATTACTGATCAAACCGTACCTGGTTATAACTTCTTCCCCTGTGTAGTACATTTTTGAAGATTTTTGTTTAAACTTGTATGAAACAAACTCTTCTTAGGTTATTGCAAAGCTTTTGCATCTGGTTTTGTTGTACCCTCTGTTTCTCCACTGACCCTATCACTCACTTTGGTAATGTTCTTCGTTTTTTCAGCCATGAACCTTGATTTTTATGGGATCTTTGGAAGCGTGCACAGGAGCTTGGTAGTAGTGATGGATTGGGTTAGGTCAGAGATCTGCAAGTCCTGCTGTGCTGAAGGCAAGGGCTCATTTGAATACATTTCTGTAGACTCCCATGACAGCTAACCACATTGACGCTTGGTGAGTTAGTGGATGAGATAAATCTGAGCAGGAGGCTGCAGGCATAAATTCATAGGAATGGCATCTAGCAATCAGTGAAAGGGAGTTTTTATTAATGACTACAGGATGGGAGTTGTGCTTAGGAAAGGGTAGTCTCTGTCAAAATCATGCGGGAGCAATCTCTGCCAAAAACCATGGGAGAAGGGGCAGGTCTGTGTAAAAGATGGAGAACATGTCTGAAACCTCTTTGCGAGGCCCAGCAAAGACTACCTGCCTTCTGCTCACAAGGAGTCATAAAATGGCACATTAAAGGATGCTGAGTAATCCAAGATGGAGGGCGGGAAAAATTTCTGGCTGTAACAGCTATTCCTTTTTTTGAGGTATTTTAGGTGCTGGAGGTGATTTCCTCAAATTGCAGGAACAGCAATTACTGTTTCACATGCTGTTATATTGTTTTGGAACTTTGGAAAAAAAGTCAAAACAACAGCAGGTTTAAAAGGGAGAAGAACAGACAAAGGAAGCACATGGTGAGGTCATTGCAGGAGAGAGAGAGAGAGAGAGAGAATGAACGAACGAACGAACCTGCACAGTTACTGCCTTTGATGTTTGAATTCGTGTACCGCTGGACATCGGAGTGCATCTAGGAAAATTATCAAACAGTGAAATTCACAACTGATATTGGAGGAACTGTTGGGCGAAGTTCACAGCACAGAATCAGACAAGTTAATCGTTGTTTTAAGTGTGGCCTACAGAGAATCTGTAGTAGTGAGTAGAGTAAGTTCTTTCTTGATTATATGTTTTTGGAGGCATGTCTGTTGATTAAACTTAATAGTTATGGCTTATACTTTAATTTTACCTGGGGCAGTGTTTGTAGAAGAATAAGACGGTGTTATTTTCTGGGTCTGTAGATTGTGAAGGAGCAAAAATGGTCTTTAGTAGAGTGATATATACTTCTTGTCAGATGTGGGAGTTTAAAGAGAGTTTAAGGGTTACTACGGATTATATCTGCCATAAATGCTGTTGGCTGCGAATCTTATCAGATCGAATGGATTGATTGGAGATACAGTTAGAAGCGATGAGGAATTTGCAACAGCAACAGTATGTGATGGATGGCAGCTATAGGAAGGGGGGAAAGTCTCAGATACAGTCACATAGATAGGTTAACTCCAGGAAAGGTAAGAGAGGTAGGCAGCTAGTGCAGGAGTCTTTTGTGGATATATCCATTTCAAACAGGTATGCTGTTTTGGAAAATGTAGGGGGTGATGGATTCTCAGGGGAACGTAGCACGAACAGCCAAGTTTCTGGTATGGTGACTGGCTCTAATGTAATGAGGGGTACGTTGGGTTCCAAGAGATCAATTGTGTTTGGGGATTCTCTAGTTTGAGGTACAGACGGACGTTTCTGTAGCCAGCAGCGAAAAAGCAGAATGGTGTGTTGCTTCCCCTGTGCCAGGATCAAGGATGTCTCAGAGAGGTTACAGAATGTTTTCACAGGCGAGAGGGGCCAGCAAGAGGTCATTGTCCACATTGGAACCAACGATATAGGAAGGGAAAAGGATGAGACTCTGAAGGGAGATTACAGAGAGTTAGGCAGAAATTTAAAAAGGAGGTCCTCGAGAGTAGTAATATCTGGATTACTCCCAGTTCCACGAGCTAGTGAGGGCAGGAATAGGAGGATAGAGCAGATGAATGCATGGCTGAGGAACTGGTGTATGGGAGAAGGATTCACATTTTTGGATCATTGGAATCTCTTTTGGGATAGAAGTGACCTGTACAAGAAGGAAGGATTTCACTTAAATTGGAAGGGGACTAATATACTGGCAGGGAGATTTGCTAGAGCTGCTCGGGAGGATTTAAACTAGTAGGGTGGGTCGGTGGGATCCAGGGAGATAGTGAGGAAAGAGATCAATCTGAGACTGGTACAGTTGAGAACAGAAGCGAGTCAAACAGGCAGGGACAAGGTAGGACTAATAAATTAAACTGTATTTATTTCAGAAGGGGCCTAACAGGGAAGGCAGATGAACTCAGGGCATGGTTAAGAACATGGGTCTGGGATACTATAGCAATTACAGAAACATGGCTCAGGGATGGGCAGGACTGGCAGCTTAATGTTCCAGGATACAAATGCTACAGGAATAATAGAAAGGGAGGCAAGAGAGGAGGGGGAGTGGCATTTTTGATAAGGGACAGCATTACAGCTGTGCTGAGGGAGGATATTCCTGGAAATGCATCCAGGGAAGTTGTTTGGGTGGAACTGAGAAATAAGAAAGGGATGATAATCTTATTGGGATTATATTATAGACCTCCTAATAGTCAGAGGGAAATTGAGAAACAAACTTGGAAGGAAATCTCAGCTATCTGTGAGAAAAATAGGGTGGTTATGGTGGGGGATTTTAACTTTCCAAACATAGACTGGGACTGCCATAGTGTTAAGGGTTTAGATGGAGAGGAATTTGTTAAGTGTGTACAAGACAATTTTCTGATTCAGTATGTGGATGTACCTACTAGGGAAGGTGCAAAATTAGACCTACTCTTGGGAAATAAGGCAGGGCAGGTGACTGAGGTGTCAGTGGGGGAGCACTTTGGGGCCAGTGACCATAATTCTATTAGATTTAAAATAGTGATGGAAAAGGATAGACCAGATCTAAAAGTTGAAGTTCTAAATTGGAGAAAGGCCAATTTTGATGGTATTAGGCAAGAACTTTCAAAAGCTGATTGGGGACGGATGTTCGCAGGTAAAGGGACAGCTGGAAAATGGGAAGCCATCAGAAATGAGATAACGAGAATCCACAGAAAGTATATTCCTGTTACGGTGAAAGGGAATGCTGGTAGGTATAGGGAATGCTGGATGACTAAAGAAATTGAGGGTTTGGTTAAGAAAAAGAAGGAAGCATATGTAAGTTTTGGACAGGATAAATCGAGTGAATCCTTAAAAGAGTATAAAGGAAGTAGGAGTATATTTAAGAGGGAAATCAGGAGGGCAAAAAGGGGACATGAGATAGCTTTGGCAAATAGAATCAAGGAGAATTCAAAGAGTTTTTACAAATACATTAAGGACAAAAGGGTAACTAGGGAGAGAATAGGACCCCTCAAACATCAGCTTTTGTGTGGAGCCGCAGAAAATGGGGGAGATACTAAATAAGTATTTTGCATCAGTATTTACTGTGGAAAAGGATATGGAAGATATAGACTGTCGGGAAATAGATAGTGACATCTTGCAAAATGTCCATATTACAGACAAGGAAGTGCTAGATGTCTTGAAATGCATAAAAATGGATAAATCCTCACGACCTGATCAGGTGTACCCTAGAACTCTGTGGGAAACTAGAGAAGTGATTGCTGGGCCTCTTGCTGATATATTTGTATCATTGATAGACACAGGTGAGGTGCCGGAAGACTGGAGGTTGGCTAATGCAGTGCCACTGTTTAAGAAGGGCGGTAAAGACAAGCCAGGGAATTATAGACTAGTGAGCATGATGTTGGTGGTGGGCAAGTTGTTGGAGGGAATCCTGAGGAACAGGATGTACATGCATTTGGAAAGGCAAGGACTGATTAGGGATAGTCAACATGGCTTTGTGCGTGGGAAATCATGTCTCACAAACTTGATTGAGTTTTTTGAGGAAGTAACAAAGAAGATTGATGAGTGCAGAGCAGTAGATGTGATCTATATGGACTTCAGTATGGTGTTCGACAATGTTCCCCATGGGAGACTGGTTAGCAAGGTTAGATCTCATGAAATACAGGGAGAACTAGCCATTTGGATACAGAACTGGCTCAAAGGTAGAAGACAGTGGGTGGTGGTGGAGGCCTGTGACCAGTGGAGTTCCACAAGGATCAGTGCTGGGCCCTCTACTTTTTGTCATTTACATAAATGATTTAGATGCGAGCATAAGAGGTAGAGTTAGTAAGTTTTCAGTTGACGCCAAAATTGGAGGTGTAGTGGACAGCAAAGAGAGTTACCTCAGATTACACCAGGATCTTGACCAGATGGGCCAATGGGCTGAAAAGTGACAGATGGAGTTTATTTCAGATAAATGCAAGGTGCTGCATTTTGAGAAAGCAAATCTTAGCAGGACATATACACTTCATGGTAAGGTCCTGGGGGGGGGGGGGCGTTGCTGAACAAAGAGACCTTGGAGTGCAGGTTCATACCTCCTTGAAAGTGGAGTCACTGGTAGATAGGTTGGTGAAGAAGGCGTTTGGTATGCTTTCCTTTATTGGTCAGAGTATTGAGTACAGGAGTTGGGAGGTCATGTTGCGGCTGTACAGGACATTGATTTGGCCACTATTGGAATATTGCGTGCAATTCTGGTCTCCTTCCTATAGGAAAGATGTTGTGAAATCTGAAAGGGTTCAGAAAAGATTTACAAGATGTTGCCAGGGTTGAAGGATTTGAGCTGTAGAGAGTGGCTGAACAGGTTGTGGCTGTTCTCCCTGGAACGTTGGAGGCTGAGGTGTGACCTTATAGAGGTTTACAAAATTACGAGGGGCATGGATAGGATAAATAGACAAAGTCTTTTCCCTGGGGTCAGGGAGTCCAGAACTGGAGGGCATGGGTTTAGGGTGAGAGGGGAAAGATATAAAAGAGACCTACGGGGCAACCTTTTCACACACAGGGTGGTACGTGTATGGAATGAGCTGCCAGAGGAAGTGGTGGAGGCTGGTACAATTGCAACATTTAAAAGGCATTTGGATTGGTATATGAATAGGAAGGGTTTGGATGGATATGGGCTGGGTGCTGGCAGGTGGGACTAGATTGGGTTGGGATATCTTGTCGGCATGGGTGGGTTGGACCGAAGGGTCTGTTTCCATACTATATATCTCTATGACTCTAAAAGTGGCTTTGACCCAAATTGCTCTGACAAGTTGGGAAGCCAATTGTTCAGGTATTTCAATTGTTGGAACTAATACTCATACTGGAACAGAAGCATCCTCTTTCCTTCTTTTAGGTATCTTTCGTATTTGCTCAGATGAGCGGGTATGGATCAGACATAAAAACAATGGGTTATGAGGGGGTAAGTGATTTTGGTTAGTTTAGTCCAGTTTCTATCAGGTGAGAGCATATGAAATCAGAGCCATCTGGCTGGGACCAGGCAATGAGCATAAAAACCCACTGGCCTTTTGTCTCTGACATTTAGTAACATCCAGTCCAAGAGAATTAGGTAAATGTTTTTGCAATCTGTTAACTGTAAAGTTTCATATAAAATGACTTCAGACGTCTGAACTGAGTTACAGTAAGTCCAATTAACAAAACTCACACTAAAGTGACACATAAAAGTCACAAGGAATTAGTTCATGAATTTCATCACAGAACTTCATCGCAGAAATTGGACCAGGCAATTTTCAGACCACCTGAACTATACCAGTGTTCATACTCCACAAATATCCTCCCATTCTAATTACCACTTCCCACCTTGCCCTCATATGTTGCTTTTCTCTTTACTTTCATTTATGCTTAAACTGCCCATTGAACATATCAATGCTGTCTACTTCAACCATTCCATTGAGTATTACTTCTCATCTCTTCTGTGAAGAAATTATTTCTAAATTCTCTATATGATCAGATTAGACAGACTAATAATTACTGGCTAGCTTATATTTTTGCACCCTTGCTCCGGACCCCAGGAAGAAGAAAAATCAAGTTCTCACAATAGAAGTTACACTTGTGGGTTGGGGCTGCAATACCACATTGGAGTATCATATTTTATTCCTTTATAATACTTTTCAATATTGTGATCTGCTTTGAAAACACTGAATATTCAGAAAATCTGACACTTCCAATACACTGTACAAAATGACAAAATAGTAGTATTTGGTGTCCAAGATTCAAGAGTTAATTTATCATCGTTGTTATAGTCTCAACCAACTTTAATAAAATAATATCGGAAGACTCATAATTCAAGACAGATAGATTATTTTTATGAGTAGATTTATTTAAAAATTGTGAAAAAATCTTGGTTTTGAATAAACCTACCTTGACCCAAAGACATTCTTCACAGTATTTGCTCATGTGATGAAAATCAATCACTTCTGAAGCAATTGAGGCTGACCTTGAAGAACACAGCAAGAAAGTGACCAAAGGGATTTCCTCAGAACAGCATGAGTTCCAGTTTACAAAGAAAGGAACTAATACCGCAGTAGAGGAGAACATTGAAGTATGAGGTAGAGCTAACACAGACAAGGAGAAGGAAAGCAAGCACCATTGGTTTGATCACAGCCAGGATATAGTGGCCAAGTCCAGAGAGACCTAAGATGAAGAATACTAATAAATTTTGCACAAAATAACTGGGAGTCTTTACAGCATTAAATATTTGGCAGTTGCTGCAACAAAATTAAAGTCTGAACAAAAATAAACAACGATTTTAATCCTCAGTTATTTCAAACAGACTTGTATTCCCAAAGTTTCCTTGACTTATATACATTTTTATGACACTACTCAACAACATTTCTTCTCAGTAGTTGCATAAAATTAATTCACTGATTTTAATCAAAAGAGATTTTCATGTTTCCCAAAGAGGCAGCTGTTTTTCAGTGCTTATTCTTCTATGAATGGACTTGAGAATATTTTACCCTCTTTGCTTAAAAGAATTGCCTGAGTCTGTTTCAAATGTACAATGTGTGAAATTGACATCTGCAATTTTAATATTCTTGTGTCTGAAAGTTTTCTGAGACAGTGCAGTTGATAGGTTTATCACTGATAAGGAAAAGACACGACATTGGTAAATGACTCAAATTTGTTTCATTAGATAACCAGACTTGATATGCCTTTGGTATTGAAGTCAAAAGTGCAGAAAAACTTCCTAATGCTTGAAATTTAAAATGTTGTTGAAAATGATTTCAAGCTAAAATCTTATGTGTGTCATTGTCTCTCTGATATAACAAACTCCATGTTTGGCCAGGTTTTGTACACCTGTGCTTGCAACACTCCAACCTTCAGACACAGCTATGAGGACATCATCCACACATCAGTGTCACATACTTCCTTTACTTTTCTTATCTGTAAGGAGAACAGCAGGGCATGAGATCTCAGAGATTCGTCCTTGTGATCACCTTCAAGAAAGATGATAGGTCAGAGTGCAGTAACTTTAGAGGAATTTCCCAACTTTGGTCACAAGGAAAGTTATCATAAGAATTTTCCTCAATCACATTCTCCCTGAGACTGAAGAGCTCTTTCCAGAGTAACAATGTGAATTCTGCCCTCTATGGGTGCAGTTAACATGATCTTCACTGCACAGCAATAGTAAGAGAAATATAGGGAACAGCAGCAACCCTTATAAATGCCCTTCTTTGACCCCACTAAGGCTTTGACATTGTCAGCTGTGAGATATGATGGAACGTCATATTTTTCGGCTGCCCTCAGAATTTTGTTGTCATCCTCTACTTGCTCCACAATGACATGTCAACTGTGAACCTAAGCAATGGATCCATCACAGACTCAAATCACCTTCAGGCTGAGATCATGCAAGGCCTGGTCATCACACGCTGATGCCCTTCCTTGCTACAGTACTCCACCTTACCCTCAATAAGCTCTTTCCCAGAGTGGAGCTTACCTGCAGAACAAATGGGAACCTGTTCAAAATCTACCACTTTCAGGCCAGTCTCAAGGTCATTGCAGCCTGTCATTGAGCTATAGTATTCAAATGATCCTTGCATCTGTGCTCACCTGGCTGCTGAGTTTCTAGCTGTTGCCAAAATCTTCACTGACGGGTACAAGAACTTTTGACTTACACTAAGCATTCACAAGACAAAGGTTCTCTATCAGCCTACCACCCTCCCTGGTTCTGAAAATCCATTGCGAGGTCTTGGACAACATGGACCACTTTCCATACCAGATTGTTAACAATGGTGAAGATCACTGAGGAGGTTCAACACTCTCTTCAGTGTGCCAGCAAAGCCTTCAGTCACCTGAGGAAAAGACTGGGATCTCAAACCCGACACCAACTTCACAATCTGGAGAATTGTAATGATAATTGCTCTCCTATATGGCTCAGAGGCATGGCTGATATACAGCAAGCACCTCAAAACCCTAGCGAGGTATCACTAGCACTGCCTACACATGATCCTGCAAATCCATTGGCAGGATAGGTACACCAATGTCAGTGTTCTTTTTCAGCCCAACATACCCAGCATTGAAACATTGACTGCACCCGGTCAGCTCTACTGGACAGGCTACAGTATCAGCATAATGGGCTTGAGACTCTCAAAACAGGTGTTATAGACTCAAAGCTTTGAAGCACCAAGTGAGCCCGGGGGGTGGGGGTGGGGGTGGGGGTCAGAGAAACTATCACAAGGACACTTTCAATGCCTCATTGTAAAAGTGCAACATTCTCAACGAACGGAAAATGAGAAGCCCTCAGGAATGAGATAACGAGAGTCCAGAGACAGTATATTCCTTTTACGATGAAAGAAAAGGCTGGTAGGTGTAGGGAATGGTGGGTGACTAAAGAAATTGAGGGTTTGGTCAAAAAAAAAGAAGGAAGCATATGACAGCTATAGACAGGATAGATCAAGTGAATCATTAGAAGAGTATGAAGACAGTAGGAGTATACTTAAGAGGAAAATCAGGAGGGCAAAAAGGGGAAATGAGATAGCTTTGGCAAATAGGGTTAAGGGGAATCCAAAGGGTTTCTACAAATTCGTTAAGGACAAAAGGGTAACTAGGGAGAGAATAGGGCTTCTCAAAGATCAGCAAGGTGGCCTTTGTGTGGAGCCGCAGGAGATGGGGGAGATACTAAACAAGTATTTTGCATAGTGTTTACTGTGGAAAAGGACATGGAAGATATAGAATGTAGGGAAATAGATGGTGACATCTTGAAAAATATCCATATTACAGAGGAGGAAGTCTTGAATATGTCTTGAAACATATTTAAATGGACAATGTCCAGGACTTGATCAGGTGTACCCTTGAACTCTGTGGGAAGCCAGGGAAGTGATTGCTGGGCCCCTTGCTAAAATATTTGGATCATCAATAGTTACAGGTGAGATGCTGGAGATTGGCTAACGTGGTGCCACTGTTTAATAAAGGTGGTAAGGACAAGTCAGGGAACCATAGACCAGTGAGCCTGATGTCGGTGGTGGGCAAGTTGTTGAAGGGAATCCTAAGGGCCAGGATGTACATGTATCTGGAAAGGCAAGGACTGATTAGGGATAGTCAACATAGCTCTGTGCGTGGGAAATCATGTCTCACAAACTTGATTGAGTTTTTTGAAGAAGTAACAAAGAGGATTAATGAGAGCGGAGCGGTAGACGTGATCTGTATGGACTTCAGTAAGGCGTTCGACAAGGTTCTCCATGGGAGACTGGTTAGCAAGGTTAGATCTCACGGAATACACGGAAAACTAGCCGTTGGATACAAAGGTGGAAGACAGAGGGTGGTGATGGAGGGTTGTTTTTCAGACTGTAGGCCTGCGACGAGTGGAATGCCACAAGGATTGGTGCTGGGTCCACTGCTTTTCATCATTTATATAAATGGTTTGGATGTGAGCTTAAGAGGTACTGGATGGAGAAGAAGGTTACCTCAGGGTACAACGGGATCTTGATCAGACGGGCCAATGGGCTGAGGAGTGGCAAAAGGAGTTTAATTTAGATAAATGCGAGGTGCTGCTTTTTAGGAAAGCAAATCTTAGCTGGAGTTATACACTTATGGTAAGGCCCTAGGGAGTATTGCTGAACAAAGAGACCTTGGAGTGCAGGTTCATAGCTCCTTGAAAGTGGAGTCACAGCTAGATAGGATAGTGAAGAAGGCGTTTGGTATGTTTTCTTTTATTGGTCAGAGTATTGAGTATAGGAGTTGGGAGGTCCTATTGCAGCTATACAGGACATTAGTTTGGCCACTGTTGGAATATTGCATGCAATTCGGGTCACCTTCCTATCAGAAGGATGTTGTGAAACTTGAAAGGGTTCAGAAAAGATTTGCAAGACGTTGTCAGGATTGGAGGGTTTGAGCTAAAGGGAGAGGCCGAATAGGTTGAGGCTGTTTTCCCTGGCTCATCAGAGGCTGACGGGTGACCTTTATAGAGGTTTATAAAATCATGAGGGCAGAGATAGGGTAAATAGACAAAGTCTTTTCCCTGAGTTGGGGGAGTCCAGAACTAGAGGGCATAGGTTTAGGGTATTTTCATGCAGAGGGTGGTACATGTATGGAATGAGCTGCCAGAGGAAGTGGTGGAGGCTGGTACAATTGCAACATTTAAAAGGCATCAGGATGCATGTACGAATAGGAAGGGATATGGGCCGGGTGCTGGCAGGTGGGACTAGATTAGGTTGGGATAACTGGTCGGCATAGACGAGTTGGACTGATGGGTCTGTTTCCGTGCTGTACATCTCTATGACTCTGTGACTCTATAAAGCACACCAGGTCTCACAATAAGAATCTCCCCACACAACCTGACACAATTCACACTGAGCCATAAAAAGCAGGTAGGAAAAAGTGAGGACTGCAGATGCTGGAGATCAGAGCTTAAAAATGTATTGCTGGAAAAGTGCAGCAGGTCAGGCAGCATCAATGGAACAGGAGAATCGACGTTTTGGGCATTAGCTTATAAGGTCCCTGATTTACTTTGCTGTTTCTGTGGCTTCTGTGATACCAATGTAAATTGCTCAATTACTGTATAAGGAAACTATACTTAAAGAAATATTTATCATGTCAACTTTTATAACAAAAAACAAAGGAATTATTTATTTTCCTTTCTATCCTTCTTTCTCTTTCTATTCTTTCCTCTGTTTATTGCTTTCTCTCTATTTGATTTAAAAATTGAGTTCTTTGACTCTTCATCCACTGTCTTTCACAGACTATCCTGTTTATTTCTCAATGTTTTAATCTCAATGGTAAAAGAATTATATTGTTAGTCTCATTGTTAAGATGCTCTGCTGCACTCACCATGTTATCTGAGCTATCCATCTTCCAGCACAAAGCATCACAGTGGTCTCCCATTACTTTCTGCATTTTGGCAGAACATCCTGAAATTTCAAAATAAGTATCTCTCAGGTGGACATAGAAGTTCGCATGTATCCATTCCAAAGAAGAACAGAGGAGTTATCACCATTGTTCTGGCTGATATTTATCATTCATATCATAAAAAGAGATTGACCGTGTATCATCGCATTGGATTTTGTGACAGCTTCCTTTGCATTGATTAACTGTCATATTCCATACAGTACAAGAGTGGCTACACTTTAAAACAAAACAGAATTAGCTGCAATGCACTGTGGGACATTCTATGCTGTGGAAAGTGCTTCATAACTGCAAGTTTTTCTTTTCCTTCTTCAGGTCTAGGGTTTACTTTCCTTGAACTGCAAAATCAATTATCAAGACTGCCCTCTTCCATTTCTCTGAGCTGATAAGAGGATACTCAGGAGCAAATGCAAACCTATGTGGGTCGGGAAAAATCATCTGTGAAGACAAAAATAAAGTTTTTTAATCATTGACTTTCCAACTATGAACTGTTTACATTTCACAAGATTGTTCAAAGAAACATAAGTGCAAGAATTGATTTATTAAGAATTCTTCATTCACAATTAAGAATTATTCATAATGAACATATTCATTTACATAAATAGTTCTTTGTCCCAAAGGCAATGAAGCAAGTAATATTTTTCCATTCATCCTACTTACTGTTTGTCAATACCCAACTTTCTCGACAGCAAAGTACATATTATGTCCTGGAGTGCATTTGATCATTGTAGTACTAATCTCAATTCCAACAAGCTATTTCCAGTTATTTTAATCTAATTAATTTTTCTTTCATTTCTTTTAAACTTTCACTTCATTAAAGATCATTTCTAACTCTAAATAAAATGACTGCTTACATCTATGTCTGTGTGATATTTTAAATATTTGAGAATTATCACACCAACATTTTCATTCTGCCAAGGGAAACAAGTTTAGCCATAGAAAAAAAACTTCCTACATAAGCTAGAGCTCTAAATTCCAAAGTCAGCATTGCAACTTTTATCACTCCATAGCATAAACTGCCTTTTGAAAATAGGACCTCATCCCTGTTTTGAATGTACTGTTAATACAAACTGGAATAACTTCTATGGGTTTATAACAAATATCTCTAACTCTAATATTTATTTATGAATTATATGCAAGTGTAATACAGAAGTGATGTTAAACTCTATGACAGTCATTAAAATAAGTTTGATATTTACTGGAACATGAAGTGCACAGGTATTGGCCTGCACACAAAGTGAGAGAGTTTCAGGATGTTTTGTTAATATATTATTAGCAGTACATGTAAAGATGGTAAAGACTGCAGCAATATTTCAGCAATATAGGAAATGCAACATTAATGTCATCTCCACACTTAAGGTTATTGATAAGGTTTCTTGAGTCCAGTCATCCAAAACTGTTTGAACATTGAGCATCCTTCATTTTATAGAGAAAGAAAGTAGGTCATGGAACCACATTTGTTGCTCACAGTGTAACACCAGTGCCATTAGAATTTGCTGACACCGAGATTTAAAAGTATGTGGAGCCAAAATATAAATTTCCTGTGAGAAATCAGAATTTCTAAACATATCTAAAGAACTTCTGCAAGCCGCAGATTAAAAAGTCACCAAGAAATTGTCACATCTTCTTCTGAAACAGTCCCTCATGGTCAAGGATAACTTGCTACCTCAATAAAATGATTCTCAGGAGACTGAGGAATCTAGTGCAAGACCTACAGTTTCTGTCAGAGGTGGGAAGACAGTGGTTGGAGAAATGGAGAGTGAGATGACTGGATTGACAGGCAGTTCTTTCTCCCTTAGATTACAACGGGATCTTGATGAGATGGGCCAATGGACTGAGAAGTGGTAGACGGAGTTTAATTTAGATAAATGTGAGGTGCTGCATTTTGGGAAAGCAAAGCTTAGCAGGACTTATACACTTAACTGTAAAGTCCTTGGGAGTGTTTCTGAACAAAGAGAGCTTGGAGTGCAGGTTCATAGTTCCTTGAATGTAGAGTCACAAGTCGATAGGATAGTGAATAAGGCGTTTGGGATGTTTCCCTTTATTGGCCAGAGTATTGAATACAGGAGTTGGGAAGTCATATTGTGGCTGTACAGGACATTGGTTAGGCCACACTTCCTAGGACCTTACCATTAAGTGTATAGAGCATTTCTATTGAATCATCACACTGTAATATGCAATTCTATATTAACAATATACCTCTATATATTACAGTTATCTATATATATATATATATATATACGAAATAAGTTTTCAAGAAATAGATTTGCATGTGTCAATACTACAAACTCATAACTCAAATCTGAATGCGATAAGCTTCATTAAATTCAACTGAAAACAATTTTATCAGTGTGAAAGCCAATTCAAAATTTCTGAAAATTATTGTTATATAGAATTGATGTTGATTACAAATCAAATGAAGAATTGGTAGACTGGTACCTTGAAATTTGAGGCCAGTTGACAATTTCAGGCACTCTTTCTCTTGATAAGCAAGGTGGGTTGTAATATCACCAACACAAATGCCTGAATAATTGTGAATATCTCTGGCAGAACTTATAATTGTGCTTTATCATTTCAAGTCTTGTCTGGTGCAAGGTAAAATGGTTAGTACATGTCGACTATTAAGAATGCATAATGATATTGTATTCTTGGGAGATGGCATACTGTAGTTTTTGCTGGTTCAAGTTCCCAAACTTAAGCAATAATGACAGAAATAGAAAAGCAGCACTTCATATTGGGAAACAAAGTTTGCCACCTTAACAATTTGTGCTGAATTTCTAACTCAAAGTTTAGTAACCCACGGTACATGGTGCAATGTTTCTGCATGTCCTTCCAAAAGGAAAATCAGTCAATGTCCATGATTTTTATCTAACCTGAGAGTGGCATTATTGAACCGATTATTTCTTTGTAAAACAGTCCCTTGATCCCTGAAGCTGCAGAGTCACCGTGTCCCACACAGCACTTGATCATTTCACCTTCTATCCCACATTCCAATCCTGAACAAAGTGTAATCTATCTTTTATGAAGCTATAATTGAAAGATGATTAATTGTCATTGTTTAACTGTGGTCTACATGTACACCCCACTGCAGAAAACAAATCTTTATAATTTTGAGTGATACTTGTGAATAATATAATTTAATCACAATTCAAGTTAAATAGTGCGTTTACATTGTCTTCACAGAAACCTTCGACCTTATAAACTGAAATCGTGCTCCTTCTAGTTATGTTTTCATGATCAAAATTGAATGTATTATATGGAAAAATTAGAGTAGCTGAGGTTGTTCTCATTAGAACAGAGATGGCTAAAAGGAGAGTTGATGGAGATATTCAAAATCATGGAGATCTAGATAGAGTAGGTGCAGAAAATTTGTTCTCATTAACAGGAGGATGAAGGTCCAAAAATTGCAAACTGAAAGTGATTGACATAATAAATAAAGCAAAAATGAGGAAAAACATTTATGCATGGTGTTACAATCTGAAGTGCATGATCTGTACAGGTAATGGAGGTGAATTCATTTCTGGCTCGCCAAATGGGATTAGATAGGCACTTGAAGGAAAGAAAAAATATTGCTTTCCTGGAAAAGGGTGTGAGTGAAGGACTAACTATATTGTTCTTGCACAGAGCCATCATGGGCTCAATGGACCAAGAGCCTCCTTCTGTGGTGCAATCACTTTGAGAATATATTTTATGATGCTATGATGTCTGTGATTCTACTCACAGAGCCAGCAGATAACTTCTTCATTCTCTGTTGTGGCCCTTTTCCCCCAGGTCTTGGAAAAATCTCTCCTTTTTCAGATACTTCTAGCTCCTTTTCCTAATTCATGTGTTTCTATGTCAATTAATTTGTGTAATCAAAACTAAAACCAAAACTTTCACCCTAAAAGCTCAGAAAAACGCTGTCCAATACATACATCTCCCTCATCATGCACACCCCCTCTATCACCAATGGGGACTGTAACAACACACAATATTTCAAAATTAAAACCGTCAGTTAGAACAATGTTTGTAAGTCAAACAAAATAGAGGATAAAATAGTAGACAGACACCTTTGTGTCCTCTTTGGCCACAAGTGAGAACTGGAGAATAACCAATGCTGTCCCCTTGTTTAAGAAGGGTAACAGTAATAATTCTGGGAATTACAGGCCTGTGAGTCTCACGTCGATGGTGGGAAACCATTGGGAAAGATTCTCAGGGACGAGATCTCTACGCATTTAGAAGCAAATGGACTTATTAGCGAGAGACAGCATAGGTTTGTGCGGGGGGATAGTGTGCCTCAATAACTTGATCGAATGGAGGTGACAAAGATGATTGATGATGGAAAAGCAGTTGATGTCTGCAAGGACTTCAGTAAAGCCTCTGACAAGGTCCCTCGTGCAGACAGGTACAAAAGGTGAAGTCACAAGGTATCAGGGTGAGCTGGCAAGATGGATACAGAACTGGCTACATCATAGGAAACAGAGAGTAGCAGTGGAAGGATGTTTTTTGAAATGAAGGAGGACACAAAGGTGTCTGTCTACTATTTTATCCTCTATTTTGTTTGACTTACAAACATTGTTCTAACTGACGGTTTTAGTTTTGAAATATTGTGTGTTGTTACAGTCCCCATTGGTGATAGGGAGGGTGTGCATGATGAGGGAGATGTATGTATTGGACAGCGTTTTTCTGAGCTTTTAGGGTGAAGGTTTTGGTTTTAGTTTTGATTACACAAATTAATTGACATAGAAACACATGAATTAGGAAAAGGAGTTAGAAGTATCTGAAAAAGGAGAGATTTTTCCAAGACCTGGGGGAAAAGGGCCACAACAGAGAATGAAGAAGTTATCTGCTGGCTCTGTGAGTAGAATCACAGACATCATAGAATCATAAAATATATTCTCAAAGTGATGTTGGTGTTCCATAGAGATCAGAGACTTCTGCTGTTTGGGAACGACATAAATGATTTGGAGGAAAACATATTTGCTCTAATTAGTAAGTTTGCAGACAATACAAAGATTGGTGGAGTTGTGGATAGTGAGGAGGATTGTCAGAGGATCCAGCAGGATATAGATCATTTGGAGGCTTGGGCAGAAAAATAGCAGATGGAGCTTAATTTGGACAAATGTGAGGTGATGCATTCACAGTACAGTCTACAGAAATTATACAATGAATGGCGGAACTCTTAGGAGCATTGCTATGCAGAGGGATCTGGGTGTGCAGATCCCCAGATCACTGAAGGTGGCAGTGCAGGTAATAAAATAGTAAAGAAGACCTATTGAATGCTTGCCTTCATTGGAAAGAGTATTGAGTATAAGGTTAGACAAGTTATGCTGCAGTTTTATAGAATTTTAATTAGGCCATGCATGGAATATTGTATATTGTTCTGATCACCACACTACCAAAAGGATGAGGATGCTTTGGAAATGGTGCAGAAAAAGTTTACTAGGATGTTGCCTGATATAGGGGATTTTAGCTTAGAAGAATGGTTGGGTTTGTTTTCACTGGAACACAGGAAATTGAGGGGGCGGTCTGATAGAAGTTTATAAGATTGGGAAGGACATGGATAGAGTGGAAAGCATGAGACTTTTTCCAAGGGTGGAGAATTCAATTACTAGGAGGCACAGGTTCAGGAGGCGAGGGAGGAAGTTTAGAAGAGTTGTGTGAGGTAAGGCTTTCACACAAAAGGTGGTGAGTGTCTGGAATGCACTGCCAGTGGAGGTGGTAGAAGCAGACACAATGGCAGCATGCAAGAAGCACCTGGATGAATTAATGAATAGGAAGGGATTGGAGGGATACAGATCCTGTAAGTAAAGATAGTTACAGTATGGAAGAGCAAAATGTGTCGGCGCAGGCTTAGAGGGCTGAAGAGCCTGTTCTTGTGCTGTATTATTCTTTGTTCTATCATGCTTCATTTTTTTTCAAATTATTAGCACGTAGTAATTTCTGAGAATTAGATGAAAGCATTCCAAATTATTTACATACTTCAAGTAATAGGTAAACATCCAGATACAATTAAAATTTCCTTAAATGAGTGAATCTAGTGAAAATAGCATTGTCCACATCTGACATGTAATTTTCTTCAAATAGATTCAAGGTGGGTTAGGTAAGATTTATTGACTTAGATTTAAAACTAGTTTAGAAACAAAAATCTCTGATTTTTAAAAGTGAAGTTTCTGACTTATACCCTGTGGCCCCAATGTATTTGTTGCCAGACAGGCCTTATAGCACCATTCAGTCAAATGATCATTAACGGAGACTAAGGTTAGAGTTCAGATTGTAAACCACCGTGCCCCATCAGATGTTAGAACCGCTCTTCATGCTGATACTGTATTTGGAATGCACATGCTGTTTTGCTTCTACTTGTCAACAGAATGACCTTGTATCAGAACCATACTGAGATTCACAACAGGCCACCACAGGGACCACACTTGCCAGTTAGTTAAGAAAACAGTTGTCCTGCCTTTGGCTTCTGCTCTCATTGCCCCTGTTAGGAATGCCATAATGTCTCCCAGGCACTTTACTAATTGTTTTACCACATCAGGCATCCTGTATATCTTGCAAGGCACAATAGAGATTGCTAAGGTTAGTAAGAAAGAATCATTAACAAAACAGATTTATGAAGTACCAAGATCCAATATACTGGCTGATTGAAGCAAAGGAATGTTGATTTTATTCTGGGACAGACGTGGAGCAATTTAAGAATAAAATTATTTTGGTCAGCCAGTGTATGAAGTACAGTGAACTTCATTACCATCTTTAAATCTCTTCAAATCAAACCATTAAGAAAGCCAGGGTTTCTCTTTGGCTGTTATATAGTGCAGTCTCAATTTTTATCACCATTTTCCTCAACTCCACACAAATTGAGCAATTTGGGATTCATATTCACAATTAAATCTTCCATTTGTGTTGTTCATGAGCAGCTGTTGCTATAAACAATTTTATGGTCAATGATGTACTCTTTAAAGTGTTGGCATTGTATAATGTAGGGAATATGGCAACAGTATATGGTCGCAAACGGCAACATGATAATAATCAAAATATCAGCTTTGGTGGTAATGATTGAGAGATCATTAATAATCAGCCAGGAAACTCGCACTGCTCACCTTCACCTTGTGTTAGTTTGCTGTTGTTCATATAGACATCTATATGTAATTAACTAATCACTGATGCTTGTTTACCTTATTGCCTTCAATTATAAAGTATGTAACAACTATCAACAGAATCATCAACAGATTCTAGTTCATTTTATATAAACTAAGTTAGTATGCAAAAAAGTACTAATCATAAAAAATACATTATGCTAATACTTTTTTATTACATAATTATACAATTGACAGTTACCATACTCCACATTACCCCTGCCTTGGAAACTAAAAGGAACTTCAGTGAGATGACAACTTGAATGTCTTTGTAGTCTTTTAATTTATTATTATGCAAGACATTCCTCTAATACTGAATTTTTCCAGAAATCGGCTAAGTGTTAGTTTTGGCAAGTTTAACGGAGGGGTTTCTCTCCATGAATTCACCCAATGAGTTTTCTCTTGCTTTCTTTTCAGAATTGCCTCATTACCTATGTACTATGCCTGGATGGCATCCCATTTGCCATACTCTCCCACTGGCCATATGTGGAAGTATTCGCCATTGCTGGTACCTCGCAGAATTCTCATCTCATACGATCCACCCAATGTCTTTGTCATTGGCCATGTCATTCAGCAGCTGGGAAGATTCTGCCCTTTTTGTAAAACAATCTGATAGCTGGTGTTCCGTATCACGCAATTTCATTTCAGAAATCAACTTTGATTTTTCAACATCTCTTTCCTACTCATTAGATCAATCCTCAACCTCTTAATGTTTTACTCTTTATTGAGTGGACATTGTCCCAGAACAAATGGTTATCATTATAGCATTTTATAGGCCCATATCTAACTATATATGCTTAAAAACTCCTAAAGCATCTTCTAATTTTGAATTCCTTTATAATTTTAACCACCGCAAATTTCTCAAATGCCTCAGATCTTCCCCGCAGAATTACATTAAGGAAATGCCTTCGAGGTTTCTTTACAGTTCCAATAAAACTTTACTTGATCTGCTTTTGGCTGAATACAACCAGCTTTCAGTAGGATGGACCCAAATGAAAAATACCACACCCTGGCTGCATAATTAACCCTCCATAATGTCCTGTCTATACCTCCAGCTTCCTAAGGAAACTTTGAAATTTCATCCTTGCAAAAATACTGCTTTAATACCAATGAATATAAATCACGCCATGAATTGTATCACTAAAAATGGTAGGAAAATCCTAAAGTTCACTTTTCCCTCTTTTGGGAAATGTATTCACTCTGCTTGGTCCCCAGTTGTTCTCAAGTCCCTCAACTGTAAACCTGGTCTGAGCTTTGTGCATACCATCGGCAACTACTTGCTCTATACACATCCATTTATGGGATGATGCTGGCAGTTCTATATCTGGAACTTCCATGTGTACCTCAAACTCTCTCCAAATGTTAAGTTATTTGCCTTCTTTACCAATATACCATCTAACTCATTCGTAGCTACTTGGGCTTTTCCATTGTAAGGGCTCCTACTTCTTACAGCACTCCACACCTGTTCTTTGGTTCTTGCACTTATTAAACTATATCCTTTACTTTGTCTCCTGTCCTGATCTAATGTAGTACTACCTGAGCTGCCCATTCTGCAACCAAATATTTTTTCACAGGTTTTTGATCTTTTCTTTGGCCTTTACGCTACATTTCCTGACTTTCCAGATTTTTACTTCCTTCAGCCAAACTAAAGTTAATATTTTATCCTTTGTCTTGGCCATTTATCTAGCTTTTCATAGTTTCCTGTATCCTGTGCCTTTTCCACTACGTTGTTTTCCCTCCGCTCACTAGATCTTCCTGGCTTTCCCCCAACTTTTAGCAGTCAATCTTTGTGATAAATGGCCTTATCCTGATCTTTGCTGTCACTTGGTCCCCTCTTAGTTAGCTAATCATCTGCTACAATCTGTTATCTGTAAAGATCTGACAAATGTGTGCATGAAGTGACAACTGATATGCAAAGTGTTGATGTAACATTTAAATAATTTCCTCTTCCTGTAAATCTTTATTCCCAGATGCCATTAACATGTCTTTAACATTATGCTCAGAGAGGATAGGCCTTATTAAGGAGTTGCAATAATGTCCAGACACTGAGAATTACAAATTTACAGATCTCCCAATGACAATTGTTTTATTATATCCTATATCTAACTTAATTTGCTATTTTTTTTTCAGTGTCATAGAGTTATAGAGACGTACAGCACAGAAACAGACCCTTCAGTCCAACTTGTCCATGCCGACCAGATAAATCAACCTTATCTAGTCCCAATTGCCATCACCTGGCCCATATCCCTCCAAGCCCTTCCTGTTCATATACCCATCCAGATGCCTTTTAAATGTTGCAATTGTACCAGTCTCCACCACTTCCTCTGGCAGCTCATTCCATAAACGCACCATCTTCTGCATGAAAAAATTGGCCCTTAGGTCCCCTTTATATCTTTCCCCTCACACCCTAAGCCTATGCCCTCTAGTTTGGGACTCCTCCAACCCAGGGAAAAGACCATGTCTATTTACCCTATCCATGCCCCTCATGATTTTTATGAACCTTTATAAGGTCACCCCTCAGCCTCCAATGCTCCAGGGAAAACAGCCCAGTCTCTTCATCCTCTCCCTATAGCTCAAACCCTCCAACCCTGGCAACATCCTTGTAAATCTTTCCTGAACCCTTTCAAGTTTCACAACATCTTTCTGATAGGAAGGAGACCAGAATTGCATGCAATATTCCAAAAGTGCTCTAACCAACGTCCTGTACAGCTGCTACATGACCTCCCAATTCCTATACTCAGTGTCCTGACCAATAAAGGAAAGTATACCAAAAGCCTTCTTCACTATCCTATCTACCTGCGACTCTACTTTCAAGGAGCTATGAAGCTGCATTCCAAGGTCTCTTTGTTTGTGAAGCATTACTTTACAGTAAAGATATATCACTGGATACTTAAGATGTGATTCACCTGCTCCTTTTCATGGAATTAATACTCCTCTTTATGATTTCATGTTATTAACCCTGAATCTGAAACAAGTAGTACCTTAAGTAATATTTGTTGATTTTGCTTCTGTCTTCCTTGCTTGAAGAGTCTATTTTAATCAGTCTACACCACATTGCGTCAATTTACACCCACAGTTTAGAATTGTGCAATGGAATGGATTTGTGACTGGGGCACTCATTCTGGCCAATATGATTCCATCTGATTGGTCACTATTGCCAGCATTCTCTTTTATACATGACATTCTCTCGCATGTCATGTGTCATAGCAAAAACTCTTATTTCTTTTTGGACAACTCAGTGCATCATGATACTTTGAGTCAAAGTTGAGGCATCTACTAGCTACCTCTTGGCTTACTCCTGGGAGCCATCCTTCTTTCATAATTGCCTAATTCCTGCTGCGTGGCATTAAGGTTTGTATCCTTATTCTTATCAATGGTTCTTCTTTTGTACTGCTTTTTATGCCCAATAGTTGAATTGCCTTGAAATGCTGTTGGTGCTGTATCCTGTATTTTTTTGTGCCATTGCTGACCAGCCAACATATGCCAAGAAAGCATCTGGAAATGATTGCTTATTGCCAAATTTTTTTAAAGGCTTTAGATGACTGATCTAGAAGCACGACTGTCTCTGGATCTACTTCCAGTAAATCCAAGAGTGTATTCTTATTTGATATTCTAGCGTAATCCAACAATGTGAAAGAAAATACAGGTCATTATGCAATATCGCATGTTTCATTAAAACAAAATCACTACAACACGATTGACAAATTGGGGACACTGTTTTTAAAGCACAAACTTTTAACTTGTATGTTGGTTGTAATGTGATTACATCGCCAACACTTTAAGCACTGTTTCTAAAGTGCGATTTTTCTATACTGGGGGGTTGCACAAGAAAGCAGTCATTGCATCATAGAGGAACTACTTGTACAGATAGAGGAATTTCCAAATGGAATTGCTACAATCTCATATATAATCAATTAAACTCCATGATGTGTCCTTTTCTTTGGAAAAAGTATCTTGTTTTCTGATTTTATCAAAATGCATAGGTATAAACATTCAAAAAGTTAAACCACATAAATCTTATCCTTAAAGTTTAAGATGAAGTCAAAAACTCCTTCACTGTACATCATTCAGCTTCCAGTTCTGAGAAAACTTTACTGCTGGTCTTGCTTTTGATTCCTAATTTTCTGTAACCCATGTCCATGCATTAACTTATGAAGTTCCACCTTATAAAATAGCAGTAGAAAATCAAATCATGGCATTTACACCAGGTTTCAAACATCCTTCCACAAGTACTCTGCAGCAAAGCCTTCTAAAAAAATTCAAATTGAAACCTTCCATTTAAATATCTCTATCCTTCTCTTTTAAGTCACTATCCTCTGTTACCAATGCTAGAGGACATCCAAAAGCCTATTTGTTAAGAATAACTAAGGCCAGACCGTTTCAGTGAAGGTTGATTATTGCTTGCCTCAGACCTTACATTCCCACTCTAAATAAAGTCCCCTTGTGCGAGCTGCCTCTTCTTCATATACACATTAAAGGATAATTAACTAATCATTACCTGACACATTATTGCTTTCAACTGCTAGATATTTACCATCCATCAATAGATCATATTAAATGTTAACTGTTGATCTATACTTCAACAGCATTGGCCCCCTTTAGTTCTATAATCTACTCTGGCTGAACAATAATCCATGTATCCCACATAAATTTAGCAGCTTTTTGAGACAGAAAGTTCCAGATTTCCACAATGTGAAAAAATGCTTTCTAACGTTATTCTGAAAGACACATCTCTAGTTTTAAGGTTGTATCCCTTATTCAGCATTCCCTTAGGGTGACTGGGCAGAAACTATTTAATCTATCAAAACATTTGATTAAATTAAGCACTTCAATTAGAACACAAATAAACTTCTATATTCGAGGGTATAGAAATCTAGTGCATGCAGGAGTTCTTAAATAAATTGTATTTTGTTCAATGGCTACTCTTTGTTTCTGCACAACTGAATATTGTGCATTTTTCGAATCTGAGATTTCATTCAGATGCAACTCAAGTCATAATATTATTACATTGGGTATTAGTCTTGCTGATCTGAAATCGCAAATACTTTTAAATAATTAGCGATTTCTCTTTACAAGTAACGTATCAGAAAGTAAATGTTTTTAACCTTCTAATATTTTATTCTTGTTAAAATAATTACCAACTAATTACTTTCCATTCTAATTTGCTGGAAAGCTTTCAATAACCTGAGGTTAAGTGGAAATTTTAATTCAACCATAGAATTACTTCTCTTGTTACTTCTAGTGACTCTAGAAGCCTCCACAACTAGCTGATGAAGGAGCGGCACTCTGAAAGCTAGTACTTCCAAATATACCTGTTGGACTATAACCTGATCTTGTGTAATTTTTAACTTCAAAATTATGGTTAGTCATGCACTCACACAGGTCAGAGGCTCTCCACAAGTGATAAGTCACCTCTATCTCGAGAAATGAGTGCTGTTGCGTTAACATGAAATATTTCTTCTGCTATGTGACCTGCTTAGCATCCATTCTTTCAAGTGCCTCAGAAATGGATGTTACAAATTAGAGCTAGTGGGTTGGGATGAATAACAAATGGCATAATTCATAGATACCTCCACAGTCTATGAATGACATTGAAATAGCTAAGAAGAGATGGAAGAACCTTAATGAATGCAACACTAAACACTTTCAAACAATAGGGAACAACAATAAATGGAATGAACAAAATGCTGAATTATATAGTCAAAACAGAGGAGGTAATGGTCAAGCTTTAGTTTTCTTGTAAGACTACACCTTGATGATGTCATTCATATTTTGGTTATCAGGAAACTATAGAATAGAATAGGATAGAATAGCAAATTATTGTCACATGTCTTCTTAGAAAATAAAGTGAAAAATTTTAAAAATTGCCACCTGTATTAATTAGATTCCCTACAGTGTCGAAACAGCCCCTTCGACCCAACCAGTCCACATCAACCCTCCGAAGAGTAACCCACCCAGACCCTTTCCCTCTGACTAATGCACCAAGCACTATGGGCAATTTAGCATGGCCAATTCACCTGACCTGCACATCTTTGGACTGTGGGAGGAAACTGGAGCACCCAGAGGAAACCCACACAGACACGGAGAGATTGTACAAACTCCACACAGACAGTCACCAAGGCTGGAATTGAACCTGGGTGCTGTGAGGCAGCAGTGCTGACACTGAGCTATCATGCCATGACATAAGCCATAGATAAGAAGAAAAAAAGTAAAAGTTAAGGCAAGATGAGACCACCAAGCCAGGACTGTCCATGTGGGACAAGGCAACTGCCGCGACAGGCTGAAACCACCACCATTGCTGCTGGAATACCCAAAACGAGACTTCCATACCAAGACGAGACCTCCACACCAAGACGAGACCTTCACACCAAGAAGAGATCTTCATACCAGGACAAGACCCTCATACCAGGACACAACCCTCACACCAGGACAAGACCTCCTCACCAGGACGAGACCGCCACACCAGGACAAGACCCTCATACCAGGACACAACCCTCACACCAGGACAAGACCCTCATACCAGGACACAACCCTCACACCAGGACAAGACCTCCATACCAGGACAAGACCGCCACACCAGGACGAGACCTCCACACCAAGACGAGACCTCCACACCAAGACGAGACCTCCATACCAAGATGAGACTTCCACACCAAGACGAGACCTCCACACCAAGACGAGACCTTCACACCAGGACGAGACCTTCACACCAGGACGAGACCTTCACACCAAGAAGAGATCTTCACACCAGGACAAAACCCTCATACCAGGACACAACCCTCACACCAGGACAATACCTCCACACCAGGACGAGACCTTCACAACAGGACGAGACCTCCACACCAAGAGGAGACCTTCACACCAAAATGAGACCTCCACACCAAGACAAGACCTCCACATCAGGACGAGACCTCCACACCAGGACGAGACCTCCACACCAGGACGAGACCTCCACACCAAGAGGAGACCTTCACACCAGGACGAGACTTCCACACCAAGTCAAGATGTCCACCACCAGGACAAGACCTCCACACAACGATGAGACCTCCACACCAGGACTAAACCACCAAAAAAACTGCCCCTCCGGAATGAGGCCATCACATCAGGTCATCGCTGGGCTGAGACCATCACGCTGGGCTAGAAACCTCCTCATCACTGAGCCTGGGCCAGGAGAAGATGCCTTCCGCCAAAACCATTAAAAGAGGTAAGATGATAAATGGAAACATTAATAGAAAACACAGAGAAAAATATAAAAGTAAAAAGTGGACGGCAAGCAATGCAAAGAAGAACCATAAGTTTAATCCTCATGCCAGGGAGTTGAGTTAGGAAGAAGACTGGGGAAAAATAGGCTATTCATCCAGGAAAAGACGCATCAATGAAGTGATATAGTAGATGTTAGAATAAATAGTAATTTTGTCGAACAGAACTTTGATATTGCTGGAAAAGACAGGTTTTATCAAAGCATTTCATCTTACTCTCATCAGGACAACTTCCATGAAATACCTCAGTAAATAGAAAGCAACAGTTATACTGCATAGGAAGAGAGTGCTGATTCGTTGACAAGTGGACTGTGATGCTAGATGTGGTGCCACGATGAATAAAGTTAATGATGACTGACAGTTAACTGCCATGTTTTATTTAAGTTTAAACAAGGCAGGTTGACTTTTATTGTTCAAGGAATTGTAGTGAGAAATGAATCGCAGAATGGCTGTCATCTATTTTGTTGTGTTGAAATAGGTGTAATGTGTAACATATTCATTTGTCTACATGAACAGGGCCCTGTGGGTTGCTACATGGAGCTTCTGGTACCCACAAGTACATTACATTGCGAGCCTGACTGAGAATCTGAAATTGGTTGTGTAAAGTTTTTTTTGCACTCTCAGGATAATGTAGCAAATGTTGTCCAATTGACAACCAATTTAGGATTGTCAGTCAGGCTTGCAGTATTAAGAAGGTTTAAATCCATCTGTTCTACAGGAAGATTTTATTTCTTATCACAGAATAGACAATCAACAGCTGCACCTACCTAAGCATATTTATGCCTCAAGGTCACAGCTGAAGTAATGGATTGGGTACATGCAGACACTGTTGTGAAGTGGCTGGTGATGAATATGCTCAGAAGGCTGTGTTATTTATTGCAGTCAAACACATTGCTTATGTGGTAGAATTCTATAATGGTTGGTGGAGGTATGTGGAGGGTATGTAAATTCCAGTAACATATAGCCATTCTATTCCCCTTCATTTTAAAACTTTACCACAGCACACAATCCTCTGTTTCAGTGGCTTTGCATTTCAATGCAGTGAAGGTCAATTGCTTCCACGCATAGATGACAAATATTGTAAATAACTTTTCACAGACTTTTAGGCTGATTTACAGATCAGCTGCAACTACTGCAAATTGAAAGTGTGAGGTAATTCACTTTGGAAGAAGTAACAGGAATGAGAGTACTGGGCTCGTGGTAAAATTCTTGGCAGTGTAGATGAACAGGTGGATCTCGGTGTCCAGGTGCATAAATTCCTGAAAGTTGCCAGCCAGGTTGACAGGGTTGTTAAGAAGGCATCTGGTGTGTTGGCGTTTATTGGTAGAGGGATTAAGTTTCGGAGCCACGAGGTCATGCTTCAGCTGTACAAGACACTGGTAAGGCCCCACCTGGAATATCGTGTGCAGTTCTGGTCACCTTTGGAAGCTTTGGAAAGGGTTCAGAAAAGATTTACTAGGATGTTGCCTGGTATGAAAGAAAATTCTTACGAGGAAAGGCTGAGGGAACTGAAGCTGTTTTCGCTGGAGTGAAGAAGGTTGAGAGGTGACTTAATTGTGACATATAAGATAATCAGAGAGTTAGATAGGGTGGACAGTGAAGGCTACTTGAATGTAGATTATGTGAGTAATTATAGCCTAAAAAGAATCAGTATCATTTAAGCAAATAATTCTAACATTAATTTTGCACAGCCAAACACCCTGGTTCTTTAGACATCAAAATATATTACTTAAATCTGTTCAGGTTTCATCGGAAGGTGAAGGCTAACACAGGAGGGAATAGCTTTAAGTTGAGGGGTGATAGATTTAGGACAGATGTCAGAAGTAGTTTCTTCACTCAGAGAGTAAGAGGGATGTCGAACAACCTACCTGCAACAGTAGTAGACTCGCCGACGTTAAGGACATTTAAATGGGCATTGGACATCCATATGATAATAATGGAATGGTGTAGGTTAGATGGGCATCAGATTATTTTCACAGGTTGGCGCAACATCGAGGGCTGAAGGGCCTGTACTGTGGTGTAATATTCTATATTTTATGTTCTATTAGGATTGCTTGATAATAGAGATTTGTGCAAATGAATCTAGTACTGTGCTCCCCATGAGGTTGAGTTTGCAGGCTCTGAGATTGGCTTTCAAAATTACTTTTTCTCGGTTTTCGGTATCCTATAGTGAAGGTTCATGCTCAGTTAAATATAAAATGCTGTCTTAGGTGCAAGTCCCACAACTGATCCAGTGAAACTGTGATCCTGATCATTACATCAGGTAGACAACACCATGCAAGAATTTCAATGGCAAATATTTGTCTTGCTATTTGGTGATGCAGGTAGATCTTAAGGAGCAAATGTGGAATACATTGAATTGTATTAAGTAGCATTGGTACTGGTAGACTGTCCATGCCTCACTGTGATGGAGGAAGTGATGTGGAAACCATTACTTGGTTGACAACAATAATTATTTTGAGACAGGTTCTATGTTCTCTCTATACCTTGCAGGTGAGCCTGCCAAATGCCAAGTTTGCTTTAACTTTGGCAATGACGATTTCATCATTCAGCATAGTGTTGCAGGAGAGGACACTCCCAATTGCATAACTCCTGAACAGATTTAAGTAATATATTTTGATGTCTAAAGAACCAGGGTGTTTGGCTGTGCAAAATTAGTGTTAGAATTATTTGCTTAAATGATACTGATTCTTTTTAGGCTATAATTACTCACATAATCTACATTCAAGTTTTTAAAAAAAATGTAATTAGAGATGTGGACTGGTTGGGCCTAAGGGCCTGTTTCCACACTGTAGGGAATCTAATCTAATCTAATCTAATATAATTTAAATCACCATGTCTGATATGTATTAGTAGTACATGGGAAAATGGTGCACTTCAAAATGTCATGCATATAAAATGTAAGCCACACTTATGGGATTGGCTCCTTACCCAAGTGAAGACATATTTACTTGTCTTTAGAGTAAGACCTGATTACTCCAGCACTCCTCTGATCATGCACTCATCTTCCACCCTCCATAAATTTGAGCGGATTCACCATTACTTTGCTTGTTGGCCCTCACAGGTTCTCAGCCTTGCAGGCTCTCAATTTTCTAATTCTCACTCTTGTGTATGATCTCCATGACCTCACTGCTCCTTCCCTTTGCAACCATCTCCAGACGGTACCCTCCAAAGTCCCTGAAATACCTGTAGCAAAGGACTTGTGTGCCCCCTCTCTCTCCCTTTTTGCTACCACTGGCAGATGCACCTTCAGCTGTGTGGACTTTAAGCTTTGGAATTCCTTCCTTACACCTCTGACTCTTCAACTCTCTAATTTTCTTCAAGCCCCTCCATAATATTTAACCCATTGAACATGCTTTGAATCACCTGTCCTTGTTTTTCTTCCTTTGGCATGGTGTTTATTTTTGCCTCAATACATTCCTGTGAAACACTTTATGACATTTTCCAACAGTGTAGGTATTACATAAATTAAAATTATTGTTAAGTGCTCACTTCTTGGAAATATTTCAGCTGAAGCATCATAATGTTAAATTACCACTCGTATGATATTACATATATGCATGGAAACCTGGCACTTGTGTTGAGTGAACTTCTTCAAATTTGGGCTTTGCTAAGGCATCTTTACTATAATCACATTATTCCAAGTTTTCATACTTTAAATCTCAGTGCAGAAATACTTGCAGAAGAACAAGATTACTTTATGCATTTACCTCTGAATTCTTCATTTCTTCGTGCCTCTAAAAGTATAAAAATGTGATTTAGCAGGAATTAGTACTCTGGAAAATAATGGAAGGGAAACAACTTTAATAAAAACAAGATTGGGTAACTCTTGCAAGACATTTGGAGTGTCTGGAGAAATGTAACACCACAGGTCTTGGAGGAAATCCTTTGGGAGAGCGAGATTCAAGGAGGAAAGAAAATTACTCACACAATCCACCAGTTGGACTTGCAGGTATTCATCAGATTCAACTTCATTAAAATGCACACTGATATCCTCATAACTACATCGTACTTCACCAAAACACAACTTTAACATTTAATTACTGGTTGATAATTAAGTGCACATGCACAGAGCAGTAAGAGGAGGGGGTGGTGTAAGCAGAAATTCACATTAAAACGTAGTTTGAATTTTATTACTAAACAATCTTTCCAATAAACTGGAGTGTTTTATGATTCTACTAAAGACAAAAAAAAGTACAAATTACAGCAGGCAGATGGGAGAGCAGAGGGTCTGAAAAGCCTATAATAAGTAAATCCTTTCTCCAGAGAATGGAGGGTGTGCTATAAAATCTATATGAGGGGGTGTAAATCAGCCAGCAGCATACAGCGCTTTGGTGGCAGCGGCCGCTCCAGGGGATGGGGTCTGCACAGTATCTACTGCTTTTTCATTTCCTGTTGCTTTCCATGCTTTTGCAGAGTTGGAACATTCCTACAATTATGGATTTTTATATGTTAAACAGACCCTTTGGAAGACGAGGTACGTATCTGGAGTCTGAGGAACATATGGCTGGCACTTGAGCAGATATTTATTCATTACTTTGACTTTCAATGACGGTGAGTCTAAACATTCCTAATGTAACACAAAAGCCCTTCAGAATAGTTTTCATTAAATTAAATCCTCTTACAATTAATTGCTGCAATTTAATTTATTATTTACTAATTTAACGCAATTACATTAAATTCTGTCTCAGATCTTTTTTTGATTTTGCAATTGTAAGTTATCAAAGTTCTAATTTATTACTGTCTTGCGTATGTCTTGCATTTATGCAATTGTCAGCCTGCTGACTCTCAATCGAAAATGGATAATTGGCAGAGGACTATCTGATGGGGACCATGAGCACAAAAGTCAGCCTGAATCCAATTTCAGTTTGGCCAGAGCTTCCACTGAAGAAGGACAAGAAGCTGATTTAGTAAATAGGGTACAATTTCAGTTGTAGTTTTCATGAATAAATAGGAACCAAACCTAATTGCCAGCTACATTTTTCCCGTAAGTGCCTAAGGGACAGACCTTAAAGCAATTATCATGTGGCTAGGAGAAGCAAAAATTCTCTGAACAGGTTGATTGAGCACTAGGCACCTGGGTTCGATTCCAGCCTTGGGCGACTGTCAGTGTGGAGTTTGCACCTTCTCCCCGTGTTTGTGTGGGCTTCCTCCCAATACTCTGGTTTCATCCCACAATCCAAAGATGCACAAGTTAGGTGAACCGGTCATGTTAAATTGCCCCATAGTGTTCAGGGATGTGTAGGTGCATTAGTCAGGGGTAGAGTGATGGGGGAATGGGTATGGGTGAGTTACTCTTCAGAAGGTCGGTGTGGACTTGTTGGGCTGAAGGGCCTGTTTCCACACTGTAGGGATTCTTTACATCCCCTGTCCAGCCTCAACAGCTCATACCTGTTGACTGGCTGCATGCTAGAACCCAATAATTTTCTATCATGGCTAAGGGGGTAGGTACAGGAAGGTCTCTTTTAATGCCTACAATGTTACAGTAACATGTTAAAGTCACTAAAAGGTTCTCGTCTCTCAACTGCCTAACTCAGGCTGATTTTGTGCCCAATAGAGCCCATGTAGGAAATTTTCCTCACCATTTTCCAAGCCTCTATTCAACTGAACATGAGTAAAGTGCTTTATTATTAAGAAATCTTTGGCATTGTTTCAAAGAGAATGTTGGCCTTAGAGTTCATTTGAAAGAATGGATTGTCATATGATGCTCAGATCCCCTGGATCTTTTTGAGACAGCTTGTCAGGCTGTTGCCAGTCCTGCATTACATCATATAACAGTTCCATACTGTCACACTTGAACAACTGAAGTTCTGACTTGAAAGTTGTGATATTCCTTGTAATATCAGATACACGTCTGGTTTTCCTGCAATTCATGAAATATCTTCATTTGGTGAAAATCAAACTGTTCTTCAGATCTGAGTTAGTGACTGTTGCTGGAAGTGCATGGTTGCTTCCATGCCATCATAGTTGACTATCGGTTGACACTTATTGCCAGGGGACGTGTGAGGAATAGCCAAATGGGCAAAGAAGCAGGGGCTTATTAATATCTATAGCACCTCTCATAAAAGAAGCCACTATTTCGGAAGAGGTGAATTGAAAGAGAGGAAAAAAATAATTACAGCAGCAGAAAATAATTCCTCTGGTGATTCACCTGCTTTATAATGAGAAGCTGATGCTGGAGTACTTCAAATCTTTGTCACTTCAAAAGTCCAGAAACAGTTTTATTTCAACAAATGACTATCTTAGAGGTTCACACTAATCAATTTTATTTTTGAATAGACCTGTCCAAACAGTTCTGATTACTTTGTCAGGGAGTTATAGAGTTATAGAGTCATCGAGTTATACAGCATGGAAACAGACCCTTCGGTCCAACCAGTCCATGCTGACCATAATCCCAAACTAAACTAGTTCCACCTGCCTGTGCTGGGCCCATATCCCTCCAAACATTTCTTATTCATTTACTAATGTCTTTTAAACATTGTAACTGTAACAGTGTGCACCACTTCTTCTACACACTAACTACTGTGTGTAAAAATAAATTGCTCCTTATGTCTTTTTTTTAAATCATTCTCTTCTCACGTTAAAAATATGTCCCAGTCTTGAAATCTCCCAAACTAGTGAAAAGATCCTGGTAAATCTCTTCTAAATGCTCTCCACTTTAATAATATCTTTCCTATAACAGGGTAACCAGAACAAGATGCAATAATTCAGAAGAGGCCTCACCAACGTTCCATACAACTGCAACATGACATCCCAACTCCTACGTTCAAACATCCGAGCAATTAAGGCAAGCTGTTAAATACCTTTTTAATCACCCTGAGACTATCTGCTATGTCATCAGAAGTATTAGCGTAGATTTTTCAATTTTCCAATATACTTTACATCCCCATCTCAAGACTAGCTGATCAAGAGAAGAGGTATCCACGAAGGTGTTAGCCAAGTTAAGCATTTGCAACAGGCTCGAATGGAGGCCAAGTACAAACAGCAGAAAGAGCATGTGAAAACCTGAGCATCCCACACTGCTGCTTCAGCAAATACCAACACCCCAGCTCTGGACCACTTCAGATTAGTTAGCCACCTCAGGACCTACAGCTCTAGCACACAAGAATGTCATCCTTGATCTTGTAAAAGAGAAGTATAAGATTTGCATCAGGCACAGATGCAGCATTGGTCCAAAAGGCGCTTTCTTGTTTTTTTGTTTTTCTCTCACATGCCTGGGCAATCCTCAAATGAGACAGGACACCAACTTGTGGATCGTTTCAGAGACTTGCAGACTGTGACATCTGCATTTGTCTGATTCGGTTAATTGGCTTTCCAGCACTATTGCAGTGAGTCAATGGAAAATTGCACAGATCAAAGACCTCCTGCTACCAGCTAAGTGGCAGGACTATCCAGCCGAGTCCTCAGAGTTGTGAATAAGGCAGTGATGAGACTCTGCAACAAGGCAGGCCTGTGCTTTCTCACAGACCCTAGAGATACAAGCCCACTCTTCCTTGCCCCATTTGGAAATAAAACAAATTGTTCTTAAATACTTAGCACTCTGAACCTCTTCCAGCCTGATCGTCTTCCAAGGATTAAGACTTGCAAGGAATCCAGTGTTTGCTTATTGGCCTCTCTGATGACTCAGGTAGGTAAAAACAATGACTGCAGATGCTGGAAACCAGATTCTGGATTAGTGGTGCTGGAAGAGCACAGCAGTTCAGGCAGCATCCAAGGAGCTTCGAAATCGACCTTTCGGGCAAAAGCCCTTCATCAGGAATAAAGGCAGTGAGCCTGAAGCGTGGAGAGATAAGCTAGAGGAGGGTGGGGGTGGGGAGAAAGTAGCATAGAGTCGAGTTTGTTTCACGACATGGTTGAAGAGCTTCAGGGCAGAGGAAATGACCTGGGAGTTGCAGTGGGAGAGGGACTCCCTAAGATTCTTGTAGAGAGAGGAGGAAAACATCTTCAAGGCAGGCATCCTTGCAAGAGGATTCACAGTAGTGTTAAAATCAACAAGGTAAAAACAATGACTGCAGATGCTGGAAACCAGATTCTAGATTAGTGGTGCTGGAAGAGCACAGCAGTTCAGGCAGCATCCAAGGAGCTTCGAAATTGACGTTTCAGGCAAAAGCCCTTCATCAGGAATAAAGGCAGTGAGCCTGGAGCATGGAAGAAGTTTTCCTTCTCTCTCTACAAGAATCTCAGGGAGTCCCTCTCCCACTGCAACTCCCAGGTCATTTCCTCTGCCATGAAGCTCTTCATTCATGTCGTGAAACAAACTCGACTCTATGCTACTCTCTCCCCACCCCACCCTTCTCTAGCTTATCTCTCCATGCTTCAGGCTCACTGCCTTTATTCCTGACGAAGGGTTTTTGCCCGAAACGTCGATTTCGAAGCTCCTTGGATGCTGCCTGAACTGCTGTGCTCTTCCAGCACCACTAATCCAGTCTCTGATGACTCAGTAGACTTTCTTAAGCATCTTTAAAATTTGTCTCATAACTTTAAGAAAAGGAGATAATTCTGAGCTCAGCTGTGAAATGCTGGTATGTTTTATGTCCTGAGCCCTGGCTTTGCTGCATGCTGGGCCACAAGTAAGGAATTGGAGGAAATGCTTTTGTAGGTTCCAGGAATTGACCTCCAGTTCCCCCATGGCACAGAAAAAGTTTTCTCTGAGAATGATGTAGAAACTACTTTCTGCCACTTCCCTTGAAGCTTTGCCTTGAGTTCAGAAGAAGGTAATTTACTCCTCAGTTATACTGATAAGACTGTATGTAGAGTATTATGTACAGTACTGATCACCTTATTTTAAGGAAATGTAAATGAGTTGGAAGCAATTCGGAGCAAGTTTAGTGGACTATACCTGGTATTAGTGGACTGTCTTATAAGGAAATGTCAAACAGGGTAGGCTTGTATACACAGGAGTTAGGAGAGTAAGAAACAACTGGACTGAAATGTAAAATTCTGAGGGGTCATGACAGGAAAGATGCGGGAAGGCTGTTTCTTATCATGAAAGATTTTAGAACTAAGGGTCACTGTTTAAAAGTCAAGGCTTGTCTATTTTAAACAGAGATAGAGCAACATTCTTTTCTCTCAAAGGGGTGTTAGGGTTGAAACACTTTCCCTTAAAAGGTGGTGCAAAGAAAAGCTTTTCTAAGGCAGAGATAGGTAACTTCTTGTTAAATAACAGATTGAAAGATTATTAGAGTTAGGTGGGAATGTGGATTTACGTATGATCAGGTCAGTCATAATTTTATTGAATGGGTGGAGCAGACTTGAGGAGCTGAATGCTGTATTCTTCACTCTCGATACGTACAGTGTCATATTCGTCAGTCTGTTGCTGCAGCAGCAGGGAGGCTGGTAAACCCATTTGGGACAAAAGTGAATAACATTGTACAGTTACTAGGGGTTGATTGCCTCTCTCTCTTCCCTTTCATTTCCTGTGTTACGTGGAATATCATACTTTTTTTAGCTCTGTCTATTTTTCTGGCTAAAGTATTGTACTGTAGCAGAAATATCCTTTATGTCCAGTGCTGAGATCAACCGGGAAAACTAAGAGGGAAGCTGCAGGTAGGAAGGATGATCATTGGCACTAGTGCCTTCTGGTTGTTCAATAGACTCATGGAAATCCAGTCACAAGCCACACAGACATGTTCACATCCCTCGCGTTATGGCATAATGCCAGTTGGGGTTCCATAATTTGTTTCCATTCCATACAAGACACGCCAAAGTATCAAGCTCCCAGATGAGGAGACATGAACTAGCTCTCCTTCTTTATTCCCCCACACCCCTTAGTTGGTCACAGCAGGGTTAATTTAGAAAGGATCCCTTCCCTTGTGGATACCTTTTTTCCAGCATGAGAGAAGATTGTGCGCATAACCTGGGGTGATATTGGTAAAGCAGATGGTGGATGAGTGGTCGTTTATAAGATTTTGGTTTTGAAGGTCAGCTGATATCCTTTGTCCTGTTTCCTTTCGACTGGTGACATTTGCTCTGGCTTCCAGCAAAGAGACAGACACATTGTATTTGTTTTTACCTGCAGCACAGAGATGACTTGGGGTTTTCTACGGGCTTTTGCCCGAAACGTCGATTTCGCTGCTCGTTGGATGCTGCCTGAACTGCTGTGCTCTTCCAGCACCACTAATCCAGTATTTGGTTTTCAGCAACTGCAGTCATTGTTTTTACCTTGTTTTCTCAGCTGTGACCATCACAGGACACACCTTCACCCACTCGCACAAACAAACCATTGTTGAAACTGGATTTTAACTTATGTTCTTCAGTGTTCTTGAAAGGGAAAACCATAAATCTCTCTCTCACCCAGATTGTCCCCTTTCTCCCATTCTGTTAACAGTCTGAGATAACTCACATGGGGATTACAGTTCACTTTGCAATGCATTTCCCTTCTTGAAGCCTTCTCTTTGAAATTTCCTAGACACCTATCAGTTGTGACATTCCAAGTCTTCTTTGAGCCTGCTAATATCTGGCCTGCCTGACAGTCTTCGAATTACATCACTCAGAATTTACATTCTCAGTCATTTTTAAGCTCAATGTCCTCTTTTTAAAAAGCAAAAGTTCAATATGTCACTAGGTGGCCCAGGAATATGATCCATGATCTTGACAATCTGCATTTGAGGATTGCCTAGGCGTGCTGAGAGAAAAGCAAAAAAAACAAGAAAGCACCTTTTGGACCAATGCTGAGTCTGTGCCTGATGCAAATCTTATGCTTCTGTTTTACGAGATCAAAGTTAACATTCTGGCACTTGAGAGCTGTAGGTCCTGAGGTGGCTAACTAACCTGAAGTGGTCCAGAGCTGGGGCAGTGGTGTTTGCTGAAGCAGCAGTGTGGGATGCTCAGGTTTTCATACGCTCTGTCTGCTGTTTGTGCTTGGTCCGCATTCGAACCTATTGTAAATGCTCAATATGGTTAACATCTTCATGGATACTTCTTCTCTTGTTCAGCTCGTCTTGGGATGGGGATTCCCATATATTGAGGGGTTACAGAATTCTTTCAGGGAGACTTTTAGGATGCTGGCATGGACGGTTTGGACCGAAGTGTCTGTTTCCATGCTGTACATCTCTATGACTCTGTGACTCTAATACACTAGACAGCTATATTGAGTAACCTGTAAAGTGCAGATGTAAATAATAAGTGTGATAATACTGAAGGAGTGAAAGAGCCTTACTCTAGCATAAACATGCAGCAGCCTCTAGGAGTGTATATCCCACAGCTCAGAGTAATGAATGAGTAGTATCTAACTAGTAATGTCTAACAATGCTAGCAGTAGTGTAAGCATGAAACATCAAATAAAGAAACCTGTCCCACTGTAAAATTACAGTGAAGTTGTTGGGGTAGCTGGGAGTCGATTAGGAACTCAATTCAAAGAATTTTACAGAACACCAACTCTGCAAACCCATGGTAATGGTATCTTTAGTGTCATGTGCAAGAAATGGAACAGGCAGCCTTACATCTGAAGTGGCAAATGTTTAATACATGCCATCCTGTCTACTGCACATTAATCTTGGGTGGTATTTATGTCAGGGGACTGGGGACCCTGCTGATAGGGTCAACCTGGGGTCAGCAGCCTACTCTGTGTGCGCTGTGCTTTGATTTTCCCGGAATTAATGGCCAGTGACGAGGCTTGCCATCCAATTAAGAATGGTGTGTGTAGGCTTTCAAAGCCAGAGAGCCAACAGGAGTCCTCAGAGCACTGAAGAAGCATTGGGCTGCCTTTCCAGGAATGGGAGGGAGACACTTCAACATTTTTAAAAATGGCCCCCTAATCCAGCCTGGACCTCTTATTTTCAGGCAGCTCTCCTGTTCTTCAGTGCCTTTGGAGGCCAATGGCATGTTTGGAAAATTCCAGTCACCTCTGGCAATATGCCTGCATATGGCTTTAATTATTACTTATCCATCACTTTGTGCTGCCACACATCCTTCCACCCTCCCACTCCAGCACCAACCAAATAACATCATTAGGAAAATGGCTTAGCAGTGGGATGTAGAGGGCAAACTGACAAAAAACCTATGCATTCACGTACCCACCTCTGCATTCAGTCCAAACCCAGCCTAAAACTTCTGTCCCTAATGTACCAATCCAAATTATGCACTCAACTCCCAGCAGCAAGAGCAAGTATATGTTTGATTTCGCTCTTGCAATTTTGTTTAGTTAAGATAATAGATCTTTATCAGACCAAATATAGAGAACATAAAATAAAGAAATGGTAATTTAATGTGAGTTTCTGGGTTTATTTCATCCTAATACACCTGTCATTCATTTCATGTAGCTTTCACACACAGTAAAATGTCCCGTCTTATGGCTTTCTGACCTTGTCACGTAGTTTTAATAACCCACTGCTGAGTTGGAAGGTTCTTGCCTTAAGCAATGGGTCAGGAACTCAGGATTTTGTTGAGGTATGTTTTGTTCTTGGTGGCAGACTAATTAACAATGGTTCCATCAGCAGGTAAAGCACCATCAGGATAATAACGCCAATACATCTGACACCAAAAAGGAAAACTTTCTCGATCCAATTACCAGGGGATCTGTATCCCAGACTGGGTTATGTGTGACTACTTGTTACTTGTGTCTGAGTCTTACATTTTTTTGCCATGAGACCCAGTGAGATTTCTCATCATATCATACCAAATGTGCCTCATTAACAACCTACTCTACCCTATGATGGCCCTCTCATCTGATTCGATCCCCACTTTACCATGGACTGTTCCCAGAATATCCCTTATTCAATGGATAGCTGCCAAAAGACTGACATTCCTTGCATCCCTGCCATCCTTGAATGAACACTGTGCATCAGGACAAATGCTGGCAATCTTGTGCCACCCCTCACCAACAGTGTAATGGCACAAAGCCAGGTTGCCTTCCACCCATAGCCAACATGACTGGCACTCCCTCACACAATGTGACCACAGCCTAGTTGTCATTTAACTACAATGCTATGCATCTCTGAAGCTTTTATTGTCAGCCAACAAAAAGAAACACAAAGAAAACTGAGAAGGCTGCAGTGTGCAGTCACAAAGCAAACCAAGTACTGGCAGCTTGAGCTTGACAGTCCATAATTGTCTTGTGTGCCCAGCTCCATTTAGAATCATAGAATTTTACAGAACAGAAGGAAGCCATTCGACTGACTCCTGAAAGAGCTACCCAGCTAGTTGCATTCTCTAGCTCGATGTCCATAGCCCACTATTTACATCACTTTCAAATATATATCCAGCTCTCTTTTGAAACCTCCTGTGGAATCCATCTCTACCACTTTCCCAAGTAGCGCATGCAAAATTCCTAACAACTCTCAGAGTAGAAAAGTATCCTGGAACCGAGTGTCAGTCAGGCCCTGTCTGGATTGTACAGCCTGATGGAGCTGAGCTATGTCATTCACAAGGACAATTTCCTCCAGCTCAATATCACCATCCTTCTCCTTGGAAGGCTTCTCCCATTCCTCCGATTCCTCAGTATCCAACACATCACCTCTCTGCCTTCTCCAGTTGTGCAGAGGACAGCCTGCTAGAATGGCATACACTGTCAGGACTATACTGGAGCATCTCCCCTGCATCTCCCTCTCTGGGACTGGTGCAACCTGTGGAACTACATCCTCAGCAGTGTCTGCTCCACCATGGCTCTGCTCACAGCATGTGCCCCAACCTGGTTAAGATAGCATGCAACTGAGTAACCAATGCATTACATTGAGAATGGTAGTGTCTGCTGCGCTACAAACTCCTTCTTATCCCAGACCCACCTCAAACATTCCACTTTCTGCTACATTCATTAAAGCACATTGTAATACCATAAACCATAAGATATAGGAGCAAACCTAGGCCATCATATTTACATAACTCATAATATGGTGGTGTTCCCCTTGTTGTACAAAACCTTTGCAAATTCCGCAAATGATGGAACACTTTTGTCTACCTTTGACCTCCTTTTAAGATATTGCTCCAGCCTCCTGCATCACTGGAATGACAATGTTATTTTGGTGAGCACCAATGGCATGGTGTATTCTGACTTTGACCAAAGTTGGCTGAATAAGCACATTTGTTCTGTACGTATTGCATATAGGTGAAGAAATGTTTGCAGCTAAAACATAGCTGGTGTTTGAAAACCCATGCTCCATGTATTTATCCCTTCAATTTTCTAACATCCAGCAGATGTGGACCTCCACATTTGTCCATCAAATGACACTGGCTCTACCTAACTTGGGCATAGGCCCGGCTATTTACATTTTGCATATAGAGAATGACAAGTGATGAAAGGAAATGCAGTTCATAATGGATAATGTCAGCAAGGGGTCCTGTCAGGTCACCAGGACCTCTTAGAGCCCCCATGTCTCACCCTACCTCTTTCCCAAGCTTTAATGTTCCCTTTTAACCAAATAGGACATTTCCACCCATCTCCCCAATGTGGAGACCCACCCCATTGAACTTCACCTCTAATTATCTTCTTTGCCCCCTGATCCCAGCATTGTACTTTAATGATGTTCATCCTGCACCTTTGCATTCTCCCAATGGAGGCCACTGACCTTCCCCCACCACTAGCATAGCCTGCCGTGCCCTCCAATTCTGTTTCACTGACTCCCCCCCACCCCATACATCTTGAGATTCTCCACATCATTGTTCTTATTCCCACCTCTACAAGTGCCTCAGGTTTCCTCCTTCCCTTTTGACAGTAATTCCCTCACTATCTATTGACTCTCCATTAATGGCTGACTGACAGACCCCCAAGACTGTATTTGCCTCAGACCTCATACCAACTTTGAGAAACAGCTCTTGGACATGACAGACCAAACTCCTGACTGCTGGAGGACTTGTAGCTCCCTGACTATCAATACATGATAGCCCTGACTGCTGGTGATGGGCCTATAGGAATGACTGCTGACTACTCGCTAGAGTCTAATTGCTCAAATCACTGTTAGATTTGATAAGTAGGTCCTAGATATGACTGATCAGAAACCTGGTTTCTGTCTTTGCACCTCACCACCTGAGATGATTACCCTGACTATAGCTGCTGCCAGTATAAGACAGACCAGTTCCCATTCCTGGACTGCAGTCAGACAAGTGCCCGATGGTGCAAGTCCCAAGCTGGTGATTAACCATGGCTGGGCACTCAGACTGTGCTTCTAAATGATGGTCTCAGGATTCCCTGCTGTACAGCAGTGCCCCAGTGACTGGGCTGAGAACCAGCTCCCACTCACTTTCCCACATGGTCATTTGGTTGAATAAATGTACAGTATGTTTGCTGCATAGGTACCCACACAAAGAAGTTCATTAATATGGCAAGACCTTGGCTCTGGCTGACATGGTGGTTGCTGCAAACAAGAGGTAGCCGCTAAGTCAGTAAGCACTAAGAGAGCAAATGCCACTTCTGAGATGCAGCCTGATCTAATCCATGAGTTGGTGTCTGGCTTTGTGGGCATAATGTCCATGCTGCAGTCTTTCAATGCTAGTTACCACTGCATTGCTCATCTGAGCTTTTTTGATGGATGACCACTATATCAGAGAAGTGTCATGATGGTTGTGAGGGGTTTGCAAACATTGAATGCCAATGCCCATGGATGAGATGGACACGCGGCTGGTGCCCATTATTTGTGCCCTGAGATGCTGTCTTGTATTGAACAACATAGAGGTTCCTTGCAGCCAGTGGAGAGGTAAAGTTGCCAAATACTACTCTACAATTTCCATGCCAAGATTTCTCGTCATCTAGCTTGTTTGACATGTTTGATAAGACAAAAAGCTGAATAGTAACGAGGTAAGTTGTGCCATTAACAAGGTGTTTAGCAAGCAATAATCTTCCATAATTGGCACCTCGCCAATACAGAGTAAGTAACACTTTCCCGCTTGACAAAAGTTGAACTTTTATTGTTATAAAGATTTTGTTGCAGCACCTAAAGTGTTAAATTTTCTGCAGTTCTAGATACTGTTTTTGGTATAAAGTTTGGTTTCTCTTTATCAATATGCACCTTCACAGAGCTAAATGAAAATATTCCTCATCCAAGATGGCTGAAAGACTACCAAAGGATGTGAGGGTAGAAATTTCTCAAAATCACTTCACTCAATAAGATGCAACGTTCTTTTTGATTGTATGAGAAATGGCTGCCAAGACTGAATGTTTTTTGACTGCATCAAGCAAGCTGTTATGATGGCATCAGAACAGATCTTCTCTGCATTTGAGGTATTTCTGCAAAGGAAGTGTCACCATGTGATCGGATTTGCACTACTCTCCTTTATCCTATGTTTTGTGTTTTAGTTCATAAAATCAATGAACATCTTATTTGCTGAATTTGTTTTCTGAAATATTGAAATAATAAAAATTTCACTAACTTCACAATTAGGGCTTTGATACTTCAAATGATTTCAAAGAATCATAGAAATGTGCGGCACGGAAACAGACCCTTCAGTTCAACTTGTCCATGCTGACCAGATATCCTAAGTTAATCTAGTCCAAATTGCCAGCACTTGGTCCATATCCACCTAAACCCTTCCTATTCATATACTCATCTGGATGTCTTTTTAATGTTGTAATTGTACCAGCCTCCATCACTTCCTCTGGCAGCTCACACCATACACGCACCACCCTCTGCATGAAAATGTTGCCCCTTAGTTCCTTTTTACATCTTTCCTCTCTCACCTGAAACCTATTCCCTCTACTTCTGGACTCCCCCACCCCAGGGAAAGGACCTTGCCTATTTACCTTATCCATGCCCCTCATGATTGTACAAACCTCTATAAGGTCACCCCTCAACCTCTGACTTTCCAGGGAAAATAGCCCCAGCCTATTCAGCTTCTTCCTGTAGCTCAAATCCTCCAAACTTGGTAACATCCTTGTAAATCTTTTCTGAACCCTTTCAAGGTTCACAACACCCTTCCTATAGGAAGGAGACCAGAATTGCACGCAATATTTCAAAAGTGGCCGAACCAATGCTCTGTACTGCTGCAATATGACCGCCCAACTCCTAACTTTCTCATCCCAAATTTATTTTCTTTTTAAATTGATTTTCTTTAAGTCTGAAGCTGAAGCATTAACTTACATTGTCATCAAGTAAATAGCTCAGAAATTTGTTAATGCACTGATAGAATTCTTAACTCTGTTCCAGCTTAGATTTTCAGGTGGAATCAAAACTCCTTTGTCTCTTAACTTAAGAAATCAAATCTGCGTTGGTGAACAATAATTGATCTTTTTTTCAAGGGTACTGAATTGAAATTCTCTCTCTTAGCTGAATCCCTTACACAACAAGCACATGACCTGCCGGATCGGAAAAATTATGCACACACTGTTCATGTGGTGTCTGATCTCAGGAATATCATTTCACACATCTAGAAAAAAAATTCTGTCCTTTTTGTGAAGGATTCTTAGTTTTCATCTTAATATGAAGTAAGAATGAGGGCAGCAAGATGATTCAGTGGTTAGCACTACTGCCTCACAGTGCCAGGGACCTGGGTTCAATTCCACCCTTGGATGACTGTCTGTGTGGAGTTTGCACGTTCTCCCTGTGTTTGTGTGGATTTCCTCCAGGTGTTTCGGTTTCCTTTCACAATCCAAAGATGAGCAGGCTTTGAGGATTAGCTGTGGGAAATGTAGAGTTACAGGTATAGGCAGTGGGGTGGGTCTGTGTTGGGTGCTCTTTGGAGGGTTGGTATAAACTCGATGGGCTGAATGGCCTGTTTTCACAGTGTTGGGATTCTGTGAAAAAGGATTGAGTTGATAGCTTGTGGGAGAAAAGCATCTGAGTCTAATGTCACTGTGAACTCCTATAACAGCAGAGGTGTTTTGTGTCTCTTTTCCACTACTTATCACTTATCACTACCATCCAGAAAAGACACTACATAGCTTAGGTACAATGAAAGAGTATACACGAAGAGGTAATTCTTCGTGCACAATACATGCGTTCTTCATTAGGGCAATTCTATAGGTGTCAGGATACCAGGAATCCCTATCAATACTTTCAGCTAGGTATAAGGGGCCTGGTTAATCTTCCTAGACACATTGTGCCTTTACTTCAACTCCAGCAGAGCTACTATGCTTGTTGCAACTCTTCCACTAAGATCTCTAAATAATAAATACCAAAGAGCTGAGAATTTATCCTCCTAATTTTGTTAATTGCCTCCCATTATGGCTATGCTGTTACTTTAAAAGATGGCTAGAGGCAGGAATGCCCCATTCTGCTCAATCCTCTAGACTATTGCCTTTTCAACTGAGCGATGTGAGCCTAAAGTGCACTCCTTCTAGGACTAAGCCTTCCTTATCTGCTGACTTTTAAAAATTCATTCATGAGATTTTGGGGGGGTTGCTGGCTGGGCTAGCATTTATTGCCCATTCCCCAGTGATCCTTGAGAAGGTGGTAGCGAGCTGTCTTTTTGAATAGCTGAAATGCATTTGGTTTAGAGACCCACAACGCTGTTCCAGATTTGGACCTAGCAACACTGAAGGAACAGTGATGCATTTCCAAGTCACAAGGGTGAGTGGCTTGGAGGGGAATTTTTAGGTAGTGGTGTTCCCATGTATCTGCTGCCCTTGTGTTTCCAGCCTATAGCAGTCCTGGGTCTGGAAGGTGCTGTCTAAGGACCCTTGGTGAATTGATTGTATCTAAGTGAAATACATTTGGTCAGGTAACAATTTGTTAAATGCCAAACAAGCACAGTTCACAAGAATTTGGTCATCACCATGAAAATATACATATTGCTAAATTGGAAAATAAGAAAATGTATCACAGTGTAATATTATTAGGTGAGAGCCTGAGGCTGTTAGATCAATTTGACTTAAACGAGTTAGCTTGAATGGTCTCCTGGCTTATGCCATTTACAATTTTTTTTAAAATTTAGCTCAAATCTCCTCACTGTACAATTGTGATTAAAGGAGGACAGTCAGATTATAAAATCAAAATGGACTACATACAAACTATCAAACGTATAGAATTCTAGTAGGACTGGCAGGTTAAACTCAGAAGGTATGTTCCTGATGACCAGATAGTCCAGAACTAGGGGTCACAGTCTAAGGCTATGGGGTGGGCCATTTCAGATCGAGGTGAGAAGAAATTATTTTATCTTGTAATCCTGTAGAATCCTCTGTCACAGAAAACAGTTGACGGCAAAACATTAAATACAGACAAGTGGAAAATTGAATACAGGTATACAGCTATAATAAAAAGAGAACTTGCATTCGTAGAGCACCTTTCATGATCACTGGGTATTCCAATGCAGTTTGCAGCCAGTGAAATGCTTTTTGAACAGTACTCATTGTTGCAAGATAGGAAGTATAGAAAACTAATTTATGCATAGTAAATTCTCAATCAAAACAAAAATATGATAATGACCTGATAACCAGTTTTTGGTGCTGTTTGGCTGGGTCATCTGAGCTATTTCCCCAGATCCCATTCAAAGTCTTGAGTTGAGATAATTTTAACCTACTTGAGAAGGAAGGAAGTGCATTTGTTTAACATCCCATCCAAGGGGACAGCATCTCTGACAGTGTAGCACCCCCTCAATGCTATCTGGGTGTTGAAGTAGATAATAATGTTCAAACTAAAATGTGGAACATGCCCATAACCTTACGAATTGTGAGGGGTAAAGGTACGACCAACAGAGTCACAACCAATCATCTGATAGTAAATGCATTGATGAAATTATATCATTAGTACACTAGGAAATGAAGACCACTCATATCTTCTCGAGATCAGCAAGGATCAAAAAAATGAACATTTTCTTGTTAATATATAATTTATATAGCTGCTCTGTTTAATGGTTGGTCACTTTTATTTTTAAAAATAGTCTTTCACATAATCAAACTACTGTTAACACTTGGATTTTTATGCAGACAGGTGTCCAAACATGGACAATACAGCAGAACTCATGAAGTGAAGTGAGACTTCAAGGCCACATTTGAAAGAGTGCAGTATCAAGGAGTCCTAGCAAAACTGAAGCCAATGGGAACCTCGTGTACTCTTCACTGGTTGGAGTCATACTTCGTACAAAGGTCATGGCTGCTAGGAGTCAGTCATCTAGCTCCACATCTCAGTGTAGTGTCCTTAGTCCAACCATATCAGCTGCTTTATCTGTGACCCTCCTACTGTCATAAGGTTAGAAAAGGGATGCTTGCCAATGATTGTATAATATTCAGTATCATTCACCACTCCTCAGAAGCAGATGCCCAAATGTGGAAGACTTGGGCAACATTCTGGCTTGGGCTGCTAAGTGGCAGGTAAGCATTGACCATCTCCAACAAGAGATAATCTAACCATTGCCCTTTGATATTCAATAGCATTACCACTGTTGAATCTCTCATTTTCACCATCCTCAGCGTTACCTTTGACCAGAAACTGGCTACAACAACAGGTCAGAAACTAAGAATCTCATGGTGAGTAACTTACTTTCATCTCCCCAAGTACAGTCCCCAAAGACAGGAGCTCTTGGCCCAATTGTACAAGCTGCTAAAAATAGTCAAAAATGTGGACAATATTGTGAATAGCTTGGAGATGCTGAAGGGTGTTTTCCCAAAGTGGCAAAACTACAAACCAAGTTATTGGTTTGTTAGAGTGAAGGTGGTGAGATTGTGGAAGTTTCACAGGACCAGTAATCCTGGACCCCAGGTTTATGTCCTGGTGAATGGGTTAGAATCCCACCTTGGCAAGTGATGAAATTTGAAACCATGAAAATCTGGAATGAAAAGCTAGCCTAATGGGGACCATATAACCACTGTCAATTGTCATAAAAATCTACCTGGTTCATTAATATGCTTTAGGCACAGAAATTTGTCATCTGGCCTACATGTGACTCCAGTTCCATAGCAACATGGTATCTGGGCAATTAGGGAAGAGCAACAGGTGTTGTCCTAACCAGTGACAATAAAACATTCTATGAATTAGTCAACAAAAAACTCTAGAAAGATACACCCAGATTAGTTGTCACTTCAGAGAGAGAGAGAGGATTTGTAGGTATGGGATTGGTCATGATAATTGTATTCATGAAACCTTTAGTTGAAAGTTATTGTTGGATAGGACTCTTGATCTACCCTGAATAATGAACAGTATCTTATAGGACATTTTAATTATGTATCGCCGTATGTATATGGAGTGTGATGAAGTTGCTCATTTTTATATAAAATACATCTTTGCTTAATTAACCAAATTTAAGTGCAATTTACTCATGTATTTGAAGTGCCATTTCCCTGTTAATACATGTGTTGGTTCCAATTTGTATTAAATTTACAAAGTTTAGAGTCTTAATGATTTCTTCTTTGACATGCATTTGATTGGTTTTGTTTTGTATTGGATCCTCCAAGGATTAGTAACACCTCATCGTTGTCACCTGAAGATAGTTTTCGTGAATATTCAGAACACGGTGGCTCAGTGGTTAGTACTGCTGCCTCTCAACATCAGGGACCTAGATTCAATTCCAGCCTTGCATGACTGTGTGCTCTGGTTTCCTCTCACAATTTGCAGGTTAGGTGAATTGGCCATGCTAGATTGCCTATGGTGTTCAGGCATGTATAGGTGAGGTGCATTAGTCAGGGTATATATGGGGTAATAGAGTCAGGGGATGGGTCTGGGTGCATTGCTGTTATGAAGATCAATGTGGATTTGCTGGGCCTAAAGGCCTGTTTCCATACTGCAGGGATTCTATGAACTATGCATACCGTTGCATCATTCTTTATAATTTGTAAAAGTTAACCAGCCACATCGAAATCAAAATATCCAGAGGGGGTCACATTTGTGTTACTTGACAGAACTATCTTAAATTATGCATTTTGTGTTTGGAGTCTGGAACAGTGCTTATTCTCATTAGGTGTTCAAAAGGCAGTTACTAGCAATGAGACTGTGACTCACTGATAGTTTTATATTACAAAAACATGCAGTTTTCACTCTGAAAAACAAGTATGCAGAAAACATCCAGCAACAAACAAGGAGCCAGCAGGATGTCCAGTTGACCTTGAGGGACATTTTCCTGTACTGTGGTCTCAACAGTCATTAGTTGAAAATGCAAGTACCAGGAGCTTGAATGTATGGCCTCCCTCCAGCCCCCAATTCTATGAAAAGTCAGAAAAAACAGATGTTCCCAGATTTACAGCCCACATACCGTCACAAGGGAAAGTGTGTGGTTAAAAAGTGACTTGACATCGAACTATAAGAATCCGTAATAAATCCCAGCTGAGATAAAATGTAAAGATTATTTCCAAGAGGAGATTGTGAAAGAAAAATATAAGTAGAGATTAACTTGAGTCATTTTCAGAAAAAAAACATTTGTGGAGGATTGATTACAGGGAGACTGAACAGTAGAGTATACCCTCCCTGTAGTGGAGTAAGCAATGGTGAAAAAGTTGGGGAGATGCAATGAAAATTATGAAATCGGAATCTCGATGTTGAGAAAAACAACCTTATTTCTATGCATTTGCATTTCACTAACCCTCCAACGTTCTTCAGTTCTAAGCTATTTCTAATTCTCTGAAGCCAGATTTGGATAAATTCCCACCAAGAGAATCGGAGCAGTTCCCTGCTTTGTACTGCTCATTATCTAACCCTGCACATGCAAAATGTCCCAACATGCTCGATGGCTGCCACCTTCCTCACGCTTTCATCTGCACAAGTCAGTGTCACTAAACACCCCATCGCAGTACATCAGTATGACTGCTCTTGGACTAGCTTTCACAACATTTCAGCCCTTCAAAACTTTGCTTTGGAGCTCAGGAACACCTATGCCGTACATGTTTTTGCCAGGGACACACATGCATCTCATGCATCTACACTGGAAGTATCTTATGGTTTTTAGCTTGCTTTCTTAATGCTCACTCTCCTTGTGCTTACCTGGAGTCTGTGTGACTTGCACTGTGTGCTGCGTGAGGGGCAGCGACTTGCAACAGTGGGGAGAACTGAACAGTCAAGTGGGTGGATACATCCCTGTATGGCTAAGGCTATGTCAATCTCACGCATGCAACATGTGCCAGCAGTTTATGAAGCAAACACACTGCATGTGCTTCAAGTAAAAGGCCATGTCTGAATGGAAAAGAGGAGCGATCCTTAGTGGGGCCAAGGAGGACTGTAGTGAGTCAAGTGGTACAGTCACACTCAGCCAAGGAGCTTGTCCTATTTCAATCCAGGGTGTCAGGCATTGTCAGTCTGGCGCTCTGTCCTACCAGAGTCTAGAGATCCTTGTCCATTCAGTCTTGGAATTGGGCCACGCGCTGTCCTGCTCATCAAATGCAAGCAGTTAGCAGGATACAGATATGGTAGCTTTGTTGTTAAGGAGACAACAGTCAGCTGTGCTCCATCAGGACTGTCCTGCTAAGTCAGTCCTGCGGGTTAGGACCATAGTGGTCACAGGTCACTGTCACTCTAGCTTCAACATGGAAAGAATGTAAGGCCAACAAAGGCATGGGAACTCACACACCACGGGCTCTGAAGGTAAAGTTAGGATATTAACAGTTGTATAAAGGAGGACCAAAGATGCAGGGAGAGCAACATCGAAAGGAACATGAAAGATTAAGGGATTATCCGACATATAAAATGGAACCTGGAACTCAGTCATAAGAACACAAAGCTGAAACCTTACCATCTTAGATCACTGTTGTGGAGATGACAGTGCTGGACTGAGGTGGACAAAATCAGAAGTCACACAGCACCAAGTTATAGTCCAACAGGTTTATTTGAAATCACAAGCTGTTGGAGCACTGCTCCTTCATTAGGTGGACTGGAAGGAAGCGTTGTGCTTAGATCAAAACTCAGTTGTGCAATAACTTCACAAGATGGCTGACATCATTTGCAGAATAGACAGTAATTGATGCCACCCAGCTAGCATCAATTCATACTTCACCAGCAAGTTACTCATTATACACAGTAACAATGATGGATTTGAGAAAACATGACCATTACATTGTGTGCGGTTATTACATGTTTGTCACTACAGAAAGTTGTGTGCATCATAGAAACTAACCTCCCATCAATGGACTCCATTTATACTTCTTTTTGCTGCAGAAAGGCTGCCAAGTCATCAAAGACCCCTCCCACCCTGGTAATCCCCTCTTCCAACCTCTTTCATCAGGCAGAAGATACAGAAGCTTGAACACACACACACACATCAACATGTTTACGAACAGCTTCTTCCCTGCTGTTATCAGACTGCTGAATGGACTCTCTAACTTCAAATCTAATATTGACCTTGCTTTGTGCATCTCTTATGCACTTGTAATCTTGCTCTGTGTAAGCACCCTATGATATATATATCATTGTTTGCTATGATCTGCCTGTACTGCCCACAAACATAGCTTTTCACTGTACTTAGGTACAAGTGACAGCAATAAATCAAATCAAGTCAAAATCAAATCAGTTAAACATTTGTAATCAGTTTGTTTCAAAGTGTGGTCAAAAAGCTGGAGGGCTGAAGACGTCATTGAGTGCACATCTGAGGGAGGCAGAGAACTCCTTCAAAGTGGGCATTCTTTGAAGAGACTTCCCAGTTGTACAAACTTGGTTGGAGACAAAAAGACTGCAGATGCTGGAGTCCAAGGTAGACAAGCAGGAGGCTGGAAGAACACAGCAGGCCAAGCAGCATCAGGAGATGGAGAAGTCAATGTTTCAGGTGTAACATTGACTTCTCCACTTCCTGATCCTGTCTGGTTTGCTGTGTTCTTCCAGCCGCCTGCTTGTCTACCTTGGATTCCAACATCTGCAGTTTTTTGTCTCTAAGCAAATGTAATCAGACAAACATAACTAAAAGTGCTATATGAAAGTTTCATGTTAGAAGGACATAACAGTGCTAGTATTGGAAGCAAATACTTAAGAGCTGCACATTCAGTCATTGAACTGTAGGCAAGGTAGAATATAATTCATGATCTGCAAGAACACCTCTTCTTTTGAGGGACGGCTATATCGTATTGTTTCACTGGCAGTCTCATCTACTCCCTAATTGTAGCATGAAAACTTTAGCGGTATAACGCATGTTTGGATAAGGTTATATACCTCAGAGCCTCCATATGGACATGACATTGATCTCCTTGAGAAACCCCTTACCACACTTTGCCTGTCATAATATGAGGCTTCCTTGTGATGCGTGTGATGGCTCAGTGATACCCATAATAAAATTGTGTTCTTTTTCTGACCTTCCTCAAAGATTGTTTGCCCACACATCTGCTGGACCTCGGCCTCCCTGGCAGTTATGAACTGTCCATGGGGACATCCTATGCATACTAAAACCATGATGTTGGTAGATATCCTCTATCCTTCGATACAGCTTACTGAGTACCTCTGACAAACTATCTGTTGTTCTGACACTGTCTGTGCATTTTAACCAAGTCTATCAGGTCATCTTCTGCTGGGGCTAAGAAAATGCCTAGTGTCCAGAAATTCTCTGAATGCCAGAGACCTGGAGCACTTGTTCATTGACCAGTCACAAATATACGTCGATGATGTGCTCACTAGATTGTTTTACTAAAGCTAATCCAGATACAGAACCCACAGAGTTCTCTGAGCTGGTGGAGGGTGCAAATGAAAGATTTGTCAGTTAATTCTCAGGAATTTGGTCTCCTTCCTATTGGAAGGATGTTCTGAAACTTGGACGGGTTCAGAAAAGATTTACAAGGAGAGTTAGAGGATTTGAGCTATAGGGAGAAGCTGAATAGGCTGGGGCTGTTTTCCCTAGAGCATCGGAGGCTGAGGGGTGACCCTATAGAGGTTTATAAAATCATGAGGGGCATTCGTAGGGTAAAATGACAAAGTCTTTTCCCTTGGGTGGGGGAGTCCAGAACTAGAGGGCATAGGTTTAGGGTAAGAGGGAGAGATATAAAAGAAACCTAAGGGGCAACATTTTCATGTAGAGGGTGGTGTGTGTATGGAATGAGCTGCCAGAGGAAGTGGTGGAGGCTGGTACAATTGCAACATTTAAAAGGCATCTGGCTGGGTATATGAATAGGAAGGGTTTGGAGGGATATGGAACAATTGCTGGCAAATAGGACTAGATTAAGTTAGGATATCTGAATCGCCTAGACAAGTTGGACCGAAGGGTTTGTTTCCGTGCTGTACATCTCTATGACTTTATGATTCTATGATTCAATGGCTTCCTGCTCAGATGTGGAGGTGGTGCTGACTGTCTCTTTGGGGCAGAGGTTCACTGTGTGCTACAAGTGCACATGTAAGAAAAGAGAGAGAATAGGTCATGTAACGGAGATCAGTGCTTGTGCAGGTTACAAATGAGCTGGTACTGGTGTTAATGAGAGTGTAGTGCAGCTTAGCACAAAGAAGCTTATTTGGCTGAGTTGTCAATGAGGGCTCCCCAAACCTATATAAGTTGTTGAGCTCTTCTCTGGCTAAATTGAGCATCCTTTTCTCAGCTGGAGTGAGGAGCCTGATGTCTGTCACTCCCCCACTGGTCTTGGACCTCTCGGACTTGCTATGGGCTGATTTCTTACGCAATGAAACCAAGTGAAGGATTGAGTATAACGGAATGGATGGAGAGCAGTTAGTGGTGATGCATGAGTAGGTGAGGTGATGAGGTCTTGCTAGTGAGTGAATAAAATCATAGAGTCATACAGCACAGAAACAGAGCCTTTGGTCTAATTTATCCATGCTGAACACGTTTCCAAAATTAAACTAGTCCTATTTGCCTGCACTTGGCCAATATATCTTTAAACCTTTCCTATTCATGTACCTGTTCAAACATCTCTTCAATGTTGTAACTGTATCTGCATCGACCAATTCCTCTGGCAGTTTATTCTACATGTGAACCATCCTTTGTCTTTCTCCTTTCACCTTAAATTCATGCCCTCTAGTTTTGAACTCCCCCACCCTACGGAAAAGGTCTTTGCTATTCACTTTATCTATGCCTCTCAAGATTTTAAAAACCTCTACAAGGTCGCACCTCAATCTCATATGCTCCAGTGAAAATGGTCCTAGCCTATCCAGCCTCTCCCTATAACTCAAACCATCTAATCTCAGTAACATCCTTGTAAATCTTTTCAGTACTTTCTCCATTTTAATAATGTTCCTCTTATGTCAGAGCAATCAAAACTGTATACAGTACTCAAAAAGTGGCCTGAACAATGCTCTGTACAACTGCAACATGACATCCCCACACCTAAACTCAGTGATCTGAGCAATGAAGGCAAGCACTCAAAATGCCTTATTTTCCTCTCTGAGACCTGTGATGCAACTTTGAATGAACTATATACCTGAACCACTAGGACTCCCTATTCTAGAAGCACAGAGCACAGGGTAGGTTCATAATTGTGTAAGAGGAGAGTGAGAGCTACTGAATGGATGTGATGAATGCAATAATGAAATTAACCAAAAATTTCTGGAGAAACTCAGCAGGTCTGGCAGCATCTGCCAAGGGTAAGCAGGATCACTGGGACTTGAAATGTTAATTCTGCTTTCTTTCAGCAATTTCTCCAGCAATTTCTGTTTTTGTGTCTGGTATCCAGCATCCATAGATCTTTGTTTTATTTGATTACAGTAGCCATGAGAGGTGTGAGTGCAGATCCTAGGAGTGGGTGGGAGCAGAGGGAAACTGGTGGCACATATCCCTGTGGGGCATTGACCTTCTTCTTGTACTGCTGGGCATTCCATTTAACCCAGGACACTCGGACCCTCTCTGTGTCCAGTCTGGCTATGTCTGGTGGCGTGGCCTCCTTTGGTCGTGTGCAGGAAGAGGATGGCCCACTTCTCCACCACTCTACCCACCAGCACGTCCAGCTCCAGATCTCCCAAATTAGGAGCTCACTCACCTTTTTGGGCCATGTCGGGGAGCCCTACAATGTCAGGGGGATGTCCAGTCTGCAGCATCTGGAATGGTGTGCAGATGGGTGCCAATGGCCTGAGGTTAGAGAGGTCCCGACAATTCCATCTCTCTAACTGTGCAAGTAGGACACCAAACATCTCAGTTACAAAATTATGGAAGTGAAGACTGAAAGATTGTGTGAGAAAGGCTGACTTGAGCCATGCTGGAGCAGGCACCATGAAAATTCAGTCCATTGTTTTCTTAATATTTTAAAGCTTAAGATTAAATTTAAGATTAAATTTTTACATCCCTGTAATTTAAAATTATGTCTCCTATTGTATTATGTTATCCATGGCAAAATATAATTAAAGACCTATTTCACTCTGATTCAAAAGAGGGAAGACCAAAAAAATTGTTTTTTTTATCTGTTCATATGAGACTGTTGCACTAGTCACCATGAAATAGATGTTAGTTTGAATTGGCAGTAACTGGTTCAAGACCTACTCTAGCTTTTAAGTATAATGCATGAACTAAAATTTCGGCTCAGTACTAAAGGGCAATCTGAAGTATTGGAGCTATCATCTTTTGGCTGAGACTTTAGGCTTTTTTTTCAACGATAGTGTTACTGGTGGGTACGTGAAAGATATGATTTGAAAAAATAAAGCAGATATAGTTTCACAGCGGGGCTGGATGCATAGCCTCCCTTGTATATGAGCTATCGCAACAGTTTACATTTCCAAAGCACCTTTAATAAATAAAATGACCTAAATTGCTTTACAAATGTGTAAGAAACAAACCTGTTTGCTCTACTGTTCCCAGCAATTGGCCTCTATAAACATTTCACCCAGTATTTCACATCAAATAATCAGGTTGAAAACAGGGCTGATAGTGAAAGTGAGCAATTGAGAAGCTACTTCTTAAATTGACAAAGGTGAAGGTCAGGACTTCAATAACTGGTAATGACGATGTAAGTGAACAAGGGAGCAGACCTGCAATGAAAACTTCATCTCAGACTTGACCAGTATTCACAAATTGTTCACTATCTATTTCAGCTTGAGAGCTGGTGGAGCTGCTTGCTGTCAGATTTATATAGTTGCTGAATCAGAGTGGAGAAGGATGGTCTCATTTTATTCTGATGTTGAGTCACAGGAAAAGTTAACTTGAGTTGGATTTAATTTTGGACAGGAAGTGGAGGCATAGCAGTAATCTTCAAGTCAGTAATGAGAGGGTATGTTGGGCTTTAGCAGTGTATTTGTGAAAGCTGATCTGCTGCTTCTGGCTGATGATGATAAGGGGTAGGGCTTATTGGACATGACCATGCTGCTTTAAGAGGAGAAACCATTGAATGAGTTATATTGGACTGGTGCTGGGACAATTTGGAGTAAAATCATGTGAGCACACTATTGTGCAAGGCATCTGAAATGCCAAAGAACATAACAGTTAACGGATCATAAGAAATTGAGGAAAGACATATCTGCACTGAATGCTTCAGGCAATGCAGTCTTACTATTGTTGGTAGTATACAAAATTGGGCCTCCCATGCAATCAAACTGGGGACGGAAAAGCAAAATGGCTGTGAGCAACAAACTCACAGCAAACAAATCAGCAAGAATCATGTGAAAGAACAAGGTATGGATAATAAATTTCATCTTCATCCTGCCTCAGGACTCCTCTGTAATGCAGTGAGAAATGCTAATGATACCGTCGTGTTCTTCAGTTCTCTGGCCAATGGCAGGTTTGATTCATCACACCACAACTTTGAAAATAGGTAGTGCAATGAGGCAGGTCCTGAATCCATTCCACACTGATCCCCACTGGCCATCCAATTTACTATGCCAATGGCCATCCCAAGGATTCTGAGTTGCTGTGGCTACATGCACTTTTATTTGCATGCAATAGGTTGGAGTCATGAGTAGTAACCAGTAGAGTCTCAGGTATTCTTTCTATCTTATGGCTGCTCAGAAATTTCTTCTTCTCTTACTGCCTGCCACTGGTGTATGTTGGAAGGATTTACTGGTTGTTTCTTAACCGGTTCAGCCATTACGTCTTGGACAATGACTTGGACCCCGATCTTCTTGCTCAGTTACAGGGACTTGATCCACCATACCACAAGATCACCTCTCGCAAAATTAGCAAATAGTCATCTGTTAGTACAGAATTTGAGCGTTGCTGAAAAAAGATACATTTTGTTGAAAACCTTTGTCTTGGACAATTCACAAGAAAACTAATTTGAGGGAAAAACAAACATTTGTTCTAGATAAAGGGAAAGTGCTGATTGGTTGACAAATGGACTTTAGTTGGTAGAAGCATTGTCATGCAAAATGATAATTAAATGTTCGGCTTTGTTTAAATTTCAAATGAAACAGGTTGACTCTGGTTTGGCATGAAACTGCACTGAGTGATAAATCAACAAGTGGCAGTTACCTGTTTTGTTGAGGTTAAATAGGCACAATGTGTCCCCCACCCAAAGTACTTTCTGTGCCACCTTAAGTATATCATCCAAGTGGTGTTCAATGTGGAGAGGATTGATTCATCAGCCAAAAGGGGGTCAGTATGTCAAAAGCATCAGGAGGTTTCCTCGGCAATATTTAACCTGATACCATGAGATTTAATGGGGTCCAGAGTCACACTGATCACTCCTAAGGCAACTCTTTCTAATAGTATACCATTTACTGCCACCTCTGGTGGTTTTGTTCTACTAGTGGGACAGAACATATCCAAGAATGGTTTCTGGGACATTGTGAGATGCAATTCCCTGAGTATGACTATGTAAGGCTGGAATTTACTAGTCTGAGGGACAGCTTTCCCAATTTGGTGTTAGCCAGGAATATTTTGTACGGGTTGATGTGGCTGAGTTTATCATTGTCCATTGAGGTGCTGAGATTGATGCGAGATGGTCAGTCAGACTTCATTCCTTTCTTTATACTTTGTAGAGGTTTGACACAATCAAGTAGCTTGCTAGGCCATTTAAGGTTAACCACTTTTCTGCGGGTCCAGAGCCACATGTAGTTCAGATCAAGTAAAGATGGCAGATTTCATTCCTTAAAGAGCATTAGTGATCCAGCTGGGTTTGTACAACAATTGAAAGTAGTTAAATGTTCGTCATGGGCTTAAATTTTAAGTCTAGATCATTATTCAATTCAAATCTCTTCATCTACAATGTTGGGATGCAAACCTATGTGTGTTTGTGCCAGTTCCTCAGAAGGAGGATGGCATAAAGGTGTGTGGACATTATTATTCCATGGGGAGGTGTTTTTACACTGAAGCTACCATAAACTCCGGCTGACCATGAAACTCTCTTGGTCTTAATGTCTGCCATAGGCACATTGGAAATTTTGCAGATTGATGATCACCCTGGTTGTATTATGATGCACATTTCATGGCTATGTCATCCTGTGGTAGATCTTGGCATCTGGCCTAGATGAAGGGAATTTACTACTGTACTATTCAACCTCCTCTGAACAGCGGGTACTTTTAAAGGAGAGGTTAAAACAAAAGCAAACTACTGATGATTATGCAAATCTTAAATAAGGAGCAAAAATATTTGAAAAAAAAAGGCAGCATTTGTGGAGATGAACAGCATTAATATTTCAAGTTAATGATCTGGTTTGAAGAGACATAAACACGGAACCTTTAGGCCAGTGTGGGGTGAGGATTAGGAACAACAAAGCAGAAGTCCTGTCGAAGGATAAAGGTTGGGAGAAGATTAAATAACAAAAGATATCATGATATAATTGTCAAAAATATGGTATGGGTTTTGTGAAGAAACAAAAGTTGTGCCAAAATGAGGCATGAATTGCTGTATAAAAAATGTTTTAATTACACAAGAGAGAATATAAAAAGACACAAAAATAAGATCAAATTCTGCAAAATAAAGTGAAAGAAAAACTTGTAGCAAAAAATGGAGCCTGAGGTTATGATATAGGTTATTACTTGGTTGGGACTTTTCAGATAACTTGAGCACGAGTTCATCAAATAGGCATCTTGGTAATGTAGGTGCATTATCTCTTTACAGCTCAGAGTGACATGGGAAACATGCTGAATTAGGGTAAATTTATAGGCATTTTGGATTCATAGAATACTGTTCACTATAAGTTAATTTCTAATGAAACTTATTTTACATAAATGGCACATGTTTGCAAACATAATATGTCAACTTTTCTCACCATACTTAACATGCCAGCGGAAAGGGTCAAATTTGTGAACATCAAACCAATGCAGCCATTTTAAGACAAATGCGTTGTGAATTCAACTTTAGTCAATGATTTCAATTATCCACTGATGTTGTGATTTCTCATTTAATTAGAACAATTGAATGTACTTTGCTGATCTGAGCACTTGTATTACCCTTTGCACTACAAAACCCCTGACTAGTAATGAATACTGAGCTATCACAGTGTCCAGCCACTTTTGTCGGAAGTAGAATGTTCTCTTTTCCTTTTCTTTAGATTGATTTGCTGAATAAATAAGTAAACAAACCATGGACTGAAGTTTGTGAGTTGGTTTTTGATGTCTTGTTTCCTGAAATCCTGATCCAAATAAAGTATTGCTTGGCGAAGCAGTTTCTACATTATTCAAGGTTTTTCAACAATACCTGATATGCCATCAATCCTGATCAACCTTGATTTTTGGAACATGTTTGCTTGTGGTTATGGTCATAATTTTTTCTTCTCTTTCTCCTTCCCCTTTCCTTTGAATATAGTAACATTGCCTCACGTCCTCAAACCACAGCTTGAGTCAAAAAAGCAGTATGTGGAAATTATGCATGCTTTCAATGTGGCTCCTTGGTAATATTTGGCTTGGATACAATTAGATAACCCTGTAAACTATACTGCACACACACTATACAGTGGAAACTTACCTCTAGGAATCAAATGATTCTTGATGGTATAAATTGTGAAATGGAAATTGCAGATGCAAATTATCAAAAACAAAGCAAAATAAAATTCTACCCAACTACTGACAGGAAAATGAATAACACATACAAAGATTGACTAGTCTTTGAGCTTGATAATAACAGCAAAAATTCCGTGCAAACAGGATAGGTAGTTCCAGTTGATTCTGAAGTAATTTTTTTTCCATTGACTGAATCTGTTTTCTTTATGTATAAGTTCTAACATTATTAGCAGAACTTGAAGATAAATTCGAAACTGTAGAGGAAATAAATTGTACATGAAACTTTATTTTCTTTCTCTTCTGATTTTAAAAGATTTTTGAATAATGAATGCATGTTGATTTAGTAAAATTAAAAATGTCAAACTACCCTGAAATAATCCCATCCTCTTGCAATATTAAGAAGGATCCAAATTTAATTCAAATGGTTTGACCTTTCTAGGTAGGGGAAAAGTTATTGCAAAATTGCTGAAATTAACAATTCTCTTTTAAATTTATGAATTCTATTTTTGTTCAGTTTCAGTTCATGATAGAAACCCCATCCACTCCCATTATTTAGAACTAAGCAGTGATTTTAGCCAGAAAAATTACTTGAGGGAAATGTCTTTTAAAGACACATGTAAAGAATGTTAACAAAATGCCTATAAGCATCATGACCCTTTTTCCAATGAAATTACTTACTGAAATAAAATTTATCAAACAGCTTGTACTAAGATCTCATTGGAGTTGTGCCTTTTGAACAACTGAATTGTGTGATGCAAGTGAATTTATTTACTGCCTTTAGTCATTGCGCTAATTGGAAAATAAATTAAAGTTTGAAGGAATTCCAACTGAGATTTACCAAAAAAAAAGGCAGCACAATTCTCTAGTTTATGTTTGTGTATTATGTGTGAAAGAATGAAGGCTTGATGAATGGGTCTGTGTCTTGGCACAAAGCAGTCAAGTTAAATTTAATTTTTCCCAAGAAAATGGTGGAGGATTTTTCTTTCTGTAAATAGAATTGTAAAATTCTTTAATATAATTATAAAATGTAAGGCTGCAGCAGACCTGTGGACTGTGCATTGCTGGACATTGCCCAGGGACATGGCTTTGTTAAACCCCTTCAACTTACTTTGTCAATGCTTGTGTGGTCAAGCAAAGGTTTCACAATGTACATGGCCTTTGCAGGCTCCAGACACACCTGGGGCAGCTCCTTGCTGATAATGCTGGAAAATGCATTGTAGCTGCCAGTGTCCATATCTAAGGGGGGGTTGAGGTTTCAGCTCTAAGTAACTCTGCAGCAAAGTGTAGCTTTAAATGTTTTAATAGCAAAAACTACAAGACAAACTTAAGAGATACAAGAGGGTGGGCCATTACATTAGAGCTGAGACATTCCAGGGATGGCAAGAATGTGTTCTCATGAAATGCACAATAGGTGAGGGGATGCTATGTTTCGTTGAGGGCCCAGGCTATTAAATCACTTGTCCTTTAAGACATTTTTTGAAATGAGTCAAGGATCTGAATCCAGAACATCATCTATAAATGATAGGCTGGGAATTGGTATATCCAGGTCACAGCTTCATTTCCATTGTTTCATGGGGATACATGCTCAAGGTATGAAAGAAAGAAATGTATTTATGGAATGTTTTTCAAACCTTAAAGGTGAACCACAGTTCTATGCAGCCAATGAAGCATTTTTGAAGTGTGGTTCACTCTTGTAGCATAGATAACACAGCAACCTGGCGCCTGATGGTCTACATCCCAGACTACTGAAGGAGGTGGCTTGGGAAATCATGGATGCGTTGGTGATTATTTTCCAGAGTTCGATAGATTTGGGGTCGGTTCCTGAGGATTGGAGGGTGGCTAATGTTATACCACTTTTTAAGAAAGGTGGGAGAGAGAAAGCAGGAAATTATAGACCAGTTAGTCTGACCTCAGTGGTGGGAAAGATGCTGGAGTCTATTATAAATGATGAAATTACGGCACATCTGGATAGTAGTAATAGGATAGGACAGAGTCAGCAAGGATTTATAAAGGGGAAATCATGCTTGACTAATCTTCTTGAATTTTTTGAGGATGTAACTCTGAAGGTGGATGAGGGAGATCCAGTAGATGCAGTGTACCTGGACTTTCAGAAAGCTTTTGATAAAGTCTCACACGGGAGGTTAGTGAGTAAAATTAGGGCGCATGGTATTGGGGGCAGAGTACTAGATTGGATTGAAAATTGGTTGGCTGATAGGAAACAAAGGGTAGTGATAAATGGCTCCATTTCAGAATGGCAGGCAGTGACCAATGGGGTATCGCATGGATCTGTGCTGGGACTGCAGCTTTTTACAATATATGTTAATGATATAGAAGATGGTATCAGCAATAACATTAGCAAATTTGCTGATGATACAAAGCTGAGTGGCAGGGTGAAATGTGATGAGGATGTTAGGAGATTACAGGGTGACCTGGACAACTTAGGTGAGTGGGCAGATGCATGGCAGATGCAGTTTAATGTGGATAAATGTATGGTTATCCACTTTGGTGGCAAGAACAGGAAGGCAGATTACTACCTAAATGCAATCAATTTAGGTAAAGGAGCAGTACAGAGAGATCTGGCTGTTCTTGTACACCAGTCAATGAAGGCAAGCACGCAGGTACAGCAGGTAGTGAAGAAGGCTAATAGCTTGCTGGCCTTCATAACAAGAGGAATTGAGTATCGAAGCAAAGAGGTTCTTCTGCAGCTGTACAGGGCCCTGGTGAGACCACACCTGGAGTACTGTGTGCAGTTTTCGTCTCCAAATTTGAGGAAAGACATTCTGGCTATTGAGGGAGTGCAGCGTAGGTTCACGAGGTCAATTCCTGGAATGGTGGGATTACCTTACACCGAAAGACTGAAGCGACTGGGCTTGTATACCCTTGAGTTGAGAAGACTGAGAGGGGATCTGATTGAGACATATAAGATTATGAGAGGATTGAACACTCTGGCAGCAGGAAACATGTTTCCGCTGATGGGTGAGTGTCGAACCAGAGGACACATCTTAAAAATACGGGGTAGACCATTTAGGACAGAGATGAGGAGAAACTTCTTCACCCAGAGAGTGGTGGCTGTGTGGAATGCTCTGCCCCAGAGGGCAGTGGAGGCCCAGTCTCTGGATTCATTTAAGAAAGAGTTGGATAGAGCTCTCAAAGATAGTGGAATCAAGGGTAATGGAGATAAGGCAGGAAGAGGATACTGATTAGGAATGATCAGCCACGATCATATTGAATGACGGTGCAGGCTCAAAGGGCTGAATGGCCTACTCCTGCACCTATTGTCTATTGTCTATTGTCTATTGTCTAACCCACTTGTTTATAGAAAGGCTCAACAGCAACATACAAATGATCAGTTTCTTTTCTGTTGTTTCAGAGAAAAATATGATGTTATGGTAGGAATATGCGAATAGTCATGGATTTTAAGTTTCAGGATAAATAACCATATGCGAACAAGTATGTTAATTTGTGGATGTATAGCACAGTTGGAACAAGTCACATTGAGTTAGAGATGATATTTTTATGCTAGGTATGCAAAGGATTTTTTTCAATGAAAACTGTTGAAAATATAAATCAGGATATCGTTCAGATTAACGTTGTTATGCTGACATGTTTTGACTTTTCATATTGTGATTGGGAAACCTTTTGCAATGCTGCTGCTGAAAATTGCGCTGCTCTACTAATTTATAATATCAAAAAAGCTTCTTAATCAGCTGCTGTTGCACAACAGCTCAATCCATTCCTGTGCCTGAGCAGCACTGCAAAACGTCAACATTCAGCTGTTCTCTTCTCCCCAACCCAGCAGGTGAATTGTCCCAAAGCGCCTGTCAGATTGTTATGGTAGCAGGACAAATAGTAATGACTTGAAACCACCAGTCATCCATCAAAGTTATAGCTTGTCCCTGCATAGCCTGGATCCAAACATAGTAGTTTTACTGTAAAAGACTGAGTGAATGGTTAATTAGTCACACTTAAGGGGTTTAATTGAATAACCTTTAACTCTATTCCAACATAGTGTTTATTTGTGCTAAAACAATAGACATACTTTGCTTTATTAAATCAATTAGCACACCAAACAGCAAGTAAGAACATCTGGTTCAGGTTAGTCAGGGTGTAAGAAGGTATTTAGGATGGCTAGACAATACGTAGCCTCCTGTAGCAGGTGACAGAACAGAACTATCGTCATCTCAATCAGACAACAGCTCTAGTTCGTTCTTAAAGAGATAATATTGTCCATGTTTAGAAATGTCTTCAAAATGTAGTTTAACTATAATCATCACAGACCTTGATGAGTGAGAAGCCAGAATTGACCCTTTTTAAGTCATTTGCCAACTTCAGGAAGCAATGGGGATGTAGGGTGCAAACATTTTTGTTAGAATCTCTACTACAAAAAGTAAAAATATTAGGTTCTCTTTTCAATAACTGCTGTTGGAATGGTGTAATGTATGTATGTGTTTTTATATTTAAAGGGTAAATTTTAACTCAATGCAAAATCAGCAACAAAACGGATGAATGCTTAATGTTGCAGGAGGGGACTTATCCCAGACTCTTGACATGCTTCTTTTAGTTGCTATATTAGACATGCAGTTTTCAAAATTCCCTGAAGCTACTCCAGAGGCAAGCAGGAACTTCTGGAATACATGCAAATTGAAATCCTATGACATAATTATGATCCTAGGACCAATTATTGCAACATGACAGAAGTCCTGCCCAGTTCTCAATCTGCTAGTAAAAGCAAATACTTCAAAACAATTAAATAGTGATGAAATTATGGAGATGCAAGATGAAAACCAGGACACCAGTAATGAAACAACAGAAAGTGTGGTATTATGTAAAAACGAGGCATTTTTCTCCAAGATTAAGGCTGATATTGGCCTTTTCAATTCTGTACCAGAATGTCAGGAAATAAGAAGTAGCTTCATTAAAATAATTTAAATCACATCCTAATGCAGCTATTACAGATTTTGTTTGGTTTCTCTGTTCCTCTTGCTTGAGGAAGGAAGCAAGTCATCAAATACAGATACAAACATCTCATGGGATCTATTCGATAGGCAGTCCCTTATAATTTATTTAAGTTTGCTTGATTCCAGTTACTTTTCTTTCAAAAGAATCTTTTTCTTAAATGTTTTATGATAGTTTTTAGGTGAGGGTGTTAAAGAAAGAAAGGAAAACTTTAAATCATTTTGTACTTCTTGAGAGTTCCCGAAATGATTCAAACTCATTCAAAGATATTTCTGAATGCTGCATGTCTAAACCTCCCTCTAATGAGTTTTTCTACTGCTTGGATCTCTGAGGTTTGTGCACAGTTACAGCTTCTGGAGTGGCGTTACACCAATTGGTATGTGTGGAACCAACCTCCCAAATGCCATCAAGTCACACAACTTAGAGGGAATGTTGATGGCCACTAGTACTAGTGTATCAGAAATACAGCAATAAGTCCTCTCACTTGACTTTAAACACCCATCAACATTATTTCTGAATCTGCTTTGGGTTAAAATCACACCTTTAAATGCACAAATACGCGCAGACATACATGTACTCCCTCAGTTTCAGAGCAGCTATCAGAAAAGTATTATTTTTGATATGTAATTGTTGTGGATTTACAGGCTAATGTGTTTGCACACAAAACGATCCGAAAGTAGTAATGAGACAATTGATCAATTAATCTGCACTGATGTTGGCTGTGGGATAAGTGTGTCAGGGGTGTATCAGGGTTTCCTGCTTCTTTCTTTTCTAACGTGCCACGTTATATTTTAGGGCAATTTGGGAAGGCAAACCTGTCCTCAGTGTAAGATCTCATTTGGAACAATGGCATCTCCAACAATGAAGTACACTCTCTGTGATGTGCTGAGAAGTGTCAACTTCAAGAGCTGAACAATGCTTGAACACACAGCCTTCAGACTTGGATATGTTTGGAATCTGCTCCTTTAACATCCTGACGAATGAGCTATAGGGAGATTGCTTCTACCTGTCAAATGTTTATATATTATTAATCTACTATTGAATGCAGCACATACAAAAGGTGATGTCACCGCCACATAATAGGAATATTATTTACGCATGTTTATAAATTGCAGCAGTTGTCCTAATTGACTGTCATGATTGATTTTCATGTAATGTAGCCCGAGCTTTAAATCTTCAGTTTCCAAAGAGCAAAGTGGTCTAAAGAAACTGGCAAGGAACTCTGAAATAGTTGAGTCTCCACCAAACCATTTTGACATCATATGGAGCACTGGGGTGGACACAGTCAGAAGTCACATGACACCAGGTTATAGTCCAACTGGTTTATATCTGAAAACTTGTGATTTCAAACAAACCTGTTGGACTATAACCTGGTATTGCATGATTTCTGGGTTTTGACATCACTGTGAAAAGAATGCCTTGGTATCACTTTTAAGAGGTGACGCACCAACAGGATTTATTGAATAAAGGAGGAAAAGTAAGCTTCTTTTTAGCTTGTTTCTTTATTAAAGAGATTTATATGCAGCAAAGGGTTCAGGGCATTTTGGATATATTGTCTGCAATTGATGTCAGCTTGGTAGAGTGCATCTACATGCAAAGCTGATCAAAACAATTGCAATTTTAGTTGAAGTCATGTTGCATGTCTGGTTATTTTTCAACAGTTTTATTTACTGCTGCCAGGATTTAGTTACAAGTTGTGTTGTTTCTAGTTTTTGAATGGGCAATTTAGCATGGCCAATCCACCTAACCCACACATCTTTGGACTGTGCAAATAATGGATTTATCGTAGAGCACATAGTGAATGATGTTCACATTGAAATCAAAGAAAGAAACTATTTAAGATGTTCACAAACTAGCATGAAGCATATTCAGTAAAACCAAATTTCAAAGACAGATCCAAATATATTTTCTGGATGTTATTCTTATATAACATCTTGCTGTACATTGGTTAAATATTATAAATATGGATGGGTAAACCAATTAAGGTAGAAAATAAAATTAAACTTCTTGTAATTAACCTTCTTGAGTAAATAATCTAATACATGTTAGTTAATTACATGTATAAAATAGTCAGTTTGAATAAATGCTGAGTTGAGTATATCAAAATGTTCCAAGCGATTTTGCATTAAATTATAGAACACAGAATCTCAGGGATGTTTGCTTTTCAGAATTGAAGCTCCTCCTGATACTACAGCAGCTCTGTTACATCACATCCAGGAGCTGAACAAGATTACAATGAGGGAGTGTTTCCATAAAAAAAAGTGAGGAAGACAAAATGCTTCTTTTCTGATTTGATAACATAGAAATCCATAAATGTCAAACCACAGGGGTGACATTTTTGCTATCAACAAGTTTATTTGAACAGTTGGCATAACAGCAAGATAGGAACTCCTGCCTTATACTCATGCCCAACTTTTATATAAGAAACATCATCTGGCACCTTTCAGCTCAAACTTGGATTTGCTTCAGAACAGAAAAAGAAACATTAAGAAAATAATTTTTCATTACTGATGAATTCAAATAATTCCAATATTCTAATTGTTTTCTATTTGGTGCAATTATATTTGAGTTCTAATGTCACAAATTTTCAGACACTTCTCTATCATTCTGTTCTTCCAATGTATTCCAATTTTCCATGATATAATTCCCATATGAGACCTTGTCTCATTTATGTCTACTATATTATGTAAACTTCCAAAGTACCAAATTATTTTCCATGCCTTCCCATTACCTCAAAGGAAATATACCATACTGTTTTCCATTTTCTTCATTATGTAGAAGGTGAAAGTATTAAATCATTTCTCTCCTATTTCCCTTGTGTAGATTTCTCAATATAGCTATAAAAACCTCTATTAGAACATTGATAAATAAAGATACTTTCAAAGAATGGAACTAGGATATGGTTCATGTACAAGACTCCCTGGTGGATACAAAACTCTTCATAGAAACTATTTTTATTTTCCAATCTTTATTGCATTATAATGAAAAATATTTTTCCTCTTTTGTTAGGTTTTCAAAGTTAAGATCTAAACACTTGCTGTCGATCCTGTAGGCCCTATTGCTTTTTAAAGACAACTATCACTAAGAATTTCCATGAGGTTCTCCCAAGTAGCTGTCATCATTTTGGTGGAAGATCAGCAAAATGGTGAATAATTTAAATGGAATATCAGTTTATCTGCTGCTGAAGAGTGGCTAATCATAAGGACCCCTGCAGAAATTCCTTCCGCTTCCTTGAGACTATTTAATTTTGATTTTTCAATCAGTGCTGGAGGATCAAACTGAGCAAAGGTCTTCTTTATGAGGAGCCATTGCTGCAAATTCCAAGCTAATAAGTCCACTGTTGAACCTCTGGTTTGCTGGAACTCAGCATATTTTTAAACATGGCAGCCATTACCATCACCCAGGGTTTAGATTAGAGTGGTGCTGGAAAAGCACAGCAGGTCAGGCAGCATTCAAGGAGCAGGAAAATCGATGTTTTGGGTAAAAGGCCCTGCTTTTGCCCGAAACATCGATTTTCCTTCTCCTTGGACGCTGCCTGACCTGCTGTGCTTTTCCAGCACCACTCTAATCTAAACTTTGGTTTCCAGCATCTGCAGTCTTCACTTTTGCCATTACCATCACCCAACCCAACCAAATTAAGGTTTTGTATTCATAAATATTTTAAAACATTGTAATAGAACACAAATCCTTTGCTTAGTATACATATGACCAACTATCAAAGAAATGTATGCGCTTCTAAGAAATGCCATTTGAACCTTTAAATTGTGGAACATAACCTTTATGAAAATTACTGGCATATCTTCGCAATACTTTGAAATGCTGCATGACATAGATGTAAATGTAAAATAATTTTTCTTCTCCCATAGAGCAACCTATAAGGCCATTTTTGTCATTTACCCCAATGTTTTAAAATGCTGAAATTTCAAAGGCCCATCCAGAATTTCCTTTGCCTCCAAAATTCCTTGGTAACATTGCAGATCCTCTCCTTCAAATCACCTTCTTCAAACAGCCATTTCTTCTTTTGCAGAACAAAAAAAATTGAATTTGATTATGTTTAATTGAGCCTGAATTAAGTGGCCACCTGTGATAATAAAAACAGCTGAGATGAGCAGCTCATCACATGCAATTGAAACTGACATTGGTTGGAAACCAATCTCCCCTGCCCAATCAGAATCAAAATTACATTCAAAGATGGACTTATAATGTCAAGTGTCAATAAAGTGCGGATCTGGAAAAAGTACAGCAGGTCAAGCAGCATCAGTGATGCAGGGGAGTTTACGTTTCAGGTCAGAGCCTTTCATCAGAAACGTTGACTCCCCCTGCTCCTCTGATGCTACTTGACCTGCTGTACTTTCTCCAGCTCCACGCTTTATCGAATCTGACTTTCCAGCATCTGCAGTCCTCACCATCTCCAGTTTATAATGTCACATGCCAGCCCTGAGTGAGATAACCACTCCACCTCCCAGCAATCAATATTCAGGATCCTCTTCCAAACCAACTACCTTAAAGGCCGAGTTAAAAAAGAGGTCCATTTCTTTTGCAAAGTTCACGCAGGTGACATTAACTGCAATATTTGAAAGCCTTTGACAAATTGGATTTTGAGTGCTGGTTCACTTCACAGCCACTCCTTTTCTTTCATGCAGTACAGGTGTCTCTGGCTAGGCCAATATTTGTTAGCCATCTCCTAGTTGTCCTTGAAATGATTGGTTTACCACGTCATTTCATTAGGGCATTTAAAAAGTCAGCTACCTCTGGGTCTAGAGTCACATGTATGTCAGACAAGGTAAGGACAACAGATTTGCTTCACATTTGTAAACCAGATGGCTTTTACAACCAATGATGATAGTTGCACAATCACCGTTGCTGAGACTAGTTTTATAATTCCATATTTATTGATGAAATCTACATACTGTCTGCTACTATTGTGGCATTTGGACCCAAAGCATTGATCTGAATATCCAGATGTGTAATGCAGTAAAATTACCACCACCTTCCTCACATCCGCAAGTGAGTGTGTGCAGAACAAGTTTACAGTAAATTATTTGTTTCTCTTTTCCTTTCAGATGAAGGAGAGGACTTGAAATTATGGAAATAAAATACACAGCTATTAAGCCTATTCTTTTAAAGTTCTCCTACCTGTTATTTTAGTAAAGAATTTTGTTACTTTAAATTTGAATTACAGACTTTACTAAACCATTGCTAGAGATCAGAGTCAAACAGTGTGGCAGTGGAAAAGCACACTGGTCAGGCAACATCTGAGGAGCAGGAGAGTCGATGTTTCAAGCATAAGTTCTTTTTTTAATTATAAAAAATTGCTTCAGGACGTGGCTGAAGTGCTTCAGGGCAGTGGAGATGACCTGGGAAGTGCAGTGAGAGAGAGACTCACTGAGATCCTTTTGGAGGAAGGAGGAGAACTACTTCAAGGTGGCTATTCTTGGAAGCGGCTTTGCAGTAAGGTTATAGTCAACTGGGAGAAAGTGAGGACTGCAGATGCTGGAGATCCCAGTCAAAAAGTGTGGCACCAAAAAAGTGCAGCCAATCAGGTAGCTTCTGAGGAGCAGGAAAGTCGACTTTTTGAGCATTAGCTCTTCGTTTTAATTAGAAAACATTGCTTCAGGATGTGGCTAAGGAGCTTATACTCAAAATGTCGACTCTCCTGCTCCTCACATACTCCCTGACTGGCTGTGCTTTTCCAGCCCCACATGTTTTGACTCTGATCTCCAGCATCTGCAGTCCTCAAGTCTTCCCATTGTTAGAAATCAATAAACTTTCAAGAAACAAAAAGATAATTAAAAGTGACTGACATTTATGAAATTTAAGTTTGCTAATTACAGACAGTTCAGCAGATAAATCACAGATAGAAAACTGGCTAGAAGGAAAGAGGCAGAGAGTTTGTGTAAAAGGAAAATACGTAGATTAACACACAGTAAGAAACTTTATAAAATAAGAGTAAGAGGTTAAAAATAGCAAAAAGACTCAGCTTTTTAAAAATATCATAGATGTTGGTGTCATTAGCTAGGGCAGCATTTATTGCACATCCATAAGCACAAAAAATATAACTACAGGGAAGAACTATACACAACATAATTTTTAAAACTAAATAGATTGAAAGAAAAATAATGAATGCTGGAAATAAAATGGCAAATGTACAGCAGCTGTGTGTGTATTATTTATTCATGGGATCTGTTCTTTGTAGATTTCAAAGTTGTAAAGCACATTCAATGATGTCCTAACTCATATCTTTTATTCTTCCTAAAGTTGTAGGTGTTGCTGATTAGGCCGGTGTTAATTTCTCATCCTTAATTGCCCTGAGGTAGGTGGTTGTGAGCTGTTTTCTTGAACAACTGCAGTCCATGAGGTAAAGGGGTTACCCACAAATCGGTTAGAAAAGGAGTTCCAGGATTTTGACCTGGTGATAGATGCTGTGATCCCATTTGATATTCTTCCTGGACAAGTGAGATCACAGACAGGAATCTGACTTGATAGATCATATTTTTGTTTGTTTTGGTTTTAATGAATCAGTCTGTCGCCGAAACATAAGCACCAAACACTACAGAATTTGCTCTGACAATAAAGCTAGTTTATTAAAGGAAGAAATTAAGATGAAAATGAAATAATCAAGACTATCTACACATAATGCAAATTCAAAGATTGTTAGATACACAGTGCAAGTATAATCCCATCAACCCCAAAACAGTCCCTTATGAGGAAAGGAAATGAAACAGGTTTTTGTATAGTACCCAAAACCCCATTTGTACAATATGCTTACCAGAGACACTTGTATTTAACACCACAGTGAGATTAAGTCATTTGTGATTTCAACTGTTAAACTGGGACTGCAAATAGCTTGTTTCTGCAGCCATCATATACTTAAGCTTCAAAGTACTCCTTTTTAATTAATCTCTTCATGGCGTAATCCCAATGCTTCTGTTCTGGGACAAACACTAACTCCTCACTCCAAAGTAATATAGTTCATTCTATATATTCTCTGAAGCAATATTCCAAGGTTTCACAGGATTGTCCCTCTCAAAGTCAAAAGTAAAATGAGCAGTTTCTCTCTCTCAGCAATGGGCACTTCCCTCAAGCTTCTAAAATAAAGTTCCCGACCTCTCTAACAAACACTGAAGCCCAATTATTTATCTTGCTAGGACACAAAATAAACTAAAATCTATCAGTGCTGCATAAAACCCCTTCACTTTAAAGCTAGTCTTCAAAAACTACTCTTGCCCCAGTTGTGAGACCTTTTCTTCTTTCAATAAGGCAAAATAAGAGTTAAGTGTGATGGATTTGTACAGGAGAGCCATTAATAGTGATGCAAGGAGAAGTGCTGTAATGTTCCCAGTGAGTGAGTAGGAAGTGTTAGTACTTTGGAAGACTGAGATGGGTGAAGGCCATTGAATAGGTGTGCTGCATGCACTAGTGAGAGCTTTAGTCCATAAGCCTTGGGGAGAAGTCTGTGCAGTCACAGTGGCAGAATGAATGGTGTCCCTGTGAGTGTGAACTAGCAAAGTGACTATGTTTGTACTTATTTTAGTGGAACACAGAAGATCATACTGCTTGACGTTTCTTTAAATTCAGGCTGCTATCGTGGTCCAGGCAGGTGGAGTGTGATGGAGTGGCCTCCTTTGTTGGTCAGCAGGAAAATAGACAGTCCTCCTTTCCCCAATCCATCCACCAGTGCCTCAAATTCCCTATTCACAAAGTAGAGAGCTAGTTCCTCTTTCTGAGCCATTTCCCCTTGAATAATGATGGAACACTCCAGTTTGAGAGGCAATTCCTTGCTGACTGTGCCTGATGTGTTGTGCTAGTGGCGTGATTGTCACAAAGTCCCAGCAGGAGTGAGCACACCCCCTCCCCCCACCCCAAACAGAATTCCAAGAGCAGACAGGCATTGAAGAGACCCCGGTGTGTAATAAATGGCAGAATGGGAGAAGGTTGTGAGAGAAAAGTCAACAGATGTCACAGCAGATCAGTTGCCATGAATCTCACTGAAAAACCACTTTGCAAGCAAATGGGAAAATTCAGCCCTCCATTTGCAAAACTGCTGCTCAAACCCCTTCAATCACAGGCTTCCTCTCTCCTACTCCTCCAGGGATAGCATCTATGATTGGAGGAGTAACGAGGCTGCGAGAGAGGGAACGAAAGATTGGATGAGCTGGAACAGCAGCAAGAAAGAAACACAAGGAAAGAGAGTAAAGAGGTGAAGTGACTCTGCTGTTCATGTGAGAGAGTATGTATAATGTGTGCATGAAAGAGAGAGAGAAAGAGAAAGCAGGGGATGGGGGAGAAGGTGGTCTCTCAGATTGAGCGAGAGGGTGTGTGCAACAGATAACACTCATCACTTTCACATTTATCATTTATTTTATTGATGCATATCAATAATTTGCCAACTTTTTCTTTTACGTTGGTTTTTAAGTTTAAGAGAAGAAGAATGTAAACTTACCATCTCATGAAGAAGAATAGGCCTCGGTTGGTTACCTCAGTCGGCTGGATGACTGGTTTGTGATTCACAGCATGGGCTCAATTCTCACATTGGCTGAAATTGCCATGAAGGACTCTCCTGTCCACTCCCCTGAGGTATGCTGACCGTCAGGTTGAACCACCATCGGTCATCTCTTTGATGAGAGATTAGCCCTTCATCAACTTAACTTATTTTTTTCGTTGGTGTCAATCAGCAGACTTTAGGACTCAAAAGCCTCTGATTTCTGATTGGTTGGTAGCTTCCAGTGACCCTGTCACCAATATTTAGGGCAAGACCTGCTCCCTTGTCCAGCTGTTAGCTTTTAATGAGCTGTTTGGTGGGCGTTCCAATGAGCTATCTCCCAGTGAGATGGCAATGTTAATTGCCACCTAATACACTTGCCCTACTTCTAGTACAAAAAAGGAGAAATCTCAGTCACAGATTGGTTTTCTATTCAACATGGAATTTTCATTAAATATATCAAAATATGTGTGGCTGTATATCAACTTTTCTTGGTCTTCAATGTGTGTATTTAAAAAAACATTTTGAAGTGTGTAAGATATTGAGTGTCCAGTTGATTCAGAAAAGCCCAAGCTTCCAGTTTGTTTTAATATTAACCACCAGAAGAGGATGTCAATGGGGTGGGTGGTGGAGGTGATGTCAGCTGTTGGGGTGTTGGTGAATAAAGAAACACTGTTTAATCCTTGTTGGATTCTTGGCTGCCTGCCCTCCACTAAGTTGCATATTGCTTCAATATCCTTGACTGGAGGCTTAGAGTGAGCTTGCAAATTCCTGCGTTGAGAGCAGTTTGATTTCTGACTTCAACCATAAGATCGAAGGACAGCCTAAAAATCAAAATTGAAATCAAACAGAAAGTCTTAGCAAAAGCAAATAAATTATACCCTGCTTAGCACACAATGTCAGGCCATTTGAATTGTAGTCACTATGTCAGAAAGCTAGAAGCTAATTTGTGCACAGCAAGCTCCCAGAAATAATAATGTGATAATGACCAAATGTTGAGTGAGAGAGAAACAATAACTCGCAGATAACTTCCCTGTTCTTGTTAAAAATAGGACCATGGAGTATTTTGCATGCCCTTGAGAGACCAGGCAGCATCTGAAAGACAGGACCGCTGACAGAGCAGTGTTCCTTTCGTATTTCAGTACAGAGTCTGTTCAGATTTTTATCCTCAAGCAGACCAGAATGAAGCTGTAGGCCTTACTTTTCTGACACAAAGATGAAAGTATGGCCAACTAAATTGAAATAGCTGATTATTAAGCGTGCAGTTTCCTCATAAGCAAATTAATATATGAAATAATAGATTAACTGTAATTCTCAGAAAGTATCCCAAACTACAAACAATTACAAACTCCAGTGAGGTAAATTTCATTAGATTTTATTATGCTCATGGATGAAGCATGTCCTCAACAAGAGTAATATTAAGAACTAAAGTAATGATTTAACGAGGTCAGCCAGCTGGGCATCATAGAACATGTGTTCCCTAATTGGGGCTGTTAATCTGGTCCAATCAGGGAGCCCTGGCTAACAGATAAAATGGGGAGTGGCCCGGGTGTCCTTGGAGAAGGAGCACGCGGGTGTCCACTGACACCCTGGAGTTGTGACTGGCCACTTTAAAAAAAAAAAACCAGGAGATTCAGAATCTCCGTTCTTCGGTGACTGAATCGAACTGGCTGGCTGCACATGTAAATAAAGGATGACTTTGTGAAAAAAAAAAAAAAAAAAAAGAAATAGGAGTGTTAAAAGAAAAAAAAAAGAAATAGGAGTGTTTGTGTCTCACACCTGCACACACACACCATGGGTGCTGGGGAAAAAAATAAGCACTACCGCGATTAGGCGGTAGTGTGGGGGTAAATAAAAAAAAAAAAAAAAAAAAAAAAATAAAAAAAAAAAAAAAAAAAAAATTAACAGGAGATTTACGAAAAAAAAAAAAAAAAAAAAAAAAAAAAAATGGGGAGTGTCCTGAAGACCTCCTCGTGGGTCTGCTCCTGGGCCTGGCCAAACTGGCCATCAACAGGTCCAGGCAGCGGGCCGTGGAGGGGGTCGTTAGGGCCGACTGCCTGCCCCTCTTCCGGGGTTACGTTAGAGCCCGGGTGTCCTTGGAGAAGGAGCACGCGGTGTCCACCGACACCCTGGAGTCGTTCAGGGAGAGGTGGGCCCCGCAGGGAGTGGAGTGCCTCATTTCTCCCTCCAACTCTATTTTGATTTAGTCCCTACCCTCCCCTTCACTGTTTTGATCACACAGCATTGCCCTGTGGTTTGAAGGGCAGTGCTTGTCACTGGCCACGCGGGTGTTTTTCCTATCTTCCTGGTGGTGGAAATTGAATAAAGATTCGTACACTTTGTGTCTTTCACCGTGTCTCACACCTGCACACACACACCATGGGTGCTGGGGAAAAAATAAGCACTACCGCACTTAGGCGGTAGTGTGGGGGAGGAAAAAAAAAAAAAAAAAAAAAAAAAAAAAAAAAAAAAAAATGGGGAGTGTCCTGAAGACCTCCTCGTGGGTCTGCTCCTGGGCCTGGCCTAACTGGCCATCAACAGGCAGCGGGCCGTGGAGGGGGTCGTTAGGGCCGACTGCCTGCCCCTCTTCCGGGGTTGCGTTAGAGCCCGGGTGTCCTTGGAGAAGGAGCACGCGGTGTCCACCGACACCCTGGAGTCGTTCAGGGAGAGGTGGGCGCCGCAGGGAGTGGAGTGCATCATTTCTCCCTCCAACTCTATTTTGATTTAGTCCCTACCCTCCCCTTCACTGTTTTGCTCACACAGCATTGCCCTGTGGGCAGTGCTTGTCACTGGCCACTCGGGTGTCTTTCCTATCTTCCTGGTGGTGGAAACTGAATAAAGATTCGTGCACTTTGTGTCTTTTCACAAGAAAAAAAAAAAAAAAAAGAAAGATAAAGAAAAAAAAAAAAATGGGGAGTGTCCTGAAGACCTCTTCGTGGGTCTGCTCCTGGGCCTGGCCAAACTGGCCATCAACAGGTCCAGGCAGCGGGCCGTGGAGGGGGTCGTTAGGGCCGACTGCCTGCCCCTCTTCCGGGGTTACGTTAGAGCCCGGGTGTCCTTGGAGAAGGAGCACGCGGTGTCCACCGACACCCTGGAGTCGTTCAGGGAGAGGTGGGCGCCGCAGGGAGTGGAGTGTATTATTTCCCCATCCAACTCTATTTTGATTTAGTCCCTACCCTTCCCTTCACTGTTTTGCTCACACAGCATTGCCCTGTGGTTTGAAGGGCAGTGCTTGTCACTGGCCACTTGGGTGTTTTTCATATCTTCCTGGTGGTGGAAATTGAATAAAGATTCGTACACTTTGTGTCTTTCACTGTGTCTCACACCTGCAAAAAAAAATAAAAAAAAAAATAAAAAAAATAAAAAATGGGGAGTGTCCTGAAGACCTCTTCGTGGGTCTGCTCCTGGGCCTGGCCAAACTGGCCATCAACAGGTCCAGGCAGCAGGCCGTGGAGGGGGTCGTTAGGGCCGACTGCCTGCCCCTCTTCCGGGGTTACGTTAGGACCCTTGGAGAAGGAGCACGTGGTGTCCACTAACACCCTGGAGTTGTTCAGGGAGAGGTGGGCCCCGCAGGGAGTGGAGTGCATTATTTCCCCCTCCAACTCTATTCTGATTTAGTCCCTACCCTCCCCTTCACTGTTTTGATCACACAGCATTGCCCTTTGATGTGAAGGGCAGTGCTTGTCACTGGCCACTCGGGTGTTTTTCATATCTTCCTGGTGGTGGAAAAGAAAAGAGAAAAAAAAACAAAAAAAAAAAATCCAAAGTACACAGACAGCATTGCCCTCTGATGTGAAGGGTACTGCTTGTCACTGGCCACTCGGGTGTTTCCTTTCTTCCTAGTGGTGGAAACTGAATAAAGATTCATGCACCTTGTGTCTTTCACTGTGTCTCACACCTGCACACACACACGACATGGGTGTTGGGGAAAAATAAGTCCAAAGTACACAGAGACAGAGACCCAATATTCTTTATCTTTATTCCCTTTTCCAGATTGACACTGAAAAAAAAAGAAAAAAAAAGAAAAGAAAAAAAAAGAAATAAAATGGGGAGTGTCCTGAAGACCTCTTCGTGGGTCTGCTCCTGGGCCTGGCCAAACTGGCCATCAACAGGTCCAGGCAGCAGGCCGTGGAGGGGGTCGTTAGGGCCGACTGCCTGCCCCTCTTCCGGGGTTACGTTAGGACCCTTGGAGAAGGAGCACGTGGTGTCCACTAACACCCTGGAGTTGTTCAGGGAGAGGTGGGCCCCGCAGGGAGTGGAGTGCATTATTTCCCCCTCCAACTCTATTCTGATTTAGTCCCTACCCTCCCCTTCACTGTTTTTGATCACACAGCATTGCCCCTTGATGTGAAGGGCAGTGCTTGTGACTGGCCACTCGGGTGTTTTTCCTATCTTCCTGGTGGTGGAAATTGAATAAAGATTCGTGCACTTTGTGTCTTTTCACTGTGTCTCACACCTGCACACACACACCATGGATGCTGGGGAAAAAATAAGCACTACCGCAGTTAGGCGATAGTGTGGGGGTTAAATAAAAAACAAAAAAATCAGAAAAAAAAAGAAAAAAGAAAAAAATGTAAAAAAAAAGGAGCAGGAGAAGGGCAGGGCTTGTCACTGGCCACTTGGGTGTTTTTCTATCTTCCTGGTGGTGGAAATTGAATAAAGATTCGTGCACTTTGTGTCTTTCACTGTGTCTCGCACCTGCACACACACACCATGGGTGCTGGGAAAAAAAAATAAAATAAAATGGGGAGTGTCCTGAAGACCTCTTCGTGGGTCTGCTCCTGGGCCTGGCCAAACTGGCCATCAACAGGTCCAGGCAGTGGGCCGTGGAGGGAGTCGTTAGGGCCGACTGCCTGCCCCTCTTCTGCAGTTACGTTAGGGCCCTTGGAGAAGGAGTACGTGGTGTCCACTAACACCCTGGAGTTGTTCAGGGAGAGGTGGGCCCCGCAGGGAGTGGAGTACATTATTTCCCCCTCCAACTCTATTCTGATTTAGTCCCTACCCTCCCCTTCACTGTTTTGATCACACAGCATTGCCCTTTGATGTGAAGGGCAGTGCTTGTCACTGGTCACTCGGGTGTTTTCCTATCTGCCTGCTGGTGGAAATTGAATAAAGATTCGTGCACTTTGTGTCTCTAACTGTGTCTCACACCTGCTCACACACACCATGGGTGCCGGGGGCAAAAATAAAAGAAAAAAAAAGAGAAAAAAAGGGGAGTGTCAGACATTTTTTTCACTCTGAGAGCTGGCTCTGAGGGAGCTGGACCAGTGTCAAGGACTTTCCATGTGTAATTAAAGGGTGACATGATACTGGTCTCTACTTAGTTATTTCAGTGGCAATGAGAGTAAAGCACAATGCTGAAGAAAAAGTTGTCGTTGGGTGGGGGTATGCATTTCTTACATCATACCTTTGTTTAGGAAACCTGACTCGTTCAAACCTGCTGCCAAGGACTGGGCCTGGTATGTGGAAATAATGCATTATTTTTTCTGAATAAATGTCACTGGGGCAGATGAAAAGCAACAAGTAATTTTCCTGATAGCCTGAGCAGCCACAGTGTCTTAGATATTTGGAGCCTAACTTTCCCTGAGGCACCAGATACTAAAACCTTTGGTGAATTTACGGACATAATCAAGGAATATTATGACCCCAAGCTTCCTCTAATTCTGAGATGCTATCATTTTCACTCAGCAATCTGTGAACCACTTGTCACATTTTCCATTGATAAAGCCAGTTGTAGCACCTCTTTGAAATCCAGTTGGGCTTCAGCTAGTAGATGATTTTGTATAGTTGCATCAGTAATCCCACATAGTAAATAGTCTCTAAGTATCAGTATTTTTGATGAGGTTAAGACAACTGGCAGAAGGCGGTGACTTTGGTTTAACCCTTAATGAGATACTTAGAGACTATTTACTATGTGGGATTACTGATGCAACTATACAAAATCATCTACTAGCTGAAGCCCAACTGGATTTCAAAGAGGTGCTACAACTGGCTTTATCAATGGAAAATGTGACAAGTGGAACATGAGTTGCAGGATATTCCAATGGAAATGGACACACTTCCCCGGTCAACTGAGAATGGGGGATGCTACTTGAGTGAAGAAAATTGTATAGCCTCACTCAGTCATAGGGCTTTTGCCCAAAACGTCGATTTTACTGCTCCTCGGATGCTTCCTGAACTGCTGTGCTTTTCCAGCACCACTAATCCAGAATCACTCAGTCATATCCTGATCAGAAGGATTCTTGGTCAGCCCACAGCAAAAACCCAAAACAAAGCCAAGCCCCGGCCAAGTGGGTTAAAATTTTCTTCAGGATCCTGTTCAGTGAAGCATTGTAGTTGCTTCCAATATGTGCACTCGAGACAGCAAAGGAATCCTACTAGAACTGAATTGAATAAGATAACTAATTGGCTGGTATCCACAAGAGTGCACTCTCTAAAGTCTACCTACAGCTGATTTGGAACAGTTCAATTGCTTAGCAGCATCCAGATCAGAACCAATCGAATTAAACATCTAGTTAAATGGTCATGCAGTTCTAATCGAGGTTGATACTAGCGCGGACATAACATTGATTGCAAAAACGGTTATTAAAAAAAATTATTCTGGATTCCAGCCCATAAGTTTGCCCCAAGACCTTGGCTGGATTGAGAACCTATACCAGGAGCCTTTACAGATTAAGGGTATAGCTTCAGTTCTGGTCTCTTATAAAAAGCAGTTGGTTCCGTTATCACTGGTTGTAATAAAAGGCTCAGGCCCAAACTTGATGGGGTGAAATTGGTTGCAATAGATTCACTTAGATTGGCTCAAGGTCTTTCAGTTACAAAATGGCTGCCTGGGTGAAGTCCTAATTAAATACTGGGAAGGTCTAAGGACTATCAACAGAGCAAAGACCACCTTACAAGTTGAGAAGGAAGCAATTCCATGATTCTGCAATGCCCTCCCAGTGCTGTTTGCCTTACATGCAAAAGTAGAGGCAGTAATCAAAAGGCTGGAAAGTGAAAGCATCAGAAAACCAATCCAGTTTGCAGAATGGGCAGCACTGATCATACCAATTTTGAAGCCCGACAGATTGGTTCACTTTTGTGGGGATTTTAAACAAACAGTAAACTGCTTTTCACAGCTGGATAAATACCCAATCCCTCACATAGAGGATTTATACATAAAGCTGGCAGAGGGGCTGTCCTTCATAAAACTGGACATAAGCCATGCTTACTTGCAATTGCATTTAGATGACGATTCCCAGGGGTATGCTACAGTTAATACCCATTTGGGTTTGTATCAATAAGCTGTTTGCAGTATCATCAGCCTGTTCAATTTTTCAACGGACAATGGAGAACATTTTGCAAGGTCTACCTCAGGCCACTATTTACCTACATTATGTTCTAATAACAGCAAAAACTGATAAGGAACACTTCAAGAACTTGGATATATTCCGAACATGTTTTTCCAAGGTGGCGTCCAGGAACCCCAAATAACCTACTTGGGGCTACACAGTCGACTAGAATGGGTTACACTCCTTGGAAGATAAAGTGAGGGTGATCAAAGGTGCACGACTCACATGTCTGGCCAGGAGCTTAGGTCTTTTCCTAGGCTGGTAAATTATTATGGAAAGTTCAGACATTACCGAGCCTCCACTTTTGCTTTAACTCTTAAAAGGGTCAGCCTTGGAAATGGTCATGTAGACAAGCTTTCAATGAAGAAAATAAACAGCTATGATCCCCAGTGAGATCTAGTATTGACATGTGATATCTCTCCATATGGTGTCAGGGTGGTATTAGCTCATAGGTGGCCCTATGGGGAGGAACGCTCAATAGCTGGCTCAGAATGAGACAGTAATATAGTCATGGACTGTTTATGTGTAAATAAAGGGTGACTTGGTGATGGGACACCGGGCTCTGTGGAGCTATTTCAACTAAAGCTTTGGGAGTACCAAGCACCTTTCACATTGACCCTCCTGCTGAACAGATTGTGCCTCAAAATTGATTGCACATCTTCTTATTTTCTGCACATAAAATGGACATAGGAAGGATCAATATCAATGCTTTCCTTATCTGATAAATTATGAAGTTTCAATGATTTTTATTGTCCATCGTAAATATTTTAGAAAATAGCAACAATTAATTGAACTCAGTTGCACTGAATAATAAGTGCAGCAACACTTTAACAAGACACCAGAGGGATTATTAGGCAAACAGCGAGGGAAGGAAGTCAGTCAAACTGAGGCCTGCACATAACTAGATCGGATGAAGTAGCCAAGTAGCTCCTATAAACTGCTACAAGGGAAAATCAGATTTAATCAAATAAATTACTAATAGGATATTACACACGCATTATACATGTGGTTTATGATGAATAATTTATGAAGTACTTTAATGAGTTTATAACGTTTTGCCTTTGGCAAATTTGATTTCAAACTAGACTACAATTTCTAGAACTCACCTACGTCTAGATTTCTACCTTCCCTCCTCCCCCAAATAATAACAAAATCAACTTATATTTCTGAAGCGTTGTGAAGCAAAATTTAACTGCAAGCCATGTAAAATGATATTAGAGCAGATGGCCAAAAGCTTGTTTAAGAAGGTAGGTTTTAAGGACTGAAGTAGGAAAGAGAAGATACATTTAGACATTGGACTGAATCTTACCTTTTTTGGTCAAGTGCAAGTTGCACTGATTTTTTTTGGAGGGGTTCTCGCCAAGAGGCCTGAAGAGATTTAGAGTCATAGAATCATAGTCATAGAGACGCATAGCATGGAAACAGACCCTTCAGTCCAACTCATCCATGATGACCAGATATCCTAACCCAATCTAGTCCCATTTGTCAGCACTTGGACCATATCTCTCCAAACCCTTCCTATTCATGCACCCATCCAGATGCCTTTTAAATGCTGCAATTGTACTAGCCTCCACCACTTCCTCTGGCAGCTCATTCCAGACACGTACTACCCTCTGTGTGAAATAGTTGCACCTTCGGTCCCTTTTATATCTTTCCCCTCTCACCCTAAACCTGTGCCCTCTAGTTTTTGACTGTCCCACCCCAGGGAAAAGACTTTGTTTATTTATCCTATCCATGCCCCTCATGATTTTATCAGCCTCTATGAGGTCACCCCTCAGCCTCTGATGCTCCAGGGAAAACAGCCCCAGCCTATTCGTCCTCTCCCTATAGCTCAAATCCACCAACCCTGGCAACGTTGTTGTAAATCTTTTCTGAACCCTCTCAAGTTTCACAACTTCCTTCCAATAGGAAGGACACCAGAATTGCATGCAGAATTCCAAACGTGGCCTAATCAATGTCCTATACAGCTGCAACATGACCTCCCAACTCCTGTACTCAGTACTCTAACCAATCCCTAGGTCCTTACCATTAAGTATATAAGTCCTGCTCTGATTTGCTTTCCAAAATGCAGCACCTCGCATTTATCTAAGTTAAAGTCCATTTGCCACTCCTCAACCCATTAATCAAGATCCTGTTGTCATCTGAGGTAACCTTCTTCGCTGTTCGCTACACCTCCAATTTTGGTTTCATCTGCAAAGTTACCAACACTACCTCTTAAGTTCATATCCAAATCCTTTGTTTAACTGATGAAAAGTAGTGGACTCAGCACAAATCTCTGTGGCACTCCACTGGTCACAGGCCTTCATCTGAAAAACAACCCTCCACCACCACTCTCTGTTTTCTACCTTCAAGGCAGTTCTTTATCCAAATGGCTAGTTCTCCCTGTATTCCATAAGATCTAATCTTGTTAATCAGTCTACCATGAGGAACCTTGTTGAACGCCTTACTGAAGTCCATGCAGATCACATCCACTGCTTGGCCCTCATCCATCCACTTTGTTACTTCTTCAAAAAACTCAATCAAGTTTGTGAGACATGTTTTCCCAAGCAGAAAGCCACGTTGACTATCCTTAATCAGTCCTTGCCTTTCCAAATGCATGTACAACCTGTCCCTCAGGATTCCCTTCAACAACTTGCCCACTACCAACATCAGGCTCACTGGTCTATAGTTCCCTGGCTTGTCCTTACCACCTTTCTTAAGTAATGGTACCACATTAGCCACCCTCCAGTCTTCTGGCACCTCACTTGTGACTATCGATGGTACAAATATCTCAGCAAGGGGCCCAGCAATCACTTTCCTATCTTCCTAAAGAGTTCTAGGTACCCCTGATCAGGTCCTGGGATTTATCCTCCTTTGTGCATTTCAAGACATCCAGCACTTCCTCCTCTGTAATATGGACATTTTTCAAGATGTTACCATCTATTTCCCCACATTCTATATCTTCCATGTCCTGTTCCACAGTAAACACTGATGCAAAATATTCATTTAGTATCTGCCCCATCTCCTGTGGTTCCACACAAAGGTTGCCATGCTGATCTTTGAGGGACCCTGTTCTCTCCCCAGTTACCCTTTTGTCCTTAATGTATTTGTAGAAACCCTTTGGCTTCTCCTTAACTCTATTTCCCAAAACTATCTCATGTCCCCTTTTTGCCCTCCTGATTTCCCTCTTAAGTATATTCCTCCTTCCCCTGTATTCTTCTAACAATTCACTCGATCTCTCCTGTCTGTACCTTATGTATGCTTCCTTCTTTTTCTTAACCAAAACCTCAATTTCTCTCGTCATCTAGCTTTCCCTGCACCTACCAGCCTTTGCTTTCACCTGAACAGGAACATACTGCCTCTGGACCTTTGTTATCTTATTTTTGAAGGCTTTCCATTTTCCAGCCATCCCTTTACCTGCAAACACCTGCACCCAATCAGCTTTTTGAAAGTTCTTGCCTAATACCATCAAAATTAGCCTTCCTTCAATTTAGAACTTCAACTTTTAGATCTGGTCTATCCTTTTCCATCATTATTTTAAAACTAATAGAATTATGGTCACTGACCTCAAAGTGCTCGTCCACTGACACCTCAGTCACCTGCCCTGCCTTATTTCCCAAGAGTAGATCAAGTTTTGCACTTTCTCTAGTAGGTTCATCCACATTATGACTCAGAAAATTTTCTTGTACACTCTTAACAAATTCATCTCCACCTAAACCCTTAACACTATGGCTGTCCCAGTCTATGTTTGGAAAGTTAAAATTCCCTACCATAACCACCTTATTATTCTTACAGATAACTGAAATCTCCTGACAAGTTTGTTTCTCAATTTCCCATTGACTATTAGTGGGTCTATAGTACAAGCCCGATAAGGTGATCATCCCTTTCTTATTTCTCAGTTCCACCCAAATAACTTCCCTGGATGTATTTCCAGGAATATACTCCCTCAGTACAGCTGCAACACTATCCCTTATCAAGAACACCATTCCCCTCCTCTCTTGCCTCCCTTTCTATCCTTACTATAGCATTTATATCCTAAAACATTAAGCTGCCAGTCCTGTCCATCCCTGAGCCACAATTTCTCAGCGTATTTTACCAAACTTGCCTCATTAACTACCAACCCTGTCCCTGTCACATTCCTCTTGTCCAATTTTAACCCATCTTGCAACCCATCGTTTGTCCAAAAACATCTCACCACTCAGTTGATACCTCCCTAAAAATCAGCATCACTTGTGCTTGTGCCAGTGTGATACCACAGTGTGCCTGGACAAACACTGGCAATCTGGCATTGTAATAGCACAGCAGGCAGTAAGGCAGGCTGCTCACAGCACATAGCCAAATAGCTGACACTCCCTTGCATATACAGTACAATCCAATTCCCTCACCTTAGTTGCTGTTTAACAATGAGGCAACACAGTTCATCTGTTGTTCACTACACTCCATTTAACCAACCCCTTTAAGTCACTGTTACTTTGTCCCAATGCTTTGTATGCCTGCATCTTCTCACTGTCCATTAGGGGAACATCATATGGAGGCAAGAAGTTGGACAATTCCAAACATGAGCTTTTATTTACAACAGTCAAAAGTTGTTTGCTCAATGATGTTTGCTGCACCTAGCTCTCACCTATTGAATGTCAATCAGATCTTGTCTGGTTTGGACCACCCAACGCAGCTAAGGTTTTATCAAGCACAAAGAAACCTTCCTCCACTCCAATGTCCTCATCCTGCTCCTGAGAAGACCGCTCATGTTTGACCAGTTCTTCAGCATCAACAACATCACCTCATTACCGGCTGTAATTATGGAGAGCACGGTGCTTCAGGATGGAGTGGCACACTCTGTCTCAACTATACTCAAGAAGCCTCTCACCCCTCAGAATGGTCCAAACAAAAAACTGCATCTTCAGGAGCCTCATAATCTGCTCCACCACGGCCCTGGTCACTGTAACCATCACAATACATCCAAAGGAGTGCTTGTTGTACTCTGACCCTTTCACATCCCAGACCCTGATTGACCATTCAATGTGTCATTAAAATGTTTTCATTAGAGCCCAACATAATACATTCATGGCATATGGTGAAACAACACTCTGTCCTTCCTTAACACTCTTGGAGGTTTCACAAATATTGGGTTGGTTTTGGTCAATGTTTGCCTATTTTAAAGTCACTGCCACTAAGTTCTGCAGCACTGAGCACCAATGGTATTGTGTCTTTCGCAATAGAAATAATATTCAGCTGTTCTCTTCTTCCAGCCAAAGTGCATAACCTCAGATTTTCCCACAATATATTCTATCTGTTGAGCTTTTATCCACTTGTATTACCAATCAGAATCCCTCTGCAGACTGGTTTTCATCCTCATCACTTGCCTTCTCACCATTTCTGTATGATCTGCAAACTTGGTAATAGTACATTCGCAATTGTAAATAATTGTGGCCCTAACACTAAATTTCGTGGTACTCCACTAGTTTGCGATTGACCGAAATTTCACACTTATTGCACCTTTCTGTCTTCTGTTAGTTATCCAGTCCTCTTCGTATACAAATATATTCCAGTGCCATGGGCTGTTACCTTATTAAATAGCGTAATGTGTGGTACCTTATCAAATCCCTTCTGAAAATCCAAATATATTACACCAACTGCCTCCCTTTTATCTAACCTGCTTGTTACTTCCCCAAAGAATTCCAGTAAGTTTGTCAGGATTTCCTCTCCATGAATCCATTCCAACTCTGCTTGATCATATGATATAATTCTAAATGATTTGCTGTTACATCCTTTATACCAGATTTTAACATTTTCCCAAGAACAGATGTTAAGCTAACTGACTTACAGTTACCTGTTTTTTGTCTTCTTCCTTTTCATAAAATAAAGGTGTTATGTTAGCAGTTTTCCAATCCTCTGGGACTTTGCCAGAATCTAAGAATTCCTGAAAGATTACAACCACTGTATTCACTGTCCTGTAGTTATTTCCTTTAATATTTTAGGATATATCCCATCAGTTTTAGCCCCACTAGTTTCCTAGTAATTTTTCTCTAGTGATTGTTATTGTATTCATTTCCTTTCCTCCTTTTGCCACTTGGTTATTTAGTAATTTTGCAGTGTTACTATGTCTTCCACTGTGAAGACTGATGCAAAATATTTATTCAACTCCTTTACCATTTCCTATCAGTCGCTGGTAGCTGTGTTTACAACTCTCCAACAGACAATGCATGATTCCTCTCACTATTTTTGCTGTCCCTTTAGGATTGACTGTAGCCCACTCCCCAGGCTGTAGTCAGACATGTCTCCTGACTTTGCCTGGCCCAAGCATTTGACTGATCGTGGTCAAGCTTCTCGTTGCATTTGGACTGTGGCTGGTGGCATCAGTACCCCCTAAATCAACAGTCTCCCATACCTCTCCTCAATTAGCTGAGGTCTTGCCACCGCCAATCTTCTGATAACATGGCCATTTGACTGAATAAACGCCCAGTGTGTTTGGGGCAGCTGGCACATCTGTAAGTGTTCAATTGACACCTTGATGTTCCTTACAGCAAGAGCTCTTCTCACCACCTCAGACCCCACATGATTGACAAACAGCCTGTGCATGTGTCAGTGCTAAAGCATATTTTAATGACAGGGCTGACAGCCTTCAGCTCTGGCTAACATCCTAACAGGTAAAACAAAGCATGGATGTTGTGAGCATGTAGGTAGTTGGTAAGAGGGTGGGCACTAAGAGAGCAGACGTAGCTTGATGCAATCCATAAGCTGGGTGGCTGTCCTTGCGGCAGCCTTTCAATACTAGTTGCTAGTGCACCCTGCGATGCAAGATGGTGCTTCATAAGAGTCATAGAGATTTACAGCATGGAAACAGACCCTTCAGTCCATCTCATCCATGCCGACCAGATATCCCAGCCTAATCTAGTCCCATTTGCCAGCACTTGGCCCATATCCTTCTAAACCCTTCCTATTCATATACCCATCGAGGTGTTTTTTAAATGCTGTAATTTACCAGCCTCCACCACTTCTTCTGGCAGCTCATTCTATACACGTACCACCCTCTGTGTGAAAACGTTGCCCCTTAGGTACCTTTTAAATTTTCCCTCTAACCCTAAACTTATTCCATCTAGTTCCGAACTCCCCCACCCCATTAAGACGACTTTGTCTATTTATCCTATCCATGCACCTCATGATTTTATAAACCTCTATAAGGTCACCCTCAGCCTCCAGGGAAAACAGCTGTAGCCTATTCAGCCTCTCCCTATAGCTCAAATCCTCCAACCCTGGCAACATCCTTGTAAATCTTTCTGAGCCTGTTCAAGTTTCATCTTTCCAATAGGAGGGAGACTAGAATTGTTTGCAATATTCCAAATGTAGCCTAACCAATATCCTGTACAGCTGCAACATGACCTCCCACCTCCTACACTCGATGCTCTGACCAATAAAGGAAAACATACCAAATGCCTTCTACCTGCAGGTTCATAACTATGAACCTACACTCCAAGGTCTCTTTGTTAGCAACCCTCCCCAGAACCTTCCCATTAAGTGTATATGTCCTGCTAAGATTTGCTTTTCCAAAATGCAGCATCTCACATTTATCTAAATTAAACTCCATCTGCCACTTCTCAGCCCATTGGCGATTCTGATCAAGATCCCATTGTAATCTGAGGCAACCTTCTTCACTGTCCACTACACCTCCACTTTTGGTGTCATCTGCAAAACTTACTAACTATGACTCCTATATTCACATTCTAATCATTTATATAAATGACAAAAAGTAATGGACCAGCACCAATCCTTGTGGCACACCAGTGGTCACAGGCCTCCAGTCTGAAAAACAATACTCCACTGCCCCTTCTGTCTTCTATCTTCGAGTCAGTTCTGTATCTGAATGGCTAGATCCCCCCCTCCCCCCCTGTATTCCACGTGATCTAACCTTGCTAGTCAGTCGACCATGAGGAACCTTGTCGAATGCCTTACTGAAGTTCACATAGATCACATCCACTGCGCTGCTCTCATCAATCCTCTTCGTTACATCTTCAAAAAATTCAATCAAGTTTGGAAAACATGATTTCCCACACACAAAGCCATGCTAACTATCCCTAATCAGTCCTTGTCTTTCCAAATACATGTAAATCTTGTCCCTCAGGATTCCCTCAAACAACTTGCCCACCACCAATGTCAGGCTCACCAATCTGTAGTTCCTCGGCTTTTCCTTACCACCTTTCTTAAATAATGACATCACATTCATCCTATATGTGGATTGGAGAGATGTCATGATGATCAATCATGTGGGCTTAACAAATGTCAGGTGCCAATGTCTACAGAAAAGGAGTGTGTGTGGCTGGTGGCCCTGTAGAGGCTGCTTGATGCTGAACAACTTGTCGGATCCTCTCAGCCAATGGTGTGTGGAGCCATTAGGTACCCACTCTGAATTCCATATCAAGAATTCTCAATGTCCAGCTCATTAAGCATGTTTGGTAAAGTAGGAAACTGAATATTCATGAGGTGAGTCATGCTCCAATGAGATGTTTAATAAGCAGCAATTCTCCTTAACAGACAACTCACTGCTGCCAAGGAAGAAACTCGACATATTGCTTGTCGAATGCGTAAAAAATGCACTGAGTTGCTCCCAATGTCAACATAGCCCTTGCTGGATTTCGCATCTGATTTGCCATAAATCTTGCTATAGTCCATGGTGTTCAATAAGATTCCACTCATCATTTTCCTAATTCCAGATTGGAAATGGACACCAAGAATCCATCAGTGGAGGCAATGAATGATATGGACAGGATTTCATTGTGGAACTGAACCCTACAAAGTAAGATTTCATTGTCAAACCAAAGGATACACAGCAATGGGATTTGAGAACTTCATTTGCTTTATCTTGTAGACATGGGACATTTGATGTATTTAAAACATATTCCTACATTAGAACTTGAAGGCTGATTTAATGTGAACTGCAACTGGACAAATTCCAAGGACTTGGAAAACCCAGCAGTGTGAAGGAGGTGGCAACAGCCAGTTCCAGAGATAAATCACTTTACAGCCCTCTTCAAAGACCAGGTGGAGCAAGAGTATTCCCTCCAGGCCCCTAAAGAAATCCTCACATCCTTTACTGGTTTTAGTCTCTCTGTAGCTCCCACCATGAGTAGTGACCTCTGCTAGCCTTCCATGCCCCTAACTGCAAAGCACTGCTGTGTCCTCCTGCTGCTGACTTTTCCAACTGGCAGCTGGCAACCAACCCCACAGCCAATACATTTCGGGAGGGAAACTGAGATAATGAAGAAGATATTAACTGGATGTCAGTTACAGACATGATGGCTCAGTGGTTAGCACTGAGTTAACTGTGCCACAGTTAGCTCACTGTGCCAGGACCCAGGTTCAATTCCAGTTTTTTGTAACCGTCTGTGTGAAGTTTGCACATTCTGCTCAGTTTCGTCCCACAGACCAAAGGTGTGCGAGGTTAGGTGGAATGACCATAATGAAATTGACCATTGTGTTCAGGGATGTATAGGCAAGTTGGATTAGCAATGATAAATGTGGGGTTATGGGATATGGTAGGGGCTGGGTCTGGGTAGGATGTTCTTTGCAGGGTCAATGTGGACTTGATGGCCTGAATGGGCTCCTTCTATGATGCTATGATGCCAAATACCCCTGACTGCTGAAGTATTCCCTGACATTGTCTATCTGATATGCTGCAGGCAAGGATATCCCGAGGCATGGTACATTGGTGAGACCAAGCAGACGCTGTGACAACAGATGAATGGACACTGCAACAATCAACAGACAGGGGTGTTCCCTCCTACTCAGGGATTAATTCAGCAGTCAGGGACATTAGGCCTCGGATCTTCAGGTGACCGTCCTCCAAGGTGGACTTCAGGATAGGCAATAACGCAAAGTGGCCAAGCAGAGGCTGATAGCCAAGTTCAGTACCCATGGAGATAGCCTCAACTGGGACCTGGGGTTCATATCATATTACAGGTGACCCCACTGCACTATACACTCTCTCATATACACACACTCTTACATACTCACGCAGACCCTCTCTCATACATACATTCTCTCTCATATACACACACACACACACACACACACACACAGTCTCACAGGCTTATACTTCAACACATCATTACATACTTTACCAAGCATGCTCACACACAAACACACTCTCTCATATGCACTCACACACATAGTCATGCTCTCTCTCTCATACACACACAGACATATAAGTCTATGGGGTGAATTTGCATTTGCAGAATTAAATTTGCAGATACATTTCATTTTGCTCAAAAAGTGCACAATCTGCAGGCAGTCAATGCAGGCAATCAATCCATGTAATATTTTATAAATTCCTACTTTGGAAATAGAACCAGTCTGACTCAAGACTGGGATACAGTCAGACTCTAACCTCACACCTTTATTGCATTGTCTGAGCTGAAATGTCACTTTATATTATAAAACCTTAAGTTCTCTTCAGGATGTGACTTAAAAGAAGTTCTGGGATTTACATATTAATGTACCGAAACTTGCAAACCATTCTAAAAGATGAAAGACTTAACAGCAATCTAGGTTTTTTTCAGTATATCATTTCGGTTGCATGACACTGTAATCTTTTGCTTTAAATTCTGTGTCTTATGATCCTGCTCCACGGCTACCTGATGAAGGAGCAGTGCTCTGAAAGCGAATGCTTCCAAATAAACCCTTTGGACCTTAACTTGGTGTTGTGTGACTTTTAACTTTGTCCACTTCAGCCCAACACTGGCTCCTCCACCTCAGATTAAACTCAGCTTTCTCCAGTAATAGAACAGTCTGTGGGACTATGGTGAATTTTGCTTTCTGTGTAGTAATCAATCTTTGATTTTTTTTAATTATTGTTGAAGTTATTCCACCTACTTTATAGTTTTTTAGTGTCAAAACGTTTGTCTGTTATGAACATTTCTGTAAAGCAAAATGGATTCATCCAAAAGCAGTTTGTTCGGCTGGCATAGTTTGTTTTCTGTTAATATTTTTTAAAAATTCTGTATTTAAAGTATGGAATCTGGATCATCCACATTGCATGATTTTCTTTTCATTTCCTTGAGTGTACAGACTGGATTACCGCCGGAAATCAAGGTGCTTGATGAGACTTAGACAGCTCACATGTGAAATGAAATCAAACCAAATAGCACATTATTTGAACAAGTGAGCTAATTCTTTATTGTTACTAAATTTAATTAATAGTAAACACAGATGGTTTCTCAATGCTTCCAATGGCTTTAGCACATATTTATACTCACTCAAACAATGACTGGATTCCATACTGAGAACTTCTAAAATTAATTTTAATTAACTCATGTCATTTCAGTCTTATACAGAATCACTGAGGTTGTGCAACATTTTCAATTTGCTTATTTGAATTAACTGCTTTAATAAATGTTAAAATTGCAACTTTCACGAGCCTGGTAATAAAATCAGATCTTGCAACTTCAACTCCACGTAGTAGACCACAGTCTCAGTTGGCTAACAATGTCATCGGAACTGTAGAGTTATGCAAAATTAACCCACGCTTTAGAGTCCACTTGAGTGTGATAAATACCAATAATAAATTTTAAAATGTAGTCTATAAAAATGTTTTCTGTGTTCTAGATTCAGATTCCAGCCAGCGAATGTGGTCAAGGTTGAGGATAGGAAACAGCACACTTTCTTGCAAACTGACAGTAATCACAAAATGTATTCACAAAATGAATAGATTTTGAGTGATCCGACTTCATTTGTTTCATGTGATTTATTACTATGAAACTAATTTTTATTTTTATGATATTGTTGATCGTATCATGGCCTAAAATTAATAAAACTCACATTTCGATTGTGCCCATTTTAATTTTGTGTCTGTAAAAACAATACGATGAAGACATAATAATTGCCAGAAGCACCACCTGCTTAGTCTTGATAACTTGTTTTATTGCTGACTTCAAACATGAAATAGTTTCAGAATATAACAGCTGAAATGGCATGGAATTTACAATGCAGAAACAGGCCATTCGGTCCAAATAATCTAAGCTTTCCACTAGCTTTGTTTCACTCCACGTGTCAACTCCAATTCCTTTCTTCTTTGTGGAAAGTAGGCAAAAAAGTTTCAGTGAAAACAGAAGAGGGGGGTGAAACCGAGAAGGATATAAGTATGGTTCAATGAAGGAAGGTGGAAAGAGGATTATGTAAGGCATAAATGCCACGATTGATCTGTTGACTCTTATGGCTTGAGTACCTCAGAAGCCCTACATTGATTCAGTGTGATTCTCTGGGACAACAGGTGCAGTTTGGGCTTGGGCAGGAAGAAGTCCATTTCTATTGGTGCATTTCTCTGTCCGGTTGGAGTTGGAGCAAGGGCAAGCAGTGTGCAGAGATAGAATGTGGACACCACGCCCAGTCATTAACAAATAAAAATAATTAAAGGGGGAAAAGGAAATTGTAGGCATTTGAATTAAATTTAACTGGATGCCCAGAATGTTTGTTGAAGGAAATCCCTGAATATCTTGTGAACTGAGTTTGATATTGCACTGGGTTTACATGACATGTGGTATCCACTTAAGGATCTATGAATTAATCCATTCTAAGGAATCTCATTTCACTTCAGTCTAGAGTCTGGTTTACATGGTCAGTTTAGTAAGATTGTGAAACTGAAATTGACTTGCATGATTCTAACCTTAGTGTGAATGCATCCTAAGTACCAGCTGAAAATTGAAATTCAGCGTACAATCACCTCCTCATAACTGCAACCAGCACAAAGCTACTTTTTTTAACATGTTAGTTCCAAACTGGAAAAACAATCCTAGTTGCACTATTTTGATAGTAAAAACAAATTAGCAGGACTTTTATTTTTTAATTAATGTCCTAATTTTGACTGAATTTCAAATTAACAGTGATCAGCTTGAGGGGCTGAATGGCCTGCTTCTCTTCCTTTACCAGGAAGTTCTTCTCCATGGTTACACAGGACCCTGTATGGCTGAAGTATGAGCTGATACTGAATCACTTTGTACATTTTGAAAGCATATCAGATTAAGTCTGGTCCTTGCCATGTAAAGAAAGCATAAGTCTTCTTTACTAATTTTTTAACTTTGCATTTCTATATTCACAAGTCCCACTTTGTAAATCCAATTCAAATATTTATACTACAAATAATCTGCTAACTGGACACTGACAAGCTTTTATAAACTCCACCGCATTGAACAAGAAAACATCATAAATGTGCATTGTTTCAGGTCCATATATCTTTACATCCCAGCAGGGACAGATTAAATGGCTTCTGAACTTTGCTGTCTCAGTTGAAAGGGGAAGCAGTTAAATGTCAGACTATAATACAACTTGACTTGTCCAAGGCAACTTCCATTATCTCTACCTCCTCCTTCCCTGGAGAGAAGTGGTTTAATTTCCTGTCCTGGGCCAGAGTCCACCATCACATGTTTGTGTTTCTCACCGAGCAGCACGAAGTGATGAAATACGACATCTGGCTGGGGAGCGATTTTGAAGAGGTAAATTAATTGTGGGTCCCTTGAGTCCAAGCAGAGAGTAATGAAGGCCAAACAGGCCAGGATTAGCTCTCCATCTTTCTGATTTAGGTCATTGTGTTAACCCTGTGTAGTTATGTTATCAAAATGAAATACTGTAATCCAATGGCAAAAATACAATTGTTGAGTTTCTTACTAAACTATTCTAATTAAAGACAATGTAAACAGTTTAATATTTGTGTTCAGTTGCAAAGATTGGGTTGACTCTTTGAAGGATCGACGTTTCGGGCATCAGCCCTTCTTCAGGAATGAAGGGCTGATGCCCGAAACGTCGATTCTCCTGTTCCTTGGATGTTGCCTGACCTGCTGCGCTTTTCCAGCAACACATTTTCAGCTCTGATCTCCAGCATCTGCAGTCCTCACTTTCTCCTTGACTCTTTGAAGATCTAGTATTGCAAATGTTTTTGATCTTACAGAAGCCATGCACTGCTTGGTTTTTCAGATTTTCAGCTGAGTTTTGGAGCAATGAAGATGCCATAGAAATAGGTCTACCTTGATTTTTGTTGTGAGGTGGGATATTGTTTCACAACTGAGCCATGTCTTGTATGAAAAGTTAGAAAACAGTAAAAAATTGTACAGGAATGGATGATTTTCAAAATTAAGCCTACAGTCACTCTAGTAAGTAATACAATTATATAGTTAAGCTCTACAATAACTGTGATGTATGGCATAATTAACTGAGGGACTGCTGTATGAAAGGATAATCATTCACATTCCAATAAGCCAAAATGTAGCAAGTACTGTTGTAGGACTCTGTAGTATTGCACTACCACAGGAAGTAAACTAACATCTGAGCTGATTTTAAGGAAAAATCTGGACAACAAATGAAAAGATTTGGAATTTATTGCAGGCACAGTATTTCGAGGTATTATGAACTACTTTGGCAAAGTTGAAAACAATAGCTTCCAGCATGAGAAGAAATGGGATGATTTTCACCTTATGTCTCACTGCTCTCAGTTTACACATTCAGGTATAGGGAAATAGATACTTACATTGTAATGTCTATTCTTTAAAATAGTTGTAATCTCTTGAAAAGTACAGGTAAAATTAAGGTTTTAAAATCAACACTTTGGTTGAAATTTGAAATAATCTTGTTATTCATGTGGACAAAAAGACATACTTATGCTAAATTGCCATTAGATGGCCTGGCAAATGGATAAATAACAGGAGAGTAATGGGCTTATGCAAAATGTAGAATCTCAGCAAGGACAAAGCTATTAGTAAATTTCAAGACATGCATTTTAAGATATAGAGTTAACAAACTCAGGAAATAGATCCAGATTGTAGAAGATGCTTCAGCTAATTCCCCTTGAGATGTTGGTGGTGAGCTGCCTTCTTGAACTGTTGTCGTTCTTGAGGGGTAGTGACATCCACAGAGTTGCTAGGAAGGGAGTTCCAGGATTTTGACACTGAAGGGATAACTATTTCCAAGCCAGGATGCTGAGTGTCTTGGAGGAGAACTTGTAGGCGTTTATGTCCCATAAATCTGTTATCCTTATCCTTCTATGGGACATAGGTTTTGCACTTGAAAGCTGCTGTCAGATGAATGGGGGTACATTGCATCAATACATATTGTAGATAGTGCACATTGCTGCCACTGTGCATCAGTAGTGAAAGGATTGAACTTTGAAGCTGTTAGATAGTGTGTAAATCAAACAGGCTTCTTTGACCCAATATGATCAAGCATTTTGAGTGTTCTTGGAGCTTCACCCATCCGGGCAAATGAAGTATCACATTCCTGACTTGTGCCCTCTAAATAGTGGACTGGAACTGGGAGAGGAGTTACTTGTCTGAGAATTCCTCGAATCTAATTTGCTTTTGTGGCCTCGATACTTATCTGGCTGGTAAAATTCAGTTTCTGGTCAATGGTAAACTTCTGGATGCTGGCAGTAGATGTTTTAGAGATGAGAATGCCATTGAATGTTAAGGAAGGGTGGTTAGATTCTCCTTCAATTAGAGATGGTCATTGCCTAGAACTTGTGTTATGCAAATGTTACTTGCCATTTAGTGGCTCAAGCCTAGGTATTGTTCAGGTATTCAGGCTACCTATGGACACGGGACTGCTTCAGTATCTGAGGAGTGGCAAATGTGCAATCATCCGCAACGCTCCTCACTTTAACCTTATGATGGATGGAAGGTCCTTGATGAATCAATAGAAGACATTTAGGTCTAGCACATGACTCTGAGGAATCCCGCAGAACCTGAGACTGAGATGATTGACCTCCAATAACCATGGACATCATCCTCTTCTAATTGCCTGCAGTTTTCTGAAATATGATTTTGGTCCCTACCTCAAACACCTTTTTCTAAGTCCCTACTTCGATTGACAGGACTCTTCTAGAAATGAGCCACAAGTCATTGGCTTCAATGTTTAGATTTCTCTTTCATGCCTCCATGTGTATATGTCTTTTATTTCTCTTCAATACAATTGGGATTTCTTTGTACATAGTGGCTAATTAAATTACAAAGCTCATGGAAGTATTTGGTTGTATGTATATAGTTTTGAATGGGAGGGGTGATGTCAATTTGTTTGAAGCTGTTCAACTTCTGTTACTTTTCCATTCTGCCAGACATGACATGATGAGGGATAACACCACAAATACCATGAGCTGCATTTCACTTTCCCCCTTGGTAGTTTCTATCCTTTGTGTTTTGCATGGGTGGAGAGCTTCAATGCTTTGAACAGGGGTAGAAGAGGATCACCTGGGAGGAAAGCAAAGGAAAAATTTTGACAGCATAACCTGAAACTTATTGCCCGTAACAGGTCTGGAGTCAGGAGAAGGGAAGGAACTGAGAGAGATGAAAACATCAACTTGAGAAGAGGAGAGCCAATGTGAATTAGAGAGGAAGCTTTGCTTTGCCAGCATTCAATTACTGAAGACATTACTGAGAAGAAATTGATTTGCAAAGATTGCTATTTGTCTTAGAGTCATAGAGTCATAGAGATATTCAGCATGGAAACAGACCCTTCGGTCCAACCCGTCCATGCTGACCAGATATCCCAACCCAAACTAGTCCCACTTGCTAGCACCCGGCCCATATCCCTCCAAACCCTTCCTATTCAAATACCCATCCAAATGCCTCTTAAATGTTGCAATTGTACCAGCCTCCACCACATCCTCTGGCAGCTCATTCTATACAGGTACCACCCTCTGCATGAAAAAATTGCCCCTTAAGTCTCTTTTATATCTTTCTCCTCTCACCTTAAACCTATGCCCTCTAGTTCTGGACTCCCTGACCACAGGGAAAAGATTTTGCCTTCTTATCCTATCCATGCCCCTCATAATTTTGTAAATCTCTATAAGGTCACCCCTCAGCCTCTGACGCTCCAAGGAAGACAGCCCCAGCCTGTTCAGCCACTACCTGTAGCTCAGATCCTCCAACCCTGGCAACATCCTTATAAATCTTTTCTGAACCCTTTCAAGTTTCACAACATCTTTCCAATAGGAAGGAGACCAGAATTGCATGCAATATTCCAACAGTGGCCTAACCAAGGTCCTGTACAGCCGCAACATGACCTCCCACCTCCTGTACTCAATACTCTGACCAATAAAGAAAAGCATACCAAAGGCCTTCTTCACTAACCTATCCACCTGTGACTCCACTTTCAAGGAGCTATGAACCTGCACTCCAAGGTCTCTTTGTTCAGCAACACTCCCTAGGACCTTACCATTAAGTGTATAAGTCTTGTTAAGATTTGCTTTCCCAAAATGCAGCACCTTGCATTTATCTGAATTAAACTCCATCTGCCACTTCTCAGCCCGTTGGCCCATCTGGTCAAGATCCTGTTGTAATCTGAGGTAACCTTCTTCACTTTCCACTACACCTCCAATTTTGGTGTCATCTGCAAACTTACTAACTGTACCTCTTATGCTAGCATCCAAGTCATTTATGTAAATGATAAAAAGTAGAGGGCCCAGCACCGATCCTTGTGGCACTCCACTGGTCACAGGCCTCTGGTCTGAAAAACAATCCTCCACCACCACCCTCTGTCTTCTAAGTTTGAGCCAGTTCTATATCCAAATGGCTAGTTCTCCCTGTATTCCATGAGATCTAACCTTGCAAATCAGTCTCCCATGGGGAACCTTGTCGAATGCCTTACTGAAGTCCATATAGATCATATCTACTGCTCTGCCCTCATCAATCTTCTTTGTTAAGGAGAAAGAAGAAAGAAATGAATTGCCTGAGAGGTAGCATGAAGAATTAATTGCCCATGGTATTCATTAGGAAGTAGTTAGTTTTTCTCATTGGCTGGCAACAGAGGATGAGGAATAACCCCTGGAATATTGGAAGAATGAATAATGTGGAATATCAATGGTAAGAAAGGAAAGGAGACTGGAGAGGACAGATCTAAATTTTCTGAATGGAATGCAGGACTCCTGATGACTCCTGCTACTCTGTGCTCCACAAAGGAGATCACAGCTTGAATAAAAGTAAAATATTGCAGTATCTGGAAATCTGAAATTAAAACTGAAAATGCTGAAAGTACTCAATCCACGGGTAACATCTGTGGAGAGAAACATAATTAACTGGAATGTTTTTCATGTCAGGGTCCTGATCCCACCATTGGGAAGAAATACAGGTTAGGAACAAACACATGTCAGCACTAGGACTTTGATGAAAAGGCCAATTAAATAGATCCTTCAGCTACACTGTTCATTGAACACTAGAGGATAGTCTCCCATGGTTGTGGGACCAGTAGAAAGTCCTCCACAACTAACTGATTGGTGGCTCCACCATAGAAATAGAAGCTGTAGGAAGGAGAAACAGAGGATGTCTCAAGACACAGTTGCCCCCTAAAGAAAATATAAAATATATATTTAATATATACTTTAAAAGAAGAAGTTACAGTGACCAGGCTGTTATTGTGGCGAGCAATTGCCTCATTTTGTGGATTCCAGCAGCAGCTGAGATCCTGTGGTTATGTGAAGTGCAAGGTAATGGGTCACCTAGCTGCATAGAAGACTTTGCTTTCCAGAAGCTGGCTCCATCTCTTTATCCATTTGCAGGGTCTACATGTTGGCAGAGAAATTCTGCTTGGCATATGCAGAGTGGCCTCAATGGACCCTTTAATTGGCCCAATTAGCTACCTGTTACTGTTGCTTACTGTTTGTACACCAAAATGCTTCTCGATTCCACCTCCACAGTCAAAAGAACCAAATTTTCAAGGTTTCAGATCAACAAGTTTTTCAGTTTAATTAGCAAATACAGAGTCATCGATGTGTTACTTTCCCACAATACCCTGAGAGATTTAAGAAGCTGTAATCTTAATTACCTATAAAATTATTAGTAGAAAGTAGCAAAATAGACTTTTTCCCATTTTTGGATTACTAGCTAATCTTTACTTTGAACTGTTGAAAGTTTCAATAGAGCTGATTCATCTTCAATGATTCATCTATTACAAATCGACCTTTGATTTCCCGTTTTTCAGTTGCTTCTACATTGTCAGCAGGAAAAAATCCAAATGGTGCTCAAGTATATATTTGCTTCTGGACTCACCTGTGTGTGGTGACCATGGAATTTGTTAAATGACGTCAGCATGATATTCTTAAGATGTGAAATGTTATTGTCTCTCCAAATGGGTCTTACACTGACCATCGCTGAACCAAGAAACCTGACCAAAATGTATTTATGATTCCCTCCATGATCTATTTTTGATATATTATTCTTAGTTAAAACTTTTTTTGAGCATAAGTAGCAATAAAATGGAACAAGTTTCATCCCATAAGAATAGCAATTATCTTACATGGCCATTAAATATGGAAGTACAAGTTTCAGTCATGAAAAAAGAACTAAAGTACAATTAGCATGTATTTGGAATAAGATACAACTAATTACATCAGACTATTTCTTGCTACTTGTGATCAACCACTTGTCAACACTAGTATTTGTAAAAATGTACATACAACAAATCACAAATCAGAATTACAATTGAAAATATTATCACTTCTCTGCAGTTAAAGCAAGACAACTTCAATCAAAGACAATAAACCACGAACATCATCAAAGATCCTCCTGCTCTTTTTTAGTATTTGTTATGAAGTTGAAAATCAACATCCCTGACCACATTTGACTTTCCATCTTATTCCTCATGGCTCCCTCATAAGTAATATTAATTACTAAATATTTACCTTATGCTGACCAGCCAGGGAGCATAACTCCCTTAATTTCAGTTAAATTCAGTCCTTGTTTAAGTTTTTCCCTGACTCAGTAATGACTGAGCCTGCACTCTCTGGTCAGAATCATGTGATCCTTGTACTGATTCTTCCACAAATGTGGGTCTCAATGCCAATAGCATTGGCTGCCCAAACAGAGTTGAGAAATTGCCTGTGACATTCAATTAAAAAGCACCATCGGATTAACAAGTGTAGCAGACCTGGGAGCATGGACAACTCAATGCTGAGCCCTGGACAAGTTATAAACTTTTAAAATTTATTGTGGGCACAGCTGACATGCCATTGTTACAGAGAGTGACACCCTCCATAGAATGGTCTGTGGTTATACATATTCAAAGCAGCTCCTGGAAGTCAGCATTTTTAACCAGAAGTTGCTGAATCTCTGACATTTTTACCAGGAGGTTTTCTCCATTTACCAACTGGGTTTCACCCTCATCATCCTCTGTGGGCAACAGCCCAGCAAGCTGTCTCCAATTGGCTCCATTGTGGATCTATTTAGCTACTTGCTGCTCCCTAAGGATGTGACAAAATTCTCTTGATGCTATTTCAAGTTGAAATGTTAATTCTGTTCTTCTCTCCACAGATGCTGCCAGATCTGAAGAGTTTCACCATCAGTTTCTGTTTCCTTTCTCTGTTGGCAGATTGTTCAGAGGTAGAAAAGTGAATATCTGATTTGATGTCTGTCAGAGGTTCTCCACAATGTGGCAGATAAGATTCCACTCTCTGACTTCCTGGCATTTAAAATCTCTGGAATATATACAGTGCCACTTCTAGTACTGTCTTATTGAGTGTCTTGGGGGTGCTAACACAGACTTCTCTTGTGATTATCCTGCTGAGTTTTGTTGGCCTGAGTCCTGGAGGTGTTGGATGTTTCATTTAATAGGAGGTGAATTTCAGTTACAAAAGTCCTGCTCTCCTGCTTTGTGATTCTATTGCTATCTGGGGTAGCCAATAACCAAATTCACTGGCTCACATACCATGCACTGGGATTTTCACTCTCGTCTTCCAGAGCTCAATTTCGATTCCAGGACAGCAACCCAACAACGGTGAGTAACAGGACCATCCAGGGGAGCAGTAACTTGGTAGGTTCAGTCAGTTTTAACATCCAGCTGCAACATGAAATTTGACAACACAGATGGCCCAAAGATCATGAAGTAATGATTCTTCATTCCACAGGCTTCAGACTATTACAATGATAAAGCGAAGTTCAGATTGGACAATGGATATGCACATCGAATCAAGCCTGTGTTTTATATCTGTTTGATAAAGTCCTTTGTTTATACCTTTCTCTCCTTAATGCATCCTTCCCCCAAAGGCACCCATTCCTCTTCAGAGTGTCCATTGAACTGCATTAGCCGCCCTACTCATCATCGTTCATTAACTTCACGACCTGCTGATGGAAGTCCTGGCATACTGTTCTATCTCCCCTGCTCAGTACCCTGTTTTGCCAACACTGCTTCCCAATTTTCCTTCTCCAACTCCCTCCACTTATTTTCAGGAGGTACAGAGTGATTGGTTCACGCTTATAAAGGTACCGACTTATTAATTAAAGCCCATAGCTTACAGAAGCTGATGAGGAGAAATAAACAGCTATCTTCAGGCTTGATGTGATTTTCATTGCAGAGCACAAACAACTGCTTCCCTTCTGGAGGTCTGATAGCTTCTGACCTAACCATTCTTACCACAAGCTGTTCAGCTATGTGGGAGCCAATCACATAGTTGTTTGAAGGCACTACACAGATCAATCAGCTGCTTGTTACTGAGCAAACCTCCATTCACAAAGCTCATCTCTAAGTAGGCTTTCCCCACTCTTTGCCCAAATAACTGTGTTATCAGCACTTAGAATGAGTATCAGTTAATTTGCCTTTAAGTGGTAAGTGCAGCTATCCTCAACAATTACTTGACTTTAAAACAGTTCTTTCCAATTTCCAACCATAATCAAGAATATAGAAAAATAAAATGACACTGTTTTTAGAGAACAGAAGAATTTCTTCATCCTTAGAATAGTTGTTGTCAGTGTACCCTGCAGATGAGGCTGGGCACACTTCTCCACCCAGTAAGACCTTCTGCACCTGATAATGAGGGACATGTCTCCCTCATCCATCCACACTCAGGCTTGATCTGTGCAAGAACTCAGTGAAAGTGTCGCACCAGCTGAGTGACCACCCAATATCATCGAGAAAGGAGAGTCAGCAGCACTCCGACACCCTTCTCAGACCCATATGAAACACTCAACTTCTCACTTTATTCAGTTCAGACCATCAGTACATTGACATGATAGATGATGAATTGATGTTGTGTGTCACAGAGGTACCTTGGAAGCCGTACAATTAGTAACCCTCTTCAGGTAGTTGTGACCTTTTCTAGCATCAATGTTGCTAATGTTCTCATCATTGAGATGATGAAGTTCAATCAATATTGATTAGCATCTGGCCCCTAAGCCTCTCTATCTAAATTAACAGCAAAATGGCAATGAAATGATTGTAAACTAAATGTAGCTGTACTTTGCAAATGTCTGCTTCATGTATTTGTTGCTTCAGTGCTTTGGATACCACCAAATGTGAATTGTGTGTTTTTGCCCATCAAAGAGACACTGACTTCCCCACGCTGGGCATTGTTTCCAACATTGTCTAGTTTCACTTTGCTCTAGAGAAAGGAAGGTGATGGTAGGGAATACAGTTCATTATGAACACCATTAGTACTGAGCCTCACCTTCTTACCAGATACCACCCCAATGCCTCCCTGCCTTCGTTTACATTGTAAAACTCCAAAAGCTCACTTCCACCTTCCTCTCCATTTGGAGACCCATTATATTGAACTCACCTACTACTGTCCTCCCTGCCTAATGGATCCTAACATTACACCACATTGATGCCCGCCCTGATCCTTTACACTTCCCCTGTGGAGGCTATGGTGGTAGTCTCTGCCACTAAACCCACCATTTTGTAGACTACTATAACCTCAGAATCTGTTCTGCATTGCTGCCTTTCATTTTGAGATTCCACCCCTCAGCATCCTCCTTATTTCTGCTACAAATGTCTCTGTTACACCCTCTCAGCCTTGTCTCCCCCACCCTTCTGTCATTGGTTCTCCCTGCTCCTTCTGCAGGAGCCCCCTTGAAACCTCCTGAAATATGGATGCCCATGACAGCGTTCACCCCAGACCTCTGACTGACTTTGATGAATAGCCCCTATACGTGATTGATCAGGCCCCTGACCAGTGTTTGCATCTCCCCCACTGATAGTAAAATTATGCTTGTTCTTATAAGACTGACTGTTGAACACTCCCTGGAATATACTGGGACATATTCCCTAACTATGAATATCTCAAGTAGATGAGGTGACCATGCCAAGCTCTGCACTATGTGCATACTGTGGCTGTGAGTGACTGACCATGTGAGTGACTCCCTGACTGACAGCATTCCCCCTTTACCATACTGAAGACTGGCCTCACCAAGTTCTGACATGGCCATTTGTTTGAATAAATGTGCAGTGCATTTGTCAGGCAGGCTGTAAGTTCTAGGTTGACATCTAAGTGGGCTGCTTTCCAAGATGTATCCTTTCAGACAGATCCCTACACGAAAGCAGCCTGATTGTGTCTGCTCTAAAGAGCATCTCAAAACAGCTGTACTGATAGCCTTTGGATCTGGCCGAAACAACAATGTGCTAGCAGGCATGGTATGGCAAATCAAGGCAAGGATACTGTGAACACACAGTTAGGCACTAGGTGAGTCAGAACTAAGAGAGCAAGCATGCAGCTCTGGGATGCAGCCTGGTCCATCATGTGAGCTAAATGCCTGTCCTGGTGTGCAAAGTATTCTTCTCTGCCTTCTCAATGCTAGTTGGCTGTGCTTCTGGCAATGCTTCTGCTTTTGTGTTTCTTAAGTGACCTGCCAGAGAGGTGCCATGATATTCATAATGGCTAGATACCAATGTGTGTGGATGAATGATGCCTGTGGATCATGTCTTGAGATGTTGTTGCCCAATACCCAGCATGGAAGTTGTTCAGAGTAAGTGGTGAGTTGAATCTGCCAGTTGTGGGTTTTGGTTTCCCTGTCAAATTTTCTCGATGTCAAGCTTGTATGGTGAGTTTGGCAAGATGGGGAACTAAATATTCATGAGGTAAGTGGTGCCATTAACAATTTATTTAACAATCAATACAAACCATCAATTGGCACCACGCCACTGTATAGCTAGAATCTCCACACACCACTTGTGAAATACACCAAAGATGGTGTGAATTGCTCACAACATTGAGATGAGCTTGCCAACCAAGGATTTCACAGAAAGACAGGAACCTGAATAGGCCAAAATAAAAGCAAATTACTGCGGATGCTGGAATCTGAAACCAAAAGAGAAAATGCTGGAAAATCTCAGCAGGTCTGGCAGCATCTGTAAGGAGAGAAAAGAGCTGATGTTTCAAGTCTAACTGACCCTTTGTCAAAGCTGAATAGGCCATTCAGCCTGTTGAACCTGCTCTTCCATTTAAAATGATCATGGCTGATTGAGCAATTCGATGCCTTTTATCTTTCTGATTTGGAGATGCCGGTGTTGGACTGGGGTGTACAAAGTTAAAAATCACACAACACCAGGTTATAGTCCAACAGGTGTAATTGGAAACAACACTAGGTTATAGTCCAACAAGTTTAATTAACAGGTTTAATTAAACCTGTTGGGCTATAACCTGGTGTTGTGTGATTTTTAATTTTATCTTTCTGCTATTGATAAACAAAGAATGACCAACAGCTTCTTTAAATATAGTCAAAGATTAAGCATCCACAGCCCTCTGGGGTACAGAATTCTGAAGGTTCACAGCCTCTGAGTAAAAGGATTTCTCATCTCAGCCCGAAATAGCATTACCCCTTATTTTTAAGTTGTGATCCTGGTTAGATTTCCCAATCAAAGTAAACATTTTACCTGCATCTACTGTATTTTATAGGTTTCAGTATGATCATCTTTCATTTTCATTCAAAATTGCATACAATATTTCAGCTACCCTCTAACCAAGCTCCAAAACAATTGATACAAGTTTTAGAACACAGAACAAGGAACAAAGAAAATTTACACCCTTTGGCCCTTCAAGCCTGAGCCAATCCAAATCCACTGTCTTAACCTGTCGCCCAATTCCTAAGCATCTGTATCCCTCTGCTCCCCACCTACTTATGCATCTACCTTGTGCTCCCACGAGGAGGTTGAACAGTTCATCTACTTTACTAACACCTTCCACCCCAACCTCAAATTTACCTGGACTGTCTCAGACTCCTCCCTCCCCTTCCTAAATCTCTCCATTTCTATCTCGGGCGACCGACTCAACACAGACATTTACTACAAACCGACCGAGTCCCACAGCTACCTGAATTGCACCTCCTCCCACCCTGCCCCCTGTAAAAACGCCATCCCATATTCCCAAATGCTTCGCCTCCACCGCATCTGCTCCCAGGAGGACCAATTCCACTACCGAACAACCCAAATGGCCTCCTTCTTCAAAGACCGCAATTTCCCCTCCAACGTGGTCGACGATGCTCTCCACCGCATCTCCTCCACTTCCCGCGCCTCTGCGCTTGAACCCCGCCCCTCCAATCGCCACCAGGACAGAACCCCACTGGTCCTCACCTTCCACCCCACCAACCTCTGGATACATCGTATCATCCTCCGTCATTTCCGCCACCTCCAAACAGACCCACCGCCAGGGATATATTTCCCTCCCACCCCTATCAGCGTTTTGGAGAGACCACTCTCTCTGCGACTCCCTCATCAGGTCCACACCCCCCCACCAACCCAACCTCCACTGCCGGCACCTTCCCCTGCAACCACAAGAAGTGCAAAATTGCGCCCACACCTCCCCCCTCACCTCCCTCCAAGGCCCCAATGGATCCTTCCATATCCATCGCAAATTTACCTGCACCTCCATACACATCATTTACTGTATTCTCTGCACCTGATGTGGTCTCCACTACATTGGGGAGACAGGCCGCCTACTTGCAGAACGTTTCAGGGAACACCTCAGGGACACCTGCACCAACCAATCCAACTGCCCCATGGCTGAACACTTTACTCCCACTCCACCAATGACAGGCAGGTCCTTGGCCCCCTCCATCGCCAGACCCTGGCCACACAACCCCTGGAGGAAGAGCGCCTCATCTTCCGCCTAGGAACCCTCCAACCACACGGGATGAATGTAGATTTCTCCACCTTCCTCATTTCCCCTCCCCCCACCTTATCTCAGTCCCAACCCCCGGATTCAGCACCGCCCTCTTGTCTTGCAATCTTCTTCCCGACCTCTCCGCCCCCATCCCCTCTCTGGCCTATCACCCTCACCTCCTTCCACCTATCGTATTCCCAGCACCCCTCCCCCAAATTCCCAAATTCCCTCCCCCCTACCTTTTATCTCAGCCCGCTTGGCACACCAGCATCAGTCCTGAAGAAGGGCTTATGCCCAAAACGTCGATTCTCCTAATCCTTGGACGCTACCTGGCCTGCTGTCTTTTTCCAGCACCACATTTTTCAAATCTGGTACTCCAGCATCTGCAGTCCTCACTTTCTCCTACTCATGCACCTGTCCAGATGCACCTTAAATGAATCTACCATGCCTGCCTCTACTACCTCTACTGGCAACGTGTTCCAGACGCCTACCACCCTCTGTGTGAAGTACTTGCCACATGTATCCCCCTTAAACTTTCCACCTCTCACCTTGAAACTGTGATATCTTGTTATTGAATCCTTTATAATGGGAAAAGGCTTGTCTCTATCCACCCTGTCTATACCCTTCTCTTTTCTCTGCTCCTGTACTCACATCCTGTTGCCATAAAGGCTTCCTAATAGCTTGCTGCACCTCAATGTCAGCCTTCAGTGACTTTAATCAAAGATATTGAAGTCTCTTTGCATACTTATAGTTTCCACCCTCTCACAATTTAAGAAATATTCTTACATTTATTATTCCTACCAATGTCCAATATGCTAACATTTTTCCACATTGAATTCCACCTGCTATATTCTTGCCCAATTACTAAGACTGTCCATATTTTTCTTATATCTTTCTCACAACACATATTCCTGCTTGGTTTTGTATAATTTGTAAATCTGGAAATATTACATTTGCCCACCCCAACCCAATACTAAATCACTGATATACATTGAGGATAGATGGGGCCCAACTACTGGTCCTTGTGGTACTAACTATTTACAGCTTGCTAATGCAAGAATAAACCATTTATTCTAACTCTCCAATTTCTATCTGTTTGCTAATCCACATTCCACACAAATATATTACCATCTGTATCATGTAGTTCATTTAAAGACCATAAGACCATTGGAACAGAAATTAAGCCATTTGGCCCATCGAATGTACTCTGCCATTTGATCATGGCAGACAGGTTTTTCAACCCTGTTTTCTTGCTTTCTCCCTGTAACCTTTGATACCCTTGACAATCAAGAACTTATCTTTCTTTGTTTTAACTTTACTCACTGACCTGGCCTGCACAGCCCTCTGTGGCAATGATTTTCACAGATTCGCCACTCTCTGACGAAAAAAGTTTCTCCTTATCTCCGTTCTAAAGGGTCTTCCTTTTACTCTAAGGCTATGTCCTCAGGTCCTCATCTCTCCTGCCAATGGAAACATCTTCCCAACATCCACTCTGTCCACACTTTGGACCAAACCAACCTGCTGAAGGGAACATTGCCAAAAGTTTTCTGAAAACCCAAACATACTATATTCATTGACTCTTCTTTATCAGTTCTGTTAGTAACATCCTCAAAACATTTCATAGGTTTGTCAATTATGACCAATTGAGTCATTTTTATATAAATGTCCATTTATCACGCACTTTATGATAGATTCTAGCATTTCCCTATTGCTGAAATAAGGCTCATACGTTGGTATATCCTGTTTCCTTTTCCCTTTCTCCTTTCTTAAATAAAGGGGTAACATTTGCGAGCTTCCAATCCGCAGGAATCATTGCAGAATCTAAGGAATTTGGAGGATGATTATCAATGCATTCACTACCTCTATGGCCACCTCCTTCAACCCTCTGGGATGTAGACGATCAGGCCTGGGGACTTGTCACGTTTCAGCCCATTAATTTCTCCAGTGCAACTCTTACAACCTTCTGAGAGATTTCTTGTGTCTTCCTCAGTGAAAACAGACACAGAATAATCAGTTAGCTTTTCTGCCATTTTCTATTCCCTGTTATAAATTCTCCTGACACCTCTTGTAATGGACCTATATTTGCCTTAGCCAATTGTCTCCCTTTTACGTAACTGTAGAAGTTTGTACTCTCCATTTGTATGTCCTTTATGAGATTGTGTTGGAATAATATTTTTCTTTTCCTTATCAGTTTCTTTGTCTATTTGCTGTATTCTAAAATCTTACCAATCCTCAGATTAATTGCCATTTCTTGATACTTTAAACGTCTTCTTTTTTGGTCTTATATGGTTAGTAAAGTTAGATCCCATGGGATCCAGGGGAGCTAACCAATTGGATACAAAATTGGCTTGAATGTGGGAGACGAAGGGTGATGGTAGAGGATTGCTTTTTGTACTGGAGGTGTGTGACCAGCAGTGTGCTGCAAGGATTGGTGCTGGGTCCACTGCTTTTCGTCATTTATATAAATGATTTGGATGTGAATATAGGAGGCATGGTTGGTAAGTTTGCAATGACACCAAAATGGATGGTGTAGTAGGCAGTGAAGAAGATTATCTCCGAGTACAACGGGAGCTTAATCAGATGGATCAATGGGCTGAGGAGCGGCAGATATAGTTTAACTTAGATAAATGTGAAGTGTTGCATTTTGGAAAGGCAAATCAGGGCAGGACTTGTACAGTGAATGGCAGGGTCCTGCAGAATGCTGCCAAACAAAGAGAACTAGGGGTGCAGGTTCACAGTTTCTTGAAAGTGAATTCGTAGGTAGACAGGGTATGGCATTTGGCACACTTGCCTTCATTGGTCAGAACATTGAGTAGAGGAGTTGGGAATTCATGTTATGGCTGTTCAAGCCATTTTTAGATTACTGCATAAACTTCTGGTCGTCCTTCTATTGGAAGGATACTGGTAAGCTTGAGAGGCTGCAAAAAGATTTACAAGGATGTTGCCAGGACTGGAGGGTTTGAGTTATAAGGGGAGACTGAATAAACTGGGGCTATTTTCCTTGGAATATTGGAGGCTGAGGGGTCACCTTATAGAAGTTTATAAAATCATGAAGGGCAGGGATAGGGTGAATAGCCATGGTCCTTTCCCCAGAGTAGTGGAGTCCAAAACTAGAGGGCATAAGTTTAAGGTGAGAGGGGAAAGATTTAAAAGGGATCTAAAAAGTAACATTTTCATGCAGAAGGTGGTGCATCTGTGGAATAAGCTGCCAGAGGAAGTGCAGGAGGCAGGTAAAATTACAACATTTAAAAGGCATTTGGATAAGGTATATGAATAAGAAGGATTTACAGGGATTTGGGTCAAATGCTGTCAAATGGGACTTGGTCAGATTGGGATATCTGGTTGGCAATGACAAGCTGGACTGAAAGGTCTGTTTCTACGCTTTATGACTAAGACGCTATACGTTGCTTAACTTTATCAGCCACAGTTGATTGACTTTTTTTGATACATTACATCTTGAATGAATACATGTTTCGTGTAAGCTATGTGCTTAAAAAACTGCCTGTGTCTTTTCATGTATTTTTCCAATACAGCACTTGTACCTCATATTTTCAACCTGTCTTTATTCAAAGTTAAAACCCTTGCTTCAGATTGAATCCCTGCACTTTCAAATGCATGTTCACAAAACAAAGCAAATTGAAAAAGTCTCTCTTTCTCGAAGCTATGCATGTTTCCCCCAAACTTAAAAAAACCTGAAGTTTAGAAATTTCAAACAGACCTTAGAGCGCAATTGTTTGCATTGTTAAGTTCTAAAACATCCTGAGGTACATTTGAACATCACAGAACATGATGAAGGTTTTCTAAGATTACAAAGGGATCTTGATCAAATGGATCAATGGGCTGAAAAATGGCAGATGGAGTTCAATCTAGATAAATGGGAGGTATTGCAAATTTGGTACAACAAACAGTGGTAGGGCTTATGCAATTCATGGTAGGGCCTTGGGTAGTGTTGTAGAACAGATGAATCTGGCGGTGCAGGTACATAATTCTTTGAAATTTGTGTCACATATATTCAGGATGGTTAAAAAGGTGTTTGGTACACTTGCCTTCATTGCAGTATTGGAGTTGGGAAGTTATGTTGAGGTTGTACAGGACATTGTTGAGGCCTCTTCTGGAATATTGTGTCCAATTCTGGTTGCCCACTTATAGAAAGAATATTATCAAGCTGGAGAGGGTTCAGAAGAGATTTACCAGAATGTTGCTGGGTATGGAATGTTTGAGTTATAAAGAAAGGCTGAATAGGTTGGGACTTCTTTTGCTGGAGCTCAGGAGGTTGAGAGGTGACCTTATAGAAGTTTATAAAATAATGAGAGGTATGGTAGTGGTCTTTTCCCTATTTCAAGGCTAGGGGTCACATTTTTAAGGTCAGAGGAGAGAGATTTTAAAAAAGACATAGGAGGCAACTTCTTTACACAAAAGGTGGTTAATGTGTGGAATGAAATTCATGAGGAAGTGATGGATGCAGGTACAATTACAACATTTAAATAGGAAAGGTTTGGAGGAATATGGGCCAGGAGGGTCCAGTTTAGTTTGGGATTATATTCAGTATGGGTTGGTTGGACTGAAGGGTCCGTTTCCATGCTGTATGACTCTATGTCCTCGCTTATTATTAGATTCCCTACAGTGTGGAAACAGGCCCTTTAGCCCAACAAGTCCACACCAACCCTCTGAAAAGTAGCCCACTTCCCTCTGACTAATGCACCTAATATTATGGGCAATTTAGCATGGCCAATTTACCTGACCTGCACATCTTTGGACTGTGGGAGGAAACCCACACAGACACGGGGAGAACGTGCAAACCCCATGCAGGCAGTCTGCCTGAGGCTGGAATTGGAACCTAGGACCCTGGTACTGTGAGGCAGCAGTGCTAACCACTGAGCCACCGTGCCACCCCAGTTCTTACTTATAGTTCATCATTTGAACATGGAATCTCTGAAGCATTGTCTTCTAGTGTTGGCTATGAAATGTATTTCTGAAATGTTAAGGCCAGATGACACTTGTAAGTTAATGCCTGATTACACTTGCTGGCTGGCCTGACAAGAAGGCAATTAGTGCAGATAATATAATGGTGATGAAGGCCTGTAGCCATAATTTGTAATGTTCACTCTTGGACAACGAAATGCAATTTGATGCCAGATGGTGGCATTACTGAATCAGTGGATGCATGTTGACTCCAACTACCCTAACCAGGGCATCAAATTCAAACAATTTTACCCTGCCCCCAAAGAGAAAAACACAGAGACTTACTGTGTGCAGTCCAAATGCAGTGGCAGCCATTTTCTATCATTAGTACATTTCAATTTTGCATTAATATGAGTGACTTGCAAACTCTGCCTGACACACAGCAAGGTTTCCTGTCCTCCATGTTCCCTTTTGTGTTGGTGTCACTGTGGCCTGGGACAATTCAGCATTCCCCCCAAAAAAATTCCCCATTGTCGTTATATAGTCCGTAATGATCCCAATTTGCATCAAGAGCCCCAAGGTTTTGCAAATTCCTATGCCATTGCTGGCCATAGTTCTTTACACATAGAGGCCAGTGTGATAGTGACTTGTAAAAATCATCTCTTGGAGCTCCCTTTCCCCTTCCTATAAAGGCTGAGATCTCACCCTTCTATCTCAAATTGCTACCTTTCACCATGATTATTTCCTCAGTGACTCAGACCCATTCCCAGACTTAAGTTTTCCACAGTCCCTGGCCTCCATAGACTCACTCCTGACCAGTAATTCCTAAATCTCAAGGATTGACTGCAGCTCATCCCCTTGGATTGATGACAACTCTGACTGGGTAAGACCAATTCCCTGGATGGATGTCTCTACAGTGCCCCAACTGACCTACCTGTGATCCCTGGAATTGTTGCAATTGACCTGTAGGACTGACTGTGGCTAAATCCCTGGGCTGTAAGGACAAGGATCCTTGGAGTCTGGTAGGGCCATGCACCTAACTGACCCCCACAATAGTCCAAAGGTTATCAGGGGGCAGTCCATGGCAGCTTGAGGAAAATAGAAAGCTGAAGTTTGGAGATGTTGTTCACTGGAGCAGGTCACTGAGGTAATGATTACATTGAAATGGGGCAATTCAACATAGAAGGGAGGAATCACATAGAGCATAGTCTGGCCTCCTGGACTGGAATCAGGCAAGTCCCTTGACTGTCTGTGGCAATATTCCCTGAGTTACCATGGTCCCCTTTTCCTATCTAAGGACTTGTCCCCTTTAACTTTCAGACACGGGCATTTGTTTGAAGTACAGATCAGTAATGTTTGCTACGTGATCCGAGTTTCAAAGTGAATTTCCAAAGAGTGGAAAAGGAGTGTGCGTTGGTCTGAGAACAGCCATAATGATGAGTGAGGTTGGTGGACTGCTGCTGCTGACATTATGGATGAAGGATGGAGCAGTTTGGAATCCATGGAGCACGCAGGGAACATGTGCTGAATGACAGAATTGGATGACGTCCTGCAGAAGCAAATGGCAAGCTACTGCCACCAGGTATCCACTGTGAAGTTTACTCTGCACCATCTGCTTCCTCGGGGAAGGAGAGGAGAATTGGAAGCTCTATAGAACTTAGGTGATTTTCGCTAAAAGTGAGATGCAAATGCATAGAAATAAGGTAATCACTGCTCATTGGGGACTTTCTGGACAAATCATTTATACTTTAAATGGAAACTCAAAAATATTTTTCTTGATGTTGTGATTCTGATTTTTTTCATTCTTAATATATTTTCTCATATTTCTCACCATTGCCCATTCTCATGGAAGGGAACAGAAAATTCCACTGTTTGTTTCTTTGACAGGTATATACTTGCATGTAACCTGCATGTTCAAAAAATAACATTGTGTTCATATGGCCAGAGTTGTACAAGACTGCCAGATTTCCACAGTATGAAGACACCAGGGCTGAAAGACATATAAATCTTTAATATATTAGGGAAAATATGATACCTCATTGTAAAAATCCTTGGCGTTTGACACAGTCACAGTTCATGTGTAATAAAGTTCCTTCCACCTCATAATATTGCCAACTTTCTATGGTGGTCTAATATTCATTTTTTGAAACCTGCTGAGAGCGATGTAAAATGTGTTCAAGTTCTTTAGCATTCCATGTGGATCTTCCAAAATTGGAACAGATGTGTTGCGAACTCTTTGCTGCTAAACATTTATCCTGTATTTACATCCCACAAATTCTTTGGTGGAATTGAATACACATCTGAAGTAATTAACTAAAAATTTCTAAGATTTTTAGAAACAATACTTTTCACAAAACAATCCAAATTTTGCTTGGGACTTTCCTACTGCTGTATTATTTTATCCATCTTTAAATCATCCTGTTTTAGTCCATAGCAGTGTTTTGAATCATTAATGTACAGTTCTGCCGTATGCCCTGGCGAGCAATGTTGACCTTCCCAATTCCCTTTTTCCTGTTATGACGCCTGTATGAAGGGACTTTTCTGAATGTGAAGCCGAAGATGAGTGGTTAAAAAAATCTCTGATGGTCCCTGGCTGTGAGGTTCTAAAAAGTTAAAAGCTACAAACGTTTCACGTGTAGTTTTCCAAAATGGTACTTACAGATTATTCTATCATACAAAACAAAATGAAGAATGGATATGATTGGGTGGGAAGTGATAATAAATTTTGCATCCTCCTTATGCTAACAAATAGCCAAGAAGACATTTGTAGACAATCCGAGTGTGAAATAAATACATTGATATTAAAGAACATAGGATCAATTATTTTTACAACTGCATAATAATTGGGAAAATTCATAACTCAGATGAAGAGGTGGTGTTAGCTTGTTGCAATTTATCTGATAATGTTCTAAATTAACTTGATAATTATATTATAACATTCTAATGTAGTTAGCTGGAACGGGATATGTTTTGGAAAACAATACAGCAGAAAGGAAGATTGAATAGAATGCATGGAGAATATAATATAATTTGTCATAAGGAGCCAAACATCTTAAAAATTGGACAGAACTCTAATAAATTAAACTATTTACACTTGAGATGTCCTAATACCATCATGAATTGTTTTACCATAGAAATAAGAGACACTATGTTGAGAACTGGAATAGAATTACCCTTCTAGCTGATTAACTTGCCAAGCTAACTAGTTTGGGAGCACAACTCTTCAGATGTCTCTGAGCTGTGCTCTCTGATTGCTACCTGCCTTTCTGTGATCTACAGTATATATCTTGGCAGCAATTGTCATTCCATTAGACACTGTGCCTTGTATTTAAGAGGTATGTAAGTACATTTTTTTACACTTAAAGAGGAAACACGGAGGTCAGAACAAATATTTAGATTTTGGATCTGACCATTCATAGACAGCATTGCATATAAGGAGTGCCGTGATATAACAGCATACTTAAAGACATCTCTTAAGCTTTAGTTTGTCAGATGATCATGTCAGATCAGCATTTCTTTAAGGTTCTAAGAAGAGAACCTAAACACAGCCTTGACATTTTACTTCAAATAATCTGATAATTCAATTATTTTCGGACAATAAATTCGTTAATCTGGAATGCAATGTAACGGTGATCTGTCCAAAACAAAATTGTACGACAATCATCAATTCTAAATTATGTTCAAGGTAAAATATTAAATTATGTTCAGTGTTTAAGACATATCTGATCACAATTATTGTACCTCCCTATTCACTAACTTTTACAGAGACTCTCTGTACATCTAAGCCAGCCTTTTCAGAGGATCCACTTACAACAGAGATTGTGTCGGGCAGCTGAAACTTGTTTCCTGAGGCAGGACATAGAGTATTGAATTGGATTGGGTATGCTGTCTACATTTCCAAGTTCAAGTCCTGTAAACACTGGTCATTGTTCACGTGCTAGCAAATCACCGGAAATGCAACAACAGCAGTCTCACAAATAGAACTGTGATCTGGCCAAAGATCATTTTCACTGTGGCATAGTTTATTCAACTGGATGGTATCTTTCCACTGGCAGTGTTAAAGCTTAGAGAAAGTCCAACCAATTTGCTTTTGTTTGTTGCTTATCAGCAAAATCAACTACTAAGATCGATGCCAAAGGGCATCGTGTTATCCTAGGGTCTTGAAAGAGTTTGCTAATGGGTATAGATGCATGGGATAATTTCCCCAAATTCTATAGATCCAGTAAAGGTCCCAGCAAATATAGCCCCTCTATTTAGGAAGGGACGGTGGCAGAATCAGGAAACTATAAACCAGTATTGCTTGAAGTTCGTCTTGGAGATGTTGTTGGAATTGATTGTTCAAGATATTATCCTTATAATATCCCAAGGGAATCAGGAAAAGTCAGCATGGTTTTGTCAAAGGGAAATAATGTTTTACTAAATGATTAGAGCTCTTTGAAGGAGTAGCATGCAGAGTTGATAAATAAAAGCTCACAGTGTAGGGGATAACACAGTAACATGCATAGAAGATTGGCTGGGTAGTTGGCAGAAAACAAAGAATATGCATAAACGAGTCTTTTAGGAGAAAGTGAGGACTGCAGATGCTGGAGATCAGAGCTGAAAATGTGTTGCTGGAAAAGCACAGCAGGTCAGGCAGTATCCAAGGAGCAGGAGAATCGACGTTTCGGGCATGAGCCCTTCTTCAGGAAAGAAGGGCTCATGCCCAAAACGTCGATTCTCCTGCTCCTTGAATGCTGCCTGACCTGCTGCACTTTTCCAGCAACACATTTTCAGCATAAATGAGTCTTTGTCTGGTTGTGGGAAGTGATGACTGGAGCCTTACAAGGGACTCAATATTTTATCATTTGCCTCAGTGAATTAGAAGAGGCAGGTAAAGTATGGTAATCAATATTGTAGCTGATTCCAAGATGAGTGTGAAAGTATGTTGTGAAGAAGACATAAGCAAGTTTCAGATGGAGAAAGCTAAATTAAATGTGTGGCTAAAAATATGGTCGAAGGAGTATAATCTAGGAAAATGTGAAGTTGTTGAGTTTGTTAGGGAAAGTACAAATAACATAATATTACATAAACTTAAAAAATTACAGAATTTCGGTTGCAGAGGGACTTAGGTACGTGAATCTCAAAAAAATAGTTTGCAGGTGCAGCATATAATAAGAAGGATAATGTAATGTTGTCCTTTGTTATGAGAAGAATTGACTGTAAAAGTAAGGATGCTATGCTTCATTTACACAGGGCATTAATGAGACCACATCTCGAATGCTTTGTAAAAAGCCAAAAGAAGCATGGTTCCTGCGGAAGGGTCACTGGACCTGAAACATTAACTCTGAATTCTCTTCTCAGATGCCAGACCTGCTGAGCTTTACCAGCAATTTCTGTTTTTGTCTTAAATACCATGTGCAGTTTTGGTCACCTTATTTAAGGAAGGATGTACATTCATTGAAAGCAGTTCAGAGAAGGTATAAAATTGATACCTAGAATGAGGTATTTTCTTATGATGATGGATTGTGCAGGTTGGGCACATTTCCACTGGAGTTTAGAAGTATGAAGGATGACTTCATTGAAATATATAAGACCCTGAATAGTCTTGACAAGGTGGAAAACATATTTCCTCCTATGTGTCAGTTCAGAACTAGATGCATTTTTATTTGTTAAAATAAGGGGGATCACCCTTTTCAGACAGAGATGAGGAGTTTATTTTATTTCCCTCAGAGGTTTATCAACTTTGAAACTCTGTACCTCAGGAAGGAGGAGACAGGGTAATTGAATATTTTTAAAATGGTGGTGGATAGATTCTTGCTCGGTAATAGGGAGGTGATGGCCTACTGGTATTATTGCTGAACTGTTGATCCAGCCATAGAGGAAGCAAAGTTGATGTTTCAAGTCCAGTGACCCTTCTTCAGAACTTCCTGTTTCTCACTCCACAGATGCCACTAGACCTATTCAGTTTCTCCAGCAATTTCTGTTTTTGGTTCAGCATCAGCAGTTCTTTGTTTTATTATCCTAATTATACTTTGTTGCACTTCTTTGGACACAGTGACATACCATGTATGATAGTGACTATCGATTACTTGGATGTAAATGCTTTTATGCAACAAACTTTGGGATTGCCCCATTCTTTGCAAACCAGGGATTATGAATTTTTCCTTTATATTTAACTAAGTTCTAAGAGTTCTAAAACTAATTTTTCTTCGGAATTTTGAAACACTTACCTTATTCAAAGACATTGCTATGAAGGTTCTGTTTTATGTATTATCTGGAGAACATAACAAGCTTATTAACTTCCATGCAGCATCAAATCTGCAAATGATTGCTACACATACTAACAATCTCCTTGAATTTCGTATTGCTACTTTCTGTAAACTGAAAGGTATAATAAGAAAGTAGCATGTCAATCCCAATATGTCCCTAGTTATGCATCAACAGCAATGAATAAAATTTCATAACAGAAAACCTCTTGACCGGGACATTGCTGAGAAAGATAGGGATGCATCTACCCCTTGAGACTCATCCACACAAGTTGATAAGAAACCCAAGAGTATAAACCAGATTAGAGACTGTGTTGATAAGTGATCATTAACCAAGCCAATGAGGAAAACATTTGACACTGCTAACTAAACTTGACCTCATTGCTAGTTACCATCAAATCGAGCTTACACAAGAATTGAAGTATCTGGCAGTATTCTCCACTCACATTGAACCTTTTCACTATGAGAGACTCAACTTTAGAGTCAATTCAGCAGCTGAGTTATTTCAGCATTTGGTTGAGCCTGTACATCAAGGACTTGAAGGCATTTTGAACATCAGCAATGACATTCTCATCTACAGTCACCCTGAAAGTGAATTTGAGACATGCATATATACATGCATACAATGTCTCAATGAAGCAGTAGAGGTAAACAAAATCTCCAATATGGTACTGAACCAAGATAAGAATACCACAAGCCTCTTCCTAATTTGCTTCTAATGTGAAAATCTGGATTATCAAGGATCATTTGATATTAATTCATGTTAAGATGGCACCTCTTAACTCCAGATCTTCCTCTTATTTTAATCTTGTGCTATAAAATCCAATATCTTGTGTAGATTATTGAAAAGGCTACTGTCTTTGTAGATTTATCATAGTGATGAAATTTCCACTGTCGAAGTACTAGTTTACAGGAATAGGCTAGAGCCTATAAAAGTTGTCTTAAAAAGATTCTCCTTCAGGAATGCTGAGCCTGGGCAGACCGTGGATAATCATAACACCATGTCTTGAGTTAGGGAGAGGTTATGCTGTAAATTGTCCATGTCATCACCAACATTTCCTAATAATATACTATTCAAGATGGACATTTGAGGATGAGATGTTTCAGGGGCTGATGTTGCTTGTCAGGAATGCAGGGAAGATTAAATCTGTTAAACCCATTAACTGCTCCTCAAGTACTTTTTAATATTACTCATTGCTTACCCAATAAAACCTTCTTCTTTGCCAATCAGATGTAAATATCTTTCTAGTGAAACAAAATGTTGATAAAATATAGTGTCATTCCAATAGCAAAACAGAGTTCTGTATATGATTTGAATGGTCAAGAAGACTTGGTCTAGCTGAATAGTTTAGGAAGCAGATCATAAAAGCTGAACGAGTCTTGATTTTTCATTATTCCCAACTCCCTTTTAATTTTGCAAAGGTTTCATTGGTATACATCCCAAGCCTTTTTTTAATCGCTTTCCTTCAATGAGAGAACTGTCTCTTTGTGTGTACACACGCGCGCGCGCGTGTGTGTGTGTGTTTGTGTGTAGGGGGTAGGGGGTGCAGTTTAAATTGGGTGCTCCTGTTAACATTTCAGTGTCTGTTTCTAATTCTTCCCAGCTAGTCCTACTCATTCCATTCATATTTCACCACCCAGTTTATATTCTTCACCGTTATACAAATTTCAATATTCTTTTCCTGAATATTTACTGAACACGCATGGTTTTGCCCAATGTGAATCTGGGGGCTGGACCACCGTTTTGATGTTACTTTCTAAGATGAAGCAAAATTTAACATGGCCTGACCATTTAAGACCAAGGTGCAGGCAGATATTTCCTGTGGAGCAATTGCCTGAATAGGCACACCATGAGCTCACTCACTTGCTCACTTCTAAATCCCTCACTGTTACCCATGGGGAAAGATCAGGTCACAAAGATCAGAGAAACAGGAAATAGCTGGCTTTCCTTTTTTAAATGCTTTGATATTTTGAAATGAGATATCTGAAGTGTAATGCTTGCATTAAATGTGATATGTATTCCATGCATATATTAGTTATAATATACATTAGAATCGTATCATTTGTACACGTTATATGTAATCAAATGATGTAAAATATTTTATTTGTTCACACTTGCAGATCTTCCATGACATTATTGAAAGTGACTTGGTGGATAAAATGTATACAATTCATATTGTTTTCGTTAGTAGCATTTTGTAAAGTTCGGAATTGAGATTTTGTTTCTTTTTCTCTGAACACTCTGGAGCCTTTATTATTCTTACATTCATAAATTATTCACATATTTTATCCATGGTTCCTTCAGCACACATATTCTTTTAGTTTGAAGGTGTGGATACAATACAAATTGGGATGTAATGTTAGTAGTTGTTTGGAGGCTGAAAGTTCACATTGTTGTGTAGTACTATTATTCACACTGACCTTTTCAGAATTTGTGGGGTTAGGTCATTTAAACACTGAATGGAGAACCCAAGATTAATTAAAGGAGGAAACTGATTTCTGTAGCATTTAAAAGTAAGTAGCAAAGTAGGCTGGGAGATGATTTTTGGAAATTATTTCTTATAGCTTTTGTCAGCATGTTCAGCAAATTCTGCAATGGGTTACAAGTGATCTCTTAAGACTTCATGGCTCCCACACACCTGATTGATTTTCAGGAAGGCATTAAATGGGGAAGAAGGAAGACAAACTCAGAAGTTTGCAGATGCTGTTTTATGTATCTTCTGCAGATCTACCAAAATAATCAACTAGTTAGTTATGTCAGACACTTGTATCAGGAGTAGCAGAATGTATTGCACTGATGTCGGCTTTATATTTGTCAACTGGGCATTAAGTGCAGTGGACGTATGCATCATGGTCTGCTTTAGGTGGCCACATGTTTACACTGGAGAGTTTTTCATTGCCATTTATGTATTCTGTGTTTGCATCTGGCATGGTTTATGTGGTTCCGGTGTACAAACCTTGCTTCATGGAATATTGAAGTCAAGCATCCTCTGTGCTGCATCTTTCATAATGTTTATGACTTCTTGTGAACTCAATTTGACTTTTCAAATTACATCAATGTTAAGGCTCATCTATAGGTTAGGTGCAGTTGAGAAAGGGCTTATATAATTAGTTGTGTTGTTTTTGACTTCCTAGTGTTTGGGGAGACATTAATTTTCCTTGATTCACTGGATATCAAAGAGTGACAACATCCTTTACCTGCTTATTGTGGGTTGATTTAAACCAGTAATCTGAAAGAAAAAATTAAACAAAACATATTAATGAGAAATTAAATTTATAGTAACAATGCCGTAAAAGTTAAGCAAGTATATTGGTATTGTGTCACCAGACCATTGAGCTGCTCTCTCATAAGAGAGAGGTGACTTAACCTGATAGCTACTATACCTCAAGCAAGGGGAGAGTCCTTCACTGTAACCACAGCTAGTAAAGAACTTGAACCTATGCTGTTAGTATCATACTGCTTTGTAAGCCAACTTTCCAACCAATGGAGCTAAACCACCCTCATTATAGACTTGTATGTTAACATGACTATACATGAATATTGAAGGCTGCTGGCTTCACTTGGATGTCTTCCATGAATTTTCTTTTCTAGAAAATTCCTTAAAATATACTGTCAAGCACCAATGTACAGCAGTGTGATTTCTCAGTGAGGAATTCTCCTTTTAATGACATTTATTTCAGAGAGGAAGGAGAGAAGAAATAACAGAGAATCCAGGAGACTTGGAGGTACAGCATGAGTTACCCAGCAAAGATTTTATTTGTATATCTTCCTGGAGTTCTAAGTGAGTAGGTTAAAGTTCACTCTAAAAACCCAAGTAGAACTTTGCATCAACCAACAGGGAGATCTACCAACATCCTAAAGTTTTTGGCATAGTAATGCTAGGCCAAATTACCTTCTCCTATGCTGTGTCATTCTGTAATTTCATTAAGTGAAAACATCACCATTGTACTTAACTTTTCTGAAGAAGGGTCACTGAAGCAAAAACATTAACTATGCTTTCTCTCCACAGAAGCTGCCAGACCTGCTGAGTTTTTCCAGCAGTTTCTGTTTCTCATTTCCAGCATGTGTAGTTCTTTCGGTTTTTTGCACTTAACTTCTTGCTCATAGGCTCGTTCCAAGGGACGATGGATAATGGATAATTCCAGTCAGCTAATTAAATCTGCAGTCCATTCTTTCCAAGTAATACTTCATGACTTCCATTGCAAGGCAGGAAATTAAGAAACGGCCATTAAATTTTATCTTCTTTCTGTGTTTCGCAAAATGTTTGAAGACAAGGGTGAATTTTACTAGGAGGTGTATTGCTTATCCTAATCCCTTCATCCCCACCCAAGTTAGTCTTGAGCTGACTGATGTTTAAGAAAGGATACCCTCCAGCAATATTTCACAGGCAGCACCTTAGCAAGCTGAGAATGAAACTTACACACAAGCATACAGATTAGGAAGAGTTAACTAATCAACCCCTGGAACCTGCTCTGCCTTTCAATATGATCATGGTTAATCCATCTTCCACCTATATTGGGATGATCTCTTTACCTCTGTCTTAAATGGATGATCCACTATTTTGAAACAGTGGGACCCACAAGTGGAAGCAGGTGGACCACATACACCCTGTCAAGTATCCCCCAGGATCTCCCAAGTTTCAGTCAAGTCGTCTCTTATTCTTCAAATCTCCAGCAGTCATAATCCTTCTTTGTGGCAATTTCTCATTTTCCCACCAGATGTTTGCTCACTTAACCTCTCTACAAATATCTGTAGCTTTGAAGTCCAGATTTCTGCCCCTTAGGGAAAGGCTGTCCTGCCCTCAAAAGCCGTCAATCAATAGACTGGCTGGCACTCAGGCCAAAATATGGCTGCTTTTGTGATAACATGGAATTCCCTCAGTAAAGAAAACATGCTACTGGACTAAGGTAACTCCAGGATGTTTGGTCATGGAAGGATCAGGGACTCGAGGAGTGTGGGGAGAGGGGTGAGAGGTGTCTGGGGACTGGTGAGGAAAGGAAGAGGCACAAAGTGGGGTAACATCTCAGACCCTGGTCCCCAGTAGACACAGGACATCCCCCGAAAAGAAGTACTCTGCCTTCCTTACATCTTACAGCCCAAGGTCATGTCAATGCAGGCCAGCCTCCTTCATTCTCTTCCCTGCCCACCATATTATTGTGGTGGGGAGGAAAGTGGCTCTTAACTGGACATTATTTACCAGTAAAGGCCGATGGGCTGGGATCTGGCTGACCACCATTTTACAGGAGACAGCTTTAGGGTGGGTGAGAAGACTATGGACTAGCGACATGTTCCACTTTATTTGTTACCCCTGCCTGCAAAGAAATGCTGGCAGGAAGCGGTCAAATTGCTCCCATAGAATGCACTTGAGATCACATAATCCCACTACCTACTTGCTAAATTATTAGAACGATAAGGGATTTCCTCTTTTAATGTCTGATTTATGGATGAATTCTGGTATAGGTTTCTGTATGGCAAATCTCAGAAGCTGCCTTATTCATTTATCCTTAGTAGCCTTTGTACTCTTTCATGACTACAGGCTAGATATCTGATTATCTGAACTTAGAATGTGCCTAGACTTAGACTGCTGGCTTTCTATCACCTTTAAAGGCATTTGAGAATGCCGTAGTATTGCTATCCTGAGGGAATCTTCCAACTCATCTCCTGTTCTGCCACATAACATAGGGTCAGGGTATTTGTTGTCATTAATCTGGAGGAAATTAGATCTTTTAGAATTTCTAATAGTCTTTAATCTTTGAGAGAGAGGAGACTGATGATCATGCCCTGGAGATCTCGGAATCTGGTAGATATTACTTTCTCCATTCTCCTCATTCCATCACCTAAGGCTTGAATGCCTGAACATTCGAGGTGATGAGTTGCCTCCAGGCATCTGAATTCTGTGGGATGTAAATAGAGGTTTCTGCAGCTGCCGCTCATTCCAAACCTCTCTGTAATATCGTGGGGCACTCTCCTATATTGCTGCAAATAGGATGACACTGGGCTTTACTATCAGTCCTGCCAGATTCTGCATGTATCGGACAGGCTTTGCCTCCATCTGTGTTTATTGCTTTGTTAATGTCATTTTCATAGCAGGCTTTCTTTAATCATTGTGAGAAAGTTTTCCATCCAAGGTTTGATAACTTAGAAACGTCTGACAAGCAATATCCTTTTTTGTCATTTCTGTCTTTGATTTCCATTTGTGCCATGCAACTCTCAGTTACCGTTCCACACATGGACTGCATTCCCACGAGTGCCTCTGTCTAGATTAGAAACTACTACGGACAGGGTGACTGCTGTATGGATAACTTTTTGTTGACTGTCTCACTGACTGAGAGTTCAGTCCCTCAATACCATTCTACAATTTAATACAATTTGTTTTGTGTTTTGACATTCCCATACTCACTGACAACCTTTACTTCCCCTGCCTAACAAGAATCTATTCACCTCTACTTGAACGATATTTATTGACCCTGCTTCCATGCCTTTCTGAGATAGAGAGCTCCAAAGTCTCTCAACCCTCAGAGAAAAGAACTTCTCTCATCTCTGTCCCAAAAGTGCAACCCATAATTTTAAAACAGTTCCTCTAGTTTTTGATTAACCTATATAGAGAAACATTCTTTCCAAATCCATCTTGTTAGGACCACATCCACTCTTGTGCATGTCAATTAAGTTTCCTCCTTTAAACTCTTATTTAAAAAATGTCCAGTCTGCTCAACCTATCCTCATAAGACAAGCCATTCATATATCAATTTGGCAAACCTCTTCTGAACAATCCACAATGCATTCTTCCTCACTTAAGAAGATTAAAATTGCTCACAGTATTTGAGATGCGGTCTCACCAATGTTCTGTATAACTGAATCATAACAGCTTTACTTTTATGTTCAACTTCTCTATAATAGAGGATAGCATCCCATTAGCCTTCTTGATTATATACTATTGTTACATATTGACTCTTCATGACTCATGCAATAAGTCTTTCTGCATCTTGGAATGCTGTGATCATTCCCCATTTAAGTAATACTCTTTTTTTCACTCTTTCTGCCAAAGTGAACAACTTTATGTCTTCCCATATTATACCTGTCATTTTTACTTAATACATATCAATCTCCTTTTGTCTTTGCACAACATATTTTCCAATCTATCTTGGTGCCATTTGTGACTTTATCTACCTTGTCTTTGCTCCAATTAAAGTAATTGCTACAAATCAAAAAAAAATTAAGATCCAAGCATAGACCCCCATAGGACTTCACTCATTACCTGTCAAACAAACAAAGACTCTATTTGTTCATAGTTTCAGTTTTCTGTCAGCAGGCCAACTTTCTATTCCTGCTAATATGTCACCCCATATAGAATGAAAGTTATTCCATCAAAGAATTAATAAATTGATTAAAATGACTTCCTTTCATGAAACTATACTGACTCTTCCTGATTATGTTGAGTTTTTCTAAATGCTCAGCTAGAATCTCTTTCATGATCATTCTAATACTTTCCCCATGACAGATATCAAGCTAACTTACTTTCTCGTTTTCTCTCTCTCTCCCCACCCCCCCACCCCCGCTTATTATCTTGTATTAATTCATCATTCTCAATCTCTAGAAGGCCAACACTCACCTTACTTCCTCCTTTCCTTTTTAAATACCAGTAAAAATTCGCACTACCCATTTTTACATTCCTAACTAGCTTTCTCTCATTTATTCCTCTCCTGATTGACATTTTAATCATTCTGCCATTCTCTGACATTATAATCCATCATCTGACATATTGCTCATCTTTGCAGTTTTATGCTTTTTATTTAAGTTTGATGCTTCCTCTAACTTTTTTAGTTAACCACAGAAGGTTGGTACTCTGTTTCGAATTTTTATTTGTAGCAAGAATATACATGTACTGAATATTCTGAAATATCCCCTTAATCTCTTCTACAGTATCCATATTGTTCGATCCCCTAGCTTAGTATTCTAGTTCAGTCTGCTAGCTCAGCTTTCATGTGCACAAAGTTATCCTTTTTAAAATACCCATTATAATTCCAAAAATGTCCCTTCAAACAGAATGTAAAATTTAATTATATTATGGTTGCTGTTACCTAGAGATCCCTTTGCTCTGAGCTAATTAATTAACCCTGTTTACACTAAATGAAGGGAAGGTGATGGCCCAGTGATATTATCACTAGACTCAGAAACCACGGAATGTTCTGGGGGGGGGGGCCTGAGCTCAAATCCTGTCATGGCAGATGATGAAATTTGAATTTAGTTTTTAAAAAATCTGGAATTAAGGGTCTAATGAATTCCATGAAATGATTGTTGAAAAAGCCCACTTGGTTCACTATTGTGACTCTAGACCCGGAGCACCATGGTTGATTCTTAATTGCCCTTTCATGCTGGCCCAGTGTCCCATGAATGAATGTGGAGAAAGATCTAATTTAGCCTGCTTTCTAGTCAGTTCCAGGATGCAGTATTGGAAGAAATGCTCACCAAAGCATACAACAAACTCTTCGTCCAGGCTATCCCTGCCAATTGATTTTTCCAGGTTATATCGAGGTTAAAATCACTCAAGACTATAGCTGAACCTTTCTCACAAGCACTCAATATTCCTTCTTGTACATATTTGTTCTACTGCATGGTTAATGTTGAGGGGCTTGTTGACCACTTTGAATACTGACATTTTTTCCCTATTATTCCTCGTCTCCATCCAAACCAATTTGACATCCTGAACCTCATCTCTAGCTTTGTGCAAATGCTAACCTTGATTAGCAATACGACAACTCATTCTCCTTTGTTCCAAGAAGAATAAGCTTAAAGTTTCTAACTTAACCTTTTAAGTAAAGTCCTCCATATTTACCACTCCAGTAAATATGGTCTTCACTGTCTCAAAGAATTTAATGTCTTTCTTGAGGTGTGGTGATGATAACTGTACTCAAGATTCTACTTGAGGCCTAGCCAAAGTCTTAGAAAGGTACAGCATCATTTCCTTGCTTTTCAGCCCACTGCCTCTACTCATGTACCTAGGTCAACTTCCATGCATGAACTACACTACCTGTCAGTGGAAGTGGAAAGGTACAGCCAATTTAAAGGCCAGGCCTCAATTGCACAGATAACTTCCCAATAAGAATGGCCGGCAAGTTGGTGAAACCAGTGCATTAGTGTGCGACCATTCAAACCCATTGGCAGAAAGCTGCTTCTGGAGATTAGAGGAAAAACTCCCCCACTCTATCTTAAGTCTATTAGATTAGGGCCTGACAGAAAATTCTGGGCTGAGTCTTACATTTTGTTTTGGTTAAATCTGAGATGTAAAAAGTTTTTGGAAAGATTTTTGCCACTTGGTTTTGAGAGTTTTCTCACCATATTGTGCCATGTTTACTACCTACTCCACCCCTATTATGCCCCTCATGTATGATTCCAGCCTTTTCTTACTACACATTGTTCCAGGAACAACTCCCCACTCACTGGAGAAATGCTAAAAGATTCACACTCCGTGCTATGTGCCACCACATGCACACTCTCGCCCTCTCTGTCAATCAGCACCACCTCAACTCTCAAAGAAATCCCTATCTCCAAACTCTTGTCCACATGCTATCTTTGAAAGGTCACTGTGCACTTGGACCTGCATTGGCGATCTAGCATTGACCCTCAATGGAAACATCATGGCACAGTGCCCATTCCCTCACCCTAGTTGCTGTTTAACCACCAGGCCACACGATTTATATGTCCTTAGCTAATCCATCCAGACACGCTCTCTATCTCATTGCTGCTCTGTCTCTGGTGCCCATTGTAGATCCATAGCTTGCCCATTGGAGGAACCTGACATACAGGCAAAAATTTGGACAATTCAAAAGATGATCCTTTATTTACAGAAAACATAAGCAGACACAATCAAAACCAATAAAGGCTACAATTCAATCTCACATTGCCAACCAAAGTTTGACAGTATGACCAATAGCATATTTTACATTTCACAATTCTAACCTGTACCCAGCTCTCATCTGTTGGAAGAGGGTTTCAATGGGGTTCAGAAATAAAAACAGTGTTTGAGAAACACAGTAGGTCTATCAAAATCCATGGAGTTGTATACAGAGTTTATGAGTCAGTCTGTTATGTTTCTTCTTCAGAGCTGGGTTTTTGATCCTTAAGTTCCTTAACACATGAAAGGAAGAGAAAATGTTTCTGTGAAAAGCTTTAAATAAGATGAAGAATTAAATTGAACTGAGGATCAGGACATCTTTGTGCTTTGAGGTGGTACTGATTGAGAGAGAGGGCGAGAGTGTGCGTTTGGTGGCACATGACACAAAGTGTGAATCGAGTTTGAAATGTTAGATGTGGGTGGCATGGTGGCACAGTGGTTAGCACTGCTGCCTCACAGTGGTAGAGACCCGGGTTCAATTCCCACCTCAGGTGACTCTCTGTATGAGTTTGTACATTCTCCCCGTGTTTGCGTGGGTTTCCTCCGAGCGCTCCAGTTTCCTCCCACAATCCAAAATTGTGCAGGTTAGGTGAATTGGCCATGCTAAATTGCCCATAGTGTTAGGTGAAGGGGTAAATGTAGGGGTCTAGGTGGGTTTCGCTTCGGCAGGTTGGAGTGGACTTGTTGGGCCGAAGGGCCTGTTTCCACACTGTAAGTAACCTGTTTCCCTGTCCACAGATACTGATAGAACTGTTGAGTTTCTCCAACATTTTCTGTTTTTATTTCAGATTTTCAGCATCCACAGTACTTTGTTCTATGTTAATAAGGTTCTGTCTGACTTGCAGTACTTAGCACAGCTGATCTCATTATAAACAAAAGCAGCTTCCTCCCCCCTCATCCTCCTGTTTCTCAGAAGGCTGCTCCAATTCCTTCAGTTCCCCAGCATCCAAAACATCATCTCATTGCCTGTTCCAATTGTGCAGAGCAGATCATGCCAGGGCGATGTGGAGTCCAGTGTACTATCCAGACAATCCAGTCCAAGCAGCAGAATCACACCTTTAGCAGCATCTGTCCAACCATAGCCCTGGTCAAAGAATGGGTAGCATTGCATCTGCATTCTGTATCAGTCCAGGGTTGTAAAATGGTGTCATTAGCCATGGTTGCAGTAGGTAACCCTGATCCGCCAGTAACCAGCCTTTTAAGACACCACATCCTTAACTGCATCAGATGCTCAAGGTTTGCCAGGATGTAGGAATTGTAGCAGCTACGAGGGAGTGGGTATACAAATCCAGGAAGTGGTGATTATATAGTGTTGTCATTCAGCCCTCTCAGTGCTGTGTGTGTATAGTCGATGGCACCCTTCCTGGGGAAACCCAGCCATATTCATGAATCCTACAGTCCTGCCTGCAACACTGACCTTGTGTTGGGGAATGAAATGAAATGAATCGGTGTGATTTTGCACAAATGGCATTGGTCACTGTCCTGGTGCATTGTGGGTGCATGACTGAGAGATCTTGCACAGGTCTCCAGTCACTGCCTGGAAGGAGTCAGATGTATTGAAATTCAGATTGACAGTGACCTACACAGCCATTGGGAGAGGAAAGACTTCCATTTCTGCAGCTCTCAGGTTCCACTCCAGCATCCGGCATAGTTCAGTTCCAGTGTTCTAGGACATAAGTGCACCTTGCTCATCCCCAGGAAATGGGATGTAAGAATATATGAATAGGAGTAGTCCATTCAGCCCCATGAGGCTGCTCTGTTCAACAACATCATGTCTGATGTGTGGCCTAACTCCATAAGCCTGCCTTGGGCCCATATCCTTTGATGCTGTTGCTTAATAAAAATATGTTAAACTAGATTTAAATTTAACAATTGAATCAGCATCGACCACAATTTGAGGAAGTCACTTCCAAACCCTTACTAGTCTAGCATGTAGTAATAAGGAGAAAGTGAGAACTGCAGATGCTGGAGATCAGAGCTGAAAAATGTGTTGCTGGAAAAGCGCAGCAAGTCAGGCAGCATCCAAGGAGCAGGAGAATCGACGTTTCGGGCATAAGTCCTTCTTCAGAAGCCCTGAAGAAGGGCTGATGCCCGAAACGTTGATTCTCCTGCTCCTTGGATGCTGCCTGACCTGCTGCGCTTTTCCAGCAACACATTTTTTAGCATGTAGTAATGCTTGCGAGCATCCCTCCTGAATGACCTGGTCTTAATTCTTAAACTATGCCCCAGTCCTAGAATCCCCAACCTGATGAAATAGCTTGTCTTTATCTACTCTGTCTCTCCCTGTTAATAACCTGAAAACTCAATTAGATCACCCCTTAACCTTCTAAATTCTAGAGAATAAAGACTTAATTTGTCTAACCTCTCCTCATAACTTAACCCTAGAAGTCCCAGTGTCATCCTTGTAAAGGTGCAATGAACCCCCTCCAGGCCCAAAATATCCCTCCTGAAGTGTTCAGATCTTCTCACAATACCTTACATGGTGTTTAAATAAGGTTTTGTAGAACTGCAGCATAATGTCTGCATCCTTTTACTCCAGCCCTTTAGATAACGAAGGCCAGCATTGCATTAGCCTTCATGACTATTTTCTGCATCTGTTCGTGGTATTTCAGCTGAACCTCCAAGTATCATTGCATATCCACTGTATTTAAATTAGTGTCTTCTAAAAAAAAACCCTGATCTATCCTTTCTCATTCCGAACTAGATAACCTCACACTTGCTTATATTAAAATCCATCTGCTCAGCTTTGTCCATTCACCTAACCTAACAATATCCTGTTGTAATTTTATGCTGTCTTCAATGCTGCCCAATTTTGTGTCAGCAGCAAATTTGAATATTTAACTTTTTATGACATTACCCAAATTGTTTAATGAATATTGTGAATAATTGAGGCCCCAACACAGATCCCTCCAGGTGGAAATGCCCTACAATAGGAACAGAGATTAGTAGATCTCAGAACAATTATCAGTGGCATACTCTGCAGATGAGTCTGGGCACAATTCTCTACACAGTGAGACATGTTGCACCCTGGTAATGAGGGACATGGCTCCATCATCCATCCACACTCAGGCTCAGTCTGTGCAGCAAATTGGTGAAGATGTCACAGCGGCTGAGTGACCACCCAATGTCTTTGAGAAGGGAAGAGTCTCCAGTGCTCCCACACCCTTCCTACCTCAGGCCCACATCAAACGTTCAACTTCTCACTGTATTTAGTACAGACATCATTACACTTACACGACGCATGATGAAATGCTGTTGTTTGGCTCACATTGACCATTTATAAGTTGCACAAATAATGGTTCCTCTTTGGCCAACATTAACCTTTTTGTAATGTCATTTCTGCTAATGTCCACATCATTGAGATGCCCAAGTTTAGTTTGCAAATATCAATGACATGTTGCAAATCCCCTTTGACCAGCATCTAACCCTTAAGCATCTTCATCCTGCATGTAGAGTAAATGGGTGGTGAAATGATTACCAATTAAGTGTCACTGCACTTTGCAAATGGCAGCATTCTGTACTTGTTGCTACAATGTCCTAGTGTCAGGCAAATATGAATCTGATGCTTTCCTCGATCAAATTGACACTTTGTTCTCACCGGGTGTTGACCCAGTCATTATTTTATAGGAATTTGTATCCAGAGAATGAAAATGATGGCAGGAAATGCAGCTCATGATGGATGCCATCCATACCAGACTCACCTGTTCACCAGCCTACCTGTCCAGAGCCTCCATGTGGTCTTCCTACCCATTTCAAGCACCCCTTATAAGGAGACCCAACACATTGAACTTTCCCTACAGCTGTCCTCCCTGACCCCTGAATTCCAACATTGCACCATAATGATGCCTAACACTGCTCCTCTTTTGTCCCCCTGTGAAGATTATGGTGATGGTCACTGTCAATAATTAGCCTCTCTGCCCATAGCCTATCATGTTCTTTGATGTTGTTTCCAAATGCATCTTGTCTCTTCCTATTATGATCCTTACACCAGCTATGCAATACCTATACTCACCTGCACCCCTTTCTTGATTTTCTCACTCATTGCAAGATGATACCCTCAGATCCTAGAGGCCCACCCCCTTGAAATCTCCTGAAGATAGATGGACCACTGCCTGATTTTCAGACTTCTGACTGATTTTGGTGAACAGTCCCCGCACACGACTAACCAAAGTACTGACGACTCTGTTTGCAGCCCCCAACTGATGATTCATAATGGCCCTGACTATAAGTGACCCTACAGGACTGATTGCTGAACACTTCCTGGTCTGCACTGGGACAGATCTCATGATTGACTGAGATGAAGCCAGTAGTCTAGGGGCAGACTGTGCCCTGTGACTGATGATATTGGGACCCTCAGCCAAGATATTGGGACCCGCACTACCCTCTGACCTCCTGACCGACTAATGATAGCCCTCCCCCACTTTCCCACATGCAATTTAGTTAAATTAAGGTTCAGTGGTTTACTGCAAAGGAAGCTGGCACATGGAAATTGTCTGTAATCATTTATAGTTCTACCTCCCGTTGCCTAACTTACTGTGCTTTCTAATAGTTTCATTTGCAAATGCACAACTCCATAATCCAAGCTATTAATGTATGTGATGAAATATTGCAGCCCCATAATGAATCAATTGCTCAAGAATTTGTCACATCCACCAATCAGAGAGCAATCTAGCAGCTTATTACAATTTATCAATTTTATCTTTTCAGTCACCATATTTTACGCTTATACTAAATCTTCGAAGTTCCTCCGATTGGCTTCCTGCTAGCGTTTTCTCCTTTTCCATCAATGTGAAAATGGATACAAAGTAATAATTTAATAAATTTACCATTTTCTTCATCGAATGTTCTTCAATGTGCCAGGTTCCCTTTTAATATACCTTCCTCAATATACTTATAAAACTTTTATGTACGCAGGAATGTTACTTTATAATCCATTCGACACTTCTCATTGTCTTCTGAACTCTTTATTGTTTATAAATCATAGTTAGTGAACAGGATCAGATTCATTTTTGCTTTTGTATAAATACCAATTCTTTATTTCTAATATTTATTAATTCAATTATTATTTTATTTAAAAATGTAATGGAAGGAACTTTCCTGCTTTTTTTATCCATGATAAGGTTCACAATAAGCCACAATGAGAGACCCAAAGATAGTTGAACCAGGATGCTAAAGGTCACAGAAAGTGGTGTTACAAGTAACATACAATTTATTTCATGAGTTCCATTGGTGTTTTCTTTCCTTGTAAATTGCTTTCACTTCATAAATGTCCTTTTTTGCAATTCACAAAGTATAAAGTATAACTTCTGGACAAAGAAAATACCCTTTGATGCTATCCAACATACTCAATGTACTTCACACTTCATTCACTCAGTGGCATTGATTCTTGAATCACAGTAGATTGACAAAATCCTGACCCAGAAGCTAAGCAACGTTGACCGATTCCCCAGATGAAGGCAGGGAACATGTGAATTAAGTCATACTTCTGATCAACTTGTTATAATGTCACTAGCTTATGTCTGGGATCATGCTGCCTCTACTCTCAAGCAGAAACAGGTTTATGGCATACGGAGATCTTGAAGTTGAGATAGGACATGAATAAGGGGAAAAAAATGGCTTAACGGATGGTTCTTAATTTTTTGAAAGGGGACTTAACTTTTTCAACTTAAATTTTTTGAAAGATGACTTAAGGTTTTCAACATTCCGGTGTTCAGTTCTAATCAGCATTTATCGTTCTCATACTATGAAAAGAATGAGATGCAAATTTAAGACAGCTGAGTACTGAACAGAATGGAACCTTATGTTTAGCAGGATCCTGTCTGGATAGGGTTTGTGTAAATTTGAAATTGGCTGTTCAAGCCTGTAACCACGAATGGGCTTCACTTCACTGCAATGTGTTAGACTTGTAAGCACTTACCCGCACAATTTCCCCACCAATGCCAATTCTCCCCCCCTCCCCCTGAAAAATATCTAATCTCAGAGGAAATAGTGGTCTTGACTAGTGACTTAACAAGACATCTGGTGACCATAGAGGCACATCAAGGAATCTGCAATTTTCAATTGACAAGTTTATAAAAATGTGCTTGGCTTTGTTTCATGCCAAAACAGTTCCTTATGTGCTAAAATCTTTTATAACTGTACACCTTGTTCATATTGTTTGGTTTAAACATCAAAATAGCATCTTACTCAAGCTACTTTGAATATTGGGGGAAGTATCCAAAATGTCAATCATTTTGCCACCAATTACTACTAAGCAGAAAACACAACCAAAACACTGGCACTGTTCCATCAATATTTACAACACTCTATACATTCTGATTCTGATGCCTTCTCTTCTTGAGGATGATTTGCTACCATTCCGATTCAGTGGATTCGCAATGGCTGATCTGTAGACTGTCATGTGTCAGACATGTTGTGTTTAATGGGTTTGGTCAATGGGTTGATTGGACGTTTGTGCTCTTTCTTCAATTCCTCATCTTTGACTTTGCAGGCACCTGATGCTGTCTTTCAAAATGTTTGGTTGGTCCTCCAAATGAGTCTTCTCTATTTTCATAATTGTGATGTAAGTACAGCTATTAATATTTACACAAGTTTTTGAGCATGGCCTCCATTTAATTTAATGGGGAAGGATAAGTCTAGGGGTCTATTTGCTATTCAAAGAACAAAGTTACCAGTATGTGTCTGGGAACAATAAAGTATTTAATATTCATTGTCCATCACAATGCTGCAGAATGTTCTGGAATTAAAACAATCTTCAGTGAACTTAACACTTCAATGCTTTTGATGACGTCAATTGCAGAAGTGGGGGTCATTTACACTGATGAGAGAAAAGTTTATTTTCTTCATTTGACCTTTCCAAATGGCTGTGAAGTGGGATGCTTCATGTCAAGATATTTTCCTTTGATGAAGGGAGAAATCAAAACAACAACCCAGGAGTAATTTGGAGAAAACCTAAGACAAAAATCCTCTCCGGTCACTTTATAAACAGGCAAATGTACAAATTAGGAGCAGGAATAGACATTCAGCCCCTTTAGCCTGCTCTACCATTCAGTAAAATCAAAAGAACTGTGGATATTGTAAATCAGAAGCAAAAATAGAGATTGCTGGAAAAGTTGAGCAAGTCTGGCAGCATCTGTGAAGAGAAATCAGAGTTAACATTTCAGGTCCAGTAACTCTTCCTCAGAATCGATATTATCTGATTTTGGCCTTAAGTCCAATTTCCCTCTATTCCTGATAACCTTTGATTCCCTGTTAGTCAAGAATATATCCACCATTGTCTTACTGTATTAACTGACCTGCCTCTACTACTTTCTGGGAAAAGAGTTGCAATGATTCTAAACCTCTGAGAGAAAAAAATCCTCCTCACCTCCTTCCTAAACTTCCCCTAGTTCTAGTCTCTTCCATAAGGGGAACATTCTTTTAGCATCCAACCCTGTCCAGTCCTTTGTATCATTTCAGTTGACCTTCAAACTGAGGATTGTATTTGCTTTAACTATGGCTTTTCTGCTTTTGTTCCAAATCTTTTAGGAGGGTTTCTGATGCTGCTACTTGTGTTTCTCCACAAGCCTCTTCTTTATTCCCTGTAGAGTATTTATATGCTTAGTGTTGATCATGACCATGTCCGTAACACCGCATTTGTCTAACCTAAGTAATGCTAGCCACACTCAAACCTATTCCCTCAACATATCAAAATCTGTTTGGAGCCAGTAGTTTCCTCTACTCACCTAACACTTGCACACATCTTAACATCATCTTCAAGCTTGCAAATCATTCCCTCACTACCTCCACCAGGTGATGAATATAGACTGTACACTTCAAAGCCCTGAACAGCAATCTCTGAGGGATACCTTTGGTAGCCAGTCTCCAAGTAGATCTGCAACTTTTGTTAACACTTTTTGTAATGTGGATAGAGGACTCTCAAGACTTCTTCAGGACGTTAACTTGTGGAGTAACTAATGGAAAAATAAAGCATCACATTTACTGGCCTACATTTGAACACACACACACACACTATCCATTCAAAGCAGGCTCTACAGTTTAATAACAATTATGGTGAGGTGTGATATAATGGCTACAATAAAAATATGACTGGGAAAGTGATGGTCTTAGCTTTACTTTTTGACGTTAGATATGGCTAGTTAAAGAAAATGCTGAAAGGTACAATACCAATGTTGGCTAACAATTTTATTGCATGCTAGAATGAAGAGATGTACTAGGAGACTGGAAAGTCCTTAAATAACTTGTTTATACTGGTGTTTCTAATGCAGCACATTATCTGGGTGATTCTGGGACAATCTCTAATTCTGTTAGGAGGTCTCCTTCTGTCTCTGTGTTCCTATGCAACCCATCTCAGTTTCTCAGGACATTCAAAATGCTTTACAGATCAACAGTTCACTTATTTTGGTCTTGTTAGTGAGACCTTGCTGTGTGCATATTGGCTGCCATATGCACCTACCAAACAATTGCAACTACACTTCAAAAGCAATTCATTGGCTGTGAAGTGTTTTGGAATGTTCTGATATATGAAAGGACCTGCATAAAGTTCTCTTTCATAGCCAGGGGATTTATACTTATGTTACAAATTGGTTGCAGGTGTCCTACCTGCACATGGCAAAACCTTACCCTGCTGATGTAAAGCAAGCCAAGGTAGTTCTTGTGCATTGCCAGATAGATGAGCCAACATCTGCAGATATGCCTTGATAACTAATCATCCCTTCTTTCATCTTGAGCTCTTCAAACATGAAATACTGCATTAGAAGCCTTGAAAACAAAATTCCCTCTCGTAAAAGCAAATTTTCCTGCAATGGTGTGGCATAATAACTATCACTAAAGTGATCCTGTAATTTAGAAAGTACTGCAGAAATTCTGACAAAGCACACAAAAGCCAATTAAGTCTTCCTCAGTACACTGAAACTCCCCATCCCCTTGTTATATGAGGACAAATGAGTAAGTCTGAACAAAATATAGCAGAATTGTATTGCCCAATAATTTATTTATTACTTACACAGAATGTGGAATATTAATGAGAATAGTGGACATAAATGGATGCAAACAATTCAGTATATTAGATGTCAAATGTATCTGAATTATCAAAAGAATTATTATTGGATTGACTGCCCATATACATGTTCTGTTCCTGGTGGTTGCACACCATGTAGTCCATAGCAAGACTGAATAGATTATTTCTATTAACTTTAAGATCAATCCAATTTCACTGTGATGGATTATAGTTGCTGTGCAGTTATTTACAGGGATAGATCGTCACGTGTAGGTCTCTGAGATGTTTCCCATGTGCTTCAACGCTGTTGAAAAACACACTGTGAAAAGTGATTTGTGAAATTTTTGTATGGTTTTATAACATAATGAAGTTATGTCGCTATATCAATGTGCCCATAAGAAAAAGAAATCACAAAACCAGCTCTACGTGCATTGCGCTTTAAAGGAGGATCTAGAGAAGGTAATGGATTTGATGTGGTTAGTATCCAGCCAAGAGACAAAAAATCTTCTCTGGGCATGTGCTGGCTAGATGTTTACATGGAGATCACCATATTCCTGCCAACACTCTAAAGATGTGTACCATTAATCTTGTTTTATGTAGCATATGCTCTGAATTTATGAGCTGTATCTTTGGAGATTCCCCAAGGAGCTTTGAGGGGGTGTGTACATTCACTGACAGGCGCTTCTTTGTAAATTCCTCCTTGTAGAGGATATATATGCTTGTGTGTGCATACGTGTGTGCGCATGCATCCCTGTGTATGTATCTGTCGCAAAAGCAAAATAGCTCTGACAACAAAACTCCAAATTCCCATCACTAAGAAACTACTATTTTGTTGCTGCCCTAGATGTTCCAGAGTTTCACGATTCCAAGTTGAATGATATCTAACACTAATAGTGGAGTCTGGTTCATATCATGCACCCTATAAATAGATAGTACATCTATAGTTTGACAATTAACTGCAGCTATCAGAGAGAGAGATGATAAATAAAGGAAAACATTTTTTATTGGAGGAGAGAGAATTTAGAAACAAAATTCAACCACGTGCATGTACACTCAAGTGTCGAAGTAAATTGCTGTTCATTCTTTGAAGTTTAACCAAAAGATTTTAGATGAAAATACTGGAATAAGATGACAGTAAAATGTTACTTTCATATTCAACTTCTAGGGATAGAGAAATATATCTCCTCATCAGACAACAAGGCCATATGGTATTGCTTAGTCTGTGTCTAGTTAACTCAGCCTTTAACTAAATCATTCACTACCGTATCCATTATGTTACCATTAAATGTAAATCAGCAAAATTTGCAATTCATTACCTTTTGCAAGCCTTAAGGAATTCAAATGGTTAATTTTACTGTTCTGAACCAGTAACCACATAAGCAAACACAAAAACAAAATATATGATCATGAACTATATTATAAACCTCAAAATTGCAATAAACAAAATACAGGAAATTATACCATAAGTCAAAATTTTATTTTCATTGCCTATGTCTCCATTGAGATTCAAATTAATAAAAAGAAAGAAAGCTGATCTAATGCATAGAGTTACACCATTGATGTCAGCCAACTAAACATCTCTACTATCCACTCATCATTCAAGACACCTGGAAATAAGTGTCTCTAGAAAAATTCATATCACGTGTTGCATTGGATTGGGTGTACCATTCATGTATTCTTAAAATACTTATCTAAAAATTCCTGAAAACATTTCTTTGCCTCCCGTAAACATTGATACAGTTTACCTTAAAGAAAATTGATTCAGATGCATTTCTGATCTTTTTGACAAGTTACATTTATATTATACAGTCTGAGATTAATATAGAAAGTGAACTGCAGATGCTGGAACAACATTTATAATGTGGGAATATTCTGATTCTTATAATATGAGGAAGTTAAGGATTAAAACCCAAATTGTAACACTGTGATTTCCGTATCTGTTGAGAAGAGGCATGCGGAGCTTAAAGAAAAGCAGCTGGATACTCACCAAATTCACAGCGTCAAAACCAAATGAATATATTTGCTTTTTTTTGGACTGAAGACTATAAAAGGAGGATACGGTTTTAAACTAAGGAGGCTATATTGACATGGCTTCAATTTTAAAAATCATATTTACTCGAGTACATTGTGAGTTGTATATAACGTTGCCTTTTCCTAAAACAGTGAGAGCGAAACCAATGAGTTATAAATTAAGGGACAACTGCTTGATGACAATGCTTTGATTGTTCTGAGAAGGTGACAATGGCTTATATGGGGTCAGTGAACCAGAGAACATCCAGCCTGCAAATCAAATGCATCCAAAAGTCAGTCTCTTTGTCTCTTTCTCCTGTATGAAGATACCAGATAGTGTCCAGTAGCAGCTTGCTGTCTAACCTTTCATCTTTTTAACAAATCTCCTCTTGAAGGAGGAAAGAAAAGAGCTTAAAAATAGTGAAAGGATGAATTTTCAACCAGTGAATGAAAGAGAGCATCAGAGGTTGTGACAAATTTGTGTCAACAGCAAAGAACTAAAAGGAATTGAAAAAAAAAACTCATCAATGCCTGTGATCCAGACTGGTGCTATCGAACAGTGTTTCCATGATTTTTCTTTTCCTTTTCCACAATTACTATTCATGTTGTATCTGTTCTTGTGTGTCTATATAAATGTGAAGGGGAGATTTTGAGAAGGGGTACAGTTTAAGTCTTAGATTTATATTCTGTTAAGTTATAAATTAACAATTCATATGTCCTTATTGCTATTGGTTAATAGGCATTGGTTACAAACAATTTGCTTTTAAAAAACAGTTACTGTCAAGCTAAGCACAGCCACTCAGTGAGTGTTATCTTTTAATCTGAGTTCATGAATCAGGTAAATTAGAGACTTTGGTGGATAGCTTGGCTAAACCTTTTCACATTTGTATTGACTTCAGGAAAAGTGGAGTGTGATGTCTGGCTGAGCTGTGATACGCTGCATATGTCAACGTAACAGATATGCTTTAGACTTGTGAGTTGTCCATGCCGACCAAGCCTTCAAATATTTACAATTCAAAGATTGGACATCATTCCGATTTGGAGAATTTTTAAACTGTGGCATTGATGCAGAATTTATTGCAGGAAAAGACAAGGAAACTGACACTGAAGAGACGTCCAAAAAGGCTAAGTTAAGTTTACCTTTTCAAAATTCCCTTGAGACCAGAAGAAACATGGTTTACACAATGGTCCGGCCTGACGCATTTAAATGAGAACTGAAAGCAGAGAGTACTTGGGCAGGTTCAGCAGCATCATATATAAAGAAAAATAATGATCATTTCAACTCAAGAACATTCCTTCCAAATAAAATATATAGATATATGATAGATTTCTATAAGTGAAACAGGTGAGTTGGAAGGAAGACCTAATGAGGTCTGTGCCAGAATGGAGAGATTTACTTATGAAAAAAACATGGTACAAAAGACAAAGGGAGTGGCAATGGCTGTAGTAAAGAAATAAAAGATTTGTCCAGTGTGGGTATGAATGTAAGAATAATGAACTGCTATGATAAACAAGATGTGGGGACAGAGTTCTGGTCTGAAATTGTTGAACTTGTTGTTGAACCCAGATGTCCGAATTGGGCCTAAACAAAAGATGAGGTGCTGTTCCTCCAGATTGTATTGAACTTCACTGGAACAAGCACTGCGCTGCAGGCTGTCAGTATTACTGTACTGTTACAGGTCTCTAAATCCAGCTGTAGTTACTCACTGGCCAATTCAAGGCAGGGTCTGTGGGGAATTCCATCAAAATTATTTAAATTCCATCAAAAATTAATGTACATTTCAGATGGATCCTGGATACCTGGAATGTGTGTCCCGCTACACTTCTAGTGGCATTTCAAAGAGGAGGAAATTCTAGACTTTGGCTGTACTTACATATTAGCTCAGCATTATGACAATTCAGTTACTGCTTCATACATTGCTAAAATTGGTGCACAAATATGTCCACTTAGGAAATCTCAGAATACATTGTGTGTTCTTTTCCCTTTTGTAGTTAAACAATGATGTTGAATGTCTTGGATCACATCATATCCATCAATGCAAGTTATTTCATTCAACCATGAGCTTCCCAGGTCACATATCTATGCAAATGAGTTGTTGTTTGAGCTACCCAGTGAATCACAAAGCAATCGAAAGGGGTGATCCTGCCACTTCAGGATCTTCAGGGTTTGAGTGGTCTGGCTCCATATTTAAAGGCCAGGTGGACACTTTTTCAGACACTGCGAGCCAGAAACATCCTTTCAGTCTGTGGTGATTGCTTTTGCAAAACAAAAGATGTCTCAATTTGCTTCCTGTTACACAAAACCTGTAGATCTTGTTAGATGGAAATCACAGAGAAACTGGACATTCTCTCTCAATGAATAGAATCAAAAGGTGATAATATCCCATCCATCCAGCCAGGACACAGATGGTAGTAAATTTCAGCGCCAATGGACCTCATCACAGGGATGGAAGGCAGTATACATTAAAGCCTATCTTGCAAGCTCTTCATGCTTGCTAGCAGCTCCTGTACCATTCCCAACACACTGAATCCCACTATTTACCAAATTGCAGGAGAACTGGCCTATAACTGCATTAAGAATAGCAGAGTAGTGATGGATTTCAAGCTCCTCACCCACTTTAAGAAAAGGATCATCAAGTTGGCATGAGAAGACCAGGAGATAGACTACAGAAGCCTGAGAAGTCCAAGTCAATAAAGTGTAGAAAAGGCACAGCAGTTCAGGCAACATCAGAGGAGCAAGAGAGTCGACATTTCAGGCTGAAGCCTTCATCAGAAGACCAGGACCATTTCTGTGTTGACAGTAGATACCAATAGGCCAGCAACCTAATAAGCAATATTGCACCCTGTCCTCCTTGGATGAGTACCAATGCTAACAATTTGCTCTGCATAAAATTCTTTCTGCTTTCACCAACTAATGATTTTTCTTCTTTTCCACTAGCAACCCGTTGGACCCTCAATGAAGAAGTGACCACAGCTCAAGTTACTTTTGACCAATATCATCTCTAAGAAGATCCTCTGTGAAGACTCCGGGATGCATTGCTGAGGCTTTGACTTGCACCTTTAGCAAGGAAGAAGTCCATCTCTAGATTGTCAGAATGTCAAATAGCTGCCAATTGCTTGCAAAACTGGCAAGTAATTTGGATCTTGAAATCACCAGCAAATTAAGGAAGATTATGTTTTCTGTCCAAAGTAAAACAAGTAATTGCACATGCTAGAGATCTGAAACAACAAAACAGAAATTGTCATATAAACTCAGTACATTGGCCAGCATCTGCAGAGAGAAAGCAGAGTTAAGCATTTTGGTCCTATGACCTTCTGCTCAGATGCTGCTGAATCTGCTGAGTTTCTCCAGCAATATCTGTTTTCATATGTTTTCTGTCAGCTTTATTAAGCATGGACACATACTGGAAAGTGATAGTGATGGTATGAATAGTTGAACACTTTTTAAAACTGTGTCCTACATATTGGAGTGTAGTTGTACTCTATTCAGTAAGAAGTGAGATGATCCCCCAGATGGGGTCTACACTTCATTTTCTGACACTCTGGAACTAGATTGAAGATGGTTCCTATGGCATGCTGTCACTTTTGGATTGATATATATATAAACTGTACATAAAGCTGTAAAAATAACTATATCTTAAAACATCAACTTTGTAAAAGCAGGGAGAGTAATACATGGGAGAGTAATACATGGTTTAACCAAGTGAAAGAGATGAGATTATTAATCTTTCCATGTAAGGTGGTGCATCTGGCCTTTTAATTAAAATCAGTAAAAATAGGTCAAACAGGGTAAACCTGATGATAGTGTTTAAAAATCAATTAGACAAGCTATAATAACATTAAAGCATGGTATTACTTTCCTTGTGCGTAAACTGAAGTGTTTAAGTAGATTTTCTTTTAATTCATTCATGGGAAGTGGGCATCACTAACTGGCCAGAATTTATTGGCCATCCCTAGTTTTATTAGATATAGATTAGATTCCCTACAGTATGGAAACAGGCCCTTCGGTCCAACAAGTTGTACCACCTTCCAAAGAGTAACCTACCCAGATCCATTCCCCTACCCTATATTTACCCCTGACTAATGCACCTAACACTTTGGGCAATTTTGCATGGCCAGTTCACCTGACCTGCACATCTTTGGATTGTGTGAGGAAACCGGAGCACCTGGAGGAAACCCACACAGACACAGGGAGAATGTGCAAATTCCACACAGTCACCGAGGCAGGAATCAAACCCGGGTCCCTGACACTGTTAGGCAGCGGTACTGACCATGAGGCACCATGCCACCCTTCACCCTTGAGAAGGTGGTGGTGAGCTACCTTCTTGAGCTGCTGCAGTCTATATGTTGTGGGTTGACCCACAATGCCCTTTGGGAGGCTATTCCATGATTCTAACCCAGCGACAGTGAAGGAATAGCAATATACTTCCAAGTCGGGATGGTGAGTTGCTTGGAGTGATACTTGCAGGTGGTGGTGTTCCCATGTATCTGCTGACCTTGTCCTTCTAGCTGGATGTGGTCGTGGGATTGTAAGGTGCTGTCTGAGGATCTTGGGTGAATTTCTGCATCTTGTAGATAGTACACACTGCTGCTACTGAGTACTAATGGCGTAGGGAGTGGATGTTTGTGGGTGTGGTGCCAATCAAGTGAGCTGCTTTGTCCTGGATGGAGTGTGGTTAGAGCTGCACTGAAGCAAGGTTTTGGGTTTTATCCTAGGTTTTGGAAGTCATAAAGCTGGGAATTATTTTTTCTATTATGACTTTATTTCTTTCTGTGGTTTGAATCAGGCAAGTACAAAGTGATTTCAATCATTTAATCAAGACTATTTGGAAGAACGCATAAACACTCGTCTAAATGAGATGCTTATCATTTATCTGGGAAGTGGTTGCTCCTGTTCAATGAGGAGACTAAAGTAAATTACACATTTTCACTTCTCCCCAGGTGACTTGCCTTCCAGCACAGATGACTAAATTTCACAAAGAGAATTTTCCAATTCTGATCGGCTGAAACCCCTGATCTCTGCCATGTGGAGAATGTGTGGATACACACACACACAACCTTGTCATCAGCAGCTGCTCCTGTACATCCCATCACCACCAGCCTGCTCCTTTTATATCCCATTCCCTGCTAAAATGAGACAATTAGTGTCCAGCTGCCATGTTTATGTGACAACAAGTTGAAATTTTATAAACATTTTCACTCTTGTGATGAGATCCACTGAAAGCATTCTTATAAGTGTTTGGTATTCTCGGAAGCTTTCACACTCCAGGTACATGTTAACAGGTTGTGCCTGGATATATCATGGTTGCTTATTGGTCAGTCTAATGAGAATTGATTTCAGCTATAGTATGATTACAAACATTTCAGCTAGTACCGGGATAACAAATCCTTCTGTATGAGCTTTATGTATCACTTTCCACAAGGTAGTGTTAAAGGTTAATACAAATAGAAATTCAAAGGCATTGGAATCTGTGTGCTTTAATCAATTCAGCTTCTACAGCCACCAGCAACCATCACTTCAACAATTTCAAAAATAATTTGGAGATAGTTTTGTGGTTGGATTTGACTGTGAGGTTGAAGTAACTGCACAAAGCACATGACTGTAAACAGCTGTGGAGATTAACATTTACTTATATATTGCTAATAAAACCACTGATATATTTTAATCAGCAATAAGAAACTTTGTTTATTACTAGAAATGGTCACGATGAAATGTCAAATCAAACCCTTCTAACTAAAGATTGCTATAACCAAACCATTAATTGCCTGGAAAATAATATTGACATTCCAATTGTCATTAAACTATTATTATGGTGATGTCACAGTCAATCGGTGGGCTTGGGTTGCACATAATTGAGGGGAAGCTTAAGTTCAGTCCACATCAGTAACATGGCTGTAGTCAGTTTGAGCCTGGGAATTGGCTTCATTATATATTACATACTTGTAATACCTATTGGAAGACTACCTTACTTTTAAAAGGCAGCAGGGAATATGGACACTGCACCTCGACTAGATGGACTCCAGAGAGGTCAGATTTGTGCTAACCACATACAGATTGAGACTAACTGTATATCTTATCATGTCTCTGGAAAGTCATTAACATACAATAGTCTTCCCAGGTATCAGTGACAGCTCTCTCCATTTCAATTGAAGAGACTAAATGAACATTGGTTCTGGTTCAGTGAAGATGAGATTTCAAGTACAGACATTTAAGAGATTACTTATGGTTGGAATGTTGCTTGGATATCATTTGTTCTCCATCATGTGTCAATTACATCTATAATCAACTCATCTACAATCAAATCAAGGGAATACATCAAAATCAATGCTTGGATAAGTACATGAATAGAAAAGGTTTGTAAGGAGATGGGCCAGGAGCAGGCAGGTGGGACTAGTTTAGTTTGGAATTATGTTCAGCATGGACTGATTGGACTGAAGTCTGTTTCTGTGCTATTTCACTCTGTGACGAAAACTGCTGTCACATGATTGAAACTAGCTGGATCGAGCCAATAGTTTGTTGTTTCATAAGGGCCACTCAGTGAGTCAACCTGGGAGATGACAGGGAAGCCAGCTTTTATCCAGCAAAAGATTGGACCCGGCCTTGTTAAGGAGATGGGTAGAATTAATTAAACATCTGGGTTTAGAAATTGACACTGCAGGAGCTCAGCTGTAATTTCAATTGTTAATAGAAGATATTTCAAATCTGCATGGACTTTAGGAGACCAAGAAGGAATCCATCAGGCTTACAGCATTTCAATTACAATCTGAAGGACTGTTCAAGGACGTGACATGTTTCATTTACCATTTAAATAATTTAAATGCATGTATTATCATCAAGATAATACGTTTAGGAAGTGTGAGAAGTAAGTATTGCATTTAAATTTCAGTTGTCATGAAAAATAAATATTTATCTTTTTAAATTTAACTTTATATGTTTTATGTCTGTTTGTTAAATTCAGACAACACAAAGGGAGAAAATATGTCTCAAAATAAATGCTACATAAGTGACACAATTTGCTTCTTGGCAGGAAGGTCATCTAGTAATGTGACATTGCAGTGCAAGGAAAACTAGCACTTTACCTACCAAACCTCCTTCCCAGTTGATGGTATCTCCACTGCCTGCCAAACCATCCCCCTTGCAAATGATTGTATTACATTTAGTCTCTTCATCCAAACCATTAATGTGGATTGTAAATACTTGGCACTGATCCCTGTGTCATCTTAGTACGTATAGTTCACCAACCTGAAAATGACCCATTTATCCTGACTGTATTACCTATTAGCTTGCCAAATCTCTATTTAAGCTCATACATTTCCTGCAACACCATGAACTCTGATGTTGTAATTTTTCATGTATTACCTTATTAAATGCTTTTTGAATATCCAATTAAGCTATATTGCTTAACCATCTTAATTGTTACATCCTCAAATAGTTCTAATAACTTATCAAACTTACAAAAGACAATAAACAGAACACAGTGTCACTGATTCAACACACAGAGAGATCTTAACTGTATTTCTCAATTTCTTCTGTGATATGCCAATTTACTCAATAACATTGACTTTGATCAACTAGCAATGATTCCTAAGAACTCACTGCATTCAAAAATGCGAAAGACATTACACTTTTTCACTAGCAGTCCACTTTCATGCCAGTAAATTGTTACAGTCTAAAAAGAAGTGTTAGGAGCAGACTGGTTCACAACTTTAATCATTCCCACCTGTATATATGCCATCTGGGGTTGTGCCACACATCAGAAGATAATCATTACGATCGTATTTCCCAAATGGAATACTGTGCATGGGTCAGAATTTTACTTGGATTAAGTATGTGTTTAATCTGCGGAGTCTAAGAGAGCTGTGTTTCATGGATTTCCTTTCATTCAGATCAGCTTGCACACAGACATCAAAGCAGCATTTGTGAGCTGATGAAAGTTAGTAATGAAGAGAATAATGAACTTTCTTCACTGAACACAGGAAGTAATTATTCCCATCCCCACTCTCACTCAATCTAACAGATATCAGTACTTAATGAGTACTTGTTTGGAGTAATAATATTTTCTTTTGATAAAGCTGTCTTTCTCTGTTTCAATCACATTAGAAAGCTTTAAAATTTTCACACAAATTAATTATGTCTCCATGCAATTCTCAAATGGCTCAGGAAATGGGGAAATGGTGAATCTTTGGATGAGCGTCATGAATTGAATTTTCTACTTCATTCTTCAACTTGTATTGCTATGTGATTGTTACTGAAAAGGCCACCATTTGTTATTCATCTCTAACTGCCATCCATTGTGACCATGAGCCTTTACTCGATAAACTCTGGAGGAACACCATTCCCTTTAAAAGTCAGAGTTGTTTCAGTGGGATCAAACAATTGCTTCCTAAAAATAAAACGTTTTTATTTTCAGTTTATTTGAATTTCAGGGAATTGGCCCTGTCAGAGGCACTTAACATTACTATGTATCTGGATGCATATGAAGGCCAGACCAGGTAAGGATAGCACATTACCTTCCCTAAAGGGAACAAGATGGGTTTTAATGTTGAATAATTGAAAAAGAAACAATTTGAATAAAATGTATAAGATCCTGAGATGACCTGACAGGGTAAAAGAGGAGAGGATGTTTCCTCTTATTGGTGAATCTTTGAAAAGTCACTGCTTAAAAATCAGGAACTACACATTTAAAACAGAGATTACCCAAAATAAAATTCTCAGAGGGTCATGAGTCTTTGTAACTCTCTTTCTGAGAAAGGTGGTGGGAGCAGACCTTGAATATTTAAAAGCAAGGTAGGTAGATTCTTGATAAGAAAGGGTTAAGAGGTTATCAGGAATGGGCAGGAAAGTGGATTTCAGGCTACAATCAAATTAGTTATATCTTATTAAAGGAGCAGCAGGCTTATAGGGTGGCACAGTGACTCACAGCACCAAGGACCCGGGTTCGATTCTAGCCTCGAGTGATGGTCTGTGTGGAGTTTTTACATACTCCCCGCGTGTGTGGGTTTCCTCTGGGTGCTCTAGTTACCTCCCACCATCCAAAGATGTGCAGGTCAGGTGAATTGCCCATTGTGTTCGGTAAGGTGCATTAGTCAGGGGCATATGTAAAGTAATAGGGTAGGGGAATAAGTCTGGGTGTGGTACTTTTTGGAGGCTTAGTGTGGACTTGCTGGTCCACACTGTAAGGATTCTATGATATAGGTTGAATTGTCTACTGCTGCTGCTTGTTTACAGGTTCTTATGAATTGTAGAGAAGTTCATTGAATTAGTCATCACCTCCACACCAATTAGATCCTTTAGGAAGGATATTTTGGGCTAAACCTTGGCAAGAAGAAGGGCATTGAACATTACTTGGGAATGGACATGAAAATATGAAGCCATAGTGGCGCGCCAACATCAATTTCACACTTTTGGTGCAGACAATCTAATTGCTACAGTCAGCAAGTTGCACCGAACTAAAATAAAATCTGTAACAGATGTGGTCTGTCGCATCTGCCCAAAAGCTGTCTAGCATTTCTTGATATCCACAAAACACATGTCAGCAATGGACATTGGGTCTGAGTGTGCAGGAAATCTGGTTTCAAAGGCTAAGCCAGACCCCAGAACAAAACACAAATGACCAACAAAACTGGCAGCAAGGAAAATGCTAAGAAGGTGCACAAACACATTTGTAAGGTTCAGATTCTACCTAGTGAAAGGCAGAAATGACCAAGTTTTTGGTAGTTTAACCTGACACACCATATTAATAGGAGATGGTGATCCAAAGCATTTAAAACCACTAGTAGTTGAACAGGTAAGAGAGCAAAGTTGAGAGTGTGGTTTTGGAAAAGCACAGCAGGTCAGGCAGCATCCGTGGAGCAGAAGAATCATCATTTCAGGCATAAGCCCTTCATCAGGAAAGAATCTGCAGTTCTCACTTTCTCCAGTAGAAGGGCACTCTAACAACTAAAATTGGCCAGTTCCAAAATATTATCATTACCCATCCTGAAAGAAGTACACCTTAGCACTGTGTCTCACAGGGTATAATGGTTGACCAATTCCATGAATTAGCAGAATCACACTGCAGTGTCAATATCTAATTTCAAGTTGACTTCCTGAAATCTTCTGCCTGGTGGATGCCAATAGTGAAGCAGTGCCATGACTACCAGTATGGACAGATCTCAGTCTGTCTCAATTCATGCCATTCCAATCATACCCACAGAGTAGAATGAATCACATGTGATGCCATCAAATCAGGCAATGATCTCAAAGGCTATTACTCTGAAGTGAAATAGAAGTCAGCTATGATGATGATTGTATCTGATATGTTGAGCAGAGTACCTAACGCATGCAAAGACCAAAAGATTCTTCTTGATCTACACGCTGATAGTTTGGATTATGAAGTTTAAGATATTTTCAAGGTTCATCTGTTATATTTTCACCAGAGAAACTGTGAATAGTTACAATAATCAACTGCCAGAGATGAGCGATGACAGGATTTGCAAAGATTCATTATTCAGGGATGCCGGACAGGTTCTCAAAAAGTATCTGAGAAGAACTGAAAAACATCTAATGCTAGAGATCACAGTGCATCAGACAGCATCCATGGAGAGAGAACAAGCTAACATTTCAAGTCTAGATTACTCTTCATCAGAGCTCTGGCCTGCTGTGATCTCCAGCATTTGTCATTTTCAGTACAGATTCCAGCATCTGCAGTAATTTGCCCCTACAAGTATCTGAGAAGATATGTTTATTTTAGCCATAAGAAATAAACTTGGTAAATCACGATAAGTCTTTTCAAAGACAAATGATTCTTAATACCGACACATCATTCCAAGGTATCATCCATGTTACATTAGGGACATGTGTATTGAACACCCAACACAGTTAACACATGAATCTTGTGTGCTGTCCACGGATGTATTGGGATATTCAATAACTTTTGAATTCATGTGAAGCAGGCTAAGTGTATCAACCCTCAACAATGAGGGGAACTTTTAATCCACACAATGTTCTATGCACTCCTTAAATGAAAGAAGCAACAGACCTATTCTCAATGCACAGATTATTTCTCTAAATATTCTATTGTTCAAAAACCTAACAACAAATGTGACCATCACTGACACGGTGAACACTATTTATAGTTTATTTGGTATTCTGGAATGGATCATGTCAAACCAGGTACCCGAGTATACTGAAGAGTCAACTAGACCCAAAACATTAGCTTGCTTTCTCCCTGTGAATGCTGTCTGACTTGATGTTAGTGCCAGCATTTTTTGTTTTCAACTCAAAAAGCCATTTTAAGGTACGTATAGTAAATTCAGAGTGACCCATATTATCCATCTATACTTAAACAGTTTGATAGAGTGTGGTTGGGATGAGGGTCGTGGAATAAGGGTCATTAGAAAGGGCTACAGAGACAGACGCAAGTGCTTACTGATAACAAGGGAACAACAAACCCCAGCACTGATTATCCTGATCATCCTTTCCCCATTTATCAAGGCACCACCACCACTGGTGGTCCAAAATCCTGCATCAGCACCTTCCACTCTTCAACTGAATTGGGGGAAGATTTGCTGCTCCCACGGGCCTGATGAAAGGTCTATCCCATCTGACTTTTCAAAACCCAAGCAATTCCTTACTGAGGTTGTTGTCGTGCTTACAATTATACTTCCATCATCTATCTTCATTCTCCATTGTTTTAAAGCAGGGAAAATATTACATACTGTCTTGCCGACATATTGTTGTTGACCCAGAGGTTACAGCTATGACAATATTTCTGGTGAATACATAAATTAGACCATCATATATCCAAACTGTCCAGTGACAAACTTATTCCAAAAACTTACTGATTAGGATATGTTACAGTGAGTGTAGTAATGAGGTGTGCATGACATAGCTAATGCCAAAATGAATCCTCTTGCAACAAAATGTTGCTCTTAAAAATATATATTTTAAGAGTGAATTTATGTATGGAAACAAATGCAAGTTCAAAATAAACAGAACCTGATTCATTTTTCAGATGAGTTTATTGAATTTGACTGTGGTCAACCCTACCTATGACCTTTTATAAGAAATACAGAAATTAAAACTTTTAACCTTCAGGTGCTTAAACTCCTGTAATATTTCTGACTTGCTATTTGGATTGTTATAAGATGTAAATGCTAAATTATTCATATTCAAGCTTAAAATGTAAACCATGTGATTTAGATTCTCTACAGTGTGGAAACAGGCCATTTTGCCCAACAAGTCCACACCAACCCTCCAAAGAGTAACCCACCCAGACTCATTTCCCTCTGACTAATGCACCCAACACTATGGGCAATTTAACATGGCCAATTCACCTCACTTGCACATCTTTGGATTGTGGGTGGAAACCCATGCAGACACAGGGAGGATATGCAAACGCCACACAGACAGTCACCCAAGGCTGGAATTGAACCTGGTACCCTAGTGCTGTGAGGCAGCAGTGCTAACCAATGAGCCACAGTGCCACCCTTTAAACTATGAATGGGACTTTAAGAAACAAACAGAGTGCTGTAGAAACTCAGCAAGTCTGGTGCATCTGTGGAGAGAGGAATAGGGTTAGTGTTTCAAGTCTATTACTCTTCTGAAGAAAAGTTATACGATCTTTTCTCTCTCCACAGATGCTGCCAACCTGCTGAGTTACCCCCAGTCTTTTCTGTGTTTATTTCAGATTTCCAGCATTCATCATATTTTGCCAGCAACCTTTTCTGCTGTAAATCTATTTGATTAGTGTTATTTTAAATTTCACAACAATGACTCCAGACACTGTTGAAACTACTTGACTGGCTGATTTTAAAACAATTTGAGGATTGCACAAATATTCCTTAAGTAAATCTTGAATTAGCATGTTATAATTATACAACAGCACCAGTTTGTTACACTAAATCAATTTGGTGATCAAGGACATTACTGTTCCTACTAATATCACTAAATGTTATGCTCACTTTTCATGGTGAGGGATGGAACTGTTCAGCATTTTCAGTGAGGGAAAAAGAACAGAGCAACACATCAATTCTGGGCAATTAGGGAGAGGCTGAAACTGAAATTATGCTTTAGTTTTCTGGGGCTTTGGCATCATAAATTGAGTATATGGGATATTTGTGATATTGCATTAGCAAAGGTCTCTAGGAAAAGGAACAATATTAATTTCTTCTCTATATTTACAAGAAAATAGTAAGAGGTTATTTTGTACCACTGTTTTACTATTGAGATTGCTTCATGCATTAGATATTGAATTAACTGAATTTAGTTCAATTCTAAGAAGGCATCTGGTATGCTTGGTCGGTGCATTGAATATAAGCATTGGGAGGTCATTTTGCAGCTGTACAGCACATTGGTTAGACCACTTTTGGAATTCTGCATTCATTTCTGGTCTCCCTGTTATAGGAAAGATGTTGTGAAACTTGAAAGGATCCAGAAAAGATTTACAAGGATGTTGCCAGGGTTGGAGCATTTGAGCTATAGGGAGAGGCTGCATAGGTGGGAGCTACTTTCCCTGGAGCATCGGAAGCTGAAGGGTGACCTTTATAAAGGTTTATAAAATCATGAGGGGCATGGATGGGGTGAATAGCCAAGGTTGTTTCCTGAGAGTGGGGGTGTCCAGATTTAGAGGGCATAGGTGAAATGGGAAAGATTGAAAAGGGACCTAAGGGTCAACATTTCACACAAAAGGTTGTGCAAATGTGGAATGAGCTGCCAGAGGAAGTGGTGGAGGCTGGTACTATTACAACCTTTACAGGATATCTGGCTGGATATATGAATAGGAAGGGATTAGAGAATATGGGGCAAATGCTGGCAAATGGGACTAGATTAATCTAGGATATCTGGTCGGCATGGACAAGTTGGACCGAAGGGTCTGTTTCCAGGCTGTACAGCTCTATCACTCTATGACTCCATGAATCTATAACTCATTCTTGTGAATGATGGGATTTGTTTGGTCTGGTCGTCTATATATAGAGTGTTTGTCTAACAGCTGTTGCTACAATCTGAACCCCAATCATGAAAACTGACCTTACCATAACATTGATGGGAGATTGTGGAATGCATGGAGAGATTAAATAAATGGAGCTCATCAATTATCTGTTATACAACCCATAAAATATTCTTCTGTGAGCTTGGCATTCTCCTGCATTTTGATATTCGCACCTTTAAATAGTAGCAGATGTTTCTGATTTAACTCCACAGACCTTAATCCATTTTACTGCCCCACTTATACAATCTTATCTTCATTATATGAGAGTTGTACCACGAGTACTGGAGTTTACAGCTTTACGATTAGCAGTTCACTGCTGAAGAACTGATGCCACTACATGCTTTCTCAGAGTTTGTAGAGATGAGTCTGACAACAAAAATAAATTGTTTAAAATGTATTTATTAAAGCAATTCATACTTGAACCAAAGAAATTGAGTATGCATTGGTGATTGATCATTTTTCCACAGTTAGCATAAGTCACACACAACTCACCTCCATAGAAATCATTTCCCATTTTGATTTTCTGTCCAGTCGAAGATTGGGAGGAAGATGGATGGAGAAGCTGCAGAAGGATAAGGGCATTCCATTGGAGTGGGAAGGGTGGTGTTTGAGGGCAGGTGAAATTATATTGCCATTTTTGTCCCTGTGCTATTATCTTGAAGTTGTTGATATGTTGAGTACAAAATTATTGTGACTTCACCTCACCCCTGGCTCTAACTGTTTCTGGACAGATATATTCTTTCTCCTCTCACAAATATCTACCAAGGTTTCTGTGTCTTATCCGATTGGGGTGAGGGACGACTAGAAAGTAACATTCCTTTCCCTGTATGATGGGGTACATCATGTTCAACTTGAGAATGGCGGGGTACAGACATCAGGAATAAAAAAAATGAGAATGAGGTTGATTACAGAGCATGGCGAGTACCTGTCAAATAGTGGATTCAAGTTCCTGAAATATAAGGTCCTCAACTAGAGCCTTGGGCAGGATGTAGAACAGAAGATGTGCAAACTTAGTCATATCCATTAAAGTTGAACTGTATACACCAAATATGTCTGCACTGTAGTTAGTGCCTGTGTGCCCTCCCCACTGACACCATCCCCCATTTCTTTCACTAAACCCTCCAGCAAACACTGGTTTCCACACAAACACAGTCTAAGGCCACAGGCATTGTAACATCAGGAATGATCTACCGTTGCCAGCTAGTAGTTGCCTCTCACAGCTGCCATATTTCTCAAAGCACACCATCTATACATTTTCCCTCAGGGTAGAATCACCAAAGCTGCTCCCTGATCCAAATGAACAGAAACCATGTCCTTAGCACAGGATGGATTTATCACAAGGTCAGCTGAATGACGAGAGGGAATTGAATGTTGCCACAATGTGGCATCCACTTCTCCCAGCCAATGTCACTCATACGCTTAGAGTCATCGAATCACAGAGATGTACAGTACCGAAACAGATCCTTTGGTCCAATTCGTCCATGCTGACCAGATATTGCAACCTAATCTACTCCCATTTGCCAGCACTTGGCCCATACCCCTCTAAACCATACCCATCCAGATGCCCTTTAAATATTGCAATTGTGCTAGTCTCCACCACTTTCTCTGGCAGCTCATTCCATACACATACCATCCTCTGTGTGAAAACGTTGCCCCTTATGTCTCTTTCATATCTTTCCCCTCTCACTCTAAACCTATGCCCTCTAGTTCTGGACTCCCCAATCCAGGGAAGAGACTTTGTCTATTTACCTGATCCTTTAATGGTGAAAATCTTTGAGTAATAGCTTGTTAAATCTTTTGCTATTTATCTTGCTACATTGTTGCCATTGTGTCATTTGATTTTTTAAAAACAAACTCTTTTCAATAGTTATCTCTGGAACCTCAGTTCTGAGGAAGAGTCATGCCGGAGTCAAAACATTAATTCTCCTCAGAGTTTCTCTCTCCACACATGCTGCAGGGGCCTGCTGAGTTTCTCATGATCTGTGGGTGTGTAATTTGCATTTGTAATCCAATGATTTCTTTACTTTTTACAGCAAGTCAAAGGACAGGTTGCTGGCAATTGTGCAAGGCCAGTGGTGGCAGGGCAGCATCTTGTGGTGATTCCCAACTTTTGGCATATTTCTTCCCTAGCACAGATCATTGGATTTTGTTTTTGCACTCGAATACATTTTGTCAGCAGGTTCTGGTCTGATAGGGTCACCAATGAGCAACCACTTGGACAAATTATTCCATAGTGTGTCCAGTATCAACAGAACCATTTCACTCAGTATAACTGGATAGGAACACAGGCAGATTTATTTCCTTACTACTTGCTGTAACCAAAGGTCAACTATAAAATTCAAACTACAATTAACTAACTTAACCCAGGCTGGGGAATACAACTTGGGAAGATCCCCTGTAGAAAGCTTCAAACTTTGCTGAACCATGCCTCTCTGCACTATACAATAGACAATAGACAATAGGTGCAGGAGTAGGCCATTCTGCCCTTCGAGCCTGCACCACAAAAATAATTCCTATTCGAAATGTTGTTCCCTTTCATGCCTTGTATTCGTTCAAATTCTATTTGCTTTATATTGCCATTATAACTTCATTTTTTCAACTCGTACAATATTTATTCTACCAATTATCTTTACTCAGTGCTTTGCAGCTGATTACCTTTGTCCCTGATATGAATGGGGAAATTTCCTGATCAATCCGAAGGACATTGTGATAGTCACCTTTCAAACTCTGGCTTACACCTTCAATTATTTTTCCAAAATGAAGCTAATCCCTTCCTTTCAGATGAACTTTTCCACTGCATGATGTCATGGTTTGTGAAACGAACACATTATGCAAGGAACGTGGCTGAGATTCAACTCATAACATAGGCAGTAAAACAGTCAACTTAGGGAAGGATCATGTATAAATCTGTCAAATTAGAAATTACATATTTGATATTTTAAACTTCCCAACATTACAATTCTAAGAGTCAGTTACATGCCAGAATTGGGATAATTTTCTGTTTGTAAGTTACACTGTGAATTTACTTTCAAAGATTAATGTCATCATGGCAAACAGATGAGCATGTTTCATGGCACCATATGTAATGAATTGTAATACTGTTGTTATAGAATATACAGCTGTAATTGTTTTGGCATTTTAAGCTTTGAGAATCTAATTCCGGAACTGAGGTAAAAGGGTCTTTTCTTACTTTCAGTCAACATCAGAAGTACAACTCTAGCCAGCATCTGAAAAACTCCCTAGAAATACCTTTATTTGGTCTGAGTTTGGAACAAGTGAAATGCCTACATATTTAATTGAATGAATGGCCAGGAGCCTGAGGATAGATTCCGTGAAAATAAAAAAGTATATATATCTTTTACATATCAGGAAAAGGCCTATTACATCCATTAAAATATGTCCTTTGATAAACATTAATCTCATACAACCTCACTATAATTGAAGATTATCTCGACAAAATAACAAAATCATTAACCCATTTATAAATAATGATCTTATAATTGAACTTAACATTCAGAGCAAATTCTCCCTATAAATTTCTGTCTCCTGCTCTTAGAAATGAACCAGAATTTGTCTTGAGCCTAACATATTGTCTGCTGTAATGGCTCGGTAGCCTAATTGGTTCCATTTCTGATGCACTGGATTCTTGGGAAACCTGCTACAAATTGGAATAGTACACTGCCTTCTCTAGTTAGCATATTTTATTTTCCAACTGGGTGTGCTTAAAGCAGTTTCACAGATCAAACATGGATTGTTTAAAAATTGACATGTAAGATGTAGGTGTCACTGGCTGCACTAGTTGTTCTTGAGAAGATATTAATGAGCTATCTTCTTCGACAGCTGCAGTCCATGCATTGTAGGTTGACCCATAACACCCTTTGGTGGGAAGGGGGTGTTTAGGAAGTTCCAGGATTTTTAACTAGTGACACTGAAAGAATTATGACCTTCTTCCAAGTCAGGCCAATGAGAGGCTTGGAAGGGAACTTGCAGTGGTGGTGTTCTCATGTATCTGCTGCCCTAGTCTTTCTGGATAGAAATAGTCATGAGTTTGCAAGTTGCTGTCTGAAGATCTTTTACTTATTTCTGCAGTGCAACTTATGGATGGAAACAATACTGCTACTGAATGTCAGTGGGGGTGGTGAGAGTAGATGTTTGTGCATGTGGTACTTTGCTCTGGATGATATCAAGCTTCTTGGGTGTTGTTGGAGCATGGGGAGTATTCCATCACATTCCTGACATGCCTTGTAGATGGTGGACAGGCTTTGTGGAGTCAGGAAGTGAGTGACTCACTGGAGTATTCCTAACCTCTGACCTGCTCTTGTGGTCTCTGTAGATATATGGCATTCAGTTTCTGACGTGCATTATATTGGTATCAATTCAAGAATAGCTTCTCGATACTAATGTGAAAGGATCCGGGTGAAGTTTAATATTCTAGTGAGAAGACCGACCGTTTGTTGAGAATGACTATCTATCAGCTCCAGCAGAGTGCAAGCAACATATGGTGTGTGTTGGGAAAGTGCAGATGTTGGAAATAGACAAGCTTTGTTATTCTGTATCTTACAAACTTATACTCCACAACCACCTGATGAAGGAGTGATGCTTCGAAAGCTAGTGCTTGCAAATAAACCTGTTGGACTATAACCTAGTGTTGTGTGATTTTTAACTTTGTCCACCCCAGCCCAACATCGGCATCTCCAAATCATTTGTTAGATGTAAATTGAATGGACAAGAAAGGTGAATCTTTGACTATTGATGGAGTGAATGTACTATCTGAGTGTCTTTGGACCTGATGATTTGAGCCCAGGAATAATCCTCTTTCCAAGCTTGATCAGATTTAAAAAGTCTCACTTGACTATAGATATCTTCTGCACTGGAGATTCTTGGACAGGGGCCTCCTATAATGGACTTGTCCAGAAAATCCAGAAGCCAAGAAGATCTTCATAGACACCAGGTCCCTTTTTGTGCCGTGTTCTGTAATGTGAATGTTCAGCAGTCGCTCTGTCTGCTTCCATCAACGGGTAAGTATCTAAGATAAATGTGGGGTTAAGTTGTCAGGTAGGTGAGAGGGTGACAGCTTGCTGGTGGGTGAGGGGATGATTGAATTGAATTTAATTTAATTTATTGTCACATGTACCAAGGCACAGTGAAAAGCTTTGTCTTGCGAGCAATACAGGCAGATCACATCGTTAAGTAGCATAGATAAGTAAATAATAGGTAAACAGCAGCAAAAACAAAAACACAGGTACAGGCAAATATTAAGAGTTTATGAGTCCATTCAGTATTCTAACAACAGTAGGGTAGCAACTGTTGCAAAACCAGTTGGTGCGTGTGTTCAGGCTTCTGTACCTTCTCCCCGATGGTAGAGGTTGTAGAAAAACATTGCCAGGGTGGGATAGATCTTTGAGAATGCCGGAAGCCTTTCCTTGACATCGGGCCTGGTATATAGATTCTATAGATGGGAGGTTGGCCTTTATGATTGTCCAGGCCGAGTTCACCACTCTCTGTAACCGTCTCTGATCTTGAATACCAGGTAGTGATGCATCCAGACGGAACGCTCTTGATGGCACACCTACAAAAGTTGGCAAGGATATTTGTGCCAAATTTCCTCAGCTGCCTGAGGTAAAAGAGATGTTGTTGGGCCTTTGTAACCAGTGTGTCCACATGAAGAGCCCAAGAAAGCTTGTTATGGATGACCACTCAGGAGCTTGACACTCTCCACTCATTCCACCTCTGTGCTGTTGATGTGTAAGGGGGGCATGAGTAACATCCTGCCGAAAGTCAATAATGAGTTCTTTGGTTTTACTGGCATTGAGAGCTAGGTTGTTCTCAGTGCACCATTTTTCCAGGTCTTCAACACTATTATCACTTCTGTCTGTTTCATCGCCAACTGAGATTCAACCGACTATGGTGATGTCATCAGCGAATTTGTAAATGGCATTAGTCTGGCATTTGGTGACGCAGTCATGGGTGTATAGTGAGTACAGTAGGGGGCTAAGTACACACCCTTGGGGAGCTTCAGTGTTGAATGTTAGTGAGGATGTAATATTGTCCCCAATCTTCACTAATTGTGGCCTGTGAGTCAGAAAACTGAGGATCCAATTGCAGAGAGTGGGGCTTAGTCCGAGATCAGTTTAGTAATCAATCTCGAAGGGATAATAGTGTTGAAGGCTGAACTGAAGTCAATGAGTAGGATTCTTACATAGCTGTTCTTGGTGTCAAGACGTTCTAGGGAGGAGTGAAGGGCAAGTGATATGGCATCTGACGTGGATCTGTTGGTCCGATCGGCAAATTGGAGTGGGTCAAGAGTAGTGGGGAGGCTGGAGTTGATTAATTCCATGACCAGCCATTCAAAGCACTTCATGACCACCAACATTAGGGCCACTGGGTGGTAGTCATTGAGACATGCTGCATGAGTCTCCTTAGGCACAGGAATGATGTTGACCCTCTTGAAACAGGCAGGGACAGTGGCTGCAGGGAGAGGTTGAAGATGTCCAAGAAGACCTCTGCCAGTTGATCTGTACATGCTCTGAGTGCACAGCCTGGTACTCCGTCTGGTCCCATCGCTTTCCTTGGATTCACATGAAGGAAAACTGATCTGACCTGTGATGCAGTGACGGTTAGGATAGGTTAGTCAGGACTTGTCGGAATAATTGTTACTTCTCCGCCGAAATTCTGCTCAAAGCGAGCATAGAAGGCGCTGAAATGATCTGGGAGGGATGTGTCATCATCTGCTATCTTGCAGATTGGTTGTCAGGCAGGTGAGTTCATTAAGTGCCAGGAGGGTGAGGGAAGTAGGGCACCTTGGGCTATGGTGCCAGATGGGAAGGGGTAGGTTCCAAGTAGTTGAGATGGGTAGAAAACCAAGTGAACAAGATATGAGGGTGCCAGGTAAGTGAATGTAAGATTAGGGTATGTTGGGGACAGGAGTGGATGTTGGTTAGTTCAAGGATTCCAGATGCCATGGTATTGCCCATCAGAAAATTCAATTTATCTTGCATTCCCATGGAGTCAGCAATGTTGGGAATTCTACATGGGCTCTATGTGCAACCTCAGTCTATGCTGCTCTAGTGATTACCTGGCTATTGAAAAATCTGGGCCATTCTCAGCCAATTCAAGCAACTCAATTGGAACTGTCAAAGTGATTTTCATGTCTCCCTCAACCTTGTATTAAAGACCCACTTTCCATAGCTGTTCCTATTTTAGTGGTAGTGGTAGTTCCTGATGCAGAGTTGTGCAATTGGGAAACGTTAAGAACACTTGAATGTTAATGAGGCTTGTTCATGAAATAAATTCTCATCCTTATTTCAAGTGCCTTCATGATCTTGCATATCCCTAGCTCTTTAATCTCATGAAACTCCAGAAACTTCCAAGGTGCAGCTCGTCTTGTGTATTTTCATTCAGAAATTTTATAATTGATTGATCATTGTTGGCCAGGTCTTCCGTTATCAATACTTTAAGGTCTAGGATCCCTTCCATATCTCTATCCAACCTCATTTACCCCCTTTAAGACACTACTTAAAACCTGCTGCTTTGACCAGACTTTGATCATCTGATTTAGTATTGCTTTATGTGGCTCAGTGACATATTTTGTTTCACAGTGCTCCTGTGATTCTTATAATGTCTTGGGATGTTTCATTACATCAAGGGTGCTAAGATAAATATAAGTTGTTGTTATCATTGACTAAAGCCTGTTTTCAATCCCTGGAGTCATGCACTTGGCACTTGATTTGATGTCATGTCTAGTTGCCCTGTAGTTCCTACTCTCAGATGAAAATTTATAAGCCTAGTGCTCTTAGCTCTTCCAATGAATGTTTGTTTCAGTCTTTATTAAATCAAATAGCCTTTGATCTATGTCCTCTCCACTAATAGTCACTGCACCTTTATCAGCCATGGAACGTTTCAATTGTTTTCCCCTCAGACCTGACTCAGGTTTAATATTCACTTTTCTATCTCTCACTATCCTTCCTCCAGATGTAATTGCTGCCTTGAGTGTTGTCTTTGGCAAAGTTGACCCAGGAACTATAGAACAAGGAAAATTTGTCATTTCATTAAAACATGCGATATTTATAATTATTTTTAACAATGCTTAAGAAGGATCATAAGATATTAAGACTATAAGAAATAAGATCAGAAGTAGGCCATGTGGCCTCTTGAGCTTCCTCCACCGTTCAGTAGGATAGTGGCTACTCTGAGATTCCTCACGCGCACATTTCTGCCTTTTTCCCTGTAACCCTTGATTCCCCTACTGATCAGGAATCTATCAATCTCAGCCGTAAGTATATGTAAACACATTGCTCCCATAGCTCTCTGTGGCAAGGATTTCCATTGACTCAAAACATTCTGAGAGAAGAAATTCCACTTTAGCTCAGTCTTAAATTGGCAGCCCTTTACTTTGAGACGATGCCCTTTGGTTCCAGATTTTCCCATGAGGGGAACATCTTCTCAGTATTTACCCTGTCAAGCCCCTTAAACATCTGATATGTTTCAGTGAGATCACCTGTCATTCTTCTAAACTCCAGTGAGTAGAATCCCAGCTTATTTAGCCTTTACTCAGAAGACAATTTCTCCACACAAGGAATCATTCTATTGAACTTTCCCTGAATTGCCTCCAATGAAACAATATCCTTCCTTAAATGTAGGGACCAAAACTGCTCACAGTATACCAGATATGGTCTCACCACCACCTTGTACAGTTGCATTAAGACTTCCTTTCTCTTATACTCCAACCCCCTTGAAATAAGGGCTATCATTCCATTATCCTTCCTGATTACCTGCTATACCTGTGTCTACCTTTGTGTTTTGTGCACAAGTACACAACTCCCCTTGTGTTGCAGCTTTCTGTAGTTTTTTTTCCATTAAAAGAATATTCTGTTCTTTCGTTTTCTACCAAAATGAACAACTTCATGTTTTCCCATTTTATTCTCCACATATAATACTTGTGTCAATTATAATAGGATCACGTGTTATTTCCCTAGATAACAAGAATACTGGTCCATGTGATCTAGTGATCCTTGACATGGAAGCAGCACCAAACGGAAGGAAATTAAAACCAGTAGCTTTCCAATTGGCATACAAACTGGAGACCTGGAGGCAGAAGGTAACTCATGCATATCAACATGTCTTACTCAATCCTTTTTGCCTTTTTTTTGTGCAATCCTTTAAGACAACTCATTTACATTTCAGCCCCAAGTTCTGATGAAAGATCTGCACCTGAAATGTTAGCCTATCTTATTTCTTTTTAGGCTGCCTTTACATAGAAAGACACTGAAATGTCTAAGTTTGGGGAGTAAAGGAGAAGGACATTGTCCCATGGGGAGATTCAAACTCACAGCTATTACCATCAACTAGGCAGCAGGTTGGAGGATGAGCAACAGTGCTCCCCACTGCCTGGTCCTTTGAGCTTATCAAGAAGTGATCTGTAGTTGCTTCTATTTCTGAGACACAAACAATCCTTAAATCCTTATCACCAACTCCTTACTACAGCTGTTGTCTTCCTTCAGTCCAGCTGCATTGGTCTCTGAAGCAGGAATGTGGAGCTAAAGCTTATTGGATTAGTAATGATCTCATTGAATGGAAGAGCATGCTCAGTGGGCTGAATGGCCTACTTCAGCTCCTACGTCTCATGTTGGAAGAAAAACAGAGGTAACATTTCAAGTCTGAAATAACTCCTTCCTCAAAATCGTTGATTTCTTTCGCACTTTCTAGTTATTTCTGATTTTCTACATACAAGTTATTTTACTTGCATGTTTTAGTCTCTCCCACACTTCAAGACCAACACCGGATCCAGAATAAAAAGAACTGGACTAATTACTCTGTCCGCATATTATATTTCACAGGATTAGTTAAGAATCATATTACACTTGTATAAACTGTTAAGGTCTGGTTTGCATGTTTGCGTATCTAGCCTTGTTTTTCTATGAGTGTTTTCCTAAGGATTGCAGAGAGGAAGTTGGTGGGCTGTTCAACTTCCATTAAGTACTGTACACAATGTTATGATGGATAACCTTAAGGGAATATGGGTCTTGTGAGCTTGGCTTCAGATTGCATGAGCAGGCGTGGGTCAGGGAAATCTGTCCCAGCCAGTGATGTGATCCTAACAGGTGTACTGGCAGTTTAGGTGTCAGGAAGAGAAGGCAGTTTGTCATCCTGAGGTAGAATAGCAAAGTCATTCCCCTGGGACAGCTCCTCAACACCTGTGAGATGTTTAGATAATGTGCCCTTGATGGTGCAGTAGTTTTTATTGTGTAAGATGCAACAGTGGCAAAGTGTGAGTTGTAACAGTGATGACAAATGGAGGATCAGAGTATGTGAAGAGCAGAAGAAGATGAAATGATTGTAGAAGAGGGAAGGGAGGTAGGAAAGTATTGTGAGCAGTGGAGCTGTAGGTGGTGACCATGTGAGGAGAGATGGGAACAGAGGGCTAAGAGCAGGATTAGCCCATTTGGCACTTTCATCCCATTCTGCTGTTCCATAAAGTCATGACTTATGGTCTTAACTCCACTTTCCTATCTCTCCATGCAGTCCTTGATTCCATTGTTTAGTAAAAATCTATTTCATTTTTAAACAAATTGAATGTCTCAGCCTCAAGTACATTCTGGGCAATAAATTCCACATGCTAATGATAATCTGAGGAAAGAAATTCTCCTCATCTCTGTCTTAAAAGGGAGGCCTCTTATTTTTAAACCTGCATCCCCTCGTTCTAGTCTCCTCGCAGTATTCACCCCAACGAGTCCCTTCAGAATATTTAATGTTTCAATAAGATCATCCCTCATTCCTCTAAGCTCTGATGAATATAGGTCTAACCTGTTCAACTTCTCTTCATAAGATCAGCTTTTTATCCCAGGACCCAGGATTGAGTAGAGTGAGCGTTCTCTGAATTGTTTGAAAAACATTTTTGAAAAAAGGAGACTGAAACTATACTGTGTACACCACTGCGCCCTCACCTTAGCCCTGCATAGATGTAGTAAAAGATTCTTACTTTTGTATTCCATTTCCCCATGCAACAAATGTCATTTTTCCACGTGCCTTTCTAATAACTTGCTGAAGCTGCATTCTAGGTTTTTGCAATTCATGTGCCAGAGTGCTCTAATCACTTTGCTCTGACAACTTCAACAATCTCTCTCCATTGAAATCGCATAGTATGCTTCTATTTTTCCTGAAAAATAGAATACAGGATAAAGACTAGGCCATTCAGCCCCTACAGCCTGCTCCACCAGTCAATATGATCATAGTTGATCATCCAACTCAGTTCTCTATTCCCACTTTCACCTAATACTGGCACAGTGGCTCAATGGTTAACACTGCTGCCTTACAGTACCAGGGTCCCAGGTTTGATTCCAGCCTTGGGTGACTATCTGTGTGGAGTTTGCACATTCTCCCTGTGTCTGTGTGGGTTTACTCTGGTTTCCTCCCACAGTCCAAAGATGTGCTGGTCAGGTGAATTGGCCATGCTAAATTGCCCATAGTGTTAGGTGCATTAGTTGGAGGGTTGGGCTGAAGGGCAAGTTTCCACATTGTAAGTAATTTAATCTTTCTTGAAAGTCTTCAGTGTTTGGACTTCAACAGTTTCCTGAGACAGAATTCCACATGCACATCACTCTCTGGGAGAAAAGATTCCTCCTTATCCTTAATTTGTGGTCCCTGGCTCTGGACTCCTTATCATCGTCTCTTCGTCTACCCTGTTCAATTCCCATTGGAATTTTATAGGTCTCTATGCGATCTCCCCTCCTTCATCTAAACTCAACATTTGTATCCTTATCATTACCTTAATATGGATTTAAAACACTAGTCTTTGATCTACGTTTCTTACCTTCCAACAAAACATGAAGTTCTAGCATAGAACTTAGAGGCTCCTTTACCATGAGGTTATTGCTTGATCCTGTATTATCACTGATTACCTTCCCAGTTGGCTTTAGAATGTACTACTTTATTAAACTACTTTATTAAATACACTCTGTGAGTTCATTTTCCAAACTATATTTGCCAATCTTATTCATCCAATCTACATGAAGATTATAGTCACTCATGTCTGTTGCACTTACAAACATCTCTTTTTACTTCTGTATTGCAATTTAATTACTGTTACAGGAACTATAAACTATTCCCATATGTGACCTTGTTCTTTTCCTATTTTATATTTCTATTAAAAATTATTTTACACTTTGCTATTTCAAGCTAAATTTATCTCTTGCTACTGTGATAATACTATCCTTAATAATTATGTGAGAGGTAAGGTGCTTCCTGTGAAAACATTGGTGAGTTCAGTGAACTTTTAATTGTATTACTATGGGGTAAGCCTTGGCATGAACCTCCAATGTAAACTGTTTCCATTGGCACTATAGGTGTCACTTGAACAATCTCCTGCCACCTCAGAGGAACACAATCTTCCTACTCCTCTTAACAGCCTGAGTGTACCGAGTTCAGTTATGTTACAACATGTCTCTGGTGTGTGCAGTCAAAATAATTCGCTACTTTGAAAAGTATTGGCTGCTTTTAGTACCATCATTCAAGCCCAATTTCCTGGCTCCTCAAATAGGTACAAAGTTAATGAGTAGTGCAGAAGCTGTAGATTGCATTCCTGACAATAAATTGACAGCAGCAATTTCAAGTGATCACTTAGACTATATTGGCAGGCAAATGTGACATGTGCACCAGTCCCTGTGTACTACACTCAGGCAAAATCAAATTTCTAGTATATCTTGAAAAATAGCAAACTGTATTATGCCATTGGAGGATTAGTATGTTACAATAAGAACATTCAGCTTTACATCCACAATATTATGTGAGATTTGAATGTGTCCTTTCTGTCCCTGAAGTAGAGTTACAACACTGGGCCCCAGATCTTCCTCTTCCCTTGTAATTTTCCATTTACCAACATTCATTAAGAATTTGTTTAATGAAACATGGGCCAATCAGAAAATTCTCCTGATTACTATTGGTCCATTAAGACTTTTGGGAAGTGTCACAAATTGGGCAGTTATGTGATTACAACAAATTGTACTCATGGTGGGTCAGTTCACAATGACTATATGTTGATCAAAAGGTTTGCCCGTAGATGGATTTAGGTAAATAGTGAGGTAGTCTGAAAAGGATTATTGTCACTTTGTGTTTGTCCTCAGCTTCAGAGCAATCCTTTGCATCTGGTTAGCATCTTGAATGACTGAAATAGTTGTGATATTGTTTCATAACCTTGAATTTTGCTCCCACTGGCCCATATTATGTCCTTTCATATTCCCACCCACCCTGTGTTCTGAAGGACAGAGACTACAGGAGAAATATTATTTTGTCTATAGTATGTTTCCCTCCTGGAATGAGATTTTGACACAAGCCAGGCATTCTGAAAGTAGTGGCAGCTGAGGGGAACAGGACAGGAGCTTTGTGTGGTAATCAAGCTGGTGTAATCCTCTTTGCAGCTGTTCAGTGTTATCCTGGTGCAAAAGGAAATTAAATCTGTGCTTGTGATATGTAAGTGATGATATATTCAAAGGTTTAAGATTGCCCAGTGGGTCTATAACACGTGCCCACTCATTGCATGGGAGCAGCTTGTTGACATGTCTGGGAAGATGTGTGTTGTGAAGACAGACTGCATTGACTTCAATATTAAACAAACATTTTAGCATGAACTGAAAGTATACTAAATTGCTGTTATAAATCCCTGTGTAATTTTTAACAGCTTAGTGTCCTGTAACAAAACTACAAGTCAACGTTGCAAAGCCCTGAAAAGGGTGCTACCACCACCAACTCTCACATTATCAGAATGCACTTTTCAGAAATATTTCTGACAAGAATTAGCTTACAGCGTAGCAAATAAAATTGTTGTTAAAAACTACACAAATGTAAATGCTGGTACCTCTGTAAAAGTTTGAAGAAGTTAGTTAATGGAATGGTTTTAACGATTTGGTCTGTTTGACAACTGTACGTGACTGGAGGTTGCTCTCTTGTGATATAACATGCCCCAGAATCACACATGTTTGTGCTAAAACTTTAAGAATGGATTGACACTAACCTGTTTGACAACGTATACTAGTATGAAACAACCTCTAGAAGTATTTTATGTAACAGGACGACAATGCACTTGGTCATCTCTTGAGCTTTTCTACCACAATAAGTTTCTAAACATTTTCACTTTCATTTTTTATACATAAAAATATGACTACATAAATGAGACTGAAAAGCATAAGAATTACCAATGTTGCAATTTGCACAATGTGTTCTGGTATAGATAGAGGATGTAGTATAATGATGATTAGTGCCTCCATTTAATTTTTGGGTTTTAGTCTTCATTTAACTGGTCAAACTAAATTCATACTATTAGGTGAGTTCACCAAATATATGCAAGATAGACTACTAAATTTTCCCTGAATGATGTGGGCAATGGTGAGTTGGTTGGGAAAATCTAGAATAAAAATTGTGGGTTTTTTCTACGCAAACTTTGAAGTACAATATGAGAATTTCATTAATGAATGGTGAGAAACTACTTTCATGCATTCAGTATCTTCTCAGTATCTAATTGCACCTCATTTATTTGAAGTTTGCTCTTCTCCCACATGGCAGAGAGAAACTGGGCAGCAACAGTTCCCAATATGAAAGTCGGAGTGGGTACCCAGCAATTCCAGCCTTCTCCTCTGGGTCTCCGTCTGTAACAGCAATCCCCAACATCCAACATATCACACAGTACACTACATAGGCAGAGACCACCTTCACACCCCTTTCCTGGATGGTGCCATTGGACATGCCCCAGCCTCACCGCAAAATTATCTCTGATGCATTTGGAATACAATTCTCCATTTCAATGCTGCACTTTGGAGCTAGCTGAATCTTGCATTATTATCCTCCTGCCCAGTAGTTTTGATCTCCTGGTAATTATGGCTTTGCAATTTCTATAAGATCATACCCGTTTGTGCTGTTAATTCATTTATTTTGTTGCAAAAAGATACATATTCAAGTAAAGAACCATTAATTTTGCCTTTGTACCATTTTTCACCCTTTGACTATTTGTTACTGTGTTTCAATGTTCGCATAATCTGTCCCGCTCTAGGTATCATTATCCAAATAGCTGCCATGTAATATTGCCATATCCCCTTGCTTTGTAAGCCCATATTTTCACTCTCCCACACCCTCTCTCTATAGTCCTGGTTATGTGATTGGCCAGGACACTGATCTCAGCATGGTTCAAGTGAAGCTGATCCCACCAGAATAACTCCCTTTACCCCAGCACTGGTGTAAGTGTCCCATGGAAATCTATTCCACCTACACCAATCTTTTAACCATTTATTTAACGCCTTCACTTTATTTAGTCCCATGCCAGTTTGCCCCTGGCTCGGATAGTCATTCAGAGATTATTAACCTTGGAGGTTGTGCCTTTTAATTTATCTCCTAAGTGTTCAAAATCTCTCAGCAGAAACTCCTTTCTAGTTCTACCGATGTTGTTGGTACATTGTGGATAATGACCCATCCCCCCAAGTTCTTTCCCCCACCTTGAGGAGATGTCCTTAATCCTGGGCACCTGGCAGGCAATACAGGAATCCTGCTCACAGCTGCACAGAACAGCTCCTAAATACACTGTCCCTTATCACGACTACACTCCTGTTTCCTCTCCCCACCTGGATGGTTCCTTGTTCTGAAGTGTAGTGGTTGGTTCACTCATCCTCTCTACAGTCCCCGGTTGCAGCAGCACAGCTTGCAAGAATCTTAAAACAATTGGACAATTGCAGTGCCTAAGACTCCTCAGTCACACCCCCCAAATTAAGAAGGTTTTTCCCTTTGTGGACTCTCTACCTTCTCTGGATAACTTACTATTCTGCCTCTTTTAATATCCTCAACAAGTTCAGCTATCATGCATTTCAACCCAAGTTTATGATAAAGATTATAATGAGTTGAAGGTTCAACACTCCACTTGTTACAATTTATCAATCCAAATAGGATCTATTTTTCCCAAACACTTTCTCCCTTTTAACCAACCAAATCCTTTATCTATGCCAAAATATTGCTTTCTAATTGATGCACTTTTGTGTCGTAGTCTTTGAAATTACACTTATCAAGTGCCTCTTGGAAATCCAAGTCCATCAGTATTACAGGTTTCCCCTTACCAACTTGCTTGCTAATTTCTCAGAAAAACTCATTAGTTAAATATGATTTTCCTTTCACAAAGCTATGATGTGGCAAATTTTCTTCACTCGAAGTATTCTGAAACTTTATATTCTAAAGTGCATGCTCATTCACTTACGATAAACAAGATAGATATTATTAGTGTTTTGAGTACTAAGGATACTAAGAGATTGCAGATATATAGGAAGGTAAATGTCAGCACTGATCTTATTGAATGTCAGGACAGGATCAAAGTGTCTAGCATAGGGACAACAAATGATGATTACCTCTTTGTTTTCCTTTTCCAGAAAGGAAATAAAATTGCTGTCCTGCTCCAAAGACATTCTATCATCCTAGAAAAGATTATAATGTGTATAACCTATAGTTTTGTAACAGTACTGATAGCTGAACAGTTAAAGTGATGTCAAAAATAAGCTAAACTGTCAAATGATTATAACTATGCTATATTAAAAGGCTTGTGTGTAACAATTCTTTCCTCTACATTCCAAAGAACTCCCCACATAACTTTTCTGTCACAGTTAAAGGTCCCCCTTGGATGTTGGGCAACTGCAATTAGCAAATGATGAATCATCAAGCCGCTGCTCATAAAAAAATACTAGCAAGAAGGAGAAGGCGCACCAATAAAACTGTTCAAAATATTTTTGAAGAGGTTTTCAGCTAATAAAACCCAATGGCTTAGCTTGAACATGGCCAAAAGAACTGCATTTCACGAGTGAAGTGAAATTTACTCACGTTTTCATAAGGTCAGAAGTGCAAGTTATCTCAGGTCTTTTATCAGATGACTATTCTTGATACCTTCTGGTGTTTACCACCTCTACTAGTATGTTGTACTGAGTAAGGGATGTCTGGGGTAACTCCCTGCCACCAATCCTTTTTTGTTTTGGCCTATCTGGGGATCAGTAGTAGAGGATACACCATGGTCGAGAATCTATAGAAGAGGCACTGCTTTTACACACCAAAAAGGCTTGTTGCATGATAGCAACCTTAGGAAGTTGATACAAATACATCTTCTCCCTTCTAGAGTTGAACTGTTTGCCTCCACCCACAGACGGTGTGTGACATCAATATAATGGTTGGAGGGATTACCATTATAACAGGAATGTTCACTGATATTTGCATAATATTCAATTTCATTTGAAATCCCATCGATAATGAAACATTCCTACTCACATGCTGTAAGAATTGAACTGCATCCTAGCTTGGTCTGACTAAGATTTTTTTGCTGAGTCAAAAATCTGTAACTCTATATCGAACAGCGCTGTGGAAAGACTTAAACCTCAATGACCTGGTGGAAGCTCACCACTGCCGTGTCAAGGGTAATAAGGTATTGGCAGGAAATGCTGAGCTTACTTGTGATGCGCATATCTTTAGAATTAATGAAAAGAATGTAAACGCAGTACAAGATGTATATGGATAGGACATTATCTTAAATCAAATGATAAAATACTGAAAATGCACTTCAGCAATGAGAACTGAAAACAGAATTGTACATCCGACAAGTTGCAGATTCATGCAGAAACCTGTCAATATCTGAAAAGAGAAAGAGAGTTCAAATTCAGTTTTATGTTTTATCAGTTCGGCTCAATGCCTGTATCTTTTTCCTTAATTGGAACATTGCATGTTCCATCCGTACTTTAAGATTTATGTGTTTAGGGTCGGATTTGCCAGTTGCAGGATTTTACTGTAGTTTCTGTGCATGTGGATGAAATAATACCATGACACTGAAGAAGAGAAAATTTCTAATGTCCTGAGACAATTTTCCTGTCTCAAACATATTAGATTAACAGTTATTATTTCATTTGTTCATGGAATGTGCATGCCTCTGATAAAACCAGCAGTTATCACCTGTCCATACCTGTCATTCAGAAGTAATGGTTTGTTGAACTGTGACAGTTCATACAATGCAAGTACGTCAACAATGTATCAGGATTTGGACCCAGAGGAAGTGATGTATATTTCCTATTCCAGATGGCGTATGACTTGGAGAGGGGTTTGTAGGAAGTGGTGATGTTTCTATGTGCCTCCTGCTATTGTATTCTAGATGGAAAAGGGTTGGAAGGTGCTATTGAGAAAGTCTTATTCAGTTGCTACAGATCATCATAGAAATAAAACAAACCATAAAGCACTGTTTGTGACCAGCATGTCAAGCTGTAAAGCACTTTCAAGTCAATTATATATTTGGAAATGGTGACACTTTTGTAAAGTAAGCAAAATGGCAGTCAATCCCCCACAAACAGAAATGTGAACATGACCAGATAGTGCGAATGCTGCCAGACTTCTTATGTGTTGTTGAAGCTGAACTCAACCAGATAAATGAAGAGTATTCAAGCTTCTACGTTGTACCTTGTAGATGGTTGACAGGACTTAGGGAATCAGGAGGTGAGTTCCTCAGCACAGTGTTCTCATTTTCTGACTTGCTTGGAGGCCTCAGTACTTATGTAACTAGTCCAGGGTTACATATTTGGTCAGTCTATAATGTCAATGGGATGTTGATGGAGGGTTTTTTTTAGAACAAATGTCAAAGTAAAGTGGTGAGGTTCTTTCTTGTTGGAGTAGATCATTGCTTGCTACTTCTCAGCCCAACCTAATGATGTCCAGGTCTTACTGTATATCATCATGGATTGTTTCAGCATCTGAGGAGTCACAAATGAGTCTGAACATTGTGAAATCACAAGTGATCATCTCACATCAGGCCCTAAGTTGGAAGGAATGATGAAGCAATTCAAGATGATTGGGCCCAGGGCATTATTCAATAGACATTAGACAATAGGTGCAGCAGTAGGCCATTCTGCCCTTCGAGCCTGCACCACCATTCAATATGATCATCCTCAAACAGTATCCTGTTCCTGCCTTACCTCCATAACCCTTGATTCCACTATCCTTGAGAGCTCTATCCAACTCTTTCTTAAACGAAAATAGAGACTGGGCCTCCACTGCCTTTTGGGGCAGAGCATTCCACACAGCCACCACTTTCTGGGTGAAGAAGTTTCTCCTCATCTCTGTCCTAAATGGCCTACCCCTTATTTTTAAGCTGTGTCCTCTGGTTCGGGACTCACCCATCAGCGGAAACATGTTTCCTGCTTCCAGAGTGTCCAATCCATTATTAATCTTATACGTCTCAATCAGATCCCCTCTCAGTCTTCTCAACTCAAGGGTATACAAGTCCAGTCACTCTAATCTTTCAACAGGAGATAGTCCCGCCATTCCAGGAATTGAGCTTGTGAACCTATGCTGCACTGCCTCAATAGCCAGAATGTCTTTCCTCAAACTTGGAGACCAGAACTGCACACAAGACTCCAGGTGTGGTCTCACCAGGGCCTTGTACAGCTGCAGAAGAACCTCTTTGCTTCTATACTCAATCCGTCTTGTTATGAAGGCCAGCATGCTATTAGCTTTCTTCATTACCTGCTGTACCTCCATGCTTGCCTTCATTGACTGGTGTACAAGAACACCCAGATCTCTCTGTACTGCCCCTTTACCTAAATTGACTCCATTTAGGTAGTAATCTGCCTTCCTGTTCTTGCCACCAAAGTGGATAACCCTACATTTATCCATACTAAACTGCATCTGCCATGCATCTGTCCACTCACCTAACCTGTCCAGGTCACCCTGTATTCTCTCAATATCCTCCTCACATTTCACCCTGCCACCCAGCTTTGTATCATCAGCAAATTTGCTAATGTTACTATTAATACCATCTTCTATATCATTAATATCTATTATAAAAAGCTGCAGTCCCAGCACTGATCCCTGTGGTAACCCACTGGTCACCGCCTGCCATTCCGAAAGGGAGCCGTTTATCACTATTCTTTGTTTCCTGTCAGCCAACTAATTTTCAATCCAAGTCAGTACTTTGCCCCCAATACCAAGCGCCCTAATTTTGCTCACTAACCTCCTATGTGGGACTTTATCAAAGGATTTCTGAAAGTCCAGGTACACTACATCCACTGGATCTCCCTTATCCATCTTCAGAGTTACATCCTCAAAGAATTTCAGAAGATTAGTCAAGCATGATTTCCCCTTCATAAATCCATGCTGACTCTGACCTATCCTGTTACTGCTATCCAGGCTTTCTGAGGAAATCCTAAAGTGATGGCTTGAAACTTTGATGATTTACCTCTAACAACCATTCTCCTTTGTGTTAAGTATAATTTCAGGAAGTGGAATGTTTATTACTGATTCTCACTGACATAAGTTATCCAGAGCTTATTGATTCTTTACTCAGTCAATATTTCCTTAATGTTGAGGGCAGTCTCTATTACCTCATCTCTGGAGTTCATCCCTTTTTTGTCTATGTTTAGACCAAGACTGTAATGTGGTCAGGAGCTCATTGCTTCTGGCAGAATGCAAGCTGAACATCAATGAGTAGGTTATTGCTGAGGAAGTGCCACTTGATATTGTTGGTGACGTCTTCCATAACTTAGCTGATGAATGAGAGTGGACTGATAAGGCAGTTATTGATTGGGTTGGATAACAGCATTGTAGCTGTTACTGGAACAGTTCGCTGGGGGGGGGGGGGGGGGGGTAGACTATCTGAAAATCACCCCTGAATCTGAACTCATTGCTGTTTGTATAGCTTTGCTACATGCAAACTGCTTTTTGTGTTTTCCAAATAACATTGCTCATAAATTTAGGATAACTCCAGAATTGGAAAGGTACAATAGAAATGCAAGTTCTTACGACGTTAACATTTCCAAGCAAGAACTGTTTCGACAAAATATTACATTTAGAGTATTAATCTTTTCCATTTTGAATGTATGCAATAATGTTGTGCAAGCTCCAACATTTTCTGTTTTTATATGAGAAGACTTTGTGTTTTAGGAAGTCATGCTGAGATATTATTGTACATTTTATAGACTCTATAGATAACATTGTATTATTCTCTTCCTAAATGGGAAAGTCTGAAACTTTGGTGGTCCTGTCTATCCATGTGTCATGCTGTCTGAACTAATCTGAAAGAAGTCCAACTATCCAATGTTGCTTCAATTATTTTCACCAATTCCATGGGATATTCCAAAGGGAATAAATTTCCTCTATCTTTCAGAGACTGACTTCATTGAATACAATTCAATAAGACAAGAACATTGCTATGAGTTTCCAAAGATTGAGGATTCTAACCACTGTGTTGTTAAATTGCAAAATACACAAACTTTCAACAGTTTAGGGTTTAAATTGGACATGATGCCTACTGGCATGTCATATAACACCGAGTGAGCTGCTGAGTGGTTGCAAGCTTCAGTAGAGGGCCTCAGTCCCTGTGGGGCTAGCACCACTTAAAATCAGCCTACACTAAAGGATTTGTTTCTTATTATTCACAGGATATTGGCATCACTGGCTGGATTGCCCATTACCCATCCTTAATCAGTGAAGTGTTAATCACAAAAAAAACTGAAAGAACTGTGGATGAGGAAATCAAAAACAAAACTAGAAGTTGGAAAAGCTCAGCAGGTCTGGCAGCATCTGTGGAGAGGAATCAGAGTTCAGAGGAAATGATCACTGGACTTGAAACATTAACTCTGATTTCTCTCCACAGATGCTGCCAGGTCTGCTGAGCATTTCCAAGAGCTAATCACAACTGTGTACCTGGATTCACATGTAGGCCAGACCAGGTAAGGACAGCAGATTTCCTTCCATAAAGGACATTAGTGAACTATATGGCTTTTTTTCACAATTGTCTTCAGCTTCTTATTCTCTTTAAAATTTAATTCAAATGTAACCCCTTGTCACAGTGGGATTTGAACTTATTTCCCTAGTACCATTGGCTTGATGTTCAGAATCTAGCTCAGTGACATTGCCACTACACTACTGCTTCACCTGGTGCCTAGGAATACATATCCAGGGCAGGAAGTGATTACAGAATAGTTGAAGAGCAGCACACATCTATAGAAATAGCACCAAAAGTCAGAGAGCATGGCCTGTGGTTTATAGATTTTGCACTGGAGGAAAAGAGTGGTTCCATTTGCTCAAGAAGCCAGCTGGCATGCTGGAGCAGCAGTTGGGACAGGTATCCATTGTGGTTAATACCAACAGTCTATTTTCTTGAGCCTGGATATAATGCTGCAGGAAGTCTGTACCACACGCAAGTTCAGTGAATGCAAAACCAATGCCAAATCCTAGAAATGCATTCTTAGCATCATGTTCCAGTCATCACAGCTCACACACACCGACCAATGACTGCTAGCAACCATTACTCATATTTAACTTCCAAAACTCACTTTACTGTGACATCCTGAACACTGCTCAGAGCTATCAATTCACTAAGTGTAACTTTGAACAGAAAACTGCAAGTTGGGACTGTGAGGGGAATCTCAGCTTCTTCATAAAAATCTAATCTTGTTTCTATTCAATGTTCAGCATTTAACTGAAATTTATTGTTAAAATTCTAAATTTCATCCAACCTTAAGAAGGGACACAAGCTATTCACTGAACAGCAGCTGAAGTTAGTTACACAAGGAAACTAGTTTAAATAGATTTTTCCCGATCCGAGGCTGTGCTAACTCTTTTATTTCAGATCTTAAAAAAACAGGTTTCACAGTGTGTATTGGAAGGATATGGGTCAAGCACAAGCAGGTGGGACTCGTTTAGTTTGAGAACATGGTCAACATGAACTGGTTGGACCGAAGGTCTGTTTCCATGCTGTATGATTCTACGAGTCTGGATTATTATCTGAGCCGCATGCAAATTTGTATATAGAAAATATGATCAAACCAATGAATATCTGGCTCAAAGATTGATGCAGTAGAAGTGGGTTCAGCTTTGAGCGGCCAATACTGAGCGAAGTGGTGCTGAACCATTAAGACAGTCAATGCCTGAAGCATACTGGGACCCCTGTTCTCATGAAATGCATAACTAGGGAAGTCAAAATATCTTCAAAAAATATTGGAGACCAGGAATCAAGGAAGACGTGGTAAATTAGAACAGAGCCAAAACAAGACAGGAAGGAATTAATATATACAAACCATGACAGGATGCGACAGCAAATACAATCAATAAGTCAGTAAATATAGCAAGCGATTATAAAAATAGTAAAAGGACAAAACCATAGACTCTTCATCTAAATGCACATAGCATTCCAAACAAAAAAGATGAACTGATAGCACAGTTAGAAGTAAATCAATATGATCTGTTAACCATTAATGATTCATGGCTGCACAATGAGATCAGGACCTGACTCTTGAAGGGTATATTTGGAAAGGATAGGAGGCTAGGAGTAGTTGGATGAATGATTACTGTTCAGTAATAATAGTATTACCATAATGTTTAAGGGATGAAGTAAGGCCAGGAAACTAGGATGTATAAGTCGCTTTGATAGAGGTGAGAAATGGTAAAGGCAGGAAGTCAGTTGTTGAAGTGGTGCTCAGGGCCCTTAACAGTAACCACATGATAGTGCAGAATATAATGGAAGAATGCAAGGTAGCCTGTCTAGTATGGTAATAATCATGAGGGATTTTAATCCACAGTAGACTGAAAAAAATAGATGAGGAGTTCATAGAATGTTTTCCAGGGAGTTTCTTAGAACAGCATTTTCTGAAACTGACCAGAGAGCAGGTTATTCTAGATGGCTTTGCTTGCTGTACACTATTGAGCATACATATTAGCAGCAGATCGATTTGTCTCCTATAATTCAGAGCGACAAATACCAAGAGATGATATCATCTTAATGAACAAGTATATCGGGTAAGAGGAATAAAGTGTTAGATTAGAACTTTTCTCATAATTTTAAAAATCGGCTTAATATTGTGTGCATGTGTGGTTGGCCATCATTATCAGTCAATAATGTGAGCAAACATGTTGATTCCAGACCTGGTATTGTGTGCTGAGGTGGGATGAATGAATTAATAACCACATAGTGGCAGTAGCAGACGGTTAAGGGGTATTTCAGAATACAGAATCAGTGTGTTCTAACAAGAAAAAACAGCCACCTTCCATGGTTAACTAAAAAGATGAAAGATAGCATCAAACTCAACCGAAAAACCAATTAATTGTAGAGTAAAGAGTGGCAGATCAGAAGATTGGACAGAATATTTTTAAAAACAAAGACTAACTAAAATATTAAAAATTAAGAAGTTAGAAGTGTTAAAAAAGGAAGACAGATTTTAAAAATAAAAGACTTAACACCGTGAGCATTATTCCTATAGAAATTGAGTCTGGGAGTTTAATAGTAAAAAAAAAGGAGATGGTGGATGAATTGTATAGATATTTTTGATTGGTCTTCACTATAGGGGATACAAGTGACATCACAGAAATACCTGCAAATCAGGGAAATGGAAGGCAAGGAGTTTTGAAAATTCTCTAGATTCGTGGATGGTTCAATTCAATCGAAATATTATAAATATAGCTCTTTGTTTAAAAGGAAGGGAGGCATAACGCAGGAAACTACAGGGCAGTTAGCTCATTCATAGAAAAATTACTTGAAGCTATTGTTAAAGATGCAATAGCAGGACACTTAAAGAATATTCAAGTTAATCTGGCAACAACAAGTTTTTGTGAAGCTGTATCGATATTTCACCAACTCATTGGAATTGTCTGAAGAAAAATATGTGCTGGGATATTGGAGAACTAGTAGATATCCTATGCTTAGATTTCTAGAAAGCATACGATAGGATGCAACATAAAAGATTATTATAAAAATAAAATCAATGTGTTGGGGCAAGATATTGACACAGAGGATTGGCTATCTAACAGGTAGCAGAGAGTAGGCATAACTGGATCTTTTCTAGTTGGCAAGATAAAGTGAGTGATGCATCAGGGACTGGCACTGTAACCTCAACAGTTTACAATTTATATAAATGAATTTGAGGAAGAGACCATAGATTCGGTTATTCATTTTTCTAAGGACAAAAAGAAGTGTTGGAAAGTAAGTTGTGAAGAGGACATATACAAGCTATGAAAGGATATGGGTAGGATAAGTGAGAGAAAAAGTTTCTGACAAATGGAGTATAATGTGGGAAATGAGAAATTGTCCATTTTGGCAGGAAGAATAAAAAAGAAGCATTTTGTCTAAAGAGTGAGATATTTCAGAGCTGTGAGATACTAAGAGATTCCAAGTGCATGTACCACTAAACGTTATATGCAGGTGCAAGTTAATAGAATGTTGTAACTTATTGCAAGGGAAATTGAAAAAGGAGGTCATGCTTCATTTATAAAGGGCTTTGATAAGACCACATCTGGTGTATAGTGTATAGTTTTGGGGGAACTGCTATCTCAAGAAGGATGTAAATCTGTTTGGAATAGTTCAGGGAAAGTTTACTAGACTAATACTTAGAATAGGCAGATTAGCTTATGAGGAAAGATTGGACACGTTGGGCTAGAATCTGGTGGAATTTAGAAGAGTAAGGAATGTTTGATTGAATCAATATGAGTGTGTTTTCTCCTGTGGGAGAACTTAGAAGTGGGGATCACCATTTAAAACTATGTGTTCTCCATGTAAGACTGAAGAGAAGATTATTTTTCACATCGGATGGGAGTCTTTTCTCAAAAGGTAATGGAAGCTTTGAATAATTTAAGGTAGAGATAAATGGGTTCTTGCTAAATAAGAAGTGAAAGAAGGGTAGAGGTAGGTAGAAATATAGAGCTGTGAAAAGAAATCAGATCTGTTGTGATTGCATTGAATAGGGAAAATAAAATTGACCCAGCAACTTAACGGTTTGGGTGTTCCATCTGGAGTCATAACAAATTGAACAAACTTCATCTGGGGGCTCATTGTAACACCAGGAGTCTGGCTAATAGGATAATAATGTGGTCAGTTACTGATGGATCATAAACTGTGGGACTCTTGGAAAATGCAACCATAATTGGGACCATGAACATGGAAGCCAGAATCTAATGATGTATTCATGGTTTTGGCAGCTGTTTCTTCTCTCCCTTCTTTTCCTCCTGTTGCTTCTTCCTCTGCAATTTTTGCCTCTTCCTTGCCCTCTTCACCTTTCTCAATGTCTCCCTCAAGTTGAAGTCTTTGTTGAATCTGTGGTGGGAAGAGCTGTTCTAGATTGTGGAACATGCCATCTGAAATTGGGACACATGTTCTGGTGAGTATTGGAGGGCTCCTTCAGAGTAGCCAAGGTAGTGGAATTGTAGCTTCATTATCTAAATCACTGATTTGATGGTGCTGCTCAGAATAGCTGGCTCTTATTCTACGTGTGTATATTATGTGTGGTTAGGTTGAAGCACAGAGACACAAGCCTGGTGCAGAGCAATATCCCAACACAGTTGGGAGTGTCGAGGTGGAGATGCATAGGGTGGAAACTCCAGAGCCTTTGGTTCAGTTATCTTAAGGCACAACCTTGTGATCTGCAAAATAAGGATGGATAAAGTGAGGAAAAATGTTTCACTCATCATGCAGTTAGGGAATAGAATTCCCTGTCAGAAGTGTTCAATTGAGTCAATGAAGAGGATACTGGATGATTATTTGGATGAATACAATTTTGAGGATATGGGGAAAAAGCAAGAGATTTACACCAGGTAATGATGCTCATCTAATGAGCTGGGCCAGTCCGGACGAGCCAAATGGCCTCCTTCTGTGCCTTAACACCTTTGTGATTCTGTGATGGTGGAATCAAACTGGAGATGCTCAAGCAGATGGAATTAGAGAAACACAGTTACCTCAGAATGTTTGGTCTGCAGGTTAGAGGAATAGGAAGGGATAAAGCCATTGAGTGATTTAACAACAGCCAACAGTTTTAAAATTAAAGCATTATTAATCAGAAGCCTATGTAGTTTACCAGGCAAAGGGGTGACAAGTGAACGGGACTTGGTGTGAGTTAGGTCTGCAGGGCTTTTGCTTGACCTCATGTTTAGGGATGTGGGAATCTGGCCAAGAGTACTTTTTTACAGGCATAACAAAGACACAGATGAGAATTTAGCAAGAGATGGGCTGAGGCAGGAGGTGATGTTACAGAAATGAAAATAGGTGGTCTTTGTGATGGCACAGTTACTGCTGTGATTCACTGCTGCAAAACTAATTGTCAGGTTGGGAGAACAATATCGGCTCATCATTAGTGTAATTGGAATTTCTGTTGCAACCTAATACACAAAGAAAAAGGTAGCCACAGTTAATTGACAGGAAATATGTAGTTCAGCTCCACATGCTCAATTCAGCAACTCTTATCTCCAAGGTATTCATCTTTACAAGAGCGTGGAAATTTCTTTAGGCCTGTTTTCATGTTAGAAATTGGTGGTACACTCAGGCCTTATCAACATGTACGGAACAACCTCAATTATCTGAATGAGACCGGTGGGGAGTATTTTGTTCAGATAACTGGGCGTTCAGATAATTGATTGTTCAGATAACTAATAATGTTTTAAGGAACCTTGAGATCTTGTTCAGATAATCCGAAATTTGGATAATTGATGTTCTGATAACCGAGGATGTTCTGTATCTAGCACATTATGTGCACCTGCTGTGTCTCCTGAGGGGGCTTGTCAGTCCAGTGGCCTCACAAGAAAATGCAGCAGGCAGAGAATAGGAAGAAATTGGCCTTTCTCAATTATTTTCTTCATTGTTGAATCTCAGGGCTAGAATTAGCAACCTTGCATGTATAGTAATGTAGTGAACTCAAGAGGGTAAGTAAAGGTGATCTCCCTTGACAACAAAGCAACATTAGATTAAATGAGGCTTCAAGGAGCTTTGGAAAAAGTGAATTCAATAGGAATAATGGGAAAAGTCACCAATAATTGAAGACATAAAAAGCAGTTGTTTGTAATTTTTGGAGGTCAATCATCACAATCCCAAGATATCACTGCAGAAATGCAGAATAGTGTGTTAGGCCTAACTGCCTTCAGCCGATTCATCAGTGACCTTCCCTTCATCATTGGGTCAGAACTGGAGATGGTCGTCGATGATTGCACAATGTTCTGTACCATTCGCAGCTCCTCAGATATTGAAGTATTCCCATATCTGTATGCAGCAAGTCCAGGATAATATTCAAGTATGGGATTGATATTGGCAAGTAATATTTGAGTCACACACATGTCAGGCAAAGACCACGTCCAAGAAGACAGAATGTCATCCTCTCCTCTTCCTGTTCAGTGATATTATCAGCACTAATTCCTTGCTGCCAAAGTTCTGGGTTGCCATTAAACAAAAACTAAATTGAGCTTTACAAATACTGTAACTACAAGAGCTGACAGGAAACTAGGAATTTTGAGGTAAGTAACTCACATCCTGTCTCCCCAAAGCAGTCTACTATCTAGAACAAAGAACAATACACCATAGGAACAGGCCCTTCAACCCACCATGCCAGTGCTGACACATTTTGCCCTTCCATTTCTTCACTTACAGGATCTGTATCCTTCTATTCCCTTCTTGTTCATATATCATCCATGTGCTTCTTGAATGCTGCCATTGAGTCTGCTAATTTACCATCTGGACAATGATAGAATACTACCTACCTGACTAGATGATGCAATTGCAGCAATATTCAAGAATTCAACCTCATCTAGGACCAAGCAGTTCACTTGCTTGGCACCCCATTTGCAACTCAATTATTCACTTTCTCCTTTACCAACACACATCGACTGCAGTGTTTAGTTTAATATATACAAGATATATTGCAGTAAATCACCAATGCTCATTTGATTGCACCTTCCAAGGAGAAGGACAGTTGATGCATGGAAACACCACCAGCGGAAGTTTTCCTCAAAGAGAGACTATATCTCTGTTACTTCACTTAGCTGGATTCTAATCCTGGAACTTCCTTCCTAATTGGTGTACCTGCACACAGACTGCAATGATTTAAGCAGACTGCTCACCACCACTTTCTCAAGTGTAGTTCGGAATGGGCAAAAAATATAGACTTTGGCTGCAGTGCCTTCATCCCATTAAAATCATAGATTCCCAACAGTGTGAAAACAAACCACTCAGCCCATACTGGGCATCCAAAGAGGATCCCAGCCAACCCCACCTCCCAATCTCTGCAACCCTGCATTTCCTATGGCTAATCCACCTAATCTGCACATCTTTGGACTGTTGAAGGAAACGCATGCAGACAAAGGGAGAACATGCAAACTCCATACAGACAGTCGCCCAAGGTTAGGATCAAACCTGGACCCCTGGCACTGTGAGGCTGCAATGCTAACCACTGAGCCCATAAAAGATAAAGAAAAATGGCCATATTACTGGAATAAATTGAAATTTTAATCCAATCTATTTAAAACAATCTAGTAAGCAGTCTGATTGTTGTAAAATCCCAATTAGTTGATTCATTTCCATTAGGGAAGGGAACCTGTCAGCCACTTGGATCTGACCTACATGTAACTTCCATCCTAAACCAATATAGTCAACTGACCTTAGAGATGGTTTAGCGAACAAACTGTATACACACAGCTTCAGAAAGGGATTCACCACTACCTAACCAGAGTAACAGAGATGGACAATGGACACTCGCCTTGTCACTGAAGCCAACATCCTGAGAAAGCATTGGTGAGATTCATATGGAACATTTAGACCTAATTTTCGAAACTAATTTTGATTCTTATTTGTTAGTCATCCTGACAGGACATTCAGGACAGCTTAAACCTAATTCATTCTTGCCATATTCACTGACTTGTAGAATACTAAAAGAAAGATGGAATGATAATAACTGAGAAATAATTCAGCTTTAAAAATGATACACTGTATTAGTAATTTCTGTATGCACTACAATTGGATTATTTGTTGGCCAAGTAAATATATTACTACGTTGAATCATTTTCAAGCAGTGACCAATGTTGAAGCCTGCTTGTTTGCTGATCATGTCATGTTAATAGATTAGTGATAAGTCTGATCCATAAGGGACCTGTTGGTAGGGTGGAAACATCGCAAACCAGCAGTTTAATGCAGTCCAAGTATTTTGGCAACTGAGCAAAACTGAAGATAATAAACGTCAGAGGAATATTTATGGGACAGTAGATGGAGAATTGCCAATTCCCTCCACAGCAATCAAAGCCGTGGCATCTGCTATCTGCGTTAAAGGTCAAGCAAGTGGGAGTTCTCTTTTCATGTAACACTTTGTCTCTTGCATATCTTTTAGTTTTGGAGTGTTTTTGTCAAATTGTTAACTGTTTTGAAACACAGGCTGTTTAACATTGTTTTAAGCACTGCAAGTATTGTTGCTCAGCCTTCTGCTTACACTGAAAACTCCTTTGTCTGTACTAATATAGTACAAAAGTTATAAATTTGTATGCCTGCAGCAGTTGGCATGATATGGTGTGATTGGAAGCAGTTTGAATGTCCCTACACCAATCAGATTCCAAAACACATTCTGCATGTTTCAGTGAGGATTTCCCATTTCTGATCATTTCTGAATAAACGTCCATTAAATTTCCGGCTTTTATGGTCAAGTGCTCTAATAGATTAATAAAGCTAAGTAAGAAATAAACAGTTCAGTCAGTAGACTTTCATTCTAATACGGGGCTGAGAGTGTGGTACTGGAAAAGCACAACAGGTCATGCAGCATCCAAGGAGCAGGAGAATCGACATTTCAGGCAAAAGCCCTTCATCAGGAAATTCTAATACTACTCTTCTCCACTATAGTGTTGAGTCCTTTTAGCTGACAGATCAATAGGCAAGAATTGGCTAATATTTGTTTGTGAATTTTTGACAGATGACCATTACAGCCACACCTACTGCTGTCTTCACCTGACAACCACACATTGGCAGCTCCAACAGGAATTGGAATTGGGAATTCTGCTTGCTTTTTTTCTTCTTAGTGCTGGACCAATGTAATCAGTAACAGTGTCCTTAAATGCTATGTTCATTATAGAATAGAACATAATAAGGAAATGCTGTACAAGCAGCAGAAAAAAACGAAAGATTTGAAATTTACATGGAACTCTTCACAACCTCTGGACAATGTGACAATGTAACTGTTGTAATGCAGGATATATGGCAAATCTCACAAACAGGAGAGTGATAATGACTTGATAATATTTTTTGTGTGATGCTGATTTGATAGGTAACTGTCGGTCAGGGTAGCAGGAATAATGTGCCTTCATTTGTTCCAAACAGTATCATGGGATTTCTTACATCTGCCTGAGGTGGCAGACTTAATTTGGTTTAGTGAATCATCATGGAAGATACAACTCCACCAGTGCAGCAGCCCCTCAGTCTGTACATAAGTGTCACCTTATTTTGTGCTCAAGTCTGTGTAGTAGGGCTTAAATTCACAAGCTTCTCATTCAGAAGCCTGAGTACTACAAACTGAGTTCTGGCTGACATTCACTTTGAGACTAGGCCTATTTGATTCTACCCATTGCTGTAACCAGGCAAACAATCTGGGAACTTCATTTTAGTCCATTTAACTTGAGAAACCCATTAGTTATCAGTCAATCAGTTAATCATTAATCAATTTAAACTCAAAAATCAAGCTAAAATTTACTAAATGATTAAACTTCAATTTTTCTTAGGAGTGACTTTATAACTTCCCTATATAGGAGCTGCAAGAAAATTACCTGAGGAAGCACTTTATAACCTGTGCTCCCATGATATGGTGATATCGGACTAATGACTTAATTCACTCTAGGGAGTAAAATGTTAGATATTGTCCAGGGAGGTAAATAGGTAAGAAAAATGCAAAGAATTATACTTGTCCATTCTTTAATGATTGACTGTGGAAAGTGTTTGGAGGGGTCTAGGAGCTAGGCATCTGCACAATTTCTTTAGTGCTTCAAGAAAATCAAAGAAGTAAAATGCAATCTATATGTAGAAGTATACTTTGAAATATCAGACTAAAGCATATGTGTTATAACAGAAACAAAGTAGAAGATATGCAAACAATAAGAGTTACTTCTATACAAATTTATAAGCATACATATAAATGTGTACACGTATGCAAATTCAAATTTTAATTAGCAGATATAAAATATCTTGTAATAATGTTTTATTTGCAAAATGAACTGTAACATGCTTATAAAACTTGAGTAATTTAGAGTATAAAAAGTAACAAATAGAAGTTGATACCATTGATAATGGTAGGTACTTTGAAATGACAGTAAGGATAAATTAACAATGAGAATGCAAGAAAAGGGCATTGAATGTCAAAATAAACTTTCAGATCATTAATTTTACTCTGTTTACCCCTCCCTCATTGCTGATTTGATCTAATTCTCAGAATCAAATTAAGAAATCAGGTCTTGAATTATTCTAATAAATGGTTATATTTATTTTTCCCCTGCATCAGGTAAAACCAAGAATTACACAGGGTCAAAACGAAGGAGGTTTTTTTAAGAATAAGTGCTGGTTACAATGCAACAAAGAAAGTAGCATGATTTAGTTCGAGGAGATAAAATATGGCAAATAACCAATGTTATCTGTAGGAGAATGATTGATTAGTAGTATCCACAGTTTAATTGAATTCAAGATGTAAGAGAAAAGGACATAAGAGTATTTGACTGGAAGAAGACTAATTTCGGTGAGATAACGGGGATCTGCCCTAAATTAACTGTCAGAGAAAAATAGCAAATAGCACAAAGATCAGGATTGTCTTCAACAGTAGTTCAAGGAGAGGGCCCACTGTCACCTCTTCAGGGTAACTAAAAGTGAAAAACAAACATAGCCTGACTAACATAGTTGACGTCCTGGTTCTGAATTAAGAGTATGGAATGTACTGTAAAGAAGTGAAATGCAAAATTAGGATAATTAGAGGAAGAAAATGAAAATAAAGCAGATAGTCATTGAGGTCTACAGCACAGAGAAAGTCCCTTCATTCCATTAGGTTTGCACCAGTCATAAACAACCACCTTATCATTCTAACCACATTTTCCAGCCTTGGCACAGCAAGTGCATATCAAAATACTTAAATGTAAGGAGGTTTCTGTCTCTACCACCTTTACAGGAAGTGACTTCCAGATTCCCACTACTAGCTGAATCAAAACGTTTTCCCTCACATCCCCTCTAAATTTCCTACCTCTTACCTTAAATCTATTCTCCCTCGTCATTGATTCTTCCACCAAAGGGAAAAGTTCCTTCCCGCCTATGGCCCCATATAATTTTATGTGTTTTAATCACATTCCCTCTCAGTCTGCTCTGCTCCAGGGAAAACAATCTCAGTCTAGTTAATCTCTAGTCATAACTAAAACTTTCCAAGGAGACAACATCCCAGTAAGTCTCCTCTGCACCCTTTTTGAAATAACTGCACAGAAGCCGTAACCCATCACCGAGCCACCCTTTACTTACATGTGGAAAGTCCTCAACACTGATCCAGCACCCACAGAGCCTGCTCTCAAAATACAAAGATATCTGACACCCTTGCTTTTATCTGTCAGCCAGGGCTCCCTGATTGGACCAGATTAGCAGTCCCAATCAGGGAACTCATGTTCTATGAGATTCACCTGGCTGACCTCATTACAATCACTACACTCTCCTAGTCAAACACATCCCTCCTGTAGTGTGTATTCTGGAACTGCAAGCAGTACTTTAGCTGTGGTACAACCAATATTTGAAACAGTGTCAACGAGAATTGCAAGTGATTGTGTAAGGACATAGAGGAGTAAAATAAGTGAAAGAGAGAATAATGATGCAGGGTGTGAAATTATGAAGGATGAAGTATGGACAAAATATTAAATGCTTATTTTGAATATGTATAAACTAGAGGAAAACAGAGATGCACTCATGAATAAGATAGTGGTAATTTTATGCACAGTTGTAGAAAAGCAACTTGCTCTTGACAAGACTAACAGAATTGAAGTTGGTTAAACATTAAACCCTGGTGCACACAAGATTGTTGCAAGTAATTAGACATGGATCAGCAGAGACCTAATTAATTGGCCACTTGTCAGATGATGTGTGGCAGATGACTGTGGGTATGGGCCCTCGCATGGGCCCAACATTTAACTCTTGATGTTCACCATGAGAATTTTGCCCAGTTCATCTCTTGACTCTTCTTCAACATAATAAATTTTACATGAACCTTGAATTTCCTTTCCATTAAAAGTTACTCACCTTCTGTATATATCAGCAATAAAAAAAGATTTACATTAAAATTATGGCATTATGGTGCAGGTTTCCTAGATGCAATTCAGGAGGAGAGGACAAATCATGATGATCTTAATGGTCTTGCCATAGAATAGTAACTCATGGACATGTGGCAATGGTTTCTCACTTTGCACATTCCCAATCTCAGCTGGCCGATGGATGAAGGAAGCCAGCCGCCTGGACAGCCTGAAGCCCAGAGGACTCAACATTAGTTCTCCAATTTCAAGTAAACTCCCTTCCCAGTCCCTCCCCCACCCTTCTACTCGTCCCTGCCACCAATTAGATTCATTCCTCCCATTGACTAACCAGGTCATATCCTCAGTGAAAAGTGAGCACTGCAGATGCTGGAGATTAGAGTCAAGATTAGAGTGATGCTGGAAAAGCACCGCAGCATTCGAGGAGCAGGAAAATCGATGTTTCAGGCAGGAACCCTTCACTAGGTCATATCCTCTAACTATCTTCGCCTGTCAGCTCTTCACCACCCAGCCCCTACCACCCCCCCCTTATCTGTAGCTCCCCCTACACCCCAGTCCTGAAGAAGGGTTACATCTGAAACATTGACTTCTCCACCTTCTGATGCTGCCTGGCTTACTGTGTTCTTCCAGCCTCCTACCTGTCTACTTTGGATGAAAGAACAGAGCATTCAGAAGGCTATGAACAGGCAGTCAATGAATTCACCCACAGGCAGGGATGGAAGTCACTGGTCATGTCACCCCATGACAGTCTTGCGGGTTTGCTGTCTTCCAGACTTCTTGGAGAGTAAATGTGAAGCATGAGAATAAGATCTCAAAGAAAGTGCAAAATCGAATATTTTGTGCAGAAATATTTGTATTATTTATAAACATGGGTGAAGTACTGGGTGAGTGGAGGATGGCTAAAGTTGTGCCATTGTTTAAGAAAGGCTGTAAGGAGAAGCTTGGAAACTATAGACCTCTGAGTCTGACATCAGTGATGGGGATGTCGTTGGAGGTGATTTGAAAAAAATAGGATATACATGCATTTGAAGCGGCAAGGATTAATTAGGGATAATCAGCATGGTTTTGTGTGAGGAAAATACTGTCTCACAAACCTGATTGAGTTTTTTTAATGATGTAACCAAAAAGATTGTTGAAGACAGAGTGACGGACGTTGTTTACTTGGTATTTAGTAAAGCCTGTGAAGAGGTTCAGTATGGGAGACTAAGTAGTAAGTTAGATCACATGGAATTCAGGATGAGCTTGCCAATTGGATAAAAAATTGGTCTTACGGTTGGAGACAGAGGGTGGTAGTAGAGGTTTGTTTTTCGGACTGGAGGCCTATGGCTAGAGATCGGTATTGAGTCCACTTTTTTTGTCACTCATATAAATGATTTGGATGCGAATATAGGATTAATATAAGGGTTAATAAGTTGGCAGATGACACCAAAATTTGTGGTATAATGGACAGTGAAGAAGGTTATTTAAGATTATAAAAAGATCTTGATCAATTGGGTCAATGGGCTGGGGAGTGGTAGATGGAGTTTAATTTGGATAAATATGAGGTATTGCATTTTGTAATATAAGCAAAGACAGGATCTATACATTAATAGCAGGAACTGGGTAGTTTTGTGGAACAGAGTGACCTCGAAGTTCAGGTACATAATTCTTTGAAATTTGCATCGCAGGTAGACAGGATAATTAAGAAGGCGTTTAGCATGCATGCTTTCATTGCTCAGATCTTTGAGTGTAGGAGTCAGGGTGTCATGTTGAGGTTATACAGGGTGTTGTTGAGGCATCTTCTGGAATACATTGTACAGTTCTGATCGACCTGTTATAAGAAAGATATTATTAAACTGGAGAGAGCTCTGAAAAGATTTACCAGGATGTTGCTGGGAATGGAGGTTTTGAGATATAAAAATAGACTGAAAAGGCTAGGACTTTTTCACAAGAGCATGGGAGGTTAAAGGATGTCCTTATTGAGGTTAATAAAATCATGATGTGCATAGTTAAGGTAAATGACAAGGGCAAGAGAGTTCAAAACGAGGGGACGTATTTTTAAGGTGGGAGGAGAAATGTTTAAAAAGGACATGAGGAGCAACTTCTTTTACATAGAGTGGTTTATGTGCGGTACAAACTGCCACAGAAAGTAGCAGATGCAGATACAGTGACAATATTTAAAAGGTATTTGGATAAGTTCATGAATAGGAAATATTTAGAAGGACTTGAGCCAAGCGCAGGCAAGTGGGACTAGCTTAGTTTGGGAACATGGTCGGCATGGACTGGTTGGACCAAAGGGTCGGTTTCCATGCTATATGACTCAATGACTCTAATTTCGTAGAAATAAAAAAAGCAAAGGAATGAACAAATATAACAGTTGGATGTTCGGAATTATTGGAGTAAAACCTGAGCAAAAATCTGCACACAAAGCGTTAATCAGTTATCAAGCAATTTAAGTGGACATCATTCACCCTGTCAGAAATCTCAGCAGAAAAACACTTGTATGTGTTTTGCTGCTTCTGCTAGCTGTCTGCCAAAACAGTTAGATAAGTAAATCTCTGAAGGGAGGCCTGACATGGAGGCCTTGGAAACAGGAAAAGTCTTTAATATCATTGAGATAAGAAAATTATTGGATGTATCCATGCAATGACAGAGGTCTCACAAAGGAAGCAAATCCACACTATCCCTGAGGAAATCCGAACACCAGCTGTAACGGTTTACAAAATTCTTAAGAGTTCCTATTCTGAACGTCCTCATTTGATTATGGTACAAAATGCTGTGCATTGAAGTTCCTTCAGAAACTGCAATATTATTTTACATTGCAGGGATAAATATGTAAGATCTGTTTAATAAATGCTAAATCAATATTATGTTCACTAAGCCTCATGACATTCTAGGATTATCTCGGCATGTGTTACTGATCACATACTTCACCAATAGGTGTTTGCTGATACCTGGGTAATGTTTGCAGATTTTTATTTTTCCGTAATGTCATGGCTGTGTTGAGCTTTTTTAAGCCTTATATGACTGCTTGAGTCCATGTCACCCTTGGTCACCATTATGGTCGATGCAGTTTCAACGAGTGCATAACTGAGGACACAAATTTGACTGAATGATTTGTCTGAACAGTTGAACTTGTCAGAAGCTGATCATTTCAGACACTGAAGATTGCACAGTGTAATACCTGATCTTTGCATTCCTGACATTGTTACTCTAACAGATACTAAAGTCAGGATTATCCACGCTTCGGGTTTAGGTGTGAGTGGTGGTGAGCAGGTGTCTTTGCAAGTAAGATATCCACCACACCAGCAAAAGGACACCCAGTTGGTTCAAGTGCCTGAAGCTGCTGGCCAACTGGAGGGCTGAATACTATCAGGGTGGAGAGGGGGCAAATAGTATCAAAGGGTGAGGGATGAGGGACAGATTTGAACACTGTTGAGAAGTAAGGGAAAGGGTGTTGTAAACTGTCAAGGCATGTAGGATGGGGTGAACATTGTTGGGGGATGTAGGAAGGGGGGTGAACATTGTTGAGGGATAAGGGAAGGGTGTATTAAATACTGTTAAGGGATGGGGGAGGGTGTTTCACATTGTCATGGATAAGGGAGGGGATTGACCATTGTCTAGGAAGAAGAGGGGATAGTGAACACCATCGAAGGATGAGGGAAGGAGGGTGAACTGTGTTGGAGGTGGGGAAGGAGTGTACAGTGTTGGAGGTGTGGAGGTGGTGTGTGGTGTATTTGGAGGAGGTTCCAGTGTTGGGGGTTTGGAGGGGGTGTGGGTGGTTGTGGAGGAGGCATGTATATTGTTGAGGGGTATGGGAGGGAAGTAAGCACTGTGAGGGGTGAGGGAGGCGTGAACGCTATTGGGGACAGGGAAAGATGTGTGAACACTTGGGGGGGTAGAAGGGGCTGACCATTGTCAAGGGTGTGGGAGGGAGAGGCACTTTTTACAATATATATTAATGATATAGAAGATGGTATTAGTAATAACATTAGCAAATTTGCTGATGATACTAAGCTGGGTGGCAGGGTGAAATGTAAGGAGGATGTTAGGAGATTACAGGGTAACCTAAATGGAATCAATTTAGGTAAAGGAACAGTAGAAAGAGATCTGGGTGTTCTTGTACACTAGTCAATGAAGGTAAGCATGCAGGTACAGCAGGTAGTGAAGAAGGCTAATAGCATGCTGGCCTTCATAACAAGAGGGATTGAGTATAGAAGCAAAGACGTTCTTCTGCAGCTGTACAGGGCCCTGGTGAGACCACACCTGGAGTACTGTGTGCAGTTCTGGTCTCCAAATTTGAGGAAAGACATTCTGGCTATTGAGGCAGTGCAGCGTAGGTTCACGAGGTCAATTCCTGGAATGGCAGGGCTACCTTACGCTGAAAGACTGAAGCGACTGGGCTTGTATACCCTTGAGATTAGAAGACTGAGAGGGGATCTGATTGAGACGTATAAGATTAATAAAGGATTGGACACTCTGGAGGCAGAAAACATGTTTCCGCTGATGGGTGAGTCCCAAACCAGAGTACACAACTTAAAAATAAGGGGTAGGCCATTTAGGACAGAGGTGAGGAGAAACTTCTTCACCCAGAGAGTGGTGGCTGTGTGGAATGCTCTGCCCCAGAGGGCAGTGGAGGCCCAGTCTCTGGATTCATGTAAGAAAGAGTTGGATAGAGCTCTCAAGGATAATGGAATCAAGGGTTATGGAGATAAGGCAGGAACAGGATACTGTTTGAGGATGATCAGCCATGATCATATTGAATGGTGGTGCAGGCTTGAAGGGCAGAATGGCCTACTCCTGCACCTATTGTCTGTTGTCTATTGTCTATTGTGATTACTCTGAGGACTAAGGGAGGGGCTGAACATTTTGGGTGATGAGAGAGGGAGGTGAAAGCTCTATGGAGTGAGGGAAACATAGAAATATTGAAAATAAGAGCAGGAGTAGGCGATTTGGTCCTTCGAGACTACTCCAAAATTGATTATGATTATGGCTGATCATTCAATTCAATAACCTGTACCTGATTTTCCCCCTTATATTCTTTGACTCCTTAAGCTCCAAGTGCTATATCCAACTTCTTCTTGAAATCATACAATGTTTCGCCACGACCGCTTTCTGCGGTAGTGAATTCCATAGACTCACCAATCTCTGGTGAAGAAATTTCTCCTCAGCGTAGTCTAAAATGGTTAACCCGATAGCCTCAGTCTGTAACCCCTAGTTCTGGAACCCCCTCATATGGGGAGCATCCTTCCTGCATCTACCCTGTCTAGTCCTGTTAGAACTTTTTCCATTTCTATAAGATCTCCCCTTATACTTTTGAACTCCAGCAAATATAATCCTAACCAATTCGTATGTCGTCTTTTCATATGTCAGTCCCACCATTCCAGAAATCAGTCTGGTAAACCTTTGCTGCGCTTGGTCTAAAGCAAGCACATCCTTCCTCAGATAAGGAGATTAAAACTGCACACTGTATTGCTGTGTGTTCTCTCCAAGCCTCTGTATAATTGCAGTAAGATATCCCAGCTGCTGTACTCAAATCCTTTCAGTATGAAGGCCACTGTACTAGTTGCATTCATTACTGCCTGCTGCATTTTCATGCACAAGATCTCCATGCACATTCCCCTTTCTCAGTGTATAGTGATTCAGATAGCAATGTGCTTTCCTGTTTTACTCTCACAGTGGATAACCTCACATTTATCCAAATTATTCAGGAGGTAATGGCCTAGTGGCATTGTCACATGACTATGAGTATGAAAACTCAGCTCATGCTCTGGGGACTTGGGTTCAAATCTTGCTAGGGCAGATGGTGAAATTTGAATTCAATTAAAAAAGAAAATCTGGAATTAAGGCTCTATTGATTACTATCAGCTATTGTTGATTGTCTGAAAAACCCATCTGGCTCACTAACATTCTTCAAGGAAGGAAATCTATCATTCTCACCTGGTCTGGCTTACACGTGACTCCAGACCCACAGCACTGTGGTTGACTCTCAACTTCCCCCCTTAAATGGCCACTTGGTTCAAGGGTAGAAAGAGATGGGCAATAGATGCTGGCCAGCCAATGATCCCCCCATCCCATGAATGCATATAAAAGCATACTTCATCTGTCATGCATTTAATGACTTTTACTCAGCTTGTCCAAATCACACTGAAGCATCTCTGCACCCTTCCTCACAGCTCATCTTCTCACTTGCAAATATGGAAATATTGCATTTAGTTTCCTCTCCCAAATCACTAATATATATTGTGAATAACTGGGGTTCTAGCACTGATCACTCCTGTTCCTCATTAGTCACTGGCTGTCATTCAGATAAAGACCCATTTGTTCCTTCTCTTTGTTTCCTGGCTGCCAACCAGTTTTCTATTCATGTCAATACACTACACCCAAACACACTTTATACAAACTAATGTTTTATGTGGGACTTTGACGGAGGCCTTCTGACAGTCCAAATAGACAACATCTATTGGTTCACCTTCATCAACTCTACTCATTATATCTTCAAAGGATTCCAGTCGATTTATCAAGCATTCGGCCCTTCGAGCCTGGTGATGCAGACTCGAAGGGCTGAATGGCCTACTCCTGCACCTATTGTCTATTGTCTACTGTCATTATTTCTCTTTCATAACTCCATGCTAACTCTCTAATCCTGCCACTGTCTTCCTAATGCTCAGCTATTACTTAATTTATAAAGGATTTTAGCAATTTCCCACTACCAACATCAGGCTGATCTATGATTCCCAGTTTCTTTTCTGCTTTCTTTCTTAAATAGTGGGGTAACAGTAGCTACCCTCCAATTTGTAGGAACTGTACCAGAGTCTATAGAATCTTGGAAGAGGACCTTCAATGCATCCATTACCTTTAGGGCCACTTCCTTAAGTCCTCTGGGATGTAGATTATCGAGACCTGGGGTTTTATCAACATTCAATCCCATCAATATCCCCTACACCATTTCTCTGCTCATAATTTCCTTCAGTACCTACCTCTCACTAAAACCTGGGTTCGCCAACATATCTGGTTAACATGTGTGTCCTCTTTTGTGAAGACAGAACCCAAGAATGTATCGAATTAGTCAGCCATTTCTTTGTTCCCATTATAAATTTCCCATTTTCTGACAATATCTTCAGCGGTCTTGAGGGAAGCAGGCACTGTTGGCATGAGGGAGGTGGGGTGATCACTGTCAAAGCTAAGAAAGGGATAAACACTGTCAGGGAACGAGATAGGGAGGTGAACACTGTTGGGGCTAAGAGAACAATTGAACATTGTTGTGGAGAGGAGATGATGTCGATGTCTGTCAGTGGGACAAGGCTATGCAGTTCCATATAACACATTTAAAAACAATCTAAACAATTTAAGTCAATTAACTGAAGACAGGTCTTAATAGGTATGTGTTATCAATTCATGACAAGAGTTGGTATGTGGCTGCATTGGAATTACTTCAAACTATTTCTACTAACTCTATTGGCTCCTGCATTCTGTGGGAGTTGGCATTGGTAGGTGCAAGGCTCCAGTATAAAATGGGGTGGATTAAATCACAGCCAGCATTCGATTCAGGTACAACAGTACAAATAAAGGTATAATAATAAACTGTGCGTCAGTTTGATGTAATGTAAACTGTGATTGTGGTGCCCTGTAAATTAAAACCTTACCACAAACAACCATCATGACAGCATCATCTGACATCAAGTGTTGTTATGACCTGGCAAAGGACTTTGTGATCTTGAAAGCACAGATTGGTATAATTAATTCTTAAATGTTATTAGATGAATTTTAATAACATCTATGTTCTGTCCTTGTATGAATGTATAGAAACCGTTTCAGATGTATGTGCGTGAGTCTTCTAGGTGAAAAGCTCATCCTGAGCCGCCCTGGTTAGATACGGATAGGCCTCTTGACAGGAAAAACCACATAGTGTAAAACGTATTGTACCTTCATTCTGGATATAGCTACTGAGTTGAAAAGTGTGGCGCTGGAAAAGCACAGCAGATCAGGCAGCATCTGAGGAGCAGGAGAATCGACAGTGGTATTGCCTCTTTCTTCCCAGTGGATTTGCAGAATCTTGTGCAGGCAGTATTGGTGGTACTGCTCCAGTGCCTTGAATTACCTGCTGCAGACAGTCCATGTCTCAGAGCCATATAGGAGTGTGGGAACCACCACAACTCTGTGTACCATGAGCTTGGTATTGGATCTGACGTTGCTGTCCTTGAACACCCTTTTCCTTAGGCAGCCCAAGGCTGTGTTAGCACACTGGAGGCAGCGCTGCAACTCTCCATCAATATCTGCTTTAGCCAATAGGAGTTGCCTGAGGTATTGGATGTGGATAACAATCTCTAAGACCAACACCCTCCCCCACTTCCTACCTTATTCCTAGCAAATGAACCATCTCTGGAGAACATGATGGATGAACTTAGATCACATCTCAGCCTCCAACATGAACTGTGGGACTGCTGCACACTCTGCTTCATAGAAACCTGGCTCAACTCATCCATTCCCAACTGCGCACTTCAGGCTGATGGTTTTTCTATCCATCGTATGGACTGCACAGCATCCTCAGGTAATACAAAGGATGGAGGGGTTTGCTTTTTAATCAACAACTTGTGGTGCATGGACATTGTAACCCTGGGCAGCCATTGCTCCCCAAGCCTTGAATTCCTCACCATCAAATGCCACCCCTTCTATCTTCCATGGGAATTTCTCACTGTTATACTAACTGCTGTGTACGTACTGCCACAAGCAAAGGTTGAAGAAGCTCTGGATGTGCTGTATTCACTAACACCCTGGAGACAGAACACCCTGAGGCACTGTTTATTGTGATTGGTGACTTCAAACAAGCCAATCTAAGAAAGGTGCTGCCCAAGTAACACCAGAACATTACCTGCCTCACCAGGTACCCGAACATTTTAGACCACTGCTACACCACTGTGAAAGATGCCTCCCACTCCATCCCCCGCCCTTATTTTGGGAACTCTGACCACAATGCCATGTTTCTTCTCCCGGCTTACAGGCAAAAGCTCAAGCAGGAGATCCCCTCACAGATAGAGGTCCAGTGCTGGTTGGAGCAGGCAGAGGATCAACTCCGGCGCTGTCTGGAATCGGCTTATTGGGCCATTTTCAAACAGTCTGCAGGTACCTTGGACGAGTACGCCACCGCCATCACAGACTTTATCAGCAAGTGTGTGGAGGACTGCATACCGAGGAAGCCAATCTGAGTGTTCCCCAACAGGAAACCCTGGATGAATCAGGACTTACAGAACCTGCTAAAAATCAGCTGTGAGGCCTTCAGATCAGGAGACCCACTCAAACATAAGGAATCCAAATATGACCTTCGCAGAGCCATTAAGACAGCCAAGGACCAATACTGATCCAAACTAGAGACCCAGACACACACCCAGTGACTATGGCAAGGACTGAATGACATCACAGGTTCTAGAAAGAGACAGTACAAGATAGCAGATGATGACACATCCCTCCCAGATCGTCTCAATGCCTTCTATGCTCACCTTGAGCAAAAGTTTGGCAGAGAGGTAACACTTATTCCGACAAGTCCTGATGAATCTATTCCAACAGTCACTGCATCAGAGGTCAGATCAGTTTTCCTTTGTGTCAATCCAAGGAAAGCATTGGGACCAGATGGAGTACCAGGCTATGCACTCAGAGCATGTACAGATCAACTGGCAGAGGTCTTCCTATACATCTTCAACCTCTACCTGCAACAGGCTACTGTCCCTGCCTGTTTCAAGAGATCCAACATCATCCCTGCGCCTAAGAAGACTCATGCAGCATGTCTCAATAACTACCACCCAGTGGCCCTAACTTTGGTGGTCATGAAGTGCTTTGAAAGGCTGGTCATGGCAATAATCAACTCCAGCCTCCCCACTACTGTTGACACATTCCAATTTGCCTATCGGACCAATAAATCCACATCAGATGCCATATCACTTGCCCTTCACTCCTCCCTAGAATATCTTGACACCAAGAACAGCTACATGAGAATCCTACGCATTGACTACAGTTCAGCCTTCAACACTGTTATTCCCTCAAGACTGATTACTAAACTTAGTGATCTCGGACTAAGCCCCATTCTCTGCAACCGGATTCTCAGTTTCTTGACCCACAGGCCACAATCAGTGAAGATTGAGGACAATATTTCACCCTCACTAACACTCAACACTGGAGCCCCCCAGGGGTTTGTACTCAGCCCCTGAATATACTCACTGTATACCCATGACTGCATCGCCAAATACCAGACTAATTGTCCGAACTCGGTCCGGACAATCACAAAGGCCAACCTCCTGTCTATAGAATCCAGCTACCAGGCCCACTGTCAAGGAAAGGCCGCCAACAATCTTAAAGATCCATCCCACCCTGGCAATGTTTTTCTACAACCTCTACCAGCGGGGAGCAGATACAGAAGCCTGAACACACGCACCAGCTGGTTTCGCAACAGTTTCTACCCTACTGTTGTTAGAATACTGAATGGACTCACAAACTCTTAACATTCGCCTGTACCTGTGTTTTTGTTTTTGCCACTGCAATGATGGCCTAATAGTATTATCACTGCCCTTTTAATCCAGTGACTCTGGTAATGTTCTGAGGACTCAGCTTCAAATCTAGCCAAGCATCCAAAGTGGGGGAGGAGTGGGTTGATTCATTGACTTTGGGGCAGCATGGTGGCTCAGTGGTTAGTACTGCTACCTCACAGCACCAGGGACTGGGCAACTGTCTATGTGTAGTTTGCACATTCTCCCCATGTCTGCGTGGGTTTCCTCTCACTGTCCAAAGATGTGCAGACCAGGAGAATTACTCATGCAAAATTGCCCATAGTGTTAGATGCATTAGTCAGGTGCGAATGTAGCGGAATGGCTTTGGGTGAGTTGCTCTTTGGAGGGTCGGTGTGGACTTGTTGGGCTGAAGGGCCTGTTTCCACACTGTAGGTAATCTATTTACTATCTAAGCTACTTAACTATGTGATCTGCCTGTGTTGCTTGCAAGACAAAACTTTTCACTATGCCCTGGTGCACATGACAATAAATTCAGTTCAATTCAATTCAATTCATAAGGCCTCCCTGCAGACCTTGATGATCAAGGGTTCACTCCACAATGCAAGGTCAGGTTGGTGGAGGACCTTTGTCTTGTGGATGTTTCAGGGTGAGATCCACGCTCTCAAATGCCTCCATAAAGGTGTTGACAACAGTCTAGAGTACATCCTCTGAGTTTCTACATACACAAGCATCATCTGCATACTGCAGCTCAACAACACTGGTTGGGGTGATTTTGGTTTTGGCTGGAAGGTGGCAGAAGTTGAATAATTTCCTGCAGGTTCTGCAAGTTAGCTTCATTCCAGCAGGGAGCTTGTTGATGGTGAGGTGAGACACTGCAGCGAGATAGATCGAGAAGTGTTGAGGCAATGACGCAGTCCTGCTTTACACCGCTCCGAATGGAGAATGGGTCAGTGGTGGGACCATTTGTCATTACCATGACTTCCATATCGTCATGAAGCAGGCAAAGGATGGTGACAAACTTCATGGTGCAACCAAAGCAGAGAACAGCACTCCATAATAATTCCCGATTAATAGTGTCAAAGGCCTTTGTAAGGTTGAAGAAAGGCCTTCAAACTAGACCAGCACAGTACAGGTTTAGGCCTTTTAGCTCATGTCTGTTCAATACTATTTTAAACTAATCCCATCTGTCTGCACATCTGCCTGCACATGGGTGGTGCTCAGTAGTCAAGGCTAAGAGACATTGGCGAGACCTCATTGAGGGACCTTCACATTATATTTGATTCAGACCTGTGAGGTTTTAATTCTGTCATTAGTAAAATATTAAGATGTGAAACTTGAAAGGGTTCAGAAAAGATATACAAGGATGTTGCCAGGGTTGGAGGATTTGAGCTATAGGGAGAGGATGAACAGGCTGGGGCTTTTTTCCCTGGAGCATCGGAGGCTGAGGGGTGATCTTATAGAGGTTTACAAAATTATGAGGAGCATGGATAGGATGAATAGGCAAAGTCTTTTCCCTGGGGTCGGGGAGTCTAGAACTAGAGGGCATAGGTATAGGGTGAGGGGGGAAAATATAAAAGAGACCTAAGGGGCGACATTTTCACGCAGAGGGTGGTGCGTGTATGGAATGAGCTGCCAGAAGAAGTGGTGGAGGCTGGTACAATTGCAACATTTAAGAGGCATTTGGATGGGTATATGAATCAGAAGGGTTTGGAGGGATATGGGCCAGGTGCTGGCAGGTGGGACTAGATTGGGTTGGGATATCTGGTCGGCATGGACAGTTTGGACCGAAGGGTCTGTTTCCATGCTGTACATCTCTATGACTCTATGACTCTTAAACTTTAATCCATTCTATAAGACAGTTAGTACCTGACTGTGTTCACAAGATAAATTCCACCCATCAGGATATAAAAGAACATCAATCATTCATGCCGTTCAGTGTTGGTGGTAGTGTCCCTACCTCTGATTCAAGTCTCACCTTCCCAAGAGATGTGTAATAACCTTACGCTACCAATTGATTAGAAAATATCTGTAAAAGAATGTTTCTGGCAGGAGTTAACTTATGCTGTATAAGTTCACCATGTGTTTTAACTGGTCCTTCAAGACTGTTCTTAGTGCAACAGCATGTAACTAAATTAGTAATATATACTTACCCTAAAGTACAGCCAAAAGACAATCATGTATTTTAAATGAAGAGTAACTAGCTATTAAGTAACATATAATGAATTCTATTGTTTAATGAAGACTACGTCTATTTTCTGCCACATATGTTGTGAGAGTATTCTTTCCAATTTTGTTACCCGTAGTTTGATGAATACCAAAATCAAGCATCGTTGATAGAAAATCTGCCCTATATTGGCAGTGTTGAAAACTTACATTATTGGAGCTTTCATCAATTTAGTGAGCCCAAAATTCTAACAGTTGAGGAAATTCTGTTTGTGTTTCTCATACAACTGCTATTTTTTTTAACACATGGAAAGTCGGTGTCACTAGCTCGACTGTTTTTATTGCCCCTTTGAGAAGACAAGTGGTGAGCTGAAATTTTCTGAACTAGAAGAAGAGAAATCTTCTGGATTTACTTTCCTTTCAAGTTGTCCAAGCATTTTGCACTTTTGAGAGAGTGCATTGTGGGATGCAGAAGATCATATGAGAATATGAAAATTAAAACAATCACAACTCATATCACTTCCTTTACCAAAAGAATGCACATTGGTAAACTGGTCCTAACAGGAAAAATGTTTCAGGACTGAAATATAACTTCAGAAACTTGATTCACACCATGCTGTGGATGCTCTGATAAATTGGTATGCTCTTCACAGCTTTAAACATAATGCCATTTGGGATTAGGGACCACAGGTAACTGATTGTCTATAGCAGTAAATATGGTGAACTTTATTGATGATAGTCTTAAGGGAGCTCAAATCAAAAGGCCTTGGAAATCCTCATAGAAAGTATCATGCAGCCTGCTTATGTTCATAATTGCTAATGCAACCTGGGTCAACCACACAGCTGATTGGCTACATACAATGAAAAAAGGCCTTAAATTCTAACGTCTGAGTAGCTTTTTAAACTAAGCTGCACAACTAGCACTGCCACTTTCACTTGACTCCATGCCTGTACCCATGTGTTTAGATGGTGATATTAAGCTACATTAGAGGATAGATTACTGGTAAAATCTGTATATGCCGAGACACTGGGATTAAGTGGACTGCAGCTTGTGTAGGAAGCAGGGATATGACAAATGCCTGCTCAGCATAGGTTGAGGTCGCATGTGTGTTCTTTTGCACAGAACTTGATTGAAACTTTCAATGGGCACTCTTTGATGGGTGTGCACACAAAGATGTTTAGTGAATTGGAATTTCCAAGTGGTGGTCACCACCAAAAGAAATGAAGCAATCCCACACCAACATAACATAGATCTTTAAACTGAACGTTCATGTTTTCAATTCTGGGATGATGGTCAGCTCCATTTAGTGCTACAGTGGACCTAACCATGATATAGTGCCTGATTGCCATTCTTTTATCTTCCGTTGAGGTGCAAGCAGAAGCCAACCTACATCTCAGTGCCGTACTAGATGCTCGGGTTGAAGTTATGAAATCTCAGCTTGTTACCATGTAGGTTGAAACTGCTGTCATCAGGACTGTAAAGGGGCCTGCAAGTTCCCTCAGTCGTCAAGCAAGCCATCCGTTCTTCATAGATTATTGGAATGGCAGAGGTTTTTCTCCAGAGGAGCAGTCATTCGCTAAAGGAGCACTAACTTCTTGTTCTGCCTTGCTCATGGCTTGTCACTGCCTGACAGCCAGCTCAGATAGTAGCTATCCTTGCAGAGATGTGCAGTCCAAAGTCTTCGAAGGCCACGACTGCTTGAGGTTCCTGTACACAGATATGTGCAGTAGCCCCCATTCTCCCACCTCCCATCACACAAGCTGTTGAAAACCACTAGGCCTTCCAGCAGCATATTGCAGCCACTGAACAAGAGCATTAAGACCAGCACACATACAGTGAACACAGACAGTAAGAGGAAACATTGAATGGTTGACTCTGGTCTGCAATTTAGCATGATTGAATTTTTAAATTTAACATACAATGTTAAATTTGTGGTCAATTGTATTTTCTATTGTGGCCAAATGAATTAGTGATGTTTGGCATTAGAGGCGAGATAAGGTGTGGAACTATTGATGGGGTTATGGTTATCAGTACTTTCATACTCAGCTGAGTTCTTCCCAAACAGTCTGGCTAGAAAGGAGCTTTTTTTTTTACTCCTTTCATCTTTTTTCTCCTCCGCATGCTCCTGCTCAATTATTCACCATATGTTGCCTTGCAACATTGTACAGTAGGCTAACATAAACTTGAGGTAAAAACAATGACTGCAGCTGCTGGAAACCGGATTCTGGATTAGTGGTGCTGGAAGAGCACAGCAGTTCAGGCAGCATCCAAGTAGCTTCGAAATCGATGTTTCGGGCCAAAGCCCTTCATCAGGAAAGATTCCTGATGAAGGGCTTTGGCCCGAAACGTCGATTTCGAAGCTACTTGGATGCTGCCTGAACTGCTGTGCTCTTCCAGCACCACTAATCCAGTATCATAAACTTGAAACATGCTTTGTAAGACTAAAATACTCTTCCAAAACCATTTTGCAGAGGATGCATTCTCTCAGCAGCTCAGCCTGAACACATTGTGCATTGCTGTGTGTCTTTCAATGGATTCAGTCGCATTGGCAGGGATTCATTTCTTCCAATACATATGTGTTTAAAAGATAACATTAGCTGGAGCATTTGTCTCTTCGATGGCAGTGTTCAATCGGTGTCAAAATGGTGTTAAATCAATGATGTACACTGATAGCTATCATATCTTTTTGGCTCTATCCACAATCAGCAACCACGTATCACTTACATCCTAATACCCTCACCAAATAATTCCACTATTACGGTATATACTGCAGACTCTATTTTGGAATTCAAAAGATTTGTAGCACCCGGAAAATAGTTTGCACGAAAACTGATTAAAATTGCTGTGGATCAATACAAATTCCACCTGTCTCATACACTCGAATTGTTCTTTCTGTCATTCATGTGGATCTATAAAAAACTGACTATCATCCTGACTTCTATTTGGTGACTTCTATTCTCACTGTCAATCAAAAATCTTTGATATAAATTATTTTCTTCTTAAACTTCCTATTGCACTAATGCCACCAGCTTTTGCTATGTGCAGTCAATCGAATTATCCATGGTAGGACTTTATTTTCATTAGCTTCCTTCTTAAAAGCCTTTTGCAGTGTAGTTATTTGACAAGTAAAAATTAGCACCAAATTATGGTTACTTTATGAATGACACTTTGACAGCTAACAGAAAAGACCTTGATCTCCTCAGGCCTATACAATGCCAAGAGATCAATAGAGCTGGCTGCATTCAAACCGGTTGTGTTGTCTACCTACCAGTCTGTGATAGATTCAAGTAGATTCAAACCAAATTTATGGAAGTGAAAACACAGCATTATGATGAATTGTACTTAAATGTGTTTTTCATCATTGCTTTCAGAAAACAAATCATTATCCTATTTTTTCAAATTGGCTTTGATCATAAATCACTGAAGTACAGGAGAGTACTATGTAGAATAGATCAAACAAGCCACTCCCATTTAAAGAGAGGAAATTTTTTGTACTTTATATTTGATTATAGCAATCATACCAGAATAAAAATACTTATATCTATCAGCAATGATTGAATAGACTGGATTCTTTTCTTCAGAAATACCTGAAGCATTTTAAAACAATGTATAATAAGAGGCATATAAGGAGATATTAGGTCAGATGACCTAAAGGTTAGTCAAAGAGATGGCTTTTAAGAAGGGTGTCAAAGGAGGACAACGAAGTATGGAGGTAGAAAGAGTTGGTGAGTATATCTCAGAGCTTGGGATGTAGTTAAAAGAAGGTGCTGCTATATGCACAGATTCAAGTCAAGGATGCAGAAAAAGCCTGAATTACATGAGCACAGATATCTTACAAGGTAATGGGACTAAAGAGATTACAGAGGTGGGGGGGGGGCAGATCATGGAGGAATTTGAAAACAAGGACGAAAATATTGAAAATCAAGACATTTGTTGACTAGGTATCAATTTATTCTAGCAAGCATGCAGATGATCATATCTTGGTACAAGTGACAACATGAGAAGAAGAGTTTTAAGTGGCCTGAAATTTACAGTTGGCAGAATATAGGAGATCAGCCCGAAGTTCATTGGATTGTCCGAGTTTAAAGAGCACAAAGGTATCAACGAGAGTTCCAGCATCAACAGATGAGCTGCGACAATTTTGAAATCAGGCAATGTTACAGATTTGGGAATGATCACATAAATATATAGTTTGGAAGCTCATCTCAGACAGAGGAGGTGGAGGCCTGCTGTCAGATTCATACCCACTGCAGGCCCAGACTTGTACAGCAACTCAAGCCAAAGTGTTGAGTGATGGAGAAGTGGGGGTGAGGGTTCATCAGCAAGGTTTGGACTCTGCAGAACTCCCGCAATCCCCCCTATTCTCACATCCTGAGATCTGTAGCCAGGCACTAAGAGCCTTTGAATGAAGGACTTACTACAGGGGAGACTATAAAAGGTAACACCAAAGATCAGGCTTGTTTAACCTCAGATGGTTACCAGGGAGAGGGAGTTTGGAATGGGATCAGAAAATAACAGAGAGCATTCCACCTTCTCCCCAGTGCCAGGTTTGGAGGTGGTAAGGATATTCCATCAGGCTGAATGGCACTTAGCAGGGACCCTACAACCTACCCATCTACACCCTGATTAAATCTTTGATGAAATGACCAATGAATGGACAATTTCCCCAACCTAAAACCCACTGAAGTTCATACGACTGAATTAATGCTCAATTAAGAGATTCTTCACACTGGCATTGGTATTAACACAGTGATGGATGGACCTGTCACACAATAGGGAGTATTACATACAAATCTGCATGGTTTTCTTTATGTTTCCCAGGGTGAGGGTGCCTGACTGAGGTACCTGGCATCAGGAAGTGGGGGAGGACTACTTAAACCATCCACATGCCCTCGCTCTAACTCCTTCTTACAGCCCATTCTCCAACCCTCAGGGTCCTCGTACCCATTACCTACCTTTGCACAGGGTAACTCCACGATCCTGGGCCTTTGTTGTCAGGAGGTGTCACTGCTGCCATCCTATGATAGGTTCTTGTCTGGCGGGGCATTCCACTCCCAGGGTTTTGTCCCTTGGGACACCTGCCACTTACCTCTCAACTGCCTAATTGACACATTATAATTCCCAAGGAGGCAGCAAGGTCTCTTGCTGTATCTCCAGCTGGGGGCAGAGTAACCCACCGTCTCCTTAAAATTCCCTCCACCGACTCCACCCTTCCTGATATGAATTGGAGGTAATTTCTGCTCAACCAGTGCATGCTATCAGATAAGAACCTGATACTTCAGCCATAGAGGAAGAGTTGAGAACAGTGTGCTGAGGTAGAGATGTGTGTACACTGTATATTGTTGAAAACTAACATGGTATTTACGAATTATGTCAGCAAAGAGCAGCATATAAAAGAGAAACAGGCAAGGCTCAGAATAGTTCTGCTGCCAATTCATTACCAACCTCTGATGACACCAACCTGTAGACACCAAATTCCTGATGCATCAGTCGATTTATCCATGTCAGTAAACATCTAGCCATTCATTGCTTGATGGTCACTGAGAAGTAGTCAATCAATGAATCTCTAGAAGTGTGGGCTTGAGCAGTTGAGTTATAAAATCTACAATGGAGAAGAATGCTTTTGGATGCTGAAACATTGGGCTGGTTATCTAGGCTACCTACATACTGTATGTCCTTCTTCTCATTGAAATCCTCTTGAGGTCCTTGTCTGAAGATAAGTCTAACCCAATTTCATCATGACCTCCATCATGAGTAGAGCAAGAGGGCTGGCTCCCTAATCTAACTAAACTCTAAAGGGTTTGAATTCTGTGCTGATGGACAATGATAGTACAGGCTCCAAATCTACTTTCATCATGTAATTGACAAGGAATCGCTTCTGTTCTTATTGCCAGTCATTCGTGTCTGCTTAGTCATGTTGTGAATGCTTCTCCCTTTGTCATCAGGTCCTGAAGTGGCCCTTGAACTGGAGGTTAATTTGGCCTCAGATTTAGGGACACTCCCTATTGCACACACTTCTCTGCTATTGACAAAACTCTCATAAATCTTTCCAAAAGATATTGAATGTTATTTATTTGAGTAGTGGAATTCTGAACAAATATTTCTCCAATTATTTCTGCACAATGAATTTATTGTTTCTTGTAGTCTGAGAGGCAGGTGAATTGCCATCAAGAGATCATTTCTTTCAACAGTTCTAACCTCCATCTTCAAAGGAGTGTATTATGGTTGAGGACAGAACTTAGAAACCATTGTTCTGGATAAAGGATAAAAAATGTTGAAATAACTCCATAAACACCGATATCCTTTATTTACATATGAATAGTGTATGACACTGACCCAGCTTCCTCAGGGCCAGGTCTCAGAGTGACCAAAGCCGCTGGCAGAATCTGTCAGCCAGGGCTTCCTGATTAGAGCAGGTTAACAGCCCCAATCAAGGAACTCATTTTATGAGGTCCACCTGGCTGATCTCATTCCAATCACTGCAAATGTTTTTAATCCTATCCCTTTGAGTATAATAAACAACTCTGCCAAATGTTTAGGCTACAGTCCCATACAAGTTAATTAAACAAAACCATTTCTTGCTCCTTTAAATTTAATGTAATTAGTTTCATTTTATATAATCTGTGTAAAGTCATCTATTTTGTAAACTCAGACTTTTCCAAGTTTTTTGAAGCTTGTTAATGTATTGAGATCATGATGGTAAGAGATTTTCATGAAACAAAACCCAAATCAGTTTTTCTAAGTTATACAAATCAGTCCTGCAATATCACAGTCCCACTACATGAGCTGGTATCAATTCATATCTAATTTGTTAAAACCAGGAGTCAATTCACCATCAGAATACTTCACCAACTATTCCTTTCCCTGATTTGCAGGGTTTTTTCCTTCACTCTCTGCTTGTTTCCTCTCTACCAGATGGATTCCACACATGAAGAAAAGCGTTAAATGTCCATAAATATCTCTCCTAATTGTTAGTAAGAAAAAAAAACATGATTTGTGGCTCTCCTTTCATCAACTGATGCCCTGTCCTCTCCTTTTGCATTTTTGTTTTCTGACAGTGCCTTTCTAACTCGCTCTGAGATAGAGTCACAGGGTCATAGAGTCATACAGCACAGAAACAAACCTTTGGTCGAACTCATCCACCCAGATCAGACATCCCAATCTGATTTAGACCCATTTGCCAGCATTTGGCCCATTTCTGTCCAAACCCTTCCTATTCATATGGCTATCCTGATGCCTTTTAAATGGTATAATTTTACTACCCCTTCACCACTTCCTCTAGTAGCTCATTCCATACATGCACCACCCTCTGCATGGAAATGTTACCCCTCAGCTCCTTTCTTCAATCTTTCCTCTCTAACCATAAACCTACGGCCTCAGGTTTTGGATCCCCCATCTTAGGAAAATAACCATGGCTATTCACTTTATCCATGCCCCTCGTGATTTTATAAACCTGTTTAGAAGTGCATTAAATCTTTGAGATTAATTTCCAAAGCCCACCAAGAGTATTGGGAAAAGGTGATCAGGACTGAAAATGCTAAGCCTTAGCACAAAATTTGGCTTGAATGAGACCAGACCTTATCAGATCTCGCTCATTGGCACTTAGGTCTGTATGAAGGGGAGGAGAAGATTTCAGTTGCAATACACAGAGAGACTGAATAGCTTGAGTCCTAACCACAAAGCAATAAATCATAGCTTTTTAAAGTAAAAACAGAGGAATGGTACATTTGCCAACTAGGGTCTCCTGACTGCAGCATTAATTCCCCATCCCTACTTACCATTGAGAAGGTGAAGGTGAGTTACCTTCTTGAACCACTGCAATTCATGGGAGGGAGTGGATTAGGTACACTCACAGTCCTGTTAGGAAAGGATTTCCAGCATTTTGACCCAGATCATTAAAAAAAAATGGAAGCCACATGTAAAAGTGAAGAGAATGATTTGAAATAAAGAAATGTTAAAATAATGTGGAATATGGGAAAAGTGAAACAATATAATGATGTGTTCATGTGGGATTGATTGTGGGACTATGATCAACGTATGGTGAGGTTAGGATCACAGAGTTAACAGTTTATAATTGTTAATCATCTTTTAATTACACAATGATAGATTTTTACAGACTTCACACTTCTAATAAATAATTTATTTAAAAAATATTTGTTTATTCACATTAACCTGGCATATGTGTGTATACACGCACACATAAATTACACAAGTTTTACAAATTTATTGCTCTTTCCTCAGCAAAACTGTTTAAAAAAATAAATGGGAAGGAAGCTTTATTTTTCTACTCACATTGATTCAAATGATGAACTCCTGATTATTGTGTGTGTTACATTTTAAATTAGAACTAATAAAAAAAAACCTTATTCTAGTCATATATATCCTACACACAAACAAACCTCCCATTAACCCCAAGAAACTATTAGCATCAGAATAACTGACAGTTTGTCTAATCCTTTACATCTGTTTTCCTGGTACACTCATTCTCTTTTCTATGCTTTACCTTTTACAGTACATCTGCATCTCATCATTTTCTTTGATGTTCTTTTTAATTCTGTTTCAAGTGCATGTTTGTTTTTCTAATGCCTGCTTAATATCATACCCACTTAATCTAATAAATTAGTTGAGTGATTGGAGATGAGTAATCATAGCAGGGCATATTCTTGGAAATCAATAACCTTTCAAATGAAAGCATTTTCTTAAAGCTGTCATAAAGCACATGACATAATTTGGTTGAGAACAAATCTTTACAGACTGTAAGTCTATTAAAGTTCTGAAAGAAACAAATTGAATTAAAATTCAATGGAGAATGGAGTGCTAACATGCAAACTGAGTTAAATAACTTAATGGGCCCAAAAATAGCATGGGGTTTTTAAAAGTGTAAAAAAGAACAATATGGGACAGAAAACCTAGATATAGCTCTCTTGTCAAATGTAATGGCAAGACTGCTTATAAATTGTTTCAACCAATTTCCCACCTGATAGTCAGATTGGCAGGATGGCTCTCCATCAGAAAGGGCAACAGTCTTGGAGTGAGTGTAGACACAAAGGGGTTTGGGGACTGGGGGAGTTGGAATTCATCAGAGAGGTAAATTGGGTATTGAGATGGTAATGGTGGAGAAAATGAGATATTGTGGGAGAAGCCTGATATTGCAAGGTGTGACATTACACATTGGGGTTGGTTAATGGAGACAACTCATTGATAGGAGGAATCCCATTGCAGGGATTTTAAAAGCTACCTTGGTATGTCAGGGAGTCCTGGCCTACAAAAAAAAAATGAAATGAAGGCTTTACTTGATGATTTGGCCATTCTGATTCAACATTCCTGAGGCTTTGGAATCCAGTAGGAGAAAGTGGGGACTGCAGATGCTGGAGATCAGAGCTTAAAAATGTGTTGTTGGAAAAGCGCAGCAGGTCAGGCAGCATCAAAGGAACAGGAGAATCGGTGTTTCGGACATAAGCCCTTCCTGAAGAACGCCGATTCTCCTGTTCCTTTGATGCTGCCTGACCTGCTGCGCTTTTCCAGCAACACATTTTTAAGCTTTGGAATCCAGGCCTAGGTGTTAAAAATAAAAATTCAGTTAAAATGGAGGCACTCAGACTTTGGCGATCAACTTGGCTTGAGAGTAAACGTTTTTAAAACAGTATGCAGCTGCAATGGAGATGAATTGGGGTTGGCTTTCATACCATTTTCTGCATAAAAATATCCATGCTCATGTTTATGCCCCACACAAATCTCTTCCCACCTTCATCATTTAACTCATTAATACATCCTTATATTCCATTCTTCCATGTGTGTTTATCTATCTTCCCTTTGAAAACATCTGCTATCACCTCAGCAAGTTCTATGTTCTCCCTTAGTTAAAGTTCTCCCGCATTCCCTTTGGATCAGTTAATGCCTATTGTTTGCATCTAGAATAAAAGCAAAATATTGTGGAATTGGAAACTAAGGCACAGAATGCTGGAGCAACTCGGCAGGTCTGGTCGCATCAGTAGAGAGAGAAACAGAGTTAACTTTTCAAGTTGAGTCTTCTTCAGAGTTCAGGGGTTCTGAACTTTGACAAGAAACGTTTTCTCTTTCTTTCAGCTGTTAAGGAGCAGTTCTGAAGGAGATTTATATAACTTGGGAGATTTATAACCGTTTTTCTCTCTCCACAGATGCTGCCAGACCTGCTGATTTTCTGTGTTTGTTTCCATATTTCTGACTCCTGATTCAGATATCACTAGCAAGTAATCACATGCAAGTTAATGCTAAATTGCCCATAGTGTTAAGTGCATTAGTCAGGGGTAAATATAGGGTAGGGGAATGGGTCTGGGTGGGTCACTCTTCGGAGGGTCAGTGTGGACTTGTTGGGCCAAAGGGCCTGTTTCCATACTGTAGGGAATCTAATCTAATCTAGAAACATCTTTTTACCACTTCAAATCTTTTAATATGTTAGTCATGACACCAAAGGTAGTTACTTTCTTCTTAAACCATGGTATCTTTTGCATTCATCAGAGGGCAAAAAGAGACTCAGTTTAACATTTTACCTGAAAGACAGACCTCCAACAGTGCAGCATTCTTCCAGTATTGCACTGCAATACCAGACTAGATTTTCTGAGGTGAGACTGAAACTCACAATCTTTTAATGGAAAAGTGAGAGCTACTAGCTGAGCTATAGCTGACACTCATGAATTTGGTGTGAAGCTTGGATTTGACTCTAAATAACAAAAAAGCTGAAGAACTGTGGACGCTGCAAATCAGAAACAAAAGCAGAAATTGCTGGGAAAACTCAAGTCTGGCAGCACTTGTGGAGAGAAAGCAGAGTTAGTGTTTCGAGTCAAGTGATCCTTCTTCAACACAGGAAGCAATTTTCCAGCAATTTCTATTTTTTTTCAGGATTAGACATTTTCACTCATAAGCAATTAGCATTTCTGGAGTCTTAAAATAAAATAATGTCTGTCCTATCTTTATAATTTTGTATAACATCAGTAAATGTTCACCTCATTATTTTCTTGCATCAGATACTCTCATAAAATGTATCAGCTTGTAAGCATTCACTCTGTGTTTTACATTTCACACAGAGGTTTTCTTGACATAAGTGTAAATAAGATCAGCAATGAAAAGTTCAATATTATATTCCTTTTGCTATATGTTTACACTAAGTTCTGAATAAAGAATACACTTACCATGTCACAGATGTACCTCATGTTAAGGGTTATCAACATGTACACATGTTAAGGGTTATCAAAAGAGTAACACAAGCTTATAGCAACTAAAAGAGTATGGAAATATATTAATTAAATCTTAGTTGTTGTCAACAGAAATAAGAGTGTAACTTATCAGATGACTTATAAATAGTTGCTCAAAGTTGAATGTAACAACCATTCCAAATATAACTGATCCAATATCCTCATAACACCAACTGCACCATGGAAAAAAAGTTGGCAGCAATACAGAATTCTCAAGCTGCTGGAACTCTAGCTGAATGTGTGATCCAGGGAGACTGTTTGCCACACATAGCACATTCTAAATTTGAAGTATTGAAAGTGGTGAGGATGTTATCATCGCTTTATCTCACTTGCTTTAGGATCTTTAGTATTCAGGAATACATATTATAAGCATTGCACCTTCCCAACACTATCCCAGAATTTAGGATTGAATGAAGATAAATATGAGTAGCTCAGGCCTCTTTGTATTGCATCTTTGATCCATATTTGCATTCATTTCTGTACAAATAGGTTGCTGATTGATTTCATTTCACAATTTATATCAACGTATTAAAATCATGTCAAAAATGGTTAAACAAAAAGAACAAATTAATTAAAATAAAACATTGGGATTACAATTTAACATTCCTTAATTTTAATTAATCATGGATGGTACAGATATTATCCTAGAATCATGCAAAACTGTTTGACTGAGTTTAGACCTTTTGAACTGATATGCAGAATGAACAGGAAAGAGTTAAGATGTTTATTCAAATGTAAAAACAGTGGGTAGATTACCAACTCTATATGTTCATACTGTTAGAAGACAAAACATTCATTGAGGCTGGTTTTGTTTGTGAGTTTTACTGGCAAGACCATTCTTTACTATCCATTCCTATTTGACCTTGACAGCATGGTGAAGAGTTACTTTCTGGGAATCCATGTAATGTTGGCACACCCACAGACCTATTATGAAGGGAGTTCTTGAAGCTGGTGACAACGAAGAACTGAACATTATGCATTTCTGACTAAATGCAAGTTGTGTCAACTGTTGTGGAAGAATCCTTGGTGCAAGGCCTAGTGAATATTTTATCAAGCATGCCTCATTCACTACATACCCAGCCCCTATGGTGTCTCTCACACTCAATTCTCTCCTCATCTTACCAAAGTGTTAACGGAACAACTCGCCACTTATCGGATATCCACTGAAAGACAAGCATGCCTGGCCCCCAGAACTATGCTTAAAAACCAGCTGTGAACCAAGATAAGTTCTGGCATCCTGGAATTGCCCTGCTAAGTGGCAGGAAGTCATCCAGAGAACATCAGAGAAAGGGATGTTGTGCCACGTTTCTCAAAAAGGGTCCTGAAGGTTTTGGTGGGGAGGGGTTGGTATAATGAAGGGGTGTACTCTTCCTAGCGGAGCAACAGAGAAGTCTAATGCTAGACCATGGCAATCTGGTCTGAAGTTACCACCAAGGTCAATGTGATCTCAATGGTCTGGATGAATATTCAGGAGTGCCACAAGGTGATAGTGTTCAGTTCTTTTTTTGAAAAGTACATCACAAAGTCATTTAATTATCCAATTGAAACAAAGATCAATTAACAGGCATTACCCACTGGGGCAGTGCAACCATAAGAAAAGTGAAGGGAGATTTTAAGTCTCGTAGATATTTTTAATCAGTCTGGAGTAGGAGTGATTTGAATCCAGGCCTACTGAATTTTGCAATGCACTAGGACACCCAGACAATCTACATTTCAGAACTCTGTAGTCTCTCACCATTTGGTTAACATGTCTCCTGTAATTTTCTTGCCAAATCTATCTTCATGATTGCATCCTCAAAAAATCTAATAAATTTACTAAACAAGATTTCCCTTTAGTAAAACCATGTTGGATTGTTCTAATCACGCAGTGTTTTTCGAAATGTATTATTATGATTTACTTCATAACAAATTCCAACATTTTCTCAATATAAAGCTAGGTGGCTTGTTGTTCCCTGTTTACTCTTTCTCTCTTTTCTTGTAAAGTAGAAATCAATCTCTCTTTTATTGTGTTTGCCAAATTCTAATCTAATGGAACTATTCCCAAATCAAACAAATCTTGGAAAATCACAGCTAGGGCACCTATTATCTCTGCATTTGTCTTTTTTCATAACCCTAGAGTGTTGACCATTGGGTCTTGAGACTTTGTTAAATTTTAGTCCCTTAATTTTCTCTGATACTTTTTCAATGTTGATATTAATTTCCTTAATTTCCTCACTTGTTTCAGTCTTTTGCTTGCAGTCTATTTCTGGAATGAAATGTGCACGTACTTCAGTAAAGACAAACATAACATATTTGTTCTTTGCCTCTGCTATTTCCATGTTCCCTATATTTTCTCCTGCCTGTGCTCGTAAGGGACCAATTTTTACTATTACAATTTTTAGTTACACTCTTCCTTTTTATATAATTTTTTAAAAGCCCTTACAATCTGCTTTTATATTTCTGACTAGCTTACTCTCATACTGTACTTCTCTCCTTTATAACAACTTTTGGTAGTGTTTTGCTGATTTTGAAAATGCTCCCAATCCTTAAACTTGTTATTGTTTTTTGCAATATTATAAACTTCTTCTTATAATCTTCTTCCAATGTTAATGTGTGTCATTAATCATTTTAATGACATTCATATAAATTGTCTTGGTGAAGGGTGTGAATTCCTTTGCCTGGTACACAAGTTTGATATTTCGCTTTTATTGTGCTGGCTATTGAATATTTGGGGTCATTACATAGTAGACTGAATCCATTTTTTAAAAATTTGCTCATGGTATGTTGGCTGAGCCAACCTTCATTGCCTGTTCCCAGTTGGCCTTGAGGAGGTGGTTGTGAGGTGCCTTCTTGAACCGCTGCAGTCCAGGTATTATGGGTAGACACACAAAAACATTAGGGAGGGAATTCTAGGACTTTGATACGGAAATGCTGAAGGAATGGTAACATTTTTCCAAATCAGAACAGAGAGTATTTTGGAGGGAAACTTGCAGGTGGTGCTGTTCCAGGTGAGATATCATAGGCATGCACACCGGCACAGAAAATAACAGCCTTTTAAAAATATATTATAACCATACTTGTCACACTTCTAAGTGGTGACAAGTGCTTGTAGTTTGAAAATCAAAGCCAGTGTTATGAATAGCTATCAGAACATATGCCTCAAGAAGAGTTATCAGAATCAGCATAGCACTCAGAAGAGCATGTTCTACTTCAAAAACTCACCGCTTATTTAACCTATTGATTTATTATATGACATTGCTGTGTCTATATTTTACATTGCTATCTATAGAGCGTCTCATAGAGGGCATACCACAATACCAAAAAAACTCCTTCATTTGCACATTTTATTCATTTGGATAAAACAAAACAATCTTAAACATGTGCCTTTCCCCATACACTTGTACAAATATACCTACTAGCTCAGTGTCATTCATTCATCTGCAGATCTATACTGACACATACAAGGACACAGTTGGAATATCTACTGCTTCACATTTGCGAAATAAATTACATGGATCTATTTTGAAGGGAACAGAATGTAGATTTATTCCAACATCAGATACAGTTTCACATTCCTCTGCTGTCCAACAATTGGTTGAACCAATCCTAGATTGCACTGCATTAACACATTTAATGAAATATCAGATATCAGAGAGACTTGAGCATATTGGATATGTAAGGAGATTGTTCATTTGGGGGGGATGGTGAAATCCACAATTGTTAAGTTCCCTCAAGGCAGCCAAGACAAATTTACATCAAATAAAAACTGAAAGAACTGCGGATGCTGGAAATCAGAAAAAAAACCCCAGAAATTGCAGAAACACAGTTCAGAGAAAGTGTGACTTGGACCTGAAACATTAACTTTGATTTCTTTCCACAGATGCTGCCAGACCTGCTAAATTTTTCCAGCAATTGCTGTTTTAGTTTCTGATTTCCAGCATCTATAGTTCTTTCGGTATTTATTTAGCATTTAACTGACTGCCACATCACTTCCTTGCCCACTTTGAAGAAGTTCTGCAGATATCTCTGGCAGGTTTTCCATTCCAATCTTTTTTCTTGTTCACCGTCCTTAATTTCATCGTTGCTCCTGGAGTTTGACAAGATATCTGTGTGGGTTGCATGGGTTTCCTCATTTATGTCATTGAAAAAGTTTGTGCCGTCCACAGAGCTGTCACCCAGCAGCATTATCTGTTCCTGGGAAATCATAGCACTCTGTGCAGCTCACAGGGGATTTGGCAATATTTTCCAATTTCCCAAGGGATAACGATTACAAATATTCCATCGGACCCCTTATCTGGTCAGATGAAATATTGATGATCAGTATAAGAAAGCAGTGGAAATGGAGAAAATTTCAAATTTCTGATTATACAGCAGGCAGTAGAAGCATACCAATATTCAGTTTAGATGTATCTCTTTCTTGCAAGAATTATTTTCTCCAGGTTGCATTCTATTAAGCTAATATTGGGAACTGAGTCTTCCTGGCAATACTTTTTTCTGTTTCTGAGGCAATCTAATATGATTCGGTATTTTATTAAAGATTTTGGTTTTATTCATGCAAGGAATATGGGTGTTGCTGGCTGGGTCAGCATTTATTGCCTGTCCCTAGTTCCCGAGAGGAAGGAGTGGTGAGCTGCTTTTTTGAAGCACTGCAGTCCATTTGGTGTAGATACACCCACAGTGTTGTTAGAAAGGAAATTCCAGAATTTTGACCCCACAAATTTGAAGCAACAGTGGTAAATTTCAACAATTACCATGGTAAGTGGCTTGGAGGGGAACTTGCAGGTGATAACATTCCTATGTTGTCCTTTTCATTCTAGATGGTATGATCACAAATTTGGAAAGTGCTTTCTAAGGAACCTTGGTAAATTTCTGCAGTGCATTCGATAGGTGGTACACGCTGTTGCTAATATATGTTAGCAATATTGGAAGTAGATATGGTGCCAATGGATCAGGCTGCTTTGGCCCGGATAGTGTCAAGCCTCTTGAGTATTTTTGGAACTGCACCCATCCAGGCAAGTGGAGAGTATTCCAACATACCTGTGCCTTTTAGGTGGTGGGGTTAGGGAGGGTGTGTTACTTGCTGCAGGATTCCTCACCTCTGAACAGTTCATGCTGTCATTGTATTTACATGGCTACTCCAGTTCAGTTTCTGATCAATGGTAACCTCAGGATTTTGATAGTGGGTAATTCAGTGATGGTAATGCCATTGAATGTCATGGGACAATGATTAAATTCTTTCTAGCTGGAGAATGGTAATTGTTTGGTACTTTTTGGGCATGGACATTGCTTGTCATTTATCAGCCCAAACCTGGTATTGTCCAGATCTTGCTGTATTTGGAAATAGACTGTTTCAGGATCTGAGAAGTTATGAATGGTACTGAACATTGTGCAATGATCAGTGAACATCCCCACTTCAGACCTTATGATGAAGAACTGGTCATTGATGAAGCAACTGAAGATGTTTGTACCTAGGACACCATCCTGAGGAACTCCTGCAGAGGTGTCCTGGAACTGAGGTAGCTGGTGTTCAACAACTACAACTATTTTTTTGAGTGCAAAGTATGATTCCAATCAGTTGCGAGTTTTCCCCAGTTCCCATTGACTCAAATTTTGATAGGGCTCCTTGATGCCACACTCTATCAAATACAGCTTTGATGTTGGGGTTGTCACTGTTATGTCACCTCTGGTATTCAACTTATTGGGAGCTTATGAATGAAAACTGAGACATTGTCTGTCAGATTCTGTAGGTTGGTTTAGGGGAGCAGTCATGGAGTTGGCCACCACTTCCACTTTGAAAAGGATGGGCTCCAAGCTCTGTGCTATGTTGGAGCCAAACTCCTCCATGTTCCCTGACAATGACAAGAGGATTTGTGCATAGCAAATCAGCCAATGCACCAAGGATCTTGGTGGACACCATTGTTTTTCTGTATTTCACATTGTAAGGTTCTCAGGGAAGGTGATGGCCTAGTGGTATTTTCACTGGGTTGTTAATCCAGTAACCTGGGTAATGTTCTGGGGACCTGGATTCAAATCCTGCCACAGCAGATGGTGGTTTGTGAATTCAATATCAATCTGGAATGTTGTAGAACAGAGAGACCTAGGGTCTCAAGTACACGATTCTTTGAAATTTGCGTCACAGGTAGACAGAGTGGTCAATAAGACATTTAGCACACTTGCTCAGACCTTTGAGTATAGGAATTGGGACATCATGTTCAGGTTGTATAGGTTGTTGAAAAGACCATTTCTGGAGTATTGTGAGCAGTTCTGGTCACTCGGCTATTGACAAGATATTAAATTGGAGAGGGTTCAAAAAAGATTTGCCAGGATGTTGCCAGGAATAGAGGATTTGAGTTTCAAAGTGGGCTGCAGCTTTTTTCACTGGAGTATAGGAGTTTGAGGGGTGACCTTATAGAGGTTTATAAAATCATAAGGGGCACAGATCAGGTGAATAACAAAGGTCTTTCCCTAGGATGCAGGAGTTCAAAACTTGGAGGCATACTTTTAAGGTGAGAGCAGTAAGTTTTAAGAAGGACATGAAGGGCAAAGTTTTTACACAGAGATTGGTTAATGTGTGGAATGAACTGCCAGAGGAAGTGATGGATGCAGGTACAGTTGTAACATTTAAAAGATATTTGGATAAGTTCATAAATATGAAAGGTTTGGAGGGATATAGGCCACATGCAGGCAAGTGGGACTAGTTTAGCTTGGGAACATGGTTGGAGTGGATTAGTTGGACTGAAGGATCTGTTTCTATGCTGTATGACTCTATGACTTTATAACTGTACGATGACCATAAATCCACTGTCAACTGTCAGAAAAGTCCATCCAGTTAATTAATGTCTTTTATGGAAGGAAACTGCCATCCTTACCTGGTCTAGCCTACATATGACTCCAACCAACGGCAATGTGGTTGACTCTTAACTGCCCTGTGGGCAATTAGGGATGGGAAAACAATGCTAGCAACAGCCTCATGCCATAAATGAATTTTTAAAAACTTCCTTTGCAGCAAAATTCGAGGCTAGTACAGTTGCAACATTTAAAAGGCATTTGGATGTGTATATGAATACAAAGGGTTTAGAAGGATGTGGGCCAAGTGCTGGCAGATGGGACTAGATTGGGTTGGGATATCTGGTCAGCATGGATGGGTTGGACCGAAGGGTCTATTTCCGTGCTGTACGTCTCTATGACTCTATGACTCTATATATAACCATATTTCCCTAGGGAAGTGGCACACACACCACTTCTCCTTCAACTGGCTGCAGGCTACTTATTCTCAGTGAGTTACCATATGCAAATACCTCTTCAGTATTACATGTAATACTGTAAATTACGTGTAGTGCCTGTACCAGAATAGATGATTGTGATGGTGCTTCTCCATCAGGAAATTCATACAGCCCTCACCCTTCATGGTGAAGCTGCACTGCACTGGCCAGTGTAGAATTCAATTGTTCACTGGTTCAGTAGTTGATTATATTAATCTGTTAACGGGTCTTTGTGCTACTCATTAAACTGGGAATGGTACTGAGAGAAAAAAAATAAATTGAAAACTAGCAATAAGCTTGACAGGAGACATCTTAAAATTATTCAGTAAAACCTCCATTCAGACACAAAAAAACTGGCTATGCAACAGTTCAGAGTAGCCGAAATTGAAAATACAAAAATGGGAGTTAGGCTGAGGGAACACAAACATTCAGTCACTTCACTACCAATGTTCTGTAGCAGCCATTTTTACCATCTACAAGTAGACGTCATCTACACAATGTACTGCAGCAATTCACCAGAAATCCTGGGACAGCACCCACCAAACCCCACATGATCACTTCCATCTAAAAGAATAAGGACATCAGATACATGTAAGTTCCCCTCCAAGCCACTCACCACCCAGTACTGGAATCATCATTCCTTCAGTGTCACTGAGTCAAAATCTACATATCCCCAAGCATTTTTTTAAAAAAAATGCTTTGTTGCAGTAGTGAAAGCTCAGCTTGAGGCCCTGAGAGCCCATATTGTTGTTATGCAGGCTTGGTTTGCTGCCATTATAGCTGTAGATGCCTTCACTCAATGGAACATGTAGGTTGTCACTTAGTCCAGCTAAGTATCTCCCAACACACTGTTGATATCGCTGAAATGTTGGCCTAGGAGAGTGCAAGTGAATTCTTGGAGAACAAACTTGCTACCTTATTTCAGGATAACAAAATTTATTCCCCTATTACTGTCACTCTGCCACTCTCCTTGCTATTGATTCTCAACCCAGACTCCTGCAAAACATATAAAGATGCTGCAATCTGAAGCAGGGTTCCCAGGGTCAGATGTACTTGAAGCTGTTCTGCATCTCTATCTGTAGTCTTTCCCTGTAAATGTCAACAGCCTGCCACCAGTAATGCTGCAGCCATTCATGTTGTATTCCATAGGTTTGCCTGATCAGGTAAAGCCCTAAGGACAGGCAATAATGGAATACACAAAAGAATTGTTCAATTTTGTGTGCATTTTTAAAAATCTTCTTGGGCAATGTTCTTCTGGAATGTTTTTTTCTTTGATGTTGACTTATACTTCAGAATTTTGGCCAAGGGATGCAAAGTTGGTCCATAGCAGATGAATTAAAAGGTGGCAGACTATATGGAAACTATAATTGTAGAATGAGAGTTTATGTGAACTGTAATCTGGGTATACAGTCTTGGATAGCCTGCTGGAGAGAAGGATTCTCTCCCTCCACATCTCTTTTTCCTCCCTCACTTTGTCCCTTTCAATCCCCCTACATTATATTTTTCCTGTCCACTGCCAGCCCCCATTTTCACATTATGGTGCAGCCCAAGAGATGCACTCCATTACTGAAGCAGGCTTTCTCCTGACAGGCCAACCAACTCCTCAGACCTTCCCTGTCAAAGCACCATTTTCTCGAGCATCCAAAATCATTGTAACACTTCTCCAATAAAGCTCAGCACAATGCTTTCATTAACTCTTCTCCAGCAAAAGTCAGTCAATTTCATCTGAAAGTTAACTAATGTTGGTTATGTTGTGGGAGTGTGTGGTGTTATTCAGGATATCCCTTGTGTACATGTTCGGTTACGGATAACAGAGGCATTAACTGGATTTTTGTGGTTCACAATGTCAACATGCCAGTTAAATCAGTTCTGGGGGCCATTTGATGTGGCAATCTGTCACTCTGAATGTATATTCCTAGCACATGGACAGCACACACATGCCACCACCTGGTCAGTCAGAACATGCGATGTGGGTTGTGTCAGAAGTGGTTGATGCTATTTTGACCACAGTTTTCGAGTGTCGGACTTTGATAGCACAGGTACCAGCAATGCAGTACAGCTTGATTTCATAACCAAAGGTTTTAAGTGACTCAAATACGTACTTCTGTTGATGGAAAAAAAATGGTCCAAATGGCCAGATTGTTGGACATTTTTGTTCAAAGAGTTGTTCCCTTGAATTTGAATAGTCTGTAACTATCACATTGTCAATTGTGAAGACAAATCAAAGTGGCTTCACATGAAACACATTTTTTCTAAGATTTAGAAATACAGTACAGTCTTCAAAGTGTTAAAACATAAGTCTATTAATTTGTTGCTTTTCTTAGGGCACGCTGTCATTCCCCACCCCTCTGTGAAAAAGGCAGGTTCTGTTTGTGTAATCTGGCCCAACACATGGAAAGTGTGAATTTCCAGAAAATTAAAACTGCAGGTCAGAGTGAATGTGCAAGGAAATGGAGGTCAGAGATTTTCATGGCTTGGAGCTTGTGACGCATTCAAACTTCATTGGCTTTCTCTTCACAGAACATTAATATTTATAGCCAAGGGACTAGAAGGTCCTTTCCTCCAGCCAACAAGTGAACTCATCTCTCTAGAGGGACATAATGTGAATGGGCCCTGATTGTTAGCCAATGTGAGTACACATTATTAGTGTTAACGCCAGAGAGCACTCCAAAAATACTGCAAATGATGTGTCACTTGTCAGTGTCTTTGTTAATCTCTGTAACAAGCCTCTAACTGATCTGTAGTTTGAAAGCAATTTAATTTCAATTCATGTATAAGACTGCTTTTGCTTCACACTTTTTTTGCAGCTGCTTAAGGCATAGAGATGATCATGTAGCACTTTTTTTCATTTGTAGGGGTTTTTATAGAAGCAGGATTTGAAACAGGATTTGTGAACTGCAAATAGCTAGTAAGATCATCACATTCCATTGTTCCATCATGACTTCAGCATTTTGAGGCACATATTTTGCAGATGCATGTTCCAAGCCACCATTTGTATGCATGTGCTGTGTGTACATTTATAAACTCAAATATATAGATGGCCTGTGTGAAAAAAGAGTACAATGGTGACCACACCTCAAAAGGTATTTTGTGGGCTGTAAAATGCTTTGGAACATTGATATTGTGAAAGACCTGGTAGAAATACAAGTTCTTTTTTATATATGCACAGGGAAGAGTGCTTACAGGCATTCACAGACACATTTTATAAGCAGACATATTCTTATATATGTGCATTTTAAGCTAACAAAGAAGATTGATGAGGACAGAGCGGTAGACGTGATCTATATGGACTTCAGTAAGGCATTCAACAAGGTTCCCCATGGGAGACTGGTTAGCAAGGTTAGATCTCATGGAATACCGGGAAAACTAACCATTTGGATATAGAACTGGCTCAAAGCTAGAAGACAGAGGGTGATAGTGGAGTGTTGTTTTTCAAACTGGAGCCCTGAGACCAGTGGAGTGCCACAAGGATTGGTGCTAGGTCCATTACGTTTCGTCATTTACATAAATGATTTGGATGTGAGCATAAAAGGTGTAGTTAGTAAGTTTGCAGATGACACCAAAATTAGAGGTGTAGTGGACAGCGAAGAAGGTTATCTTAGATTACAACGGGATCTTGATCAGATTGGCCAATGGGCTTAGGAGTGGCAGATTGAGTTAGAACATAGAACATAGAACATAGAACAATACAGCACAGAACAGGCCCTTCGGCCCACGATGTTGTGCCGAACTTCTATCCTAGATTAAGCACCCATCCATGTACCTATCCAAATGCCGCTTAAAGGTCGCCAATGATTCTGACTCTACCACTCCCACGGGCAGCGCATTCCATGCCCCCACCACTCTCTGGGTAAAGAACCCCCCCCTGACATCTCCCCTATACCTTCCACCCTTTACCTTAAATTTATGTCCCCTTGTAACACTCTGTTGTACCCGGGGAAAAAGTTTCTGACTGTCTACTCTATCTATTCCTCTGATCATCTTATAAACATCTATCAAGTCACCCCTCATCCTTCGCCGTTCCAACGAGAAAAGGCCGAGAACTCTCAACCTATCCTCGTACGACCTACTCTCCATTCCAGGCAACATCCTGGTAAATCTTCTCTGCACCCTCTCCAAAGCTTCCACATCTTTCCTAAAGTGAGGCGACCAGAACTGCACACAGTACTCCAACTGTGGCCTAACCAAAGTCCTGTACAGCTGCAACATCACTTCACAACTCTTGAATTCAATCCCTCTGCTAATGAACGATAATACTCCATAAGCCTTCTTACAAACTCTATCCACCTGAGTGGCAACCTTCAAAGATCTATGTACATAGACCCCAAGATCCCTCTGTTCCTCCACCTGACTAAGAACCCTACCATTAACCCTGTATTCCGCATTCTTATTTGTTCTTCCAAAATGGACAACCTCACACTTGGCAGGGTTGAACTCCATCTGCCACTCCTCAGCCCAGCTCTGCATCATATCTAAGTCCCTCTGCAGCCGACAACAGCCCTCCTCACTGTCCACAACTCCACCTATCTTCGTATCATCTGCAAATTTACTGACCCACCCTTCGACTCCCTCATCTAAGTCATTAATAAAAATTACAAACAGCAGAGGACCCAGAACTGATCCCTGCGGAACTCCACTTGTAACTGGGCTCCAGGCTGAATATTTACCATCTACCACCACTCTCTGCCTTCGACCGGTTAGCCAGTTTTCTATCCAATTGGCCAAATTTCCCTCTATCCCATGCCTCCTGACTTTCCGCATAAGCCTACCATGGGGAACCTTATCAAATGCCTTACTAAAATCCATGTACACTACATCCACTGCTCTACCCTCATCCACATGCTTGGTCACCTCCTCGAAGAATTCAATAAGACTTGTAAGGCAAGACCTACTCTTCACAAATCCGTGCTGGCTGTCCCTAATCAAGCAGTGTCTTTCCAGATACTCGTAAATCCTATCCCTCAGTACCCTTTCCATTACTTTGCCTACCACAGAAGTAAGACTAACTGGCCTGTAATTCCCGGGGTTATCCCTATTCCCTTTTTTGAACAGGGGCACAACATTCGCTACTCTCCAGTCCCCTGGTACCAACCCCGTTGCCAGTGAAGACAAGAAGATCATTGCCAACGGTACTGCAATTTCCTCTCTTGCTTCCCACATAATCCTAGGATATATCCCGTCAGGCCCGGGGGACTTGTCTATCCTCAAGTTGTTCAAAATGTCCAACACATCTTCCTTCCTAACAGGTATCTCTTCTAGCTTATCAGTCCGTTTCACACTCTCCTCTTCAACAATACGGTCCCTCTCGTTCGTAAATACTGAAGAGAAGTACTTGTTCAAGACCTCTCCTATCTCTTCCGACTCAATACACAGTCTCCCACCACTGTCCTTGATCGGACCTACCCTCGTTCTCGTCATTCTCAGGTTTCTCACATACGCATAGAATGCCTTGGGGTTATCCTTGATCCTATCCGCCAAGGATTTTTCATGCCCTCTCTTAGCTCTCCTAATCCCTTTCTTCAGGTCCCTTCTGGCTATCCTGTATCCCTCCACTGCTCTGTCTGAACCCTGTTTCCTCAACCTTATGTAAGCCTCCTTCTTCCTCTTTACTAGACATTCAACCTCCCTCGTCAGCCAAGGCTCCCTCACACAACCATTTCTTTCCTGCCTGATCGGTACATACATATCAAGGGCACGTCGTATCTGCTCCTTGAAAAAGTTGCACATTTCCACCACATCCTTCCCTGACAGCCTATGCTCCCAACGTATGCTCCTCAAATCCTGTCTTACAGCATCGTAATTTCCCTTCCCCCAATTGTAAAAACTTCCTTGTTGTGCGCACCTATCTCTCTCCATAACCAAGGTGAAAGTCACAGAATTGTGGTCACCATCACCAAAATGTTCACCCACTAACAAGCCCACCACTTGTCCCGGTTCATTACCGAGTACCAAATCCAATATGGCCTCCCCTCTGGTTGGACAATCTACATACTGCGTTAGAAAAGCTTCCTGGACACACTGCACAAACACCGCCCCATCCAATCTACTTGATCTAAAGAGCTTCCAATCAATATTTGGGAAGTTGAAGTCGCCCATGACTACGACCCTGTGGCTTCTGCACCTTTCCAGAATCTGTTTCCCAATCTGTTTCTCCACATCTCTGCTGCTATTGGGGGGCCTATAATAAACACCCAACAAGGTGACTGCACCTTTCCTATTTCTGACTTCAGCCCATACTACCTCCAGAGGCAGATCCCCCTCAAACTTCCTTTCTGCAGCCGTTATACCATTTCTAATTAGCAATGCCACCCCCCCTCCTTTTTTACCACCCTCCCTAATCTTACTGAAACATCTGTAACCAGGAACCTCCAACAGCCATTCCTGTCCCTCATCTATCCATGTTTCCGTGATGGCCACAACATCGTAGTCCCAGGTACCGATCCACGCCTTAAGTTCACCCACCTTATTTCTGATACTCCTTGCATTGAAGTATACGCACTTGAGCCCATCTCTGTGTCCGCAAGTAGTCCCTGTCAGTGCTACCTTCTCCACAGCCTCCCTACAGTCTTGGACATCCTGACACACAGCTAGCTTACTTGCTGGACTACAAGTCCGGATCCCATCCCCCTGCCAAATTAGTTTAAACCCCCCCGAAGAGTGCTAGCAAACCTACCCCCCAGGATATTGGTGCCCTTCTGGTTCAGTTTGCTTTAGATAAATGGAAAAGCAAATCTTAGGAGGACTTATACACTAATGGTAAGGTCCTAGGGAGTGTTGCTGAACAAAGAGACCTTGGAGTGCAGGTTCATAGCTCCTTGAAAGTAGTCACGGGCAGATAGGATAGTGGAGAAGGCATTTGGTATGCTTTCCTTTATTGGTCAGAGTATTGAGTATATGAGTTGGTAGGTCATGTTGTAGCTGTACAGGACATTGATTAGGCCACTTTTGGAATATTGCGTGCAATTCTGGTCTCCTTCCTATTGGGAAGATATTGTGAAACTTGAAAGGATTCAGAAAAGATTTACAAGGATGTTACCAGAGGAAGTGGTGGAGGCTGGTACAATTGCACCATTTAAAAGGCATCTGGATGCATATATGATTGGAAGGGTTTCAAGGGATATGGGCCCAGTTCTGGCAAATGGGACTAGATTGGGTTGGGATATTTGGTCAGCATAGGTGAGTTGGACCGAAGGGTCTGTTTCTGTGTTGTGCATCTCCATGACTCAAAAGGGTGATTCTGTTTATTGTTTGTCCTGATTCTTTGAGTCAATCCAAAGCTAAAATTTAGTGGCAACCTCAATGTATGCCACAGAAATTGTAGTGATATTTAAAAAGGTCTTAGGTTACACAACTGCACAACTGTGGCTCACCCTTATGCACAGGACACTTTAACCTGGTGTCAACGGAGCTATTATTCAATACGCAATGGTGCTTATCAGCAAAGCCCACTGCTTACAACGATTTGATTGGCTTTCTACTGAATAATGTAATTTATCACCTTAATAAAGCCCACAGAGAGTGTTTTTAGATTACGTATATAATGTTGACATTATAATAATAATTGCTATTATTATTAGCATAATTCACATCATCTGTCAAATCTCTCTATTGCCACAGCTGCTGTTCTGCTGTCGGAGTCCTGATCCAGAAATTTTACATAGTACATGATGTCAGATCATTCATGATATCCAACAATTAAATGAAAATCTGCAGGTTCCCAATGAGGCTTTGCGTTCTCAGCTTTGGCTGCTGACTAACATTACCTTGAAAATTGAGCTTTTGAATTGAAGGCACCATTCTGTAATGGTCTAACTGGCATTTATTCAACATTGACTTCAACAGGGAAGATGATATCCAACAATTTGTCCTGCTCCTCTCACAACGGTCAAGAAGGCACAACAATGCCTCTTCTTCATTAAGATGCTAAGGAACTATGACATGTCCATCAGGACCCTCACCAACCTTTACAGATGCACCATAGAAAGCATTCTATCTGGGTGCATCATGGCCCAGTACTGTAAGAGACTGCAGAAAGTTATGAATACAGCCCAGACCATCACGCAAGCCAACTTCCCTTCCGCAGACTCTATCTCAACTTCTTGTTGCCACAGAAAGACAGCCACTATCATTAAAAACTCTTCCCACCCCAGTTACACTCTCTTCCAACCTCTTCCATTAGGCAGAAAATAAGGCTTAAACACACGAACCAAGAGCTTTCAGAACAGTTTCCTCCTCACTGTTATTAAATTGCTGAATGAACCTCTCTAATTTTATATCTAATGTTGATCTTGCTTTTATGCACAACCTCCTATGCAGGTATAACCTTGTATGCCTTGCTCTGTCTAAGTACCCTCTGATCTATTTGTCCTTGTATTGTATGATCTGCCTGTACTGCTTGCAAAACAAACCTTTTCACTGTACTTAGGTACATGTGACAACAATAAATCAAATCAAATCAAATCAAATTTCAACAAGGGAAACAACAGAATGTCACAGATGTCCTGGGAAATAACAGAATGGTGTATGTTACCGTGGAAGTTACTCTTTACATCATGAATCTGGTTTTGCAATGATGGTGTTCCAGTATGGTGTCATATACAACTGAGTGCCCAACAGATCAATGTGATGTTTCCAATGTGTGATTGAGAAGAGTTAACAGGCTTTTCATTATAGTGTGCTAATTTGTTTCTCTTTATCTAACTACAGCATTGGCTAGTAGTGAAGATAAAAAGAGAATCAAATGTGAAGTCTCTCCTTGTCAGTATGTAACATCTCCTTTGGCAAGTACTCATCTGTACCTCTTTATGATGACACATGGAAATTTGGTCCTCCAAGGCCCCACGCTAAGCTTGAGTTGGACTTATAGGAGGTTTGCCACCCATCATGCAGTAAGTATAGACCCACTGGCACATGGACACACCTGGCATTCGTGAACTAAACTTTCATCCATTGGTTAGTAGCTCCACTGTCATGTGGATACAGTAGAGTGGGAGCTAAGGGAGTATACTCCAGCAAAAAATCTGAAACAGAATCTAAAGACAAACTGATATCTAGATGTATCATCCTTCCAGCAATCCCCGCAATCAAGCCAGTGTCAAACATAGTTTTTTCCACTCCTTTGGAATACAAGCAATACATCTAAGGAAATAAGCTGGCATAAACTGGTGCAACACACTGTCTCTGCTGGTGGGAGGGGTAGTCATTGCTCACCCCAAGTCAGACAGCCTAACAGCCAGCAGGATGATGACATAGAAACATAGAAAATAGGAGCAGGTGTGAGCTATTTGGCTCTGTGAACCTGCTCTGCATTTATTATGATCATGGCTGCTCATCCAACTCAATACTCTGTTCCTGCTTTTCCCCTGTATAAAAACAAAGACAAAGAAAAATTACAGTCCAGGAACAGGCCCTTTGGCCCTCCAAGCCTGAGCTGATCCAAATCCACTGTCTTAACCTATTGCCCAATTCCTAAGCATCTGTATCCCTCTGTTCCCCACCTACTCATGCATCTGTCCAGATGCACCTTAAATGAATCTACCGTGCCTGCCTTGACCTCTGCTGGCAACGCGTTCCAGGTACCTACCACCCTTTGTGTAAAGTCCTTTCTGCATGTATCCCCCTTAAACTTTTCACCTCTCACCTTGAATACATTATTGAATCTCTCACCCTGGGAGAAAACTTATCTCTATCTACCCTGTCTATACTCTTCATGATTTTGTAGACCTCAATCAGGTCCCTCCTCAATTTCTTTTTTTTAAATGAAAACAATCCTAACCTACTCAACCTCTCTTCATAGCTAGCTCCTTCTATACCAGGCAACATCCTCATAAACCTTCTCTGCACCCTTGCTAAAGCATCCACATCCTTTTGATAATGTAGCGACCAGAACTGTACACAATATTCTAAATGTGACCGAAACAAAGTCTTGTACAATTTTAACATGACCCATCAGCTCTTATACTCAATACCCCATCTGGTGAAGGCAAGCATACCATATGCCTTCTTGACCACTCTATCCACCTGTGCAGCCATCTTCAGGTATAATGGACCTGAACTACCAGATCTCTCTGCTCATCAACTATTCCCAAGGCTCTTCCATTTACAGTATAGTTTGCTCTAGAATTAGGCTTTGCAAAATGCATTACCTCACATTTGCCTGGATTGAACTCATCTGCCACTTCTTTGCCCAACTCTCCAGTTGGGCAAAGAAGTGGCATATTCTCCTGTATTCTTTGACAGTCTACTATGCTTTCTGCTACGCCACCAATCTTCATGTCATCTGCAAACTTACTGTTCAGACCAACAGTGCCCTCTTTCAGATCATTTATGTATATCACAAACAACAGTGGCCCCAGCACTGACCCCTGTAGAACACCACTGGTCACTTTTTTCCATTTTGAGAAACTCCCCTCAACTACTACTCTCTGTCTCCTGCTGCTCAACCAGTTCTTTATCCACCTAGCTAGAACATCCTGCACACCATGTGACTTCACTTTCTCTATTAGTTTACCATGGGAAACTTTATCAAATGTCTTATTAAAGTCCATGTATATGACATCTACAGCCCTTCTTTCATCTATCAACTTGGTCACTTCCTCAAAGAACTCTATGAAGTTGGTAAGGCACGATCTCCCCCACACAAAACCATTTGCCTATCACTGATAAGCCCATTCTTTTCCAAATATAAATAGATTTTATCCCTCAGTACCTTCTACAGACCAGTGAGCCTGATGTCAGGATATTTCAGGTAACTACAGATTAGTGAGATGTCAGGCTCACTAATCTGTAGTTACCTGAAATATCCCTAGTACCCTTCTTATATTGAGGGACAACATGAGCAACCCTCCAGTCCTCTGGCACCTCACCTGTGTTTAAGGATGCTACAAAGATATCTGTCAGAACCCCTGCTATTTCCTCTCTCATCTCCCTTAGCAACCTGGGATAGATCCCATCCAGGGCTGGGGATTTGTCCACCTTAATATCCTTTAGCCTACCGAATATATCTTCCCTCCTTACATCAATGTGATCCAGAGTAAACAAACTTCTATCTCTAATCTCAATATTCATCATGTCCCTCTCTTCAGTGAACACTGATACAAAGTAATCATTGTGAATCTCACCCATTTTCTCAGGTTCAAAACACAACCTTCCTTCCTTATCTTTTAGTGGACCAACTCTAGTTTCTCTAGTTACCCTTTTGCTTCTTATATAAGAATAAAAGGACTTGGATTCTCCTTAATTCTACTCACTAAAGTTACTTCATGACCCCTTTTAGCCTGCTTGATTCCTCATTTAAGTTTGGTCCTACTATCCTGGTATTTCTCCAAGGCCCGTTCTGTTCTTAGCTCCCTGGACGTTATGAATGCTTCCTTTTTCCTCTTGGCTAGTTGCATGATTTCTCCTGTCATCCACTGTTCATGAATCCTTTGATTCCTTTAGTCCTAAGTTCTACCTTCAGTATCTTCTTTTGCTTAATCTCTTTGTGGTAGTGAATTCCACAAGCTCACCGCTGTATAGGTGAAGAAATTTCTCCTCATCTCAATCCTAAATGCTTTACCCATAGATTATGACTTCTGATTCTGGACTCCTGTATCTGCATCTATCCTGTCTAGGCCTTTTAAAACCTTCTAGTTTTTAATGAGATTTCCCTTCAATCTTGTGATCAATCATGGTCATCTGCTTCAATTGACACAGAATCTCTACTTAGCAAGTTGATGGAATTCATCGCACCAGGCAATAAATCAAACCAAAGTAAAGACATAAGATGGGCATCATTTTGATTGGCAAACTGGAACATCATGGCCACACACATGGAATTGACAGCTAGTCAATAACACATGAAAAATGGCTGTGATCACCATGGAATTTAATAGGCTGAACATGACATAGTTTCCAACCAGACTTATCAGTCTTCACAAAAACAGAAAGTAAGATATTGCACTTTAATTTGTCAGGGAAAGACTTCAAAGGAAGCGCTTGAGGAAGCAAGGTGCAGACTTTACTGTAAGGAACCTGCTACTCTTGATGATAGAATATCTCACAAATGGTTCAGAATGTGTTTGTTCCATCTGTCTCTCAGTAAAACAGGGCAAGTTAACTTAATGAGTATTCATGCTGCAATGTTGTGCTCCACTACAGGAGCAAAAGACCAATTTTATGCAGAGATTAATAACACTATCAGCAGAATCCCCAAGTCAGAACATCTGTTCCTAATAGGGGATTTCAACATAAGAGGGGTCATGGACCATGAATGAGAAAACCCTCTGCATACACTAACAACCACCAGAAGTAAAGTCGAACAGACCAGCAGACAACGCACCATTAACTATTTGTTACAAGGTTGCCAGAATATTGTTTCACCAGGGAATGCTAGAAGCATGAATGAAGAGCTCAACAAGGCAACAGGTCCATCAGCAAAGAGAACAGCTTCATTGAAAGCAAAGGCAGGGAGTGCATCAACAACTGCAATAAACTGTTGGACGGAAGTGTGGGACACTATGTGGACTTGTATTCTAGGGAGAACACTGTTATATAGCAAGTTCTCAGACTACAGAGAGCCTGCCTGATGTGGCACAACTGTCGATGGAACCCAGAGTGGAGGAATTTAGCGAAACTATTGACTCACTTGCAATTGACAAAGCTTTAAATGCAGACAATCTACTATTTGAATCCATCAAGCATGAGAAGCAAATACTCCTGCAACATCTGCACAAAACTTTCTGTCTCTGCCAATGCCCCAGGATATCTGTAATTGAAAGATTTTGTCATCCTTAACCTTGTGACTTGAAATCATAGACAAAAGTATGCCAAATGCTCATCAGAGAGTGATGTTGTATGGGTGATATCACATTAATATTCCATATCGAGGAACACATTGAACTGCAAATGGACAGTTCTCTCACATCTAAGAAGAGTTTTCTTTAAACATTAGCATCTGGAAAATGTATGTCATGGTCAATGATGTTGCTAAATGACCAAGCATCAGGTTCAGCAATAATCCTGAAGGTTATTAATAGCTTCACACACCTAGGCTCCATAATCATCAGCAACTTCACGAAGATATTGATACACGTGTTGGAAAATCTGCAACTATTAGATCCAGTTAGGGAAATATAGTGTGGGACAACAGTAACCAAACTGTGAGTGGACCAAGCCAAGTGTGTCACCCAACAGTACACAATAGGCAAAATACATTCCAACAAGAAAGCTATACAATGTCAATATGGTATCCTTTGTCTTTGTGTAATGGCATACTGTGAAATGCAAACAGATAATAAATAAAATTATAAATAAATAATAAATACAAGCGATTTACCTTCCATTTGATTCCTCAAAGTTACTTAATTGACTTCTACTAAAATCATTTTAAAAATTAAAAATGAACATCTACTTGTTGATTTGACTGATAACGCCATGATATCATTGAGCCTTGTGAGATGGACACAAAGGAACTTATAACTGGTACTGAGTCAGGAAGAATTTTACACATTGGTTTGATCTCACCATGATGTCATCCCATTTTCCAGTGTCCGGGTATCCAGGTCAAAATCTTTCATGGTATTTGTGCTCTTCATTGGGAGCCCAACATTGCAGGAGAGCCACTGCAGCACCAGTACTGGGGAAGGAGGAAGCTATTTTGATGGGATGGACTCCACCTGAAACATGCTGTGACTAGAGTCCGAATGAATCATACGACTAGGACTGTAGGTAGAGCTTTTAACTAAATAGTGGGGAAAGTGTGTTCAGTTGCATGGAAAATTATATAATCGTACTTAAAGGAGGAGATTATGAGTGCAGGTTATTGATCATGTTGATTGTTACCAACAAATAAAAGGAAGGGACAGAATGTGTGAATGTCGCATTGCATCAAGGGCAGCATGGTGGCTCAGTGGTTAGCACTGCTGCCTCACAGCACCAGGTACCTGGGTTTGATTCTAGCCTCAGGTGACTGCCTGTGTGGAGTATGCACATTCTCCTCACACCTGCGTGGGTTTCCTCCGGGTGCTACAGTTTCCTCTCACAATCCAAAGATGTGCAGGTTAGGTGAATTGGCTGAGCTAAATTAGTCAGGGGTACATGTAGAATCTTGGAGTAGGGGAATGGATCTGGGTGGTTCACTGTTTGGAGGGTTGGTGTGGACTTATTGAGCCAAATGGTCTGTTTCCACACTGTAAGGATTCTGTGAAGCCATGGCAGACATTTAAGGAGGTAATTTATGACTCTCAGCAAAAAATATATCCCAGTGAGGAGGAAAGATTTTGAGACAAACAAACCAGGGCTAACTGAGGAAGTCAAAAAGAAAAGTCAGTGATAGTCCTGAAGCATGGGATAAGTTCAAAATCAAGCAAAGGAGAACTAAAAAGGTAATGAAGACAGAGAAAATAAACCAGAAGGGTAAACTAGCGTGAAATATAAGAACTGATAATAAGAACTTCTTTAAATACATAAAAAGGAAAGAGAAAGGTCAGAGTAGACATATACCCCTTAGAAAATGAATCTATGGAGATAGTTATGAGGAAGAAGGAAAGGGCAGAGGAGTTATACAGATATTTTGCATCAGTGTTTCCAGTGGAAGATATTTCAACCATTCCATTCATCTAAAGAACACAGGGAAGGAATACCAGCACTAGAGAAGTAGTATTAAACAAACTAATGGGACAAAAAGCAGATCAGTCTCCTGGCCCTGACAGTTTGCATCCTAGGACTGTAAAGGAAGTAGCTACAGAGTGAATGATGCATTAGTTGTAATTTTCCAAAATTCCATGGGTTCATGAGAAGTGCCAGAGGATTGGAAAACTCATACCTTATTTAAAAAGATAGGGAGGCAAAAAAAGCAGTAACTAAAGGATGATTTGCCTAATATCCATTGTTGGAAAAATGTTGAAATCAGTTCTTGAGGAAGCAATAGAAATACGTTTGGAAAATCATTGCCTAATCGAGCAAAGTCAGCACAGCTTCAGGAAAAGAAACACTTTCCTGACTAATGCATTCGAGTAAGTCTGTAAGTTTTCTCGCTGAGCTTGAAGGTTTGTTTTCAGATGTTTCGTCACTATACTAGGTAACATCATCAGTGAGACTCTCTGGTGAAGCGCTGGTGGTATGTCCCGCCTCTCTATTTATAGGTCTTGGTTTCTTAAGGTGGGGGATGTCATTTCTGGTTCTTTTTTTCAAGGGAAGATAGGTAGGATCTAAGTCAATGTGTTTATTGATGGGGTTCTGGTTAGAATGCCATGACTCTAAGAATTTTAATGCGTGTCTTTGTTTCACCTGTCTTGCTGTACTTTTCCAGCAACACACTTTTCAACTCTAATCCTCAGTGTTGTTTTATGAGCAAAAGTTAAACAGTTTGGGACTCTATTCATTAGAATTTAGTAGAATAAAAGTTGATCCCAGTTAAACATACAGGATTAGAGTCATAGAGTCATAGAGATGTACAGCATGGAAACAGATCCTTCGGTCCAACCTGTCCATGCCGACCAGATATCCCAACCCAATCTAGTCCCACCTGCCAGCACCCGGCCCATATCCCTCCAAACCCTTCCAATTCAAATACCCCCAAATGCCTCTTAAGTGTTGTAATTGTACCAGCCTCCGCCACATCCTCTGGCAGCTCATTCCATACACGTACCACCCTCTGTGTGAAAAAGTTGCCCCGTAGGTCTCTTTTATATCTTTCCCCTCTCACCCTAAACCTATGCCCTCTAGTTCTGGACTCCCCGACACCAGGGAAAAAACTTTGTCTATTTACCCTATCCGTGCCCCTCATAATTTTGTAAACCTCTGTAAGGCCATGCATCAGCCTCCAACGCTCCAGAGAAAACAGCCTCAGCCTGTTCAGCCTCTCCCTGTAGCTTAGAACCTCCAACCCTGGCAACATCCTTGTAAATCTTTTCTGAACCCTTTCAAGTTTCACAACATCTTTCCGATAGGAAGGAGACCAGAATTGCACGCAATATTCCAATAGTGGCCTAACCAATGTCCTGTACACCCGCAACATGACCTCCCAACTCCTGTACTCAATACTCTGACCAATAAAGGAAAGCATACCAAACGCCTTCTTCACTATCCTATCTACCTGTGACTCCACTTTCAAGGAGCTATGAACCTGCACTCCAAGGTCTCTTTGTTCAGCAACACTCCCTAGGACCTTACCATTAAGTGTATAAGTCCTGCTAAGATTTGCTTTCCCAAAATGCAGCACCTCGCATTTATCTGAATTAAACCCCATCTGCCACTTCTCAGCCCATTGGTCCATCTGGTCCAGATCCTGCTGTACTCTGAGGTAACCTTCTTCACTGTCCACTACACCTCCAATTTTGGTGTCATCTGCAAACTTACTAACTGTACCTCTTATACTTGTGGGGCTTGACAGAGTAAATGCTAAGAGGATGTTTCCTCTCATGGAAGAGTCTAGGACCAGAGGACATAGTCTCAGAAATAAGGGGCACCAATTTAAGTCTGAGATTTTTTTTTTCTCTCAGAGGATTGTGAGTCTTTGGAGGTCTTTGTCACAGAGAGCTGTGATGACCGAGACCTCATGTATATTTAAGACTGAGATAGATATAGTCTTAATCAGTAAGGGAATCAAGGATTACTGAGAGAGGGCTGGAAAATGGATGTGAGGGATGTCACATTAGCCAAGATCCTAGAGATTGACAGAGCAGGCTTGAGGGACTGAACAGCTTACTCCTGTTCCTGTTTCTCATGGCCTTATGAGAGAGAAATATTGTGCTGTTGCAGCATTTCCCTTCCCACTGATGCTAAAAGGAACTGCTTAATAGTGGAAAGGCTAATAAGAGTTTAAGGCCCAGAAGAAGACAACTAGTTTGAGGCCAGATGCAAATAATCGTTTTTTTCAGAGGAGTGGAATAGCTGAAACAAACAAAAATTGGTAAAATACTGATTAGAATTCATCGATTCCTTTTTCACTCACACCACCAGAGTGTTACTTCAGCCTCTTCTTTTCTAGCCTTCCTTTCAATCAACAGGGCGGAGGTGGAACAGAGAGAAAGAAATCTACCAGAGTCCCAAAGTTCCCTATTTCTTTTGTCACCATCTATGTGCAGTGAGCAGGACAATGGACGGGCACTTATTCTTGGTAACAGTGAGGGGTGAGGAAAGTTTCACTTGGCAGGAGGCTTTCCTTGCCTATTTTACTTAATTCACCCCCTTGAGACCCTGTACTTATTGGCAGCAATGCAGAGCAAATTCTTCCTCTGTCTCTTTAAGACTCAAATCTATTTCAGTTATTTTTATAGCCAAGTTTGCCAAACCCCCAAATTATTGCAATTTGCTATTTAGTAGTTGATTGCTTTGTTCCTCCAGCCACAGACAGATTCATTTAAACCAATTTTCTTAATAATGTTCATTATTGTTGATCCAACAGATGAATTACCTCTGATTCAATTTCATGAATCACCTTCTTCCAGCATTAACACTGCTCACAAAGCAAACGTCTCTGACATATAGCTGGCACACAACTTTCCATTGCAAACACTAATTAAATATATTAAGTATATTCAAGGCTAATATAGACAGATTTTTAATCAGTAGGGGGATCAAGAGTTATGGGGAAAGGCAAGAAAGTAGAGCTGAAGGTTATGAAATCAGTCATGATGTAATTGAATGGCAGAGCAGCCCCAATGGGCTGAATGGCCTACTTCTCTGACTATGTTTTGTGGTCTTATGATCTCATTTAATTCCCATTGTTGCCTACTACTGATGCACACATTTGATTCAATTGGCAAGTGGTACTATTTGTGAGTTCATGGAGATCTTGCTTCTGAGCATGTGCAAAAGTAGCCGTTTTATAGAGACATCAGACCATGAACTGGAGCCTGGGTCTGTTTGGCTCCAGGTAAGTTGTTCTCTCTTACCATGTTCTGTATGTAGTTATGTTAAAGTCTGTTATTGCTGAGGCTGGTACAATTACAATATTTAAAAGCCATCTGGATGGGTATATGAATAGGAAGGGTTTAAAGGGATACGGCAAAAGTGAGGACTGCAGATGCTGGAGCTTAGAGTTGAGAGTGTGGTGCTGGAAAAGCACAGCAGGTCAGGCAGCATTTGAGGAGCAGGAGAATCAGCATTTCGGGCAAAAGCCCTTCATCAGGAATCAGGATATGGGCCAAGTGCTGGCAAATGGGACTGGATTAATTTAGGGTATCTGGTTGGTACGGACGTGTTGGACTGAAGGGTCTATTTCCGTGCTGTACAGCTCTATGACTGTATGACACTGTGCTCACTCACAAGAGTGTAGATCTTACATTACTACATCACGACAATGGTCACTGGACCTATGGAACAAGTAGTCACAAAAGCCAGAAGTGAAACCCAATGACAGGAATGTATTACAGAAGAAAACAAGGAGGTCAGTGATCCAAACCCAGGCTGAGGAAAAGTCATGAGTTAAAGCTCAGGTGCCAGTGCGTAATGGACTTCAAAGTCTCATCCAGACAATGAACCACAAAATAGGAAAGCCCACACAGTATCTGAAGCAGCATTGAAGAGGCTGAAGGCAGAGTATAGAATAAGCAACAGAAAAATATCAATCAGCCACAATTGGTAAAACTCTACAGAAATGAAAAGTATGAATGGAGATGGAGAAGAAATTATTAGATTACTTACAGTGTGGAAACAGGCCTTTCAGCCCAACAAGTCCACACCGACCCTCCGAAGAGCAACCCACACAGACCCATTTCCCTACACCTAACATTACGGGCAATTTTAGCATGGCCAATTCACCTAACCTGCACATCTTTGGACTGTGGGAGGAAACCCACACAGACACAGGGAGAATGTGCAAACACCACATAAACAATTGCCTGAGGTGGGAATTGAACCCAGGTCTCTGGTACTGTGAGGCAGCAGTGCAAACCACTGTACTGTCCATAAATGCATACTCTGAAAATACACTGAAGGCAAACATTCAAAGAAACAGGGCATGAAGTAGCTCAACTGGCAGGAACTCAATCTCATTTATTGAGGGTCGTGTGTGCAAAGAGAGAGACCACAGTACAACTGCAGCAACAGCATAAAACATTAAATTCAGATTACACCAGTCTGCAGGAGTCCCAGGAGCAACAGATGCAGAGGGACAGGATGAACTCTTCCTGTGGAATACAACAAGCCCGGGACAGGTTTTCGACTTCCCTGATGGTATAGTTATGATGGATGAATTCGGGTCCACAGATATTAAGGTAAGTGACACCAAAATGAGTTTCAGAATGGATAGCAGAGCAGACATATCAATCCTTTTGAATGCTATGTCATGGATTGAGGCTAACAATCCTCAGATCATCTTTAGTTCAACTTTAGGATTAGGAATGATTAGAATCAGAGTGAGGTGCAAAATGCATTCCACGCTTTGTTACAATGTAAGGGGGATTACAGAAGCCTTATATGATATTGCACATTATTATTGTTCTTTATTGAGTAGAGCTGTTCAGATAGCTTTAACCTTCTCCAGTTAACAAACACCAAAGATATTTACCTCCGTGCACCTGGAATCACCTGCAATACAGCCACTCCAGCATTAACATTACAGGAAGGCTGTGCAGAACTTTATCTTCTCTTAAAACAGAAGTTGAGAATGGTGGAAAGAAAGGCACTTAAGAAGGAAGTGACCTGCTCCCAGAGGGCATTCTGGACCTTAAGGATATAGTCACGGAGAAGGAATCCAACCCTCGCACTGGAGTATGAGACCATAAACTTTCTTATTCCTTTGCATTCAGGTGGCTCTGTTCCTATGAACCGAGGAAAGTTGTCTACGTATTTCAGAGAATCTATGAAGGAGGTGCAGGAACAGCAGCTGCAGCTATAGTAAGGTGCTATGCTTCTTAGAGCAGCACCCTGGATCATTGCTGGGAAGTGAAAACAAAGCCCTGTGCTAGTTCGGTTCCCAATGAAACAAATGAAGGTTCAAACATTTCTACAGCCAATAAAGTGATCATAGAATCTAAAATATGATGTAGGGACTGCTGGGTGCCTGGAGAAATTAAGGCTCTAGTCAAGAAAAAAAAGGAGCCATATGTCAGGTATACATAACTGGATTGAGTGAATCCCTAGAGGAGTATAAGGACAATAGGCCTATATGTAAGAGGAAAATCAGGAGGGCAAAAAAGGGACATAAGATAGTTTTGGCAAAAGAGTAACTAGGGAGAGAGTAGGGTGCCTTAAAGATCAAAGTGGCTATCTATGTGTGGAACCACTGGAGATGGGTGAGGTACTAAATGAATATCTTGCATCAATACAGACCATCGAGTAAGAAATGGAAGCTCGGTAACTTGGCAAAATAAACAGCAATGTCTTGAAAAGAATTCACATTACAGAAGAAGAAGTGCCAGATATCTTAAAACATATAAAGGTAAATAAGTTCCCCGGACCTAAGCAGGTGTTTGCTAGAACTTAGTGGAAAGCTAGGGACGATATTGTTGGGTGCCTTGCTGAGATATTTGTATCATTGATAGCTGCAAGTTAAGTTCTGGAAGACTGGAGGTTGGCTGATGTGGTGCCGTTATATTAGAAAGGCTATAGGGAAAACCTATAGACCACGGCAGTGGTGTGTAAGTTGTTAAAGGAGATTTTGAGGGACAGGAAATGCAAATACTGTTTAGGGACGGTTAACGTGCCTTTGTGCATTGGAATCATGTCTCACTAACTTGATTGAGTTTTTTTGACAAGGTGATAAAGAAGATTGATGAAGGCAAGTAGACATTGTCTATATGGACTTAGCAAAGTGTTAACAAAGTAGACTGGTCAGTAAGTTTAGATCAAATGGGATTGTGGGGAGTTAATCAATTGGTTAAAAAAATGGCTTGAAGAAAGGAGACTGAGGGTTGAGGTAGTTGGTTGTTTTCCTGACTGGAGGCCTGTGACCAGCGCTGTGTCACAAGGATCTGTTCTGGGTTGTCTGTTATTTGTCATTTATGTAAATAATTTAGATATAAATATAGAAGATATGGTTAGCAACTTTGCAGATGACACCAAAATAGATAGTGTAGTCGACAGTGCAGAAGATTATCTCAGAGTACAGTGAGACCTTGATCAGGTGGGCCAATGGTCCTCAGACTGGCAGATGAAGTTTAATTTATATGCATGTGAGATATTACATTTTGAAAAGGCAAACTCGGGCAGGACTTATACAGGCCCCTGGAGAATATTGCCAAACAAAGAGATCTATGGGGTGCAGGTTCATAGTTCATTGAAAGTGGAGTGACAGGTAGACAAGGTGATGAAGAAGGCATTTGGCATTTTTGCATTCATTGATCATAACACTAAGTATTGGAGTTGGGATGTCATGTTGTGGCTGTACAGGACATTGGTGACACCACATTTAGAATACTGCATACAATTCTGATCACCCTTCTGTCGGAAGGATGTTGTTAAACTTAAGATAGTGCAGAAAAGATTTAGAAGGATGCTGTTGGAACTGGAGGGTTTGAGTTATAAGGAGAGGTTGAATAGCTGGGCATTTTTCCCTGGAGCATCAGAGGCTGACCTTATAGATGTTTATGAAATCATGAGGGGCATGAGGGTGGATAGCCAAGGTTTTTTTTTCTGGGGTGGGGGAGTCCAAACTAGATGGCATAGATTTAAGATGAGAGGGGAAAGATTTTAAAAGGACATGAGGGGGTAACGTTTCACGCAGAGGGTGATACATTTGTGGAATGAGCTGCCAGAGGAAGTGGTAAATGCAGGTACAGTTACAACATTTAAAAGCCATTTAGACAGTTACATGAATAGCAAAGGTATTGGGCCAGGTGCAGGCAAGTAGGCAAATTGGGCCAAAGGGTCTGTTTCCTTGCTGTATCATTCTATGACTCTATGACCACTTGAGCACCTAGCTTATTGTCAGTTAGCTTATATGCCAATTCATCTAGTTCCTGCTTAGAGAATCAATTAACCTGAGTCTTAGGTCCATCCAAAACTACCATTACGATTTCATAATTATCTAAAAGGGAATTTGATTAAACCAGCAGTAGAACATAGAACGTAGAACAAAACAGCACAGAACAGGCCCTTCGGCCCTTGATGTTGCGCCAACCTGTGAACTCATCTAAGCTCCTCCCCCTACATTTATCCCATCATCATCCATGTGCTTATCCAAGGATTGGATAAATCTCCCTAATGTGGCTGAGTTAACTACATTGGCAGGCAGGGCATTCCACTCCCTTACCACTCTCTGAGTAAAGAACCTGCCTCCGACATCTGTCTTAAATCTATCATCCCTCAATTTGTAGTTATGCCCCCTCATACACATTGACATCATCATCCTAGGAAAAAGACTTTCATTGTCTACCCCATCTAATCCTCTGATAATTTTGTTTGTCTCTATCAAATCTCCTTTTCACCTTCTTCTTTCCAATGAGAACAGATACAAGCCCCTTAACCTTCCCTCCAGATCAGGCAACATCTTGGTAAATCTCCTCTGCACCTTTTCCAATGCTTCCACATCCTTCCTGTAATGGGGTGACCAAAACTGTACACAATATACAAGTGCAGCCGCACTAGTGTTTTGTTTAGTTGCAACATGACATTACAGCTCCAGAACTCAATTCCTCTACTAATAAAACCTAACACACCATATGGCTTCTTAACAGCACTATCAACCTGCGTAGCAGCCTTCAGAGATCTATGTACATGGACTCAAGGCCCCTCTGCACATCACACTACCAAGAATCTTTCCATTGACTCAGTATTCTGCCTTCCTGTTTCTCTTCCCAATGTGAATCACCTCACATTTAGCTGCATTGAACTCCATTTGCCACCTCTCAATCCAAGTCTGCAGTTTATCCAAGTCCCCCTGTAACCTGCAACATTCTTCCACACTATCCACTACTCCATCGACTTTAGTGTCATCTGCAAACTTACTAATCCATCCACCTATGCCTGCGGCTAAGTCATTTATAAAAATGATAAACAGCAGTGGTCCCAAAACAGATCCTTGTGGCACACCGCTAGTAATTGGACTCCAAGCTGAATATTTTCTATCAACTTCCACTCGCTGCCTTCTTTCAGAAAGCCAGTTTCTAATCCAAACTGCTAAATCACCCTCAATCCCATGCCTCTGCATTTTCTCCAACAGCCTACCATATGGAACCTTATCAAAGGTTTTACTGAAGGCCATGTACACCACGTCAACTGCCCTACCCTCATCCACATGTTTGGTCACCTTCTCAAAAAACTAAAGAGATTTGTGAGACATGATCTGCCCTTGACAAAACCAAATCAAATTGTTGCTTGATGGATGATTATAAATCCTATCTCTTATAATCCTTTCCAAAACCTTTCCTACAACAGACATAAGGCTCACTGGTTTATAATTACCTGGGTAATCTCTACTGCCCTTGAACAAGGGCACAACATTTGCAATCCTCCAGTCCTCTGGTACTAAATCTGTAGAAAATAATGACTCAAAGATCAAAGCGAAAGGCTCCACCATCTCCTCCCTAGCTTCCAAGAGAATCCTTGGATAAATCCCATCCAGCTCAGGGGACTTGTCTACTTTCACTCCTTCCAGAATTGATAACATCTCTTCCTTACTAACGTCGATCCTTTCTAGTCAAATATCTCTTATCTCATTCTTCTCCGCTACAATATTTTCCTTTTCCTGAGTGAAAACTGATGAGAAATATTCATTTAGCACCTCTCTGATCTGCACAGGGTCCACAGACAACTTGCCACTTCTGTTTTTGTCTGGCCCTATTCCTACTCTAGTCACCCTTTTATTCCTCAAATACCTATGGAAAGCTTAAGGATTCTCCTTCATTCTACCTGCTAAAAACTGCTTATGTCCTCTCTTTGATCTTCTTAACTCTCTCTTTAAATCCTTCCTAGCTAATCTGTAACTGTCCATCGCCTCATCTGAACCATCTCGTTTCATTGTCCCATTAACCTCCTTCTTCCGCTTAACAAGAGATGCAATTTCTGTAGTAAACCACGGTTCCCTTACCTTATCACATCCTCCCTGCCTGACCAGGACATACCTATCATGGACACGCAACATCTGTTCCTTAAACCAGCTCCACATTTCGATTGTCCCCATCCACTGCATTTTGCTACCCCATTCTATGCATCCTAAGTCTTGCCGAATAGCATTATAATTCCCCTTGCCCCATCGATAACTCTCGCCCTGTGGCGCGTACCTATCCCTTTGCATTGCTAAACTAAACATAACTGAATTATGATCACTCTCTCCAAAGTGCTCACCCACCACTAAATCAATTACCAAGCACCAGATCCAGTGTTGTCTCCCCTCTTGTTGGCCTTTGACATACTGTGTCAGAAATACATCTTGCACACATTAAACAAAGATTGCTCCATCCAACAGACTAGAGTTATAGCATTTCCAGTCAATGTTGGGGAAGTTAAAGTCCCCCACAATGACTACCCTGTTCCTTTCACTCCTACCCAGAATCAGTTTGCCAATCCTCTCCTCCACCTCCCTGGAACTCTGTGGAGGCCTGTAAAAATCTCCCTGCAGTGTGACCTCTCTTCTCCTGTTTCTAACCTCAGCCCGTACCACCTCAGTAGACAAGTTCTCATCAAAAGTTCTTTCAGCCACCGTTATACTATCCTTAACTAACAAGGCCACATTCCCTCTCTTTTACCACCTTGCCTGTTCTTAAAGAAAGATCTAAACCCTGGAACCTGCAACATCCATTCCTGACCCTGCTCTATCCATGTCTCCGAAATGGCCACAACATCAAAGTCCCAGGTGTCTATTCATGCTGCAAGCTCACCTACCTTATTTCGGATACTCCTGGCATTGAAATAGATGATGTTGATATTTGCATATTCATTACTGATTAGTAATATGAGATCTACAAACAGCAACAAGCTTCATTGAACGTGGTACATATGGGAGGAGAGAACATCTTAGTTGGAGTCCCTACTGACCCAGGGTCCAGTTTCCTCTAATCTGACATCATTATGATAATGGCTGCTTTCACACATGGTCAGTGGCTATATGGAGAAAAAATGGATAACCCCTTCTATATTTCCCTCCATGTGCTTTTATGGTTTTTTTTTACCATTAACATTCAACCATAGACATTTACTGCTTTTACTCCACTCCTCCTCTCTATCCGTCCACCAGCACATGTTCCTTTTGCTTAAGGAACTAATCTCGAACAGCATTCCCTGTTCTCTTAGGGGATGTATAGGACATATGTTCTCTCTTATCTTCACTTTAAAGGGTCCTCTGCTCTTCTTTTGATGTAAATTGAGCACTAAGGTGGTGAGATATTGGGAAGTTTTAGTCTGATTGTTCAGTAGGGGTACAGATAGTTTTAATTTCCATTTCTCTGACTTTAATTTCCATTTCTCTGAGTTTATAAAGTTGTGCTTGAGGAAATAATGTGATTAGATGCTCAGGAAAAAAAATGAAATTGAGAGGGGGGTAAAACGACCCTTGAAAGTGGTTGTTTTATTCTGTGTATTATCTGCGATCTGAAGTATGTCACATGTGAATAAGCATTGCCTTTGTTGCAGAGGGTACTTCATCATTGCCAGAACTGGGGATGCCGTTTCCTTTGTTTAATCGACTTTATCGCTACTGGTGCATCCATAAGCTGCTGCTTGCTTTTGCCATGGTTCCAATTAAATCCTCAGCATGAAGTAAAAGTATGAGTCATTTTTGAACTTTTTTTATCAATTGGACAATATCTCATTACTCATTGCTGTTGACTAGATAGCACAGAAGTGAGATGTGGTTTAATAGAGAAAGCGATAGCTACTTCAAGCAATGTTAGTGTGCCATTGCATTTCTATTGGGTGGTAAATTGCCATCTGAACCTTTTCTGTTAAGTGTTAGCAGGTATTGTAACTGGAAAGGGAGCACATCAAAATACAATACGGTTGTTACTAATAGCCACACATAGTCAATTCCATGAGTGAGCGCTGATTTAGGAAATCTAGTTCATTCATCCATCTGAGGTCAGTAGTAGCATCTTTACTGCTTGATCACCTGAGATCAGCTCAGATCTGGAATCGAATTTAGCACCATGACCTAACTGTTCATTGGATAAATTCCCCAGGTCATCCAAGAAATCAGATTCTTACTTTTAATCAGAGAGCATAAAGTGAAATTCGACACTTTAACAGAATAATAACTGAGCTTTGATTACATATATTTTCCAAGAAAACTAAGAATTGTAAGACAGCTTATGAACCAGAAGACTAAAAGGAGAGCAAGAAAAATACCTTATCAGAAAGAGAAGTAGGGTTGCTCTAAGACATAAGTATTACTGATTGAGAACATCACCTGGCAAAATACTTTTTTTTGAAATAATGAAAAATGAAGAATTAAGGATCTTGATCACATGAGCCAATGGGCTGAGAAGTGGTAGATGGAGTTTAATTCAGATAAATGTGAGGTGCTGCATTTTGGGAAAGCAAATCCTTGCAGGACTTATACACTTAATGGTAAGGTCCTAGGGAGTGTTGCTGAACAAAGAGACCTTGGAGTGCAGGTTCATAGCTCCTTGAAAGTGGAATCGCAGGTAGATAGGAGAGTGAAGAAGGCATTTGGTATGCTTTCCTTTATTGGTCAGAGTATTGAGTACAGGTGTCGGGAGGTCATGTTGCAGCTGTACAGGACATTGGTTAGGCCATTGTTGGAATATTGCATGAAATTCTGGTGTCCTTCCTTTTGGAAAGATGTTGTGAAACTTGAAAAGGTTTAGAAAAGATTCACAAGGATGTTGCTGTTTTCCCTGAAGCATCGGAGGCTGAGGGGTGACCTTATAGAGGTTTACAAAATTATGAGGAGCATGAATATGATAAATAGACAAATCTTTTCCTTGGGGTGGGGGAGTCCAGAAGTAGAGGGCATAGGTTTAGGGTGAGAGGGGAAGGATATAAAAGAGACGTAAGGGGCAACTTTTTCACGCAAAGAGTGGTACGTGTATGGAATGAGCTGAAAGAGGATGTGGTGGAGGCTGGTACAATTGCAACATTTAAAAGGTATTTGAATGGGTATATGAATAGGAAGGGTTTGGAGGGATATGGGCCGGGTGCTGGCGGATGGGACTAGATTGGGTTGGGATATCTGTTTGGTATGGACGGGTTGGACAAAGGGTCTGTTTCTAGGCTGTACATCTCTGTGACTCTATCACCCTAAGTAATTCGAAAAGACATTTTCCTCACCAAATATGAAGATTAAGTTCTGTTGCCGAAAAAGAACATTAGTTTCATATAAAGACTTCTGTTATATGGAAACAGAAAAGAATGCAATGTTTGTGAATAATTAAATGAATTGGTGCATAACTGTATGTGAGAAGAAGCATTGTTCGTTTCTTACCAAATTGCATTTCCTTGTGAAGCTGCAAGAGACAATCTCAAAGCAAGAGTCGCTTTGAGCAAATTTATTGTGTGCATATTGTAGATCAAATTAGTCAATTTTTTTTTAATCTTTGAGACCACACAGCCAAGGCATATTGACAGGACAGCAATCATATGATAACTCTCTATGTAGTGTTTTGGTTACTGTCCCCTTATGAACCCGCTGTGTATCATTTTAGCATAGTAAACCTATTTTAAATACTGTAAGTGATTTAACAACATTAATAAGAAGTCTCCAAAGGAGTTTTAGTCATATGTGTAAAGTAATAGGAGAAAGTGAGGACTGTAGATGCTGGAGATCAGAGCTGAAAATGTGTTGCTGGAAAAGCGCAGCAGGTCAGGCAGCATCCAAGGAGCAGGAGAATCGACGTTTCGGGCATAAGCCTGAAGAAGGGCTCATGCCCAAAACGTCGATTCTCCTGCTCCTTGAATGCTGCCTGACCTGCTGCGCTTTTCCAGCAACATATTTTTCAGCTGTGTAAAGTAATACAGTATCAGTAAACAACACTTGCTTCTAGAATTTCTAATGTCATAAAGATAAAGTCCAGTAAATCTTCATATAAATATTTCGTCTTATCACCTTGTCTACTTGTATACTGGTTGAGGCAGCAAATTCTAGGAATTTAGATGTGAAGTGCATTTCTTATCAATCAAATGTATTGGCAAAAGCCAGAGAGTGGCTGGTGAAATTTACAAGATTCTATAACATGAAATTTAAGAAGATGTTGAAGTGCTGCTAAACAAGATGATTAAACCAAAGGCCAGAGATTAACATAATACCAGAATGACTGAATATCTTTTACTCCTATTTCTGCTCTGATTGGGCTTTGAAACTAACAGTATGATCAAACATCTAAAATATAGTATGACCACAATACAGAGTTCCAGGTGGTCAACTTCTGATCAGCTGCAACAGTGTTTTGTCAAGTTTATCATCATTTAAATGTAAATTCTCACAAACCATGATAATAATTGTAGTAAGACAAAGATGTTAGTGTAGCCACCCGTTATCTAAGCATCTCTTTACTATTACCCATCTGTTGAGGTGATCAAAGTATAATTTAAAAATTGGCGGCTTTCTATTGGGCTTCAGACAAAGTAACTCGTAATTACATTCAGACCTGACATCAAATTTTGTGAATATTACCAAGAAGCAAGCACATCTTGGCAGGCCATTCTGGCTGACATCATTGCTCAATTCATGTAACACTCAGATTCTTTCTTATGTGCAATGATGATGGATTATAACAAAATAATGCCACATTCTTTCGAAGATACCACACCTGTCACTTCCACCTTGTTCCACCTCCAGACAAGAAATATTAGATCCCTTCACTGTGTAAACCACTCTTACAAATAGCATTTTGTGCCTGAATATGCTGTGGGAATGTTTTAGATATTCATGTCTGTTAGAATTATTAAATTTTGTCTGACTTCATCATATATAAACAATAAGATCAATTTTCACATTCAGAGTTCATTATAAGCACAAAAATGAAGGAATTGCAAGCAAGTACGCTGACTAATTGGAAGATCAGGCCACTGTAACATTCAACAGCAAAGCTGCCAACATGTTCCAAAGACTGATAAGCAGATTGCTGTTTTAAGTGGAGATAAGAGAGCTGTTCTGCATTCTCTACAACAGAGGAGGCTGGGTTGAGCTATCGAGGAGGGAAGTAATAGCAAAACACAGGGCAGACACAGTTAATGTCGCTGTTTGATCTTGAATAAATCAATTGGATTTTTCAAATTTTCCTTAAAGTGAATTTTATTCTGGTCATTTTCTGCTCTGTCTTGTGGTCAAGTCCAATATGCATATGCATCAAAATGGCATTGAGGTGCTAGTGAGATCAAAGGATCCCAATATTCATTTCACACTGAAGTTCCTGCCTGTTTCTAATGGGACCAAAATCAAAGTTAACCCAAAAATGACAAAGTTAAAAATCACACAACACCAGTCCATGTAAGATTCAGTTAACTCATTTTTTTAGATTAGAATTGTCTAAACATTATGGCACAGACAACAGTACACAGGAGGTGAACACCTTCAACACATTATCTGGACTGACTCCAGTTGTTAAAGTTAACCTGAGAATGTAACTTTTAAAAAAGCCTTTGTGTATTACATATGAAAGAAGTGAAACTAACATGGTCATTCTAACAGATGAGAGACTTAACTAACAATCAAGGTATAGTTTCAGTTACATCACACTGTAAACTTTTGCTATAAATTCTGTGTCTTATAATTGTGTACTCCACAACCACCTGATGAAGGAGCAGCTCTCTGAAAGCTAGTGCTTCCAATTAAACCTGTTGGACTGCAACCTGGTGTTGTATGATTTTTAACTTTGTACACCCCAGTCCAACATCGGCATTTCCAAACCAAAAATGACAACATGTGTTTATTGTAGTTATTTTCATTTGCTACTGTTATATTCTCACTGAAGAATAGGTAGGTAGGTGCAGAGAGACCAAGATAAGAGTCAATGATTTGTAAAGATGTTCATTTTAAATAAATACAAAAAAGGTTCTGATCTTATAATAGAGATGGTGAGACACTATTTCTATGTCAGGAAACCTCATAGAAGGGGCTTCTATAGATAACCACATAGATAAAGAAGAGATCCCTCATTAGGAACATTGATTTCAATGAGAGGATTTGAATATCACTTTTTGCTTCAGTTTCCCAATAACAACTGGCTGGATTCAGACGCTGGAGATTACAGTCAAGATTAGCGTGGTGCTGGAAAAGCACAGCAGGTCAGGCAGCATCCAAGGATCAGGAAAATCGACTTTTCGGGCAGGAGCCTTTCCTGATGAAGGGCTCTTGCCCAAAATGTCGATTTTCCTGCTCCTCGGATGCTGCCGGACCTGCTGTGCTTTTCCAGCACCACTCTAAACTGGATTCAGATGTTAGTTGGCTGTTGGTCAATGTTGTGTAGACTACATGCTTCAGATTTTTCTCTAGAAATGTTTGTGGCATCTTTGCTGCACAAAGGTTTTGGTTGAAGTTTGTCATGATCTCAAGTATCAGCTATGTAAGTTATGCAGAAAAGATAAGCTTCATAAAGAAGAAATTTTAAGATCACAGTGACAAAATGCTAAAATGTCACAGAAACCAGGTTGTAACTTAAGAAGCTCGCAAGTTAGAAGGGAAGTCAAGAAAATCAAAAGAGTAATAGAACTCTGAAACAAATTAGCAAAGAGGTAATTGAAATAGACAGTATGAATAAATTCAAGAGAGGGATTGCTGCAATTCTGAAGAGAAGGGATTTGGAGATATGACACAAGTGACTGGTCAATCAGAAACACTAATCTGTTGCTCATTAATATGTTTTGATTTGCAATTACAAAAGATATAATAAAACTAAGATATCAAAATCTCTCTAAGAGATCGATAAAAATTCTGCACACCAGCATTGTTACTCTCTACTATATATTTTATGATAGTTGGAAAGTACAAAACAACCTACGTAACATTTATTCAAATGACTAACAGTGGGAGGTTGGGAAAACCAGCAAGTCAAATTCCTAAGTACCAACAAATTGAAATCCTTTTTTCAGATTGGCTACAGGGTCATTGGTCAATTTTATACCAATGCAGATCCTGCACAGTCAATGTCATTGACAAATGCATGAGAATGGAAATGTCAGATACAACTGGAAATCAGGATTTCAGTTGTCTCATCAAAGTGGCTTTCTGTGCAAAGTTATCAACCCTCCAACCCCCACAATGTCAGTTTCACACTTTGTGTGTATCTCCTGCACAGTGGTTAGAATAGGTCTTTTTGCTTACCTGGTACATTTAAGAATTTATAGAAATAATCACAAAATGTACAACGATTGCAGTGTCAGTTTATATTTCATTGCTTTCTGTTTATAAACTAGACAATGATAATTAAAGAAATAAATCAGCAAAATGCTTAATTTAAAAAAAATACTAACTGCACTACATATAAAAAGGCATTCTGGTATAATGCAACAGCTGCATTCCTCTGCAACCTCACACCATGGCAAACCACTGTAGAAAATCGAGCCGTAGAAGATAGCTATAGAAAATCACCATACCCATTCAGTAGAAAGTTCACATTATCCAACAGTGCCCACAATTCATCAATCGCGTTATAGCCAATTTGCTTTAACAAAACACGCGTTATACCAGAACAGCCTGTATCTGATTGGCCTGAATGATCTGAAAAAATCTATCTGCCTGAACAAGGCTATATTTACATATGTTAGACCCACATCACTTCCCACGCTCTTCTTTAAAATATTCATTTATTTATTATCACAGTAAATAATGCCTAGAGTCTGTATTTATTATTTATTTGCAAGACCACTAAATAAAGAATATTTGTGTATTAGCATTCTACAATATGGTAATAGAGATAAATGGCAGACTTCAATGGCAATACTGATAGTGATCAGTAAATTTCCTGGCTGTTTATCTGTCAATAATTTTGTTTCCATATGCTAAATATTTAAATGTTGAAAAAATGGAAAGTGAGTTACCAACACTTTGAAAAAGATCTTCACAACGATGCCCAAATGGCAACAATGATGTGATGATCATCAAATGCATAAGGTCAATGAGTGGGTGTTCCTTATGTTGTAGTTAATATCATAAATGGAAGACTTTGAAGAAAGAAGGCACCTTTCCCTACAGGCTGAAGGGAGCCATTAGAAGCATTGGTTTGTGTAAATGTCCAGATGATTCAAGCCAGCAAAAGCTGATGATGGACATTTCAGATAACTATAACTCGCAGTTCCTGTGAAAATGACTTGGCACTGGAGAACAGAATTAGGCTCATGTGAGAAATAATTAGCTGATGTCAGCTGGAGGATCAGAAGAAAGATTCATGTTTCTATGGTAACCATTCCTGCAATGACTGGGGTCCTTTACAACACAAATGCCTGGCTGAAATTGGATTTTATTAGCTCTTCAATTTTAAGTAAACATTGTTAGAGGCATAAAGTCATACAGCACAGAAGAGTCCCTTTAGCTTATGTAGTATGTACTATCTACACTAGTCCTACTTTCCAGCACTTGGCCTATTACCTGGAATGTTATGACACTTCAACTGCTCATCCAAGTACTGTTTAAAGGTTGTGAGGTTTCCCATCTTGTCCACCCTCCCAGGCAATGCATTCCAGATGACCACCAGCCTTTAGGTGTAAACATTCCTCCTAAACTCCCGTGTAAACCTCCTGCCCTTCATCTTAAAATGATGTCGTCCTCTTTAACTTCAACCAATTGCATCAGCTGCTCATTATCCAGATTCTGGATTAGTGGTGCTGGAAGAGCACAGCAGTTCAGGCAGCACCCAAGGAGCTTCGAAATTGACATTTTGGGCAAAAGCCCTTCATCAGGAATCCCTGTCCATGTCCCTCATAAACTTATACATCTCTATTGGGTCCCCGTCAACCTTCTCTGCTCTACAGAAAACAATCCGAGTGTAACTAATCTCTCTTCATAGCTAAAATGTTCCACCCCATGCAACATGCTGGTGAATATCCTCTGCACTCCTTCCAATGCAAGCACATGCTTCTTAGAGCATGACAAATGGAATTGGACACAGTGCTCCAGCTGTAGATTAACCAATGTTTTGTACAGCTTCAATATGACCTCCTTTTCTTATAAACTATCCCTTGATTGGTAAAAGTAAATGTCACATGTGCTTTTTTAGCCACCCTATTAACCTGCCCTGCTGTGTTCAGGGAACTCTGGACCGGCACCCCAAACTCATCCTGTTCCTCTGAACCTCCTTGCGTCCTAGTATTCAATGAGTACTCCCATAACTTGTTACTTCTTGTTACTTCTCATTGCTGCAACATGCCCACAGTAGGTCTCCCCATTACATACGTATTTCGATGTAAGTCTGACTGAGATTGACTGATGTATTTTGCCAAAATAATTTTTTGATTGTCAGAAAATCGTGTATTTGAGAACATTGAAAGCACTTGAGTTTTAATCCCCTTTTAAACAATCTTGGACCTAAGGACATGTGGCTATGTTATAAATGATATAAAAGTGCTGAACACTGTGTTCCTCTCTTTTGTCTATAACAATGATAATACTCCCACTTATATTTTAATAGGTATATTATATGCTCAATTTAACATCTGACGGAACATAGAGAAGGTGGGAAGCAGCAGATCAAATCCCATCAAAGTTCCTGCGACATTCTTGCTGGAGTTAAATCTTGGAACCAATGGAACTCCTGCAGAAATTCTAGGCTTCGGTGTCTGTAAATTTTCCCATGAATCACATATTCTTCCCATACTCCTTAATCTATTTTAATACATTGTCCCTTTAAACACAAAAGATTGGGATAACCGAGAGGAAGGGTATTCTGGTTGGGTGAGATGAAATACGTTTGGAGAAAGCTGAAATACTTGTATTCTCACTGACCTTAAAGAATTTGGTTGAATCATCTACCAAGTTAAAGTCCTATGCAGTTTTAAGTAAAAGTGAGAACAGACATTGGAACCTCGCAAAATTGTAAGGAAACTTAGGAAAGCGGTAGTGAATATCTGCACTTGGATGAGCACGGTAATGTTTATTTCTTCATCAATGGGCATTAAGAGTTGATTCCTTTTACATTTCCAACAATAATTCAAATACTCTCAATGTTGTCTTTTGGAATTGTACCAACTTGTACTCTTAATGGCAACGTAACCCTGTCTTCCTGGGTACTGCGTGACATAAGGGGAAAATGATAAGAGTTATTTACGACGTACATGCTCAACCGTAGAGGTGCTTAACAGCCAACAACAGACCAGAGAGGCACACAAAAAAACTTAAAAGGGCCATGCACTGTAAAGCAACTAGCTGTACACATTTGAATTTTAAAGGTAACATTTGTTATTAGGCCCCTTTAAAATACAGAGAAATAACATGTGCATGAGAAAGCAAATTGATGCACAACTAGATAATAGGATTTTCTAATGCACATCACAATGGCTTTTTCTGTAAAATTATTGAGTGTTCCATGTGCAACCCTTATGCATCTTTCTGTACAGTGGGTAGAGTAGGACTGGATGCCCGTCTGGTGTATTCAAATAAATTATACAAATGCTCACAAACTGTATGAGCAAAGGATGTGTCAATAACTTCTATTTCCTCTTTTTTTTCTCTGTCTATGTATTCATATAGTGCTGTTTAAAGAGAAAAATGCACAAAATACATTCATTTAACTCTTTATAATTATTCAAATTACATAGTAGTGAAAGTCTATGTCCTTGATGATGATTGTGTTTTTTAAAATATATATGTATATAATTTATGATTTTGAACTGTTGACTTGTTTATTGTTCAATAAAAAATCCAGAGTCTGGATTATTTATTTACAAGGCTATTAAATCTGCAACACCTCTGTATTAGTATTCTGCCATGTAAAGTGGCAAGCTTAGACAGTGATAGCGCCTTTGATTGATAACTTTCCTGACAGTTTCTGCACATTTTATTCTGCTTCATTCTGCTAACCAGCGAGGCATTGGCAAAATGATTACACTGAGTACCTGACACCTTAAATTTAACTTTATTGAGATGTTCAGATGGAAAAAGACACTTGTTCATCAAAGGGTTAAGGTTGATCAAGGGATGGGGGAGTGGCAGTCAATATCAGGGATGGAGGATTTAGAAGAAATCAGACCCCTCTCCCCAGACACATGCAGCTGTCTTTTCCCCTATAATTTTTCCCTGTCAGGCATTTAGACTATAATTAGCCCGAAGACCTTGGTGACACTGCACAAGTGTGAGTGTGTCTACAAGGCCTGTCACCCAGAGCCTTAAGCCTATCTTACTGATTGACAGGTTCATATGGAGAGACCTTTATGGCTGTTGGGGGCCATTGGAAACACGAGTTTGAGTAAATATGTCCAGATGGTATAAGCCAGCTAGTGGCAAGCACTGATGACGGACATTTCAGATAACTATAATTCGCAGATCCTGTGGAAATGACTTGGCATTGGAGAACAGAATTAGGCTCAAGTGAGAAATAATTAGCTGATGTCAGCTGGAGGATCAGAAGAATGATTCAGACTTCTATGGTAACCTTTCCTGCAATGACTGGGGGTTTGACAATACAAATCGCTGGCTGAAATTGGAATTCACTGGCTCTTCAATTACTTTAAATAAAGATTTCTACCTCAAAATATCTGGGATAGAACTCCATTGATAATATGCAGACTTTAGATACAAGTCTGACTGAAATGTGCTGATGCATTACATCAAAATAGTCTTTTGAATTTCAGAGGAGTAAGTCTTTTAAACATTTTATCTTTTAAATCGCCTTTCCGTAGCGTTGAACATAAGGAACAAATAAGCATTTTTTTACACTCAATGTGGCTATAGCATAAATAGCATCAAGTATGTTGCATAATATATGCCAGTAGTTCATAAATAATGATATTAGTCTCATGTATATTTTTGTTGATGTACTGTGTGCTCAATGTTATTTCTGGAGGAACATAGTTGAGATTTATGGAGTGGAGGGAAAGCAGCAGGAAGATCCCAGCTACATTCTTGTTGGAGTTAAGTCTGGAGCTCCTGCAGTAACTGCAAGCTTCAGTATTCACAAATTACAGCCAGAATTGCCCCATGGATCACGTATCTTTCTTGTACTCCATAATTTATTTTGACAGATATTTCCACTTTAAACCTGCAAAATTGGGAGAATTGATAGGAAGTACTTACTGATAGGAAAAGACTGAATAATATGAACGGAAGCCACTGTGGAGCACTATAGCTGGTCTGAGCCAGTTTGTCCAGGCTGTTATTAGCTCTCAATTCAACATAGTTCTATGTACAGGAAACAGATTCCATAATAAGATGAGCAAAGTTTAACTATTTTAGAGAAAAACTGAAGATATTCAATATCTGTTTTTGAATAAAGCTGGTGAATTTAATTAACTCATTCCTACCAACTCACTAATGTGCTTTGCAGTTGGTCATTGTTGGTTCCGTTTGATTTCATCTGGATTCAAAAATATGTTGTCTCATATATACATTGTGTTTGTCCTAACTTTAAAACTCTCACTTATCAATGGCTAACTGGAACAAAATGCTGTCAGTAATGCTGAAGTTAATATTTTCCAATGACATTGAAATACATCTCAAGTTTACTGAAGGAGAAGGAGAATGAAAGATATATAACCATGTCAGATGAAACTTAATGCATTAAAATGTGAAGGCCTGCATGTAGGGAAATAAATGAATGATGCACATACACCATGAATGGTGGAGAAATAGCTAGCTGAAGGTGAAAGACACTATCACTTGTAACTCGAGGGCATTTTGGGCAAGTAGGCAGTGGAATGTTAATATAAGCTTGAGGGACAGTACTTCATCGTTGCAGCCATCCAGGCTCAATAATGATTCAAACAATTTCAGATCACAACCTCTGACCCATTTTCTTGAATGGCAGCTGATGGTGGTTCTGCAATTTCCATCTGCAGCTAAATCAATTGCACAGTTCTCGCATAATTTCTATGTTTTAATATCTATGCCACTATTCATGAAGAGCAGAGAGAAGTTTCACAAAATACAAAATAATTACCGACGAGAAAGGCCATTTGGTCAATGTGTATCTTTCCAGGAAGATATAAAGTTTTCCCAATTGTTCCTAGAATGACTTCAATATTTTTACCTGCACTCTGGAAGTTTATTATTCTTTGTGAGAAGAATTTATTGTTTCCAGGTCCAAAATTAATTGTTACGAGTTTGGGCCTATGTCCTCTAGTTCTACCTTGACACCCTTTAACAATCATTTATATCTTGATAACATGGATTCTCAAAGGAATCTTTTGTTGGCTATAAGTTCAAATTTCTACAGTCTTTCCTCATAATTCATCATTGACAAGGATTAACCTCGTAGCCATTCTCTGCAATATCTGCAGTACTCAAACTTCTCGCTGACTTTTCAGTGACTACAATTTGTCACAGTCTTCAGGATGCCGTTTTCTCAAGAAAGTTTTCTTACCACCTTTACACAATACAGAGCTAATATATTGAAATCAGAAAATTCTGGAAATGCTCAGTGTATCTGGCAGTTTTTGTGGAGAGAGAAAGAGAGTTAATGTCAATGACCTTTCAACAGAACTGGGAAATGTTAGTGTTATAACAAGTTTTCAGCAAACACAGGGAAGAGTAGGAGAGAATAAAAGCAAGTATCTGAATAGGGTAATAAAACAGGAGAAAGTAATTGACAGAACGTTTGATAGTGCAAGGCAAATAAAGATGCAAATCGGACAAATGAAAAAACAAAAGATAGGTCTAGAAACAACTGTGTTCTGTCATGGTGACCTAACTTAAGAAAGGAATTATTAAGTGAGTCCTTCAGAGTGGAGGCCACAACTACTTCAAGTTTATAAAAGTAACTTTGATTCAGAAACTTGATATAAAAAAGCAATATTTCCTGATGAAACTGAGGTGAACAGTGGAATGAAAGAAGTAGCTATGAAATTGCAGAATGAATTGAATAAAGTATGTAAATGTAATACAGAAGAATATAGAATGCTGGTCATGGAGACGAAACATGTGGCAAAATGGCTCTACATGAATGGTGTTGAAAGAACTAAGCATGAAAATGGCAGAGAACCCCAAATCTGAGTAGACTGTTCAACACGTCCAATCAATTCAGAGGAGTAGTCAACAAAAGCAACGGAATTTTGAACTAGATAAGTACAAAGGGAGTAGGAGTTTACAAAATTATGAGGGGCATGGATAGGGTAAATAGACAAGGTCTTTTCCCTGGGGTGGAGGAGTTTAGAACTAGAGGACATAGGTTTAGGGTGAGAGAGGAAAGGTATAAAAGAGACCTAGAGGACAACATTTTCATACAGAGGATGGTACATGCATGGAATGAGCTGCCAGAGGAAGTGGTGGAGGCTGGTAGAATTGTAACATTTAAGAGACATTGGATGGGTATATGAATAGGAGGGGTTTGGAGGGATATGGGCTGGGTGCTGGCTGGTGGGACTAGATTGGTTTGGGATATCTGGTCGGCATGGACAGGTTGGATCGAAGGGTCTGTTTCCATGCTGTACATCTCTATGACTCTATAATTCTAAGTATATTGGTTCGACAACACTTTGCATGATGGATTTTATTCTAATCACTAAGAAATACATTCAAACCTTACGGTCAAAGCAAAATTGAGTGAACATATTGAAGGCCTGAGACATGACTTTCTCTTCTTTGAGTTCCAATTTCACTGAGATAAAGGACAATTTCCCCTTAGTTTTTTTTTTAATAATTGTTGTACCTGTGCACTAGATTTTATGATTCTGTAAATGAGCACTTGTCACTATCCATTGCATTAATACATCAGAGCTAGTTCCTCCATTGTGTTAATGCTTGGGTGACCCACTTTCTGCCCCTGATGATAACTAGTAAGAACTCCAGAATACAGGACTATGCAACACAAACAATGTAGTTAAAACTAAAAAACAACATTTTGGCAGCAGTCTGCATGGCCTCCTTCTACATGAACCAATGCCCTCAGGAAGGAAGGCCATAATCCAGCAACCCATCGATGGAAATAATTAGGCAATATTGAGCGAGCCCTGGAACAAGCCCATTTTGTCAGTGTTTCCACATATTTACATCTGCAGCCACATGTGGTATAAATAAAATAATTGACAAGGAGGGTGAGACGCATGATAAAATTTGACCTTGCAAATCTCTACAGCATAAAGTTACTTGCTTGTTGCACAAATTGAAGTGACTATCTGATTGTGTTAGTGTCCCCTATTCTGTTTAATATTGTCTTGGTAACAGAAAATAACATAATTCCAATCCTGAGGAAGTGTCACCAGACCCAAAACGTTAACTCTGATTTCTCTTCAGAGATGCTGCCAGACCTGCTGAGCTTTTCCAGCCATTTCTGTTTTTGTTTCTGATTTACAGCATCCACAGTTCTTTCAGTTTTTATTAGATTCCCTGCTGGCACAGTGAGTAAACTTAAGCATTGATTACGATGACTTCTGTATGGATCTCCCATTTATAATAAGTTAGTAGATATTAAGTAAACGAGAAAATAAAAGGATGTAGCTATTGATCTGGAGGCCATTGGTTAGAGAAAAGAAAAATCAATTAGGGCTTTCAATCACTCTGCAGCGGTGACTGCTGTAAATTATACAGGTGCTGCCCCCCACCCCGTATCTGCGGGTGATACATTCCAAGACCTACCGCAAATGCCCGAAAATGCAGATAGTAGCGAATCCTATCATTTAAATGGGAAATTTACCTCCCCGGCAGCCCACTTGAATTATTTCTGGAATGTTCCATGTAATATTTTTGGGCCACAGATAACTAAAACCACAGAAACTGAGTCTGCGGATACAATAGTTCTACTGTACATGTGAAAGCTGAATGAGAACAGAAGAAGACACAAACTGCGGAGTTCCTTCTGCTGAATGGTGGGGAAGGGAAAGTGAAAGCAACAGGGAGTATGGCATTAACTGGAAAGATAAGCAGCAGGATAGCATGTGTCCAGGCGGATTTAAAATTGAGGCAGACTGGGAATGCAGAAAAAAGCAAGGATAACTTAGGACATCATATGACTTCCAATATCTCTAATGATAAGAAAGTTAGAATTAAGGCACTTTACCTGAATGCTCGTAGCGTTCATAACAAAGCAGATGAACTAATGGCACAGATCATAGTGAATGATTATGATGTGGTAGGCATCACAGAGACTTGGTTACAGGGGGGTCAGGACTGGCAGTTAAACCTCCAAGGATTTTCAACTTATCGAAAAGACAGGGAGGTCGGCAGAGGGGGTGGGGTTGCCTTGTTAGTTAAGAACTAAATTAAATCTATGGCACTGAATGACATAACGTCAGATGATGTGGAGTCTGTGTGGGTGGAATTGAGGAACCACAAAGGCAAAAAAACCATAATTGGAGTTGTGTACAGTGGTCAGGACCAGGGACGCAACATATACCGGGAAATAGAGAAGGCATGTCAGAAAGGCAAGGTCACAGTGATCATGGGAGACTTCAATATGCAGGTGGACTGGGTAAATAACGTTGCCAGTGGATCCAAAGAAAGGGAATTCATGGAATGCTTACAGGATGGCTTTTTGGAACAGCTTGTCATGGAGCCCACAAGGGAGCAGGCTATTCTGGACCTAGTGCTTTGCAATGAACCAGACTTTATAAAAGATCTTAAAGTAAGGGAACCCTTAGGAAGCAGCGATCATAATATGGTAGAGTTCAGTCTGGAGTTTGTAAGAGAGAAGGCAAAATCGGATGTAATGGTGTTACAGTTAAATAAAGGTAATTATGAGGGCATGAGAGAGGAACTGACAAAAATAGACTGGAAGCAGAGGCTCGCAGGGAAGCCAGTAGAGCAAAAATGGCAGGAGTTTGTGGGTATAATTGAGGACACTGTACAGAGGTTCATCCCCAAGAAAAGAAAGATTATCCAGGGAGGGATTAGAAGCCGTGGCTGACAAAGGAAGTCAGGAAATGTATTAAAGAAAAATAGAGAGCCTATAAAGTGGCCAAGAGCAGTGGGAAATCAGAAGATTGGGAAGGCTACAAAAACAAACAAAGGATAACAAAGAGAGTAATAAGAAAGGAGAGGATCAAATATGAAGGTAGGCTAGCCAGTAATATTAGAAATGATAGTAAAAGTTTCTTTCAATACATAAGAAACAAACGACAGGCAAAAGTAGACATTGGGCCACTTCAAACTGATGCTGGAAGCCTAGTGATGGGAGATAAGGAAATAGCAGGAGAACTTAACAAGTACTTTGCGTCAGTTTTCACAGTGGAAGACATGAGTAATATCCCAACAATTAAAGGGAGTCAGGGGGCTGAGTTGAGTATGGTTGCCATTACAAAAGAGATAGTGCTAGAAAAGCTAAAAAGTCTTAAAATTGATAAATCTCCTGGCCCCGATGGGATACATCCTAGAGTTCTGAGAGAGGTGGCTGAGGAAATAGCGGAGGCATTGGTTGAGATCTTTCAAGAGTCACTGGAGTCAGGGAAAATCCCAGATGATTGGAAGATCGCTGTTGTAACCCTATTGTTCAAGAAAGGATCAAGACAAAAGATGGAAAATTATAGGCCAATTAGCCTAACCTCGGTTGTTGGTAAAATTCTAGAATCCATCATTAAGGATGAGGTTTCTAAATTCTTAGAAGAGCAGAGTCTGATTAGAACAAGTCAACATGGATTTAGTAAGGGGAGGTCATGCCTGACAAACCTGTTGGTATTCTTTGAAGAGGTGACAAGTAGGTTAGACCAGGGAAACCCAGTGGATGTGGTCTATCTAGACTTTCAAAAGGCCTTTGATAAGGTGCCACACGGGAGGCTGCTGAGCAAGGTGAGGGCCCATGGTGTTCAAGGTGAGCTACTGAGATGGATAGAGGATTGGCTGTCTGACAGAAGGCAGAGAGTTGGGATAAAAGGTTCTTTTTCAGAATGGCAGCCGGTGACAAGCGGTGTCCCGCAGGGTTCAGTGTTGGGGCCACAGCTGTTCGCATTATATATTAATGATCTCGATGAAGGGACTGGGGACATTCTAGCGAAGTTTGCAGATGATACGAAGTTAGGGTGGACAGGCAGGTAGTACTGAGGAAGTGGGGAGGCTGCAGAAGGATCTAGACAGTTTGGGAGAGTGGTCCAAGAAATGGCTGATGGAATTCAACGTGAACAAATGCGAGGTCTTGCACTTTGGCAAAAAGAATAAAAGCACAGACTACTTTCTAAACAGTGAGAAAATTCGTAAAGCCAAAGTACAAAGGGATCTGGGAGTGCTAGTTGAGGATTCTCTAAAGGTCAACATGCAGGTTGAGTCCATGATTAAGAAAGCGAATGCAATGTTGTCAATTATCTCAAGAGGGTTGGAATATAAAAGCACCGTTGTGCTACTGAGACTTCATAAAGCTCTGGTTAGGCCCCATTTGGAGTACTGTGTCCAGTTTTGGTCCCCACACCTCAGGAAGGACATACTGGCACTGGAGCGTGTCCAGCGGAGATTCACACGGATGATCCCTGGAATGGTAGGTCTAACATATGAGGAATGGCTGAGGATCCTGGGATTGTATTCATTGGAGTTTAGAAGATTAAGGGGAGACTTAATAGAGACGTACAAGATAATACATGGCTTGGAAAGGGTGGACACTAGGAAATTGTTTCCATTAGGTGAGGAGACTAGGACCTGTGGACACAGCCTTAGAATTAGAGGGGGTAAATTCAGAACAGAAATGCGGAGACATTTCTTCAACCAGAGAGTGGTGGGCCTGTGGAATTCATTTCCGCAGAGTGCAGTGGAGGCCGGGACGCTAAATGCCTTCAAGGCAGAGATTGATAGATTCTTGTTGTCTCGAGGAATTAAGGGCTACGGGGAGAATGCGGGTAAGTGGAGTTGAAATGCCCATCAGCCATGATTGAATGGTGGAGTGGACGCGATGGGCCGAATGGCCTTACTTCCACTCCTATGTCTTATGGTCTTATGGTCATATGGAATGTCTAACAATGGCCTCCATTAGCTCGGCTCCCATTTTAAGACCATACCAATGAGCTGTTTAGATATCAATGAGCTGTCCAGATAATCCTAATTTGTGATGTATATAACTGTAGTGGACATGAATCACAGTTTTGCAAGAAAAAGTAAAAAGAAAAGGTCAGATAATAATCCAAACTTCTTCGTCAGTTTTGAATTGTCAGAGGTTTAATATAACATCTCCTGTTTGCCAAATATTTGCACTCCAAAAGGTGATTATCTTCATTCTAAAATTGGTATTGAGTTCCTGTTATTGTAAATATTTGGTTTGGACAGTTACAGTTTTAGTCAAGAAACCATAGGCCCAAAATTGGACATTCTGAATTGACCAATAGCCAGAGAAATCAGGCCTGACAGAAAATTGGCCATATTAAATTAAACAGCAATCAGAAGATACCGGTGACAGAGAACAGTGGAAACCAATATCTAAGAGTTTATAAATGTTCAAAGGCTACCAGTTACTACCACCCCAAGGGTTATGTATTGGAGAAGTATCGATTAGATTCTGGTATATTGACACTCTGAGCATGTGCACTCACTTTAGATCTCCTGGTACAGCAACAGGGAAGAGTGTTTGTGCGACAACTTTGGATGATTTGAGCCCTACTCATGACCCCATTGGCCAAAGGCCACAGAGCAATTTGGAAAGTCCAGGTTGAGGGGGATAAACCTGGAGACCCAGGTTCAATTCCCGCCTCAGGCGACTGACTGTGTGGAGTTTGTATGTTCTCCCCGTGTCTGTGTGGGTTTCCTCCGGGTGCTCCGGTTACCTCCCACAGTGCAAAGGATGTGCAGGTCAGGTGAATTGGCCATGAACAATTGCCCGTAGTGTTAGGTAAGGGGTAGATGTGGGGGTATGGGTGGGTTGCGCTTCGGTGGGTCAGTGTGGACTTGTTGGGCCGAAGGGCCTGTTTCCACACTGTAATGTAATCTAATCTAAAACTATAAACACCCAGAAACAGCCCCTCAGTGAATACTCAACGAAGATTCAGCGAAGACTTGACTTGGCCCAGCAGTGGAGATCTGACCACCTGAAGAGAGAGAGGGAATGAGCGAGAGAAGATCCAGCTGGATCTGCAAAACTCACCCTTCTGGAAGAGAGCCAGCCCTGCTTTGGAGTGCAGGGAGATTCCAAAGACCCATTCAAATGCATGGATCGTTGCAGATAATATTCTTTCTCAGGCAGGATAGAGTCTAATAGAGAGTAAATATTGTAGGAATTTGGGAAATGGTCACATAGTATTTTGATACAGAACGTTTTGAGAATAAAATTGTCTTGAACAGAAACCAAACTCTGTGACCTTTTGTCTGCCTGAGAAGATCACTTGGGTAAAACACAGACAACACAGTTTTGCACATTTAAAGTAACAGCCCAGGGGCACTGTGACCATGGATCAGCTATTCCTGAGGCTTGAAGGATTCAGTATTACAATTTCCATACACCATGTACATGGTCTTTTGTATAGGTATCATATATAATTGAACATGCCTAGTATGAGTTCATCATAGAATCTCTACAGTGCAGAAGCAGGCCATTCAGCCTATTAAATCCACAATGACCTCTGAAGAGCATCCCACACAGACCTACTCCATAGCCCTGCAGCTACATGGCTACCTCACCTAGCCTCACACTGTGAGCAATTTAGCTCGACCAATCCACCTAAACCCATGCAGACACGGGGAGAGTGTGCAAACTCCACCCAATCACCTAAGGGTGGAATTGAACCTGGATCTCTGGCACTGTGAGGCAGCAGTGCTATACACTGTACCACCGATAGTCTCCAAAAGTAGTTATAACTTTACTCTATGAAATGCATAATTGTCAATTTAATTGATCAATTAAAAACTTGGTTTTAGTTCCAAACTTCAATCATTTTTTAAAATGATTAAGGAAGTAACTGGAATAAAACCAAACTGTTTATCTTATTATTGTGCTCTGTGAGGTTTGACAGCAGAGGGAAAATTACAGAGCATGATAACTATATAGGGGAGTTTCAGGTGAAGTATATATAAGAGATTCCCATTTTATCACTCCTTACAAAGTCACATGATAGGAGATTTTCATTTGTCAAACTGATCTACAGAGATTTATACCAACGAATACCCCCAGCACATTCATTCAATCCACTTTCAGATCTGAAATCAAAAACATCAATTTTTAACTTACTGATTAATAAAAGAAAGATCTTTATCTATACATTGGCTTTTGTGGCTCAAAATATATTTTTTTCAAAATCAATGAAGTAAAATTATTAAATCTATGTTCAGTAAGACAAACACTATGTTAAGGCACAAATAAGCAATGTTCCAAAAAGCTACAAAGATCTTCAATTAAATCATAGAAGGAAGAATAATGCAGAAATAATCTTTTTCTTTATTTTGGGCTATTGTGTCACAAGGGGATTTCATAGAATCCATGACAGGGAAAATTGATCAGGAACTATGAAAGGAATGTAATTAATGGTGCAATTGTCTTCTCTATGGTTATGATTTTAAAGGAACTTTTATGTGGGCCAAACATTTAAAGGGGCCCCATACAGGTCTCTGATTCACCCATTCACCATCTGTTAATCTTGGCTAACTCTAGTATAAGTCCTGTTTCATTAACTCTTCAAAAAATGTCCCTTTCAACGTGAAAGTCAAAGCCTGCACAGCTGAGATTCTCAGTAATGGAGAACAGTATGCCTGTGACTTGAACAGTACATCACATTACTGATACAATTGGGAAATGCAATTTTGCAGTACACATAAGTTCAACATACTATTTTTGAGGAACCACAATGGAAGCAGCCAACATTTCAAAATGCTCAGAAAACAAAAAAAAGTGAAGCTATTTTAACCATTGGAAGTAAACGAAGTATAACTCCAATAAGTAATTACATATTATATAATCTATTTAATAATTAACCCTAAAGAGTCTATATATATTACTCCAAAATTGACAGTAGCTTTGATTTTCAGCAAAAGTCTTTTTAGCATTTGAAAACAGTTAGGTTAATGAACAATCTGGTTCATAAAGGGAGTAGATAGATCCTCCATTGTAGCTAAGGTCATAGAGCAACATGTACACTTGATAATCAACCAACAAGTTCACACACTCTAAGGTGTCCTAGTAAAAAAGGCTCTAGTTGGACTCTTCCTTCATGTGCGGTGGTATTTCTGCATTTGCTGCTGATGTGAGATTGTCTTTTGACGATTGAATTTTATGAGGGCATGAGCAGGTGTGTAGATGAGGTTAGTGCAGTTGATGTAGTTTTCAGCAAAGCCGTTAACATGATCCCATATAAGAGATTATCAGGAAGGCAATTACACATGGGATCCAGAGTAATTTGATAACATGGATTCAAAATTGGCTTATTTGTAGGAACAGAGGATGATGACAGGTGGCTGTCTTAGTGATTGGAAGCCAGTGTCCAATGGTGTACCACAAGGATCAGCCCTTGGTTTCCTATTATTTGTCATTCATATAAACGGCATAGTTGGCCATGTAGATTGGAAAGTTGGCGGATGACATGAAGATTGGCTGGGTGGTTAACAATGAAGTTGAGTGTCTTGGACAACAAGAAGATATAGATGAGATGGTCAATTGGGCAGATAAATGACAGATGGAATTTGACTCTGGGACTGTTTGTCCATAGATCTCTGAAGGCAGAAGGCCATGCTAATAGAGTGTGAAAAAGAAATATGGGGTACCTGCCTTTATTGATCGAGGCAGAGTCATTGAACTCTGCAGGTCAGTGATAGAGTGCTCAAAGCAATGTGTACGCAGTCTATTCTGCCCTATACCTTGGGGAAGCCAGGGATGATGGGGGTCTCCACTACTCAGGCTGCTTGACTCACTTCATCTTGGAGAAAGGATATTAAGAGCTGCTATCTGGAGAAAATGGTACTGGCTACATGACAGATACATTTGCGTGAAGGAAATTGGGAGATGTCACACAGGTGGCTCAGTGGTTAGCACTTCAGCCTCACAGCACCAGGACCCGGGTTCAATTCCTGCCTGTGTGGAGTTTGCACATTCTCCCCGTGTCTGCGTGGGTTTCCTCCGGGTGCTCTCGTTTCCTCCCACAATCCAAAGTTGTGCAGGACAGGGGAACTGGCCATGCTAAATTGCCCATAGTGTTAGGTGCATTAGTCAGGGGTAAATGTAGGGTAGGGAATGGGTCTGGGTGCGTTATTCTTAGGAGGGTCAGTGTGGACTTGTTGGGCTGAAGGGCCTGTTTCCATACTGTACGAGATCTAATCTAAAGGTCGAGGTGGGTAGTGCAGATGCTGGAGATTATAGTTAAGATTAGAATGGTGCTGGAAAAGCACAGCAGGTCAGGCAGCATCAGGAAAATTGACGTTTCAGGCAAAAGCCCTTCATTAGGAAACAGATGTCACACAGTTATCTAGTTGCTCCCTGAAACAAGTTGGTGGCAGAAATGTTCAGGGCAAATATGACTTCAACAGCCACAGGGAAGGGTTGGCCATCCAGTCCTTCCTAAGCATGAGCCCTGTTCCAGCAGATTACATAGCCCAGGATATCCTCATTTGGTCCTGCTCTGTCATTCACAAAGTTGAAGGAAATGAGAGTGCGGCCTGTAGATTTGGCAGTCTCGTTATTCTCCTTCACCGCCCCACTGGATGTTCACCTGCTGTTCCCTCTGGAAGCTGTGTAGCAGCCAATGCAGCCGGCTGTTCTGTTGAGCTGGCTGACAACATTGTAATTGCAGTCTCCTTTTTACATTGTCTTTACATTTGAAGCAAGACCAAAAGAACTCCAGCCATGTTGGTATTCATATCAGGTGCTTAAGCAGATAATCTATGGTTAAGGTCAGAAAGGAAATACCATAAGAAAGGTATGGCAATAATCATGGAGATAGGGAGGACTGCAGATGCTGGAAGAGTGTGAGTCGATGAAGTGTGGGGCTGGAAAAAACACCGGCTGTGCTATTTCCATGGCTATAATCAGAGACAATTTAAAGCTACACAGATTGAGTGCATCAGAATGGTAAAGGTAGCCTGAAAGATGAGTTCATAGAATATTTTCAGGACCATTTCTTACAGCAGCTACATTTAGAACCAAACAGAGATCTCAGGCTATTCTTGATCTTATAGTGGCAATAAGGCAGGATTAATTAATGACCTCATAATAAATGAACCTCAAGTAGTAATGATCACAGCATGATTGAATTCCAGATTCAGTGGAGAAAACAGTGAACCTAAAAGCAGTGTTTTAAACTTTGTGTCAATTACATGTCTATAAAGACAAAGCTGAATAAAGTGAATTGGGAAATTTAGCTAAAGGGCAGGATAATAGAGATGCAACAGCTGATATTTAAGGTATTATTTCTCATCAAGGATATATTCCAGGGAGAAAGAAAGAATCTAGGAGTTGAATGCTCCATTTGTGGCTAAATAAGGAAATTAAAGATAGTAACCAATTGAAAAAAAAGGCTTACAATTCTATGCAGAAAAGAAAATTGAAAAGATTTTAGAATTCTGCAAAAAATGACTTTAATGGGAGAAATTAGGGTGAGAGAAAGCTAGAAATATTTTAAAAAAGGATTTCTAGCAGTATCTGTAGAAATGAAAATATTATACAGTCATAGAGTCATAGAGATGTATAGCATGGAAAAAGACCCTTCGGTCCAACCCGTCCATGCTGACCAGATATCCCAACCCAATCTAGTCCCACCTGCCAGGACCCAGCCCATATCCCTCCAAACCCTTCTATTCATTGCCTTTTAAATGTCGCAATTGTACCAGCCTCCACCACTTCCTCTGGCAGCTCATTCCATACACATACCACCCTCTGTGTGAAAAAGTTTCCCCTTAGGTCTCTTTTATATCTTTCTTATTAATTTAAATGAGCATGCATTTAGTGAATCTGGGGAATTAATAATGGGAAATAAGGTAATGGTAGTAGGATTGAACAAATGCCTGCTGTCTTGCTTCACTGTAGAAAAAATAAATAACATCCCACATTTATTTGTAAGTCAAGACCTGAAAGGGAAGGAAGAATTTAAAACAACTGCAAGCACTAAAGAAAGGCCATTGAGAAAGCTATTGGAAATAAAGGCCGTTAAGGTCCCCTGGGCCTAGTGGACTTTACGTCCTAGAGTCCTATAAGAAGCAGCTGCAGAGATAGTAAATGCCTCAGTTGTAATTTTCCAAAATTCCCTACTTTCTTAAATGGTCCCCATCAAATTGGAAATTAGTAAGTGCAAGGAAGGATCTTATGGAAGGGTGTAAGATCATGAGAGACATAGATAGGAAGAATGCACTCATTCTTTTTCCCAGGGTTGAGGAATCAAGGACCAGAGGCCATCAGTTTAAGGTTAGAGGGGAAAGAATAAAAGGGAATCTGAGGGGCAACTTTTCTACACAGAGGGTGGTATGCATATGGAATAAGCTGCTAGTGAAAGTGGTTGCAGCGGGTACATTAACAACATTTAAAAGGCATTTGGACAAATACATGGGTAGGAAAGGTTTAGAAGGATATGGGCCAAATCCAGGGAAAGGGGGTTAGCACTGATGAACATTTTGGTCGGCATGGACCAGTTTGGGCCAAAGGGCCTGTGTCTGTACAGTATATGTTGTTGGAGATATGTCTCTTGATTAAACTTAAAATATAAGCCTTAACTATTAATTTAATCTGGGGCAGTGTTTGTAGAGGAATAAGACGGTGTTATTTTCTGGGTCTGTAGATTGTGAAGGAGCAAAATGGCCTTTAATAGAGTGATATGTACTTCTTGTCAGATGTAGGAGTTTAAAGAGAGTTTAAGGGTTTCTGCGGATTGTATCTGCCATAAATGCTGTTGGCTGTGAATCTTATCAGATTGAATGGATCAGTTGGAGGGACAGTTAGAAGCGAAGAGGAATTTGCAACAGCAACAGTGTGTGATGGATGGCAGTTATAGGAAGGGTGGAAAGTCTCAGATACAGTCACATAGATGTGTTAACTCCAGGAAAGGTAAGAGAGGTAGGCAGCTAGTGCATGAGTCTTTTGTGGATATACCCATTTCAAACAGGTATGCTGTTTTGGAAAATGTAGGGGGTGATGGATTCTCAGGGGAACATGGCACAAACAGCCAAGTTTCTGGCACTGAGACTGGCTCTGATGCAACGAGGGGTATGTCGGGTTCCAAGAGATCAATTGTATTCGGGGATACTCTAGTACGAGGTACAGACAGACGTTTCTATGGCCAGCAGCAGAAAAAAAGAATGGTGTGTTGCTTCCCTGGTGCCAGGATCAAGGATGTCTCAGAGAGGGTGCAGAATGTTCTCACGGGGGAGAGGGGCCAGCAAGAGGGAAACGGTTGCAATTCTGAAGAGAGATTACAGAGAGTTAGGCAGAAATTTAAAAAGGAGGTCCTCAAGGGTTGTAATATCTGGAATACTTCCAGTGCTACGAGCTAGTGAGGGCAGGAATAGGAGGATAGAGCAGATGAATGCATGGCTGAGGAGCTGGTGTATGGGAGAAGAATTCACATTTTTGGATCATTGGAATCTCTTTTGGGGTAGAAGTGACCTGTACAAGTAGGACAGATTGCACCAAAATTGGAAAGGGATTATTATACTGGCAGGGAGATTAGCTAGAGCTATTCGGGAGGATTTAAACTAGTAAGGTGGGTAGGTGGGACCCAGGGAGATAGTGAGGAAAGAGATCAATCTGAGACTGGTACAGTTGAGAACAGAAGCGAGTCAGTCAGGGCAGGCAGGGACAAGGTAGGACTAATAAATTAAACTGCATTTATTTCAATGCAAGGGGCCTAACAGAGAAGGCAGATGAACTCAGGGCATGGTTAGGAACATGGGACTGGGATATCATAGGAATTACAGAAACATGGCTCAGGGATGGGCAGGTCTGGCAAATTAATGTTCCAGGATACAAATGCTACAGGAAGGATAGAAAGGGAGGCAAGAGAGGAGGTGGAGTGGTGTTTTTGATACGGGATAGCATTACAGCTGTGCTGAGGGAGGATATTCCCAAAAATACATCCAGGGAAATTATTTGGGTGGAACTGAGAAGTAAGAAAGGGATGATCACCTTATTGGGATTGTATTATAGACCCCCTAATAGTCAGAGGGAAATTGAGAAACAAACTTGTAAGGAGATCTGTAAGAATAATAGGGCGGTTATGGTCGGGGATTTTAACTTTCCAAACATAGACTGGGACTATGTTAAGCGTTTAGATGGAGAGGAATTTGTTAAGGGTGTACAAGACAATGTTCTGATTCACTACTTAGATGTATCTACTGGAGAAGGTGCAAAACTTGACCTACTTTTGGGAAGTAAGGCAGGGTAGTGATCGAGGTGTCAGTGGGCGAGCACTTTGGGGCCAGCGACCATAATTCTATTAGATTTAAAATAATGATGGAAAAGGATAGACCAGATCTAAATTGGAGAAAGGCCAATTTTGATAGCTATTAGACAAGAACTTTCGAAAACTAATTGGGGCAGATATTCGCAGGTAAAGGGACGGCTGGAAAATAGGAAGCCTTCAGAAATGAGATAACGAGAATCCAGAGAAAATATATTCCTGTTAGGGTGAAAGAAAAGGCTGGTAGGTATAGGGAATGCTGGATGACTAAAGATATTGAGGGTTTGGTTAAAAAAAAAGAAGGAGGTATATATAAGGTATAGACAGGATAGATCGAGTGAATCCTGAGAAGAGTATAAAGGAAGTAGGAGTATACTTAAGACGGAAATCAGGAGGGTAAAAAGGGGACATGAGATAGCTTTGACAAATAGAATTAAGGAGAATCCAAAGAGTTTTTACAAATACATTAAGGACAAAAGGGTAGCTAGGGAAAGAATAGGACCCCTCAAAAATCAGCAAGGCGGCCTTTGTGTGGAGCTGCAGAAAATGGGGGAGATACAAAATGAGTATTTTGAATCAATATTTATTGTGGAAAAGGATATGGAAGATGTAGAAATGTAGGGAAATAGATGGTGACATCTTGCAAAATGTCCATATTACAGAGGAGGAAGTGCTGGTTGTCTCAAAACAGGTAAGGGTGGATAAATCCCCAGGACCTGATCACGTGTACCCTCGATCTTTGTGGGAAGCTAGAGAAGTGATTGCTGGGCCTCTTTGTGAGATATTTGTATCATCGATAGTCACAGGTGAGGTGCTAGAAGACAGGAGGTTGGCTAACGTGGTGCCACTGTTTAAGAAGGGTGGTAAGGAACTAGACCAGTGAGCCTGATGTTGGTGGTGGGCAAGTTGTTGGAGGGAATTCTGAGGGACAGGATGTACATGTATTTGGAAAGGCAAGGACTGATTAGGGATAGTCAACGTGGGTTTGTGCATGGGACATCATGTCTCACAAATTTGATTGAGTTTTTTGAGGAAGTAACAAAGAGGATTGATGAGGGCAGAGTGGTAGATGTGATCTATATGGACTTCAGTAAGGCGTTCGACAAGTTTCCCCATGGGAGACTGATCAGTAAGGTTAGATCTCACGGAATACGGGGAGAACTAGCCATTTGGATACAGAACTGGCTCAAAAGGTAGAAGACAGAAGGTGGTGGTGGAAGGTTGTTTTTCAGACTGGAGGCCTGTGACCAGTGGAGGGCCACAAGGATCAGTGCTGGGTCCTCTACTTTTTGTCATTTACGTAAACGATTTGGATGCGAGCATAAGAGGTACAGTTAGTAAGTTTACAGATGACACCAAAATTGGAGGTGTAGAGGGCAGCGAAGAGGATTACCTCAGATTACAACAGGATCTTGACCAGATGGGCCAATGGGCTGAGAAGTGGCAGGCGGAGATTAATTCGATAAATGCGAGATGCTACATTTTGGAAAAGCAAATCTTAGCAGTACTTCTACACTTAATGGTAAAGTCCTAGGGAGTGTTGCTGAACAAAGAGACCTTGGAGTGCAGGTTCGTAGCTCCTTGAAAGTGGAGTCACAGGTAGATAAGATAGTGAAGAAGGCGTTTGGTATGCTTCTTCTTTGCCAGAGTATTGAGTAAAGGAGTTGGGAGGTCATGTTGCGGCTGTACAGGACATTGGTGAGGCCACTGTTGGAATAGTGCTTGCAATTCTAGTCCCATTTCTATCAGAAAGATGTTGTGAAACTTGAAAGGGTTCAGAAAAGATTTACAAGGATGTTGCCAGGGTTGGAGGATTTGAACTATAGGGAGAGGCTGAACAGGCTGGGGCTGTTTTCCCTGGAGCATTGGAGGCTGAGGGGTGACCTTATAGAGGTTTACAAAATTATGAGGGGCATGGATCGGGTAAATAGGCAAAGTCTTTTCCCTGGGGTCGGGGAGTCCAGAACTACAGGGCATAGGTTTATGGTGAGAGGGGAAAGATATAAAAGGGGCAACATTTTCACACAGAGGGTGGAACATGTATAGAATGAGCTGCCAGAGGAAGTGGTGGAGGCTGGTACAATTGCAAAAGTTAAGAGGCATTTGAATGGGTATACGAATAGGAAGGGTTTGGAGGGATATGGGCCGGGTGCTGGAAGGTGGGACTAGATTGGGTTGGGATATCTGGTCGGATATCAAACGATCTGTTTCCATACTGTACATCTCTATGACTCTATCACTCTATGACTCAAAGGAAGGGAGACAGAAAAATTACAAGCCAATTGTCCTAACATCTGCCATAGGGAAGATGCTGGAATTCATTATTAATGAAGCTATAGGATGCAACTGAAAGAATCTCACCCAACCAAGCAATGTCAATACTGATTTTTGAAGAGTAATTACATTTAAGTAATTATTACAGATCTTTGGGGATGTTACAAGCAATACAGATACATTTGAACCTGAATACATGATGTACTTAGATCTCCAAACAATTTTTCATAAGGTACCCCATCAAAGATTATTGCAGAAAATAAGGATGCATTGGGTAACATATTAACATACATAGATGAATGGTTATCTAACAGAAGGCAGAAAGTCAGGATAAATGGACCATTTTGAGTTGCAATTTGTAACTGCCACAGAAATCAATGTTGGGAGCACAATATTTACAATCTATCTAATTATTTGGATGAAGGACTGAATGCCCGGTTGTGTAAATTGTTGATGACATAATAAAGGAGGAACGTTAGTAGTGAGCTTAAAGAGTCTACATGGGAATTAGAAATTGATTGAATGTGCAGGCAAAACTTGGACAGAGTGAGTCTGTCATAAAATGTGAATTTGACCATTTTAGTTGGTGATAGTGAGCTGCTGTCTTGAACTGCGGCTGTCCATTTTGTAGGCACACCTACATTGCCATCATGGAGTTCCAGGATATTGACCCAGCAACACTAAAAGAACAGGATATTTCCCAAATCAGGACAGTGAGTATTTTGGAATTTACAGGTAGTCATGTTCCCATCTATCATTTATCTTTTTTTTGTACTTACGCATTTTTGTGGATTGGCCAGCATTCATTTCCTGTCCTTAGTTGCCCTTGAGGAGGTGGTAGTGAACTATCTTCTTGAACTGCTGAATGCACCTGCTATGGGTTGACCCACAATGCAATTAGGGAGGGAATTCCAAGGTTTTGACCCAGCAACAGTAAAGGAATGGCAATATATTTCAAAATCAGGATGGCGAGTGGCTTGGAGGGGAACATGAAGGTGGTGGTGCTCCAAGATATCTACTGTCCCTGTCCTTCTAGATGGAAGAGGTCGTGGGTTTGGAAGTTGCTGTCTAAGAATCTTTGGTGAATTTCTGTAGTACATCTTGTAGATAGTAAACATTGCTGCTACTGAGCATTGGTGGTGTGGGGAGTGGATGCTTATCGATGTTGTGCTAATCAAGTGGGCTAGGCGAAAGTGAGAACTGCAGATGCTAGAGATTAGACTCGAGAGTATGGTGCTGGAAAAGCACAGCAGGTCAGGCAGTATCCGAGGAGCAGAAAAATCAAGGGAGGATGGTACATGGTAATCAACAAAAGGTGTCCTAGCCCATGTTTAACCTGGAGCCATGAGACTTCATGAGGTCTAGAGTCAATGTTGAGGACTCTCAGAGCAACTCCCTCCCGACTGTATAGTACTGTGCCACAGCCTTTGCTGGGTCTGACCTGCTGGTGAGACAGGACATGTCCAGGGATGGTGGTGGTGGTGGTGTCTGGGACATTGCCTTTCAAGTATGATTCCATGAGTCTGACTATGTCAGGCTGTTGCTTGACTAATGTGTGTGATTGCTCTCCCAAACCTGACACTAGCCCCCAGACTTTGCAGGATTGATAGGGCTGTTTCCGCTGTTGCCTTTTCTGGTGCTTAGATCAATGCCAGGTGATCCATCCAGTTTCATTTATTTGAGACTTTGTAATGATTGGTACAATTGAATGGCTTCTTAGGCCTATTCAGAGGGCGATTGAGAGTCAACCATATTGCTCGTTGAATGATGGACATGTTCAGTGCCTGTTATTTGTGTGGTACGAATATTACTTGCCACTTGTTAGTCCAAACTTAGATATTGCTCAGATCTTACTACATTTGGACATTGGCTTGTTTTAACATCTGAGGAGTTAAAAATGGTGCTGAATATCAGGTAGTCATCAGAGAACATCCCTACTCCTGATCCTATGAAAAAGGGCAAGTCATTGATTAAGCAGCTGAAGATAGTTGGGCCTAGAACATTACCCTGAGGAACTCCTGCAGAGATGTTCTGGAGTTGAGATAACTGACTGCCAACAAACACAACCATCTTCCTTCAGTCTAAATATGAATCCAACCAGCAGATGGGTTTCCCCTCATTCTCAATTACTCTAGATTGTAAGGGCTTCTTGATGCCACACAGTGTGAAAAGTGACCTTGATGTCAAGATGAAAACTGATGCAAAATATTTGTTTCGTATTTCTCCCGTCCACACATAGATAACCTCATTGATCTTTCTCTCTACTCTCTCCCTAGCTCTTATGCTCCTAATGTATTTGTGGAATCTCTTTTGATCACCCCTAACCTTATCAGCCAAAGCTATCTCATATACCCTTTTTGCCCTCCTGATTTCCCTCTATAGAATATTCCTAAACCCCTTAGATATGAAGGTCAGGGAGTGGGGTGAGTTATATGAGTCAAGGAGTGGCCGCTAGATAAGTGCATCAGCAGGAGGGCTAAGGTAACTGGGTCGGGGGTGGGGGTCAGGTAAGTGAGTCAGAGGTGTAAGATAAGTGGGTCGTGGGCAGGCATCGAGCTTAGGGGATAGTGAACTGGTGGGACAGGTGGGTGGATTTGGAGAGGTGTCAGAGGAGAGTCAGAGAGTTGGGCCAGAGATGGGAGAGTCTCTGGACATTGGGGTGTGGAAGGTGTCCATCAGATATCGGGGAGAATTGACAGGCTATTTATGGTTGGGGTGTGGGTTGGGCAGTCAGAACCTGCAGTGTCAGGTTTGGGGTTTAGGGAAGAATGTGTTGCTGTAAAAGCGCAGCAGGTCAGGCAGCATCCAAGGAGCAGGAGAATCGACGTTTCAGGCATAAGCCCTTCTTCAGGAATCAGGAGGAAGGGCTTATGCCTAAAACATCGATTCTCCTGCTCCTTGGATGCTGCCTGACCTGCTGCGCTTTTCCAGCAACACATTTTTCAGCTCTGATCTCCAGCATCTGCAGTCCTCACTTTCTCCTTGAGGTTTAGGGAAGGGATGGTCAGGTTACGTTGGAGTATCAGGATGGGAGATGTTTCCAATCCTGTAGGGTGCCAGGGAAGGTGTTTGGGAGGGGTGAAGGATTGTAGGGGGGTGGGGTGGGGGGGGAGGTGGGAGGTTGGATCCAGTCGAGGAGATGTTGACTGACTGGGATGGGTTACTAAAGGTTGGAGGGGGGGGCTAGGTTACAGGGAATGTTGAATCAGGGGGTTAGTTTAATACTTACCCTATATTTAGAGTACATTTTAATTCCTCAAAATTTTCTTGGATAACCATGAAATTAAATAGGTTGGAACCATTTAAAGGTTGCAATTTCAGTGGACATATTTTCAAAGGTTTCTACATGCTGGGTAATTACTCAGTATAAATTTCAATTTCCCAGCAACGTGCACAGAGTTAACTGCTCTGGCCTTTTGCATGATCCCGTTGCATTAGGCTGCTCCGGGAAGCGAGAAAGGAGGTTGCTAAGCCACTGGCAAGGATCTTTGTCTCCTCACGCTCCACAGGAGTCCAACCAGAGGATTGGAAGGAGGCGAATGTTGTTCCTCTTTTCAAGAAGGGTAATAGATAAATCTCTGGCAATTACAGACCAATCAGTCTTACGTCTATGGTCAGCAAATGTTTGGAAAAAATTCTGAGGGGTAGGATTTATAACTATTTGGCAAAGCATAGTGTGGTAAAAGGCAATCAGCATGGCTTTGTGAGGGGCAGGTCATGTCTCACAAATCTTATTGAGTTCTTGAGGAGGTGACAAGACAGATCGATGAAGGTCGAGCAGTGGATGTGGTGTATATGGACTTCAGCAAGGCATTTGATAAGGTTCCCCATGGTAGGCTCATTCATAAGGTTAGGAAGTATGGGATACAGGGGGATTTGCTGTCTGGATTCAGGGTTGGTTTGCTGACAGAAGGCAAAGAGTGGTTGTAGATGGAAAGTATTCTTCCTGGAGGTCAGTGTTGAGTGTGGTCCCGCGGGGCTCTGTTCTTGGGCCTCTGCTCTTTGTAGTTTTTATAAATGACTTGGATGAGGAAGTTGAGGGGTGGCTTAGTAAATTTGCAGATGACACAAAGGTTGGAGTTGCTGTCGATAGTATCGAGGGCTACTGCAGGCTGCAACGCGACATAGACAGGGTGCAGAGCTGGGCTGAGAGATGGCAGATGGAGTTCAACTGAATAAATGCAAAGTGATGTATTTTGGAAGGTCGAACTTGAATGCTGAATATAGGATTAAAGACAGGATTCTTGGCAGTGCGGAGGAACAGAGGTGTCTGGATGTGCAAGTACATATATCCCTCAAAGTTGCCACTCAAGTGGATAGGATTGTTAAGAAAGCATATGGTGTTTTGGCTTTCATTAGCAGGGGGATCGAGTTTAAGAGCCGTGAGATTTTGCTGCAGCTTTACAAGTCCCTGGTGAGATCACACTCGGAATATTGTGTCCAGTTCTGGTTGCCCTACTATAGGAAAGATACAGAGGCTTTGGAGAGGGTGCAAAGAAGGTTTACCAGGATGTTGCCTGGACTGGAGAGCTTGCCTTATGAAGAAAGATTGAATTAGCTCAGACTTTTCTCTCTGGAGAGAAGGAGGAAGAGAGGAGACCTGATCGAGGTATACAAGATAATCAGTGGAATAGATAGAGTCAATAGCCAGAGACATCCCCAGGGCAGAATTGATTGGTATGAGGGGTCATAGTTTTAAGATATTAGGAGAAAAGTCTAGAGGAGACGTCAGAGGTAGATTCTTTACGCAGAGAGTTGTGAATGCATGGAATGCTTTGCCAGATGTGGTGGAGGAAGCAGAGTCATTAGGGACAATTAAGCGATTGTTGGACATGTACATGGAAAGCAGTGAATTGAGGTGTGCATAGGTTTGGCACAACATCGTGGGCCAAAGGGTCTGTTCAGTACTTTTCTATGTTCTATGTTCTATTACTGCTGTCAACACTCCTGTCAGAGGACAGGAGCCTGCTTTCTTTAGTGAATGATAAACAAATACATTGAATGGACCTACATGGTCCAGGCTGTAATTAAAGCTTCAAAATATCCCCAAGCTGAGTGAGATCATGACTGTACCAACTTAGAGGCTTCCACTACCCATCCGATGCCCCTTCTCATCGTGGCCCACTGCACAGGTCAGGCCTTTGGTAGCTGGAGATGCAGCAAGCCGCCATTTAGAGGGCCTCTAGCTGTCTCCAGCAGAACTACAGACTTGAATTTCACACCCACGGTCTCTTTAACTTTCTTTTTAAAGTTTCTCTGTGGCACCACCAACTAAAAACTTGTTATTGTGTTCACACTTTCATCAGCTTCTCTGTCTCCTCTGAAACCCTGATTGATAACTTGTGTAAATTGCTTCAAGATAAGTTTGGCAGTGATGGAGTTTGTGCTGGCAGTGTCATGTCAATGCAGTCTCTCCACTTGGGGACATATGTTGAGTGTTAGAAATAGCCCACACAAACAGCAGGAAAAATAGCTGCTCTATTTTTACCAAATGTTGGAGCGGGTGGGGGGCAAGTGGCAGTTTCTACTGCAAAGAAATTGAGATCTACTTTCACAAACAGTGTAGAGTTGCAGTGTCACTTCTGTTGGAAGCTGTTCAGTCTCATGTTGACACAACTCTGTACATCCTGTCCTTCTTGTCACCTTGATGTTGCTGCCACCTGTTATTAAAACAAAACAATTTCTTTATTTTCTCAGAAACAACGATTAGCTTAGACCATTATGTGGATTAAACAACCACCTGTTAACATGGCAGGTGGGGAAATGAGGGAATTTCGGCCCCATCCTAATACCAACATCCCTGTATAGGGTAAAGAGGATACTGGAACTGCAGCAATGTCATTCAGATCAGATGTTGAATTGTCATAGAGATTATCCAGGCAGATTCTGTATTACATGAACCAACTCCTTGTGCCCTGAGATTGTAGATATACAAAGGGCAAAAAGATGAAATGGTTAGATTGAGAAATATGAGCATAAAAGGCTAGATAGATAGATAGATAGATAGATGGACAGACAGACAGATAGATAAACAGACAGATAGATAGATAACTGTTTATTATATTTATCAATTTCACTCACATATACATCATGTTTTCAAAATTGGAAATGAAAGTTAAATATCTACATGTTTTGACTTTGATGTGTGACTTCTGCTTTCTAAAATGTAACCCAAAATTTTTAAAGTTTCATAACAGGAGCACTTTGGTCAACTTACAGATTTGACTGACGGTTCATAGCTAGCCAATCTATAACCCAGGCTTACACATTTTTTGCCTTGGTGCATGGCTTCAATATCTGTCTTAGAGACAGGAGCAGCAACATCTGCTGGAGGCCACAGGTGAGAAGGTCAACTGCAAGTGCTCCCTGGGCCATATTATAAGCTCCAGTGCTATAGGTGAAGCTTGAATTGCTGGAAAATGTGCAGTCATAAAGAATCCCTGAGGGCAATGGGAATATAAGTAATACTTCCTCGGTAATGCATATTAAAGCAGAATTCATGGCAGTTGGTTAATAGGAAAGGAAAACAGCTCCTTGTAGAATAAAACAGTTTTAAGTTTTAAATGTGCGGATACAGTAAAGGACCGATAAGCTTATTTTATTAAGTGAAAATATTGCTCCAAAGAGATACTTGATCTCAATAGATACGTAACAATGAATATATTGGTCTTAGACATTGCCATATCAGAGAGTTATAACCCAGTTGAGTTTGAATGCCAGGTTTGGATCTTCATTGTGACAGACTGAGGGAGATGTTAAAAATTGCCAGCAGCTCACCTATAGAGTGGAGGGGACAATAATACATCAGTCACATGTGCTCTGTCTGTCTTTCTATTGCATCTAATCAGTTTCTTGCATTTTTATCTCTGGGGTGGCAGTTATAGTCTGATGTCAATGTTGCCAAACTGTCAACAGATTCAGCTGACACAGTGTGAATTGTTGTAATGCCACCTAGAAGAGATCCCTCAAAAATTTTGTTTGTCAGTGATTATCAACCGGGCTGGCCAATTTGAGCTATTTCTCGTGTTCCTCCTGTGGATCACATGACCACAGCTTCGCTAGCCTGTCCTCAAACAGTTAAGTGCTGTCCAGATTTTCCGTGAAAGGTTAAAACCTTTCTGCTGCTTGGATATTTACTGCTTGAGTTAATTGCCACATTGTAGTTGATGAAATTTTTAGTCCATCAAAAGGCATGTCTTCAAGAATTGGAACTGTCATCAGCTTGCAAGATGTTGAATGTGTTTCTGCAGAGACAATAGGACGTCACATGAATGCATTGGTTTTATTTGAGATTGTGTGACCAGTGAGAATGCTTTATTAATTGTCAGGCACATTAGTAATGTTCCTTGAGGAAGACAGGCACCTGTAGTTTCAATATGTGGTACCACAAGGAAATCAAGTTGCCTTGGGCTCAATGTCCTAATCAATTTGTTCAATGAATAATATTGAATGAGACTGCGAATAAACCTTTTTGTTCGTGTGATACTTTTTTGAGCTGGTTACTGTTCCCAGAGGAGTAAAGGAAATGCAATTGAAGGGCAAAATCTTCACAATGAGATTTGTTAGTCCAAATGCAATAACAAAACACTTGAATAATAAGTCATGAAATGTTTCGCCAGGGAGAATTATCGGATTCATACTGGCTGAGCCTCTTCAGATCTTGCTTGACCTAAATGTTTGCAGGGGTATTTGAAGGGTTAATATGAAGATTATGATAGTCTTTGAATCATTTCTTTCTATGTTTGTCAGTTGACAATGTTAATAATTAATTCCACAGTCTAGAACCTATTGACAAATGTTGGCTATCCCTCAGTTCAAGGATAACATCTACATTGGTTCATAGGTTTCTATCATGCTGCTATGGACCTTCTTGGGAGTGAACAGGCCAATTCTTAATCCACAGATCTTTGATAACAGGTGAAGGGAGACCACCAGTCACCAATAGAAGGAATTGCAGCAAGATGCAAAATAGGCAAGATAGTGGGATAAACTTGAGTGAAAAAGCACTCAAAAATAATTTTTTAAATGGACTTAATGAGAGGTTTGGTTAATTCATAATTCAGCATAATGAGATCCTAGTGTGATAATGTTCCCAAGATACTAAAAATGAATGTTAAGAAAATGGAAGAAGTATACCTCCACGATAAAGATATTTATGCTGAAATTCCTGTACAAGTACAATTGAATAAAATTCTTACTGGCCCTATTGCAAAGTCAAAAAGACCCCATCTAAATCCAGCCTCAGGTTATTTGCACGACCTAGGCAAGCTTTCCACATCTGCAAGGACACGATAACATTGCCTGACTACTGGAAAGCAAAGCAGCCCACAGTCACGAATCTAACATGTTCCTCGGAGCTTCTAGGTCGAAGGATAAATTAAACAGAAGATTCTTCAATTTCCTGTAGAATCATGGGGTTGAAACTTAATTGGTAGAGGGTCAAAAAGGATATGAATGAATTGGCCACCCAATATATATTCAGCCTGATTTTAATTGTCGTTAACTTCATGAGCTTGATTATTTTAAGCCCAAGTGGTTTAGGCTCTTATTGAACACCTCAATGAAACTAATGTACTTCATTAATTGGCTGAGTTCTCCTGATTTCCAAGTTTCTCTCCCTTTTTTGCTATTTTGTTATTATCATTTGCAAATGGTTTAAGTGTCAGCTATATCTTTTATTTCTCTCATCATTGCCTGCATTATCACATCTTTTATTTAATCATTTCTGGTCTTCTACAGACTCACAAATAATTACCCTTTACTCCATGCTCCCTTTTCACTGACTCTGTTCCTCCTTATAAGCTGCAACATTTCCTTGTTCTAGCAAAAGGTCATTGACTTAAAATGTTACTTAAATCTATTTTTTCAACATAGACTGCCTGATGTGCTGTATGCTTCCAATGTAAAGTGGAATCCTGGTGTAACAGAATTCCCAAAATTCCCATCGCAAATACATTATTCATTCTACTCAAAAGTGGTCAGTTGGATAAAGTATACTTTGCAGTTAACGGGTGTGGAAATGTGTAATTTTGGATCGTAATCTTCAGCAATAACAGTGAATAGGGTTGTATGCTATGGTTGGAGCAGGTGTTTGCTGGACCCCACTGTATATATCAAAAAGCTTGAACTGAAAGGGAGAAAGAAGCAGCTGGGAAAAGTAAATAAACACCATGGAATTTGAAATGTCATCAGGGCAGAAGCTGAGAAGGAGAGAGAAAAAAAATCAATGGAAAAGAGCATTGGAAAGGCCATAAATCAATAGGATTTCTGAATCTGATGACAAACCCGATTCGTGTGTGAAGAGAGAGGAGTGATACCCTCACAGCTGTCATCAAATCCCTGTGCAAACATCACAGTTGTCAGGGAGGAATCTTTGGACTCTGCTGGGACATGTGATCAGAGGGTTCCTCTGCACCCAGGCAAGCCAAATCCAGAGGCTTGTAAATTCCACTGCACATTTTCTCACAACCTTCCCTGAGACATTCGTTGAAGGGCATTAAGGATTAAAATGGAGGTGATGGACTTCAATGGAATCTTCAATTGGACTGTGAACTGCAATAAAAAATAATGTGGGTCATTAATTGACATGATTAGTTCCTTGGAATGTTGTTAACCATTTGAGAGCTGAAATTTCTTGCAAGACAATTACAGGCATAAATTAGAAAGCTGGAATATGCTCCATACAGTTATTTATTATGGTTGAAGCGTGGTACTAAATTAAGGCCTGTTTTAATCATTAGCTCCTTAGTTCCCCACATGACAACTCAGGCTGCACCATTAGAGAGTGCAGTAAGTACAGGGCAGTCACTTCCCAACATAGAGAGATGGAAAGTCAAACCTTTGCTTGTCTGCACCTCAACAGCTGGATCAAGACTTTTCTGAGAATTGGGCCTGAGGTATCAGACCACCTGACAAAAGTGAAACTAAAATCTGGGTTAGAGCTGTTAGTTTTGAGGGACGTAATGCAGATTCAGTTTTCAACGCCATTAATTTGATACAGATTATTTGTGTGATTATGCAGACCAAATCTTGCATTTATGCGCACAAAATAATTCACCTTGCATTTGATACATTCTTGAGGAAATATTATTCTTCTAAGTTTATGCCAACCAATTACCTGCAAGGCCATATCTTTTTCAAAAAGGTCTTCTAAATTATTGAGTGAGCACAAATGCTGGAAGTCTGATATAAAATTGAAAATGCTGGTAATATTCATCAGGTCTTGCAACATATGTGGAGAGAAATCCTTCAGAAATCCTTCAGAATTTCATCAAAGTGATACATCCACTGCTCTGAAGGCTTCATAACCATGCAACTTTGATTGTAACTTTAATTTGTTTATCCTACGTATACTAGAACCTGCTTCATCCTCACCTTTACCCGAGTTTTGTTCATTTTTAACTGTACTTAACTTTATCCAGTTCAATCTAAGGTTATTTTTGAATTTTTTAAAATGCGACTTAACATTCTTTGTCCCTTTTCAGAAACATTAGACATTTAATGAAACAGCAGAACAATAACCATCAGATGGATTTAATTTCTCTTATTTATATAGAACATTGAACAGTACACCTCAGGAACAGGCCCTTCAGCCCACAATTTGTCGAACATGACACCAAATTAAACTAATCCCTTCTGCCTGCCCATGGTCCATATTCATCCAACCATTCCATGCATATTCATGAGTTTATCTAAAAGTCTCCTTAAACACCCCTATCATATCTACCTCCACCACTACCCCTGACATTCCAAACTCCTACCACTCTATGTAAGGAACTCGTCCCTCACATCTCCTTTGAACTTTTCCCCTTTTACCTTAAAGTTCTCTAGTATTAGATATTTCAAATCTGGGGAAAAGATTCTGACCATCAACTCTATCTATGCCTCTCATAATTTTATAAACTTCTATCAGGTCTCCTCTCAGCATCTGCTGCTCTAGTTTGTCCAGCCTCTCCTTATAGGTCATACTCTCTAATCCAGGCAGCATCCTGGTAAACCTCTTCTGGACCCTCTCCAAAGTCCTCACATCATTCCTGTAGTGTGGTGATCAGAATTGAACACAATACACTAAGTGCGGCTTAACCAAACTTTTATAAAGCTGCAACATCACTTCTTGACTCTTCTGACCAAATATGCCATATGCCTTTTTTACCACCCTATCTACTTACGTGGCCACTTTCAGGGAGCTATGGACTAGGACCCCAAGATCTCTGTGTACATCAATGCTGTTCAGGGTACCTGCCATGAACTGTATATTTTTCCTTAACATTTGATCTCCCAAACTGCAGCACTTCACATTTGCCCAGGTTAAACTCCATCTGCCATTACTCCACCCATATCTGCAACTGTATCCTTAGACAACCTTCTACACTCTCCACAGCTCCACCAATATATTTAGACATTGTTATTTCTAAAACAGTAGATGGATTTTATGTTGGAGCAGTTAGGAAGGGAAAGGTCATGCTGGTGAATTCGTTTCCTGCCTGCTGGCAGGGGCAAAACACCTTTGGCCTCATTTAAAAGTCTCCAGTGGTTTTTTCAGTGGAAGAGATGCTGTATTGGGAGCTGGATTCAGAAGATGTGGTGCTTCTTTTCCTGCTGCTAGTTTTCAGGTCGAATCATTAAGAAGAAAGAAGGTAAGTCTGGGCAGGGGAGGCAATAACTTTTTATAAGGGACGTGAAGGAGCAATTATAATCCACTTCCACTGACAAAGACCTTCCCAGCAATGACCAACCTGCCTTCACCTGCCTGGAAAGCCAGAGTGAACTGTCTGCTCAGGTCCCAATTAAATTCCTCCCAGAACCCTTTGTCATAATAAGAGCCAAGTTCATGTAAGTTCACAGAAAACCAGCCACCCACCCACTTCTTCTGAACCACCTTCTTTATCGGCATGTCCGTGTCCTGCTGAACCCTGCAAATTACGATTACAGATTTTGGTAAGATGGATGGGAAAGGACAAAGTACCAAACGGGTGATAAACATGTTCAACTTTAACTGCCCTCTTTCCACCTGACAGATTAGGTTAACATCTACCTCACTATGTTTTTGCTCATTTTGGCCATTTAGATGATTGTAAATGTTTTATCCCCTTAATATTATCCAATAATAACAGCATGTGGTTCTATTTCTCTCTAACTGTACTTTTGTGCCTAGGAGGATGCCCAAATATCAGGTGCATACTGCCATTCCCACATTGCACATGTGCTTACTATTATCTTGACAATTTTTCAGCAAATGCAGGTCAAAAAGTAAACTGCAAGATTAACTCACAGACCAAGGAATTCATGGATAGCAGAGATCATTGTTTAGTTTGCATTTCAAGTTTAATGAGTGTTTGAACCTAGAAACATTCAGAAATAATAGTAATTATATCATAAAGATAAGTCAGAATTGGTAATTATGAACAGGAAGTAGTTTGAAGTTTTGCATTTTTTTAGATAATCAAATTTGTATGCAGAATTTGCCAAGGTAAAGCCCTTTTGTTGGAATAACTATCCAAGGAGCTCTGATGCAGCAGATTGAGTCAATCAGTGTTATTCCTATGAATTCAAAAACAACTCTTAGTCAATGCACTTCTTTGTACATCAGCTAGTTAATCTGCTGATGTTTACTGACATATATAAATTTGATCAGCAGAGGGCACGATTATAACAGCTTTAAGCTTCAGATGACTGTATAAAAATTAATGGTTCTGGAAGAATTACTCATATTTATAGCATTGTACAGAAGCATAAAATGCTGTAACCTGATAACATTTTAATTCTAATGCACGCATGGGGCATTTTTAAAATTATGTGTAAGTCAAGAACTAGTTACCCTGCTGGAATACAAGAGCCCGGCTATTTTCTATGTTATTCAACCCTAGGCAGTCATGCTGTGACAGTATCAAGACTGCACTGAAATAACCTTCCTACTAGCCACATGTTATTTTGTTCCTGCAATCATGTAACTCTGTCGGTATATCCTTTGAAATACATGTTTAAGTCCTCCCAGGTAGACTACAGTTCCTTTGGATCTGTCTTACAGATTGAATTCCATTATTCCATTGCTAGATCCTCCCTCCAACCAGCTCTCTGCAATCCCTACAATAGCAGATGTAGCTGTGTAGTCAGCTGTTAAATTGCGGTAAATTACTTTCTCCCCACCCCCACCCTCCTCTAGCTTATCTCTCCACGCTGCAGGCTCACTGAAACGTCGATTTCGAAGCTCCTTGGATGCTGCCTGAACTGCTGTGCTCTTCCAGTACCACTAATCCAGAAGCTGTTAAATTGCATCTTACACTACAATGTAGCTCATGTTTTATGTTTTTCTTTGCAACGAAATACAACAGAACACTTCAGCTGATACATATATAGCCAAATTCACCAGGAACAGCTGCTTTAAAATTTACATCTCATTGCAATGATTAAACTCTCATTTCCTGTTAAATGGCATAAAATAGCATATTGAAAAACACACATAAATTCAATAATAAAATACATTGTGACAAAATACTGTATATAAGTAAGTTCTTAGCTAACCAGTGTGCCCATGATAGATCCTCAACCTATACTAAATCAATGAGGTGAACTATAACCGGTCTCAGTGCCAAGGCTTGTAAAATCAGTCTAGAGTCCTGCTCCTGATTTCTAACTAGTGATCTGTTGGTGATGTACATTTAAATGCTGGGAGACGGTAGGAGCTGAGACAGCTATAATATCCTCAGTACACAAACAACCTGCCACAATACGAATAGAAAGAAGTGAATGGACAAATGGGTAAGGGAGGGCAACATAATGTGTACTAAGGCAGCCATATCCACAAGAAAGCAAGAGAAAAATGGATAGGAGAAGATAAAAGAGGATGCGGCAACTGAGTAGGTGTGCAGTTAATACACAGATATTATTGACCCATCTTGGAGACACCAGAAGCTGACTATTCTATATTTCAAAGAAAGCAACTAAGCAGGTAACAAAAACACAAAAATCCACTGGGATCCTTTCTACAGCTATTCTTGTTGTACTATTAGGCCTTGTTTTCATTAAACATGACGGTCTGAGCTGGTGTGAGTTTCCCACTATGTCAAGTCACTGAGGACAAGGATTATCAAGGTTGCTTCAAATGTACCTCTGCAATGTCATGTCATTGGACCTTATAGCTGCTCCAATCCATATCCAAGTGTGATTTAGGTTACATCGCTGCCATCTCCACATTTTCAAAGTGCTATTTATCATTTATTAGCAACATGGCTCTATTCATTTCTCCAATTTTAAGTTTGTTCAATTTGAAGCTATGGAAGTATGATTTGGAATCCTCTTTTAAAACATTCAACTTAACTTTTTGTTGTTATTGTCCCTGAAGTGCAATTGTCATCTTCAACAATCAAAGGAAGTTACTTGGATTACAATAAAAGCTTCCCACGTCAGATTAATTAAATAACTTATACAAGCTACTGATTGCAGCCTACATTGGGGATTGTGAGGCCCTTTCTTCTTTGCTCTTTTTAATTTTAAAATATTTTTTTCATGGGATGTAGACGTCATTGGCAATGCCTAATTAATTTTGAAAAGGTGGTGGTGAGCAGCCTTCTTGAACTGCTGCAATCTAAGTGCTGTAGGTAAACTCACAATACTGTTAGGGAGGGAGTCCTGGGATGTTGACCCAGTCACCATATGACTAATATAAGATCTAGCAATACTAATAGAAAAACACTAGAAAAACTAATGTCACTACTAATTGTTGTTAGAAATAAGGCTATAAGAAAAAGGATAAGGAATATGCCATTCAGCCTCTTGAGCCAGCTGTACCATTCAATAGGAGCATGGCTCATCTGACATTACTCACGTCCACTTTCCTGCATTTTCTCCAAATCCCTTGATTGGCTACTGGTCAACAATCTACCAACATCAGCCTTCAATGCTGAACTAACACAAATCTTATTGTAGGAGAAAGTGAGGACTGCAGATGCTGGAGATCAGAGCTGAAAATGTGTTGCTGGAAAAGCGCAGCAGGTCAGGCAGCATCCAAGTAGCAGGAGAAGGGCTCCTGCCCAAAACGTCGATTCTCCTGCTCCTTGGATGCTGCCTGACCTGCTGCGCTTTTACAGCAACACATTTTCAAATCTTATTGTAGTCAATCAAGAAAAAAATCCAGAGGTGTAACATTAGTTTTGATCTGGTCAGCTCAATCTCACCATCATCTCTCAACTCTTCCACTTTTATTGATCTATCAGACTGCTAAGCTGACATTCAGCACCAGATAGCCAGAAATTTCCTATCTGAACACCCTCTAAGTCAGCACTACTACGCAGTCCCAGTGCTTAATACAGACTCCAATTTTGAGTTGTCCAACACAAAACATTAAGTCCAGGCAATTTAAGCTTGGACTGTTTAAGACATTGTTTAAGCCACAGCTAGAGTATTTAATGCACTTCTGGAATCCAGATCTCAATCGCCTCCCCGCTTCATCCTTCTCTGCTCCAAGAAAAACAACCCCAGTCTATTCAATCTCTCATCAGAACAAAATTCTCCCGCTCAGTGGCAATTATCCTTGTAAACCTCCTCTGCATGCTCTCCAGTGCGGTAAGGGTATTGTCTGGTGCATAGCACCCAGCAGAGCTTAGCTCCAATACAGACAAGGAGAGCTTCCTCTGACCTAATGTCTTCATTTTTCTCCTCAGAAGTTTCCTTCCATTCCCCCAGTTCCTCAGCATCTATCACATCACCTCATTATTGCTGTAATTGTGTAGAGCATGGCATTCCAGGCTGATGTGGCATACTCCAGCCTTTACTGGAGGGCACCCTCACCCAGGACCAGTCCAAATAGAGAAACCACATCTTCAGCAGCCCTATTGTCTGCTCCACTACAGCCCACATCAAATCCTGGACAGCATTGTACCTGCTCTTTGCATCAGTCTAGATCTTGCACATTGGTTTCATGAATCAGGATTGCAATGGGTAGCCCTTGTTTCCCAGTAACCAGCTTTGTAAAGGACCTAGACCCTCAAGCACATGAAAGTGCTCATGGATAATTGAGGCATGGCAGTTGCTAAGGAAGTGGACACACACCCCCAGGAAGTGGTAACAGAGATCACAGATCACCTAAACATTAATTAAGTGATACCCCTTCTTGTTGAAGAATTCCACAGTGTTGTGATTCAGCCCTCTCTTTGTTATGTGTGTACAGTCAATGACACCCTTCTAGCTACATTCCTGAATCCTATTGTCCAAGCTGCAGCACTGACTTTGTGACACGGCAATGAAATGAACCAATGTGATCTAGTGCAGGTGGCATTAGATTAGATTTCCTACAGTACGGAAGCAGGCCCTTCGGCCCAACAAGTCCCCACTGACCCTCCGAAGAGCAACCCACCCAGACCCATTCCTTTGCATTTATCCCTGACTAATGGACCTAAAACTATGGGCAAGTTAGCATGGCCAATTCACCTAACCTGCACATCTTTGGACTGTGGGAGGAAACACCCACAGTCACGGAGAGAATGTGCAAACTCCACACAGACAATTGCCCAAGGAGGGAATTGAACCCGGGTCCCTGGTGCTGTGAGGCAGCAGTGCTAACCACTGAGCCACCCCATTGCTTAAGAAAATGTTGAACAATAGGACTGACACAGAATTAATGGGCCAAATGGCATAATTATTCAGCAATTTATAAAATTGGACCTTTAATGGTAAGTTAGAATCTTAATAAGGAAAAAGAAGCTAAAATTAATCAATCTTTGCTTGGATGAATGATAAATTCTTATTGTATTTACCAGTCAAATACATAATGTATATAAACTAAAAACCTCTGCCTACATTTGTGGAGTTTTACAATAGGCCTGATGGCTCCAATATTTATACAGAGAATGTGGGAAGCACAATATTGTGGGGATAACCAAGCAGTACTTAGTGTGTAGAGATCCTTCAAAATGACAAACAAGATTTTTCTTTTCTCTCGGTTTCCAACCGGGCCAGCTGGTTAAATTAACGGGATGAGGAGCTCAGAAATCATGGGGAAGGAAGTGGGCAAGATTATCAATGATGGCAAGATGGATAGAGATGCTGCAAACAGCAGAAAGGACAGTGTATGTTTCTTCAAAGGGCTGAAGGGATCACTCCTGCTGTTCTTGGGCCAATAAGTAGGGCTGCAAAAAGCACTTCGCCTTCCTGGACTGGCAGCATATGCTTCCCTTACATCACTGGAGCCTGATTTAAATATATGACTTTGCTATTCCATCTCTTGAAGACAAGAAGTGTGATACTTGTATGACACAAAAATACAGTTGTAAATAAAGCCCTGTGCATGGTGAGTTGGGACCTCACTTTCCATTTTCAAAAATGTAAATTTTCCATTCAGTCGCCATTGGGGCAGTGGGTTGGGAGAAAGTGAAGACAATATTAAGACCCCATCTGTAAGGCTACTTTTTGTAAAAGGAAGACGTACATCCCATCCTGAAATCTCCATAACAGATGAGAGTATTTAGAAATTAACTTGAAATGGTTGATTTCAGATCACATCAGACATTCAGTTCATATTGCCTCTTGTCCTGGGGGAAACAACAGTTGGCTCTTGTTAATGACTGCAATGAGTAATTACCAGGAAAAGGGTTGTTGATTTCTTAGTGAATGTAGACTTAAGATGGGATCAATTTACTTTGAAGGCTTGTTTTTAATTCTTTTGTACCATTGTTCCATTTGTTCTAACTATAAAGTGCCTCCCATGAGATACAATTTTTGGAGGATTTGTTTTTCTCCACTGTGAGAACAACATTATGCTCCTTATTAGACTTAATATCCCTTCAACCACATATTTCAGCAAATCTCATGCTGTTCAACAAAACTTATCTGATCGTGCAATATGGGAGGCCAAAGCTAACTTACATTTCAATGCTGTTTAAAGCAGATGCCTTAATTTCCCAAATACCTAGATATCATTTGTGTCATAATTGATAAGAAATTTGTTGTACTTTTAAAACCTTTTAAACAATACCTTCTAACCCCTTGAAAGGATTTTTGTTCTGTCAACTTATGGGAATTAATGATCACAATAATTCTTGAAAAGGATAACTGTAACTAGCTCATGACTTCACAACTCACATAAAGTTATTTCTAATTATGCTGACTATTATTTATTCAATGAGTTATATAAGATACAATGACTCAGAAATGCACCATTCAGTCCATCCAGTCCATGCTAGTGTTAATGTAAGTACATAATTACTCAGACTACATACCTGCTTCCCAGCCTAAGTGAAAGACTTCTGCTTGCAGGAATTCTTTGACAGTGTGCTTTCATTAGCATAGAGGTAATCCCTTTGCTGTGAAATTCTATTTTAGAATTTTGTACATCTGATCGTCACTTTCTGTTTGTCAAACATCATATCAGGCCGCATGGTATTATTGCAACTTTAATATGACTCAGTCAATGGAGATGGTGTTGTAACATTGTCATGGCTTGGATGAAGATACCACATGCACTTCATCTACCAATGAAACCAAGACAGATAAGAATGCAAGTTGAAAATGTGTTGCTGGAAAAGCACAGCAGGTCAGGCAGCATCCAAGGAGCAGGCTCCTTGGATGCTGCCTGACCTGCTGCGCTTTTCCAGCAACACATTTTCAGCTCAGATCTCCAGCATCTGCAGTCCTCACTTTCTCCTAGAAGAATGCAAGTTGTCAAGTGGTAGTTGAGAACTAGCAAAGAATACAGACAAATTAACAAAGTTGTCACAACATTGGCAAGTGAAGAACTATGTGGGAAAATGTGAATGTGTCTGTCAGGAAGAGTAGTTAATAACTACTATTTAGATGGAGAGTGATTTCAGAACTCAGTGATATAGAGGAATCTGCACATTTGCTGCCATGAAGAATGCAATGTTGTAGGTGCAACATTGACATACAGCAACATGCCCACCCCCTTGAGTGATTCCTGCAGTCAACCATGACAAACTTTCACTCCCCTTGTAATGTAGGCCTACATGCTATTTGCCTTCCTCCCTGCTTGCTGCAGCTGCATGTTAATTTCCTGTATACAAGCACACACCCAGTGTCTTTATACATCAACGTTTACAGGTGTCATGCCTTTTAAAATATCTTCTGCTTTTCTATTCTTTGAATCAATACAGCCAACCTCACACAACCCTACAACTTACTCCACGTATCACATATTGACCACTTATGTAGCCTGTCTAAAACTCTTTGTATTCGCCTCACAATTATTTTTTCAACTAGGTTTGTATCATCAATAAATTGAGGGAATTTGTCTTGGTACATTTTTCTAAATAACATAAATAGCTGACAACCCAGGACTGATCCATGTGTCACTCCACTAGCCACAGTCTATATGGATGGGAAACTTGACAATTAGATGCAAACGTTGTGACAGTGTTAAATAGTCGCTGACAAGCATGTTGCTGAAACATATCACAAAGTTAAAATTCAGCTTTTTGTTTCTATTATTGGGATTTAATGGCTGGTTTACAACATATGAATTTCTGAGCCTTGGAAGTTCCACCAAAATGTGATGGCGTACTCCGTCACTGTAAATATTCCACTTTGAGTAGATAAATCAAAGACATTTGCTTGATTCCGTTCAGATGTCAATGGTGAGTGGAATTCAAACTCATGACCTTCTGGTGAGAGTCCAAAAGCCACTCCCCCCCCCCCCCCCCCCACTCACCCCCAACTCTGTAGTGGTGCAGCTGCCAGGGTCATCTCTTGAAGTATGTAACATTCTAAGAATGAAATTTCAATCTTAAACTTCAGAAGGTTGCATGTTTTTCACAGTTTTTTCAACATGCACTTGTTTACAGACATATTGCACCTGCAGTGATTAGCCATCATTGTTTAGGACTGAAAATTTGTAGAAGAGAATTTCGTAAAGGTAACATGCAATGAAACATTCAATTGTTCCTGGTGTTTGCTAAATATACTTTTGACAAATAGTAGCTATGCAAAATTATAAAGTTAAACATAGTTAAAAATATAATTAGGTAAGTATATTATAGATCTTAGTTCCAAAGGGATCAAAGAGCTTGGGGAGAATGCAGGATCAGGATAGTGATGATCAGCCATGATCACATTGAAGAGTGGAGCAGACTCAAAGGGCTGCTCCTGTTCCTTTTTTCCATGTTTCTGTCTTTCTATGAAAAACATGGACTATATGTCATGGTGGGCATTGCATTTCTCAACATCTCCATTGCCAAACAACATAAAAGAAAGCCCACCCCGTAGTAATATTGTGATGCTGGTGAGCTAAATGACCAGAAAGTAGCACCTCTAAGAGCTGGCAGTGGAAGCACTCTCCGTAGTACACAAACAGAATATTGTGCCCTGGGACAAAAACAGCTATGGCATCCAAACCCAGGGGAGGGTTTTGAATAGGATGTATCAGAGAGCCTAGCGATAGGAATAATGTGGGGAGAGGGGAGGTTTGAGAAACTCAGACCGGGGGAGCAATGGGAGAGGTAATATCTTGATGTGGGAGAGGTGACTCAAATACACATAGAGCGGCCCCATCTCCGCCAAATGAAGATGTTCCCCCACATTTCACGGTGTCATTTCAAGCAAAACTTAGGAACAAGACCTTCTTTTTTCTCACCTGTGCACGCCATCTGTATTATGGCATGGGCAATGTTATTTTTGGGTCAATTATCATCATATCAACAAGGAAGAGGAATAAACCATCCAGCCCTTAGAATCTGCTCTGATGTTTGATAAGATAATGGCTGGTTTGATTATAATTACAGATCCACGTTTCCATCTACCCTGCACCTTTTGCCCTCCCACCTGACCCCCACCCCTTGCTTACTGAGAATCCATTTACTTCTACCTTAAAAATATTCAAAGACTCTGTTTCCATCCCCTTGTCAAGAAGAGTTCCAAAGACTGTCAGCTGTCTGTGAGAAAAGTTGCCTCTTCTCCATCTTAAATGGGTAACCCCTTATTTTTAAATAGTGACCCCCCTAGATTGGTTAACTCTAGATTGTCCTAAGTGAGGGGATATCCTCTCCACATTTATTGTGGCAAGATGCTTCAGAATTGTCCATGCTTTGGTAACAAGTTCAATTATATTTACTGATATTTTTAACCATCCTGTCCACATGTGCTATTACACACCTCTGGAGCAGATGGGACTTAAACCTGCGTCTTAAGGCCCAAAGGTAGGAAAACTACTATTACACCACAAAAGTCACTTGTTAACAGTGCCTCTCGAATCCATGACCCTGTGGTTATGCATCCCATACTACAACAACAACAAGATCAGAAATTGCTGAAAAAACTGATTGACATGCATTTGGAAAGGCATGGAGTGATAAGGGATAGTCAGTATGGCTTTATTCATGGGAAATCATGTCTCGCTAACTGGACTGGAAATGTTAACTTTGCTTTCTCTCCACACGTGCTGTCGGATCCACTGGGATTTTCTAGCAATTTCTGATTTTGTTTCTGATTTTCAGCACCTACAGTTCTTTGATTCATTGTCAAGTTTCTCATGCCATTCCTAAGTGGGGAAACGATGGTCTAGTGGTGTTTTTGCTTGACTATTAATCCAGAAACCCTCTGGGGACTTGGGATCAAATCCCGCCACAATAAAAAAATCTCAAATTAAGAGTTGACTGATGACGATGAAACCATTGTCAGTTGTCAGAAAAACCCATCTGGTTCACTCATGTCATTTAGGGAAGGAAAGCTGCCATCCTTACCTGGTCTGGCCTACATGTGACTCCAGAGTAACAGCAATGTGGTTGACTCTCAACTGCCCTCTGAAATGGCCTAGCAAGCCACTCAGTTGTATCAATCGCTAGAAAGTCACACCAAAGAAATGAAACCGGACAGACCACCTGGCATTGACTTTGGAACCAGAAAAAAACAACGGCAAAAACACAAACAGCCCTGTTGACCATGCAAAGCCATCCTCACCAACATCTGGGGGCTAGTGCCGGAATTTGGAGAGCTGTCTCACAGATTTATCAAACAACAGCCTGACATAGTCATTCTTATGGAATCATACCTTACAGATAATGCCCCAGACACCACCATTACCAATCCTGGATATGTCCTGTCCCACTGACAGGACAGACCTAAGAGAGGTGGCAGCACAGTGCGTTACAGTCGGAAGGAAGTTACCTTGGGCATCCTTGACATTGATTCTGGACCCCATGAACTCTCATGGCTTTAGGTTAAACATGGGTAAGGAAACCTCTTACTAATTACCATGTACAGTCCTCCTTCAGCTGATGAATCAGTACTCCTCCAGGTTGCACGACACTTGGAGGAAGCACTGAGGGTGGCAAGGGTGCAAAATGTTCTCTGGGGGATTTCAATGTCCACCACCAAGAGTGGTTTGGCAGCAGCATTACTAATTGAGCTAGTCGGATCGTAAAGGATATAACTGTGAGACTGGGTCTACGGCAGGTGGTGAAGAAACCAACAAGAGGAAAAAACATACTTAACCTCATCCTTACTAATCTGCTAGCTGCAGAAGCATCTGTCCATGACAGTAGTAAAAGCAACCACTACACTGGAGACGAAGTCTCACCTTCACATTGAGAATAACCTCCATTGTGTTGTGTGGCACTATCACCATGCTAAGTGGGACAGACTTCAAACTGATCTAGCTGCTCAAGACTGGTGAGGCACCGTAGACTATCAACAGTAGCAGAACTGTACTCCAGCGCAATCTGCAAACTCATGGCCTAGCACATGTCCCACTCAACCATTACCATCAAGCCAGGGAATCAACCCTGGTTCAATGGAGAGTGCAGGAGTGCATGCAAGGAGCAGCATCAGGCATACCTAAAAATGAGGTGTCAACCTGGTGAAGCTACCAAAACAGGACTATTTGCGTGCCAAACGGCATAAACAGCAAGTGATTTACAGAGCTAAGCGATCCCACAACCAACGGATCAGATCTAACCTCTGTAGTCCTTCCACATCCAGTCGTGAATGGTGGTGGACAATTTAAACAACTCACTGAAAGGCGAGGCTCTACACATATCCCCATCCTCAATGATGGAGGAGCCCCAACATATCGGTGCAAAAGGGAAGGCTAATGCATTCACAACAATCTTCAGTTAGAAGTGCCCTGTGGATGATCCATCCCAGGTTCCTCCAATGGTCCCCACATCACAGATACCAGTCTCCAGCCAATTCACTTTACTCCATGTGGTATCAATAAAAGACTAGAGGCACTGGATACTGCAAAGGCAGTGGGCCCTGACAACATACTGGCAATATTACTGAAGGCGTGTGCTCCAGAACTTGCCGCTCTCCCAGCCAAGCTCTTCCAATACTTAGAACACTGGTATCTACCCGACAATGTGAAAAATTGTCCAGGTATGTCCTGTACACTAAAAAACAGGACAAATCCAACCTGGCCAATTACCGCGCAGTCAGTCTACTCTCCATTATCAGTAAAGTGATGGAAGGGGTCATCAACAGTGCTATCAAGCAGCACCTGCTCATCAACAACGTGCTCAGTGACGCCCAGTTTGGGTTTTGCCAGGGTCACTCAGCTCCTGATCTCATTACAGCCTTGGTTCAAGCATGGACAAAAGAGCTGAATTCCAGAGGTGAGGTGAGAGTGACTGCCCTGGACATCAAGGCTGCATTTGACTGAGTATGGCATTAAGGAGCCCTGGCTAAACTGGAATCAATGGGTATCGGCGGTAAACTCTCCGCTGGTTAGAATCATACCTGACACAAAGGAAGATGGTTGTGGTTGTGGAGGGTCAGTCATCTCAGCTCCAGGACAGTTCTGCAGGAGTCCGTCAAGCTAGTGCCCTACAATCTTTAGCTGCTTTATCAATGACCTTCCCTCTCTTCACCATGATTGCACAATGTTCAACACCATTCATGACTCCTCAGTCACTGAAGTAGTCGGTGTTCAAATGCAACAAGATCTTGACAATATCCAGGCTTCGGTCGACAAGTGACATCTAATATTCTCACCAAAAAATGCCAGACAATGACTATCACCAGTAAGAGACACGCTAACCATTGCCCTTTGACATTCTATAGTATTACCATCATGAAAATGCCTCATTATCAACATCCTTAGGGTTACCATTGATCAGAAACTCAACTGGGCTCAACACATAAACACAGTGGCTACAAGAGCAAGCCAGAGATTAGGGATACTGCAGCAAGTACCTCACACCTGACACCCAAAGTCTGTCAACCATCTACAAAGGTACAAGTCAGGAGTGTGATGAAATACTTCCGACTGGCCTGGACGTGTGCAGCTCCAGCGTGTCAAGAAGCTTGTTACCATCCAGGACAAACCAACCCACTTAATTAGCACCACATCTACAAACATTCAATCCCTCCACCACCGCAGTCAGTAGCAGCAGTGTATACTATCTACAAGATGCACTGCAAAAATTCACCAAAGATCCTTAGACAGCACCTTCCAAGCCCATGACCACTTCCATCTAGAAGGACAAGAGCAGCAGGTACCTAGGACCACCACCACCTGCTAGTTCCCCTCCTTCACAGTTGTTGGATCCAAGTCCTGGAATTCCCTCCCTACTGGCATTGTGGGTCAACCCACAGCAAGTGGATTACAGTGATTCAAGAAGGCAGCTCACCACCACCTTCTCAAGGGCAAGTAGGGATGTGCCATCAATGTTGGCCAGCCAGCAACACCCACGTCCCACAATAATTCTTACTGAACTAATCATGCACTAATTGCATTTGTATACTGCTTACTACATGGCAAATTGTTAATATTCTAGCCTGTTGATTCTTTATTTAAAAAATGGTGACTGGGCTGGGGTGAGGGATGGATGGGAAGACAATGCAGTATCTATCTGTCACATTTTACATGCCTGCCTACACACCTAGGGCTGAGAGTGGGGATGGAAGTTGGGTTTAATGAGAAGTATAAAATTCAGTCAGACCCCCAGAACACATTCACACCACACCTTAAAGTTAAGCCTAGAACATAATTTTTCTTTATTCTTTTATTTATTTGTGGGACTTGGGCATTGCTGGCTGGCCAGCATTGATAGCCCATCCCTATTTGCCCTTGAGAAGGTGGTGGTGAGCTGTCTTCACCTCGGCTTTCGCCTCCCCATTGTGACCTTTCAAATAAGTTCAATGATTAAACAAAGGATTAAGTTTCACGGTTGATAACTTCTGGTAGGTGAACACACAGGAAGAAATATTTTGGCATCATCCAAGTATTTTTTTAATCTCTCTAGGTGATAATCTGAGAGAGCAGCTCACCATTCTTGGTAGAATCCTTCTATTTTCAACCCACTGGAATGAAAGAAACAGAAATTGTATAGGTTTTATAACGGACGTGTCATGTATCCCATGAGATTACCTTGAATTAAAGATTTGCAGACGCCGGTGTTGGACTGGGGTGTACAAAGTTAAAATCGCACAGCAAATCGTAAGAATAATTCCCCACAATCACCTGATGAAGGAGCAGCACTCCAAAAGCTAGTGCTTCCATATAAACCTGTTGGACTATAACCTGGTGCTGTGTGATTTTTAACTTTGAATTAAAGACTGCAGCAAAAAACATTTCCTTTAAATAATAAATCTTTCAGTGGCCCAGTATGAAATTTTGTCTGATTTTACATCCATGAAGGGCATTTAGACATTTCACTAAGTTAGAGCTGGTATATAAATTCATTTCTGTTGTTGTCATAGAGCTCTGCTATCAATTACACTGCATTTGGTTACCCTTTGAAATTTAAATCCCCCTGGCCTACCCTCTCATGTTCACAGCAAAACAGTCTTCTTAATGCCTAACTTTGCTGAGGTGTTACTGCTGTGAAATATATTAGTTGAACTTTCTCACATTGACAAAGTCATTCAAAAACTTTGACTGAAAATCCCTCCCCAATTTGCCTTTCCCAGTAGCCCTGTTGGGGTTGAAACTTGGGCAGCTGTGGCATGGGAAATTGACGAAGTTGTGATTTCAGCTCTGGGGAAATCCTGAGTTGAAGTAAAGCAATGTGTGATTTGTGCCTGCCTAATGTGGGCTGACTCCCCTGTAGTTCCTGAGGTTACCTTAATTTAAATAATCAGGACAAGTTCCAAATTTCTGGACTACCAATTATTGGAAGCTGGCCAGTTGAAATGGGGAGTGGGAAGTAAGTTCCACTGAAGGATTTAATAGCCTGGAGCAACTTCAATCAATGTGGGAATGCTGCACCAAAATTACTAGCAAAATGATTTCTGATCAGTCTTCAAGAGAGCAGGGAGCCCCCAGGCTCTCGGATGGAGCTGTCAGAATCTTATTGAATGAAGACGGGCTGAGGAGGAAAGTCCTGTTTGGCAAGGAGCAATACAGACTCTCAAGGAATGCTGTTTAAAGGGCAAAGAAAGAAAGTAGGCAAAATAGTCAAAGTCAAAAGCAACACAATCACACATGGCATCTCAGCACCTGAAGTGACCTTATCAATTCATTCAAATGAGGAGAAACTGGTCAAGAAGATATTGTCCCAAGCAGACCTTCCATTTAAAGTGACCTTCCAATATATTATTAATATGTCTGAATTACCAGCAATTAATATATAGGCAGTATTGCACAATGAGCTTCAACTTGGCAGTATTTTTTCAGTTTCAACTTTACATGCAACCATCTTACCCAAGCCTCATGTAGATTAATTGTTCCATGCATACGCATCCATGAAAGACTGCTTAGTGACATCTTGCAATGACTCTAACATTTTGTGCTTGCATTTAAAACGCCAGTTATTTTCTTTCAAGAATATTGATCCCACTTCCAAAAAACTGCAAGATTCTGTAAAGGTTAGTCCTCCTCTGTACTGATCCCCTGATCTCGGGAATTTGAAACTTTTTCTCCAATACCATATTTGAGTGTTTACTTCTCTTGTCTTTTTGTTCCTCTCCTCACTAACACATGAGGAGGTTGCAACCCTTTCGACCTTACCTTTTAATTTATCTCTTAATTTCTGGAATGTTCCATCCAGGACCTCAATTCTGTGCCTTCCAATATTATCGGTTCAAATAGCAATCACAACATCATCTGTGCCTCTTCCTTCTCTAACATCTTTGCATTCACTCATCCAAAACTGATATTAATCACAATTAATCTCCAAACTAGAAGAGAATTGAATGGAAAATAAACTTCTGAGGTGGATTAGAAGTTGGTGAAAACAGGAAAGAACATAGATGTGAAGGGAAGTGCGTGCTTTGACACTAAATTCCTCATGGAATGGTATGGGATTCAGAGATGGGGCTATTGCTGCTTATGGTGTATTAGGATCTGAGGGCACAAGCAAAGGGCAAATCTGCTGCTCCTGGGTGTTGGAAACAAGGCAAGCAGGGGAACATAATGTAGCAGGAAGCTAAAAGTCAGATTCCCAATGGGAGAATTAAATGGGAGCATTTCAGTCCACAGAACTTAAAAGGCAGATTGAATTTCCAGATGGCAAGGGAGGAGAAATACATTTGTCTTAATTTGCATATCATGTATTTTCACTTAAAGGCCAGCTCAGCAAATTTAAGTTCCCTTTTCGAATTAGGTTTTGAATTATTTTTCATCAATTTGTTGTGGGACACCTTCAGGGCAGGTTGAACCCACACCTCCTGGCCCAGAGGTAGGGACACCACCACTACACCACAAAAACCCAACATGGCAAAGCAATTCCTGTCTTCAGATTCGCAATTGCATTGAATGGACACACAGCACAGAAGATTGCTATCTTCCTGGACTCTGGACTGAGTACCAGCTGATTTGTCCTCTTTGGAGTGTGTCCATTTATGCCAGGCTATGATTGAAATCCGTTTGTTTAAAATAACTCCACAGAGGTCAGTATCCCATCACCAGGTCAACCTTTATTTACACATGCATGGGACTTGACACTGATGCAGCTTCCTCAGAGCCAGCTCTCAGAGGGAACAAAACTTCTGACACTCCTGTTTATTTTTTTATTTTATTAAACAAATTACAAAACAGTTTACAAAAACCATTTACAGCTGTACACAAGAGACAGCAATTTTACAAGGGAGAGGAGCAGCAAAGCTAGGCCCCAAACCCTACCGTTCAACCATTTTACAGGGAGATGAGGACAACCTCAAATCCAGTTCCACATATGACAAGACAGTGACAATGACATTTGTACATTAGACAATACTGTTACATACAAAACTGCAGACAATACAGACCCAGCAAGCCCCCATCACTCCTACCTTCCGACCACTCTAAGGCAGCCCGCCCCTACCCACCTTCTGGCTCTCGATCCATCCCATGCCCCTTCCAGTTCTCGGTCCGCCCTGACACACCTTTCGACCACCTCTAGGACAGCCGCCCCGGTACCTGCCCGGGGTGACAGTGGTCAGGACGGCCTACCCACCTTTCAGCTTCACTAACCATCCTCAGCACCTTTCGACCACCTCTGGGGCAGCCCGCCCTGGTACCTGCCCGGGGTGACAGTGCTGAGGGCAGCTACCCGCCTTCTGGCCCTTGGTCTGCCCCTACCTACCATTGGGCTCTCACCCACCCCGATGCACCATCCGGCCAGTGAGCTATCCTGGCACACCTTCTGGCCACCTCTAGGACAGCCCATCCCCTTCCCCGGGATGACAGCGTGCAGGGTAGCCCACAAGCCTTCCGGATCTCAGCCTGCCCCTACGCACCTTCTGGTGCTCGGCTGCCCTGACACTCCTGTTTATTTTTTTTTAATTAACCCCCACACTACCGCCTAACTGTGGTAGTGCTTATTTTTTCCCCAGCACCCATGGTGTGTGGTGCAGGTGTGAGACACAGTGAGAGACACAAGGTGCACGAATCATTATTCAATTTCCACCACCAGGAAGATATGAAAAATACCCGAGTGGCCAGTGACAAGCACTGCCCTTCACATCAAAGGGCAATGCTGTGTGATCAAAACAGTGAAGGAGAGGGTAGGGACTAAATCAAAATAGAGTTGGACGGGGAAATAATGCACTCCAATCCCTGCGGCGCCCACCTCTCCCTGAACGACTCCAGGGTGTTGGTGGACACCACATGCTCCTTCTCCAAGGACACCCGGGCTCTAACGTAACCCCGGAAGAGGGGCAGGCAGTCGGCCCTAACGACCCCCTCCACGGCCCGCTGCCTGGACCTGTTGATGGCCAGTTTGGCCAGGCCCAGGAGCAGACCCGCGAGGTCTTCGGACCTGCCCTCCCTCCTCCGTACCGGGTGCCCAAACACTCCTGTTTTTTTTTCTCTCTCATTTACCACCACCAGAATGATATGAAAAACACCCGAGTGACCAGTGACAAGCACTGCCCTTCACATCAAAGGGCAATGCTGTGTGAGCAAAACCACGTATATTTATCTTTATTTTTCTCACGAATCTTTATTCAATTTCCACCACCAGGAAGATATGAAAAACACCCGAGTGGCCAGTGACAAGCAGTGCCCTTCACATCAAAGGGCAATGCTGTGTGATCAAAACAGTGGAGGGGAGGGTAGGGACTAAATCAAAATAGAGTTGGACGGGGAAATAATGCACTCCAATCCCTGCGGCGCCCACCTCTCCCTGAACGACTCCAGGGTGTTGGTGGACACCGCGTGCTCCTTCTCCAAGGACACCCGGGCTCTAACGTAACCCCGGAAGAGGGGCAGGCAGTCGGCCCTAACGACCCCCTCCACGGCCCGCTGCCTGGACCTGTTAATGGACAGTTTGGCCAGGCCCAGGAGCAGACCCGCGAGGAGGTCTTCGGACCTGCCCTCCCTCCTCCGTACCGGGTGCCCAAACACTCCTGTTTATATCTGTCAGCCAGGACTCCTTGATTGGACCAAATTAATGACTCCTATTAGAGACTGCTAAAGGGTGAAAGTCTGTCTGGAGAAGGGAGACAGACTGACCAGGGAAGGAAGGAAAAGCCCAAATATTTACATAGATGCATCCCCTCCAAGATCCTGAGTAATTCCCCCATTTTGTACAGCACGAGTGCCTGTCTACTGCACCTTTAAATGTGGAGACAGGAATCACACAAAGTAACAGCAGAGGCATTGACTTCCTGCCTGCCCATCACAAGGTTTGTCATGCTCCCTACACATGCACATTTGCTGAGCTTACAATGACATAACTACACAAGAAAAGTTGACTTGTTCCTGAGCAGAAGAGACATCTCTTTCGATTTTATGAAACTCTGTTCTTAATCTGCTTGTATCTTTATGCAGTATCTTCCATTCGGAAAGAGGCAATCAATGCACAGAAATGCTTGTGAAAGTTTGCTTATGGCTTGCAAATCAAATTCAATATAAATAAATAGGATCAGAGATGAAATGTAAAAGCTAGGAATATAAAGTCAATGGTTATCGGCTATAGAACACAGCATAGAAAAGGAATATGGCTGATAACATGTCAAAATGAAAAGCATATTCTATGATAGAAGAAAGGCAAACCTTATCTGATGTTGGGAAGTATAAGCAAAGAAATAAAGAATAGATTCAAGGAAGTGGCATTGATTGACATTACTTAATACATCTGATATTTTCTAACCTCCTCTACAACTCAATTTGTAACTGTTTTATCTTGTTGACCTCTTGTTACCACTTTGGTGATGACTGGAAATCATGTATTACTTCTTAGATAATCACAATACTTCATAGCTTTGAAGATATTCTTCAGACTACACCAGGCAGTCACTTTGCTGTCACTCTTTGCACATTGCTGCACAGTGATAATGGCCATCATAAAGTAACAAGTTAATACAAATGAGTATTTCATCAATAGTTGCCCTAAATTTAATTATTTTTTTCTTGTTTAAAACTAGAACACAATTGATATTTATTGAAATAATAAGTGATATTGAGTAAATGGCTTACTTAGTGTTAGCTGCCAAATGTCTGGCACTTCAACTTGTGTTAATGTCAACCCACACTAGCTAAAGACTCATGTACTAGACATTAATCCTCAGTTGCACTATAAATACACTAGGCATCCATTGAAAAGGCATAAATATCTTCTGTCAGTTTCTACTTCAAAATTTTCAAAGACAGCCTATCTGGCTTGTTGTGTTGAGATGGTGTATTTTTGTTTCTGGTAGGACTATGACCTTGGTGTTGCAAGAGTGAGCTGCATAGTGTCAGCAGATGCCTGTTGTAAAGTCCCTTCATCCTGTGTCATTTACATGAGACCAGGCATATGAACAGCTGAGCACAGCCAGAATACATTCCACCAGCTGCTCAATAATTACTGGAATCACAATTTCTTGCTGGGATTTTAAAAAGTTAAGTCTCAAGACTTAGAGGAGGTCAAAAAAGGTTAAAGCACATTTCACAAACACTAAGCCTCCTTGGAAAAAAGCTTAGATAGTTTTGTATATTTTGTATTTTCCCACATCGATATCAAATGCTGTGTCTGTGTACATATGGTAGCCATATTCGATTTTACAACTTATATATAATGATATACTCATTCCTACCTGGCTGTTTCCTTTCTTCCACCTGCTTCATAAATTACATCTCCAAAGTTACACGGCCATACAGGAGAGCTGTGAAATGTAAGTGAATTGCTTTCTTACATCTTTGGAAAGCTTTTGGCTTTGGTTATCTCATAGACAATAATAGGTATGTAAAAATAATGTTTAAATTAAAATAAAACATACACAGGAATCTCAACAGAATGAATACAATGTAGTCCTTGTTAGTTACATTCCTGAAAGAGAGAAATATGGAATAATCAGAAGACCACATGTGAAATAATAGGTGAAAGGTTGTTGTATATACAGTAATAAAGAACCAAGAATGCATTCTAGTGTAATGAATCTAAAGGCACAGATTTCACATATAACAGGAAATTCATAGGCTGTATTCTCAGACCTTGTGTCTGGTTATGGTATATCTGACATAGTCATAGAGTCACACAGCACGAAAACAGACCTTTCATTCCAACCAGTCTATGCTGAACATAATCCCAAAGTGAACTAGTCCCACCTGCCTGCTCCTGGCTCATAACCTTCCAATCCTTTCCTATTCACGTACCTAGCGCAGAAGGAGACCATTCGGCCCATCATATCCGAAAGAGCATTATGATTTAGTGCCAACATTTTTTTTTACAATACTCCTGCATATTGTTTCTATGGAAATAATCATCCAATTCTCACTTGAACACCTTGATTGAACCTGCCTCCATCACAATTCCAGGCAGTATATTCCAAAATCAAACCACCTACTGTGTGAAAATTCTTTTTTTCAACATTATATTTGTTTCTTTTGAAAGTCACTTAAAATCTGTGTCCCTTCCTTCTGAATTCATTGACAAGGGATAACAGTTTCTTCGTATCTATTTTGTCTAGCCCCTGCATGATTTTTAAAGGAAAACAATCCTAACTTCTCCAATTTATTTTCATAATCAAAGTATCTCATTTTTGGAATTATTCTTGTAAACCTCTTTTGCAATTTGTCCAATGCATTCACATCCTTCCAAAAGAGTGGTATTCAGAACTGTCCACAATACTCCAGCTAAGGTCTAACTAGGTCTTATACAAGTTCAATATCACCTCCCTGCTCTTGTACTCTATGCCCCTACTAAAATGACACTTATACACTTAAATCCAGATCCCTATGCTCGTGCATCATTTTTGCAATGGTAAGGTTAATTTGATATAATCTCTCTATGTACTTTCTACCAAAATGAATTACCTCTCACATTGCACATTAAAATTCATCTGACACCTATCTGCCAATTTCACCAATTGGTCTATATTCTTTTCAAGTTCTCCACTGTCAGTTTACAACGCCTCCAAATCTTTTATTTGAAGCAAACTTTGAAATTGTCCCCTGCACACCAAGACCAAGATCATTAATATAAATCAAGAAAAGTAGGATTCCCAACTGCAAATCCTAGGGAACTCCACTTGAAACTCCCTTCTGTATGAAAAATATCCACTAACCATTACTCTTTGTTTCCTTTTTTTCAACATGTCACCCCAGAGTCATGTCTATGTCCACAGAAACATCTGTCAGTTTGCCTAACTAATAAGTCCTCTATCACTACTGTTCTTCCATCATATTCTTCTCTTCCTCTTATAGCTGAACACCTCATGTTGACAAAATCTGGCTCTGATTGTATTCTTCTGCAGAACAAATGTCCTCACCAGTAATCAGAATGGTAACCTGATCAATGAGCATGACCCAGACACTACCTTCCTGGCTCTCTTAGTTTGCCTGACAGTCACACATTCCAATTCTGTCTGTCAGATCCTAGCCTGCAGTGTGACTATCTCTCTAATTTGCTGTCCACATTGTTTTCAGTTTTGCAGGTATGCCACTGTCACTCCAGTCTCCTCTTCAGCTCTGCATACCTGGAGTTCAAGTTTCTGTAGCTGGCAGCACTTCCACGTGCGGTTGTCTTGTTCACCTGTGGTTTCCATGACTTCCCACATATTACAAGACACATGTCCCATGTGAATGAGCTGTCCTTTTATATGTTAGCTTTATTATACTTTGATTTAATTTCATTATATTATCTTATATTTTGTTTTATTGGCCCTGAGAAATGTTGCTTCTCTATTCCTAATCATAAATTTAAGTAGCTGCTTCTTTAAAGATAAATAAGCTTTTCTAATTTACTAATATCTAAAGGCAACCCTAATTGTAGTTTCTCACCAGCCAATGAATTTATGGTGTTCCTGAAATGTCACTCTTCAGTTTTTGTTCTTCAAACAAAGCCGTTTTAGAATTGAGACAAAAGGAGCTGAGCCCCACTCTCTCTTCATGTCCTTTGCACCCTCCAAACAATATCACTCTCTGCCTCTCTCCCAGTCCCACTGTCTTTATTTTCTCACTGTTTCCTGTGCTACAGTTCTCATTGTTTTAGAAAAAATATAAGTTCAATATTCTTTGTTGTTTGGTGTCCAGTTACTAGTGAGCATGAATCAATAATTAAAATGAGCCAACTAACTTCTTTGATTCCTGTGACTATCCAATTAAGTTAGATTTAAGATTAGATTTAGGATAATAATAGGCTTCTGTAAAACAGACCCCATCACATGAGAATCAGGGTTGAGAAAGTTCTCAGAAGAAAATCTATAAACCCTTATCTTTGCAGTTCTTATCAACCCTTTGGGCCAAGTGTCATATCACACATGTTTGAAATCTGGCACCAAAGGTAAAGCAACATTTCACAAAATCATTATGTCATGCAGCCCCGCTCCCTCTTCATACTTAAATATTGACTTGATTGAGCATACCAAAGTCTAGAAAGGGTTGCAGGTGGGTGGTAAGATGGAGAAAGTTTTGTTAATGTTCAATAATTATGTTGGACAAAATATATAAAACTTAGGTCAATATAATGGAAAGATTGCTGAGGGGTTGAGAACATTTTAGAGTTTTGCTTTTTGAGTCCATAACTGATGGTTCAAGGGGTTATAGATTTCCTTCTAAGAACTTTGATTTATTTCTTCAGAAAACATGTATTCCATTAAAGATTTTTAATTAAAATACTTGCTGTATTGTAGCTGCAGTTCAGACAGTGCTATCATAAATTTAACGCAACATTCATTTCTTCAACAGGTGGAAAGTGTTTGTTAAATCTTATATCCAGAGATTAAAGTGACCTCGGGTTACAACCTTGTTTCAATATTAAATTCATTTAAGCTTTTCTTGTAAGACATATTAATAATTGGACAATAATGGGATGTGTATCAAAGAAGAAATTTTACATAATGATAATGTAGAAATAACTCAGTAGGTAGATTGAATTTAATTTAACTTGAGTCATAAGTTAAATATAGGTAAGATGAAGAGCAGGCAGGGAGAGGTTGCAAGCTCAGCGGAACTGAAAGTTTGGACTGTATTTGCTTCAAAACAAGAAGTATAACAGGTAAGACGGATGAATTTAGAGCCTGGATTAATACATGCAATTACGATGCTGTTGCTATCACAGAGACATAGTTGAAGGAGGGACAGGATTGACAGTTTAATGTTCTGGGATATCATTTTTTCAAAATGAGATAGAGGAAGAAGCGAAAGAGATAGGGGACTTGCAATACTGGTTAGGGAGCACATCACACCTGTGTTGCTGAAGAACACCCTGTAGGGATCTTGCAATGAGGATTATGGGTAGAGCAAAGGAATAGGAAAATTGCAATCCCAGTGCTGGGATTATACTACAGACCTCCCAGCTGCCAGTGGGAGTTGGAGGAAGTGATATGTTGTCAGATTCTGGGAAGATGTGAAAATAACAGAGTTGTGGTGATGGGTGATTTTTAACTTCCCCCATGTTGACCTGGGACTCCCTTAGTGCCAGAGGTTTGTATGGAGAACAGTTTATTAGGTATGTCCAGGAGGGTTTTGTGAAACAATATGTGAATATGAGGGAAGGAGCCGTACAAGACCTGGTATTGGGAAATAAGCCTGGCCAGGTGATCAAAGTTTTAGTGGAGGAGCATTTTGGGAACAGTGGCCATAATTCTGTATGTTTTCAGATATTTATGGATAAGGCCAAGAGTGGACCTCAGATGAAGGTGTTAAATTGGGGGAAGGCCAACCCATAACCAAATTAGGCAAGGATTAGTGAATGTGGATTGGGAGTGGCTGTTTGAGGATAAATCCATATCTGACATGTGGGAGTCTTTTAAGGACCAGTTGATTAGAATGCAAGACAGGCATGTTCCTGTGAAAATGAAGGACAGGAATAGCAGGACTTGGGAACCATGGATAATAGTGGAAATTATCAGCTTAGTCAATAAAAAAGGAAGTATACCTAAGGTTTATGCAACTATAAATAGTTGAAGTCTTTGAAGAATATAGAGAAAGTAGGAAGGAGCTCAAACAGGGAGTTGGAAGGGCTAAAAGGGGCCATGAAATGTCTTTGGCCAGCAGGGTTAGGGAGTATCCTTAGGCATTTTATACATATATTAGAAGCAAGAGGGGAGCTAAGGAAAGAATAGACTCACTCAAGGATAAAAGAGGGAGGTTATGTATGAATCCAGAGGAAATAGGTGAGATCCATGATTACTTTACATTGGTATTCACCAAAGAGAGGTACATGAGAGATGTTGAGGTTAGGAAAAGGTGTGAATACTCTCGAGCAGGGAAGTCATATGACACAAGGTGTTCACCAAGACTTCAACTGATGAAGAAGCAGTGCTCCAAAAGCTTGTGATCTCAAATAAATTGTTAGTCTATAATCTGGTGTTGTGTGACTTCTGACTTTGTTCACCCTAGTCTAACACCAGCACCTCCATAAAAATACTGTGGGAGGCAAGGAAGGGAACAGCGAGGGCCTTAACAGATATCTTTGCATCCTCCTTTGCATCAGGCAAGGTTCTAGAGTATCAGAGAATTGGTAAAGTTGTTCATTTGTTTAAGAAGGGAAACAGAGATAATCCAAGGAATTACAGGCTGATGAGCCAGTTGTCAGTGGTGGGGAAGCTGTTGGAGAAGATACTGAAAGACAGGATTTATTCACATTTGACTTATTAGTAATAGGCAGCATGGGTTTGTGCAGGGAGGGTCATGTCTCACCAACTTGACTGAGTTTTTTCAGGAGGTGACAAGAATGATTGATGAGGGAAAAGCAGTGGATGCTGTCTATATGGACCTTAGTAAGGCATTTGATAAGGTACCATATGGCAGGCTGATATAGAAGGTGGAGTGTCATGGGATCTAGGGTAAGCTAGCTAGATAGATACAAAACTGGCTTGATCACAGAAGACAGAGAGTAGTGGTAGAAGGCTGCTTTTCAGTGGTATAGAGATCAGTGGTATTCCGCAAGGATCAGTGCTCGGGCCTTTGTTGCTTGTAGCATGTATAAATGATCTGGATGAAAGTGTAGGTGATAGTAAGTAAATGTAACTGATTAGTAAGTTTGAAGATTACACCAAAATTGCAGATAGTGAGGAGAATTGTCAAAGGATCCAGTGGGATACAGATAGATTGCAGATTACGACAGAAAATGGCAGTTGAGTTTAATCTGGTCAAATGTGAAGTGATGCATTTTGGAAGATCAAATTCAGGTATAAATTATACATTAAATGGCAGAACCCTGAGGTGCATTGACATACAGAGGGATCTGGGCATATAGTTCCATAGATTCCTGAAAGTGGCAACACAGGTGAGTAAGATGTTCAAGAAGGCATACAGCACACTTACCTTCATCAGCCAGAGCACTGAATATAAAAGTTGGAAAATTATGTTACAGCTATATAAAATTTCAGTTTGGCCACATTTGGAATATTACATGTAGTTCTGGTCATACACTACCTGAAGGACATGAATGCTTTGGAGAGGGTGCAAAAAAGTTTCACTGAGATGTTGCCTGGTCTGAAAGGTTTGGTTAAGAGGAGAGGTTGGATACATTTAGATTGTTTTCACTGGAAAGCTGGACGCTGAGGGATGACCTGATAGATGTTGACAAAATTATGAGAGGCATAGATAGGGTGGATAGTCAGATGCTTTTTCCCAGGGTGGAAAGGTCAACTGCAAGAGCGCACAGGTTCAAGGTGAGAGGGGAGAAAGTTTCAGGGAGCACTGCAGAGTAAATGTTTCACCCAGAGGGTGGTGGGCATTTGGAACTCACTGCCAGTGGAGGTGGTGGAAGCAAAAATGTTAGCAATGTTTAAGTAACTTGATAGGCACATGAACATGAGGTGAACAGTGGGATAGGCAATAAGTAGCAGGTTTAAATAAGAATCAGGAATCGATGCAGGCTTGGTGGGTCGAAGGGCCTATTCATGTGCTGGGCTGTATTGTATTGTATTGTATGTAAAGGTGATCCTTCTCTATCCCAGTAGGTTCAATGTATTAAACATTGAGTGAAATGGTGCATAGTGACCTTTTTTTTAAAAAAGGTGCATAATTTATTCAGTTTAAAAATTCGACTGGTTTGGCTAAAACATTCTCAATTTTGCTTGTATGAACTTCACAATTCAGGCTTTTTCTCACACCGTTTACAAAAGGAGAACAGATTCTGGACTAAGTTAAGCCCCCTTTGAATAGCAATGTGCATTTTCATAACTTTCAAGAATGAGTTAACATAGGCCAGAGTTAACAACAAACCCCATATCATAGTAAACTACTTAATGAAGAAAGGTCTTCTTCTTCTTTTGCAATTCCCTGGAATGAAGGATGACTTGCTTCCACTCTAGTTTGTTATAGTCTGAGATGGCTAGTAGGGACATTCTGTGATCTACAGACTTTGCCACATGTGGGGCATCTGGGACTTGAATAACTGGGCAATGAACTGTTTGGATGTTTGTGTGTTGTCTTCAACATCTCACCTTTACCTCTGTGTGTGTATGGTGACATCTCTTGATGTGATTGATGCCTTCCAGAAAAAAATCTTCTTCATTTTAGTCAGTCACAATTAGGGACAAAAATGAATTGCTGGGAGTTTTCATCTCTTCAGAAGGGCTTTGAGAACATCATGAAAGCCATTTCGTCGTGCTGCTCTGAGTCTCCTGTCATGATCGAGTTCTAAAAAGAAAAGTTGCTTCTGAAGAATACATAAATACCCATCACATTCTCTCATAATCTTAGGAGGTGAATCAAAGTCATAGACAACTGTACATGGGCTAACTATTTTTCAGATTTATTATAAGACTGCATTTGTAGCAAGGCGAAAGTGAGTAATGTAGATGCTGGAGATTAGAATCAAGATTAGAGTGGTGCTGGAAAAGCACAGCAGGTCAGGCAGCATCTGAGGAGCAGGAAAATCAACGTTTCAGGCAAGAACCCTTCATCAAGCCATTCCTGATGAAGGGCTTTTGCCCAAAACGTTGATTTTCCTGCTCCTCAGATGCTGCCTGACCTGTTGTGCTTTTCCAGCACCACTCTAATCTGCACTTGTAGCAACCCCATGATGAGGTGGAGCATCATGTGTGAAGGTAAAACTTTGGAGTGATGCTTTTAAACACAATCGTTGCAAAACTTTGCAACTTTACTGTGAATAAGTCAATGCTCAGTGACATACCAGCACATAATCCATGAATTGAGGTTGATGGAAAACTATTATATTTCAAACTTTGCCACAAGAATTCCATTAGAGCATAAGAAGTGTGAACAAGAGTAAGCTGTTCAGCCTCTAGAGTCTGCTTCGCCATTCAATGAGATCAGGCTAACCTGACATTCCTCATGTCCACTTTCCAGCATTTTACCCTGAACACTTGCTTCCCCTATTGATCAAGAATCTGTCTCAGCTTTAAAGATGCACATGAACTCTGCCCCACAGTCTCTGTGGCAAGGAGTTCCAAACCATGTGAGTGAAAAGCTTCCCCTCATCTCAGCTTTAAATTGGTGCCCCAGGTCAAGGCTCTCCAGGCTGGAGTGCAGCAGCCTCAACGTGATCATTTACTTTTTCTGGTTAGATAGGTAATTCTTTGACTGTTTTTGTCCAATCACCCCTACTTTGGTTGTTGAAAGATGAACGAAAACTTCCTTGTAACTCTAAGACATTTGAAGAAGTTTATTCTCTAACCAATGGGAATCCAACTGTATAGAACATGCACCAAAGGCTGAATTACTCGCATGAGGTGTCAATGACTGCTAATATGCAGGTGTAGGTGCATCACAGGAGTCTTATTTAATAACAGCGCCATCTTCTGCTTTGGGAATCAACATTTCATGATTAGAAAGTAATATAATGAAGAAAGAAGATTTAAAAAATGTAAGTGTAAATGATACATAAACTGCTCTGTTTAATGAATCAAAAACTTCTGCCTTCTCAGCAGGAATTTGGAATCGTTTCTGGAGGTGTTTCCCAAACAATAGCTGATGCAAATCAAAATTCTGTTAACAATTTAACACTAGCATTTTACAATGAGCCTTGTTGACGTTTGAAATAAAGATTTCTTGCTACAGAGTACATTGTTATCTATGTTTCTTATTTAATGAAAGGAAATATTCTTGTGGTGAAAAGAGGAAGTTTAGCCATTCCCTCCTTCAAATAAAATGTCCTAAGTCAGTGTCTGTGGACAATTTTGTGGCATTTTTTTGTGCTAAGTTAGTAGGTTGAAGATGGAATGTGACCAAATAGAAAATTGAGAAAACAAATGCGTAACATATGTGTTTGTATCGTCAAGAGAGACAGAAGTAGATATTTAAATATTAATTTGGATTGCTTGTTTCCACGTGAATAAAAGAGCTGATTGCCTTTCATGGTTAAGTACAAGTATACACCATCAAGTGATCACAACATGACCTCTGTTTGGGTACATGCTGACAGGAGGGGCTGAACGAAATTCCACACTGCCAACACTAAAATTACATAGCCAAATTAGTAACCAGTATATATAAATAATTAGATAATGATGCCAATTAATGATAACCACGTTATTAATACTTGTGAATTACTCTGACCTCTGAGAATATGTGTGGCTTTTAACATTGACCTTAAATTTACCTTGTCACTTACATGAAATCACCTGAAATGAAGGAAACACATCTGGCCTGTTAAGCTATTTTCTAACATGATCAATGGTCTGTGTGCACTCCACATTTATGATGGACACACACACACACTCCCATCCCCACATTAAGTTCAATTCTATACGTATACACTTTCTCTTCCAAACACATACACAAAATAACATGACCCATAAGAATACTGATAAATCTTCTGTTGTGCACATACATACTAACTTTGTCATAGCAATCACATATCAACTTGTCGACATAATAGATCATGTCTAGGACAATGCAGTCTAACGAATATTGTTCACTCACTTAGATATAATACACACAGGACTTTGTCTTTTCAACATATTCCCAGTTCTCACCAGAAGGATTCTATTGAGTTGACCCAAGTCCATGTTTATAGATTCGGGGAGCTGCCAGTGGATGCCAAGATGGTAACCACAACAATATGCTGATTATGTCTGAGCCCAGTTTCAGCTGAGCTGCAGGCCTCTTGTTTTTGGCACACTGTCCCAGTAGGTGACGTATTTCTAGCTCAAAAATAGGCCAAATGCATTTCCATTCTTGTACCTTCAATCCAGATTTTTTTTTTCTATTTTATTCAGTCATTAATTAACACAGTGGATAGTAAGTAGCCTTTCTCTTTGGCATTCTACAAAATATTTTCAAATCATATAACCCCTTTCAGTCCTGGGGCAAATAACTCATTTGTTGTTCAAAATCTTTATTTGTGAAAGAGCTGGCCCATGCTTGGAAATGGCTTTACTTCGCAGTTTTCAGAAATCCTCTTAAGTGAATCCTATCTTCATCTGCTCTCGACTTAGCTGCATACTTTCCTTATAGACTGTTGGTTTGTTTTCTGCCCAACAATCTTTGCAGACTTTGCTACTTTCTAGCAGAGGCATATAAGTCAATTAGATTTTTCTTATTCCCTTGGCCCACATAAGATCATTGAAACTTAACAAAAACAGAAGTTGCTGGAAAATCTTCAGGCAAAAAAAAGGGTCACTGGACCTGAAACTTTAACTCTGATTTCTCTGCACAGATGCTGCCAGACCTGCTGAGATTTTCCAACAAGTTCTGTTGCTGTTTTCGATTTCCAGCAGCGGTGGTTCATTTGATTTTTCACTGCATTTTCAGACTGATCAAACCTTCCTGGACTGCACTATTCAGTTGTGGTTGAAGTGCCTAACTTTTTATGGTTGTTTGTTTATTATTACAGCATGCCTGTTATGGAACCACAGTATCTTGTGGCACAGTGGTAGTGTCTTTGCATCAGAGATGGAAATCTTATGTGCAAGTCCCTGACATATGTCATAATGTATCTGAGCAAGTTGATTAAAATTATCTACCATGAAATTATTGTGAATTGTCACAGAAAACACATCTGGTTTATATCTGTCATTTACCGAAGGAAATATGCCATCCTTACCTTCATGTGACTTCAGGTCATAACAATGTGGTTGACTTTCAATTGCCCTCTGAAATACTTCAGTATGACATTCGGTTTAAGAGCTAGTTAGAATGGACAATAAATAGTGGTCCTGTGAGTGATGCCCACATCCTATGAGAAAAAGAAAAACACAACTTGGCGATACAAGTGAGGTACGCAGTTGAAGGTGACCATGATGGGTGGCTTAGAAAAATAATCATGTTGAGTACCAAACATATAGTTACTACTACTTTATACCTTCAGGATAAACAGTGAAGGAATGAAATATAGATTAGTACATGCATATATTATTTGAGAATATTTTCAACTTTTGTATAATGAGAACAGACATTCACTATCATGATAATTTCAAAATGTTCAAATCACTAAAATAACCAGTCTAGCCAGTCTGAAAATTCCCAAGATGCATTATATCTTTATATTCTTGTAGATGGAGTCACTGTGACAGTGTTTTTTCCTCATCTCTTCACTTCTTCAATGTTCTCTTCTTCTCTGAAAGATGAATATTTGTATGAACATTTCAATCATAAAGAAAATCAGAACTAAGCCCGACATACAGATCCTTCTAAGGCTGTTGCTTAGCAATCAGAAGACAGTTTTCGGGAATTTTCACAAATAAATAATGTTAAACAGTTTATAATACCTAATTGATACTTTGAATGAGATGTACTAACTGAGGAGCAAATATAGATTGAGGTTATGGGCTGAATCTCACCAGAAATTGGCAAACTTATTGGAGTTTCATGGAGAATTTCTCTCTACAGGGATTTCTGGGCTTTCTTGGTCTATCATCCTAAATTCATGCATTAACTTTGCACGACGCCTTCATCGTGCCTTGCTTCTCCTATTTGCCAACTCGCCATAGGCACACGCTCTCACTAGTGCTGGACTAAGCCAGGGACCCTGACACTGGTACAACTTTGAAACTCAGTCATGCATCTAGTCAAGAGCTTACAATCTGTGTTATGTTTCCTCAATGCCCAGTGTAGACCAGCATCTTTTCACTATTCAATGTGGGGCCATCATAGATTGAAAAGCCTTCAAACATCAAAAGCCAACAAACCCTGCCAAAGCCCTTAAACTGTGGACCCATGATGTCCTTGACTTCCTATACCAGGATCTCCTGGCTGACCGAAGCCCCACTTGATTGACTGAGGAGTATTCTCCTTAGACTTTGAGGCATGGCCATTTGGTTGAAGGGCAGATGCACTGTGTTGAGCATGCAAGCTGCTGGAACATGCTGCAGGCATGAGATTGACTTAACACAAAGGTATACAGCAACATGTCCAGCAATATTACCTGTTGACTGCTCACAATTATGACAAGCTGCCTGACTTTGTGTCTCTGCTAGGCAGCACAGAAAAACAGAAGTGTTGTGAGCCTTTAAGTGCAGCTAAGAGGGCAAAGCACAAAAAGGGAAGGCCAGGAAGGGATCTGTGCATATCCAATAAGGGAAAAAATGATAAAGTGCTGAGAGAGTAAGTGAACAGATCTGAAATGTTCCTTGGTTCAATCCATGAGATGGTGCCTGGCCCTGTCTGCAAAGTGTCTTTACAACAGCAATACAATGAAAGGTGCCAGTGCTGCATTGGAATGCAAAAGGGTACATCTGTGATGTGCCATGAAGATGTGAAGAGGCTGCTACATGTCAGATGGCAATGTCTGTAAATGTGAGGTGAGTGTAGTTATTGATCATGATGTGTGCCCTGAGATGTTGGTGCCAGATGTCCAAGCGGGCAGTCTGGAGGCGCATGTGGCAAGCTGGAATCGGCAGGTAACTGCTCTGACTTTTTGACAACAGGAATTGTTGCTGTCTAGTTTCTACCTGACAAGTAAGAGGATAGGAAACTGCAAATACATGAGGTGAGATTAGGTAATAGTGAGATGTTAAAGTGTGCAACTGCATGCAAATAGGCCTCTCACTGATAAAAATCTCAGCTTGCCACTCAACACTTGATTGGGAAAGGGAACCTCTCTGCCCATCCTTTGCGATTCTATCAATTTACTCACCATTGCTCACATTGGACAGAGGTCGAGTATATGTTCCATCCTTCAATATTTGTATTTTGCTCTACTTACTGAAGATTTACTGAAAGCTTCATTATTTGTTATGAGTACATTCAGTCACTGACAATTTCAATACCTCTTATTATTATCCGTCACAAACTAGATTGATGTCTAGCCTTAGTTTTGAAGTTATTGATTATTTAATGGACAGAATTGCACAACATTGCGTTTTCAGTTTTAGTAGAGACTGCTTCCATGAAACATTCTCAACAACTATAACTGATTCTCTTAAAAAGGTGAGGTCAGGTTTGGAGAGGATGACTAATTCTGTGATTGACAAATGTTGCTCACAACATAAATGTTACTTTTCATCTTGTAAATAAGGAAGAAAATAATACACTTTAGGAGTTTGAAATAATTTGAATCTCAGATATCTGACTCTATGCAATAGTTGAAATCTGTAAAATACTGCCCAATAAAGACTTAGTTGTAATCTATCAATGTTTGATTATAATTAAAGGTTTTATGCGAGATCTAACTCAAGTAAAGATTAGATTACAAACCCAAATTAAAGGCATTTAAGGACCTTGTTTGATAGCTCAAAATGAGTGGAGGAAAAATCTGGCAGATGGTGTATAATGTGGAAAATGTATACTTTACTTTGGCAGGTAGAACAGAAATGTAGAATATTGCTTAAATGGAAAACAACTGCAGAATTCCAAGGTACAAAAGGATTTAGGTGCTCAAGGACAAGTCAGGAAAGGTTTATGTGCAGTCACAGCCAATGATTAAGAAAGCTGTTGGAATGTTTTCTTTTATTATGGGGGAAATAAAACTTAGAAGTAAGGATGTTGTGCCTCACCTATACAGGACGTTGGATTGGTGAAACCATAACTCATATATTGTGAGCAGTTTTGGTCTCCCTATTTTGGAATGGATGTAAGTACATTGGAAGCAATTGAGAAAAGGTTTATTAGATTGAGACCTTGAATGAGCAGGTTGACGTTTGAAGAAAGTTTAGACAGGTTAGGCTTGTTAGTGCTGGCAATTAGAAATGTGAGGGGTGACGTGTTTGGAGTATGCAAAATCCTTAACAGTTTTGACAAGATGCCCCTTAATTTTCTATTTTCTCTTGAGGTTGAGTCCAGGACAAGGAGCCACTGTTTTAAAAATAAGGGGCATCCTTTTAAGACAGAGATGAGAGTTTTTTTGTCCCTGAGATTCATACAACTTCAGGCATCCCTGCATCAGAAAGTTGTGGAGGTGAGGTTGATGCTATTTTTAAAGTGAAAATAGGTAGATTCTTGATGGACAAAGGGATCAAATATTACCTGGTTGTTGGCAATGCTAAATTCAAAACACTAACAGATGAGCTATGACTTCATCAAAATGTGAAACAAGCTCAAGGGTCTAAAAGACCAACTTCTGCTCTTGATTTTTACGTTCCAATGTTTCTGTATTTGGTCTCAAACCAGATTCAACAAAAATTAAGTTTTGCTTACCTTTTGTGGGTAATTAATGAGAAATTGAACATGTATTATTGATTAGAATAATGACGGAAAGTAACAAATTTTGAATAAGAAAATGACTGTATTAGCCTTTTAGAAATAAATTAGCACTGTACATCATATCTGAACATTACTGAACTGATGAGTATACAATCTATACTGTACATTAAATTGAGCCCATATCTGGTCAGAGATTCAAAAAAATATGAATTTTGGAAGTACCATTGATTTGAACCAGATTAAACTCACAAATCAAAGCCAGGAATCAGAATAGGCTAAATTAAGTTCTGCCTTGTGTTATTGGATGGCCAGCAACTAGAATGATTCAGATCTAACTTCCAATTCAACAGAAACGGATTTGCTTAATGCAATGATCAAACCAAATCGCACAAGGGACAGTGTGCTCATCCTTACCACATCTGGGTCACTTATAGAAATGTGACATTTTTGGTATTGCATCTGCAACAGATTTAAACTCTTTTTGTGTTTGATTTATTGCAATATATAAAATGTGCACAACTTTAGGGGACTCCAAATGATGAAATGAAGATTTTTCTTGTGATTTACTGCACCCAAGAAGGAAATTGGAAACATTAAGGTCTGGGAGAGATGTAGCATGGGCACCCAAATACATGGCACATATGGACAGTGATATATGTGTGTAAAGAATGAAAAGCAAAGCATTTACAGAATAGACTCACAACCACAGTAAGCATTTTGAAACTTAATGAAATGTATCTCTGCTCCATAGACAATCATTATCATTGCAGTTTTACATATGCCTGATTGGTGTGTTTTATTATCTACCTTGCTGATTTACAGTAAGGATATGAATATAAGTTTTTATAAGCAATACAGCAAATAAAGAGGTTTATTTAATGTTATTTGTTCTCACATCTAATTTTATTGTCTAAGGTTGACAATGTTAACTTCTGTGAAACTTTACAATTGATATGATTTCCATTTTTTTCTTAATAAACTTGATTGTAATATACATATTAGAATGGCTACAATCATATTTCATGCCCAATGGGGCCAGATTGCATGTATCAACCACAGGAAGTAGCGTACCAATACTTCATTCTCTTCAAACTTGTTGCTTCATTTCACATCCTGCTTCAAGGATGACCAATTGAAAGAAAGGCTGTATGTGTTCCTTTTTGTTTTTTTTTTGTGTGTTCCTTTTTTGTTTCCTGATGGTTTCCTGTTCTTATACTTCACATAATATTGTGAAGGGGGTTGGGTGGGGAGTTTCTTGAACAGTATTTCCTTCCAATATGGAAGCAAAAGGCACCACATTGAAGTGATGGTTTCTTTGTATCTAGATCATAAATGTCCTAGGTATAGTTCCAACATCAGCAGTGAGATTCTAAATTGTGTCATTCTTCCCTTTATGATAACTAACAATTATCATTGATGTTATTTTAACATATTATTTTCGATATTCAAATATGAAAGACAAATTGCTACAATGAGTTTCAGGTTGCAACTGATGCAGAACTTGTTAGAGTTAAACTGCTAATTGGTGTTTACACAAAGCTACATTTCTCAGACAGAATGACAATAACTTATTAACTGTTTGATTCAGGTATCTTACTTACCCCTGCAGTTCAGAGTCACAATTGTTGGTTCCAAGTATTACTAAAAATGATTTTAAAAAGACTTCTGGTTGTTTTTGAATGTTTCAGAAGTAATATAATAAGTAATTGTTAAACAATTCTGAACTGTGTAACAAGGCTTTTACCCAGAATCTTACCCCAGTAGCATTAGTGAGTAGATACAAGCAGTACAATGAATCTTCACTCCAGTATTTAGAAAGATTGGTGTTTGAGTCCCTCAGTATTTAAAAAGATATATTTGAATATGTTTCAATTAAATTTAATTGAATATCCAGACTAGCAAAATTTAAAATGTGAGTAGACATAGTTAAAGTTTGTTTAATGCTTTGTTCTGAGTTGTGGTTACATAATGAATGTTGTTACTTTTTTTTGTCTTTGTTCAGAGGATAAGGTGTCTCTGGCTAGGCTAGCATTTATTGTTCATCTCTAATTGCCCAAAGAACAGTTAAAAGTCAACCACATTGCTAAGGGTCTGGAGCCACATGTAGGCCAGGCTAGATAAGAATGGCAGTTTCCTTCCCTAAAGGACATTAGTGAAACAGATGGGTTTTTCCAACAATCACCAATGGATTTGTGGTCAACATTAGGTTCTTAATTCCAAATATTTGTTGAATTCAAATTCAAAATACAGTGATGGGAATTGAACCCAGATCCCCTGAACATTACCTGAATCTCTAGAATGACAGTTCAGCAATAATACCAGAGGCATCTAGTCACAGAAATAAGAATAAAGTGTATAAGAAAATAAATGAACAAAGCAAAATCTCAGCCTGAATAACATTTTCAGTTATATTTGTATCAAATAAAGTTGGTATAAATTAACTTTAGATTCTGACATTGGACCAACTTAACTGATTTCTAAGCTTATGTAAGTATTAGGCTGGGATAAGTTGCTGAGTGAAACTTGAACAAGATATGAGTAGTCCAATGCTGAGGCAGTTTCTTTTCAGTGGGAATCCAAAATTCAGAGCAATCCTAGATTTCAAGTTGGTTTTGTTCCAGGGCAGAAAATGATATTCTCACACCACATTAGAGAGCTGCCAAACATAGATGTACAATAGAGTTGGGTGTACAGATACTTAGATCTCCATTTGTCACCATATTAAAATGGCTAATTGTAGAAACAGTGGGCAGAATCTGACAAGACACCAAATGACGTGGGCTAAGGTGAGAAATGTGGGAAAATCATGTCAGACGTCCAGCAAGTCCTTTCTCAACATCGGGAGCCACAAGTCTTGTTTTCATAAACAGTGTCAAGACAAGATTGTTAATGAGGTGTTGATGAGTTTGAGAGTGAGCAATAATCTTTATTCTTCCTGACCTCTACCTCATTAGTATGCAGGCTCCTGCCACACCATGAGTCAAATAGAAACTATCTGTTTCTGTGATTCTTGGTATGAAAGTCACAGTAAGTACCTAGTGATTGCAGTTTGCCAATTGCTCTTCCAGACCTCAGTCTTGGAGACCTGCATCAAAATCGAAGAACATTCTCCTGAGCAGCAGCTATATGTACCACTAACACGAACAGTGGCATCCAACACATGCTAACACCTCCTCACCCTCATGTCACATTCTGATTCACCCAGGCTTCTGCACTTTAATGCTGAAGCTCACCTGCACTTATCACTGCAATGGGAGAGACTGATAAGATGAAAGTGGCTGTGCTCAAGGGGGAAAGGTGGTGGTCTCCCCAGTGAGTGAGTAGACAGCACAGAGGCTATGCAGGATTTGTAGTCTGGGGCAAGGCAGGGTTGATGCAGAGTGGGAAGATGCAACAGCGAGAGTGATAGACCATGACTCTTGGTGGGTTAGTAGCAGAGATTAAATGTGAGATAGCAGAGAGAAGCTTATGGCACGTGATCTAACAGTAAAGAGAGGGACATTGGCTTTCTTACGTTGCTGCACCTTTTTTCAGTTGGCAACCTTGGTAGCAATCTTGGACTGTCTGGCAGAGTCTGGTGTCATGCCCCCCACCCCCCACTGCTGGTCCTGACAATACTAGGTATCTCCCTGTACCATCCTATTCAAGTCCCTGTCTGCAAAGCAGGACATCAATTTCCCTTTATCTGCCAAGTCCAGGGCAAATGTCACAAACTGTATTAGGTATCTCAAGACTTTGTAAATATGGCATCAACACCAGGAATGTCAGTCTATTCTGGGATATCCTGGCAGTGGCATATTCGTCTGGCTACAAGTGATATAATCTGCCAAGCATCAGACAGAGGGGTGCAGTTGGTAGTTAATGAGGTGCATTTGGGATGATAGCATATAAAAACTCATTAGGCTTTGCCCAGGGAAACCTCCATTAAAGACAATGATACTTTGCCAATGTATGGTAAGATTCTGCCAATGAAATCAGAGGGCAAATAGCAAAATGTGATGGTGAGGAAAGGAGAGGAAAAAATAACTGATGAAAATGTTAAAATGCTTATCGGCATCAATGAAAAATGTTGAATTATTTATTTGTTTTTCACATATAGTCATGAAATTTGAAACCCTGCGAGCTCACTAGCCTATTGAAATTTCCCCCAGTTAAACAATTTCATTAAAATTTAGTATGTACACCCAAAATATGGATTTTGATTTGTTATTCAACAAACTCTTCATTCCACACAACCCCTATGTGCAAAAGACTGGTTCAGCTCATTCTTCCCAACCAAATATATTACCTAGTCTATAGAGTTCTCCCGTGTCACATACCATTCAGTCAAAAGAACTTCCTGAATACTATTAATAGCCCTTGGGCCCACTGACCTCCCAACTGCGACACATAATTTAAGTTAGAGATCTCACTATCATAATTCTATTCAATTCACAGATTTCGCCAGTATATTAATACATTATTTAATCTCATAAATATTGATGTATAAAACAGTTTCATACTCAGTATAGTCTCTAGTTCATCACCATTGAGATGCACAGTTTAGTTCATGAAGTTCCTTTGGGTGAATATTGCTAAGCTCAACTTATGTAATGTGATCAGCAGGTCATGTTCGTCTGAAATCAGTAATGAATTACAGACACCTGGTACGTGGGCACAAATGATACAGAAAATGGCAATCTTTACCTTGTTCATAGTTGCAGGCCTAATCTGGACTAGAAAACTGCGGACCTATCGAATAAGTGACAGAATGTTTCTAGTCCTAAGCATGCAAAAACAGAATTGTTACTCAGTAAAAGGGAATTCAAATGTATCAAACTATATATTATTTGACCTTTATACAAAATCGGAAGAAGGGTAGATTCTAGAAATTTGAAAAGATAATAGAAATATCTGGAAAATCTCAGCAAGCCTGGCAGCATCTGTGGAGAGAAATCTGAAGAAGGTTTACTGGACCTGAAACGTTAACTCTGAATTCTCTCCACAGGTGCTGCCAGATCTGCTGAGATTTTCCAGCAATTTCTATTATTGGATAATTGTTTGCACGAGAGAAAGGCTATTTTTATGAGGCATTTACTTATTCATTTAGGAAACGACTGGACTTTTTGTCAAGGGTGTTAGCTTTCTCCCTGAAAGATCAGTCACATACTCACGGAGTTGGCTGTGCTAAAACCTTTCCTGAGTGTTTGAGGTTGTATAGTTTGATGCTTTGAGGGACTTCAAACTTTTTCTCAAGTCTACAATTGATTATGTTCTTCAGGTAGAAAGGTCCCTTTCTGAGAAATTATAGGACTTTATTCATAAGGTCACTGAGATTGGTCAGGTAGACTTAGGAAGCACCAGAAAACAGTTTGGTTCTTCCCAGAAATGAAAAATAATTGTTTTTAAAGCAGTCCTATAATTGATTCATTTGCTGTTTTTGTGGATAGAGACAGCTTCACAAATCTTCTGGGGATGGGGAGTTGAAAAGACAATATTTGCAGTCAGGATCAACTGAACGTAGCATATAGGAAGCTATTGCTAGTGTACTGCTATTACTAAAGAGTACTGATGCAAAATGCTGGAAAAAGTTTTTTCTTGCCAAGGATCTTTGCAGAAAATTCCAAAGGAATGTTGGAAGTTCTTCTTTGGTGTGGCTGTAATTGATAATGTTCTAGAATGCTTAAACATGCATCTACACCTGAGCTCACTAATGGCTTAAAAATAAGACCTGAAGGCATAAAGAGTTTTAGAAAAGAGCCCAGGTTCACTGACAATCATCAGAAATGCTTAATAAGTCTGACTTTTGAACTTTAATTCTAATTTTGAGTGGAAGAGTACAAGTTAAATAAGAAGGAAAGCTGATACAGCTGACTGGGACGGTCCTAATGACATTGGTGTGAGACGTTTAGCTGGACTTTAGTCTCCAGATATGTCATTAGCTGCTGCAGCAGTTGTTTCAGTCTCTTTCGCTCCAAGCGTAACATTGCCTGGCCACCACAGTTTTTGATCATGTCTGTTCTCTGGCAGTGGAGTTATGATAAAGAACATCTTGAACTTCGTCTGTTTTCCATGCAAATGCATTATCATACATTTTGCCTGGCGCCACACAATATGTAAGCACAACTGTAGTGGGAGCATTTGTTTAAAAGGAACACTTTCAGAAGCATGGTTTCATTCCCCACATTTTTTTTTAATTTCATGTACAGATCCATTTACAGGAGGTTGCTTCTTTACAAGCACAATTATTTGAACTGGAAGAAGTTCTTGTTATTAGATTAGCAGATCCAAACACTTAGCACAAAAGAGTCAAGAGTTTCTTTGCAGGTAGTTCACCAAGTTCTGTGACCATCTTAGTAAGTGTTTATTCTTCTTTTGGTGAAGCTATGGTGTCCTAAGAGTCAGAGATTGAGTAAATTTTGTGTGCCTTTCTGCTGGTTAATATGGCCCACCCAAATTAAGGAGCCCAATGGGACAACCTTATAGACTTATTATCTAATTGGGTTCATTAAAAACTTTTGCTCTTTGCACAACATTATCCTCCATTTTGATGAGTGCACTGTTGATTAAAACAAGCAGTTTAGAAGTAATCATGTTTCACTATTAATAGCTTTTCCAGCATTGATTAGAAATGTTTGCATTTTCTTCACATTGAATTCAAATACATACACTATGTTTTCTACATGTTGTTTGAGTCAGTTATTGAAATTGTCAACACTACAGTTTTGCAAAATTGCAAAAGAAAAGCAAAATAAAAAGACAAATGAGCTTGTTTCTTAGAAACTTAAACAATGATCTTCTTTTAAGGGCCAAACACCAAAGTGACATCGGAATGGGCCATTTTTGAAATGCTACAGTACAACTTCCTGATTGGACAGCTCTGAACACAACAATATGGAATACAAGAAGGATCCTAAATGAGACATAATACTTATTAGTATTGAGAAAGGTAACCAGTTTTTCCTCAAAATTAGACAATATACTTTGTCAGGATATATTTCAATATATTTCAGTGCAAATCACACGTGTTGCTGCAAGGGACAGGCATTTGTCCAATTTTGGGAAATCATGCTGCTTATTGAAGCAGAATTCTGTATTTGTTCTGTATGCTGCGTAACAGGGTAAATATCACATTCTAGACAATGATAGATACCCAATTACATTTACATTTTCTGTGTTCAATATAGTTTTACTTAGGGCTTGTTTCTCCCAATATCATTACAGTTTCAAAGACCATTGAGTTCTGGGTCCTTGTAGGATTTTAACTGAAATTGGGAAGATTAATATTAATACACTTTGGAGACATAATTTTACTGCTGCTAGTATTGACATCAACCACTAGTGCATAGTGCTACGTGTGTATGGACAAACTCAGGTAAAGACTTTTTGTTAAATATTCTTTTTATACCATATGCACTGACATTTGAGAAGAATTCCCTGGGACAGTCCCATATTGTCTGGTGTCACAAGTATTCTGAGGCTGCTGGGAAGGAGTGGAGCCAATCACATGCATCCCATCCATTCCCGTGGACAAGAACTGTCTCTCGCTGAAGGCCCCATTGGGAGAAGAGGAGCAAAGTAAAGTGCTTTGGGAGGCATTAAGTTTCTCAGGGCCGGCTGCCAGTCTGGGGGAGGCAGAGAAGTTGTAACCATAAAGGTTATATGGGTTGTGTAATGAGAAGGCATTGTAGGAACTCTGTTGGACATGACTACCACTAAACATGTGAGATGAAGAGGTGTTAGAATTAGGACTTCCTGTTTGCATGACGTACTGAAACTGGGAAGCAGTAAATGGTGGGAGTTGACTGCTGTAAGCATCCATCTTGTTGTTGCCTTGCAGAGAAGAAGGGGTGGGTACTGCAGAGATTAGTGAAGATGTCTTCTGTGGAACAAACGCTTCTGACGGTGGTTGAGAAGAAGCACTGGGACTTTGTAGTCGATTATATCCACCCTCAGCTAGAGCTGGATAACTCTGCAGGGTAGCCATGTTGCCTCGGGCACAGGCTGGATATTCAGAGAGGTTGAGATTGCAGAATTGACTTTCCCTGCAGCCAACATTAAAAGTGTTGGGGGCCAGGTGGAAAGTAGGCGGGGAGCAGGATGGAGACAGTAGATGGGAAGACGCTGAAGGGGATGGAGTTCCTGGGCTAGAAGTTGTTGGTGATGTTCCAGTACTACCTCCTGAAATCAAAACAGAAAACACCAGATAAATAAAGAATCTTCAAATTCAATCAGCTTCCAGTCTTTTGCAAGTTATCCAGCAACTGAAGATAATTTCAAAATCCAATGGGAAAGTGCAAATGCATCATGGTCAGTGGTTAACACTGCTGCCTCACAGCAGCAGGGACCCAGATTTGATTCCATCCTCAGGTAACTGTCTGTGTGGAGTTTGCATGTTCTCCCCTTTTCTGTGTGGCTTTCCACTGGGTGCTCTAGTTTCCTCCCATAATCCAAAAAGGTGCAGGTTAGGTGAACTGGTCATGCTAAATTGCCTATAATATGCAGGGATGTGTGGGTTAGGTACAGTAGTCAGGGTAAATGGAGAGTAATAGGGTAGGGGAATGGGTCTGGGTGGGTTACTCTTCGAAGAGTCAGTGTGGACTTTTTGGGCTAATTGGCCTATTTCTACACTGTAGAGAATCTCAGATTCTATGAAATGGGACCACAACATTTTATCTACAAGAAAAATAAATTAATTTTGTTGTTTCTCTTAAGTAAGAACAGCAAATACAGGACAGTATGAATAAAAAAGGAAAATGTGATACATTATTCTACTTGTATCTTATGGGTTATTTATTTTAACATTCCACACCTATAAATTTCCAACCTTCTCAGCAGTTATTTCCATTTTCAGTTGTTTGCAAAAGTTTGTGTTTGAAACTTGATTAAACGAAATTATAAGGATAGAGCGAGCTAAAGTGAACTGGAAAATTAGGTGTAAGTGATGGATTTGTAGAGCTAAATTGGCAGACATTTAGAGGAATCCTTAGAAGTACTCAGAAATGATACAATCTGTGGCTAAGGAAGTTAAAGATCGTATTCAATTAAAAGACAAATCATCCAATTTTGCAAAAATTAGTGGTAGCTTAGAAGAATGGACAGAATATAAGACACAGAAAAATATAGGGAGAAATGCAAGTATGAAGATAAGCTAGAAGTACAAAAGAAGCTGAAGTGTCTATAGTTAATTAAAAGGCAAAAAGAGAAACTAAAGTGAGTTTTGGTCCTCGACAGTAAGAAGCTGAGCTGTATTAATAGCAAATATGGAAGTGACAGAGGAATTGAATAGGTATTTTGCAGCTGTTTTCACTATTGAGGATACAAATAACACCCCCGAAATAATTGTCTATCAATCCTTGAAAGTGGAGTCGCAGGTAGGTAGGATAGTGAAGATGATGTTTGGTATGCTTTCCTTTATTGGTCAGACTATTGAGTACAGGGTTTGGAAGGTCATGTTGCAGCTGTCCAGTACATTGATAAGGCCACTTTTGGAATAGTGCGTACAGTTCTGGTTTCCCTCCTATTGGAAGGATGTTGTGAAACTTAGAAGGGTTCAGAAAAGATTTACAAGGATGTTGCCAGGGTTGGAGGGTTTCAGCTATAGGGAGAGGTTGACTAGGCCATGGCTGTTTTCCCTGGAGCATCGGAGGCTTATAGAGGTTTAGAAAATCATGAGAGGCATGGATAGGGTAAACAGACAAAGTCTTTTCCCTGGGGAAGGGGAGTCCAGAACTAGAGGGCATAGGTTTAGGGTGAGAGGGGAAAGATTTAAAAGAGACCGAAGGGGCAACTTTTTCACGCAGAAAGTGGTACGTGAATGGAATGAGCTGTCCGAGGAAGTGGTGGAGTTGGTACAATTAGAACATTCAAACAGCATCTGGATGGGTAAATGAATAGGAAGGATTTCGAGGGATATGGACCAAGTGCTGGCAAATGGGACTAGATTAGGTTGGGATCCTTGGTCGTCACAGACAAGTTGGACCAAAGGGTCTGTCTCCGTGCTGTACAGCTCTATGACACTAAAAGGTAAATGAGGAAATGGTACTGAGAAGGTTATTAGAACTAAAATTTGGCAGCAAGCAAAGGACCTGGAACTTCCTCAGGTAAAACAAGTGACTGCTGAGGTAGTAACTACATTGGATTTATTTTTCCAAAGTTCACCTAGATTATATCAGATTGGAAAATAGTGAAAGTGATCATTCAAGAAAGGAGAGAGACAGAAAGAAGGACATTATAGGCCAATTAGTTCAACAACCAAGATGGGGAAAATCTATGAGGAAATATGAGGCAGGATGTTGATATCGTGTACTTAGATTCCCAAAAGATATTTGACAAAATACCTCATCAAAGTGTATTAAACAAAATAAGAACTTTGGGTATAGGGGTTAACATGGATCAACAATTGGTTAGCTAACAGGAAACAGAACGTATACACAAATGAACATTTTCAGGGTCAGCAAGATGTAACAAACTGAGTGCCACTGACATCAATGCCGGAGTCTCAACTCCTTACATCTTCAATAAATGAAAGAAGGGACCAAATGTATAGTTGCTAAACTTGCCATGACATAAAGATAGGTAGGAATATAAATGCTAAATAGAACATAAAGAGTCAAAGAAAAGATAAAGGTTAAATGATCAGACAGAAATTTGACACTTGCTAGAAAAATTTGAGAAAATATGAACTTGGAGGAAAAACAAAAAAAGTGATAAATTGTTTAAATGGAGAGAAATTAGAGAACTCGGTGTACAGAGGGACTTGGTGGCCTACGACATAAATCACACTAGCTTAATATGCAGGTGCTGTAGGTGTTGAGGAAGGCAAATAAAATACTACTGTTTCTTAGAAAGAGAATGGAATATAAAATTAAGGCTTATTTTTCTACCGTTGCAAAGGGTATTGATGAGATCACAACTAGAATACAATGTGCAAGGTTTGGTCTTCTTGTTTAAAAAAGGACATAATTGCAGTTAAAACAAAAATACTTCACTTTGGGGGGATTTCAGTGATAAGGGAGTTATCTAATGAGGAATCGTTGGTCAAGTTGGGACTTTATCCATTGGAACTTAGAAGAAAGACAGGTAATCTTATTGAAACATATCTGATTCTGAGGGTCTCAGGGGGTTTGGCAGCATATGTGGAGAGAGGGGAAAGAGAGAGAGACACAGACAGCGAGAGGCTGAGTTCAAAATTTCCTTTCTGCAACTGAAAAGAATCCTAAGAGGAGTCATATTTGATTCAAAACATTAACTTTTTTACTGAGCACAAGGTTCATTGAGTTTCTCAAGCATTTTCTGTTTTTATTTCAGATTTCCAGCACTTGCAGTATTTTGCTTTAATTAAAAGGATTCTGAGGGGACTTGACAAGGGCAAGTGCTGAAAGAATTTTTTTTTTCTTGTGCGAAAGGTTAGAACTAGCAGATACAATTTAAAAATGAGCGGGCTCCATTCTGATGCAAATGGGTAAAATTATTTCTCTCAAAACGTCATGACAATGCAGATAAGGTCAGTCAATATTTTTAAGGCACAGTTGGATAGAGTTTGATTTAAAAGGTGTGAAAGGGTATCAGGGCAGACAGAAACATGGAAGTGAGGCTTCAATCAAATTGTTTTATTGAATGGTAGAGCAGCATTGAGGGGTGCTCCCACTAATTTGCATATTCTTAAGCTCATGAGGGTGTTTTACACCCGGGTTGACTTATACACAGGGCAACCGCCATATCTGCAGAATTAGCTTCCATGGTTTCAGTTACCCGCAGTTTGCTGTAGCCCAAAAATATTACATGGAACATTCGAGAACCAGGGACCAAGGGGCTGCTGGGGAGGTAAATTTCCCATTTAAATGAATGCGGTTGCTACTATCCACAGTTTCGGGCATCCGCGGTAGGTCTTGCAACATAACCCCCGTTTACACGGTGGGGGGACTACTCCACTGCAAATATCTGAGAAAGCAAGAGGTAATGTTGTTCAGAAAGTGAAGTTGTTAGATGGAACGGATGAGTAATTGCATTACTTTACACTGATTTGGATTTACAGACCAATGGAAAGGAAAATTGGGCTGTTTGATAACTGACAGCAGATTTGTTGTATACCTGTATGATATCATAGAAGGAGTTTGATTGAGGAGGCAGCCATTTGGCCTGATATGTCTGTGCCAAGCCGGCAAACTCTTTGTTTTCAAACAGAAATCCAATTATCCAATTCCCTTTTGAAAACCATAATTTAGTCTGCCCAGCTCAACTCTAACTCAGAAGGCTATGGATTCAAATCCGACTCTAGGACCTGAGCATAAAGTCAGACCTGAGATGCCATTGCAGTTCTGAGGGATTACTGTACTGCTATAATTTTGGTTGAGATGGTAGACCGAGACCTCATCAGCTGGATATTTTGAATAGCAGAATCATTTTACCCAATTTATCAAAGTTTTTCTAAGGCAGATTATATAGTCATTATCATATTGCTGTTTGTGGGAACTTTCTTTGTGCAAATTGGCTGCTGTATTTCCTGTCTTACATACTGACGACACATCACAGGTACTCCAGTAGCTGTAAAGCACTTTGGGATATCTTGTGATTGTGAAAAATGCTGTATAAATGCAAGCCTTCCTTTTTTTTCCCTTTTGAAATATGGAGCCAATGATAGTTTTAGAATTCAGCTTTGTGCAATTGATTTTAACCTTGGAGACCAGATTGAAAAAAGGCAGAATACTTTTGGCCAGTCCAAATATTATGGATTGTTACTGAAATACAGCATCTAGCAGAATAAAGTAACTATGTAAGATGAATCAGAATATGAAAATAAATCAATCTGCCAAACTTGGATCTATTCCAAACCATGATTGAAAGATACTGCATTTTATTCAACATTTGGCATTTGTACAACATTTTCCCAGTGACTTTTTTCTGTCTTTTCTATGACATCATAAAAGACTGTCTTAAGCAACGAGGATTTATTACACATATAGAATGTGTCTCCAATTGAAAACAATGGGAGAGTGTGAGAGAAGTAAAACCATGGTTTGCTCTGGGCAGTATGAAATTGGCATACATAAGAATACTCAATTGGTTTTAAATGAGAGGAAAACACAAGTTGTATCCTTTGCCAATTAGGCTAAGGGTCAAAATGATCAATTATTATTAGAGTATGACTTGCTTATTCTTTTTCATTAATATAACAATTTTTACTGAATCGATTTGAAAATAGGTATAATTGGCTTTAACATTACATTGAAGAATTTAGAAACATCAAGGGAGGACACTTGGTTTGTTTCATAAAATAAACTGAATTGCAAACACAACATGTGACAGTAATCTACTGTTCTTCCATATTTGCAATCAGATACCAAAAACAATATATCGACAATGCACTACAGCACCACATAATAAGCTTTTCCCATTATTCCCCAAAATGATTTGTACAAGGTATGAAATTAATTATGTTGTCTAGAAGAATATTTGTCTAGAAGGAAACAAGTGAAGGTTACAATCCTCATGAAGATCGAGAAACAGATTTAATATTCTTTTTCTAAGTTGAAGCTTGTACACAGCTCACACGGGAAAGAAAAATTCAAGGTAAAAAGAAATAAAATGAACAATTATAATGAAAATGTTGAAATTAACTTTGTAAATTATTATAAGCTAAATTTACATGATAAAATATGATATATTCAGTTTTGATGATTAAAACCGATCAGAAATCTGATTTCATGGATTAGTTTATTGCCTTGAGAGAACTCTGGCTGAATCACAACCATGCTAACCAGGTTTTATTACATTGTATAATCCTGTATAAAGATTTAGCAATCCAGCCTTGTAGTTGCAATGCAAATGTCTTTGTCAGATGAATAAGATGTCAATTCATTCAATGTGTCTCTTAAATTTCCTGGCACAATAAGATTGAGGAGTTAATTCTCAGACTGGCTGCACAGCACTTTCCTAAGCATTTTGACAAAGACCCTCAAAGTAAGGAAAATATGACACTGTCCATCTGTTCAATGCTATACATTCATTTCTTCAATCAGCTTCAGATGAAATAGGAATAGCTCTTTAACTTACCTGAAAAAAGAAACCTCAGAATGTCCTAATTAAATAAACATACAGCCTGGAATGATTTGTTAAATGACGGAGATTAATGAAACAGAGCACTGTTTACTATCACTTTCCCTACCTGGAAGACTCTATTTTGCTACAATTTGTCAATAATCACTTATTTCAAAGGTTTGTGTTTGACAGTTTTAATACTCATCTAACAAGCTTCTGAATTTGGAATTCAAGGCTCAATATGTGAAACCTTCAGCTTCTTTTTGACCTAGCTTACATTCTTGCAGAGGGATGGACATTAAGATTTAGGGGCTTTGCCACTAGGTCACTTCCTCCCCTATATAGTTTTATGAATCTGTCTTCATTGTAGTTACAGTGAAACAAATTTTCTTTTATTGCAATGGATGTGATTTGGCTGGCTAGGCCTGTATTTATCCCCACCCATCTCAAATTGCCCTGGCAAGGTGGTGGTGAACCACTTTCTTGAAAAAACCCACAGTGAAAGGAATTCCAGGATTTTGACCCAGTGACAGTATCGGAACAGAAATATATTTCCAAGTCAGGATGTTGTGTAATTTGGACAGGAAACTTGCAAGTTATGGTGGTGGTCCCATCTATCTGCTGCCCCTGTCCTTCTAGATGATTGAGGTTGCAGGCTTGGAAGGTACTGTCAAAGGATCTTTGATGAATCATTGCAGTGCTTCCTGTAGATGGTACACATTGTTGCTTCTGTGTGCTGGTGGCAAAGGGAGTGAATCTTGAAAGTGGTGGATGTGATGTCAATCAAGGAAGCTGATTATTTGTAGATAGATTTGAGCTTCTATCTAGGCAACTGAAGAGTATTCCACCAAACTCCTGTCTTGTACCTTAGTGGACAGGCACTGGTGAAGAGTTACTTTCTGCAGAATTCCTAATTTCTGATCTGCTTTCACAGCTACTACATTTGTATAACTAGTCCTGTCAGTTTCTGTACAATGGCAACACCAGGATGTTGTTAGCAAGTGATTCAGCGATGGTGATGCCATTAAATGTTAAGGTGATATAAGTAGATCTCTCTTGTAGGAGATGATAATTGAAAATGGTGTGGTTACTTGCCACCTATTAGCCCAAGCCAGGATGTCGTCCAGGTCTTTCTGCATATGGAGACAGACTGCTTCAGTATTTGAGAAGTTCCAAATGGTGCTAAAGAAGTATATGATTATGAGCAAACATCACTACTTCTCTCCTTATAATGGAGGGAAGGTCATTAATGAAGTAGCTGAAGATGGCTGGGCCTAGGATACTACCGCAAGAACTCCTGCAGTGACATACTGGGACTGAGATGGCTGATGCCTGACAACACAATTATCTTTGTTTGCTGGGCCTAAGTCCAAACAGTTTTGCCTGGATTCCCGCTAAATCTAGTTTTTGCAAGAACTCCTTGAAGCCATACCTAGTCAAATGCTGCTTTGATGTCAAGAGCAGTCACTTCACCTCTGGACAAAAGTGAGGACTGCAGATGCTGGAGATTAGAGTCAAAAGTGTGGTGCTCGTGAAGAGCTTTTGCCCAAAATATCTACTCTCCTGCTCCTCGGATGCTGCCTGACCTGCTGTGCTTTTCCAGCACCACACTCTCAACTTCTCTGTTGGAGAGAGATCCAGGTTTCTGAAAGGAGATTCCAAAGGAGTAGTTGCATTCTGACAGTTCTTTCATAGTGTAAAACTATCAGAGGAAGGCAAACCACTCCGCCTTTTTCACTGTAGTCAGCTGCCAGATTCTGAAATGTAAAGATCCTGACAGCCACTGTGACAGCTCCTATGAAACCGTGTATAGATAAGGTGGTGAGGGTTAGGGTGCTGAGAGGTGACAGTGCCAGTTGGCTAGTGTGCCACGTATGCAAGGTGTCAGCTAGGTGGACAACCAGGTGGGCAGGATGCTGTGGGTAGAATTGGGGTGCCTATGAGTAGCCAGGGTGCCAGGGGACTAGATAATTGATGCAGTGTTCAGGGTAGGTGAGAGAAATCAGAACTGATAGGCTAGGAAGATGGTAGGGGGTGGGGTAGGTCTGGGTCCAGTGGCAAGGTGAGATAGGTCCCAGGTGTTTAGAGTGTTGGGGAGTAGAGTCCCAATCAGATCCAAAGTCAGGAGAGGGGTGTTTGGCTCCCAGGAGGTGGGGACAGACTGGGTCCGGAGTGGGAGAAGTGAGGAGCTGAATCCAGATCAGGGAGGAGAAGGGTTGTCTTCCGAGGGAGAAGAGGGGTCAGCTCTTGGGGGGAGGGATGAAGAGGGTTGGGCATGGGTTTGGGAGATGCATATGGTCTTGAGGAAGTGTAGTTGTGGGTCTGTTGGGGAAATTGGAGTCAGTTTGACAGCAACTCAGGAATTCAATATATTTTTTAATCAACCTGTTTGAATGCATTATGTGTTGAACCCGATTCTCCTAGTCTACTGCATCACAAGACACTGCTTTTAAAAGTAAATGTGGTGACATCAATCTGTTTGCATATGATTTCAGATTTTCTTCGACACATCTCAGTTTACTTAAAAAGCGTGAATGGAGATAGCACGTGTGCTTCAGATCTCCAATTTGCTCACAGGTCTTTTAACCTTCTAAACCACAATTCCTCCCAGTAATTCAGGAGCCATATTACATATTTAATATTCCAGCTTTTCCTGAGTATACATACTAATTTTGTTGGAATTCTCCACATTGTCTGATGTAAATAGATACTTTTGGAGTCCTCCAATCATTGGAGAATTCCCCAGCAGAATCTTCAATTTCCCAAGCAATTCCTTCAGAAGTTGCTACAATGGGGAGTCCAGAATGTGTCCATGGGCAATTCCCATCGACACTGATATAATGACTGCCTGACCAACAAAAAATGTGGGCCATTGTCGAACTCTTCAGTAACTATTAAAATCATTCCTTACTTACCCCACACACTTGAAACTGCACCTTCTCCTGCAGCACTCACACCATCCTCCTTCCCCTGGGACCAGGGAAAGCTCTACACCCTACTTCACTTGCTCCAGATCTAACCCTGTCAACAACTCCTTGGGAGTTCACTCCCTCTCATGCCATGGGAGCTGATTCCCATTCCCCCATTGCAGCTCTGTTATGCCCTGCTCTTTAGTCGAGACCTGATCTGCCCCTACATCATACCACCCACCCCTAGAACCCAGTTCCCATCCCCTGCTCCAGACCTGATAGTATCAACCTTACTTTGTCTTTTTTTCATATTGTTCTCTTCTTCCAATTGTATTGTTACCACTGATGCCCCACTCCCAGGAATCTATCCTTGGTCCCTAGTTTCATCTACACGCTGACCCTCAGTGACATCATCAGAACACTTCAGTTCCTCCATGTAAGCTGAGACCACTCAGCCTAAACTCACCTCCACCTCTCCTGATCACTCAAAATTGTCAGACTGCTTGTCCAATGTCTGTTAATGGATGAACAGAACTTTTCTCCAACTTAATATTGGCACAATCAAAATCATTGTTCTCAATCCTTGTGACAAATTCTTATCAACTTTATCCCTTTGCTGGAAACTGACTGTGACTGAACCAAGGTGCGAACAACCTTGGTATTAGACTTGACTCTGAGATGAGCTGCCAACTACATGGCCCATGTCTTTACTACACTCTCATATCTTTTCCTTTATGACTTCATCCAGCTCCACAGCTTCCTCAACTCATTCTCTGCCGAAATCCTCATCCTTTCCCTTAGCTCTATGCTTGACTATTCAAATGCATATCTGGTTGGTCTTTTATATTCCAGCATCCATAAACTTGAAGTCGTCTAAAGCTCTGCTGCAAGTGTCTTAACTCATTAGAAATATTGTTCATCCTCCCCTTATGCTCTCTGACCTGCATTGGCTCATAGGTAAGTAATGTCCAGTTTTCAACTTCCATCAAGACCTCATGGTTCCCCCTTCCATAATCTTCTACATCTCTCTACATGATACTTTTCTTTCCTCCAGTTCTGCTTCCTTGAGCATGTCCAATCTTAATTATCCCAACATTAGCTGCCAAGACTGTAACCTTTGGATTCCATTCCTGAATCTTTCCAACCTTCTTTTTCTTTCTTCTTCTTTAAGGTGCTCCTTTTTAAACCAAACTTCATGTTACAAGTCCTATTGTCTCTTTATGTCATTCAAGAATAAATCTTGTGAAACAATGCTCCTGTCAAACACCTTGGGTTATTTAAATCATTCATGGGATGTGGGCATCACTGGTTGGGCGAGCACTTATTGCTCATCCTTAATTGCCCAGAGGGCAGTTAAAAGTCAACCACATTACTGTGGGTTTGTAGCCACTAGCAGACATGTTTTTTAATAATTGGCAATAGTTTAACGTCATCAGTGGACTCTTAATTCTAGACTTTATGACATTAACAGCGCTATATAACTACAAGTCTAGGAGGTAATCAAAGAATGACTGTGAAAATAACCATTAAAATTTTGTAGCCTATACAGGAAAGAAATGAAGAATATAGGTGGACGTTACCTTGTTGCTTTTGCATGTTGGTAAAATCCTCAAATGTGAGGGTCCGAACAGGAGGTCTCCAGAAGGCATATGTCTCCATAATGGCCTCTAAGCCAGTTCTGATCAAAAGAAAGCAAAGAGGAAATATAACTGTGTATAGCTTCAACACTCACATCAATCTCCCCATTGTCCTGTTTCCAGCTGGGGCATTTTTCTTTTCTCACACTGTTCGAGTAAGATTTATGCTCCGACATTTTCCACAAATCTATTCTTAACTCATAAAACAGCTTGTTTTATGGGTTTGAAATCTTTAGCTTGAGCCATGGCTCTTTTGCATAATGTATAATGAGAGGTCATTTAATTTTGCAATTTTGACCTTATAAAACTCTTGCATTATTATTGGTCTTCCACAATTCTTACATATATGTCATGTATGCTCACTTATTTCTTAAAATAATTTCTCAAAATAACATTGCTTATGGGTAATTAATCTAAAGGAGAAGAACTGTGGAGTAGGTGGGATATTGGTTTAATGTTTTCAGCTCATTAGGTACTGACAGATGATGTTGATGCTATTTTCCACACATTTACTGTCAGTTCATTATTTTTGCCTTCCAACTACTTTTGTATGCCTCTGGCCTTACAACAAAAGAAAATAGCACAAAGTTTCTACTGAAAGGGTGTTATGTTTATGGCATTATTTGCATATAATGAAAAACAAATTGTAATAAGTTTCACAAAAGAACTTGGAAGTTTTATATCTGGAATCAGAATTATTAGAAAAGCACCAAGGAATTAATAAAGTAGAGAGGTGTTTGGATAGGCAAAATATATTCTCCTGTCAGAAAAGTTTTGCCATGTATCTTTCATAAATGGGTAGCTACTACCACTGTAGCCTGTGAAGACAGGTATAACTTTCTGACAGAAAAGGTGACTGGGTTAATCAGCTGCAGAAAAAAGGAGAGTGATGAAAAGAGAGAAGTTAGAATGACAGACAAGAAAAGGATGGGAACAGTGTTGTAAGAATGGAGAGAGAGTACGCTGCAGAACCTGAAAGGTTTAAATGATAATAAGAAAACAGGGCTAAAGGTATGACGACAGATGTAAAAGACAGCAGAACAAGCTTAACAGTGGAGAGAATTACAAAGGGGGATGCATAGGTGAATAGAGAACCTTCAGCACAAAATAAATCAGGCGATGAGGCTACATGATTTGACAATAGATGTTTAACTGAAGTTGAAGATGCAGAAGAATAAAATTATTTGATTGGCTTTACTTTGCAATGTATAATTTGATTAATTTTATATTGAGGGGATAGGATGATGGCTAATGACATGCTATGTGGTTATAGCTATAAACATTGAAAATAGGAGCAGGAATAGGCTACTCCACCAATTGAATCCACTCTGTCATTCAACATCATCATGGCTGATCCTGTAGCTCACACTGATACTCCCACTCTGTCCTCATACCGACTGACACCTTCAGCTCTAGAAATATATCTATTCCTTTCTTAAATATACTTAGTAACTTGGTCTTCACTGCATTTTGTGGTAGACCATTCTGGAGAATTTTGAGGTAGTGGTTCGACACTCTTTGAGTAAAGAAATTTATCTTTATCTCAGTCTGAAATGACCTACTAAATTTTGAGACTGTGATGCCGCCAGGGGAAACATCATCCCTGCACACCCTCTTTGTTCAGCCCTGTCAGACTTTAATCACAAGTGCTAGGGTAGTTAGTCTATGGTATAAGGAAACTTGGCGCTGGCAGAACAAAATGTCATCACTAGACCATACTTGTGATTATTCAGTCACATCTGTTGCACCTCAACCACACACACACAAAACCAGCTGGGACATATTATGCTTGTAACTTTCTGAGGTGTTGTATCGAGCAGTAAGCACACACTGGAAAGAGGTTTCCATGGAGATGTACTGGCACCAAAAAAATCAAAACGCACAAGCTGAACAAAAGAAAGAACAGAAAAAAATTAAACTCTAAAGTAATTTCACATATTCCCTCATCTTTTAGTTTGACTGTTAATAAATTTTACACCTTTCCAGTATTGCAGTATACTCAATAGACATCCTTAAATCTTTCTCCCAAACCTTTCCTTTGTTCTCCTTCCCCAAGCCCATCCTTCCCCATTTCCCCCCAACCCCCAGCGTACACATATACTCTTCATTTGATTTTTACTTCAAATACTGAGTGATGTGTGTTACTGAAAGACATATCACCACATCTCCAAATAAAGGCTGTGTATTTTTCTTGTGTATAGTTGATAATATTAGCTGCTATATCATTTTTGTGTTACAATAGTAATAAATATGGAGCAAATGTCAACTTTCATCAACAGATTATTATTGCTGAGACTTTTCATGGACTAAAATGGGTTTAAGGAAAGGACAAATACTGATCTAAATTAACTGCCGTGATCACCTGACAATAGATTGAGGTAGGTCCAGAAGACTCTGGCAGAATAAATAAAATTATGATTGCATCTATTGACAACAAAAGCAGGCAATTAAGTCAGTATTAAGAAATTTGCATCTTCTGTCTTAATTCACATTTGTTTTTAATTTCATACACCGTGAGATGAAAGGTTCACCTTCCAGTTGGTCAGTTTAGAAGGACAATGGAGCCAGATTTAAGAATTAACAAATGAATCAGCAACTGTTTTTGAGTAACAACACAAAGAAAAATGAATTTCATTGGTAACAGCAAGGACTGGAATCTCTTTCTCTCTCTATTTCTTTCTTAGTATTTAAGAAGATACCACACCTTGAAATTTGGGGAAAATGATCACTCACTGAGACCTCAGGGATATCTACAACATTTGCCACATGTTAGACTATCAGCCAACACTTAATCAGCTGTAGCCTCAGGATAAAAACCTATAATGAAGGATTCTAAGGACCTTTAAACTGTAAGGTGGTTATTCTTACCTTTATAAATGTAATACCTGCGTGTGTTTGTGTGTGTGTTTGACATTGTGTTTTGATTATATTTTCTCAGGGATTGTAGATAATCAAATCCTATTTCTTTCATGTAAGGGAACTTTGTGATTAGCTCCTTCATTTTGACCTCATTAACTGCATTTTTAATTGATGTAGTAATATAGCTGAAAAGAAAGAAAAATATTTGTTGCAACTGTCTGAAAGAGGGTTAACATGAAAGGAGCTGAATCACCCTTCCTCAACTACTTGTAATAGTTGTGTATAGCATTGACTTTCCACAAAAAAAAGTTACTTCAAGATTAAAATCCTAAGCAAATAGAAAATTGTTGCATTCATTATTCCTCTTACTTTACGAAATCTATCTTTAATCAAATTCCATCCAATTCACGTATTTCACCAGGTCGATCTCAGAAGATTTCTGTTTTCCCTTTACTGTTCCACACATTTGCTAGTCTTCATTCAGCAGGTAGTTCTACTCCCATCACCATCTATCGGACTAAGCTCTGTCCAATTAGAGAAGCCATCCATCACTGTTTTCCAGTTGTATGTGTGCACTGCAATGCAAATACCTCAGGCCAAATGGAATTGTAGTTGGGCTTGCTAATAGTCCAGCTGTTCTGCACTCCACATATCCTGGTGATGTGCTTAGATTTACACGTTTATTCTGCAGATTTTTACCCAACAATTAACTTACATTTACGCAAGAATATAAACACACACAACTGGTTTCCATGAACTGTAAAGGTTTTGAAGAGACATCGCATGACAAAAATCAAAACTTTTGACTTCATAAAGTTATAATGCTGAATTTATACATACTTCTTTTATGGTTTGATGTTGCACAGAATAAGAGAAAATAGAAGAGCTTTATTGTAGTTGAATGATTATTTGTTGATGATGAAAAATCGTTTGCAGCTCATCATATTTCACACAACATTGTAGAAATGGGAGCCATTGGTACAGTAAAAGATTGTGAAACATGGCAGGGGTTACAAATACTGGACTTTACTGAATTGCTGTGCATTAAAAAGGTCTCCTTTAAATTAAAATGAAGTCAGGCCATATTAAAAGTTTCTACCCAGAGACAGACCCAAATGATGTGGCTACTACTGGGGAAAGAACTTCAAATTAATCCTATTGAAATCGCAAGAAATAGTTTCTATAAATATTCACCTTGATTCACAGTAAAGGGTCAATTACTTTGGTGAAACTGAGTGAGTGGCAAATTACTGTTCTGTGGAGGAACAGAGCAGTCATTGCTGTGATGAGTAGAGAAAAACAATTTTGCAGAATCCTGGAGTTAGCTTTCTGTTCAAAAAAGTGACAAAACTGACAAAAACTTTGGGGATTAAAGGAACATGGAGTTACTGTGGTGAAAGTTGGGTCAAGAAAAAATTATGCTGAGCAGAATAATTTTTGAAGTACATTTATTTAAGAAATATTTCAATTTGTTAACATGGAAGTATGTCCTTTCCTTAATTTTAGTGTATTGGTTGTCTGTTAAACAATGTTTGAAATTATATTGATTGGGTTGGTAATTTCCATGGCTATTGGGAAATTGAGCTCTTCAAAAGGTTATCAATCTCTACAAGGATTGTAGCATTATACACAATTTCCTTGTAGTTTTGAATTGGCATGCAAGATGTTTCAACTGGAATTGCAATTTTGTCATAGTTAAAGGTATGGAAAAAAGTCTGTTTTTTTTTAATTCCAGTGCAAACCCATCGAGGATCATCGTTAATATTGGCATCGTAAAAGCTATCACAATAGCAGTTGCTCTCGCCTGTATTCCCAACAGACTTTAATGAAATTCCCATGCAACATTCAGGAGACTCTTAATATTAATCTTTCTATAAGCACAAAGGTGCTCACTTTTAATGTGCTAAGGGTCTTAAAGTATCTTGACTCTGATTATTATTTATTTATGTTACAGAACTTCAGTATTGCCAAGAAAGGGGACAGGTTGTCAAAGCTTTTCATCTAGTCATGTGGATACATTCAAGCATAACAAATTATAAACTATTGTTCTGTTTGAAATTTAGTACTCCTGTCCTGACGAGTACAAGATGAAAGCTTTGACATCATGTCTCTTTTTTTCAGCAGTAATCTGACTAGTGAGCATTAATCAATTGAAACGATAAATGAATATTGCTGAAAAAAAGTACATTTTGTCAAAGCTTTTGGTCTGGCATTCACAAGACAATTTATGAGCAGTACTAAAGTAAAGAGAAAAAATCATTTATTTTGTATAAGAGGACAGTGCAGATTGGTTGGCCAATGGACTCTGTTTGGTAGAGGCTTTGCCATGGAGAATACACCAGTCAATAATGGCAGTCAGTTCATTGCCAGGCGTAGTTAAATTTTAAAGCAACCAAGTGAATTCTGATTCACTGCTGTGAGAAATAAACCAAAGAGTGATTGTCACCTATTTTGTTGAGTTGAAACAAGTAGTGTGTGAGAAGTAGGGCATATCAAAGCTATCCTGCAGGATAATGGTTATCCTGATCATATAACTTCATGTTGCATTCATGCAAACTCATGAATGTGCCACCCTTTTTGGTCCTGAAAAGTGGCCTAACCTTAACCCTAAACTCAGATTATCCCGGAAGTGTCAGGTATCTCAAACATTTGAGGAACAGGTGAAGTTAGCTGTTACAAGCTACTATTATGCAGTAGCTATATGAATGTTGCTTGCCACTTATGGGATTCTGCTATCAAGCCAAAAGAACATTCTGCATGTCACACAAATGAATAAGGTGGTAAAAGAATCCAGTGTCTGTGTGATGATACATATGTAGACCATACATGCCAGGGACTGGCGGTTGTATCAAATGAATATTCCTCAGCCCGCACTTGCGAAACACATAACATAGTAGATCACATCAGATTTGATTCTGCAATTGGACATAATCTTAAGCATGTGAGCAGTTTTCTGTCACCAATCTAGGATTGATGAGTCAGGAGTGTAAAGTGGCACAAGTGTGTTCTGGAAGCTGCATATATTAATACACAAGGTTCTGTTCTTTGCAAACAGAATGAACATGTATACACACACTGCAACTGTTTCAACTCAACAAAGTAGATGTCAGAAATTTTCTAGGTCATTTCCCAGGGCAATGCCTTGACCAATAAGAGTCAGTATGGCCAGTTTAAAATTTAAATAAATTTGTTAATAGTTCACTATCAATCATCACTAACTGGTGCACTGTCCATGGCAACATCTCTACCAACCAGAATCCACTCTGGCATTCCTTGCGAATTGTCCTCATAATTGCAAGGTGAAAGCTTCAACAAAATGTGTTTCCTGTCAGAAATATTGAAGCTCTGTATGATCAAATGATAATTTGTAAACTATAAATGATTCACTGTAGTTTTTCTTCAAACTTTCCATGATTTAAAATTAGGTAACTACCAAGTTATACACTAGACACTTATTAAAAATGTTTATATCTTGTGTCAAACAAATGTTCAGTTACAATGGTAGAACTGCACAGGTTCTCACTCTTAAATACAAGCAGGACATCTTTTTTTCCAATTAAAGTGATAAAACTAAACAATTATGTTCCATTATTCCCCATTTGTAGCTGAAATAAAATAATCTCCCATTTCATGAAGTAATTATTTGAAAAATAACTAACATTTTTATTAATAATAAATTTTAACAATGTAACAATACAAATTAGGTCATGCAAGGTTGTTATGTTGCAATTACGCAAATGAATTTGTGTGGACTCTTAAACCAGAACTTCAATACAAAAAATCAGTTTAATTATGTTGTGCATTTTACCTCCAGATTGCCAGCTGTGTGCAAAGCAGAAACTTTACCCTATTTTTTTCTAAATTTTGCAGAAATCCCACAGTCCTCAAATTTGTCATAGTTCCAGTTGCCAACTTTTATTGATTTATAAAATGTTAAACACTGCAATAAATTCCAAACACAGTTACTAGGTTGAATTGACATTCTCATGAATTTCCATGTTAAGTATTCAATTCTAAGCATGCATGATATCAGTGTTTGTCAATAAGCTTCACGACATCTTAGTAATAACTAATATAATATAATGTATATGTATCAGCTATATTCTTTTGATGAGATGTAGAATAAGGTTAGAATTGCTTTTAATGTGTCATGAGACTTGCATATTGCAAGCTTTGGCAATTTCCTTGCATTACAATCATACGATTTTGCTTTTTTTTTGTATTTTCTGTCTGATGGAAGTGGATAATTTCAATCAAATAAAATATTTAATTTCTCACATCACTGAGTTCATCACCTTCTATATTGATTCAAGGTCTCATTTGAACAGGCAATGAGACTGTTTAAAGATGATGGAATTCCCAAACAGCTAGCAGTGGAACCAGTGTATTTATATGGATTCCCTTTTGTCACTGCATGATATGTAGCAATGAAAATTGGCTCAACTCCACTTATGCATAGTCATGAATGAACTTTGTCATGAATTCATACATATGAAAATCTTTAATTGGTGAAATGATGTGGCTTTCACCTTGAGGGAGTGCACAGTGTTTCCATTCCTCTACTACCTTAGTTAACAATACTAGTGTGGATCACAAGAGTAAAGTTGATTACAGATCCAACAATGACTGTTCTGTCACTACAATGTTACTTAAAAACATCACCTAAATGCTGAAGACATGCTTCGCAGTCATTGATAAATCTGATGAAGTGGTGCAGCACAGCCCTGCGTAAGTTCCGCTTGCTACATATTGCTCTAAAAATTGACACAGAGAACAGAGGGGTGACAAAAATGGCTATTACAGCCAGAACAGGGGGAATCCCATAACATCAGCCAAGACTATCTACAATACTGTCCCAGTTAACTCTTTTTAAAATATGATTATGCTACAACAATATTCACTTTTTTCTACTTATGATCACCCCATGCTGGCAATCATTTGATAAAACAAGAACAAATTACTCATGGGGTGTTTCAGAAACAGGAAATTTCCATCTCAAAGTTTAAACTGGCAGTCTTGAGTGAGACTCCACTGTGAGTCAACCCGTGTTCAACTGACGTTTGACATGTAAAGATCTCCTCCCATACATCCACTGACATAACAGCAAAAGTTGAAGATTGACCTTGTTATAAGTGTAGGTGTTCTTATTTAAATGTCCATAAACAGAAATCTTACAATGGAAAGCAAAAAGTACTTTCAAGATGTTTCATGATTAAGCCCTTGAAAATCAAAATTTCAAATATGATGTGACAAATCACATTCACCAAATTTCAGTTAAATAAGAAATTATAGAATCATACAGTACAGAAAAGACCCTTCAGTCTATCAAATGTGCACGGACTAAACTACACTAAATCTACATTAAGCCTACTTTCCATAGTTTGCCTATATATTTGTCCCATAGTTCTGAATGTTATGACATTTCAAGTGCTCATTCCAGTGCTGTTTTAAAGGTTGTGAGGTTTCCTACCTCAACCTCCCTCCCAGGCAGTGCATCCCAGATTTACACCAATAATTCCTCCTCAAATCCCCTCTAAACTTCTTGCCAATCTTATGGACCTCAATCAGGTCCCCTCTCAGTGTTTTCTGCTCTAAAGAAAACAACCTGAGCTTGTCCAGTCTCTCTTCTGAATACTTGATTAAAATTTGTATTACAAGATCCAGAAAACATTGTTCCTAAAGAACAGCATCCACATTTACAACATCAACTAAAGGATGACTTTGCCTGCCCCAAGTTGGATTTTTAACATGGGTCAAAGTGACTGACACAGTGCAGAACTGTTCAAGGTTGCAATTCTTTCATCTAAATCAATGCCAGAGAAGTGAGAGAGTTCCAGTCTTCAGGTTCAAACAGATAGGCATCATTACTCTATACTGGATTAAACAGAGGGGAGGGGAAATCTGGTGAGGAATGGAGACAAGGAGAAGATGAGGAATAGAAATTGGTGAATGTGATACTTGATTTCCGGGTGCAAAGCCAGGATTAGTGCAAATACTTTTGGATGACTCATTCCTGTGTACAATCCCTCTCACTGTTATACAAGCCGTAATTGTAGAGTTCCAAGGCCCTGCAAAGAATAGGCTTTAAACACAATGGCACTGATATCTTGATTACCATCGGAATCAATACAACCAATGGTTACCCTCTTTCAAATTACACAACTAGCTATCAATAAGTTCACTGCCCAAGATTCTGAGTCTGGCATGTCCCAAATATCAGTGGAAACCAGGGAAAACTGCATTCAGCGCGGGAGTGTTCTCTTGACATTTGCTGTTGTTTTTCAGGAGTTAAAGGAATCAAAGGCAATTTGATAATGCCTGAGGAAAGGTAAGTGCATAAGGTTAGAAGTGGGTAGATAAGAAAGCATTCTACTGGTAGATAAGGTGCCATGTAGATGCTTTGAGTAGGTCACAGCAGTTGGAGTTGGCATGTCTGGTAGGTTAGGATGAGGAGTGGGAGGGTAGCCAGCTTCAGCAGGGCTGGAGTAGAAGCAGATGGGTATGAATGGCACCATTTTCACCAACCCATGGTCCTTAAAGTTCAAAATTTAACCCAGCATTTCTGTGCTCCAGTGCCTGCAATACCCCGCCTTCACTTCCCAGGGACCTGATGATAGAGCTAATGTTGCCAGCAGTTCAGACTGAAGTGCTCCAAATCAAGAGGTTGCGTTAGAACATGATCAATGCCTGCAACTTGTTGTTTAAGAGTATTGAAGACCAGGCACTAGTACACGTGGGTTTATGAAATTACATTTGCTGTACATTTCAGTGGACTTACAGCTTTTCATCCTCAGAATTAAATGAACTACACTTTGTATTCATAGCTGAGCAGCATTTTCGGCTCTGCAAAGTGTCAACTGAAGCTCAATATAAAGAAGTTAAGTAACGTGCAATAACGCTTTCATTTTGTAGCAATTTTGCTCCCTCTGTGTTAGCTTTTTTAAATAAAGAAAATCTGGTTAGTGTAAATCATTTAGTCTGTTGCATGAAAACAACAAAAGATTTCTTCAATATTGGCACTTTAATTGGTTCCACATGCATCCTGTATTATGTATTAGGGCAATGTCTCTTTCCTTTCCATCCTCAAATATTTTGGACCTGAGAAGAGCTTCAGACATTTTATTAAGTGTTTTTCAATGTCATTCATGTCTTGACATTTTCATGTTTTGTTTGCTTTCTCCATGTGGAATGTTTTTTCTGCCTGTGTTCAAAGAGCCAAGTTAGGATTGATACAAATGAGCTGGGTACTTGGGAAACACCCAGTATAAATCTGTATCCATGTGGGCAGGAAGATTCTGACTAATTTTCCAGGGTTTGATGATTCAACCACTTCAACCCAGGTTTTCCAGTTGCAATGATCCAAATTAATAAAAAATCCAAACCCTTCTTTTCACATAAGTCTTCCTGTTTACTTGAAATTTGCTTAGTGCACAAGATGGATCATAAGAGGATTGAATAAATACCTCCATTCTGTGAGAAATTTGGACTGCAAAATTCATATTCATAGCACCTATATTCCCGGTGCGCTGTTTCAAGTAGAGGAAAGTGTCAGTACACACGTGCACTCTTATATCATACCGCACCAAACATTACTCTGTTGAAATTATTAGCACAGAGATTGAGAGCTAGCACTAGAGGAATACAGACCAGGCAGAATGTGATGGTGGTCAGTATTTAGTGGAGTTGATCCAATTTCAGTGCTTTAGCTGGTGCACTATCTTAACCTCATTACATCACTAGTGCTATTGGAAGTCATCGTCAATAGTGGTTTGCTGATTGATTTCTACTGCTGGTTGCTTAGTTAGCAGAAGTGATTGGTGGTTTGTCTTGCTAGTTAGTTTAGTGGAGTTACATGGAGTGTTATGCCACATGGTGAATGCTTTGGCGCTCACATCAAGGGCTCTATTCACACTACTTGCTCCCAAACATGGGTGCTGTAACATCTAACCTCCTTAGTCTGCAACAAGGCAGGAGGTGACACAGAAGAGGATATGATGTTTAGGCAGGGAGGAGAGGGGTGAGACAGAGGGCCCTCAGTTGCAGGCCATACTCGCCCAGGATCTTCAGAAGGCATTTCTCTTCCTGCTCGTGCCAGAACAGTCAAAAAAGGAGGTACTCCATGAAATTTGCCACATACATATTAGCATGTAAAGTAAAAGTGCATGGAAGTGGGCGATCGGGAATGAGTTTGCAGACAGGAAACAACGAATAGGAATAAATGTGTCATTTCCCAATAGCACGCAATAACTGGATGGGATACCACAGAAATCAGTGTTTAAACCCTAGCTCTTAACAATACATATTCCTGATTTAGATGAGGGAACCAAATGTAATATCTTCAATTTTGCAGACGATACAAAGCTAGGTAGAACAGTAAACTGTGAGGTGGATACAAAGACACTCCAGTGTGAGTTAGATAAGTTGAGTGAGTGAACAAATGCACGGCAGATGGAATATAATGTGGATAAATGTGAGGTTATCCACTTTGGTTGCAAAAACAGGAAGGCAGAATATTATCTGAATAGTAAAAGATTGGGAAAGGGGGATATGCAATGAGACCAGGATGTCCTTGTACACTAGTTATTGAAAGTAAGCATGCAGGTGCAGCAGGCAGTGAAAAAGGCAAATGGTATGTTGGCTTTCATAGCAAGAGGATTTGAGTACAACAACAGGGATGTCTTGTTTCATTTGTACAGGGCATTGTGCAGTTTTGGTCTCCTTATCTGGAGAAGGATCTTCTGGCTATACAGGGAGTACAACAAAAGTTTTCAGGACTGATTCTTGAGATAGTGGCACTGATGTATCGAGAGACCTTGGATCAGTTAGGACTATATTCACTGGAATTTGGAAGAAGAAGGTGCGATCTCATAGAAGTCTACTAAATTCTAGTAGGACTAGACAGGTGTGAGATATTGTGTTATAGACCATCTTTATTAACTCACTCACCAGCTCACTATATTCATTAATACTGGGTTCCCCTACATTCATTCCCCTACCCGTCATTTACTATTACACGGTTTCATTCAATCATTCATTCATGCATAAAACCGTGATTCTGTAGTATTCAAATTTAAAAACAACCCATTTCTGCATTTCCACACCGTACCAGTCCTTGCTACAAACAGTGTTTACCTCTGAATAAGTGCAGCATATAGAACAATACCAACCCCATCAAATCTCCATGAAACATAATATTAATCAGCTCTTACCAATCATCCCCTGGACCTGTACAGACCTGTTAAATATCTTTTAACTGAGCCATTGTCCCTTTAAAAAACTAACTCACCAAACAGCGCTTCCATGAAGTTGCATGAATGAATGAAACTCATACCGGCAAATACTAAATAACTCTCACAACCCAGCTACAGTTATCAGTTTGACATCCTCTATTTTAAGTATGGTACAATTTTTAACTTATTTAGAGCATATAGGCCTAGTTTTTACTAACAGTTACTAACTTAAAAGACAAAAGGACTAACACTTACTAATTATGAAAGCAGACTGAACAGACATCCCATCAGGAGGAGAAGCCGGCACTTAGCACATGTTGTAACCCATCTCCTGTCTCCCAGGACAGAAGCCCTTCAAACCTTTGTGTACTAGAGATAAAAAATGTAATGCCATAGGAATGGAATTTTAATATATGTAAGAACTGTGTATAAAGGGGCTCGTGTAAGAACTGTATTTCGGGATTCTATTATCGCCTCCAACCTGTGCTGTGATTGCTGAATAAAAGAGGTTATTTTCACCACTCACCAATTTCAGTTGTTAGTTCAACCATCCCACACAGACTAAACACAGGAAGGATGTTCCCAATGACCAGGGGGTTGCAGTCTAAGAATATGCGCTAGGCCATTTAGGACTGAGATGTAAAGACATCTCTTCACCCAAAGAGTGGTGAGCCTCTGGAATTCTCCAACAAGAAAATCATTGAGACCAAAACTTTGAATGATTTCAAGAAGGAGTTCAATGTAGTTCCAAGGACTAAAGGAAGCAAAGGGTCTGGGGAGGAAGCAGCAACAGGATACTGAGTTGAATGATTAACCATGATCATATTGTATAGCAGGCAGGCTTGATCTGCAAGTGGGGAAAGACATTGCCATTGGCTCAGAATGGCACTGTGGCCAGTAGCTTTCACAGCTGCAGAAGGGAACATCCTGTATAACACTATTTACTGAAGTTTGAAGTGAGGTGATTGCCATACTCCCTGCAAAGAGAGAAAATATGTAACCCAACTCTCTCTCTCTGGGGGAAAGCAGGAGCAACGCGCACATACTTTTGCCAGATGAGCATGCCACGCCATGGTGGCAGGTGCCACTGACTCCATGCATATAGTTTTTGAGAGTGCTGCATCTAAATTGAAAAATGAATTGCAACATCAAAGTGTCCATTCCTTGAATATTCAGCTGATGTGAGACGATATTCAAAGAATCATCTGGTATCCTGGCCACTGTGCTGATTTCTCTATTCTATACCAAACCACTGTACTGCCGGCATTTAATCAACCTGGATGGATCAGAGGATGGGTACAGGGCAACAGGGCTATCCACTAACACCCTGGCTCATGACTCTTCACATCAGCACAAATGACAAGACTGAAGTATTTGTGCTGTAAGCAAAGGTGTTCCAGGACTGTTGCAACAATGACATCTACCCAACTTTGCAGATGTTTGTCCAAGCACATCCTGTCCACACAAAGCAGGACAAATCAAATACTAGCCCAAAGTCCATTCTCAATCATCAGCACAGTGTTGGAAGCTGTCAGTGACTGTCTAGCAAGCAGCACTTATTCACCACTAAAACGCTTACCAATGCTCAGTTTGGGTTCAGCCATGACCACACAGCTTCAGATCTCATTATAGCTTTGGTCCAAACATAAAGAAAAAAGCTGAATTCTCAGGACGTGCAGAAAGGAAGTGACCTTGACATCAAGGTAGCATTTGACCAAGTGTGGTATCGACAAGCCATGGAAAAAATGCAGCCAACAGGCATTAGGGGTGACTCGGAGACAGTAAGGACTGTAGATACTACAAGCCAGAATCAATAGATGTGGGACTGGAAAAGCACAGCTGGTCAGACAGCATCTGAGGAGTAGGAACCCTTTTTCAGGACAGATGAGGGACAGGGGAGCTCAGAAGTAAATAGAGGGAGGGGGTGGGGGTAGGAGAAGGGTAAGTGGGATGGTGACAAGTGGATGCAGGTAGTGGATTATTGTGATTGGTCAGTGGGAAGGGTGGAATGGATAGGTGAGTAGGAAGATGGAAACGTCAAGTCAGATCAGAGAGCTGAGGACTGGACATCGGATAAGGCTGAGGGTTGGAGAGATTTTGAAGCCGGTGAAGTCAATATTGACTCAATATTGTAAGCTACCCAGGTGAAATATCACGTCTTGTTCCTCTAATTTACATTTGACCCCACTCTGACAGTGGAGGAGGCCAAGGAAGGACTTGTTGCCAGGGGAATGGGAGGGGGTGAACTGGCCACTGGCTGAATACATGCATAGTGTAATGGAAGAAAGATAGTGGTGATTGTTGGAGGTTAATCATCGCCTGTCCTCAGCTATTCAGCTGTTTGTTTCTGGGTTTGGGCTGTGATGAGATCTGAAACTGTCACATTCTGATGGAACAAGAGTTGAGTATAGATGAGCAGCTTGTAGGCAATTAGATGCCACAGTTCCTTTTGTAGGCTTACATGTGATGGGGCCATAATTGGGTGGATGAAAATATAAGTACCAAATCATTTTGTTCTCAAACTAGCAACAGACATTCCAAAAGAGAAAGGACTGGAGACCTGTGACCAGTGGCATGCCAGAAAGGTCAGTGCTGGTTCAACTGCTTTTCATCATTTATATAAATGATTTGGATGTGAACATAAGAGGTATAGTTCGTAAGTTTGCAGATGACATGAAAATTAGAAGTATAGTGTACAGTGAAGAAGGTTACCTCAGAGTACAACGGGATCTTGATCAGATGGGCCATTGAGCTGAGGAGTGGCAGATGGAGTTTAATTTAAATAAATATGAGGTGCTGCATTTTGAAAAGGCAAATCAGAGCAGGACTTAAACATTTAATGATAAGGTCCTGGAGAGTTGCTGAAAAAAGAGACCTTGGAGTGCAGGTTGGAGTGAAAGTTGAGTCACAGATAGATAGGACAGTGAATACGACATTCGATATGCTTTCCTTTATTGGTCAGAGCATTACGTATGGGAGTTAGAATGTCATGTTGCAGTTGTACAGGACATTGGTTGGGCCACGTTTGGAATACCGTTTGCAATTCTGGTCTCTCTTCTACTGGAAGGATGTTGTGAAACTTGAAAGGGTTCAGAAAAGATTTACAATGATGTTGCCAGGGTTGGAGGGTTTGAGCTACAGGCAGAGGCTGAATAGGCTGGGGCTGTTTTCCTTAGAGTGTCAGAGGCTGAGGGGTGACCTTATGGAGGTTTTTAAAATTATGAGGGGAAATGGATAGGGTAAATAGATAAGGTGGGGGAGTCCAGAACTAGATGGCATTGGTTTAGGGTGAGATATGAAAAATTTAAAAGGGACCTAACCAGCAACCTTTTCAAGGAGAGGGTGGTGCATGTATGGAATGAGCTGCCAGAGGAAGCAGTAGAGGATAGTACAATTATAACATTTAAAAGGCATCTAGATGGATGTATGATTAGGAAGGGTTTAGAGAGATATAGGCCAAGTGCTAGCAAATGGGACCAGATCAGATTAGGATATCTGGTCGGCATGGATGAGTTAGACCGAAGGGTCTGTTCTGTGCTGTACAGCTCTATGACTCTATGACTAGAACCAACGTCATGTTTCTGATCATGTACATAGAAGAATGGCATGAAAGATAAAGCAAAATAGATCCAAATAAAATAAACTCTACAAGCTCAAAGTGATTCCATAAATTGCAATACTGCCAAAAACATTTTTAAAAATGAAGACTGACATAAAAAGGATATTGTAAAGATAGTGCTGATTGTTGGAGGTCAATCATTGTCTGTCCTCAGTTATTCAGCTGTTTGTTTCTGGGTTTTGGGCTGTGTTCATTATGACTCACATAAAAGAAAGTAGATAATTAACACTAGAACAATTTGTTATCTATTGATTTCACTTTAATAGTTTTATTCTGGTGTATGTCAATTAAGCTGCTCACCATAACACAATTTACCTCAATGAATTTCAATACCATTTAACTCAGATGGGAGCAAGTTCACTTATACTAATTCTAAAACCAATTCCCTTCCAATGAGCTGAAAGTTCTCAAGTACCAAAAAAAAGTTCTCATATTGACCATTTGAAATCTAAATGAAGATATTGCTTCATCTGTTTCAAGACTACACAACAGCACATTTAAATTAGACTAAACAATTTACAAACAACCCTCAGTTGAGAAGAGGCAAGATACCTTTTTTTTAAATGTTGTTTTACGAGATTTAGAAAGTAACATATTTTGAAAGGATCTTTAATCTGGTCATAGAGTTGGCACCATTACATATTTTCTAAAATTGATTGCTTTTTACTTTTAAACCAAATAATTTATTTCAAGAACTTAGTAAACATTTTCCAAGGATTGAAGAAAATGAATGAGTTAGTTGTTTTGTCATCATAGTCTTACCAGACCATAGGGGCTGTTCTCTCATTAGAGAGAAGCAACTGGTAGTGATTTAACATGAGGGCCACCAGAGCTCAGGTAAGTAAAGGGGTTGAGAAGGAGAGCCCTTCATGGTAACCTCAAACCAGTGATAGGAATTGAACCCAGGCTGTTGGTATTACACTGCTCTGAAAAACAATGATCCAGCCAACTGAGCTAAACCAACTCCCATGAGCAAGTAGTGAGCAAATCTTTAGTGTCACGATCTCAAAATTTTAAATGAACACAATAACAGTGCTGGATGACAGCAGTAACTCTGAATGATCTGGATTTTGAATGCACAAATACACAAGTTCTCCAAAGCACAAAACTTTGATTTATGCAACAAATCAATTTTTTTCATTTCATGGTCAGAAAATTGGAAGAGTCCTGGAAATTTTCCACATTAATCATGAAGATATTGGATATTATTTCAATATTTCAACAGCTGGCTTGGATTGAAGCAAGTTTCATTTAATGATATTTGTCTTCCTCTTTTGAATTGGGAGCATTTTCTGTCATTGTTTTCATACTGAATATCCACCTGATACTTTCTGTTATTCTAATCATCAGTGATCTTCCCGCCATCATAAGGTCAGAAGTGGGGATGTTCATTATGACTGCACAATGTTCAGCATTAGGCATGACTCCTGAGATGTAGAAGCAATCTGTTGACAACTGCACAAAGACTTGGGTAACATCCAGACTTAGATTGACAAGTGGCAAGTAACATTCATACTAAACAAGTGCAAAATAATGATCATTTCCAAAAAGAGAGAATTCAACCACACCTCTTGACATTCAATTGCATTAGTATTACCCATGGTCAACATCCCAGGGGTTACTATTGATCTGAAATTGAACTGGATTAACCATATAAATACAATGGCTACAATAGCAGGCCACAGGCTAGGAATCCTATAGCAAGTATCTCACCTCCTAACTCCTCAAAACGTGTCCACTATCTACAGAGCACAAGTCAGGATTGTGATGGAGTACTCCCCACTAACCTGGATATGTTCAGTTACACAATACTCAAGAAGTCGAACACCATCCAGGACAAAGTAGCCCAATTGATTGGTACTACATCCACAAACATTCATACCATACCTTCCAACATCGATGCACAGTAACAACAGTGTGCACCATCTACAAGATGCACTGCAGTAATTCATCCAGTCTCCTTATATATCACCTTCCAAATTCATGACCACTACCATCTGGAAGGGCAAGAGTAACAAATCCATGGGGACACCGCAAAATGAGTTCTTCTCCAAGTCACCCACTATCCTGGTTTGGAAAAATAATGCCATTCCTTCACGGTTGCTGAGTAGAAATCCTAGTGTGCCTTCCCTAACAACATTGTGGGTATACCTACACCAAATGGACTATAACAGTTCAAAAAGACAGCCTTCATGAGGACAATTAGGATGGTCAATAAACGCTAGCCCAATCAGCAAAACCACATCCCATGAATGAATTAAAATACAATTCAGATTTAGGTGAACATTGGGGAAATTATGTTCATGCAATCAATTTGGATCCATAAACGTCTGAGAGTAAGAACACATATTATTGAGGAAAAAGGTGATATTCATGATCTCTCCTCTAACCCCAACCATTCAGCACTATCGACTGAATACATTCATCTAGCCAACAAGATTTAATTTGAGCACCAGCTATTTTAAAAATCCTGTTTTCAAGACATAGAATATCATTTGCAATATGGCACAATATATGGCGTAGGCATCATTTGATCAGTACTAGATTAATACCTGCCTGTATGTTGTAGTAATATTCTGTACATATCAATTACTAGGTTTTTAATTATACGAAACAGTTAAACCATTTTCTCAGACATCTCTGTATTGCTAGAAAAATATAGTGGTACATTTGTTACCGGTTATTTCAAAGAGCTTTCAACACATTAGAATGTATCCCTGCACAGTAGATTAGGAAAAGGTTTCTATCACAATTATTATGGCAGAACAATATAAGCAAAAGATTTCTAAATTCAAAAAAATATTGAAAACTTCTGTACAATTTTCTTTTAACCACATCTGGACAGTCCTCAAATGCTTGTACAATGCTGCAGGACATCTGGAACTATATTTCACAATTGTAACTCAGTTGTTAGCAACTAGCTATGGACAAACACAAATCAGATAGCGTACCCAATATGGTATTAATGCTAAAAGAAAATGGGGGTTTTACTGAGTGAGTCAAATTAATTTTCTGCAAAGAGCTACAGATTCGTTTTGAAAGTTCAGCCATTGTGGCTCTAAGATACAGAAATGCGTAAAAAAGGAAGCAGGATTACAAAGATTCTATTTTGAGATGAGCTGGTTAAGATAGTTAGGAACAACATTGAAATTTCATTTTTATTCCATTCTGCTTAAAGTTTATAATTAAATATAAAAAGCTGATGAATTTCAGCAAAAAAAAGTTAAACATATAAGCCAAAGTATGTGAAGGTAAAATGAATATGTACAAATGCATACAGTCCTGAAGTTGCTATTAGTGCAAGTCTTTAACATAATTGTGTGTAAAAATCTGCCATGTAGCTAGGCAGTAAATCTGGGGCACATAATATTCTGGATTAGCTGTGCAATCATCTTGATGAACTATTCTCACCTAACCCGGTTTCATACTAGCTGCTCTATAAATTGAATTCTGAAAACAGCAATTTCAAAACATTCTAAGAAAAAGTAACAACATCAATTTCTAATGACATAGCACCCTTAACATAATAAAAATAATATTACTCCTGGTCACATGAGTATTATAAAACAAAGTATTGCACTGAGCCACGTAAGAAGATATTACGCCAGTTGATCAAAAGATTGGCAAAAGAAGTGAATTTTAAAATGAATGCCTTAAAGGAGGAAAATGAAATAGAGAGACAGAGATGTTTAGAGAGTGGTTTCTAGCACTTGGGGTTGAGGCAATTAAAGGTATTGCCACCAACAGTGGAACAATTAAAGCTGGGGATGCATAAAGACCAGAGTTGGAGGAATTCAGTCACCTTGGAGGTTTGTGTGGTTGTAGGAGATTGTGGAGGTAGATGGGATGAGACCATGAGAGATTTGAAAACAAGGACAAGAAGTTTACAATCAAGACTGATTGAACTGAAGAAGATCAGTAAGGAATGAGAGGTGAATGAACCTCATGGCAAATAAAGAGACAGTAAAATTTGAGATTACTGCAAGTTTGTAGAGGGTAAGGTATGTAAAGCAGGTCAGCAACCTGTTGTGGTGGTCATGACTAGAGGTAAAAAAGGTTTTCACGTGGATTTGTTTTAAAGCAGCGAGACAAGATAGGGGTAAAGTTGGATGGTGTTATGAGGCTGAACACTGGTGATCTTATTTGTGCTGTGAATATGTGGTTGGGATCTTATCTTAGGGTTAAATATGACACCAAACTTGCAAATCAGGGAACAGATTTGGAATGAAGGCAAAAAGAAACCCAATAGTTTCAGCCTTCTGAATATTTCATTGGAGATTCCAGGTGATCTCTGTTTTTCACTTTAATGTGGAAATCTAATATCTTCAAAACAACTTCAGCATATCACACCAACATTAAACTGGCAATATAAAACAGAAATCCAGATCCAACCTGACTCAAAGCACGGTGAAGAAAGTTGGAGGGGATTTATCTGACATCACTGTGATTTGACATCACGTGAAAAGTCGTGGTTAAATATGATTTCCAAAATGTGCAGATGACCATTCCCATGGAAATATGCAGACACACTCAATTTAAATATTTCAACAGTGAGGAATCTCTCCTTTGTGTTTCAAACTATTTCCAATTTTAGCTGGTGGGGAAAGTACTATGTTCATTTATATCAAGTGTGTAGCACTCTCCGAGGCAAAACTACAACTGTTCTAGTTAATTAATGCAAACATGTTTATACCTGTTCAGAACTTAAACTGTAGCTACCAGATTCAGATTAGTAGCTGCATCATAAGTACAGCATAAGTTTCAAATGTTCAAGAAGAGCTCAAAGATCTGCATTAACTTTGAAGGTTTGTTTGCCATTTAAACGTCAGTGTGTCAAGTTTAGCTCAAGCAAAGCAGTGTGAAAGGATGTAAGTGGGTGGCATAGTGGCTCAGTGGTTAGCACTGCTGCGTCACAGCACCTGGAACCCAGGTTCAATTCCACACTCAAGTGACTGTCTGTGTGGCGATTGCACATTCTCCCCGTGACTGCGTAGGTTTTTTTCTGGTTGCTCCAGTTTCCTCCCATCGTCCAAAGATATACAGGTTAGGTGGATTGCTCATAATGTGCAGGCAAGGGAGATTAGCCATGAAAAATGCAGGGTTACAGGAATAAGGTAGGAGGGTGGGTCTGGGTTCAGTGCTGTTTGGAGGGTCTGTGTGGATTCGATGGCGGAATGGCCTGCTTCCACACTGTAGAGATTCTATAATAAATATATATCACTTTTAAATATGTATTATAAATAAGCCAGCAGGCATCTTAAACAAGATGCATAATGTTCCAGTTGTAGAAAAGAGAAATAATTTGCACTGTTGACATCCAGCAGATGTCTCAAAATGCTTGCATCCATTAACAGTAACGTCTTACTGAAGAATACCTTTTGCACTTTTTTATCAATAGTGTAACAGACTACTCCACAACTGTGTGATTTCAATGATCACACCACCCCAGACCAGAAAAGATTTCCCATCTGTTACTGTCTTCATTTCAAAACCCATCTCTGCCCAATCAGGTTTTGAGCAATTGCCTTGATGGTCACTCCTGAATTTCACTGGATTACCTTAGAGTTTACCATGTCCCATTCTTCCAGCCTAAAGTATTCAGAAATCAAACCTGAAAAACAGCTTAAAATAAGTTCAATTCTTTGCCTTCTGCAGATTTAGTCTAATCAGCCCAAGCTCTTTCATGCCCTATATGAAGTTGGAGGTGCCAATCCAATTCCATCATGGTAAATTGTGAAGTTGAATTTCATTATCTGATTAAACATGGGCTGTCATGCAAATTGCAGAATTATTTCAAAACTCTAACTGATTCATTAATATTCTTCAGAATAGGGAATCAGCCACTCCTAACTTTCACATAACTCTAGTTCAGTGCAATGTCACTCTGTACACCTTTTAATGAGGCCAACAGTTGTCATTAAATGTTCTTGGGTAGATGAGAATGGCGTTTTGGCCCAGAATTACCCATCTTTTGAAAAGGTGTGTTATTTTTAAAGCTGTAATGACTGCTCAGATCTCTCCAAGTTTGTTGAACACCCTTTCCCACACCCATCATTCTTCTCTCTTCCATCGAACTGAACTCTCAATGTTCTCATTCTGCAGTTTCTCAGTCATCTTTGGGAATCAATTTAATGAAGTCTTTCATCTGCTTGGAATCCTCTCTCAGTCACGGAGCTCCTGACTGACTTGTTATATCTTTCCTGTCCTGTACTTGTGCTTTTTTTTCCTAGTGCATGCTGGACCTTTCAGCCCTGCTATGGTTATTCACCTATGCAACACACCTCAAGTTTTCCAGTCTGTCCTTTTGTAGCATTTTCATGTTCCAAAAATAAATTGTTACCTCATAACCATGCTGTCATTCCTTCCGCCAGCTCTTGCTCAAAATGTTTTACTAAGAAGTCTATATAGGCACTGCACTGCACTATCTAGGAACAGTCGTAAATGATAGCTACTGTGACCTCCTATCAATTTGCATTCTTGATTAGATTACTTACAGTGTGGAAACAGGCCCTTCGGCCCAACAAGTCCACACCGCCCCACCGAAGCGTAACCCACCCATACCCCTACATCTACCCCTACACTTTAGCATGGCCAATTCACCTGACCTGCACATCTTTGGACTGTGGGAGGAAACCGGAGCACCTGGAGGAAACCCATGCAGACACGGGGAGAACATGCAAACTCCACACAGTCAGTCGCCTGAGGCGGGAATTGAACATGGGTCTCTGGCGCTGTGAGGCAGTAGTGCTAACCACTGTGCCACCGTGCTCTTGAACTTTCTGCACTTCAACAATAGTTCACCATCCTCCAGTATCTCTTTACTGACACCTATCTCTGTGACACTGTTTAATGACAGCTCCACTTGCTTCAGTTGCAAGGCTTTGTGTTAAATAGCTTTATGCCCTCTTTCTTTGCCGTTTCCTCTATGTGGATTTCCTCTAGAAATCATGGATGCACTGGTGATCATTTTCCAATGTTCTATAGATTCAGGATCAGTTCCTGTAGATTGGAGGGTAGCTAATGTTGTCCCACTTTTTAAGAAAGGAGGGAGAGAGAAAACAGAGAATTATAGACCAGTTAGTCTGACCTCAGTGGTGGGAAAAATGCTGGAGTCAATTATAAAGGACGAAATTACAACACATCTGGATAGCAGTAACAGGATAGGTCAAAATCAGCATGGATTTATAAAGGGGAAATCATGCTTGACTAATCTTCTGGAATTTTTTGAGGATGTAACTCTGAATATGGACAAGGGAGATCCAGTGGATGTAGTATACCTGGACTTTCAGAAAGCCTTTGATAAAGTCTCACATAGGAGGTTGGTGAGCAAAATTAGGGCGCATGGTTTTAGGGGCAAAATACTGACATGGATTGAAAATTAGTTGGCTGACAGGAAACAAAGAGTAGTGATAAATGGCTCCCTTTCAAAATGGCAGGCGGTGACAAGTGGTGTGCCGCAGGGATCAGTGCTAGGACCACAGCTTTTTACAATGTACATTAATGATATAGATGAAAGTATTAAAAGTAATATTAGTAAATGACACAAAGCTGAGTGGCAGGTTAAAATGTGACGAGGATGTTAGGAGAATACAGGGTGACCTGGACAGGCTAGGTGAGTGGATGGATGCATGGCAGATGCAGTTTAATACGGATAAATGTGTGGTTATCCACTTTGGTGGCAGGAACAGGAAGGTAGATTACTACCTAAATGGAGTCAAGTTAGGTAAAGAGGCAGTACAGCGAGATCTAGGTGTTCTTGTACATCAGTCAATGAAAGCAAGCATGCAGGTACAGCAGGCAGTGAAGAAAGCTAATAGCATGCTGGCCTTCATAACAAGAGGAATTGAGTTTAGAAGCAAAGAGGTTCTTCTGCAGCTGTACAGGGCCCTGGTGAGACAGCACCTGGAATATTGTGCACAGTTTTGGTCTAAAATTTGAGGAAAGATATTCTGGCTATTGAGGCAGTGCAGCGTAAATTCACAAGGTCAATTCCTGGAATGGCAGGACTATCTTACGCTGAAAGGTTGGAGTGACTGGGCTTCTATGCGCTTGAGTTTAGAAGGCTGAGAGGGGATCTGATTGAGACATATAAGATTATTAAAGGATTGGACACTCTAGAGGCAGGAAGTGTGTTTCTGCTGATGGGCGAGTCCCGAGCCAGAGGACACAATTTAAAAATAAGGGGTAGGCCACGTAGAACAGAGTTGAGGAGAAACTTCTTCACCCACAGAGTGGTGGGTGTATGGAATGCTCTGCCCCAGGAGGCTGTGAAGGCCAAGTCTCTGGCTACTTTCAGGGAAGAGTTGGATAGAACTCTTAAGGATAGTGGAATTAAGGGTTATGGGGATAAGGCAGGAACAGGATACTGATTGAGGATGATCAGCCATGATCATAATGAATGGTGGTGTTGGCTCGAAGGGCAGAATGGCCTACTCCTGCACCATTGTCTATGTGTTGCAGAGGTCCATCCTCAGTTGTCTTTTCTTCACAACATACATGCCATTCCTTGCACTCATGTCCAGATGCATATTGTAAGCTTTCAGGTACATGCAACTCCACTTTTACACTTTCACCATCATTTCAACATCTGTTGTTATGGTCTTGGATCACTTGTTCAACATTACAACTTAAGTGAGCTTAAATGTTCCAAGGTTTCATTCAAATTAAACAAAACTAACCTTTTTACTTTCAGTCATCAGTTGTATGTCCTAGTTTTTCATATCATCAGCCAATCCCAATACAAACTTGATTGAGTTTTTTGTAGAAGTAATGAAGAGGAGTGATGAGGAAAGAGTAGTGGATGTGATGTATATGGACTTCAGTAAGGCATTCAACAAGGTTCCTGATGGTAGACTGGTTAGCAAGGTTGGATCACATGGAATACAGGGAAAACTAGCCTTTTAAATACAGAACTGGCTGAAAGGTAGAATCAAAGGGTGGTGGTAGAGGGTTGCTTTTCAGATCGAAGGCCTGTGACCAGTGAAGTGCCACAAGGGTCAGTGCTGAGTCCACTGCTTTTCATCACTTATATAAATGATTTGAATGTGAATGTAGGAGGTAATGATAGTAACTTTGCAGATGTCACCAAAATTGGAAGTATGGTGGACAGTGAAGAAGGTTACCTCAGAGTACAATGGGATCTTGATCAGATGGGCCAATGAGCTGAGGAGTGACAGATGGAGTTTAATTTAGATAAATGCGAGGTGCTGAATTTTGGAACGGCAAATTAGGGCAGGACTTATACACTTAATAGTAAGGTCCTGGGGAGTGTTGCTGAACAAAGAGACCTTGGAGTGCAGGTTCATAGTTCCTAGAAAGTGGAACTACCTTCAGGTAGATAGGATAGTGAAGAAGGCCCTTGGCATGCTGCCCTTTATTGGCCAGAGTATTGAGTATAGGAGTTGGGAGGTCATGTTGCAGCTGTACAGAGCATTGGTTAAGCCACTTTTGGAACACTTTGTGCAATTCTGGTCTCCCTTCTATGGGAAGGATGTTGTGAAACTTGAAAGGGTTCAGAAAAGATCTACAAGGATGTTGCCAGATTGAAAGAATTGAACATTAGGGAGAGGCTTAACAGGCTGGGGCTGTTTTCCCTGGAGCGGTCAGTGGCAAAGGAGTTTATAGAGGTTTATAAAATCATAAGTGGCATGGATAGGGTAAATAGAAAAGGTCCTTTCCTTGGAGTAGGGGAGTCCAGAACTAGAGGGCATAGATTTAGTGCAAGAGGTGAAAGATTAAAAGAATCCTAAGAGGCAACGTTTTCATGCAGAGGGTGGAGGTGCCTGGGGATGTGATGGAGACTGGTACAATTACAACATTTAAAAGGCATCTGGATGGGTATATGAATAGGAAGGATTAAGAGGGATATGGGCCAAGTGCTGGCAAATGCGACTAGGATAGTTTAGGATATCTGTTAAGAGTGTGGTTCAAGAAAAGCACTCTCCTGCTCCTCAGATGCTGCATGACCTGCTGTGCTTTTCCAGCAGCATATTCTCAACTCTTACCTCCAGCACCTGCAGTCCTCACCTTCACATAATTTAGGGTATCTGGTCAGCATGGATGAGTTGGACTACAGGGTCTGTTTCTGTGCTGTACATCTCTATGACTCTAATAGTCAAAAGTTGCATTATCAGGGTTTGAAGAGTTTCAGAATTTTAACAGCTACTTGCCCTTGAAATTATTTTTACTTTCTAATCTATATCTTTGCCCAGTTTATTGTACTTTGGTCAATATTACTAATCTTGGTTTGTCCTCATCATTCATTTTCTTAGAAATCTTAATCTACATCTTAATCCATCCACAAATTAAGGGACAATGTTTCAAATGCCCATCTAGCTGACAATCATGATTCAATCATCTACAATTATACCTGCCTAAACCATCACCGATACAAAGCATCACATACCCAGCATCGCCATCTTTCCTATGTCATCATGAATGAACAACAAAATCCTCAACCTTGTTTTTGATCCTTCTGCAGACTTTTCCAGCTCTAATTCAATGATTCTGCCAACTTTCATTTTTTCCTATTTGCATAACTCTCATTTTTATGTTGAGTTTTCCTTGTCCCACCCATTGTGCACCACCATTGATTAGCAGCATTTGGCTAGCCCAATGGAACTCTTTGAACCAAGCAATTCATTTACTAGTTATGAATACATCTTGTTTTCAAAGGAACCTCTCCACTACTTTTTTTTATTTTTCCTAGTTCTCCCTTTCCCAATGGTCACCATTCTTACAGAGTAAATAATGCCATTTCTGACATCTGTTTATTCACAGATAATAGTGGAAATTTAGAAGTTGCTAACTGTGCTGCTGCTGCAATCTTTGGCTATAGACTCAGTTTGAGAAATCATAGCAGAACGACAAAGTCCATTAGATCATCATAAAAAAATTTGAAAGATACAGTTTATACATGGATGTGAAATGCACTGTTGATTGTTTAATAAGTCATCAACATTGTTAAACAACCTTCCAGGCACTGATTTTCCTTTTACAAATGTGGATTTTTTCATTTCATTGGAAATTAATATTGAAGAAGTTAAATGAAAACGTAATTAATTTTGTTTGGATTTTCTATTTGTTTTGTTCTTTTCCCCTCAATTTCATTGCTATTTCCTAAACTATGTTTTTCTTTCTGTATTGTAACATAAATAATGTTTTCCATTATTTCCACATATGGATGCTTTATGACTCATTGAAGATTCTTCAGTCTGATTGCTTCACTGCTTATTTCCCTGCTCACATATGCTACAATTGCCCTGTATAAGGCATTGCACTGGAACAAACCAATTCAAACTAATTTGAGGCAAAGTGCATTCTAATGCCATTGAAAAATTCATAGTTAACTTTCAGGGTGAGCAGCATTATTTCTGACTGCACATTAGTGTCACAATTCTACATATTGAGAGGAATGGGAGGGATGCTGACTCATTGCTGCCTAACAGCACCAGGGACCCAGGTTTTATTCTATCCTTGGGCAATGGGCTGAATGGCCTTTTTTTTGCACTGTAGAGTTTTTACATTTCTATATGTCTGTATGGAGTTTATACGTTCTCCCTATGTCTGCAAGTTTTTTATCCAGGTGCTTTAGTGTCCTCCCACAGTCCAAAAGATACGCATGTTAGGTGGTTGGCCATGGTGCCCAGGGATGTGCAGGCTAGTTGGGTTAGCCATAATAAATGCAGGGTTATAAGGATAGGGCAGGACCTGGGGCTCGGTGGTCTTCATAAGGCCAGTGCAGACTCGATGGGCTGAATGGCCTTGTCCTGCACTGTAGACATTGTATGAATTAAGGACTTTATAGCATTTTATTTTAATTTAATATTTAAAAAGTGCAGCAACATTAATAGAAGTATAATCATTGCTACAAGAAAAATTCAAAATAACAATTTGTTCCAAAGTTTTCATGCCAATTTAAAGTATTTCTAAATTAGCTTTCATTCAAAAGAGGAGCATAACACTAATAATAACTCACACTTAGATCATGCTTTTAGATAATGTTTTCAGTCAGCATATGTCTAAAGGTGCTTCATAGGGGCATTAGCAAATATTATTTGTCAATGAGCCAATTAAGGAGATATCAGGGCAGATGAGCAAATAGGTAGTGAAAGAGGATTTTAAATGAGAGAAGAGATGAAGAGACAAAGATGCCTAGGGAAACAATTGCAGATCTTTGGGTTTTGGCATTTAAGAGGTAAATGGTGGAACAATTAAAATGGGAGTATGCAATGGTCCAGAATTGAAAGAAGATAGATATCTCTAAGGCTGTGAAGTTGGATGGGTTTACACAGCCAGGGAGCAACAAGACCATGGAAGGGTCGATAAGCAAGAACAAACACTTTAAAATTGCACTACGGCTTATAGCAGGAACCAATGCAAGTTGACTGACACATGATTGATAGATGATGGGAACTTGCTATGAGTTAGGAGCAGGGCAACAAAGTTTTGCATGAGGTTAAAATTATGGGAGGTTGAAAATGGGGTGACAGCCATGATTGTATTGAAATAATCCAGGTTTGAGGTGGTAAATACCTAAATAGGGATTTCAATAGCAGATGTGCTGAGATGGGGATATAGGAGGGAATTAGTTGCATAATATTATAGAGTCAAAATTATGTATACTTAGTGATGGCTTGGATATGTGAACAGGTACTCAACTCTGTCAAATTTAGCACTTAATCTGACCCTTGATGACACTGTCCCCAAATTAAGAGCTGTGGAATCAGTGACATTGAATAGGGTTTCTAGCAACCTCTGAGGACAATGACTTCAGCCTTTCAGATAAGAAAAATTCCTAATTGTCCAATTTTGGGTATCAGACAAGTAGTCTGACAAACTAGCGAGGTCGACCTGCTATCATTAAGGCAGGTGCCTGATACAAAACCTAAATTCTGCATATGCTGAAAAACAGAAATAAAAGCAGGAAATGCTGGAAGTATTCTGCAAGATCAGGCAGCCTCTGAGGAGAGGGAAACAGGTAACAGGTCAAGTCAATGGTTTTCAATCTGTGTTTACAGCATTTCCGTTTTTTTGTTGTGTGTAAGGACGAGTAGTTTTTCAATTGTTCTTCCTTCATGCCCATCTCTAATTACCCTGGAGAAGTGGAGACCTAACATATCGGTGGGAAATGGGAGAAATCAGATACTGATGGCTTTGACGTGTTCTTGTCTTGCTGTGGTTTGAAATTGGACTTGTTCGTGCATGACTCCAAACTGGAGCAAAGTTAACTTTTTTTTAATGATGATTGCTTTCCATTTATTTCTTAATTTTCAGGGAAACGCTCTTGCCTGTAATTTGCAGTAGTTAATAGCTCCCCCCCCCCCCCCACACTGATGGGGCTGCCCTGGTTACATTGCTCGCCGCCAGTTGCTGCCGACGGCACTGTGACAAAGGAGCTGCTGTGTTCTTGGATACAAGAGCTGCTCCTCCCGGCTCCGGAAGGTGGGAACCTCCGCTTTCTCCTCGTCTTAAAAAGGCCAACCGTTTCTTCATGAGGTGTTAGATTGCCGAGTAACTGTGACATTGCACCCAACTCTGACAATATACCCACTGCCAAACCATATCAACTGTACTTGGTGCTTATTAAGGTGAGTGTTGCAAAGCTGAGATGTGACTCTTGATTTATCCTGCTTTCATGCCTACCTGAAACCTCTTTGCAGAGGCAAAGGGAAGGGACACTGGTTCTGCACTCTGAAATAGCACTCTGTCGAAAGAGTCCCTCAGTGTCACTGGTAATATTACAGTGTCACGGGTAAAGATTCCGTCAGTGTGTATTAAGAAAGTAAACCATTGTAAAACACCCAATTCTTGTAGCGATATCTCGACTATTGTAGTGGACAGATACTTAGGACCATACAGTAAATGGAAAGGGGTGGGGCGACAAAATTGTGAACTGGGTTATTTCGAAAGCTGCTGCTTAACGCCTCAAAACCTCTTTAATATTTAAGATGCTTGACCATCGTTTATAGTATATGGACATTGTATACATTGTAAAGTTAACATACATTCACCTGATGAAGGAGCGTCGCTCCGAAAGCTAGTGCTTCCAATTAAACCTGTTGGACTATAACCTGGTGTTGTGTGATTTTTAACTTTGTACACCCCAGTCCAACACCGGCATCTCCAAACCATACATTCAGCCAGCACAGCATGTTTATAATTCCACGCTGATCTCGGTTGCGTTGAATTGTTTATTCTTAAAGGATTTGTGTGTGTCTCTCTGTGTGTGTGTTTTTTAGACAGTGACTCCTCACCTGTTTCTGCCAGAGTCTCGGAATCCTTTGGCAAATGGATTTCTGTCGATCTTCAGCCTTGTAATCTGGGAAATAAAGAAGCAAGTTCACTTGTAAAAACTCGGCCAGATCAGAGTGGGTCGCGGGCGCATGTCAAGATGACACTGTCCCGGGTCTCTATGTAAGAACAGAAATTGCACTGCATTGGATATACACAAACTTCGTTCGAAAATGAAATTACCTCCCAAATCAACGTCTCATTATCTAACAACTGAGGCAGTAGAATTAGGAATGTATCCCTTTACAAATGATGCAGTTATGTAACTAATCCGGAATACAAGGGAGTCAAGACTGTTTCAGTAAAGACAAACAAAAATAAATGTACAATTGAATCAAGGGGAGTTTTCGGTGTCTTTCACTTACACCAATTAAAAGCTTCGAAATAGTGTCGCAAATATTTCGAGTTTCTAAATTGTTCTGTAGTTGGACGGTTGGTCTGCAGCATTTTGGAATGGGATGGGAAGTCCTGGAGCATGTCTTTCAAACATTCACAACCGAAACGCTTTTTAACAGAGTCCCAGTTTGTAGATTTTGATTTACATTAAATGAAGATTGCACAGAAGATCAGCTCTCAAATGCACCCAGTTTCTATTACTGAATGCTCTGTGAACTAGCCCCTGTGTTGAGGGAATAATCTGAGCACTGAACAGTCAGACGCAGTGTAACCCAGAAATCCACGCCAAGTTCTGGTGTCGAGTGTATGTATTGCTGACCCGGCGAAGTTTCGGTTTAAAAAGGGTCTCACTCGCAAAGTCCAGGAATGTGGAAGGAACCTGGAGAGGAGACAGCGCACTCCGCCCGATTCAACCTGCTCTGTTGTCTAACTAAATTCTGCTGTCACACTTGCTCTCAATCTTGCTCAAAATGCCCTTCGACTTCCGGCATAAACATGTTGAGAATCTAACCACGTCAAAGACTCAAAAATATAAACCATTAACCGGGCTTGGATAAGAAGGTATCGAACATCGCTCGAAATTCAGAAGACCGGATTGGAAGTGAAGCTGAAGACTGTGTTTTGAAGGCAAAGTGTATCCAACCAGCAACTAAAAACAATTATTACTCCGGAAGGCCATGGATTCATGGCCCTCGCGGATGCTGTTTATATTGTTGAACCGCAGAAGGGAAATCCTCTCGGGAGTAGAGACTTGGTGGAGACTCCCGAATTGTAATGGGAAAGGTGGCGCTTCCCTTTGCAGCCAATCACAGAGCCGCACAATTGTTCTGCCGCAGAAGAGGCCACTCAGCCCATCGTGTCTGCACGGGCTCTCCAAATGGGCAATCCACTGACTGCCATCCTCCGCTTCTCCCAATAACACTTCACACTCCTCTTGTTGGGAACTTTCTAATTCCTGGTCGGATGCTTGAATTGAATTTGACTTCATCACACACTCAGCCAGACCCGATTTGCTCGTTGCCTGAAGACGCTCTCCTTTGGTTTATGGAGAGCGGAAGAGACCATTCGGCCTAACGAGTCTGCACCAACAGAAAAAAATCCTATCATCTATCTACACCAATCCTAATTTCCAACACTTGGCCCATAGCATTGAATGTTATAATATTTCAAGCTTTCGTCCAAGTATTTTATTTTAAGGGTTGTGAGGTTTCTAGTCTCTACTGCTCTCCCACGCAAGGCATTCCAGATTCCAACACCCACTTGGTTTAAAAAAAACTTCAAATATTTCCAAGTCTTCTGCCCTTCTGCTTCAAATAATACCGCCTTGTTACTGACCCTTCAATTCAGCTGCTTCCTATCCACCCTGTCCCTCAATCTCATTCACCTCAATCAGGACCCCTCTCAACTTTCTCTGCTCCAAAGAAAACAATGCTAGCTTATCCAGTCTCTCTTCATAGCTACAGCGCTCCATCTCAGGGACCATCCTGGTGAATCTCCTCTGCACCCTCCCTATAGCGTGGCGACCAGAGCAGCACTTAAGCTAAACCTCTTGCGGAATGTGAACAGATTCCGGGAGATAGCTGCAGCCTGGTGAAACTGAAAGACATATGCCAATTCAGTCAAACGCCCAGAAAAGTCTGAGCGGAGATATTGCAGGCGTTTCTGCTGCTTTTTCCTATTTCTTTGAACCCATGTCTTTCCCATGCCTTCACCAGCGGGAACAGTTTCTTCATATCTATTCTGGACAGACCCCTCATGATTTTGAAAACTTCAGTCAAATCCCAACGCCAAGGGAGCAGTCCTAATTTCTCCAAATTCCTTACTCTTGGAAATATATCACAAATCCAGAAGATCTAAACAATGCTACATCATTCAAAAATACTTAATCTTTTGGTCAGAATAAAAATAATTAAAGCTTGACTATTTACCAACCATTTTCCCCAGGAGGAACCAATGTTTGTATACATGTTTAAATTAGTTAAAATAGTGTGATTATTTTTAAAGAAAGCTTGAACCGCAATCTGATAATTTACAGAAACAGCTCAAACCAACCAGTATTACTCTCCGACTCCTTCAATAGCCCGCTTTATCTTTATCGTATTCAATTTGCGGGGAAATAATTGAAACAATCTTACTTCTTGTATTCAGGCGCTAGTAAGGGTCTTCAAATATTTAGTTGTCCCGACGGCGTCTGTCCATTCCAGGGAGTCACAAGGTGCGTTTTAGTTAATTTGCCAAAGATATGATTTGAAACTAATTACATAAGCATTCAAATAATTACAAATAGTTGACACAAAACCGAAAGAACTGCAGATCATCATAGATGCTGCCAGACCCTTTGAGCTTTTCCAACAAGTTCTGTTGTTGTTTCTGATGATAAGTCGCTGTTCGCTGTGTACCATGGTAAAGTTGTGATAGTAGTTAGCCATTCATATGCACATATGCTCAGCCCGGTTTTACACAGGCGAACCAAGAATGAGGAGAAAACTGCGGCCTGTGACAAGCAAGTGGGAAAGGATGGGAAAATGTCAAGGGGGGAATGAATGAACTGAGGGGGAAGGGAAGAATCTCCGACAGTACAGCTGCGAGCGAAATTCCTCCACTCCTATCGCAGCCGTTATTTTGCTTTAATCGTGCAGAGCTGTTTCTTGGTTGTTATTAAGTTCTAGCAAAACATGTCTGATTTCGATGCAGCGGTTCAGAATCGTCTTCTGTAAAAACCCGTCAAGGAAATCCGTCTATATATGTTTGCTTACTCGTTCAGTCATTTACTTAAGAGCCAGGAGTTCCAGTAAAGTCTAGCGGAATATTTGAAGATTTCTAGACGACATTTCCCAGCTACACGTACAGCATTCCAGTTGGTCTGGATTATCAGTTTGCAGAGTCTGTGAAGGAGACTGCGGCGATTCGGAACTGAATTCGCGAGCATTCCTCTCACTTTTTTAGAAAATACCGAAATGATCGGGAACAAAATAAAAAGTCAAACCTAAACTTAAGCAGTAAGGATACCCAAGCAAACAGCGTTGACTTTATTCCGTCATGTTAAACAAATAATGCTGTGTAGTTCAGAGAAACAAAAAATCCTTAAAAATAAACTGGGGCTCTCTTCATCTTCACGTTTTTATCTAAACATATAACGCGCCCGTTGTTCCCTTCTGAAATAATTGCAGCCACTCACTTTGAGAATAAACATATGTTTAAAATTAATCGCACGCATTTTCCCTTTCTAAAGAATTCCGCACCAGACTCGGCGCATACCTGTCCGTTTCGATTCAGTCTCACTGGACTTCAAACAATAGATTCTGTAAATAATTATTTCAACGAATATTTTAACCATGTATCCTTCCTCTCGGCCTTCTAGCGGCTAACAGGAAGCCTACCTGCTGGTTCTGATATGCTGTAACTGTGGTGAAGACGGTCTCCGGGAAAGTGAATGTTTTTACCCCCTCTCCTGCAGGCACCGGCTTGGTTGGACACAACTCGCTGCTGAAGTCCTTTCGGATCACATGCACCCGCGGCTGGTATTTATGCATGGAATGAAGAATTATCTGTTCATTTGGGGGTTGGGGCGATGAAGAACACAAATAAATATTTTATTTTGTGTCAGCCAAATAAAGCTAAGCACGGTTTAACACGTACTATAAAGCAAAACCATGTAGTGATGTACACTTTAAACCAAGTTCTATTCAAATTAAAACTATTCACAAAGAACACTTCTACTATTCCGCAGCAAAGCACAAAGTCATTTTCTTCCCTTCACTTTATTAACTGAGCAGAATAACCCAAAAAGAGGAAGGGGTAAGCAGATGGTATGCAGCTTTAGACAGAATCTTCCTGTCAAATGGATCAACTTGGTAGAAGCAAAACCACTGCATATCCATAGCGCCACTCCTATGCTGATAAATAGGAATTATTGATAAATAGTAATTGAAAAATGAAACTGTTTCTTTTCCGACAGATTGGGCGAGTATTCACATATGAATCATGCCATCTCGACAAGGCGATATGGAGAGATCAGTGAGTTGCTAAGGTTTAACTGAGTGAACCGGTAGTAAGCAATGTTACCTGTTTCTCGATCTGTTACTAATATAGTCATGTGAAACAGGCGAGCAAGTGCCAACCTGAATTCAATGGCGATTTGTTCCACCCCACATGCTCTCATTAGCGACTGTTCAAAAACGTCAGGACCCATTATTAACGATCATTCTTGCCCCTTTCGGAGGATAGTTATAACTCTAGGACTTCGGAGCTTCTCAACCTCAGTGAATTGCTTCGATCATACCGGTGTTAAGGTAAAACGCTATTCCGAAGCAGACGGCAACTAATGGAAAGTGATTTGGATTTCAACGTAACATTAATCTACAATGACATCTATTTTCACTGCATTACTTGGACCCCGGGAATACTAACTATAGTATAGTGAATGTGGGCCATGAAAGTTTCAGACTAGCTTGTCTTTTCCTGTTAAGTCACCTTGAAATGCCCTTCGAAACTTACTTGTAAATGTCTTTGGAATTAATAATTTTAGTTGTGATTAATTCTGATAAATGCCCACCCAACAGTCCAATCTCGCTTGCAATTTTTCTTCTATTAAAGACTAGGCTCGCTCTCTTGCCAAAGCATAGCGCATTACCAAACGACTTAATACCAAGCCCGACTATTAAATGACAGTCAACGTAATTGAAAAAGAAAGGCACCAAGCCCCTTTTACTCCTTTTTCTTTCCTCTTATGGTTGTTATTCTATTTTTAACAGCGACGATCGAAAATGTGTCTCCGCTTTCACCTTCTCAGTACCACTCCTGAGCACCCCATCTGTAGTTGCAGCATTTATTTGGGCAACAGGGAACAGGAGAAGCGTTCCCCGAGCTGTCACTGGGACGGGGAATTCAACTCGAAGGCTTTTCGATTAACTCAACAACAAGCCGGGGCTGCAGCGGTTGTTGGTATTGCACTGTCTTCTGACTGGGGACAAATGCAGTCCTTATTGAAGAGAAATAAATCATCCTTAATCCTCTGCTGAAAGTGGACGCTGAATCAGAAAGAATGTTCTATTTTAATTGGCCCACATTGTTACTTGAAAATGGCGACCATCTGCAGCTTGTTGCACATAAACAAAGGAAATTAAGCGTATGTCCATATGCAGCCAATTATTAAATACAATTTGCGGAGTGTCAAAGTAATGACCTGATCTCTGGCAAAAATTATTGCACTGACATTCTTTACTATCAAGGTTATATTATATTTTCATTACATTCATAGTACAACTCTGTAATTTTTTTTCTTATGGCTTAGTGGCAAAGTGGATTAAAATATTACTGTTTCACCTCTGTGAGCTGGTTTGTAATTCAATCCAGACAGAAATTAGGTTTGTTCCTTTTTTCCTGTGGAATCTAGTGCATAGTTGATCGGGATATAAAGTCTTTCATTTCAGGCGCAGACCCAAAACTGAGAATCTTTCACCCCTTTGCTCAAAGGATTTGGCAGTATACTTTATTATAACACTGTCCCCTAGGCACATTTCAAATCTAAAAAAAATACTGTCTCCACAATTAAGGTAGTGCCGATACCATTATCTTTTAACTACAGCCACCTTGACTTCAGAACTGAGGATGGAATCCAGCACAAACTGAAGAGAGAATGAATGTTTCCCTTCTCTGAAGGAAAAATAAATTATTATACCTGAAGAGTTTAATCACAGTTCTGTGAAATGAGTTTGCTAAGTTTCATTCCAGTTCTAAGTTGGCCTTTGTCCAGAGTAATACTTACATTTGGAATTAGTAAACACTTATATGAAAATAAAGATGGAACATTATATATCTGCTACACATTTTTTTGTTTATGTAAGCAAACTTTGTTTTTTGAGTTATTAAGAGTTATATGGCACAGTGGTAAAATTAAAATTTCTAACTATAGTAAGTTACCACTTTAACCTCACATTGATGTTGCCATAATTGTAGCTATAATTTAAGGCACTTGCAGGTGCAGTATAATCTATCTTGGTACGCAGCCATGTTTTACAATTGCTAAAGCTTTCCTAGGAACTTTATAAACTCACAGATTATTTTTAATGTAATAAGAGATATCCTGAATATGCAATAATAATATTCTGCTAAACAAGACCCATGAGTAGAATCTATGCAGGTGCTTTTCTGTCAAGGATCAGCATGCACCCCTGGACAATGTTGAGCCAGCAAAGTAAAATCTATGCAGAAAAGACAACTAACTTAACCCTAACTGCAAATGGCTGATAAATTAACTGTGAGCAGGAAGGCCTACAATTTAATATATATTTTAAAGAATACTTTCATTAACAGTCAGACAGAAGTCTAGTTGGTATCATATAATCATCTGTATCTTAAAGAAAAAGCTAAATGAAAGCATTTTGCGTGGATTTGGCAATGCAGAAGGCCAAACACTGCCCTGTGACCTCTGGAAGCTAGACTGGAATATACCTGCCGCAGAGGATGAAGGAGTTTTTTTTTGTAATAACTGCTTGTGAATGAGATTTAACTATCAAGTCAGTTCCCATTAAATGTAGGTCCACAGGATAAAAGTGCTCATAGCATCAGCACTAACTTGGAGTACACAAGAATAAAAGTATGCAGAATGGAAAACACCACTGAAGCAGTACAGAGTGTTCTTCAGAAACTGGAGTTGAGGCACATTCTGGGAGTGGAAGATTTGGATCACATCTGGTCAATGCTATTTTTGACCTCAGAGGGCATGGTGCCATCACAGAGTGCAGAACAGATTAAGTTTATGATTATTCCCTGGTCATTGGTTTTAGCTTTAAAAATAGTTTTATGCTAGACAAGTAATGGTGGGTCTGTTTTCATATGTCACATACATTTTCTGACTACTGCTTTATGCTTTGTGAAAACAATTCCTATAATTTGCATCACACGTCACACAATACATTTGAATAATTTGGTGAAATCAGGATCTATGTGTTAGTCAGAAATTTTAATTGTGGGCCTGCGAAAAGGAGAATTGACTCTGCATATTAAAAAGTTAGGAACAAATAGATCTTGGTCAAAGTATGCAAAAGAGCAGGATTTTTTATTATGTTGTATATCAGGTTAGTATTGATACAGATTAGAATTTATTTATTTAGAATTTCTTAGTTAAACCCTAATATTTCACAATTTGATTTGAAAACTTTGATCTGGGAGGTGAGAAAGAGCAATATCTGGATAATGAATCACTTAAAACATATTCTCTAGAATTTATCAATGATCATGGAATTAGAGAGTGGTTACAGTACAAAAAATGCCATTAAGCCCATTTGTTCATGCTGGTTCTCTGCAAGAACACTTTTGCTGAAATACCAACAAATTCATCTGGTTTTTGACTCTTCCAACAATGAGAACTATTTCTCTCTACCTACCCTGTGGACACTTCTATCAAATTCCCTCTCAATATTCTCCTTTTTACACTAGGTTGTTCAACCTATTCATGAAAATTAAGTTCTTCATTTCCTGAATCATTTTCGTCAGATTTTTCTGCATCCTCTTTAAAACCATCTATTCTAAAGTGAACTATAGAATTGAAATACAAAAGAAAGACATAACTGAACAGAACATTCAGTGCGCATTATTACAAAAGTAATCCGCTATTGGGTTTGGTTCTGTTCTGTGGTCAGGAGCTCATTAACGCAGTGACAGTGACACTTTGTCTAAATATGTTTGCTGAATTGTTGATATTCATTGCCCAGTTTTGTAACATAAATATCAGTATGAAATAAGATATTTTAAAACCAGTGAAAGTTACTAAAATATAAACCTTTATCTACATACATGTCCTTGATCATCCAACTCATTGTTTGTAAGTTTGAGTTTATCAAAGCTGATGACTTGTCGCATCCATGTGTCACCAGAAGCTAGAGAATCTGGATGTATGTAGACCCGAGGAGGCACTGGTGAATCTGCATTTCCAGCCACCATCCACTTTGAACTGTGATAAACATATCTGCATTTAGGAAGGAAACAAACAGCAAAATCAGGAAATTGAATCCAGAATAGCTTGCTCCCATTTGTCTTTGGAATTACTAGAGTGGAATGGAAACTAAAACAAAGTAATAAAATCTCGCTTATGAGTATGACTGTTGGTGACTTGATTGTGAGTGTAAGCTTAAAACTATATTTGAATGTGGACAAATTATTATTTACAGAGATTATAAATGTATGTTATTTACATGTAGTAGTCTGTTTGGCCACAGAAAATTCTGATAGTCATCTTTTTACTGCCATAAATGTAAGAACTCAAGCAGGATCTGCTATGTCTATTTCAGTAGATACAGTAGTAAAATAAAAGACTGTGATATTGCCACACTAGCTACTTGTCCTGTTGCTTGCATTTGCCTTTTTTTAAATTTAGGCCGTCTTGCTTATCTGCACTTCTATTCAAACATGCATAATGATTGAACAAAATGACTGATTGAATTTCAAAAGAACCATGGCACATCCATTTGTCCTATTTTGCAATGTGCAGGAAAGCAGGCTTGTATTTTTGTAAGCTGTAGTGCTCAACATAGAGTAAGGCACTTTTTCTAAAAGAGCTGTAAATTACCATTAAAGGGTAGGTTGCTTCATTTTTTTAATGATACACTGAAAGAAGTTGTATAAGTACACTTTGGGAGAGATTTTTTCCAAGAGGGCTATTTTTAAGGCTTTCTCAATGACGATTTTGCTGAATGTGGGACAATAAAGGCAAGCGACATTCATTAGTACCAAATCTGTCACACAGTGATTAAACTTGTCGAACAAGATGTGGGGTTGGCAATATACAAATTCTCAGGAAACGTCATTCCTGAGAATGCCAAGGAGAAAATGTGAAAAATATTCTGTAACATAAAAAGAAATGCAACCATATCTGTAGTCATCCGAATATGCAAATACTTGTTCTTCAGCTCAGAAACATGATTACAACATGAACTTTATACTTTTATAGATAGAACATAGAGAACATTTATTCCTTCTTCCAACACAACTTCAAACAACTTAAGGCATTATTGCAATAAATACTAAACTATGTTGTACAAGATAGTTCACTATTAAGCTTGAACAGAGTCAAGACAGTAACACTATTAAGCAGTAACAACATTAGGCTTCAGAACAATCTAGACAAGTTGAATGTATAGAGTCATAGAGTCATTCAGCACAGAAACAGACCCTTTGGTTCAACCAGTCCATGCCAAATATAATCCCAAACTAAACTAGTCCCATCTGCCTACTCCTGGTCTATATCCTTCCAAACCTTTCCTATTCATGTATCTATCCAAATGTCTTAAATCTTGTAATTTCATCCACCACTTTCTCAGGAAGTTCATTCCACCTGTGAACCACCCTCTGTGTAAAAAATTTGCCTCTTATGGCTTTTTAAAATCTCTCTCCTCTCACCTTAAAAATGTGTTCCTAGTCTTGAAACCCCCATCCTAGGAAAATGCTGAAAAACATGTTGCTGGAAAAGCGCAGCAGGTCAGGCAGCATCCAAGAAGCAGGAGAATCGACGTTTCGGGCTTATGCCCGAAACATCGATTCTCCTGCTCCTTGGATGCTGCCTGACCTGCTGCACTTTTCCAGCAACACATTTTTCAGCTCTGATCTCCAGCATCTGCAGTCCTCACTTTCTCCATCCTAGGAAAAAGACAACTACCATTAACTCTATCTATACCTCTCACTATTTTATAAACTTCTGTCAGATCACCTCGCAACCTCCTATGCTCCACTGAAAAAAGCCTTATAACTTAAATATTCCATACCTGAAAACATCTTAGTAAATCCCAAAATAAACTTAGTAAAATCCAAATAAACAATAGATGTTTGCCATCATCAATCTTTTTTTGTAATCTCCTCAAAAAACTCAGTCAAGTTTGTGAGATACAGTTTTCCTCACACAAAAACCATGCTATCCTTGATCAAATTTCACCTCTCTAAATGTCCATAATTCCTATCTTTGGGAAAATATATGGCAGATGCAGTATAACATGGGCAAGTGTGAATCTAAACATTTCAACATTAAAAAACAGAAAAGCAGAGAATTATTTCAATGGTGATTTTTTTGGAAATGTGAATTTACAAAGGGATCTAGAATTTACAAAGGGATTAGTCAATGAAAGCAAACAGGCAGGTACAGCAAGCAGTTAAGGTGGCAAATGATATGTTGGTCTTCATTGCAAGAGAATTTGAGACAAAAAGTAGGGATACCTTACGGCAGTTTTAGAGGGCTTGAGGGAAACCACACCTGGAGTATTGTGTGCAGTGTTGGCCTACCTACCTAAGATAGGATGTACTTGCCATTGAGAGAGTGCAGTGAAGTTTCACAAAGCTGATTCTGGGTTTGGAGGACTGTTGTATGAGGAGACACTGATTTGACTGAGCCAGTATTTACCAGAGATCAGAAGAATGAGAGGGGATCTGATTGAAACATACCAACATTTTAATAAGGCCAAGCAGACTTTACGCAGGGAGGCTGTTTCTCCTGTTTGGGGAGTCTAGTACCAGGGTCACAGACTCAGGGTATAGGGCAGACCATCTAAGGCTAAACTAAGGAAACGTTTCCTTTCTCATATTGACTTTCCAAACACAGACTGGAACTGCCATTGCATTCAGGGCTTGGATGGTGAGGAATTTATTAAATGTGTTCAAAAACATTTTCTTTATTAATATGTAGATGTATCTACCAGAGAAGGAGCAAAGCTTGACCTTCTCTTGGGAACTAAGGCAAGGCAAGTGAATGAAGTGTTAGGAGTGGAGCACATTGGGACAAGTGATCATAATTTTATTAGTTTTAAAATAGTTATGGAAAATGATAGACCTTATACAAAAGTTCAAGTTCTTACTTGGAGGAAGGCAAATTTTGACAGTATGACAGAACTTTCCAAAGTTAATTGGGGCAATCAGTTCACAAGTAAAGGAATAACTGGCATGTGGAAGGCTTTCAAAAGTGAGATAACGAAAGTTCAGAGTTATCTGCATGTAATAGTAAAGGGTAAGGTTGATAAGAGTGGGGAACAATGGATGAATAAAGATATTGAGGCTCTGGTCAAAAATAAGGAGGTATATGTTATAGGTAGAAGACAACTGGGACCAAGTGAATCTCTGGAAAAGTATAAGGTGTGTAGGGATATCCTTAAGAAGGAAATCTGGAGGGGAAGAAGGGAATATGAGATAACCTTAGCACATAAGATTAAGGATAAACCAGAGAGAATCTATAGGTACATGAGCAAAAGAGCAACCAGGGAGAGAATAGGGACCCTTAAAAATCAACAAGGTTGTCTATGTGTGAACCCACGGGAGATGGGAGAGATCTTGAACAAATACTTCATTACAGTGGAGAAAGACATGGAGATGAGGCAACTTGGGGAAATGAATATTCACGTCTCGAAAACAGCCCACATTACAAAAGAGAAAGTGCTAGAGGTCTTAAAAAATATAATAGTGGATAAATCTCCTGAATCTGATCAAATGTATCTCAAGACATTGTGGGAAGTTACGGAAAAAAATGTGGGGCCCCTAGCAGAGTATTTGTATCATGTATAGCCATGGGCGAGGTGCTGGAGGACTGGATGATAGCTAATCTTGTCCCTCCATTTAAGAAAGGCTGTAAGGAAACGTCGGAGATCTACAGATCAGTGAGTCTATTATCAGTGGTGGGTATGTTGTTGAAGGGGATTCTGAAAGATAGGATTCACATGCATTTGGAGAGACAAGGGCTGATTAGGGATAGTCAGCATAGCTTTGTATGTGGGGAATCGTTTATCACAAACTTGATCAAGACTTATGAGGACATAACCAAAAAGATTGATGAGGTCAGAGTGGCAGACGTTGTCCACATAGACTTTCGTAAAGCCTTTGATGAGGCTTCACATGGTAGACAGATTAGTAAAGTTAGATCACATGGGATTCGGGGAGAGCTTATCAATTGGATACAAAATTGGCTGGATGATAGGGGACAGAGAATGGTGGCAGCGGGTTATTTTTCTGACTGGAGGCTTGTGACCAGTGATGCTCCACAGAGACTGGTGCTAGGTCCAGTGTTGTTTGTTATTTAAGTGATTTTAGCAGACAAGGTTAGTAAGTTTGAGGACAACACCAACATTGATGATATAGTCGACAGTGAAGAAGGTTATTTAAGATTATAAAAGGATCTTGATCAACTGGGCTAATAGGCTGAGGAGTGGCAGATGGAGTTTAATTTGGATAAATGCAACATATTGTATTTTGGTAAAACAAACAAGGGCAGGACTTATACAGTTAATTGCAGGGTCCTGGCAAATGTTATAGAACAGAGAGACCCAGATACATAATTAATTGAAAATTGCATCACAGGTAGACAGGTTGGTTAAGAAGGAGCAAATTAGCGCAGATGCTGGAATCTGTACTGAAAACAAAAAATGCTGGAGATCACAGTGGGTCAGGCAACGTCCGTGAAAACAGAGTAAACTAACATTTTGAGTCTAGAAGACTCTTCGGCAGAGCTGATGTGAAGTGTGGAGGGGGGCTGCATTTATGCAATAGTTGGGGGTGGGGGGGTGGGGAGAGTGGGGGGGTGGGGGGGTGGGGGGGTGGGGGGGTGGGGAGAGTGGGGGGGTGGGGGGGTGGGGGGGTGGGGAGAGTGGGGGGGTGGGGAGAGTGGGGGGGTGGGGGGGTGGGGAGAGTGGGGGGGTGGGGGGGTGGGGGGGTGGGGGGGTGGGGAGAGTGGGGGGGTGGGGGGGTGGGGGGGTGGGGAGAGTGGGGGGGTGGGGGGGTGGGGGGGTGGGGGGGTGGGGAGAGTGGGGGGGTGGGGGGGTGGGGAGAGTGGGGGGGTGGGGGGGTGGGGAGAGTGGGGGGGTGGGGGGGTGGGGAGAGTGGGGGGGTGGGGGGGTGGGGAGAGTGGGGGGGTGGGGAGAGTGGGGGGGTGGGGGGGTGGGGGGGTGGGGAGAGTGGGGGGGTGGGGAGAGTGGGGGGGTGGGGGGGTGGGGGGGTGGGGAGAGTGGGGGGGTGGGGGGGTGGGGAGAGTGGGGGGGTGGGGGGGTGGGGGGGTGGGGAGAGTGGGGAGAGTGGTGGAGTGCTACAGGAGAGAGTCTGCTGATAGTGCAGATTAACTGATTGGAATATGAGAATGGCAGAACTGTGGTGCGCCTAACTGCCAAACTGGAAAGAACAGATGGTCCGCTGGGGAAGAATGCAACAAATAAAGCTAAATGAAAGGGAAGAAAGTAGGACGAAGTACACAATTTGGAGATGTTGAACTCAATATTAAGTCGAGAAGGCTGTAAAGTGCCTAGTCTAAGGATGAGATGTTGTTCCTCGAGTGAAGAACATGTTTAGCACACTTGCTTTCATTGCTTGGCTTAGACCATTGAGTATGGGAGTTGGGACATCATGTTGAGGTTGTACTTTTAGAGTTCTGGTCACCCTACTATAGAAAGGATATTATTAAATTAGAGAGGGTTCAGAGAAGATTTACTAGGATGTTGCCAGGATTAGGGGGTTTGAGTTATTAGGAAAGGCTGGATAAGCTGGGGTGGTTTTCATTAGAGCATAGGAGATTGAGGGGTGACCTTATAGAGGTTTATACAGTCATAAAGGACATAGATAAGGTGAATACTCAGGGTCCTTTCCTTAGGATGAGGGAGTTAAAATAGTGGGCATATTTTTAAGGAGAGGAGAAAAAATATTAAAAAGGGACCTGAGGGGTAACTTTTCATACAGAGGGCAGTTTGCATGTAGAATGAACTGCCGGAAGAAGTGGTTATTACAGTTACAATACTTAAAAAATATTTGGGCAGGTTTAGAGGGATGTGGAGAAAGTGAGGACTTCCGTTTCCCCGGCCCCCAACGCCTCATCTTCACCATGGATATCCAATGCCTCTACACCTCCATCCGCCATGACCAGGGCCTCCAAGCACTCCGTTTTTCCCTCTCCAGAAGTCCCCAACAGTACCCTTCCACCGACAGGTGGCTGAACTGGTACTCACCCTTAACAATTTCTCCTTTGAATCATCCCACTTCCTCCAGACCAAAGGGGTAGCCATGGGCACACGTATGGGCCCCAGCTACGCCTGTCTCTTTGTTGGCTACATAGAGCAGTTGACCTTCCATAATTACACCAGCACCACTCCCCACCTCTTCCTCCGCTACATTGATGACTGCATTGGCGCCACCTCGTGCTCCCGTGAGGAGGTTGAGCAATTCATCAACTTCACCAACACAATCCACCCTGACCTTAAATTTACCTGGACCATCTCTGACACCTCCCTACCCTTCCTGGACCTCTCCATCTCCATTAATGATGACCGACTTGACACTGACATTTTATACAAACCCACCGACTCCCACAGCTACCTAGATTACACCTCTTCCCACCCTACCTCTTGCAAAAATGCCATCCCATATTCCCAATTCCTCCGCCTCCGCCATATCTGTTCCCAGGAGGACCAGTTCCACCACAGAACACACCAGATGGCCTCCTTCTTTAGAGACTGCAATTTCCCTTCCCACGTGGTTAAAGATGCCCTCCAACGCATCTCGTCCACATCCCCCACCTCCGCCCTCAGACCACACCCCTCCAACCGTAACAAGGACAGAATGCCCCTGGTGCTCACCTTCCACCCTACCAATCTTCACATAAACCAAATCATCTGCCGACATTTCCGCCACCTCCAAACAGACCCCACTACCAGGGATATGTTTCCCTTCCCACTCCTTTCCGCCTTCTGCAAAGACCGTTCCCTCCGTGACTACCTGGTCAGGTCCACGCCCCCCTACAACCCGCCCTCCCATCCTGGCACTTTCCCCTGCCACCGCAGGAACTGTAAAACCTGCACCCACACCTCCTCCCTCACCTCTATCTAAGGCCCTAAAGGAGCCTTCCACATCCATCAAAGCTTTACTTGCACATCCACTAATATCATTTATTGTATCCGTTGCTCCCGATGCGGTCTCCTCTACACTGGGGAGACTGGGTGCCTCCTAGCAGAGCGCTTTAGTGAACATCTCCGGGACACCCGCACCAATCAACCACACCGCCCCGTGGCCCAACATTTCAACTCCCCCTCCCACTCTGCTGAGGACATGGAGGTCCTGGGCCTCCTTCACCGCTGCTACCTCACCACCAGACGCCTGGAGGAAGAACGCCTCATCTTCCGCCTCAGATCACTTCAACCCCAGGGCATCAATGTGGACTTCAATAGTTTCCTCATTTCCCCTTCCCCCACCTCACCCTAGTTCCAAACTTCCAGCTCAGTAAATGTCCCCATAACTTGTACGGACTTGTTCTACCTGCCTATCTCCTTTTCCACCTATGCACTCCACCCTCTCCTCCCTGACCTATCACCTTCATCTCCTCCCCCACTCACCTATTGTACTCTATGCTACTTTCTCCCACCCCCACCCTCCTCTAGCTTATCTCTCTATGCTTCAGGCTCACTGCCTTTATTCCTGATGAAGGGCTTTTGCCCAAAACGTCGATTTCGAAGCTCCTTGGATGCTGCCCAAACTGCTGTGCTCTTCCAGCACCACTAATCCAGAATCTGGTTTCCAGCATCTGCAGTCATTGTTTTTACCTAGAAAGTGAGGACTGCAGATGCTGGAGATCAGAGTCAAGAGTGTGGTGCTGGAAAAGCACAACAGGTCAAGCAGCATCTAAGGAGCAGGAGAATCGACGTTTCGGGCAAGAGCCCTTCATCAGGAATGGATGAAGGGCTCTTGCCCGAATCGTCGATTCTCCTGCTCCTCAGATGCTGCCTGACGTGCTGTGCTTTTCCAGCTCCGCACTCTTGACTTAGCAGGATATAAGCCAAAGGCAGGCAAGTGGGACTAGTTTGGGAAACTTGATCAGCATGGATGGGTTGGATTGAAGGGCCTGTTTTCATACTGTATGACTCTGAGTCTGTGACACTCAGAATGTTGCCACCATGTGGAATTCGCTACCACAGAGGGCTGCGAAGGCCGAATTACTGAATATATTCAAGAAAAAAAGAAAGAAATGTTTAGATGGTGAAGGCATCAAGGGGTCCAAAGAGAAAGCAGGTACACAACATTTAAATTGAGGAACAGCCATGATCGTATTGAATGGTGGAGCAGGTTCAAAGGACAAAATGGTGGACTCATGAGCCTAGTTTTGTTGCTTCTATGTTAGCATGCTACAGTCTAGCATAGGCAAGCAACTGGTATTGAGTAAAAACTGTGGATGCTCTAAATCAGAAACAAAAACTGAAGTAGATGTAAAAGTTCAACAGGTCTGGCAACATTTGTAAAGAGAAATTAGAGTTCTTAATTTTCTTCACAGATACTGCCAGACCTGCTGAACTGGCATAGATTGCTGTTTTGGATCATCAGGCAATTGTTAAGGTCTTCCTGAATGTGTTTTGCTTTCAAATCAAGATGACACATAACACCAAGAAGGTACCAGAGCAGATAAAGAACAATTTCTGAATTAGTGGTGCTGGAAGAGCACAGCAGTTCAGGCAGCATCCAAGGAGCAGCGAAATCGACATTTTGGGCAAAAGCCCTTCAACAGGAAGTTAAAGAACAAGCCATGCTGACACCATTCTCCCATTATAAAGACATGACTCCTTGAGCCATGGAGAGGATCAGCAAGATAAATTTTGGAGATATGGCATTATTGTCTGCAAAGTACTCATCATTTATTATTTTCTTCACTTTGATAGTATTCACAACCGCAATGAATTTCTATTGAGCGCTTAATGGAGGAAAAGGTATAAGGTTTTTTTTTGTTGGAGTATAAATCAAAAATAAATTGACACTGAGCCAAAAATTAAAAAGAGTCACTTAGAAAATAGAATTCAAGAGGACTATTAAAGGATAAGAGCAAGATATGGAGAGATTAATGAGAGGAATTCTAAAGCTTATGGACTGGACAACCAATGACAAATCTAATATTGGTAGGGGGTAAGAAGCAGAACAGAAGTAGAATTTGAGGAATAGAGAATTTTTATTGCATTAAAGAGCTGGATGAGTTTACAGGATTGGGAGGGGTAAGATCATTGAAAATCTTGAAGATAAACATAAGAATTTTAAAGTTCATGATTAATGCTGAAAATTCCTGTCATTCACTTGACAGTAAATTGGGTGGTGGCATCGCCTTAGTCTATCCGAGCTCATTTGCAGAATGGGAAGGTTCTAAGTATGGTCTTGAATCATAGTTACAAAGGGCAGTCCTGGCTTTCCAAACGACATCTGTACATTCTTGAAAGCTTGCAAGTAAGGTCAGCATTGTAGACTGCTGTATCACAAAAATCTCACGGCTGATAAATCCAAGTAAGATTGACATGGTCTGTAAAGATACACTTTTCGGTATTAACAGAACTCCACGCTAATGCTGAATATTTTTCATTATGAATTAATTGTCCTTATCCAGTCATGAAGCAATATGGAGAAAATTAATATTGTATCCAATCCTTCAGGTTGTTGAATGTAATTTGTATTGCAATTGTCAATACTTCAGGAAAGTTTTACTTTCTAAGTTGACAACTTCAGTAAAATAAAACAAAAGCACTAGGGGTAAAACTGAGAGAACTTCAAATGCAAATGTAAATAAATTCTCACTCCCAAAGAAAGCTATTCTTTCAACATTAACAAAAATACTAGATGCCTTGCTCTATCATTTAAAAACTTATCGGTCAGGTAGATAGATACCCATGCTATTCAGGAAAGATGTCATGTCCACTGGAGTAGTGTCATGTCCACTGCAGTAACATTCAGAGTGGGACTTCAGCTGAATATTTTCTGAGTTATGTGCTGACAGTGCTGATCCATTTCAATGCAAAAGTTCTGAGTCAGAAAATGTAGTGCAAAATTAATCAGGTACACGATGGCATGCCCACTGTTACAATTTGCACATGCTATAAGCACTCAACGGATGCTTGTAAAATTGGACCTGTACTGTAAACTCATGATGTCACTAAAAGTGTTCATGGGTCCTTGAGTTTAAATTATTTTAAAAATGCTGCTTCCCACATATTATATATATATTTCTATTTTATTTCGTGTGAAGAAGAGCACTCCACATTTCTGTTGACCTTCAGGTATAGAACAATACTGAGGTTTCAGTCAAACAATATAAATAGGATTGAATTGAATTAGCTTTATTGTCAGAATAAACTCAAATAAGTACAATGAAAAGTTTATAAGTCGCCACTTACAGCACCAACTCTCTAGATGAAAGTCAGAGTCATTAACATCCATTGCAAATTATAGGAAACTATATGTACATCATAATAAGCCAGTCTAATATTAGCTAAATGAAGTAGGTTAAACTAATGAAAGAAAATTGAGAAATTATAGTAGATTGTAAATCTTTATCGTAAGTGATACTTCATTTGGACTATTGCAGTGGATTATTCAATGATTATTCACAGTTCAACATGTTTTTGTTTGAGAATTATTTGGAAACACCTTCAAGGAACAAACAATGAAAATCAACCTTAAACAATTTGAAATGCCTCATTAAGATATTTGCAACTTAATTTAACTTATAAAGTATTCCTGTTGTAGGTCTCCATCCAATGTACACCTTCTCTCGTAAATAGTGGGTATTTACATTATTAAATTATAACAGAATAACCAGGTTGAAACCATCTTTTGGGACTAAAATTAAATATATCCATACAGTAAAACTGTAGTGACCCAACCACTGTGGAACATACCGGTATCTCTTGTTGTCAACAGGAATGATATCCATTGCTATATAGTATTGCTGATGAGGATCCAGCCCTGTGAGTTTCACTCTAATTGCTGGGAACATTCGCCTGTGAATACAATCAACCATATGCTCCAATTATAATGAGTTCATTCATAAGTTTTATGTTTCCCCTTTTACTCCATTCTCCACAAGCCATAATCATTCTTTGAGGCTGTATTTATCGACAACACCATGGCTAGATAGAGCAATGAACACACATATTCAGAAACACAATGCTGCAGTATGCTGTTGTCTAAGAAGTAATCTAATTCAGTCTTGCTTCAACCAAAAAACTTCCTACACAACACCACACATAAGCCTCAGGCATAACATCGTTCAATATGTGTAGGGAATTATGTAAGACAGATTGATTTATCCAAGTCTGTTTATGCTCCTCGTTCTTGAGGATCAAGTTCCTATTGAGTGAAACTTCATTTCACTTAATGATATTTTCTTGTCAGATGTGATTAGTAAAAAAAACTCAAAAATTGTTTGCTTATGAGATCGGTCATCTTGATAGTGAAGTATGCAGCAGATTCCAACCAGGAGAAATTGTGTGTTTAGGTATGTTTGAACTGTATATGTGCAGGTGGATCCCATTGGCCATTTTTAACAGAGACGCCCTATTGTGTGAGGTAAGAACATACACCCCATTCCCTGACTGGGAGTATAAACAGGTTACTATTGGGCACAGCAGAGTGCTGAAGAGTGGTCTATAAAATGATTTCTTCTACAGTTTCCCTTCTTTGCTTCAGGCTTGCATGTTCTGCTGTGAGAAAAGTGCCATTTTTTAAAAATATATAAGCTATGTTCCCCTCTTCCCCTATTCAACACTGAGAAATGTTCAAAGCCCCTATCAACTCATATGCATGGTTGCCTCTCAGGCAATGAAAAAACATTTTTAGTATCCCTCACCACATCCTTAAATCTCAAAGCATGGGAATTTCTTTGGATGCTGGCTCATCCTCCAGTTTATAGCTGTGTTATAGGGTTTGGCTATTAGCCAAGCTGGAGGCAAAACATTCAGTATGAAATCGAAATTGCACACTATAACCATATACTGCTTTGGTCACTAGTATTTATCAAAACTCAGAACCATCTAACGATTTTAGTTTATTGAACAATTCTAGGTCTGTTCCATATTCATAGTGTAATTTGAAATTCTATGACACTGAACCAAAATAGGGGACTGTCAGCTTTACCAATTATTTCTAAGGAAAATCAATCAGTCCATTTCAAAACGTAAACTTATCTTGGTTCTGAACATTTTGTTTTGATTTGCCCTGAGCTGACACAAGGGACATTCTGAACTATTGGAAAACTGAAAATGTGCACCGTGTTTTAACATGTATCCATTTTGTTACCCCATTTGACCTTTATAAATTAGAACATAATCAACAACATAAACACATTATATCCTGGATGAAGTAATCTCTATTTGACGACAGATCCTGGGAGAGAAAAAGAATAGGGCGCAAATTAGAAATCAAACAGCAAAAGTGAAAAGCGAATTTTAATTTACTCCAGTGCATACAATAAGAAAATCAAACTTATTTAGAATTTCTTCATATTTGGTAATAGTCAGTTTCTGTGCCTGAGAAAGAGAAACTTGTTTCCACGTAATTGAAAGTTGGTGAGTCCAAGAAGGGTTAATTCCTGCTTGAACTTGATTTGCAAGCTGCCCATTCTTGTACACATTCAAATTCACTTTCAAAGGGTTCTTGAGTACCAGTCATTTTACATATGGCTTGTGGAGCACAGAATAAGTGGTGACATGTATGCATAATGCAAGAGAGCTGTGTGCTTAGAATTCATTGCAATGAAATATAATGCCAGTTTGCATTTTCGCCTTTGCCCTCACGCAAAAAAATTTCAACAAGGGAATAACTGAAAGTGAAATTGTATGGCAGAAAGCGTTTAGAGAAGGGAATTAAAGGACTATTTTTATTAACATTGACTGCCTCAGGGATTTCCTTCCTCTTTAAACTTTTCAATGTTATACCCTTAAATTTAGTTCCAAATGAAATCAATGCAGGGCAAGGTTCTGAAAACCATTCCTTGAAACGGTCAGATATCTGTATGGTTATTTCTCAATACTTTTTCAGTTATATGTTCAAGGATTCATTTGAAATATTTTCAAAGTAATGCCCTGTTCACACTTATTACTTGAAAAATGAAAACTGTTTTGTTAGGTTTATGCATAACCGAGGGAAGCGAAGGCCTAATAACATTATCACTAGACTATTAATCAGGTTACCAATTAATATTCTGGGGACCCAGGTCTGAAACCTGCAATGGCAGCTGGTGGAATTTGAATTCAATAAAATCTGGAATTAAGAGTCTAATGTGGACCATGAATCCATTGTTGAATATTGAAAAAACGCATCTGGTTCACTAATGTCCTTTAGGGAAGGAAACTACCATCCTTACATTGTCTGGCCTACAAGTGACTCCAGACAGCCAGCAAAATGGTTGACTCTTACTACCCTCTAGGTAATTAAGGATTGGCAATAAATGCTGGCCTAGCCAGTGATGCCCTTATCCCATGAATGAATAAACAAAAGGAAGGCATAATTTTGTCTTGGTGCAACACTACAAGATTATCAAATAGAAGGCTTGATCAGTAATCCCCGTAATCCCTATTTATTCCTAATTACATTTTAGCAAACTGGATAGTACAGTAAAATTAGAGTTCCCGATGAAGGACTTTTGCCCGAAACGTCGATTTCGCTGCTCGTTGGTCGCTGCCTGTGCTCTTCCAGCACCACTAATCCAGTAAAATTAGAGACCTAGTCAATTCAAAGTTCCCTGGTACTTTTCCAAGCAGCTGGATAAAAAAACTTCCGTTAACAGTGGTCTGGGTGCTGTGATACAATGGACCTCTGGAGGAGGTCAAGATGGATCATCCACCTGGCATTCTAGCCTTATCTTTTACACCATTGTATTGGGCTCTTCCATCATTGAGATTGTGGATAATTGTGGAGTCTCCTCCTCTGGTGAGTTGTTTAATTGTTCAACGCCATTCGCAACTGGATGTGGCAAGTTTATGGGACTTGGTCTGATCCGTTGGCTGTAAAATCAATTAGCCTTGTCTATCACTTCTACTTTATATTGTTTTGCATGCACATATTTGTAAGTATGCCTGGTACTGCTTCTGGAATGGCCTCCAGTATTCTTCATTGAACCAGGGTTGATTCCCTGGCTTGAAGGTAATGATTGAATTGGGGAGGAGTGTATGGCTGGCCATGAGATTGCTGATTGTGCTAGAGTTCAATTCTGCTGCTGTTACTCTACACAGCCTCATGAATTCCTCTTGAATTGCTAGATTTGTCAAAGCCTGTCCCATTTACCATGGTGATAGTGCTGCTGTACATAATGGAGAGTATCCTCAGTGTAGAGGCAGGACTTTATTTTCATAATGATTGTGTGGTTATACTCTTACTGATGTTGTCCCAGACAGATGCATGAGGTGCAGTATATATTTCTCTCTTGTTTGTTGCCTCACTACCTGCCAGACCTGGTCTAGCAGCTATGTCCTTTAGGACCTTGGCAATTTGATCAGTAGTATTGCTGCTGAGCCATTGTTGGTGGTGGACATTGCGTATATTTTGCATCCTTGCTAGCGTCACTGCTTCCTTCAACTGTTGTTCATAGTTCCTTGAAAGTGGAGTCGCAGGTAGATAGGATAGTGAAGAAGGCGTTTGGTATGCTTTCCTTTATTGGTAGAGTATTGAGTACAGGAGTTGGGAGGTCATGTTGTGGCTGTACAGGACATTGGTTCAACCACTGTTGGAATATTGCGTGCAATTCTGGTCTCCTTCCTATCGGAAAGATGTTGTGAAACTTGAAAGGGTTCAGAAAAGATTTACAAGGATGTTGCCAGGGTTGGAGGATCTGAGCTACAGGGAAGAGGCTGAACAGACTGGGGCTGTTTTCCCTGGAGCGTCGGAGGCTGAGGGGTGACCTTACAGAGGTTTACAAAATTATGAGGGGCATGGATACGATAAATAGACAAAGTCTTTTCCCTGGGATGGGGGAGTCCAGAACTAGAGGGCATAGGTTTAGGGTGAGAGGGGAAAGATATAAAAGAGACCTAAGGGGCAACGTTTTCAGGCAGAGGGTGTTACTTATATAGAATGAGCTGCCAGAGGATGTGGTGGAGGCTGGTACAATTGCAACATTTAAGAGGCATTTGGATGGGTATATGAATAGGAAGGGTTTGGAGGGATATGGGCCGGGTGCTGGCAGGTGGGACTAGATTGGGTTGGGATATCTGGTCAGCATGGACGGGTTGGACTGAAGGGTCTGTTTCCATGCTGTACATCTCTATGACTCTATGGAGGAGTACTGATTCCTCTGAGCAGTGCTGAGGGAGGATGGTATGTAGCAATCAGCAAGAGGTTTCCTTGCCCATATTTAACCTGAAGCAATGAGATTTCATGAGATCCATAGATAATGTTGAGGACTCCAAAGGCAACTTCCTCCTGACCACATACCACTACAATTCTGTGATGTGATTATGTCAGGCTGTTGCTTGTGTAGGCTGTGAGACAGCTCTCCCAATTTTTGCACTAGCCCTCAGATGTTAGTGAGATGAACTTTGCAAAGCTCATAGTGTAACTCCTGCCATTGTTATTTCTAGTGCCTAGTTCAATGCCAGGTGTATTTTCTGGTTTCATTTCCTTTTTGACATTTTCTAGCAATTGTTACAACCGAATAGCTTGCTCAGACATTTCAGAGAGCAATTAAGAGTCAAACATATCGCTGTGGATCTATAGGCTCAACCAGGAAATAATGGGTTCTTCCTTCCCTAAAGAACATTTATGAATGAGATTTGTTTTCTGATGATTCACAATGTTGACATGGTCAAGATTAGACTCTTTATTGCAATTTTTAAAAAAATTAAATTTCCACCATTAACTATGGTAGGATTCAAACTTGGACCTCCAGAACATTACCTACATCCCTGGATTAGTATTACTACCTTTAGACGATCACCTCCCCCATTGTCTTGCTGCATAAGCAGAATGCTGTATATGAACTGGGTTAATCCTTTAAGGTTTTCTGAAGAAGGGAAGTAACACTTTGTGAAAAGAGCAATAATTGGGAGATTTATAAAATGAACCAATAAAAGAAATAGACACTACCTAGCTCCAGATTTCCACATTACTCCTGGCTGGTATTACTCTTGTAGAACCTACTAGAAAATCGAAGGCATCCAATTGTGCTTTGGTCCCAGCTAATTTCTTGATTGTAAAAGCCTTGTAAAAGTTACAACCTCCACCTGCCTTTCACCAGAGAACTCATGTCATGGAGTGGGTATGTAACTATTCTGTTGTGCTGGGGACTCATCTAACCTGCAAGTCCATAGTTCAATGGATTAGTAAGTGTTTATTCTGCGACTGAATGTCAGTACTCTGAGTGAAATAGGGACAGCTTGATATATATGTAAATAGTCCCAGCTGGGGATGGTTGTCAATTCAGGCATGGAAAATAGCCTGAACATCCCAACTTTTTTTTGGTTTCCCAAAATCTGTTTGAAATGCTTATATAGGGGAGATGACAAGAATGACGGTGGGGGGGGGGGGAGGACATCTTGAGCTGCCACCCAGTGGAAAGCAAGGAAGCAAATCTTTCAGGTACATGGGGCACACAGGTACAAAAGCATTATCTGATGTGACAGCGGTACACGCAGGCCCTCTGCAAAAGAGGTCTGCTCCTGCAATCTGTGGTGCTATTAGTGTGGATCAGCACTGGCAGGCACTATCCCTGTGCAACAGTCAGGATTACAGATTCTATATCCCTAAAGCAAAAGGCTTATGCCAAAGAAACAGCCTATACAGCTTAGATCAACATTTCTGTTAATAAATCATCTCCAAATATGTAAATATTGAGGGAAAAGGTTAAGTAAATTATTTAAACATTTTAATTCATGAGAACTGTGATTTGAATAGGTTCTTTTTCAATCCCTATATTCTAAGCCAGCTGTTGGCAGCTTCAAATTTCATGAATCCAAGTTTTGTTAATTCTTGGCCAGTTTGCAAGGTTTGCATGTAGAATGGGTCGGGAGAACCAAAGACGTTTCTTGAAAACTATATAATTTACCATGAATCCAAAACTTTGTAAACATAACAAAATGTGAAGCTTTTCAAATGTTCATATTTGATTAATTTTTCTAATCGAGGTTCTCTTTTTGTCATGATAATATTTTGTTACTCATGCCCTGCTCAATAGGCACTAGAACCTTTAGCCAATCAGCCCAACGAGTCTTAATTTAATTAACTGTTAGCAAGTGGTTCAATTGTATAATAGATTGCAACCCAACGTAATTCTATTGTCTTACTTCCCTGTCTCCAGACATGTGCATCAACATCTTACTGGATAGTTAATAAACATAATTCTCTAACACTGGGTGTGGGAGTGACTTGGAGCAACAGTAACACATATTTAGCCCCTTTAACAACATTCTAATCTAGTTTACAAGAAATTGGAGTTCAGCAACCAGAAATTATATGCATTAACCAAAACAAAGTCAAAAAGACAGGCTTCAAAGAATAAAGAATAAAGAACAAAGAAAATTACAGGAACAGGGTCTTCGGCCCTCCAAGCCTGTGTCGATCCAGATCCTCTATCTAAATTTGCCACCTGTTTTAGAACATAGAATATATAACATAGAACATCACAGCGTAGTACACGTCCTTCGGCCCTCGATGTTGCGCCAACCTGTCATACCAATCTGAAGCCCATCTAACCTACACTATTCTATGTACGTCCATATGCTTGTCCAATAACGACTTAAACATACTTAAAGTTTTCTAAGGGTCTGTATCCTTCTGCTCCCTGCCCATTCATGTATCTGTCTAGATACATCTTAAATGGTGCTATCGTTCCTACCCTTACCACCTTCGCTGGCAACGAATTCCAGGCACCCACCGCCCTCTGCGTGGAGAACTTTCCACCCATATCTCCCCTAAATCTTTCCCCTCTCACTTTGAACTTGTGACCCCAGTAATTGAGGGAGAAAGCTTTTTGCTATCCAGCCTATCTATACCTCTCATGATTTTGTATACCCAATCAGGCTTCACCCCCCCCCACCAATCTCTGTCTTTCTAATGAAAATAATCCTAATTTACTCAACCCTTCTTCATAGCTAGCACCCTCCATACCAGGCAACATCCTGGTGAACTGCCTCTGCACCCTCTCCAAAGCATCCACCTCCTTTTGGTAATGTGGTGACCAGAACTGTACACAGTATTCCAAATGTGGCCAAACCAAAATCTTATACAACTGTCCTCTTCAAGGAGATTTTTGAAAGTGAAGAAATAGGTAGATAGGCAGAGTTTAGGGTCATGTTTCCCAAAAGTGTTCTCACTGTGACTCCATTTTGCAGTTTAAAAATAAATGTTGCAACTACTCAGTGAGCACAGAGAGAGCAGGGATATGTCAGAGATGGAGCATAGTTGTTATGAGTTGATAAGAGCTCCTGCTTCAGAACGCATGACTCCAAAAATTCAGCTTGTGACCTCACTTGAAGTCCTGAACCCCACTCTAAGAAGCCATGGTTTAGAGAGTGAATTTCAAAGTGTAGGGATAAGATGACTGAAATGGGATGGAGTGAGGATAGGGGTGAGTAGGAGAGAGGGAGGATACAAAGAATAGTTCAGGGTCAGAGTAACAAAGACTCTGTGTTGGAAGACTGATGACAAATGGGGAGGAAGAGACAAAAGTGAGAAAAACGCTTTTGAATCAATGCTGTATGAGTTGGAGAGCCGTTGGTGATAGAAAATTTTGAAAGGCAGGATACAGCTCTGGAAAGACTAGATAAACCAATTATGAATGTCATTGCAAAAAAAAAGCTTGAAATAATACTACAGACTGAGCTTTTTTTTAGAAAATGGTTTACATTTAAAATCATCAAAAGGCAATCTTGTCTCATACCTTCCAGCTTTGGTAATAATCATTTCAGTGCCAATGTCATGAAATCTTTTCCAAAGATCAACACATTGCAATTCCATCTGAATCTCATCCATGGAGGAGGTTGGAAGAGATGTGGTGGAGTTAGGAGTGAGTTCTGCAGGAGAGCTGTAGGAACAAGCAGTATGTTGGGTTGGACTCTCACCGTCTGCTCCTGGGCTGTGTTCCTGATCTGAGCTCAGTTGGGACTCTGCAAACACAATGCAGGAAATCTCATTCAACAATAGACTTAAAGGAAACTAAGCATATGAGAAGCATGTAGTCAAAATACAAAATTTTAGTAATTAGAAAAAGTTAATTAGTACCATGCAATGGAATAAAGGTTAACACTTTGCTTCATTATCAACCATGAAGACAGAAATTTAAATTAAGGATACTGGTAATCTAGTGCCAGTCAACGTTCCTCCACGAGGAACGTAAACCTTAGTTATCATTCTTTCCTTTATTAGTTTGAACTCTTCATAACGATTATCACCTTTTTATTTAAGGGTCATGCTTATCACTTCACTTATCTTCAACCATCTTATCCGCCAAAGTCTAGAAGTCACTAAGCCTCATTGCCTTGTTACATTATCTCTATATTAAAATGCTTCTTTGAATACACCTTCAGTCACCTCCCACAATTCCCTTTATTCTCAGATACTTCTGACTCCCAAATGTAAGTGCTTCGGTAGATATAACAAAGTTAAAAGGTATCAATAGGTGTGAGTTCCTCTTTAAAGCTTCTTTTTTGCCATATGACGCATTTATTATTTATCTTCTTATTGAAAGCATCAGCACTTACTATATTTTAGCAATGTATAACTGCTCATTAGGCAAGTCACAGATTTAACTTCAGCCTTGCTGCACCATATTGAGAAGGTGAAGATTTGCATAGATGCTAATGACATTTCCACACCGCATTAGTATGAGTAACCCCTGGGAATTATAATTATATTTTCTGTATTAAATACCAGTTAGAAATGTTGTTGCTTAGTCTACGCCACAGCACTTTGAGAGTTCATACAGTGCAATTCCTTTTAACCTGCTAGTAATAAAAAAAAATTTGCAAAGTTGTCGAAACATGATTTGCAAAGACGTGAATTAGTGACATTGGGGTTTTATGATTAAAATCTAGGTCTACAAAGAGATGTGGTTAGGTCTGTTGTCTGTTCTCAGGTCTTTAAACAAAACCCTTATTATGCTAGTTCTAGTGCAATATATGAAAAAGTTGGACAATCTAGATTCTGGTTCTGCACTTGTATGAATCTCAAAATAGTGAGCAAATTAACAGCAAAATAGAAGTCTCTTCCCAATGTTATACTTCACATAAATCAATTTCCCCACCCCATTCACCAACTGTAAATATAACAGGCTTCATTTTGCTGATGATTGATATTGCCATTCTCTCTGCTGAGTACATATGATAATTTATGCTTAATTTAACTGTTTATCTCGAGATAAATGCAAACGTAAGTTGCAATCAGTTGAACAGCCATACATAAAACTCATCACAGTTTTATCCAATGTAATTAATATTAAGGGCAGTGGCAATGTGAGAAGGAAACTTTTTTCTATGCAGTGAGTGGTTAACATCAGGATTGTGGTGCAGGAAGAATTGCTTATTTATCCAAAGAGAAAAAAAATTGCAGGGCAAGAAATTTCCCTGGAGCTTCACAGGCTGAGGGGTGACCTTATAGAGGTTTACAAAATTATGAGGGGCATGGATAGGGTAAATAGACAAAGTCTTTTCCCTGGGATGGGGGAGTTCAGAACTAGAGGGCATAGGTTTAGGGTGAGGGGGGAAAAGATATAAAAGAGACCAAAAGGGCAACTTTTTCACACAGAGGGTGGTACATGTATGGAATGAACTGCCAGAGGAAATGTTGGAGGCTGGTACAATTGCAACATTTAAAAGGAATTTGGATGGGTGTATGAATAGGAAGGGTTTGGAGGGATATGGGCCAGGTGCTGGCAGGTGGGACTAGATTGGGTTGGGACATCTGGCCGGCATGGACGGTTTGGACCGAAGGGTCTGTTTCCATGCTGAACATCTCTATGACTCTAAGAAGAGAAGGTTGGGAGATTGGACCTAGCTGAATTGCTCCTGCGATAAGCTGACATAGACATGGTGGGCAAAATGTGCTGAAACCAATCGATTATTCTGTGAATCTATGCTTAGTTAGTGCTTAATAACAGAATACCTGTGTAATGGAGATAGTGGAAATATGCAACAAAAAGGTCATAAAATCAAAGAATCCCTCCAGTGTAAAAGCAGGCCATTTGGAGTCCACACCAATTTGCCAAAGAGCATCCAGTTCAAAATATTGCTTACTGTTTTAACTTTTTGGGAAGGACCATTAACTGGCATTATTATGTTCATTTTTTAACATCATGTAGCCACATTATACTTTGAAATACAGGTTTTAAAAAGTAACTCTTCTTCCAAAAAATGTTAGTGGAAAAATGTTGCAGAATTCCCAAAACATGACATAAGTAGTCACCTTGCTGTAAGTCTGTTTATATAGAAAAAAAGAAATAGCCTTATGCAAACTCAGAAATAATATGCTTCTGGATTAAATTTACTTAATGGAATTTACCTACTAAGTACAATATCCACTATACTCATTAATCACTGAGAGTAGACCTGATGCCACTCACAATGGTTTGCCACATTCTTGAAAGGCAGCAATGACCAGAATCAGTTACCTCATATCAGCGACTGTTATTTTTAACAATAGGCAAGTGTTTACAAGCTCCATTTAGCTTAAATTAATAATACTTTTAGCCAAAATAATTACTCATATCCAGGAAAACTGAAAGTTCAATGTTGGAGGGAATGGTGAACGTAGGGCTCAATTCTGATGAATGTATCATTAGGTTGCCAAGAAAATTTATTCTTGGATGAAAATTCTGCTTGGATGAGGATTTTTGGAAATTGCAGGTTAAAAGTAGCCAATTGGCAGAATTTTTTCACCATAGCGTCAGAAATTATTCAATCAATCCAAACAACATTAATAGAAAACACTTAACAAAACATGCATTTTGCATAGAAGTAAATTGTATTCTGATAGCTCTCAATAAAACATTTGTACCTTTAATTACGCAACTGTCTTGAATAATAATTATTTTTATAATTCCTGAATTTGAATTTTAGAATCCAGACTCTATTTAAAGGGGAGCTCTGTTTCTAAATATAGTGGAAGAAATTGCATTTATGTAGCAATTTTCATGATCTCAGAAAGTTCCAAAGTATTTTGCAGCCATGAAATGTAGCTACTGTTGAGGGAAATATTGGTAGTCAATTTGTGCACTGAAAGCTCCCACAAACAAAGGTACGGTGGCCAGCTAATCTGAAATGAGTGATATTACTTAAACAATAACTACTGACCAGGAAACCAAAGATAACTCCTCAACTGTTTTTCAAAGTAATAATGTGTAATCTTTTGTCACCACCTTTACAGCACTTGAGCTCTTGGTTTAATGTCTCACTGAAAGATAACATCTCTGATAGTGCAATACATCATTAACATATTTAGTGTAGAATATGACTCAAGTGTCCAGAGAGGGACTGTGAACCTACAATGACTCAAACAAAAATACCATTACTATCAATTGTTGATTTCAATGAAGAATCATAATAACTGGAATGATCCCAACTGATTTTGCCAGTTTGAATTTTCTGTCTGGAATAGTGATTCAGATATCTGGCATAGAATTAATTTTGTTCAGAATTGCAAATAAAGTTCTTCACTTTCAAATGCCAGACCACAGCAGCTTGCAGTACATTGTGGAACCAATGCAACTTGGAGTAAGTAGTATTATTGTTTTATAAATAGAATATATCATAAAGTTTTATTTGTAGAAAATGCTAGAATCTTATATGCATTTCAAAGAGAATTTGTTAAACACAGAACAATGAATATACTTCATTGACTGATGTTTTAAATGCTACATTAACCTAAAGTGACTCAAAGTACAACTGCTATCAACAGGGTTATCAGATATTGAAGGGTGCATCTAAAACAGGGGAAACAGCCCCAGCCTGTACAGACTCTCCCTATAGCTCAAATCCTCCAACCGTGGCAACATCCTTGTAAATCTTTTCTGAATCTTTTCAAGCTTCACAACATCTTTCCAATAGGAAGGAGACCAGATTGCACACAATATTCCAACAGTGGTTGAGAGTAGATAACTCTCCACCACAACGTTATGAATATGTGAAACATGTTGTATGGTATGACAGGTACATAGGGGATGTGAGATGGTAGAATGAACTTGAATAGAATGGGACAAAATGAAATGTGGATTAGCACAGTAGTATTTTGACACAGAAGAGCTTTGATATATATTATATAGTCAGAACTCTAGCCCTGAAACATGACTAGAATAAATTATCAACTAGGAGAAAGTGAGGACTGCAGATGCTAGAGACAGAGCTGAAAAATGTGTTGCTGGAAAAACGCAGCAGGTCAGGCAGCATCCAAGGAGCAGGAGCATCGACATTTCAGGCATAAGCCCTGAAGAAGGGCTTATGCCCGAAACGTTGATTCTCCTGCTCCTTGGATGCTGCCTGACCTGCTGAGCTTTTCCAGCAACACATTTTTCAGATCTAGAATAAATTATCAGGCTTAATGACCCAATAGAAAAATGATAGAAAACAGTTATTTGCTGAATAATTAAATCTTTATGTTGCAAAACAGCAAAGCATAACATTTCTTGCTGAGAACATTCTGCTAATTTGTAGCACTTGCAACTCCTACTAGAAAGAGTAATTTAAATAGCAATCTAAATTCATTAGTTCTTACAGTAAGCGAAACTGCACACAGAATGTAAAAACAAAATATTGCAAATGCAGGAAATCTGAAATGAATAGAAACAGAGTTAACGTTTCCAGTCTACTATGACTCTGAGTCATACTGGACTCAAAACATTAACTCTGTTTCTTTTTCCATATATGTTGCCTTATATGCTGATTTTCTCCAGCATTTTCTGTGCTTGTTGCGTACAGAATATTATTGACAGACCAGAAGTATTTTATGTTCTTGAACAATGCAATATTTTGAAACACTGCATCCAAGAAATTGAACTATGTGGCACAGTGGTTAGCACTGCTGCCTCACAGCGTCAGAGACCTGGGTTCAATTCTCGTCTCTGGCAACTGTCTGTGTGGAATTTGCATGCTCTCCCAGTGTCTGTGTGTGTTTCTACCCCCAGTCCAAAGATATGCGGGTTAGGTAAATTGGGCATGCTAAATTACCCGTAGTGTTAGGTGTAGGGGAATGAGTCTGGGTGAGTTGCCCTTCGGAGGGTCGGTGTGGACTTGCTGGACCAAAGGGCCTGTTTCCACACTGTAAGTAATCTAATCTAAATTATGTTGAATTAGTTCCTCCTACCATTCAGTGTGCAATGTACTTCCCATTAAATTCATGGCTAACCTCCATTCCTTGTTCTATGAAGTTGTGACGTAGGAGCTGAAAACACACAACTTATGCAGCCAGAACCTGTCATTTTAAGTTTTTATAGGAATTCATCTTCACATGTTGATTTAACAATAGGCAATGTAGCAGCCAGTTAATGGTGCAGAAATCCAACTTTTAAAAATTTGGCAGTCTTAAGTTATTCATAGAGTATCAAACATCTGGCTGATTGAAAAGTAGCAATTAATTATTAGAATCCTACTGGGATTTATAAAGTGCCTGATGCTCTTTCATATATATCACTTCTTAGAAATGCTCAATTGAATTATAATCTTCTAACCCCTTGATGTTCACCTATTCTTCTACATACTCCTTGTTCTTCATATTGTCAATATAGCAACTTTTCACTATAGAAGTACACGTGTTGAAAGATATTAATCCACTTGGGTTTCAAAGTCACTTAAATATAAAGCACTGTCAAGTGGCATATTGAATCTTTGTATTAGCACAAACTAAGAAATGCAATCGGTTTCAAAAATCTCCTGAACCATGAAGTTGAAATGTTTACTCACATCATGGTGTGGAGTATAGTGTCGAGGCTAGTCGTTTCCCAAAAGGGAAGAAGCCAGGGAAAATTAAAGTGGAACAGATTTCCAAACCCGTCATTCTTTTGTACCTCTGGGTTGATGCAGCATTGGTAGAGACTTTTAATTTTTTTTTGGTTATGAATTGCTCATGGGGTAGGAATGTCCAATTGAGTAAAGGGAAAAAATAACAAAGAGGGCTGCTAACGGCACAAAAAATGCAGATTCAAAATACCAACATTTAAGGTTCTCACTTTGCTTTATTGATTTATCTAATATTGAGGGGAATCACTTAAGAAACTGTCACAAACAAAAGTCATAAACTACATAAAATCCCTTAATAGGAGCTTTCTTAAAACACAGAAACAATTTAAGTAGTTTGAAAAAGGATGTAAAGTTGAATTGTGCAACTGGTTTGAGTCACAGATTTCTGTGACATATGGCTCTGCAGCTCAAATCCCTCAGATACCAAAAAATACTTTTGCAATTTCATCAGTTCTCATTCCAGCTGCCAGGTGGGAAGCAAGGAAGCTTGCCTTAAGGGCAAAAAAAACCTGATGGAAGTGCTGTTCACATTTCATATATTTAACAATCATCTTTGGGTTGAACAACAGTGTGACCCCAGGATGTCATGGAAGCAATTTCCAATGTGAACAATACTTTGCCTAAGGACACTGAGCAAAAGTCAAAAAGCAAAAATTAACCAAGATCTAGACTTAGAAAACCACATTTAACTTGTGCGATTAGTTGATTGTACATGCCTCCAATCTGAATATGTTCTGTCCCTATAGAATTGAGATGCATCAGTTATTCAATTTTGTATCATACACAAAGAAGACAAGAGATTAAAATGAAGTTAAGTGCTTTCAAATGGCTTGTTAAATCTTTAAACGTCAAAATTTTATTTGGAAAACAAGCTGAATGTTTCTATTATGAACAGTTTACCTAAATTTTCTAGCTTTTTCTCTTTTCCTTTACTGAAAGTCAGCCTAGGAAAAGTTTGACAGGTCTCCACTGTTCTCTAGCACCTTGGTAAAATTGATATTTAAGTCAGTGAATCTAATTAGTGCATGGCTGTTTAATCATTTGGGAGAATGCAGCATTGCATCTACGTCTCGTGTGCCCTTGATATCCACAAGCATAGTCCTTTCAGTGGGCACCATTGAAAAATGATTTCGAACAAAAGCCATTGCTGATCTGTTCCTGTGATATTTATTATCTTCTGAATGAATTCTAGCTTCAAGTTATTTGCTCAATACGCAGCATATATTTAATTGTATTGCATTGGCTACTCACGTCAATGATCATATTTACTCACAGTTGGCATAGCCATATCAGAATCTGTAATTGTGAGAATTTACTGTCACACATAAAGCACGTAGAATAACATCACATGCTATTAAAATGTGATTTGTGAACTAAGTTCAGTAACCCCCTGAACATCTTGCAACTTGGAAACGAAGGTTTATTTTTCATTTACTTTAAAACATATTGTCCAGAGTAAATGGTAAATGAATTGCTCCCAGTTTGATTCCTATCTGTCATTCAAAACGACATGTGAGAGCACTTACACTGGAAATTCCATCTAGCAGAAGGAACAATTCATGGAAAAAGTCCCAAAGAGATCAGAAACATGTATTTAATAAGAGTGGTTGTTTTGATTTTATTATATTAATCAGAGATGATAAGGATTTAACATTGTAATTGTAACATTATCTGAATTCTGCCTTGTTTCCAGTTCTTTATTACATATAAACGTTTTACTGGATGTTGCACTTAAAATTCAGTTGTCTGGTGCAAAATCTAAACATTTAAAATCTTTGTCACATTTCTAACTCTTTGCAGATAAAACTGAGTTAAATTTTATATCAGTAGTAAATTGTGTATTGAATGTCACAATTTTAAATTTAAGAAAATTGGTTAGAAAAGGTGTGTATACAATGAATAATGCTTAGTTATAGTTAATTCTGCCAAAGTCCGGTCCAAGATTCATGTGCTTTTGAATAGAATGTACCTTTAGATGTATTCAATGTAAAATGGAAAAGCTTGGTAAAGTTATTTCATTGTACATTTGCTCTTGGATTTGGATGTCTCTGTTGAGGACAATATTTATTGCCCATTTCTCATCACAGTTGGGACAGGACATACATAGGGATGGTGAAGTTGGTACTTGGGACAATGTCTGTATGGTATGGTTCTGTGATTATATCAAGCTGTTGTTTGACTAGCCTTTGGGACAGCTCCCCCAATTTTGGCACTGCTGCCCCCCCCCCCACCCCCGCTCCCCCAAGCATTGGTAAGGAAGGTTTTGCAGATTACACAGGGCCGAGATTGACATTGTCATTTCAAGTGCCTACAATTAAGTCAGGTCATTTGTCGGATTTCATTCCTTTCTGCAGACTTGGCAGTGATTTTGATACAACTAAATGGCTTGCTTGGCTATTTCAGAGGGCAGTTAAGAGTCAGCCATATTACTGAGAGTTTTGAGTCAGACATAGGCCACATCAGCTAAGAATTACAGATTGCCTCCATTAAAAGGACTTCTGTGAACCAAGTGGGTATTATTACAATTTACAGTTGTTATTCTGAGCATTAGACTAGTTTTTAACTTCAAATTTTATTGCATTCAAATTGCACCATCTGCCATCAGCCACCTTAAGGAATCTAGTCATTTAATCAATGAAGAAAGGATGGATGGTTGTGTAGCCAAAATGCTATCAGAATTATCACTGGAGAATTTTATCTTAGAGGATAACTGGAGTACTGAGGAGAATTAATCTGAATTTCAGAGAGATAGGGTACGGCTTTAGGTCGCTCCCATTAAAAATGAATGAATTTTCAAGGTTTTGACAGAGATGAGAACTCTTCAGGTGGAAAGTAAAAAATAGAACTAAATTATGGAATACATCTTCAAAGCTATAGTGTTAAATTAATGGTTCTTGTTTTGTTTCTTATCTCTTTTTGCACAGTAAAATTTGTTTCTTTCCAGCAAGTAAAGGTCAATTGGTTAATCATAGAATATGCAGAATAACTGGATAGATTCCAGATATCACACAGCACAATATTACAAACATAATAAATGTCTACCTTAAAAAAAGGTAAACAAAACCAGTGTGCTGCCACTCAGTGAATACTAAATAAGATCACTAGTCAGTTTAGTACTGAGTTTAATAGGTAAAGGTGGTCATAGGTTAAATTCCTATGTCGCACTGAATCAACCATTGTCAGCTAAACTAGCAAGAAAAACATTGTACTCATGGGCTAAAGGGCTGAACAGAAGTGACTAAAGTTTTAGCCTCAATTGGCATCCAGTTAGCAATACTGTGGCATGAGCGGACGATAGAAATTGTTGTTCTGCTCCTAAGGTTACTTGTTGTTGTTGATCCCTAGTTGTCCTGATATGGCCATGCTGGGCAACTTCTTCAAACTACTGGTAGCAATTTGTTACAATTAATTTGGTAGATCACTTCAGAGGGGAGTTAGGAGTCAACCACATTGTTGCCAGAACAGAGTAACATAAGTCTGACTGGGTAAGAACAGAAGGGTTTCTGACCTAAATGGCATCAGCAAGTCATTTGTGTTTTTACCACAGTTGATTTTAAAAACTGAAATCAAATTTTTCAATAGCTCTTGGGGAATGTGTGCCTATAAAGCTGGATTTTTGTTGTGGTAACTGTGGCTTCAATAATGTGCTACAAGATGGGGAGAATCTTACCCTGGATTCTAGATCAAGACAAGAAGCTGATGTGTTGCTGTTGAGGCTTTCGTCCATTTAAGGCCCAATATCCCACCTTCAGGAATTACTGACCATTGGAGGTACATCAACCCTTCAGTTCTGGGTGGCCACAACTGGTAATGCATCCAGCTGATGGATCCATCAGTGATGGATGCCACCTTCATAGCAAGTTGTGTGGAATCGGGTCATCAGGTCCATTTGAGCAGATGCCAGTGAGGGGAATGAATGGATGATGTGGGCGGGGTTCTGGCATTGCCACTAGAATCACCATTGCTGCTGGTGAGATTTCCATAGGCTGCACAGTGCCTGATTAGGATCTCTTTGCAAACCTGTCATACCCAAATTGTGATATGCAATTCAAGAAACAAAATCTATAGAAGCACACATAATCTTACTTTTAAGATCTTGGAGAAAATTCATGCTGAATGCAGAGAAGTGCACTGTGAAACCTGAACCGAACCAGAAATAAATTAGAACATTTAAAAATAGAGAAGTCACACACCAAATACCATTTTAAAGAATAGCTTCTTAATATTTAGAATTTCCAAGCAGGCTGATTTCAAGGGATGATTACATGCTAGAAGGAAGTCAGTTTAGCTCATTTGGCTGGTCAGTTGATTTGCGAAGCATTGTAATGCCAGCAGAGTGGGTTCAATCCTCACAGTGTCTGAGGTTACCCTGAAGGACTCTCCATCTCAACCTCACCTGAGGTGTGGTGGCCCTCAGATCAAATCACCACCAGTTGTCTCTCTCTCTAATGACAGAGCAGCCCTATGGTTTGGTAAGATTATGGCGACTCACCCACTTGGTAGGAACTGTACATGAACCCCTGTTCTGTATGCACTGAATCTACCTCTACTGAGTTCTTGTCATTGACTACTGCAAGGTGGGTTAATTTTAGGTTGTTGGGAGGTTGACTGTGACAGTAGGCAATTTGGCAATAGTAGCTCCTAAAATGGACCTCATTGTGAAGGGTATAAAATGCCAAATCAAAGCACAGACAGAACTGCACCAGTCGAAAACACAGCATTGAAGATGCTCTGGTAAGAAGTTCCAAAGAAGGGTGGATATTTTTGAAATGGAAAGGTACCTTGCCATCAAAGTGACTGTCAAGAAGTCCAGATATATGTGATACGTAAAATGAATCTTGCATCATATGTGTTCCAGACCTCGGAGCAGAAGAAGGATTATTGTCTTGGTTTATTTAAAATTGCCAAAGTAAGTCTGCTCACAGTTTGCATAAATTAACAGTGTGTCTTACAGTGTATCACGACAGCATTGTGATTTATTTCTCGCACAACATCAAAGTTAAAAAAAAAACTTGAATTTATTTGGTGGTGTTAACTACTTCAAAGCACACTTTAGCAAATTTGTAATTTTGAAACTTTGTACTTTTGAAACCATTAATGTACTCTCCAAATGCACATACATACTCAGGTTATACCGAATCATTTCACTTTGCAACCAACAAAATGTAGCCGAATGAATGTGACAAACAAAAGCACCGAGCATGTTACTACAAAGTGGGTGAAGTGACATCAGCATACTGACATAAAGAGGCTGTTGGTCCAGGCCACTAGACCACACAAATCTCTCTCTTTTTTTCCCCCTCACACATTTTGGGCATCTGAAAAAAGCAGATAGGAAAAAATAAGGTAGCTAATATTGCAACCAGAGATTAGTGATAGGTGAGCACACTGTAGATGCTGAAATTTGGACAACATGGTGGGAGGTGTTTGCAGGTTCTAAACTCATGGCTAGTATCATTCATGGAATATTATTTATTTATGCATTCCTTTCTTCACAGGGATGCCTTACAACCAACACTCCAATATACAAATTCTGTCAGAATCCAACAGGCTGCTTTAAATGAGCATTTGACATCACTCATTCCTATAATGCCAATATATCCAGATGCATATATGGTAGGACAGTGCCAGTACAAAGTAATTGGTGAAGAACAAAACAGAAAAGTACACTTAGAGAAATAGCAACTTTCTGTCTAATGGCCCGCTCAAGCAATTGTACAGCAAACAAATGAAGCTATTTGAGAATGACTAAGGAACAACTTGAGACATCTGCTGAGGAGTTCACAACTTGCTACAATGTTCTGTTGCATCACTATGTGACAAGATTAAGCAACATTCATGGAAAATGACACTTTTGCCTGATCTTCTAGGTTTCTCATAAATGCTTTGACTGAGGTTCTACATTCCATTAGAGCTTCGATTCCAATATCAATATTTGGCAATCAACTTGAGATGGTCATAAAATGAGTCTTCAAAAACCTCAATCTCTCACCTAGGGCTTTGAGAAAGTCCTCAGTTTCAGGTGAATTATGGGAACAGGTAGGAATAATGGAGGTGTTGCGTACATTGTTACAATTTCTATCTACACAGGTAGCCATTTGATCAGTATGCACAGTGCTTATAGTTCCATGGTCATCAACTGATCCAGCACAGCAAGTAATTAGCCAAATTCACCCAGAAACAAACATTGACACGACTTCATTTTGTTTTGTTACAAGGAAACATTTAGGGAGACCATTCAATTAGGAAGGATAAAGCAGACACCGCTTATACTCTTTGATGAAAAGCCATCAAGAAATCCATTCTATCTATATTAGCTAGCTATTCAAATATGAAAGGCTTTTAGCTATGCAGTGTTCTGTCTTGACTTCACAACTATGGAAGCTTGACTGATTCATTTAAAAAAAATCTGATTTCTGCATTTACAACTGACATTGAAAGATTGAAAAGCAGTCAATGATTGTAGCTGAAGTTCCAGTATGCCAGATGTTGATGCAACAGTTATGAAATGGATATCAAGTCTCTCAGTTGCTAAATAAAACTTCACATGCAGAAGCTTTCTGCTTAATGAGACTGCAGTAAACAAGAAATATGCAGCTGTTCTGACTTATAAAATAAACATTCCCCAACAGTGTACTGAGCCAATAGTATGTGAGTGAACATCTTCTAATACTGAGCTTTCTCTGATCCAGCCCCATGGTTTTTCCACTCATTCAGAACTTCGACAAGACTCTTTCCAATTAGCAACTCCACCCCTTCCTTAATTCGGACATTTTATACAAGTTTTTATGAGTGTCTTTTTATTCTAAACCATACTCTAGAATTAAACCATACAAAGACATCACAAAAGACCAATTTTGAACAGGTATATAAAATGGAAAAAATAATAGTTATTTTCTGATCATGAGATGACCTTTTGATGTTGAGATGAAAAGTAGTGAGGTTGAGCAGATGTTACTTAGTACAACATCAACAGTCATTACCCTCTAATTGATCTTAAGGACTACTTAGAGCACTTCCCCAGAGGAAGGAACTGACATGTGGGCTTAGAGGGGCAAACTTGGAGAGCAGCTAAACAATACAGTCACCATTTCGCCCACAGGAAATCCAAATACATAAAGGGAAAATATTAAAAATGATCACACTTCAACTCCACGTTGAAACCTAACAAAAATGTTACTCATCTATACAATGATGAGAAACGTGCAAATATGCATGAGCTATAATAAATTTATGCCATTGAAAAATGATTGAGAATCTAATTTCAATGTTTTGCTGACAACAAACCTATTCCGTGCTACAGCACGGATTGCAGATTATGTCTTCATAGTACATTCTGCCAGAACAAACCCCTAGTCGTTCTATAGCATCTATCACGCTCTGCCATGAACATTCTGGTCTTATGCCAGCACTGTTTTCACTCTTAAACTGCAATTAACTTATAACGATGATCTCAGATTGATACATATGGTGTCTATTCACAGCCAGTGCCTCCCTGTTTATGTCATTTAACTGCAAATCTGATTCTTCAAGCCAGGATCATTTTTAGACAGCCAGACTAGATCCTTCACCATAAGTGTGTCCAGACACGGCAAACCTGTGCTCTTGACCAGAAAATGTCAAAGGTACTGAGAACAACGGCAGTAAGTTTTTCAAACTCATGTTATTAAAATAAGTTCTACTTCAGTTTATAATGGTTATGATATGCTAATAGACTAACAATCCAGAGCTTGTGAGTTCTACCTCAGGCGATGTCTGTGTGGAGTTTGCACATTCTCCCTGTGTCTGCGTGGGTTTCCTCTGGGTGCTCCGGTTTCCTCCCACAGTCCAAAGATGTGCAGGTCAGGTGACGTGGCCATGCTAAATTGCCCATTGTGTTAGGTGCATTAGTCAGGGGTAAATATAGGGTAGGGGAATGGGTCTAGGTGGGTTATTCTTCGGAAGGTTGGTGTGGACTTGCTGGCCCAAAGGGCCTGTTTCCATACGTAGGAATCTAACCTAACCTAATCTATTCTATCACCATAGGTTGTAGCATTGAATTCAGTAAATCCAGTAGTTCATGCCCATTTACCAAGGTTATAAATGGTTCAATCATAATAAAAAAGATATGTGATGCAGGAAAGGAAATGTTCCATTTCTATGTGGACTGGCCTACCAGTGAATTCAGTTCTGCACTATACGATAGATCTCAGTCATTAAGACCTAATGTCCTTGAGGCAACCAAGGAAGAGCAATCAATTCTGCTTCCCCCGCACCACCAATATTTAGACAGTAAGGAACCTTGAGCACATTTTTAAATGAACATAACAGAAGAGGTAGCCTCCTCCAGGTAAACTTAGACTGTTACTCACCACAGGCAGATCTCAGCTACAGTACCATTTTTGAGTAACTTTAAAGCTTTAAAGTTAAGCAGAAATATAACTCAGACTCTTTAATATTGATTACAAACTAATAAAGAAAAATCAGACTTTCTTTTAATTAAAACTGCACTCCAAAAATATTAAACAGATATCTGCCAGATTGCTTAAGCCATTGTTAAGCTACTTTTGAGATTCAAAAATCTTTCGTCACTTTTGCACATTCTTCTATCTTTGAGTCCCATGATCTAAACAGTTACACTACTACTATTCATGTTATTGCTTAAACAAAGCTCTTTGTGAAATAGGGTAGCAATTACTGAATTACATTGAAAGCACTTTGCAAATTTAAATAGTTCAATCTACAAAGCCAATTAGTACGGTCATTTTTTGAAGAAAGTTGGCTGAATAGGAAAATGCAACAAATTTCTAAGAATGTAGACCACCATGGTTCTCATTCTCCTTAGTGATGCCATTTTAAAAAATTTTCAGTAAATACTTTAAAATTGTTGGTATTGCCATGAAATTTTCTACATACACAAGTTGGGATCTTTGAGTTTTAGAAATATGCGTATATTAATAATTAAGAACTATAATGTCATTTATATACAATCAAAGTGAATCAAGTGTCCTATAAACATCCTGAATTGTAATTATCTGGAGGCATTATTTTTTATTTATTGTATTATGACACTTCTGTGGAACAGTAATTCATCTATTAACCTGAAATTATATTGTAGCATTTTGTAATTCACCTTTTACGTCTCTAACTCAATCAATTCTTACTTCTCAGTCTTTAAACCTTTCTGAAAGTGCATTCTAGGGTTTTGTACAGTAAACCATGAATATTAGATTCCAATCTAATATAACATTTCTATTATTTCATAAGGGAACCTATCTCATTTTTTTTTTGTAAGTGTCTCCTCGATAAAATCGAAGTTTTCAAACTTTTTTTGTGGCCAGGCAGCTGGAAGTCATATGTAGTTTCATACTTCCTCCATTGACCTCTATCCATGTATCAAATATATGGCTAATCAGTATTCAGCTGAGAACTACAAATCAAGCCATATCTCTCTAATGCCTGACTGCACTAAGATCATTGATTTTGCCAATAATAACATAACAAGTTAATAAAATAACTGATAATGATTTAAAGACAATTTCTAATTTTTACTTACTGTTCATACAACACAGTAAATCAATGATAACACCTTTGAGTTGAACATCTTTTAGTAGAAATTGAAAAATTAAAGTTTGTAATTATTAAAATTCAACTGTGTATGTGCGTCATAGTTGTTTTGCTGTGATAGTGCTGTAGTGGGTTGATTTATGACTTGTATTCACAGAGCATGATTCATGACTGTCAGCACTAGGGTTACGCTGCAGATTGTCATCTTCTAGAAATCAGTAGAGAGCTTTTGTCTTATGCCCATTTTGCAAAATATTTCAACAAACCACTATTAAGTTAATGAAAGATCGAAGAAGTCATAGCATTTTGTAAACTTGTCCTTGAGTTATATCCCAAATGATGTCAAATTCAAGTGTTATAAACCAGAGTATACTAAACACTATTCCAAAACAGAATAAAATCTGATTTTGCAGTGAAGGAAAGTGCTAACATAATTGCCCATTTCATGTAAATGTTTCATGCTAACTCTAATTCATCTTAATTGAACATTATTGGATATTATTTATATATTGTGTGGTGTATGTGAAATACTCGATGGAAAAGATTATGGGAATCTGGGCAAAGAAAGAGGTAGATGAGACTTATTGATTACCTTGTAAAGTCCACATAAATCCTTAATGATGTGGAAGCCCAACACATCTGAGAGAAGACAAGGCGTAAGCATCTTCAGCCACAAGTACAAAATGTATGATCCATCTTGACCTCCTCCTGAGATCAACAGCATCACAGATACCAATATTCATCCAATTTGATTCATACCACCTGATCTGAGTAACAGCTGAAGGAACTGGATAGAGAGGTTAGGTGCCCTGACAACATCTCAGAAATAGTACTGACATTTTGTGCTACAGAACCAGCTGTGTCATTAACCAAGATGTTCCAGTACATTGAAATGCTGGCATTTATATGGCAATGTGGAAAATTACTGCTCAACTGCTCACTTTCAATCCACAACAAAATGATGAAAGGTGTTGGGAATGATGATACTTACTCACCAACAACCTGCACATTGATGCTCAGCTTAGGTTCTGCCACAGCCACATGAGACCTGACCTCATTGTAGCTTCGATCCAACATGGACTAGTGCAGACCTCAAGAGTAAGGTGACAGTGACTATCCTTGGCATCAAGCTAGCATTTGATTGAGTGTGGAATCAAGCAACACACAGGCCAATGGAAATCAAGGAAAGAGTCACCTCTTATTAGAATCAGGCTTAGCAGAAAGGACCATAGTTATGTGAAGCCAATAATTTAAGTCCCAGGACATAAATTGAGCCCCTTGACATAGTGTCTTAGACCTAATAATCTTCAACTGCTTCACTAATGATCTTACCTCCACCTGCAGGACAGAAATTGAGCTGTTTCCGAATACTTGTGTAATATTTAATATTGTTTCTGACTCCTATTATGAACCCAGGCAGTATTAAAACTGGATATTATAGATCCCAAATTAAAACCTCATTTAATAGATCATACCTTTTACAGTTGATTAATGGCTTATTACTGAAACATAGTTACACAGGCTGCAGATATTCTTTAACAACAGAATTTTCTTTTACAAAAAAAGACAAAGCTTCATTGTGACAAACTATGGCTTTAAGAGGTGTATTTTGTCCTTTTTTTGTGAACAGATGTTGAGACAGAGGTGCCAAGTAGTCTTTCCCAAGCCAATAATGTAGACAGCTTGTGAGGCCTTAGATTTTCTTTAAACTGGAACAATAGAAGCAGCATGACAGGGTGGGGTCAAGCTCCCACAGAACCAAGACTTTCATTTAGCTTTCAGGACCTGTTGGGGTTTGGAAGTTGCTATAGATGTCTCCTTTCTACAGTAAAACATGTAAGGTCTCTACCTCTCTCTCTCAAAGTTTTCTCTTGATGTTCTTTTCTGGAGAATTGCTTATAAGATAATCTATTTTGTTGAACATGCCTTTATGGGATGTTAATATATTGGAACAGTTATTGTTTAGTAATGAAATAATCTACTATTTTTCTGTTAAGTTTTCCAATAGAGCTAAGTTATTCCATTTCTTCCTTCTTTTGTTTGTATTTTAACTATAGTGTAAGAATAAAGTGTGTTTTGCTTAAAGTCTGCTAGGTGATCAATCAAATTGGATCAGGTACACAACCCCTTACAATTCCCTTTAAAAACAAGAAGAAAATTGGATTGAGGCTATTTTCTTAATAAATTTTGAGGGGGTTTGGTCTGATCTATAACATTTATACAGAGAGGTCAATTAAAAAGAATTTAAACATCAAAATAAAGTTCCAACTTGTTTACCAATACCATTTGTTACAGAGACTCAATGCTATCACTGTTGTTATTTAAATCTTTACTCAACTGATGTTCCCCCATTTCTTTCCAAGTCTGCTGACATGAACCTCCTATAAGTTTGGTACCTAAACCTTTTCAGTTCTAACAATTATTAATTTCTATCCAGACTTTCCTGGCTTGTGGCAGCTCCATTGGCTAGAAACCAATTCCGCTGTGGTGACCAATTTCCCCTTAACTGAACTGAACTAAAAATGTAATCTTTCTTCTTGGAGAAAAACTGCTCTTCTCTGAATAGAACTGAGTTCTTCTGAACTGAAATTTGAACCATCGGATCAGACGCCAAAACTAATTGTTTAAATGAATTGGCTGATCAGTCACAAACTCAATGTACAAATATTGTATCCATTAACATTGCAGAGGTTTCCCCAGCCAGTTGACTGTCATTAAATGCCTTCTTAGAAAAGATGTATTTCAGTCACTGTCCAAATTACATTCTGAACTACATGTTTAAAGTACTTTCACAGAATTGACCAAAATACATCTGCCCTTATTTTAAATCCAAATCCCAAAAAGTGGTAATAATGTATTATACATGTTTATTACATGCTTCAGATGATGAAGTCTCTGCCTACATACAAAAAGATTTAGGTAACAATCATACTTGCAATGATAAGTAGCAAGTAATTTTCATGCCACACAATTGCCAAGTAATGACCATTTCCAACACAGAAAAATCTAACCATTGCTCCTTACATTCAACAGCATTGCCATTACTGAATCCATCACTGTGAACATATTGGAGATTGACATTGACCTCAAGAGGGTTGGAGTATAAAAGCACTGTTGTGCTACTGAGACTTTATAAAGCTCGGGTTAGGCCCCATTTGGAGTACTGTGTCCAGTTTTGGTCCCCACACCTCAGGAAGGGCATACTGGCACTGGAGTGTGTCCAGCGGAGATTCACACGGATGATCCCTGGAATGGTAGGTCTAATATACGAGGAACGGCTGAGGATCCTGGGATAGTATTCATTGGAGGTTAGAAGATTAAGGGGAGATCTAGGTCATTGGGTAGAAATTCCGCAGTGAGTCTCGTCCTGTTTCCCCGCAATTTGTCTACAATATATACAGCGTCAATCAACAGTGTAACACAATACTTTCCTGTTGCCTGGATAAGTGTGGTTCTCATCATACTGAAGTAGCTCAACCCAATCCATGGTAAAACTGCCGACTCCATTTATACCTCACCCATCAGCTTCAACATTCATTCCCTCCATCACTGATGCACAGTGGCAGCACTGTGTACCATCGACAAGAATACATTTTGGTAAGTCATCAAAGCTCTTCCAAAAGCACCTTCAAAATTTGTGACATCTATCGCCAGGAAGGACAAGGGCAAAGATGCATAGGAGCACTACCACAAGTAAAGTTCCTTCCAAGTCTATACCATTGTGTCTTGGAACTATATCACTGTTGCTTCACCCTTGCTGGGTCCAAACTCTAGGACTCTTTGGAGAGCTATAGCACGTGGACTGCACCAGTTCAAGAAAGCAGCACACCATTATCTTCTCAAGGGCAATTAGGGAAGGACAATAAATATTGGTTTAACCAGCATGCCAGTTTCTCATTTTAAAAAATTCAAAACTTGTCAAAGACTGACATGATCAAGGGGGTCCTCCGGTGTTGCATTACTCTATTATTCTACTCATGTTTGAAGGGACACAGAACAAAGCTTCATGAGCGAAGAGAATTGTTTTCCATAAATATAGGTAGAGGTCTTCCTCATCACTTCTCCTTAAGTTTGCAGGTAAATATCAGCAAACCGCCTCTTCTAAAGCCAGAATACTCATACGTAAGAATAGTCGGGCTGATATTTTTTAAGGGAAAGTGAGGACTGCAGATGCTGGAGATCAGAGCTGGAAGTGTGTTGCTGGAAAAGCGCAGCAGGTCAGGCAGCATCCAGGGAGCAGGAGAATCGATTTTTCGGGCATAAGCCTCATGCCTGAAACGTCGATCCTCCTGCTCCTTGGATGCTGCCTGACCTGCTGCGTTTTTCCAGCAACACATTTTCAGCTCTGATATTTTTTAAGCAAGGTTCTGGAAATCTTTTGCAATCTGAAATTGCAATTGAGATGCAGTGGATTCAGCAAAATGCAGTAAATCAGAAGACAGGAACGAGGCTACCTACCCAACCAGGGACGCCAAATGGAGGCATTCCACTCGCAAGGCTAACCCAGCCCTTAGGAGTCAGGCTCCTGGACATCCACCCACAAGGGAAACGGCTACCCTTTCAGGTTATTTGCAGAGATTACGGTACCTGGGCTTACACGTGGCCACTGTCTTGGATCTTCGTCTGATTCAATTTGCAGTGAATTTTATAAGCTTCCCAATTTGCTGCTATTTCCTTTAAAACTAAACAGGCTGTAACAATGCCTATTTCTGTGTAACGAGCAGCTCTGGGGATCTAGAAATCAAAATGCAGAAATCGTGCTCGGTGTGCAACACCGATGAGTATAGACTGACTAAATCAGATCGATCTCACAGTTTAATTTTCCAAACGGAATGTTCTGCTATTTTAAAGCAGCAAATTTCTTTTCAGTTAGGATGAGTTATCTGACCGTCACAATTTCGGGCTCCCGTGGAAACAGAAACATTGAATTTCTCTTCCTGGTGGGCGGACGTGGTTGTTTTGCTTCGCTTCGTCTGCATAGCAGAACAACTCATTAGACAAACGATTTAAAATGACCCAAATCGGACGCCAGGATCTGTGGATATTTACACCAGCGCCTCAATAATTGCACCCATTGTCTGTTCGAAGGCAATTTCTGCTCCCCTAAATCGTACTATCATTCCATATATCCTCAGACAAAAGGGACAGAGGCCTTCCACAGTGTAACCAGTATCAACTTCCTTAGAGCAAGAGCCCTTCTTTCAGATGGAATCGTCCCTGATTATTTAATGGGCTCCTTGAAATAATTATTCAATTTTGGAAGAGAAAGAACATGAGCAAACAGGCTCGTGTATTGATGAAAAAAAATCACTTTGTATCCCTTCCATTCTTTCTAATAAGTAACACACTCATCTAAATAGTTTTGATGTACTTTTGCCCAGTATTGAATCCTTATGAAAACGGCACGAGATTGAAGCAGTTCTGGTGGATTATTCACTGTCGACACACTAGTAACACGGGGGAGCTGATTTCTTCACTTCCAGGTGATTAACCTGCTCATCTTCAGGTTTCACCCAGTCACTGACAAACAAATCCAATAACAAATAACATTAAGTTGATATCATGACCTTCCCCTAATGTAGGGGCGACTCTGCGATGTTCCAGCTCTCGAACCATCTTAATCTAACATTTTTTTTTAATCTCGAGCCCAGATTTTAACCAAACCACTTGACATTTTTAGGAGTTAGACTTCAAGTCTGAACGGTCAGAGCCCAGACAGCGGGAATCGCCGTGCGCTATTAGAGGCATCTCCAAGGATTGAGGACAGCTCTGTTATTCGGTACAAATAACTCTCAGACAGGGCACAGGTTTCCAGCGCAGCCTTCAGCCTTATTCATGGGGGACGAGACAATGTTCTCTCTCCCCCCGCCCCGTCTATTGTCTCAACCATGTCCAGGCTTTAGCCGGAAGTTTCAACAATGTCAATACCCTGCATTGCGTTTTAGGGCGAGAAAATAAAGGCGTGACTGCTCAAAACTGAATGACATATTTGAACGACTTTATCAGAGGTATGAAAGTGAATACATTTTTGTTTAAAAAGTAACGATTTTTCCATCGAGTTTGCTACCTTGGCGAAGTCTTCTATTTAGACTTGGAAATTTCCTTTTTGGTGAACAGTGCCCCACCTCAGAGAATAACCACTTTCGTATCGCGTGCCAAAGCAATTTCGTGTATTTTTTTCAAAGCGAGAATGAGCGTTCCTTTACTTGTGCTGCAATACTGTTTAATTCAATCAGGGTAGCCTCGCCGAAAGAAAATCCAAAATGCAATAATGATAGTATTGATGGGTCACAACCAGCTTACTGATAATTGGGACATGGCTCGGGTAAAGACCGGAGGAAGTCTACAAAAGGCACAGAGAGTCATCCACTCTATACTTTGATTAGATTACCTACAGTGTGGAAATAGGCCCTTCGGCCCAATAAATCCACACCGACCCTCCGAAAAGTAGCATCCCCCACTAATGCACCTAACAACTATGGATAATTTAGCATGGCCAATTCACCTGACCTGCACAGCTTTGCAGATACCGGGAGAATATGCAAACTCCACACAGACAGTCATCCAAGGCTGGAATCGAACTTGGGACCCTGAAAATGTGAGGTTACCATGCTAATCACGGAGCCACCGTACCTAAAGAAATCGGTTGGAGTTAGAACAGACAATACCGCGTCCCTGAGTGGTTTCGAACCACAAACCTTTCGTTAATAGTTGAACGTGCTGACCAATTGCGCCACAGAGTAGATGCTTCAGCCTAACTTCTCTGCATCAGGAGTGTTTATGAAGGCTCTGCTGTTCAGCTCCCTTCGCTCTGACCTACTTATTTTCATGTGATTACCTAGTTGTGTCCATAATTTGATATTTTTTGGTGTTTCATGTGCGGATAACTAGATGTAGTAGCTTCACTTGGCACAGGTAGTATCCTACAGAATATATAGTACACTGCAACATCGATACTTTCTTATCAATCTGTACATGTTACTGCACGCACTGGAGCAGATAGGACATCAATTTGAGTCTTCTGGCTCTGTATTGTAAATCGTTTCTCGCGGTAGGCCACCTTGCTTAATGGTGATGAAGACCTTAGGGGAATACTGGGTAATGACATTACAGATTGTGGACTAATGGCTCAATGTTCTTAATGGGAACATTCCATTCAAGGCTGCTAGATCTTCCTTTAGCCTGTCCCATTGAAATATTCCATTGGAATTCCAATAGTATCTCTTTGCATGCGTGCATCCAACTTATATAAACAATACTTTTAAAAGGTTATAATGAAATTATAACTCTCAATTTTCCTTTCGATCTTAAAATAAGGCATAAATTCTATGTTTCTCGTCTAAGTTGACCTTGGAATTGTTGGAACCTCAATTGAATAAGTCTGATAAATGTGTCTCATAGCTTCCACCATAGAAATTTTGAATAATAACTGCTGAATGTCCTTGTTTTAAAAAGAAGATTCACTAATGTCCATGTCAAGAAACTTGGGTCTCCAGGCATGTATCAAGTTCTAGGCCCAAACTTTATTGTTGTCTTTTAATGATCTCAAAGCAACCTAGAATGGACAGTAAATATTGCCTTTCCAATATCATTCACATTTCCAACCATATTTTAAAATTGCTGAGGGCATCATGGATGTGCATTGATATAAATACTCCAAAAAGGGACAAATGCCAAATAAGGAGAGATAAGTTCTCTGACAACAGCAACACAGTCTGTAATATAGTAAAATATCCCAAAGTCCTACACAGGAGATGTTTCAAACAACATGAGCCATATAACAAGATATTAAGACAGGTGATAGGGTAATTTTAATGGAGGAGAGAATGGTCGAGAAGCTTGGGATGAGAAAGGAGTGGAAATTCCAGAACTTTGGGCTAAAACAACTGAATGCATGGGTGACATGGATTAATATTGGAGATATGCAGAAGGTCAAAATCTTGTTTTGAAAACAAGGATGATAATCTTAAAATTGAGATATTGCTGAACTGACATCCAGTGTAAAAGTGATAGGTAAATGGAACACTGTGCAAGTTAGATATGGACAGCAGAATTTTGGCACACTTAGCTGGGCATTGGAGGAAGAATGTGGGAGCAAACTATTGCAGCCTGCTAATGGGTCAAGAAGGGTGTGAAGGGATAGATTATCCCTTCCATAAACTGGACTTCCATAAACTGTCTTGTGTATTGTATGAAAAGTTATAATGTAAACATAGCTATCTAGCCTGGATCTGGATAATTTGCACATGCTGAGGATAGTGATGAGAAAGATAAAACGGGGTGGAAATGAACGACAACCACCAAACACAGACACTTACAGGAAGGATTGGAACAAAAACTTTATAAGGTAAAAACAATGACTGCAGATGCTGAAAATCAAATACTGGATTAGTGGTGCTGGAAGAGCACAGCAGTTCAGGCAGCATCCAACGAGCAGCGAAATCAACGTTTCGGGCAAAAGCCCTTCATCAGGAATAAAGGCAGTGAGCCTGAAGCATGGAGAGATAAGCTAGAGGAGGGTGGGGGTGGGGAGAGAGTAGCATAGAGTACAATGGGTGAGTGGGGGAGGGGATGAAGGTGATAGGTCAAGGAGGAGAGGGTGGAGTGGATAGGTGGAAAAGAAGATAGGCAGGTCGGACAAGTCAAGGAGTTAGTAACTGAGCTGCAAGTTTGAAACTAGGATGAGGTGGGGGAAGGGGAAATGAGGAAGCTGTTGAAGTCCACATTGATGCCCTGGGGTTGAAGTGTTCCGAGGCGGAAGATGAGGTGTTCTTCCTCCAGTCGTCTGGTGGTGAGGGAGCGGCGGTGAAGGAGGCCCAGGACCTCCATGTCCTCGGCAGAGTGGGAGGGGGAGTTGAAATGTTGGGCCACGGGGCGGTTTGGTTGATTGGTGCGGGTGTCTCGGAGATGTTCCCTAAAGCGCTCTGCTAGGAGGCGCCCAGTCTCCCCAATGTAGAGGCGACCACATCGGGAGCAACGGATACAATAAATGATATTGGTGGATGTGCAGGTGAAACTTTGATGGATGTGGAAGGCTCCTTTAGGGCCTTGGATGAAGGTGAGGGAGGAGGTGTGGGCACAGGTTTTACAGTTCCTGCGGTGGCAGGGGAAAGTGCCAGAATGGGAGGGTGGGTCGTAGGGGGGTGTGGACCTGACCAGGTAGTGACGGAGGGAACGGTCTTTGCGGAAGGCGGAAAGGGGTGGGGAGGGAAATATATCCCTGGTGGTGGGGTCTTTTTGGAGGTGGCGGAAATGCCGACGGATGATTTGGTTGATGCGAAGGTTGGTAGGGTGGAAGGTGAGCACCAGGGGCGTTCTGTCCTTGTTAAGGTTGGAGGGGTGGGGTCTGAGGGCGGAGGTGCGGGATGTGGACGAGATGCGTTGGAGGGCATCTTTAACCACGTGGGAAGGGAAATTGCGGTCTCTAAAGAAGGAGGCCATCTGGTGTGTCCTATGGTGGAACTTGTCCTCCTGGGAGCAGATACGGCGGAGGCGGAGAAATTGGGAATACGGGATGGCATTTTCGCAAGAGATAGGGTGGGAAGAGGTGTAATCCAGGTAGCTATGGGAGTCAGTGGGTTTGTAAAAAATGTCAGTGTCAAGTCGGTCGTCACTAATGGAGATGGAGAGGTCCAGGAAGGGGAGCGAGGTGTCAGAGATAGTCCAGGTAAATTTAAGGTCAGGGTGGAATGTGTTGGTGAAGTTGATGAATTGCTCAACCTCCTCACGGGAGCACGAGGTGGCGCCAATGCAGTCATCAATGTAGCGGAGGAAGAGGTGGGGAGTGGTGCCGGTGTAATTACGGAAGATCAACTGTTCTACATAGCCAACAAAGAGACAGGCATAGCTGGGGCCCATACGTGTGCCCATGGCTACCACTTTGGTCTGGAGGAAGTGGGAGGATTCAAAGGAGAAATTGTTAAGGGTGAGGACCAGTTCGGCCAAACGAATGAGAGTGTCAGTGGAAGGGTACTGTTGGGGACGTCTGGAGAGGAAAAAACGGAGGGCTTGGAGGCCCTGGTCATGGTGAATGGAGGTGTAGAGGGATTGGATATCCATGGTGAAGATAAGGCGTTGGGGGCCAGGGAAACGGAAGTCTTGGAGGAGGTGGAGGGCGTGGGTGGTGTCTCGAACGTATGTGGGGAGTTCCTGGACTAGGGGGGATAGGACAGTGTCAAGGTAGGTAGAGATGAGTTCAGTGGGGCAGGAGCATGCTGAGACAATGGGTCGGCCAGGGTGGTCAGGCTTGTGGATCTTGGGAAGGAGGTAGAACCGGGCAGTGCGGGGTTCCCGGACTATGAGGTTGGAAGCTGTGGGTGGGAGATCTCCTGAGGTGATGAGGTTCTGTATGGTCTGGGAGATGATGGTTTGGTGATGGGGGGTGGGGTCATGGTCGAGGGAGCAGTAGGAAGAGGTGTCCTCGAGTTGGCGTTTGGCTTCAGCGGTGTAGAGGTCAGTGCGCCAGACTACCACTGCGCCCCCTTTATCCGCTGGCTTGATGGTGAGGTTGGGATTGGAGCAGAGGGATTGGAGGGCTGCGCGTTGTGAGGGTGAGAGGTTGGAGTGGGGGAGGGGGGACGACAGGTTGAGGCGGTTAATGTCCCGGCGGCAGTTGGAAATGAAGAGGTCGAGGGCAGGTAATAGGCCAGCGCGGGGTGTCCAGGTGGATGCAGTGTGTTGGAGGTGGGCGAAGGGGTCCTCGGAAGGTGGGCGGGAGTCCTGATTGTGAAAGTAAGCTCGGAGGCGGAGGCAACGGAAGAATTGTTCGATGTCACGTCGTGTATTAAATTCATTGATGCGTGGACGGAGGGGGATGAAGGTGAGTCCTTTGCTGAGGACTGACCGTTCATCCTCAGTGAGTGGGAGGTCTGGAGGGATGGTGAAAACTCGGCAGGGCCGGGAGCTGGGATCTGGTGTGGGTGTGGAGCTGGGAGTGGGGTCGGAGCCAGTACCTGGAGTGGGTGTGATGGTGGGGGGAATGGGGGTGGAGGCATCAGCTAGGGTAATGTTGCCCTCGGGGTTCTGGGGTGTGGGGATAGTGACAGGGAGGTCTGTGGGGGCTGTGTCAGCAGAATGCAGGTGAGTGGCGCTGGTGGAGGCGGAAGTGGTGGTGATCATGGCAGTAGGGGTGGTGGAGGTAACTGAGCATGTGGCATCAGCGATGATGTGAGGGCCGGAAGTGGCTGTGGGAGTGGCCATGATGGGGGTGGAAGTAACATCATCACTCAGCGTGGGGGTGGTAGCTGCGTCAGCCGCATGGCTAATGGCGTTTCCGAGGCCAGGGGACACACCAGATGGCCTCCTTCTTTAGAGACCGCAATTTCCCTTCCCACGTGGTTAAAGATGCCCTCCAACGCATCTCGTCCACATCCCGCACCTCCGCCCTCAGACCCCACCCCTCCAACCGTAACAAGGACAGAACGCCCCTGGTGCTCACCTTCCACCCTACCAACCTTCGCATCAACCAAATCATCCGTCGGCATTTCCGCCACCTCCAAAAAGACCCCACCACCAGGGATATATTTCCCTCCCCACCCCTTTCCGCCTTCCGCAAAGACCGTTCCCTCCGTCACTACCTGGTCAGGTCCACACCCCCCTACGACCCACCCTCCCATTCTGGCACTTTCCCCTGCCACCGCAGGAACTGTAAAACCTGTGCCCACACCTCCTCCCTCACCTTCATCCAAGGCCCTAAAGGAGCCTTCCACATCCATCAAAGTTTCACCTGCACATCCACCAATATCATTTATTGTATCCGTTGCTCCCGATGTGGTCGCCTCTACATTGGGGAGACTGGGCGCCTCCTAGCAGAGCGCTTTAGGGAACATCTCCGAGACACCCGCACCAATCAACCAAACCGCCCCGTGGCCCAACATTTCAACTCCCCCTCCCACTCTGCCGAGGACATGGAGGTCCTGGGCCTCCTTCACCGCCGCTCCCTCACCACCAGACGACTGGAGGAAGAACGCCTCATCTTCCGCCTCGGAACACTTCAACCCCAGGGCATCAATGTGGACTTCAACAGCTTCCTCATTTCCCCTTCCCCCACCTCATCCTAGTTTCAAACTTGCAGCTCAGTTACTAACTCCTTGACTTGTCCGACCTGCCTATCTTCTTTTCCACCTATCCACTCCACCCTCTCCTCCTTGACCTATCACCTTCATCCCCTCCCCCACTCACCCATTGTACTCTATGCTACTCTCTCCCCACCCCCACCCTCCTCTAGCTTATCTCTCCATGCTTCAGGCTCACTGCCTTTATTCCTGATGAAGGGCTTTTGCCCGAAACGTTGATTTCGCTGCTCGTTGGATGCTGCCTGAACTGCTGTGCTCTTCCAGCACCACTAATCCAGTACAAGAACTTTATAGACAGGCAAGAACTATGTATATGAGCAGTACAGTGCCTTCAATTTAACGGGATAGTTTGGGAAATTATGCACTGTACTATAGATGTGAAACCATAACGCTTGTTACAGTATTGAATGGTTACATGAAATAGTTCATCGAGAAAATCATAAAGTTTACACCTACACTGCAGTTAAAACCAGGAGCTGGAAACAGAAGTCAAGTCAGCAAACTCTTTAAGATATCTGTTTACTATATGATGAATTCAAATCTTTAAGAAAAGAGAACAGGTGCAATAGAAATATTCTGTCAGATCAATGATGATCTTTGCTGATAAAAATGTTGCATGTTAATAAATTAAGCAAATTTTGAAAGGTCTGGAGCTGCGTTAAAGAATCTGGACTGGCTACAGCACTGTTCAAATGAAAGAAATGTAGATATGTTTTGTAAAAAATAGAGATTTTAAACAGTTAGGTAACTAAGAGACAAGATCAATTTGAGCAACAATAGAAGTAACAAAACTTGCAAGAAGAAGCAGTGAATGATGTTTTGCTTCATGTGGTGGAAGAACTGAAACAAATACCAAATAAATGGTTTAAACTGTTTTTGCTGAGTTTTTCCAGGATTCTCTTGGTTTTTCCTGTAAGGTCATGGCCTTGGTGCTTTCATTGTGGGATTATTAAGAAATGGATTAATACCTGAAGTCTGGAAAGCAGCTAAGACAAAATACACTTGCAAAAAGATGTATTGGACCAGTAGCACTTTTGTGTTTCCCATAACATTTTTGCAATAAGTATTTTCTGATTCATATTTCTGGTTATTCACTTTGTGAGTTCTATTTTGATGCCTCATAAAATGTTATCACCTAGAGAAAATATTTGAGAAACCCTGAATAACAAACAGGAAAAGCTGACTTTAAAATACTTAGGTACTTTTTCTATCCTGTGCCTTCAAAGGACTCTGCAACTCATCTTTTCTTTGAAGATACAGCACAAGACTGCAGTATGTTTTTGTCTTTTTTAGCTTTTAACTGATAGTTACACATATTAAATAGTAATTAAATAATAAATAGTGATAACTAGCTCCATATGTATATTTGGAGTAGTTGTTTAGCTTAGCTAGTTCTTTCTTGTCAAAAATAATATTTAATTTGCAGTTATTATGTGAAACTACTTACACATTTTATTTTCATAGAGCTGGTTTCTTCATCAATCACAAAAGCTAACTGTCCTCAATAAATGTTTTTGAAAGCTTTAAATGATTTCTCTTTAGAGACTTTAGGCAGACCGATGTATTTCAAAAAAAGCTGAGAAATAACTTCTGACTTGAAATTAAACAGAAATAAACTGCAGTTCAAAAGTGCATTTCAATAAATTACTCAGAATGCTTTTTGATTTAAATAACTTGTCTCTTTCCAAGACAACTGTTTTTGGATAAAAAAAAATCTAAATGTTACAAGATATGCATCAAAGATAAGCTGGAAAAATTTGTGTGTGAAGCTGTTTTTTTTTTAAATTCGTTGTGCACTGACAGAACTAAAGTACTTCATGCCAAGCTAAGTTGTAAATACATACATTTTGCAAAAAAACCCCCATAATTTTGGACATAAAGATGACTCAGGAAACTACATGCTCATGAATTAAAGATCAGTTGTGGATAAGGTGTTAGAAGACATCTTCAGCAAGAAGATAGCAAAACACATAGATGGTGATGACATGCTGAGTGTGAGTGTGAATTTATATGATGTGGGTTCTGCCAAATGGAATGAATTTATTAAAGAAAAATGGAACAGAAATTCTGTAAGTAACCTCTTCACGAATATGTTAGGTACTTGTATAATACAATTGTTTTCTTTTATTTATCCATATTATGTTGACACTACTGGCAAGTCCACTCCAACATAGCTGGCACATTGCTGAAGGTCTGGAGTGGCATTTAGACTGGACTGAGCAAAGATAGCAGATATCCATTCTTCTAGGTTTTTATTTACAAGAACTTTCATGTTAACTATTAGTTTCCTCATTTATTTCAAATTTAAGTGAACTAACTTAGTTTGTTCCATCGCTTAGATTTGTTCATGCAGCATGGACAAATGCTTGGCAGTGTTTCTGCAGAATGAATTAAACAATGAACTAATGATTTGCCATGATTAGGAGCTTTTGCAATGGATTGGAATTTGGCAATGTTCAGATAAAGCAAACTAGGATGACAGAGGGTGATGTTGTTCTGAATACAGATGTACCAATCTGGCAAGGGATCAGTGAAGTGACTATTTATCCAATGTATGCATATGATTTGAATTGCACAATATAAAAACAAGGGGCATTAAAATTTAAATAGGTTGTAGATAAATTGGACATGATATTATGTTCACATTTTCCACTTTAGAACAAGGAGCATGCTTAGAAATAGGAATTTAAAGGCAACTACATGGAAGGTGGTGAATGCATCAAACAAATTGCTGAGGGAGTCAGAATGACAAATGATATGTAAAAACAATAAACAATTGGATAAATAATAGAAGAACTGGGAGATCAACATGTGTGTTGGTTTTAGGGACTAATCGGATGCTTATGTTCTTAAAGAATTGCACTTAAAGTGCATCATTGTCCCTTGAAAAATATTGTAACCATTATAGCAATGCATGCCAAAATATTATATGAAAACCATGTCCTTACCAAGCAATAACACTTCTTTTCCTAAATTACACTTTCATCATTAAAGTATCAGAGAAAATTTGCAAAACTTCAACAATAATACACCAAAGCTACAATATTGTGCAACACAAATTACAAAACTACATGCTCCAATGTATTACGTTGATAATTCATCTAATTACAATATTAATTCTTCTTAAATGTTACATGAGCATTGCAACTCTGTCTCAACAATGTCTAAATATCAACAAGAAATTTCAATTCTACAACAGTTAAAATTTGTAATCTGTAAAACATTCAGTACAGATGTATGACTTGTTCAAAGTTCCTCTCGTACCTGTTGCTCATTTAGGTGGTTCTGCTATGCACCTTTACAGGGTGGTTCTGCTATGCATCTTTACAATGTTAAAGCTATAAAACTACAATACACAATAGATGCGACTTCAGAGTAAGGATTTACATCATCATCTGAATGCACATTTAGAAGCTTGCAAATTAATCAAATATTTTGTAATTTATTTTGTTGATTCTGTTTTCAGTAACTGAAATTTTTAATATCTAAAGTAAAATTTCAATAAAAAGTTGAATGTTTAAAAATGCAAATTTAGCAAAATGCATGACTGAGTTTTCTCTTGTGTCTTCCAATACTTGTATCATAGCTTTTACTTAAAGACAATATTCTCCGAATAACTTGTGTTTTGACAGATGATTTGACCCATAACAATGACTTGCTGAGCTTAATTTGAAATTTGCAATCTGAACATGTGTATCTAATTCCCTAAGGGAGAAAGACAGAGAGAGAGAGAGAGAGAGAGAGACAGAGAGAGAGAGCGAGAGCAATGCCGTGTGAGCTGAGAAGTAACAATGTTCTGATTGCATTTTATTGTTATTTCAATCAACGTTTAGAAAAAGTATGAAGATGAGGGGTAAATGGAGTGAGGTGAAGTCTCTGGCTCCAAAACTTCCATGGGATTCAATCATTGCATAGCATAGCACTGTTTTCCTTCTTATTTTTGGAATCCTTCTCATTCATACAACCTTTATAAAAATGTCAAACTGAAATTTCAACTCCGCTTAAATACCACACTGATGGAATATTGAATCTTCAAAACATTCTACATCATGCATAAGATTCTACTTATTATAAAACATAGTGCCTAACTTCTAACATTGTGCCTTTCAGCCAAGCATGTTGAAAATCTTGCACTTAGTCAGAGAGGCATAGAGATGTACAGCATGGAAACAGATCCTTTGGTCCAACTCATCCATGCCGACCAGGTATCCTAAATTAATCTCGTCCCATTTGCCAGCAGTTGGCTCATATCCCTCTAAACCCTTCCTATTCATATACCCATCCAGATGCCTTTTAAATGTTGTCATTGTACCAGCCTCCACCACTTCCTCTGGCAGCTCATTCCATACACGCACCATCCTCTGTATGAAAACTTTGCCCTCTCACCCTAAACCTATGCCCTCTAGTTCTGTATTCCCCCAACCCAGGGAAAATACCTTGCCTATTTATCTGAAACATGCCCCTCATGATTTTATAAACCTCTATAAAGGTCACCCCTCAGCCTCCAACGCTCCAAGGAAAACAGCCCCAGCCTATCCAACCTCTGCCTATAGCTCAAACCTTCCAACCCTGGAGACATCCTTGTAAATCTTTTCTGAACCCTTTCAAGTTTCACAACATCCTTCCTATAGGAGGGAGACCAGAATTGCACAAAATATTTATAAAATATTTTTATTAAATCATAACAGTTCCATTTCAATTGAGTTTTTGAAATTACTAAAAAGATCTTCTAGATTATTGCACTAACAAAATAATACAGGTACTTTTAAAGTATATTGAAATTAAAACATTGCTTACTTCAATATACTGAAATTAAATTCCAACTATTCAGTTTCTAACGTATATTACGTTTGCAATAATGTCCCCATACAAACTATTTAACACTAAATCTAACATTGCTGCTTTCAACATACTGTAAAAAAAATTTAAAAAGTCTCAAACTATTGAACTCCTATCACCGTGCTGCAACTTCCACAACATTTCTAAAATCACAACACTGCATTTTTAAATGAATTACATTAGAACTGCCTGAGAGCTACATCTAGCATTGCACTTTCACTTCTGATTTCATAGTGGCACAACTAAACTTGTGCGCCGACAATACAGACATTTCAGTATATTAGATATATTTTACATTCCCAATTTTTCTAGTGCAAGATATAAAAATTACAAATCAGTATCTAGTAAAATAAACCCTAATCGCAATATACGTATCATCTAAAATAGGACACTGAAATTAAACCACCTCTTCTTAAAATTATTACACTGAAATTGCAATATTTCTAGAGGATTATTGCCAATTTATAGGATGGGAACCCCTGAACAATTACACTGAAAGCACAACATATCGTCTGCATAAAGCAAAGACAACGTCTCTTCTACCTTATGTCTTTGCCGCTGGACTTCATTGAAAGGAAAATTGTCTGAAATGTTGCATTCAAATAAGATCACTCAGCCTTCTGAAGTACTTCGTTTAAATTGCAACACCAGTTTTGACTAAATATCTGTCGCTCCTAAAGTTAATACTGTGAAAATGCAACCGACCTTTGGATCCCCGTTTTCTTTCTGCTAAAATTGCCTCGTGTCTTCTGAAACATCGCGACCGTGTCACCACATACAATATATAAAATAAAATTGTGTATGAAATAGATAAACGCCTTTACTAAAGTATCAGTCGGAAACGGCCAACTTGTTTTTTAGAGGAAGTAATGAGATGAGAATCTCATCTCGTGTCCTGTCCATGCTGTTAATATTACCCCTTCTAAATGTAATTTATTTCCATGTGAACAACAAAGCAGTCTGTTCCCAAATATTCCTTTCAAGACCTTGGACATTTCATGCCAAACTCTCAGACAAAGGTGCGATCCAAACATTAGCAGATTACACAAACAATTATAAATCAAAGTCCACGTTGCTTCTCGACAGAAATATTACACTGGAATATAAATACTGTCTGTTCAAGTGTTGATGTCGAGGAGTCGGTGTTGGACTGGGGTGGACAAAGTTTAAAAATCGCACAATTCCAGGTTATAGTCCAACAGGTTTATTTGCGGGGACAAGCTTTCAGACCGTTCCTCCTTCGTCAGGATTTTAAACTTTGTCCAAGTATTGTCAAGGCAGTTATGTTTTTGAATCGCTCAATTCAAATTGCAGTAGAATTGATGAATTCAGGGAAACTGTACTTGCTGTGCTGAGTGGGGTGGGACAAAACATCCAATAAATAATTAGATAGAATTTCTGAAACTGAATGAAATTGTTAAACCAAAAAATCCAATGCTTTTCTCTCTCAATTAAGAATTTAAAAACGGGATACAGAATGTACTTTCGGAGTTGGTAAACGCCGTGGAATGTCGCGCCTTCAGTAAGTACACTTGGCCGAAAGTAGAAAGCACATTCTAAAATATTATCGCCTTCCTTTCTGGAATAATCGGCAGTTTGCAGCACCAATGCCTATTATCAAGTAATTTTACAAAAGCTTCCTAGACCGATTTTCTACTCCTCAGTCCTCTTTTATTAAAAGTTTTGGAGCCTGCCCTAGTAAAGCCGCGAGGTGTAAGCTCCCCCGTGCACAGTGCTGATCCCAGTCATACAACATCCCCAGAGTTCAGGCACAGCTGTTGCCTTCTGAACAAGTGCTGCAAGGAACTCCTGAGAGAGAGCGGTGGACTGAGGTCCTGTGCAAATTGGACAAAGCCGGTCACTTACAGAATTCACTGCGTTATTTCACCATCGTTCCGAACAGTGAGTAATGACCCCTGTCTTTTGTTTTTCAAAGTCCTGTACAAACCTATCGTCCGAGTGATCAGGCACAGCAAACAGTTCACGAGTGGAAACGGATTAATGGGGCGGAGGGGGGGGTGGGGGGTGGATTTCAGATACAAGAAATATTGGCCCTAAATATGGAGCAATTTAATCAGTTCGTGTGCACATCTGTGTTTCTTTCCGAGAATCTGTTTCTGGGACTGGCGAGCTTGCCTTCCCATCACTTTTGGAAAATTGGCCGAAGCCGTTTGATCTAACCACAGTTTCCTCTTTGCAGTTACTGGCGGGTGGGTAGTGGAGGTGGGGGTGGATAAACTTGTTAATAAGAAGAATTGGAGGGAAGGACAATATATCATATCATCGGTTAGATTTGAAAAAGAGCCTCTTTCTCTATCAGCTATCAGAAATGATTTGGAGATGCCGGTGTTGTGTGATTTTTAGCTCTCAGAAAGTTTGTGCGGTTCTCCCACAATAATTATAAGCGCGGCGTCCAGCTAACAAAGCTGGCTTTTTAACTGTAACTTCAAAGGAAAATTCCTGTCCTTAATCCCAGCAATGCCCACGCACTGGAATACTCTGCAGTGGCCACCTCTTACTCGGGGCTTCAGATGCTGTTTAAGATGACAGCGCTGAGTACCTAACCCCATGGTGTTAGAGAATGGGGCTCGTTGCCTTTCTTCCAAAACAGAGCAATGCTGCACCAATGTTTCATTTGTTTCTCTGTCATGTCCCGATTAAATGAAAGTAATAGCTGCTAGTTTCTTCCCATCTTTAACGAGCATCTGAGAGGAAAGCTCCAAGCGTCCATCACAGTTACAATTAAGGAAGGCGCAGTAGCCGGTGTTCAGACACCTGTCGCTTCAATATCCGTTGTCCTACATATGGCACACTCTCTGCTTTCTCCCCGGGAAAGAACGACTGAAGAGTTGACGGCAGTAGTGGGGCTGCAGTCTGCAGATCCTCAGGCGCCACCCCGTTTCTGCCGTTTCAATTCACATTAAAACCCAGACTCCCCGTTGGGAAGTGGGAACTGGGGAAGGTGTCACATTGACATTGTCTATGCACGCCTCCACGCCCATTTCTCCCTTGACTCGCTCGACTTATTCTTTACACACACAAAAAAGATTTTTTTAAATTAAGTTGGAATTCTGCATTTTGGAATATCGGCGCATTTCTAGCCCTCGGGATTTCTTGTGGACAGAATCAGGTGTTTGATGAGCCCTGTGAGAGGCCGGAGCCGCGGACACAGGCAAATGTTCAATCGGCTCGGAACACCTTGACAGGGTTTCTGAGAGGTACAAATTCTCCCAAATAACCACAAAGTAACAGTGAGAATAGTGTAGGGTCTTTGACAGCCTTTAACAATAAAACATTCAATAGAAACCTCCATAGAATGGAATCTCACTGCTAACTATTAATTTCTCAACCAGTGCCAGGTTTTCACTCTGTTGGTGTGTGTGTCGATCCCGAAAGCGCTGGGAATTGGAGGGTTATTTTTAATCATAACGGAACTGGACTTCTAGCAGTGCTGGGAATCCAGTGCGGGGTGTCGATAGCGGCCTGCTGTGTATTAGGGAACCATCGCGTCCGCCCGCAGCCCCCGAGCTGTCATCCTGTTAACTGCAGCCGTCCAGCCAGACGGGGCAATCCCAGCGGGACAGCATTGTCCCTCAGCCCTGACTCCAGCCAGACAGCGGGACCTGAGCTTCAGGTACAGGCCGGCGACAGAGATGCGCAACGACCAACAAAGTGGGTCGCCATCGGAGTCAGCGAGGAGTCGGAGATCTTACATTCCTCATTTAAAAATAGCGAAATGACAATGTGTGCACACTGAACAGTGGCCTAATATTATCTCGCCTCACTCAATTATCCCCCCCTTCGCCTACCTACTCCCCTTCGGAATAAACTTCGCCAAACTCTAGGCTGGCCTCTTAATTTGTTTTGAAAAACTTGAAAACTGACAACACGTACATTGCGTGAAATCCTAAAGTTGGATCCGGGAAAACGAGTTAAAAGTTCGCGGTTAAAACAACACGATAAAGTATTTGCTATCACGGAACAGAGACCACAAGGGGTTCGGTCCGGTCATTGAGATTAACATATCGCTCCGAAAACCGGAGTGGGATGAACGCGAGACGCGAAAAACCAAACTTCAGATTTTCGTTATGAGAGAAATAATTCCCCCGACATCCTTCCCTCTTTTTTCAAAAAAAAAACCCTCCAGGTTTGAGGAGCAAAGCTGCAGTCAGGAGGATGTGTTGGGAAACCCGAGTGTATGTGAGGGGGTATTTTTAAGGTCCTACCGGAGTTGATCTCCATACACTGGCTTGAATCCACTGTGTCTGCAAGGTCCGAGTCCGGGTTTATACTGTCCACACTCAGTTCCATGGTCTTCTCGCCCCATTCCTGAATTTTCCGCTTTTTATTTGTCCCGATCAGTGCTTCCACCGAGAAGGCGTGAGCCCTTGAACTCAGGGCAGCTGCTGATCGCCTCCTTTCACTCATCGCCCGAATAAGAATGGTCCAAAAGCTAGCAAATAGCAAACTTTCCTTGAAATGGCCGGAGCCCAGGCGGTAATGCTCAGTGGCGGGTTCCAAATTCAGAAACAAACTGGGAAGGATTGCAAGGTTTGGACTTCAGGCGTACAGGCACAACAGGAGCCCAGCGCTGGTCACATCTCTCACAGTCACAGTTAGCATGGTGCTGACTGAGTGAGAGCACTCATTGAACTTAGTCCACTTTCTGCCTCTACTCTGTCATCCTCCCCCGTCTCCCCCAGCGTCCCCCGCCCGCCTGCCTCCCCCAGGCTGATTGATACAAACTTCTGCAGCGTTTTACTGCGGGGGGGGGGGGGGGGGGAGACGTTTCGATGCCAATCAAACTCTCCCGTCCAATAGTTACACGGCCAGCAGCCAGTGTCCAATGACACGCCAGCAGAATTCCAAAGACAAACAACCGCAAATTTTAGCTCTCGGTCGCCAGCAGGCACCTTGATGCTCACCAGCGACTCCACAGTGCCCAGGTTTAACCGTTTAGGAACCGTCAGCGCCCAGTTTTGTGGCCAACCGAAACGAAACTTTTCTATCTCCCTGCTACATGTCTCATGTACTGCTTTATAAACGATCAGGAATGTTGGCGGCTGCCGACAACAGCAATAATAAAACCAGTGGAAATAGTTTTCTTAAATTTCCTCGCGCAGTTCAGGCATCAATGGCGAGTGATCTTCAATACCTGAGGAACTGTATTAGTTTGAAGGATTTCTCTGCATGTTCCACCACTTTTCTCTCTCCCGGCTACCAAGTGGTTAACTTCCATCTGCGGTTCACTTTCCCTTGCAATATTGTGCTGGAACAGGGGAGCGGACTGGAAACAGCTACTGCAAAATACTGCCTCAGACAGAAAGCAGAAACTCTTCTGTGTTCCAGAAATATTGAAGCGGTGCTTAAACCTTAGAGTCCTGTAAAAAAAAAGTTTGCTGCACTTTCTGGGCGGTAATTTGTATTTGCTGTCGCGATTTGTACTGATTACAGAAATGACCAAAACAAATTTTAAAAAGGTAAAAGAAAAGGGAGAAACAATCAAACCGACAAACAACATTCCATTGATTATTTATACCGTTGGAAATCTGCAATTTAGCTTTTTTTTATGTTAGTGAGGTTGTTATTGGTTGACTGTGGAAGTTGAGTGCCATATTCATTGTACTGTTTACCATTTTAATACATGCAACAATTAATGAAACCCAATGTACTCTTGGGAGACTAAGTGGAAGCAGTGGTCATCTTTAACGACACCAATGTAAATCTGGTGGCATTTAAACCCGTGCGTTTGCCACCCTGCGGCTGTCTGCATGTGCCAATGGGAATTAGCATGAAACAGATATTATGATTTTAAAATCTGTAAATAAACAAAACAAAGATTTTAGAAAGCCTTCATCGGGAATGTATTGCGAAGTGTAAAGACCAAATCCCAAATTGCTGATTTTTCACGCCACTGGAATCTGTACAGGAACTGGTTAATGATTAAGATTTAGATCTCCCCATCCTATGCACACACACATATGCGCGCACACATGCACATACACAGAACTTACACACACACACTCGCAAATCCTAAAAAGTGCGCGCACACACACGCACATTCATACACACAAAAAACTACACGCGCAAATCCTGAAAATTCACACAAAATACAAACACGGACGCGCACACATAGTGCATATATATGAACACACATAAGCACATACGCAAAACCCAAATACACACATACACACACGCACACAAATTACAAACACGGATACACACACATAATACATACGTATAAACACACATAAGCTCACATAAAAACATATACACTAATGCATAGCCACTCAAGCGCACAAAATTACACGCGCATTCACATTCAGTGGTACAGTGAGTAATCGCAGAATTTTCCCACTCATTTATATATACGTTCTCGTAAAAGTGGAGAAGTTGGTATTCTTATTGGGTTTTGCCTTTTGTAATTGTATTGATGTTGACGTTAATTAATCAATAAATCTCATTCACTGCTATTCTTGCTGTGTTTTAATTGGAACACCTGTGTTAGGAAATCATTCAGAATAAGATCATAAACCGAGTTTTTTCACTATTCAAGTCAACAATTTAAATTAAGACTAGAGGGAATTCACTAATACCGTTAGGAAATATCAGATCTATATATTTGCACTTTGTAAATTCAGGGTGCGCATACACCATATTACGGATATTTGAATAAAGCCTAGCAGAAACGGTTGACATGTAATAGGCCTATTTATTTCTGCACTGTCATTGTCCTTTCACAAATTAAAAATTTTAGCACGATCTGAATTCCAGTTAGTATTCGTCCAACAAATAATTTTATTCAACTCTTCCTGGCAAATTGGACTACCCCCACACTTCCCGCATCCAGGACCTTCCCCCGCCTCCTCCCTCCTCATTCCGCCGAAATTCATTGGTGTCACTCTGTAAGTATCTTACTGCATACCAGGAATCAAAAAGAAAAAAAAAGAGATAGTATGGAGAGAACAGAAGGAAATTTAGTCTTCGAGAAAGGAACCCTTTTCCCTCTATCTATGTAACGAAGTGCACTTTAAGGCAAGCGTCTGCCTCCAGTACTGGCAACCTTTACTGAATTCAACATTTTACAATCCTGGCAACGCTACCTGTTTTTTCCTAAATCACCTGCAAGGATAACGTGAACATCTCCTGGTCGATTTTCCATTACATTTTGCTTATACATTGAGTTCGAGACGGAGAAATAACTCGGTGTTTGAAGTTAGTGGTTTCCTGCTTGCCTTCATATCTGGAGAAAATTGATGTCTGTGTCGGCATGTGCGATCTTTTCGGAGATCCTCTCCACTTGAAGCCGGCAGTTAGTGGTTTGAATGTCTTACTACTTGAAAAGTAACACCATTGGAGGCGCTAATAGAGAAGCTCTTGTGCCTTTCTCACATCAGAAACATTTTCAGGACAATTAGAAGGACGAGGAAACTAAACTGCTCCAACAGACTCTCTTTTTCATGGACGCACACAGACAAAATGAATACTTAAATCTGATTTAGGAATTTTAATACGAACTCTTTCCAGGTTTTTTTTTGCTATGGAATACACTTTTCAGAGACGAATATAATTGCCAGGGCTCATAAAGACAAGCGATCGAAATTGAAATACAGTAAAGGCCAAACAAAGATCTGCAGTTACGGCATTAGTTGTCAAAAACACGAACGGGGTCGGATGGCAGTGAACCGTGCAAGTATAATGGCCTAAATGTTGTTGTTATGAATACATTTGTAGTTTAGATCTGAAATCTCTCTACATTAATGGTTGCAAATGTTTCGACAGTTTTTACAATTCAGTACATCCTGTTCTGAAGCTGTTGGAATGCAGTGTCGTTCATATCTAATACATAGGAATGCTGTGCAAACATGAATGCTCTTTGAGTATGTGCGTTTCGATGCCCGGCGAATAATGACGTCTGCAGTATCAAATAATTAACGCAGGTATATTTAATGATCTATATATTTAGCCATTTCTCTACTTTTATTTTGTGATAAGAATTAGCTCAGTTAGATGGTTGGTTCGCTATTATCAAATAACTCACTCTCAATTAGCATATGTTAGAATTTTATCACAATAGAGGGCGGATGCCCACGAACCTCAAAGACATATCCTGATGTGTGATTTTGTTACATAGGGTGATTGTTTAAGTGCTATGACGTACGATTTTATTATTTAATAATTAATTTATAGGATATAGGCACTTCTAACTAACCCAGCATTTATCACCCATCCTTAAGCACCCTGACCTTATTGAACTGTTGCAGTCCATGACATGTGCGGACTCTCACAATGCTATTAGGTTAAAAATCACACGACACTAGGTTATAGTCCAACAGGTTTGGACTATAACCTGGCGTTGTGTGACTTTTAACTTTGTAAAGCCCAGTCCAACACCGGCATCTCCAAATCAATGCTATTAGGGAGGGAGTTCCAGAAGTTTGACTCAACAACCGTGAAGGAAGCATGATATAGTTTCAAGTCAGGATGATGGGTTGAAAAATGTGGTGCTGGAAAAACACAGCAGGCCAGGCAGCATCTGAGGAGCAGGAGAATCGACGTTTCGGACATTAGCCCTTCTTCAGGCACATTCGTGAAGAAGGGCTTATGCCCGATACTTCGATTCTCCTGCTCCTCGGATGCTGCCTGGCCTGCTGTGTTTTTCCAGCACCACATTTTTCAACCCTGGTACTCCAGCATCTGCAGTCCTCCCTTTCACCAAGTCAGGATGATGTGTGGTTTGGAGAGGAACTTGAGGTGGTTGTCTTCACATACATCTGCTGTCCTTGTCCTTGTAGATGATGGCGGTTGTGGGTTTGGAAGATGCTGTCTAAGGAGCCTTTGGTCAGGTGTTGCATGCATCTTTTGGGGCCACACAATTGTTTGTACGTAGTGAAGGAAGTGAATGTGGAAGGAGGTGGGTAGGTTATAAATTAAGTAGACTGCTTTGCCTTGGATAGACTTAAACTTCTCAAGTGTTGTTGAAGCTGCAACCAGCCAGGCAAGTGGACAGCACTCCAACATAGTCCTGACTTGTGTATTGTGGATGGTAAAACAGTCTTTGAAGAGTTAGGAGGTAAGTTAATTGCCACAGAATTCCCAGGTTCTGATCAGCTCTTGCAATCACAGTATTTATAAGACAGGTCCACTTCAGTTTCTAGTCAATGGATAGTGATGGTGATGGTAGTGCTATTGAATGTCAAGAGGCATTGGTTAGATTCTCAATCGTCTGGCACTTCTGTTTGTGTGTGTTACTTACCATTGGTCACCCTAAGTCTGGATGTTGCCTCGGTTTTGCAGAATTTGAACATGGACTCCTTCAGTATCTGAGTGACTAACGGTGATGAACATTGTACATTCAGCGGCGAACATCCCACTTCTGACCTGATAATGGTTGGAAGGTCATTGATGCAGCAACTGAAGATATTTGGGCCATGAGGAACTCCTGCAGTGATTTTGTGGGAGAAAGTGAGGACTGTGTGGGGCCGAGATTGTCGATCTCCAACAACGACAACAATTTCCTTTGATATAGGCATAACTCAAAACAACAATGTCTCTGATTCCTATTGACTCAAGTTTTGCCAAGGCCCCTTGATGCCAAACTTGGTGAAAAGTTGCCTTGGTGATAAAGGTAGTCATTCTCCCCTCACCTCTGGAGGTCAGTTCTTTCGTTCATGATTGGACATAGGTTGCTATAAGGTCAGGAGTGAAATGTCCCTGAAGAAATCTAAACTGGGTGTTAGTGGCCAGGTTATTGTTAAGTGAGTACCCCTAACTGACTGCGTATCATTTAGAACAGAGCACATCCGGCTAGGTTTACAAGACCTACATCTCCGAATTATCTCAGTTTCTCTCACAAGAATTCACTACCTGTCAGTTCCATGCCCCTCCCACCAAACACCACAGGGCAGGTATTTGTGCGGAAATTAAGGTATATTGCAAATAGCGAATGGCCACACAGAATTCAAGAGAGATGTAATGGTTAATGGGATATATAATGAATTGACAATCATTGGATATTTTCTGTTTTGATGGTATCCTGAATTCCTTCTATTTATGCCACAAAACGCTTACGAAAACAGAAGATTATTTTATATATATACTGCTGCCTCACAGCACCAGGGTTCCAGGTTCAATTCCAGCGTTGAGCGACTGTCTGTGTGAAGTTTGCACATTCTCCCCGTGTCTGCGTGGGTTTCCTCCGGGTGCTCCGGTTTCCTCCCACAGTCCAAAAATGTGCAGGTTCGGTGAATTGGCCATGCTAAATTGCCCATAGTGTTAGGTGAAGCGGTAAATGTAGGGGAATGGGTCTTTGTGGGTTGCTCTTCGGAGGGTCGGTTTGGACTTGTTGGGCCGAAGGGCCTGTTTCCACACTGTACGGAATCTAATCGAATCTAATATATATTTTAAAGTGAAAATAAAGTTGGAGACTTTTTGTTTCTGTGGCGGTGCTGTCACATCTGACGGCGTCAGTTATTAATGACATGACATGGAGCTGGGCCAGTCACACTCACCATGGCTACAAGGAATTCCTATTGACAGGAAGGTGACTGCTGTTAGGTGACAGTGGACATGGGGCGGCTTCCCGTGTGTGGTGCCGGACGCCAGGTAAAGTTGATTCGAAACTGTCATCGCTGAAGGTATGATAGTGGAGCCTAGATTTACTTCCAAAAGCGATGAGCGCACCATCGTGTCAGATTTCCTGCGTGATACTCAAATTATTTGGCTGGATATTTTGTCACATTCTGTTCGCATCTAAAGAAAGAAAGAGGGAAAGCGCGCCGAATTAATGCCTTAATAAGGACCGCCCAAGGATCTTCACAAGCAGAGGCTACTTTTGCACTCAGTTATACTGCAATTTAACTCAGCCAATTTGAGCAAAACTGGGCTGGTACCAACAGTTCACAAATCCATCACAGTAATTAATTTGGATGCGGTCATTGATTGAAGGGGGAACATTGGCCTGGAAAGGTATGTGTTCTTCCACCTGCGCCAGTGACCCATTACCCCAGTTTATACAATGTGAATTAAATATCGTTAGGAAGGATGCACTAATTTCTGTTGAGCTTTAAACTCAGCGGTTTGGGTGAAGCGCACACCAACCGGAGTATCTTTAGATAAAACCTCTTCGGACTTTCAGTACTTGGAAACTTCGCATTAGTCTCAAACGACAACATTTTTATCCCTCTCTCAGATTTTTTTTTATTCTGCAGACACCTTTTTATTCTCTGCCCTGTGTATTCATAACATTCGGGAGGAGATCGTCAAACCAGCAGATTAAAATGACTGAGCCAACTTGCAGTCCAACTGATTGTTTTTATTAATTCACAGAACGGTAACGGCGCAGAAGGAGGCCATTTGGTCCATCTTGTCTGTACCAGCTCTTCAAATAAGCACCATGAATTAAATACCAACCTCCGTCCTTTCTATCCCGCCGCATCGTTGCTGTTTTAACATTTAACTAACAATTTGCCGTAATCCAATCGCGAATGCCTCGTTTGAATCCGCTTCTCATTCGCTTCCATGCAATGCGTTCCAGACCTGAAACATTTCTGGCGTATTTCTTTTTTCTCTCGCGTCGACTTTTCTTCTTTCGAAAATCCGCTTTCGATCTGCTCCTTCGCGTTTTTGATCGGGTTCAATTAATCGGCAGCAGTTTCCCTCCGTCTTCTCTGTCCAGACCCTCATGGATTGACCCCGTTCACAACTGGGAGAAGCATTAGCAGAAGAAACTCCAGCCGCGTTTCTGTTCGCTCCGTTTGCTGGCCTTCAACAACATGATGCCAGGTTTCTTCAGGACGTGCAGACGGCAATCAAAATGCACCCCACATTTTAAAAACAAAATCATCTCATCCTCACGTTTTCTAATGAGCGCTCCCTGGTAGCGCATGTTCCTATAGAAAGCTCAGGAATTGCCTATTGCAGGTCCGGGTCAGGCCTGGTATATCCATGATCTGATATCTGTTTCTGATGACCGTCTTTAACTCAGAGTCAAGCTGTCCGCCTGGGTGCATTTCAACACTGGCGAAGATTCGAGAGCGAAAGATTGTTCTTGTAATTCGGGGTTTGAGAGAGAAAAAGAGAGAGAGAGAGACACACACACACAGAGACGGACAGGTAGAAAGTGGAATCGATTAAATCAGGGATGAGGTTATTTTAGTCGGATTATATAAGACGTTCGACCAAATCAAAGGAAATTAAAGTCTTTGGCTCAGGTCGAAACCAGCAAAACTATTCAACAAGTTTACTTGGAACGAAACTTGCCCCTCTAATCCCCCTAGATGGAAGGTGGGCCAGGAAAATCCCGTTTCCTCAAATCTTGAACCTCACTGAATGTGCATTAACAACTGCCCCCAGCCTCCAGGTGAAATGAACGAGATGTCGAGACACCGAAGGAAATCATTAATATTCATTCAGAAACGTCGCAGTCTCAGGTTGACTGGGAACCGCGATTTTGATCCCATCTGGAGCGGATACACCTAGATCTAGCTCGGCGGAACATCGCCGTTTCTTGTTGGAATGGTCATACCTGCTGAAGCCTGACTGCATCCTCGATCGGGAATCTTGTTATGACTTTTTCACCAACGCTATGTGAGGATTTTGGTTCGCTCTGAAGGTTGTCCCCTTGCTCGGACGCGGAATGCGTTCTGTCCCGACACCAGAAACACACAACCAGTACAAAACAGATCCTTCGTTTACAGTCTCCGGGTATTCCCTCACGGGGAATCAAATTCAAACCGTACACCTTTTACCCTTTTCATTAATGCATAGCCGAAACAAAACGACTGTTAATAAATCAAATAAAAACACGTTTTGTCTCGGTAAATTCAACGGGTTCTCTCTTTTTACAGCGATGAGCTCTGGACTACAAATTTACGTTTACAAATGACACACATTCAGCGTGGTAACTAGCTTCGAAAGTTTAACACTTGCGTTTTGGTTTTACCCCAATTTCAAAGCTAATTGTTGACGCTGCTGTGATGGATTTATTTTGATGACCAACTGGTCGTATTTATCATTGACAGTGATGGCCACTTTGTTCCCCCCGGAGGAACGTTACCCCAAGAAGTGAAAACTGTCATTTTCAGACGCCCCAGTTCCTGCCTGATCAACAGAATCGTTATAATTTTGATTGGTGACGAACGCAGTTCACAGAAAATCCCATTAGCAGAACAGCCTCCGTGGTATATATCGGTGTAAGTAGCTTCCCTCAATGGCTGGAAGCGATTACATCATTAACAGAGAGGGTAAAGGATCAGATGTCCGGCCACCTCGTGAATTTCCACCCGTAATCAAAAGTTTTTTTTTTCTCAATTTAATTAGATAGCTAGCCAAGCTTTCTTCGGACATTTTTGTTCTTTTACCACCTATGTTTTGGAAGTGTTGAAAATCAACAAATTTCACCGGGATCCTTCAGCAATTTCGTCTCGTTTTGTTACACTTTAAAAATATATATGTAGTTTCTGGCCATTTTCAAACAACCCTTTATTTTACAAAATTTGCAACGTGGGCATTTTACTATGGTTACAATTGTTTTAGCACAACTTTTAAGAACTTGTAATTGTTGGCGAGCCTCCATACTAATGGTAATTACACAGTATAAATGCATGACCGTATACCTTTGAACGATACTAAATCAAAACACATAACATATGCAGAATAAATGAGATCCTAATCCTAACTAATTTCTTTGAGTTTACATCCGCGGGTGATTTTTTTTTCCATATTAACGAAACTGTATGAAGTAAAAGGAGGGGAACTGAGAATTCCGCCCACAATTTATTTCCCAGTCTCCAGTCACTATAGTCAAGTAGTGTTGCAGGCACTACAGGTCGCCAGGTTGTACCCTCAGATAGTCTTCCACATTACACAAAGTCTCCACTATTATATACTCAGACAGTGTCCAATGCTGTAGCTATAGTCTCCAGAAATACAGGTATACTCAGACTGTCTTTATTATTATACACACATTCAGTTTCCAATATTACAAGTATACTTAAATCTGCATTTGCTACTGCAGATATATTATTACTGATATACTCAGACCATATCCAACACAGGAGGCATTCTCTGCAAGTGTTACAAATATACACAGATAATCCTCAATGCTATGATTATATTCAGGCAGCCGCTGGTATTACAGGTATATACATGCAGCTTCCATTGTTACAAGTTTGCTCATGCCGCCCGTAGTGTTATAGGTATATGTCGGCAATCTCCAGTGTTACAGCAATACTCAAAATATCATTACTGGCATAACCTACAGTCTGAGGCAGTAAAACTATACTGTATTCCAACTTCCATCTCCAAAGTAATCATTGGTCATCCTGTACCTCCGACCAAAATACACTAACCTACATTTGTTATTGTTGCATTTCATTTGCCAATTATTTGCCCATTCGGCAAGTTTCTCAATCTCCTCCTGTGTCTGTTGAATTTTCCACAATGTATACCATCCACTCCCGCCCTAACATGTCAGCGTAATTTGTAACTTTGCAATTGTGTTTATGATTCCCAAATCCTAATTGTTAATCTAAATTATGAACGACAATGGACCCAGCACCAATCATCACGAAACACCACTCACCACTTTTGCCACTAACTAGCTCACTCCCAGTCTCTGCTTTCTGTCCTGAGGTCAGCTAACTATTCATTTTGCCACCTATCTATTCACTCCACATTCTCGAACCGTATTCATAAGGGGGCAGTTTATTAAAGCCATTTGTAAAATCCAACCAAATTACATCTGCTAATCATTGTCTACCGTCTTTATTACCTTCTCAAAAAAAGTAAAAACTTCCCTTTTGAAATTCAGGCTGATTAATCATTTTTTGTATTTCCAATTTCTAGATGTCCTTCTAGTATTCCTTTTTATTAAATAAAAAAACATTTTGGCTTTGAAATGAGTCCGTTACCTACTCTTTCTGTCCAAGTGATATCAGGATAGTTCATATCCCCAAGGATTATTATTCTATGACTTCCACTCAATTCTCTAATGCGTCTGTTTATTTCCACATCCACGATGTCGACTACATCGATTCATCTGATTGATTTTTCATTCACTTTTGTCTGTGTGGATTCTATTTCGGTTTTGCTGATTCCACCGCCAATGTTATCCCAGATTAAATAGTTTAGTGCACCTCTCCACTTTCCCTCTATCTTTTGTAAATAAGTTGTGTCCTGTAATGTTTGATCCTCAGTCCTGATTTCACTGTAACCATGGCTCAGTAAACCCTACTGTGCTTGGTTCCTACCAATGAATAATTGCTTCAATTCTTCAGTTATATGACGAACCTTATACGCATTACCGTGCAGACATTTAACTTAATGATTGATATGATTTCCTCGCTCCATTTTTAAACATTTGCATTCTTTAACTTTTGTTTTAAAGATTCCTGCTGTATTTAGTCATTTGACATCAGCACCCTTTGGTTTAATATTTCGTATGTTCTCCCTTTTCTTGTTTACATGTAGGCTGTGCAAGTTTATTGCAGTTCTTCACCCCAATTTTACTATTTACCCCCTCTCTATTTATCTTTCCCTCCAGGATATGGACTCAGTTGGAGAATATACTAGTGGTACTGCTCTTTCTGCTCCCAGAACTGAAGAAAGCATCCCATGAAAAGGAACCACTCTCCCCCATATCAGTCTGATAGCCACATTGTAGTCACCTTGACCTACTGCGCCTTTGCCAATTTTCATATGTTTTAGACAACAAACCAGACATTATTACAGTTGGATCGTAACCAGCAGCCTAGGTACACCCAGTTTCCAGTAATACAGGACCACACAGGATTACCCAGTATGGCAGGTAAATTCATTTATATCCGGTATTACAGGTATACTGACAGTATCAATTATCAAAAGTAATTTCAGTCTTCAGCGTATTACGTATACTCCAACAGTTTCCGTATTATATATTCTTGGGTCATCTCCAGAGCTCCAGGTAAGTGTCCAGTCTCAAGTATGTTCCGAAATTTATTGTGGTTCAGTGGTTAGCACTGCTGCCTCACAGCACTAGGGACCTTGGTTCGATTCTCAGAGCTCGGGCAACTGTCTGTGTGGAGTTTATACATTTTCTGCGTGGGTTTCCTCCCACAGTCACAAAGATGTGCAGGCCAGGTGAATTGGCCTTGCTAATTTGACCAGAGAATATGTGCGTTCGTCAGATGGAAATGAGTCTGGGTGGGTTACTCTTCAGAGGGTTAGTGTGGACTTGTTGGGCCAAAGGGCCTGTTTCCACACTGTAGGTACTTTATTCATATATACTCAGGTCGTCTCAAGCTTTCCAGGAATGGTGTCCTTTATTATGGCTATTCATAGACTGTCTCCTACTAATATGGGAATGAGATGGTTAATTCATATAGTAATACCAGAACCGACGCACAGACCAAAGCGATTAATACGCATCTTGAAATATTTTCATAACTAATTCTGAAGGAGGGCCACCGGTCATGAAACGTTAATTCTGTTCATCTCCCCACAGATGCTGCTAGATCGAAGCTTCCCCAGCAATTTCTGTTTTTGTTTGTTTCAGATCTCCTGTTCTTTGTTTTATTTCATAATTATTCCTGATTTCCCTTAAGGCTGTCTCAAAAACAAAACAATAAATCCATAACATAATCTAAATCCATAACATAATCTAATCCTTTAAAATTCCCAAGAAACATTATTAATTCAAGGGAATAAATAATTGCATTGACAAGATAAACACTTGTTATTAGTGTAATGTAATCGAATGAACTTTTGTTTTGGAAAAGGCAGACAAGATAAAAATAGTGCATATTACATTTTAGTAAAGCCCCCTTCTCCCCACCCCACGACTTTCTTTGGTTCCATTTCCACCAGCTTATGCATTCGAGTCGTTAGAGACGTGTTGGAGGTCCCAATTACTCTGAACGGCCTTCTCCATTGGATTTTGAAATGTTTACCCCGAGTTTGTGCACATGGATACATTAAACACGCTGTAGTGCCCTCTACTGGTAGAGCGGAGGCACACAGCAGTAATTTTTAAAAAGGGCTGAAAGGAAAGGGCTACAGTATGCTTTAACATTGATTACATTGCTGGAAACTATAATACACCAACGAGTACTGTATTGTAATCGGTTACGTCTATGTCTAGAAGAGCACCTGAGTTCAAATCCCAAATTTTGAAACTAAATTTAGTAAATCAGATAATCGACGAGCTAAAAGCTGCTGGAATAAAAACAGGTTCTTTAAAGTGCACGGATGTCTTTAGGGAAGTCTGCTACGTGAACCCACTGCCAGATTTTCGGACAGATGTTTAATGTTTTCTCTTAAGGAATTCTATTTTGGCCCACTGCTATAAAACAGAAGGGGGGAGAAATATCATTTAACGTAGTAGCAATGACTCCACCGTCACTCCAAGACAAACTTAGGAAATCAAGGTCTCATTGCCACAGCAAAAATCGCCTAATTAACAGGAGAATTTGTGCATTCTTAGGAATTATTTAACCTCAGAACCTTCAACAAGGGTAAGGAAACCAAAACAAGGGTTACCTACTTTAGTTTTCCCTTCCCATTGTAATTTTTTTTACTGCTAAGCATAGAAATGGTTGGAATAATGCCTGCACATTATTCACTAAGTCTTGGCTTATGAGAAGACATCAGTATGTTGTATGCACTATCTACTTGGAACATTGAACATTACAGCACAGTACAGGCCCTTCCACCCTCAAAGTTGTGCCGACCTGTGAGACCAATCTGAAACCTATTTATCCATCTTCATCCATATGTCTATCCCAATGACCATTTAGATACCCTTAAAGTTGGCGAGTTGGTGGATCCAAGATGGCGACGTCCTGTTAGGATTGCATTTGCTGGGCTCTGTGCTGCAACACCAACCCGAGAGAGCAAGAACCTAGCCCAAATACTTTACTGTGAGTAAAAACACAGTAAAGGAGCTGGAAACCTGAAAAAAATCAACTTATCTTTGGGAAGGATCGAAAATAGGTGCAGCAGCCAAAACGTGCCAATTGTATATTACAATTTTTAATTTAATGGCTCCACTTCCATCAAGCTAGAAGTCCTGATGAAAGTTTAATAGGGAGTGTACAAAGATATGGTCAGGACCAACTGCAAGCACATAGTCAGAATCATACAGCACGGAGACCGTTCAGTCCAACCAGTGCATGCTGAACATAATCCCAACTAAACTAATCCCACCTGCCTGCTCCTGGCCCATATCCCTCCAAACCTTTCCTATTCATGTACTTATCTAAATGTCTTTTAAATGTTGTAACTGTGCCCACATCCACTGCGTTCTCAGGAATTTCATTCCACACGCAAACCATGCTGTGTAAAAAAAAATGCCCTTTATGTCTTTATCAAAATCACCTTAAAATATGACTGCTCATCCTGAAATCCCCCATCCTAAGGAAAAGGCACCTCCCATTAAACATATCTATCTATAACCTTCATGATTTTTAAACCTCTCAATTGCTTACGCTCCAGTGTAAAAAGTCCCAGCCTTTCTTTATGATTTAAATCTTCCATACCCAGCAACATCCTGGTAAATGTCTTCTGAACCCCCTCTGGCTTAATAATATCCACTAAGAAAAGCTACAACACAGGTTATTGGGTTTGAAGTGATTGCAAGCAAGTTTTAATTAGCTTCAAGATGGAAAACAGAGAGTTAAGAGTAAAGGGCAGATAGTCATAGTGAGTGAAAAGTAATGCACCACGTGGATCAGTGTGAGACCATTGCTGTGCATAATAACTGTTTGGACTTTGGAATCAAAAATACAATCTTTACATTTTAAGTTACACTGAAAATGGGTTGGGAGATTGCAATAAATTATTGAGGAACACTAAAAAATTTGCAGAAAAGGCAATAATTAGCAAATAAAGTTCAACAAAGAGGAAGTACATTTGGATGGTTAAAAGGGGAAGTTACACATTAATCAGAAAGTAATTACTTTTTGCTTAGGATCTCGAGTGCAAGTATATTGATTGCTAAAAATTGCTCTACGCTTTAGCAAAGCCATAAGGAAAACAAACAACACACTAACTTCTATAGGGTTGAATTAAAGAAAAAGGGAAGTTATGATACATTTGTATCAAACCTTGGTTCGACTGCCCCCAGAGTACTGTGTGTAGTTCTGGTTACCATATTATGAAAAGGATATAGAAACACTGCAGAAGATTTACAAGGAAATTCCAGAAATGTGAGGTAATACAAATAAGGGAAGGATGAACAGGATGAGGTTCTTTTCCCTTGAAAAGAAGACAGAGACGGTGACCAAAAAGAGTTCTTTGAAATTATGAAAGGTTTTAATAGAGTCAATAGTGATAGAATGCTTTCTCTTGTGGGGAAGAGATTATTAACATAAAATAGTCACCAAAAGTAAAGTTCAATTTGGAATTCAGCAGGATTTTTTTTAACACAATGTGATGAGAAAGTGAAATTCATGACCACCAGGAGCAGTTGAAGTAGGTAGAATAGAGGAAAAGCTAAATGTGGGAGCAGAGAATTTAGTTATAATCATACAGTTAGGTAAGGAAAGATAGGTACTGACTCAAGTGGATTATAATTGGATTGGCCTGATCAAATATCCTGTGTATGCTCTTACTGTACAAAAGTCTCCATCATTAAAGCAATAATGTTACTTACTGGCATTTGCCAGCAATGTCAATTCACACTGGGCACAAAAGAACATACAGAGCTGTTTGAGGTCTATGGAAAAATCTGCTTAAATAAATCAATTCCAGCACAGGGACAGAAAAGTATCTGAAATAAAACAAAGAAATGTAGGGACTGGAAATCTGAAACAAACAAATTGCTGGAGAAACTCAGCAGGTCTGGCAGCATTTTTGGAAAGAAAGCAGAGTTAATGTTTCAAATCCATTGACCCTTCCTCAGAACTAAAGACCATCCTGAAGAAGTCACTGGACTCGAAATGGTACCCCTGACCTGCAGAGTTTCTCGAGCCATTTCTGTTTTTTTTGTAGAAAATTGTTGATAGTTTCATCTCTCAAAAGTATAACAAATCCCCATTTGTCAATTAACACCCTTTTCGACCTTCTCCCAATAAGTGGCAAAATGAGGGAAAGATCATGGATTGATAACTTTTGTGCCCATGTTTAGTTTGTTTTCCACCCAAAACTGAACTTCTTGTCAGCTAAAGCACCAGAGTGGAATGCGAGGGCATATCTGCTGTCAATATGAAAGCAGTATCCGATCAAAGGATACATATATGAGTGATACAAGCATAAAACTTGATTAGATATCAGGAAGTACTTTTTAAAGAGAAGGGTGACTTGACTCCTGGGGAGTTGGAATCACAGCAATTGTTCAAAAGGCAGCTGGATGTATTCGTAGCTGAGCTTAGTATTATAACTTAGAGAGGGTTTCCCCACCTGAGGAAAAAGAGGTGTTGTTGTGCCTTCTTGAACATTGCACCCATGTCCAGGACAGATTATCAGTTATCATTACTCCTAGGAACTTGATGCTGTTGGCCCTATCCATTGATGTGGATAGGGGCATATCCTTCTCCTTTCTTCCTGAAGTCAATAATCAGTTCTTTCGTTTTGCTGACATTGAGAGAGAGGTTTTTATCATTGCACCATCATTGCTTTAAGTCTTGATTTTCTAAGATTCTTGAGATACTTTGAGCTTCTAGAAGTCAGATACGAAATACATGTTCAAATTCTGTGCACCTTCCTTGTTTCCCACTATTAATTCTTCAGGCTCACTCTGAGGGACCAATCATTAATTTAGATACTATCTTCTTTTTCAAATACATGCAAAAGCTTTTACTGTCTGCTTTGAGTTTTTTGATAAAGGAGCTTCTTAGGGAATAATTCTCAGCCCAACCTTCCTCTTTGAGCTGGGTACAGTTTTGACAAATATTGTATAATAGTGTGTATAAAATATTAACAAAGTTGGTTATTTTCTTAAATGACAATATCACACAATTTAGAAAGTATATTCTACCTAACATCAAGTCACTCAGTATTTGTAAAGAAAAACATAGGCTGTGACACTTTGGAATGTGCTGCTTCTTCATGACTAACCTACTAATTGCCATATTTTCTGTTTATATTTCAGAACCCCTATATTTATTAGTTTTCATCTTTATTTTATCACATATTTACTGATATTAAATAATGTTATTTTTCATTATCTTCACAAAGACTCAAGGCATGAGCATGACCTGTCACATACAAATCTCAAAGTATAAACAGCAATACTTTTTTTTAAAAAAAGCTCTCGTGTGCAGATCTTTAAAGGTAACAGTGAAGATAGAAAAGACCTTAAAAAGGACAGATGGTGTTTTGGGTTATTTACACAATAGCATTGAATATTAAAACAATGAAATTATGTTTACTATGTACTGAACAGTGATGAGGCCATAGTTGGACTGTTGCCTGCAGCATAAATGGGACCCCCACCATGTGGGAAGGATATGGGAGGAGCATTGAGAAGATTCATTGGAATGATACCTGAAATGGAAGAATATTATTGTGAAGATGTGTTTTTAAACCTAAAATTTTAACTGCAAGAGAGGGGTTTGCTAAGTTTGATTTGAGAGCGCAAAAAATACTTGACAGCTTTCACGGGTTGGCAAATCCTTAGCAAAGGAATCTCAGTCTGAGACAGTCACCAGAAGAACCAAAGTGGAAGCTAGAATAATATTTCTTCTACACAGAGGATTGATAGAATATGGAATGCTTTATATAGCAAGTAGCCCTTGAGGCAGAAACTATATCATTTAGAAGGAAATTGGATAAATACTTGAAAAGGAAGAATATTAAAGGATAGAGAAATGGGAGGGAAATTGGATTAGACAGCTCCAGATGCGTAGCTTGGATCAACCTATGCACAATGGGCCGAACAACCCCCTGCTGCGCTGTTCATTCTGCAATATGAGAGCATTTAATACAAGTTTAAAAACAGTAATAGCACCATAACTTATTGCAATATTACTGTGACAAAATTAATAGATTTTGGTATAACTTCTGGGTCAGTGCTGCAACTTAAATTCTCCCTGCACACTGATTTGGATTTTAACAGCCAGTTAAAACTAAACTCAAATTGGGCAGCTCTGACATAATCTTGTAAAGAATGCTGTGTTTGCTCTGTTAACAGGGTTTTGAGGAAGTCCAAGCCACAATTGTTAAATACATTTATAGATTTTGAGATTGGGACAGATTGCATCGCACTTACAATTCGCATTGGAATCTTAATGACTTCAAGTAGTCCTCGATTAACACAGTTATGAAAATCACCACATTGTGAAACCACATTATTTGAAACACATATTCCCATAGAAACCCATGTAAATGTTTGGATTATGGTCCCAGAATGTCAAACAAGAACAGAATACAAGCACAAAGTTAAGATAATACACCAAAATAGACATGAAATTATGGAAAAAGAATATATTTAAACGTGCTTTGCCTCGTAAGTAAGGTTGCATTTCTGGAGGTGAAAGACTGTGAATCTTCATTCAACTCATCCACAGTTCACAACCTTGAAGTTTGAGGATCATCAGACTGCTCTTTTGTTGCTTTAGAGGCAGAAGGTTGAGTGTCCTTGGGGACATTTTTAAAAATGCATCCAGCCAGAACTGGGGCAGGCAACGGTCAAAATGAGCTGAATGAACAGGAGCATGCCCAGGAGTGCTCAGTTTTGGCATGCAGCTATTTCTCCACATGGCTGGAAATCGGGCAAGAACCACACAATTGCAAATCAGGCATGTATTATTGGAATCATGCTAAATACAATAAAAACAGTGTTCCGGTAAAAGCGTGTTTATCAAAGATGATGTATATTTTTTAAAAAAACGAGATTTTTACTTTGACTCAAGCTGAATTTAATGGAATTCAATGAATAAATGTGTACAGGATGTATGATGTATGGCTGATCTTGTCCCATCAGATTTCCACTTGTGTCCAAGTGAAGATAAAGTTCATTAAATCCAATTAGCTCTTTAACAACATCAGATCAATTGTGAGCTTCTGCAAAAATCCAGAGACAGCTCTTTAAAAAATCACAAACAAACATCTGGTGCCAGTTTGAAAAGAACACAGAACCTGAAATTCCTGGATAAAAAAACATTGCGTATTTTAATGGTTTCTATGGAAGCTGAGTTTGATTTATATTTGCACCTCTGGAATTGCAATGGAGTTCTCCTGATCTCCCACCAGAAATTCAATGGAAAATTGTGGAAACATCGAGAAAAATGGCAGATACATTTCCAACGTTGTTGGGCAGAATTCATTATTGTTACACTAGAACAGTATGGCTGTATGAATGATAAACTCTGCTGCATAGGTGTTTTGCATCACAGGAAGATGCTGACAGGGCCAACAGCTGTTGTTGAGTTTCATACACCTGCTAATGGAATCGATTATTGGCAACTCTGCAAGTAGGAACATTGGAGGCCAAATACTTTCTGTCACTCAGCATTTAAAGCTAAAAATATTTGGAATAACTTCAGCCTTGACTCGTGTTCACATGTTACACTCCACCATGACAGCTGATGGGGGATCTTCATAGAGTTTCCTCCTCACTTGTTAGTTTCTTGGAAGGGCTTTTGCCCGAAACGTCGAGTTTGCTGCTCCTCGGATGCTGCCTGAACTGCTCTGCTCTTCCAGCACCACTAATCCAGTATTTGGTTTCCAGCATCTGCAGTTATTGTTTTTACCTCTTGGGTATCTATCACCATTCTCAAACAAGATTGGTCATGATAAAACAAACTCAGCTGTCATTTGTAGATTGCTTTCCAACTTAAGTGATAAATCATCCATTATCTGAAGCACAGAAGTAGTGTAAGTGCAGACTGAGTAAGCAAAGACTGGATGAAATGTTGAGCATGCAAACATAAACCATTCTGAAAGTAGCTTTATTTTAGTTTAAGCAAACCTCAGTAGTTATATGGAAGCTACATCACTAATAGAAAGAAACATCATGAGTATCCCATCAACTGCTATGGGGTCAACACACCATAAGACCATAAGACATAGGAGTGGAAGTAAGGCCATTCGGCCCATCGAGTCCACTCCACCATTCAATCATGGCTGATGGGCATTTCAACTCCACTTACCCGCATTCTCCCTGTAGCCCTTAATTCCTTGTGACATCAAGAATTTATCAATTTCTGCCTTGAAGACATTTAGCGTCCCAGCCTCCACTGCACTCTGCGGCAATGAATTCCACAGGCCCACCACTCTCTGGCTGAAGAAATGTCTCCGCATTTTTGTTCTGAATTTACCCCCTCTAATTCTAAGGCTGTGTCCACGGGTCCTAGTCTCCTCGCCTGATGGAAACAATTTCCTAGCGTCCACCCTTTCCAAGCCATGTATTATCTTGTAAGTTTCTATTAGATCTCCCCATAATCTTCTAAACTCCAATGAATACAATCCCAGGATCCTCAGTGTTTCCTCATATGTTAGACCTACCATTCCAGGGATCATCCGTGTGAATCTCCACTGGACACGCTCCAGTGCCAGTATGTCCTTCCTGATGTGTGGGGACCAAAACTGGACACAGTATTCCAAATGGGGCCTCACCAGAGCTTTATAAAGTCTCAGTAGCATAACGGTGCTTTTATATTCCAACCCTCTTGAGATAATTGACAACATTGCATTCACTTTCTTAATCACGGACTCAACCTGCATGTTTACCTTTAGAGAATCCTCAACTAGCACTCCCAGATCCCTCTGTACTTTGGCTTTACAAATTTTCTCACCGTTTAGAAAGTAGTCCACACAAGTATAGGCTGAGATGTTTGCAAGTATAGAAAGTGAAAAGGATAGAGTGGAAAATCATACTAGGCTCTCTCTCAAAATCCATAGTCATTCTTGTGCAAAAGCTTATGACAGCCGTTATTCAGTTTAAAATTGCATCAACTTGAAAAGTCACAAATTTAACATGCAATTACAGTTGTGGTTAGCTTTCTCCAACAAAGAATATTGTGCTTTTATTGCATTGCGTGTGGTCCGTAAAGCAACAGCAATAAAAATGATGGCACAAGACAATGGTTGTAACACTCCATGATCCGTTAAAGAACTTAACTTTGGAATGCTTACAAAAATGAGCTACTTTAAAATGGTACATGTTAAACAAAGGTAGTCATCTAAAGATGCCTGTGGTACATGCACTTTTTCACATGAGTTCGATCTCCATGAGGACAAGATGATTCATGGAAAACATTTCACATATCATAAGCCACCCATATGTGTCCGCTCATGTGGTTTCTGGATCAGTGATTATACTTGCACTTATGTTTAAATCAGATGTAATTTCAAACAGAACAATTTCATTTGAATCACTTGAAGTGATAAGTATAGACAAGCTTATTACTTTTTCCTCGGAGCCATATAAGCCAATGAAAGAAGTGAAAGAAAGGACTAGGAATGATTGCTGATAGTGCACAACTCTCAGTTTATTGGACAGGGTGATTTATCTGTGTCCTTGTGTAACTGTACTAGCTAACTTTGCAAAATCACCATACTTAAATAATTATATGTGCAATGCATTGTAAAGATTTACCATAGACTATCCAGCATCTGAACATTTTGCACTGATGGTTTGCTAATCTGTAGTTTGATTGGAATATATTGAAGTTGGAATTTAATGATATGCAATTGTAATTAGTTTGGCAGTAGCTCTCATGCAGCTTTTTCCACAGTTTCTATTAATATATAGTTGAGAAAGTTGTTTGTTTTCTAAGCTGGGCAGTCATATGGTGCAATTATAAAATAAGTTACAGTATTTACCATACCACAGATCATCTTGGTTTGAGGAGCCAACTTGGCTAATGTTGAAAAATTAAAGTTCAAAATGAACCATCTGTGTCCTGTTGGCTTTCTTAACTAGAATTCACTAGCCAACTTGGATAAATAGTCACGGAAAATATTAGATGTAAAGAATTTGGCAGAAATAGACAAAATCAGTAGCTACTCCAAAATGCCACACACCAGACCAATCACAGAAACAAATACCATGGAACCTTTCATATCGTGACACTCCAAACAAAACTCATTAAGCTTGTTAGCTGCAACAGTTGAGATGAATAGAAGGAAAACTTATTTAATATACAGGAAACAAGCACAAAGGTGTCCTGATAGCATGAGATCAATAATTTTACTGTTTTTAATTACATAAACTGCTCAGTACTCCACTTTTTGCCAGGAATAGATCAATTGAGTTCAATACTTCACTCATTAAATATACTGCAGAGCAAAGAAACAATGGTCAGAAACCAGAAAAATCACAGCTTTAAGCTCAGCTTCATGCTGAGTTCAGCTGTATGGATAGTGCAATTGGCCCCAACATCCAGCAATCATGAGGAGAATATAAGTTGGTGGGGGGTGGGGGAAATGAAATAATCAGTCAGTTTTACCTGACATTGATTTTTTTTTAATTGCAGGACATCAGATGAGGACAGCATTGAACGAGCCTGATTTAATCCTCCTCCGCCCTCAAGGGAAGGCTAAATTCATATTCTAGGTTCATCTATAAAGGTATGGCAGTATAGCGTCCATGAATAGTATTACAGCACAAGTCAAAGCTTTCTGCTGAGAAGATCACTGAAGAATAACATGCATTTTTAATTCCACTGCATGACAGTTTGCTTTTTCTAACACATAAATTCTACCTAATTTATAACAAGTCTTTTTGTTGACTACCTCCAGTTTGATTAGGCTCTTTGGACCATTTATGAAAACACAGCCACAGGCAATGTTGAACTCCTCATGCTTTCAATTTAATCAATAGAGAAATTAGGCCAGTATTGGACTTAATACAGTATTTAAAGCATAAGCATGTTAATGATACATTGTAAGTGTTTGGATTTTACTGTTTTCATTGCAAATACTTCTGATTTTTAATGAAAATGTGCACATTTAGCAACAATAATTATTCATTTTGCTGACAAAGTGGAATTGGTCTTAGAGAAATGTTAAACTTTCATTATGATTTTCCACTTATTTTAGGTTCATCTCCACTTCCATCTGAGAGCAGGCAATTTATTCCTAGTCCTCTGTGGGTTTAAGTTGGCAGGCAGGAAGTATAGAGGAGTATTCCAGGGGAGGTTCCTCAAAGTTTCCCTTTCTCCATGCCAAGGCTCAAATCCACGTCACCTTCCAATGTCACAGTATAAACCAAGGAAATACAGGCAAATTAATCACAAGTTGCATTCTCTTACGCAAGAGGTTCAGAGACATTATTTAACCAACTTGGTGGTAAAACTTTTATCCTCTTGGAATCTAGGAGCAAATCCAACCCCTAGGTTAAAAAAAAAAGAAATTTTTCCTCCCCAACACAGGAAATAGTAGGCACAGTTTGTTAGGCCATTGTACTGTTCACTGGAACATCAGTTCTAATGCAATTGGGGACAGAAAATGCAGAGTGCAGGGAAGTGTGTAATTATCCACTATGACAGGAGGAATGGAAAAGATGATTGTTGGTACTCAGAGATTTGGGATCCTTGCAAATAAATCACAAAAATGCATCAATGTAACATGAACCAATTATAAGTTGTACTGCATGTTAGTCTTTATTAAAAGGGGGCTGCTGTGTAACACCAAGTAAATCTTGTTGTAATACATAAAGCTTTGGAGAAATTACAACTGGAACACTACATACTGTTTTAGTCTTCTTGTCCAATGACTTAGAATGGGTGTAGTTAAGATTCACGAGGTTGATTCCTGAGATGAAAGGGCTGTTCTATGTGGAAAGATTGAGTGGAGTGGGCCTATGTTCTCGAGAGTTCAGAAGAATGAGAAGCAATCTCATCGAAACATATACAATCCTTAGAGGGTTTGAGAGGGTAGATGTTGAGGTGCTTCCTGGCTGGAGAGACTCAAATATGTGGTCACAATCTCAAAATAAAAAGCCAGTAAAAATGTTATCTTTGGAATTCCGTGTCTCAAAATCAAGGGTATGAATGCTAAATTGTTAAGTATAATTAAGACAAAGAATTATAGATTGACCATAGTAGTAGATTTTTGGATACCAAACAAATCTGAAGACAAAGGAATTTATAGGTGAAGGATTCATAGGGAATAGAAATTGATATTCAGTCACGATCGTACCAAATGGCACAGTAAGCTTGATGGGTGAGTAGCCAAATTTGCCTCTGTTTCTTATAATGCAGTATGCTTGTAATTATTTAATGGTTATACACATTTCATTTTCTTTGGGAACTGGCTTGGATCTAGTTTGGCTTTGACAAGCCATGTTAAAAAAATCTAATTTTCACTCCCAATTAATATGCTTTTGGGCAAGCCCTTTATTTTCTGCTTACACATGGCATGCTTCTCTGTATTCGATATTTTTATAGGATTTACAAATAAATTATGATCTCAGAATTATACCAGCTATCATCAACAGACTTTTCTAAATTTAGTAATAACTCGCGCAGATCTTAATATGCATATGTCATAAATAATCACTGACCACCCTTTTGTATGTCATGATTAACTCTTCCACAGGGTTTTAATTCAAACAGATGTTATCAAAATGCTAAGGTAAACCAGTAACTACAGTTTATTATTGATACAGAGTTAACTAAAACCAACCAGTTTCCGGATTTCATGGTAGATGGGGCCTGCTAATTCTTTTGCCTTTTCAGCTCCACAGTTTAAGACTTGCTCCAGGAAACCTTTCTCCGCTTTAAGTCTCTCAATTTCATTCTTTATTGGTGTAAATTTTTCAATGACTGTCTCAGCCACCACATACTTGTAGCGTGCAGTGTCCAATCCTTTGCTTTGATGCACTACTTCCTCAACAGTCAGTCCAGTCACTGCTGCATGCACTGTTACCAGATTTGATACTCCTGGGCGTGTCTCTGGATCATACGTCACTTCAGAGGTGAAGTCTGTTACTGCTTTGCGAAACTTCAGTAGTATATCCTCTGGTGAATCTGTGATACTCACAGTTGCTAACGTTTGAGTGTCTGACTTCGACATCTTTGCAATAGGGTTCCTCAATGATTTAATTTTTTTAGTTTCACCTGCAAAGAAAGGGGGAATAATGGAAAAGTAAAGTAATATTCAAATATAAAGCAATATTGAGTTTGCAATCTTTCGCTGTGCAAATTCAGTCAAATAGAGGTTGGGCCTGAACTTGTTCCACTTCAACACGGACCTGATAGAACCAATTCTCTTCACTTCCCATCAGTAACTTCGAGTCCCGGGCTTTGATTTTCTCTCTCTTCCTGATTGCTTTCTTGAACTGAATCAGTGTGAAATTTCAGTGGCTTGCACTACCCTGAACAAAACTACAGTGTCACATCTGGCCTGTCATTAATATAGACTCCCTCATTATTTTTAGCATGGTCATTTACATCCCTTCTTCAATCCCATTGCTCTCAAAACCTTCATAACCTTAAAGTTTGCTTTTTGCAGTGCTGACCTTATCTTATCCTGCACAAAGTCCAGCATTATTTGCCATCTCATTCTTACTCACTTTCAATGACTTATGTTGCTGCTCATTGACCTTGCTCTCATTTTGAAATGCCATCTCTGCTATCTTCAGCATTTCTTCCACTATGTTCAGCATTCATTGCTAAAATCTCCAACCATTATGCACAAGCTCTCCTTCTGAACCTTTCTGTCTAGCAGCCTTTATATCAATTAATTACTTCTCAAAATCCATTTTTAAAAAATCATCTCTTTTAGTTCTTTTTTCCACTTTGCCGTCTGAATAATCCAAATCTCCTATGAAACACTTTAGGTATGCATTAAACAAAAGGAACTGTAATAACATGACCAGTTGCTGGTGTACTCACTTAGAATAGCTCTTGGTATAGGAAAGAGATGGCCATAATGGTTGTTGAAAATTCGGGCGACATCCTGTGTCAACTCCAGATGTTGCATCTGATCCTCTCCAACAGGTACATGGGTTGACCTTATCGGATATAAGAAGAATCTTATTGAGATCTTTCCTAAAGAACAATACAGGTAACATTTCAAGGAGAGGTCTAATAGCAAGCAAATTGGTCATTCTATGATACACAATGCCTGCCTGTCACACTGCATCTCTGTAGAGAAGTCTCTTAATTGGAAATCAGGCTCCTTCAGAATTCTTGCACCCCCAACCATTGACGAGCTTCAGGGGGTGGTCACTTTATACCTAAAGGTCACCGGAGACATTGAAATATGATCCGCACTTCGAACTGGTTGAAGCTCTCACCGGTAGCTTCTGCCTGGCAGCGCACATCCTCTGCTGACTTCATGTCTCCTCCAGGCAGAAGTCTAATTTTACTCCTGCAAACAGCCTCCAAGATCACTCATGCCATGGTGGAGTACATCAATAGGATAAAATTGCAGAATAATTTTGATTATTAACTTGTCTCAAATTTCCGCTGAAAGTGGTCTCACACCAGGTCAACTTGACACCAAATTAATTGCAATTTCAATGTGGAAGGAAATCTGGTTTATGAAATGCCCATTGATTTTCCCTAGGTCCCCGAGTCTACGTTTTTAAAGCTATATCAAGCTAACTGAAATATTTGCAGACCAGAGACATTGCTGTCTAAATTCCCTCAACATTTAATTGCCTAGCTTTGAGGAAGAATCTCTCAGTATGCAGATACACAGAGGTCTCACCTGGACAGGTTAATTGGAATTCAATTTAGGAATATAAATGAGACACTGTCTTGTTAGAACCAACATTGCAGACTACTAAGCTCAAGGGAATGCCACAGATCCCATGGAACTATTTTGCTGAGCAGCAGGGGGTTCATCCCCAGTGTCCTGGTCAATGCTTATCCCTTAATCACAGAATGAGATGGTCTGATCATTATCACTTTGCTGCTTGTACATGTCAGGTATCTATAAATTGCATGTTGAACTCTCCACATCACAACAGTGACCCTAGTTCCAAAGTACTTCATTGACTGGAAATTTTTTTGGGACATCCTGTGCTTACAAAAAGATGCTAAACAAATGCTAGTGTTTCCTGTCTTTTAATTATTCAGAGATAGGAAGCTGTAATATTTGTCAAAATCATACTTGACCTTGGGAAACTAACGGATCCAACACTGTTTAGTCAGCACACCGACGTACTTACAGCTAATGACAAATGCTTAAACTGGAAGAACTAAATCACTGTCCAAAGTTGATAAACAGACCACCCAAATCTAGAACATTAGATAAATCAGTACTAGCAAAAAAGACAGTCTAAGCAATGCAATCAAAGCTAGTTAAATGTGCTTGGCCAGATTAGAATACATGCTATAACTGATAAAAGGAAGCAACTAGATTGAACGTGGAACACATCTTTGAATTTCAGTAGAGCAAGTCAAGAGCCCGAAGAATATCCAAGTATTTAACAATGCTTGTTGAATGTTGATTCCTGTACATTGTTGCATCATTAGATTAAGGAAAAATGGCCAGAGATATAGAAATTTACACACCGGTATTCATGAAGAGTTTGACTCGTAAATCCCCATATCTATTTACAATTATTTGTATGCTAGTTAAAGTATCTCTTACTTGTATAACAGAATATCTGCGGACTGCAGAACTGGGTAAGTGAACAGTCCCAAACTGCCCTCTTCCTTCTGACCAGAGCTTTTCATCTGCAAAATATCATAAAATAACTAATCTTTTCAAGGATTCAGGAATTTCTTTTTAATGTAAATTGGGTTGTTTCTATTAGTTGTTTTATAATGGTTGGACTCTCAAAGCAGATTTTGTTCAGACAATTAGAGTTTTGCATACAGGGATGTTTGAAAGCAACCCTTTACTCTTCTAATAAAAAGCAAGTGCAATGCCTAATAGTTCACTATTATGGCCAAGAAGAAAGCAAGAATAATTTGGGAGCATTCTTTTCAGCCTCAGTATATCCTAAATGCCTTATATTCAATTAACTACTTTTGATGACTAGTTATGGTTACCCGGGGAAACACTGAGTGTTGCACTGCAAGGTCTTATAACTAGCAGGGACATCTGTTTTAGTTGAGGGAGCAGTGGTGGGTAGGACACAAGCTAAATTCACTATTTCTCTCCAAATAGTGCTGAGGGATCTTTTACATTCACTTGAATAGGCAATCAGAACCTTAGTTTAACATTCTATCTGAGGAATCTCACACCAGACAGCAAGGCATTCTCACTGCTACAACGTAGTACTGACTTAAATTATGAAGTCTGAGAATAGGCCCAGGACTTTGGGAGTCTGGGGTGTATGTTTTACCACATAACCAAGCTGATACATTAAGATTAACTGTATAATGTACACTGTATCACTCAAGTCTAACCTTTGTAGAGCTAAGGGATGAAAATAAATTACAGCAATTCAGGGTCTGTTTAACTTTTTTCCTGTACTACAGCAAGAAAAATAAGCTTCTTGAAAGCCCAAAATAAATTCAAAGAAGTGCAAGGTTTGAACATATTCCTTTCGATTGCAGAGAATGTGAAAACAAGTCCATGTGTATGATTGTTTGTCACTCATAGGAAGCTTAAATGAGCCACATGACAAGCTTAACTGATTACTTCTAAGATTATCAATCAAATTTGTAACATAACTGATTTCAGATTACAAACACACAAACATATCAATTAGAAGCAGTAGAAAGCCAATTAACCTGTTGAACCAGCTCTACCTTTCCATAAGATTATAAAAGATTATGGCCTTAAACTCCACATTCCTGCTTGCTATACCTCTTACCCCAATTACCTTTGACTTTATTGTTAGTCAAGTGTCTCTCTCAGACTTAAAAATACTCAGTGACTCTGGGAGAGTTCCAAAGGCTGCAGACCCTTCGAAAAACAAAATTCTCCCAATCTCAGATGTAACTGCAAGATTTGTTAATGTTAAACTACATCCTCTAGTTCTAGTGTCTCCCATAATGGGATCATTCTCTCAGCATCCACTCTATTAAGTGTCCCAAGGAATTCTTGTCCCATTAGAATCACTTCTTACTTTTTCAAATGCTGTGGATAAATCCCGGTTCTCCAAAATTCTCTCATAAAATAACACCCATAATCCCAAATAGTGAAAGAGTGAAGGCATTTCTATCCCTTCCCAAATATGGACACCAAAACTGCTTGGAGCATTCTAGCTGTTGTCTCATCAACACCCTGTTCATTTTTAGTAAAATTGGTATTCTTCAATTCCAATCCCCTTGGAATAGAAGGACAATCTTCCATTTACTTTCCTAATCTTCTGCTGTTCTTACCTTCTAATCTTGTATTTCATATACCGGACAACCAGATCTCTTGTTAGCTTAGAATGCTACAATCACTTTCCATTTAAATAACATGTTGCTTTTCTATTCTTTCTGGTAAAATGGACAAGTTCATATTTTTCTACATTGTACTCCAGCTGCCACATTTGCGCCAACTCACTTAACATTTCTATATCTCCTTGGAGACTTAATATTATCTCTTCACAAACTACTTCTTTACCTCATAAAAACTGAATGAATAGCAGATGCTATAAATCAGAAACAAGCACAGAAGTTGCTGGAAAAGTTCAGCAGGTCTGGCATCATCTGTGAAGAGAAATCAGAGTTAACGTTTCGAGTCTGGTGACCCTTCCTCAGAAAGGTCTGAAGAAGGGTCACTGGACCAGAAACGTTAACTCTGACTTCTCTTCACAGATGCTGCCAGCCTTGCTGAGCTTTTCCTGCAATTTCTGTTTTTGTTACTTTCTTTCCTATCTTGGTGGCATTTTATCAACACAGCAACCAAACATTTTTCTCCTTCATTCTGGATTAGAGTGGTGCTGGAAAAGCACAGTAGTTCAGGCAGCATCCGACTGCTGTGCTTTTCCAGCACTACTCTAATTCAGAATCTGGTTTCCAGCATCTGCAGTCATTGTTTTTACCTATTTTTCTACTTCATCCAAATCAGTGACATAAATTCATACACCTTCAAGCTTTGCCCATTTTGTGAATTAGCTGTGAGAGCAAAGTTCACCATTACTTTCTCCATGGCAACCTGTTGGCCAATCAGAGACGATTTGCCAACCACTCAGCACCATTTTCTCCCCCACTGATATAAAATAGATGAGCTTGGTTGAAATTTAGCATTCTGCATTTGTTTTGAAGAATGCAACATGAAATGCTTTGGAAACACAGAAGCAGCAGTAGGCCATTTGGCGCTTTGAGTCTGCTTCGCTGTTCAATATGACTCATCATCATTCTCCCCTTTCTCTACATACTCCTCAATGCTTTTAATATCTAAAACAAAATCTTTTCCTTGACATTGTATCTTTTTAATTTCCTGAACTTTTGACTTTGGACTGAAATGGGAATATAACCATTTCAAAGACCAAGGATTGTTGCACTTTTTAAAAGCAAGTAACCAACACTCAATGTAAGTATTGTTAACATAGCTGCTTGTTCAAGCAGTAATTGAAGATTAGTTCACAGATGAGATGGAGCCAAGGGGTGTGTTAGAATGAAGTTTTTGTCAGCAACAAGTCACTGACTGATCACTGGTCACCAGACCACAGACCAATGACAAAACCCTTATGCCTGCCAATAATTATGTGCTTGGTTTCCAGGTAGCTGCATAGCTTTGAGGTGTGAATGCTTTGGCAGAAATTATTGGAGCTCTGGAGGATAAGGAGTTGTTTGTGCCCTGCAGTTAAAACAAAGCCTAAAGATAGTCAATCTATTTGCCCATTTCAGTTACTGTAGGCCGTGGCTTTTAGTTGATAAGTCCAAGTCCAAGTCCTAGTCCTTGAAAGTGAGACCTAGTCACCTGGTGCCTCCTGCAAACAAGTGAAACTACCTGGAGAAGGAAGATCAGGAAGTAGCATTCTGATCAAGGCTCATCTCAGCAAATGCTGTGAACAGGGACCATTCAGAACTGCCATTCCAGTCTTTCCCTCCATCAATAAACACATGAACTTTTCCTCATCTTTGTCTGTCTATATGTACATGTAGATGGGAGTTTTTAACAGGGTTAGAATCTTAATTAGTAAAATTATACACTGATGGCTCATAATTGTTGGCCTGCAGTTAGAATCCATTTACAAAGGAACCTCAATTATCTGAAGGACATGGGCGGGGAGTATTTCGTTCAGTTAATCGAATTCCAGATAATCGAATGCCGGATAACATAGTTTAGCCAAGCATCGGGTCCTTGCGATTTTGCCAGATAATTCGATATTCGGATAATCGAATGCTGGATAGTCGAGGTTCCTCTGCATTTATAATAAATAGTCATCCTTGTTAAGTAAAGAAGCCTGGTCCATACTTCTAGGAGAAAGCGAAGACTACAGATGCTGGAGATCAGAGTAAAAAACGTGTGGTGTTGGAAAATCATAGTTGGTCAGGCAGCATTCGAGGAACAGGAGTGTCGATGTTTTGAACATTAGCTCTTCATCAGGAAGAGCTGATGATTCCTGATGAAGAGCTTAGGCTCAAAATATCGACTCTCCTGCTCCTCAGATGCTGCCTGACCAGCTGTGCTGGTCTGTGCTTCTGTCAACCTCGGATGAAAAGCCACATAAATTGGGGAATTCTGAGTACTGATTCTGGGAGTGGTGAGGCTTGAGTTCCAGGGCCTACCCTCGTGAGGTGTAACAAAGTTTTGTGCCACCAAGTGACTGCTCAGGAAACATCTATCCTGTAATTATAATATGAATCCCACTTGTTAAACATTTGCTGATTGTTAAACTTTTGATTATGAGTGACTAAGTGTGAAATATTTAAATTATTTTCAAACTCTTTAATCTACACAGGAAAGACATTTGCAGCTACAATCTGTATGCTTTTTGTTCTTTGGATGGGAGTGCCATTAGTTAGGCCAACAGTTGATGCCCATTCCAGTTGCACTTGAGATTTTCCAACAACCTTACCAATACCACCTCAGAAAAATAGCAGTTTTGGAATAAAGAGTTCATACAGACTTTACTTATTCAACAAAGAAGAGAATACCTTCCATTGAGGTAAATGACGTAACCTTGGCATACTCGTCAGACAACTCAGAATCCAAGCTAATTCTGTGTGTTCAGAGACCTGTAACAGAGTAGCATATGTAATCAGGTTGATGGATTAGGAGGCTACCAGATATTAGGTCATTTGAATCTTCTATGAAGAGACATTATTCACATACTGCTGTTACACACTGGTTACAGAGACAGCGAAGTCTGCCTGATGGCATTTCAATTAAATTGTATGTTTATAATAAATAATAATAACATAATTAGATCATTTGGCTTGGCCTCTCAAGGCTGTTCAATGTTCAAATAAGACCAAGGTTAGCCTTCTTTTTTAACTTTACATTTAGCAATCTAGTCTGATGACCCTCGATTCCCTTGGTTTTCCAAATCTATCGACTCGTGTCTTGAACACTTTCAACAGTGGAGGGAGAGAATTCAGAAGACTCTCAATCACTTGAGTGAAGAGATTTCTTGTTTTCTTAGTCCTAAATGGCCACCCCTTATTCTGAAACCATAGTCGTGATTCTCCAGCTCTCGTAACCAGTTTGGCGGCATCGCTTCTGTATCACTCTTTAAGAATTTTGTGTGTTTCGATTAGATCTCCTTTTAATCTTCTAAATGTTAGGTAAACATAGACCTCATGTACTTAATTTCCGCTGTTAGGACAAGCCCTCATCCCAGGAATCAGTCTCGTGAATCTCTGTTGCACTCCCTGTAATATAATTATGTTATAAGATGACGATGAGAAAATAATGCATTCCAGGTGTGGCCTCACCAGTATCCTAAAAAAATGTAATCCTACAGTATTTTTTTTTAACTCTAATTACAATTACAGGTGGACAGGATTGTGAAGAAGGTATACGATATGCTTGCTTTTATTGGTCAGTGCATTGAGTATAGGAGTTGGCAGGTCATCTTGTGGCTGTACAGGACATTGGATAAGCCCCTTTTGGAATATTGCATTCTGTTCTGATCTCCCTGCTAAAGGAAGGATGTTGTAAAACCTGAAATGGCTCATAAAAGATTTAAAAGGATGTTGCCAGGACTGACGGGTTTGAGCTATAGGGAGAGGAAGAATGGGCTGAGGCTGTTTTTCCTGGAACCTCAGAGGCTGAAAGGTGACCTTATAGAGGTTTAGAAAATCATGAGGGGCATGGATAGGGTAAATAGATAAGGTCTTTTCCCTGGCATGAGGGAATCCAAAACTAGAGGGCATAGGTTTAAGGTGTGAGGGGAAAGATTTAAAAGGGACTTAAGGAGCAACTTCGTCACACAGGTGGTGTGTGTATGGAATGAGCTGCCATAGGAAGTGGAGGTGGCTGGTACAATTACTGGACTTAAAAGATATCTGGATGGATACAGTATATGAATCAGATGGATTTAGAGGGACATGGGGCAACTGCTGGCAAATGGAACTGGATTAATTTAGAATATCTGGTCAGCATGGACGAATCAGACCAAACTTTTTACGATTCACGTACATACAAGGACACACAAGCCACTCTGAATGCAAATATTTCTTGATTCCATCACTAATCAAAAATATTCTGCAATTTAATTTTCTCCTACACAAATGGATAACTTGACAATTTGCCATATTGCATTCCACCTGTCAAGTTCTTGGTAATTGAAGCAACTTGTATACATCATCCTGCAAACTCTACATTTACTAGAACAGTACTGCAACTTTGATTTCACAGACTTTGCATGTAGTATCCACTTCCCTTTGATAGAAATGCTATTTTTTTGGAAGGAGTGTTTAATATCAGCAACTTCTGTGCAATCCATATGACTAACAGATCAACTGGTTGCCTTTGTAGCCTTAGCTCTGAGGGGTGAAAACAGCATTTCTTCCACCTACTCAGAATAGCTGCCAGTCTTCACTGAACAACCACCAGGCTTCTGAGTCAGTTTTTACACAGCTATCTAACATTGTACAAAAGGCAACAACAATTATGACTCTAAGGTATTCTCCTCTTGAAATCCATCTGGAAAATTCCAATTCATCTACCTCCTCAGTTTTTACCCGCATCTAAATCTCTTAATAAAATCCTGGATCCTGCTCCCCCATGCTAATGATATAAATTAACCCTCAAAGCAAATAGGAGTTAGATTCTGTTGCTAAGTAAGCATACCATGAGCAGGAAAGCAAGTAGCAGGGTTGTTTCAACTAGAGCATATTTTCACAGAATCAGTACAGTGCAGAGGCCATTCAGCCCATCATGTCTGCACCAACCCTTCTGAAGTGCATTCCAACCAGCCCCAACCCCCACCCAATCCCTGTCGCCCCACATTTATCATGGCCAATCCACATGACCAACATATCCCTGGACACCACAGGGAAATTTAGCTTGGCCAATTCACCCATCCTGCACATCTTTGGACTATGGGAGAAAACTAGAGCACCTGGTGAAAAACCATGGAGACAGAGGGAGATGTGCAAAGTACACATAGACAGTCATTTAGATTAGATTTAGATTCCTTACAGTGTGGAAACTGGCCATTCACCCCAGAAACCCACACTGACCTCCAACGAGTAACCCACCCAGACCCATTCCCCTCTGACTAATGCACCTAACATTATGGGCAATTTAGTATGGGCAATTCACCTGACCTGCACATCTTTGGACTGTGGGAGGAAACCAGAGCATCCGGAGGAAACCCGTGCAGACACGGGGAGAATGTGCAAACTCCACACAGACAGTCACTCAAGGCTGGAATCGAACCTGGGTCCCTAGCCCTGTCAGGCAGCAGTGCTAACCATCAAAACGCTCTGCTGCCTTTTAAATAAGGGATTTCTTACTTAGTTACCATAAGTGACTAAGCAGCACTACTTAAGGCTGACTCTTGAAGGAGATACCTGGTAACATATCGGCTTGAGAGAACTAACACAAGGGAGAAACTTACTCAACCCCATCATCATAATCTACCTCCGTCCATGATGGCATTAGTGTCAGAGACAACTGTACAACACATGTGGAGACAAAGTTCCATTACAATGTGAAGGCCACCCCTCCATCATTTGTATAAACTAACACAGTGTTAAATGAGAGAATCAGAACTGGTCTAGCAGCTTAAAACTGGACATTCATGAGGAACTGTGGGTAATTAGCAGCAACAGAACTGAGAGGCGCCACAGTTATAAACCTTGTGGTTTGACAGATCCCTCACTCTATCATTAGCAATAACCAAGGGACCAGCCCTGGTTTAATTAGGAGTTTGGAACAGCATACCAGAAGCAGTGCCAGGCATTATGACAATGAAATGCCAACCTGATGAAGTTACCATGCAGGAATATGGATATGGTAAACAGTACAAGGAAAAGGCTAAGGGCAGAGCTAAGAAATCTTGTGACCAATAAACAAAACCAAAGTTTTGGAGTCTTGTCAAATCTAGACATGAATGTTGGTAGATAATCAACAATTAGTTGGACACTCCATGACATCCAAGTCCAGCATATGAGTTCAAGAGTTAAGACTGAAATGTTTGCAACTATCTTCAGCAGGACGAATAACGCACATTGGCCTCCTGAGATCCAAAATCACAGAAGTTAATTTTCTATCAGTTTGACTCACTTCAACATTTTAAAAATAGCTACATGCAACCTTTACAGCAGAGGCTGTTATACCCTGAATAGTCAGTCAGTAAAAGAAAAGAAAACAAAGCCAGTCTTCACTTGGTAAACATTTATTCACAGAATGAAATATCATCGGTATACATCTCCTGACACCACTCTACTCTTGTGAAGCTAAGTGTCTCTTTGTGTGTGCTCACATAACCACCCAAACACTGTTCTCCGACTGTATGTACTTAACCTCAATTGGTACAATTAATGAAGGTTACAGGTACTAATTAACTTGCAGCTCTAGTACTGAAGACACCGGTTCCTGAATGCCTCTAGTCATGCTGTTCCAGTACAGTTATAACACTGCCATCTAACCAATAAAGTGGAAAATTATCCTGATCACAAACAAGTAGGAAAGATCCAACGAGCCAATTACTGCCCTGTAATTCTACTCTCAACTATACATTTCTCTTGTCAAAGTGATGCAAGAAGTCATCAACCGTGTCACCAAGTGGCACATACTCACCAATAACCTGGAGGTAGGGTGAGAGGAGGTGTGGTCTAGATACAGGAGGTAGGGTGGGGGGAGGTGTAGTCTCGATTACAGGAGGTAACCTGTAAAAATGCCATCCCTTATTCCCAATTCCTTAGTTTCTGCTGCATCTGTTCCCAGGATGATCAATTCCACCGTGTAAAGTCCCCAATGGCCTCCTTCTTACACATGGTTGACGATGCCCTCCAGCGCATCACCTCTACTTCACACACCACCATCCTTGAACTCCATCCCTCCCAACACAACAAGGACAGAACCTCCCAGTCCTCACCTTCCAACCCACCAACCGCCGCATACAACGCATCATCCTCCACCACTTCCGCCAACTCCAAACAGACCCCACCAGCAGACATATATTTCCCTCCCCATCCCTATCAGTGTTCTGAAAAGACCAGTCTATCTGCAACTCCCTCGTCAGGTCCACACCTTCCACCTACCCCCCCCCCAGCCCACACACCCCCCTTGGCACCTTTCCCTACCACCGCAGGAAGTGCAAAACCTGCACCCACACTACTCCCGTCACCTCTGTCCAACGCCCCAAAGGATCCTTCCACATCCATCTGAAATTCACTTGTACCTCTCCCAATGTCATCTACTACATCCGTTGCACCCGGTGTGGTCTCCTCTACATCGGGGAGCCAGGATACCTTCTTGCAGATTGCTTCAGAGAACATCTCTGGGACACCCGCACCCACCAACCCCACCGCCCCGTGGCTGAACACTTCAATTACCCCTCCCATTCCATCCAGGACATGCAAATCCTAGGCCTCCTCCACCGCCAAACCGTTACCACCTGACGCCTGGAGGAGGAACGCCTCACATTCCGCCTTGGGACCCTGCAACCACACAGGATAAATGTGGATTTCAACAGCTTCCTCATTTCACCTCCCCCAACATTGTCCCAGTCCCAAGCCTCCAACTCGGCACCGTCCTCCGGACCCGTCCATCACTGCCCCCTCTGACCTATCACCTTCTCCCTCACCTTCATCCACCTACTGCTGTTCCAGCTACCTCCCCTCAGCCCCATACCCCCTCTCATTTATCTCTCAGCCCTGACTCACAAACTTCACTCCTGATAAAGGGCTTAAGCCCGAAACGTTAATTCTCCTGCTCCTCAGATGCTGCCTGACCTGCTGTGCTTTTCCAGCACCACACACTCAATGTTCATACTTGGCCTCACAAGTGGAAAATAACATTCATGACATAAGCATGATGTAAGGAGGTAAGGACTACCTCCAAGGAGGAGTATTCTAACCATCTTCCCTTGGCATTCAAAGGTATTACCACCATCATTCTGGGAGATGATCACCATTGACCAGAAATCTTACTGCATCAGCATGCGACTGGATATTTTGTAACAAGTGACTCACATTCTACCTCCCTAATGCTCATTCAACATCTACAATGTACAAATCAGGAGTGTGACAGAATCCTTTCCACATGTCCTTCTGAATGCAGCTGAAATAATGCGCAGGGAGCTTGACACTGTCCACAGCAGAGCAGTCCCCTGTTTGTTTGACACCCAATTCACCACATTCATTGCCTTCCATTACTAGTATACTATGGCAACAATGTATGCCCTCTACAATATGCACCACAGCAACTCATTAAGGCTTCTCTGCAAGAATCTCCTAAAACCTGTAACCTTTACCAATTAAAAAATGAAGAACAGTCGGCAAATGGAAACTCAAACTCCAAATCAAATCTCTCTGACTTGGAAATATATTCCCATTTCTTCACTACCATTGGGTCAAAATCTTGGAACTCCTTCCTTAACAGTTCTGTGGTGTCCTTTCACAACAGGAATAACAGGAGGGTATTCAAAAGGAGGCTCACTAACACATTTTCAAGGACAATTAAGGATGGGCAATAATTGCTGGCTTTGCCAGAAATGGCCAGACTACATCAACGATTAATCAGGAAAATAAGCAGCAGAGCTCAGCAGAAATGTTTAAGAGGTATATAATAAAAAAAATTGTTTCAGAAACCAATACAGTATATATTTCAGATAGTCGAGTCCAATATTTTCAGAAGAGGAGAACTGTGGTTCTCTACTAAAATAATATACAGTGAGTGACTTTTCTGAATAACACAAGAATGAACCAAAACTCATAACATGAACCTGATAGGAAAAAAAGTACAATTCACCTTTACCATAAAAGCTCCCAAAGCTTTGTAATGTAATAAATACTATTTCAGTACTTTGAAACAATCCCTTACTAGAAAGCTGAGGATCCAAATTCCACAGCATAAAAAGCCTCAATCAAACCTGAGTGAGCACGTTTCAGAAGTCGAAGAAAACAGATTTAAGCAATAAAATGTTCTGAAGCAGAAAAAGAAAGAATCAGCCACAAACTTTGTGGCAATCCTTACAAAAGCATCCAATTAATGGCATGAAGTTACTTTCACAATTCAAGACACATTGTAACAACCACCTGTGTGTCCAACTGCAAAAAGCTGGTTCAGTGCTACAGAGTTTGTTTGGATCTTACAGCGCAGTTAAGTCAAGTATTTTCTTTGGATGAATATGTTATTTGTACATGTGGAATGCAAAATGTTCAATAATCTTCAGGAGGTCCACAGTTCTGCCAAAGTTAAGGGGGAGTGGGAAATAAAAGGATTTAGAAAGTTAGTTGGAACTGACCTTGGATTGTTGAAATAGGACTGATTGCTCAGGGTTAATACCACATGCCAGGAGACTGGCTGTCATTTCGAGAATGTTTTGCCTGAGTTTGCCAGAGTCTTGAGGAACAGTGATGGAGTGCAGGTCCACAATACTGTACAGAATGGAGCTGTATTCATCCTGCAGCTTCACCCAGTTCTCTATTGCTCCAAGATAGTTTCCTAGGTGAGGGACCCCAGTCGGCTGGATTCCAGAGAAGACTCGGTTAGCGACCTGCGTCGAAAAGTAAATATTATGTTCCTTTATAATGTACAAGTTACTAAACAGTCAGTTTGTATACCGATGGCCCCAGATTGGTTGGATTATATCAGCACAGTGAACAAACTTGTACAGTGGTTGTACAGTATCCACACATTGGTAATTTTTACATCACACATTTATTTTCACAATTCACTCTTCCTCCATCCAAAAGCATTAAGTCACACTGGAAAATAGTTTCACAGCTACCTTTCAGAAGTCACCAGCTTGACCATTTTTCATGCGTGAGTGTTAGAGCATTTTCAGGTTAACTACAGGGTACATCCATGTCATCCAAGTCCAGTCTAGCCCTCACTGACTACCTATCCCCCAGTTAGGATCAAAGAGTACCATGAGAAGCTGCAATGTTGGTTCGGGGGCCCAGGTTCAATTATATTACCAGAGGTTAGTGTTGTGATTGTAACAAGATCAGCCAGGGAGACCTCATAGAATATGGGTTCCCTAATTGGACCAGGTTAACAGCCCCAATCAGGAAGCTCTGGCTGACAGAAATAAATATGAGTGTTACAGCTGTTAATGTTAATTGTTTTGTAAACTGTATGTTATTTAATACAATAAAAAAAAGGAGTGTCAGAGGTTCTGTTCACTCTGAGAGCTGGCTCTGAGGAAGCCAGACCAGTGTCAAGTACTTTGCACGTGTAAGTCAAGGGTGACTTGGTGACGGGATACCGGCCTCTGTGGAGTTACTTCAGTTAGCTAATTTATATGCGCAGTGCCCAAATTTCATGGGCTGTAGGTTTTAGTTTTAAATCCAGAACTCTGCATTCAAGAAGAAACAATTCCATGCCTTGTACCAATGCCAAAATAAAAGATCTGTCGAATAGTATAGGGTCAAAAGTTCCTCATTCCCCAAGACGCATAGGCGATGACAAAAACTTGCCTGAATGTGCAACTTACTCCTGGAATTTTGAGGTTTAATATAATAAAAATACAACAGGCATTTGGAAATTGACATGGATAGTCCCATTCCAGATCAAACCGCATGTCTCAAAAGCTGAAAGTATGGATTGGCTCTCAAAAGAATCTTTTTTAAAAAAATAATCTTGATTAAGATGAAGGAGGGAGAAATTTGTGTGATTAGCTCGACTCACCATTTGGAAATATACGCTGCAGGGAGGGGGCTGAAGTTTTGATTTGAAGCTTGGCTGTCACTGTTGGGATTTCTCAGTGCAATGCTTGTTGTGAATACTTATAAATATGAGGTGGGGGAGGGGTGCAGTGGGACGCTAATTCCATGGTACTTTAACAGAACCGTGTAAAATGTTAAGGCTTTTCCGCACCTCATCGAAATGGGACCATTTATAAATATAATTTAGATTGGTCTTGAAAAAAAAAGCACATCTGGAATCCTAGTTATCATCAGGGATTGCATTTATTAAAATTTTAAGCCAGTTTAGTTGGTAAGATCTGAGTGTCACATGAGTCAAAGAGCAAAATGTGAAATTTCTCATTCCAAAGTACATAAGTTTCCTTTTCTAGATTTTAGTGATTAGCTTTCGGATCAACAAGTCACAAGATAAATATAAAATCATTTTGCATTTCATTAAATTGAATAGCTGCAGCAATTCTACATCCTGGCAAAAGCTAAATACTGAATGATGGTCTGATGTCTGAGGGAAATGAAATGGGGCAGGAACATTAAGATTTACACCTGTCACAGCCACTTGCTTCTTGTTTTATATGGTATATTTTAAAAATTTGAATCAAATTAAGTATTCCAGTGTTCCAGTGCAATAAAATTCCTGTAATATTAATTGTTAACACTGTGCAGCCTTTCCACCTCACACCAAATAACTAATAATGGGGCTCACCAATGTGTTTTTGGCATTCCAGAATCACAACAAGACAAAAGTGAGCTAACTGAGCTCTTTGCATGCAGAAGATTTGACTTATTTATTGCCATGTGTATTTGGTACAAAATATAATGATAAATGTTGCATAGTGTTGTCACTCTCCAGCATCATTTTAAAACACAGAAAATAAAACCAAAACAGAGAATATAAAGGCAGAAAAAAATGAAATAAAGTTCAATTTTACAGTTCTTCTTGTCAAGTGCTCAGTCATGGGCCTGGAGTGGCCAGCCAAGAGTTCCCCTGTTGCTGGAACAGAGTCACCACTCTCCAGCACCATCTTGCCTTCACCGACGCTGCTGTCACTATTAGTCCTTGTTGGGCATTGCCAATACAGCCGCTACTAACTCCACCAGGTCCCACACTGGCCCAAACTTGACTCTGCTACCACCAAGAGTCTGTCCTGGGTCCACCTCACTGATGCAGCTATTGCCGGGTGTCGTTAACTTAAGACTAACTTAAAAAACTATAGTAACATTAAGGTTATTGATATTTTATTTCCTGTTTCATGGCAGTTTGTAGGTCACTCAAGCTATTAGAATTATACTAAGTTGGTCGTGTATCCTAAAACCAGTCAAGTATATCAGTACCGCTATTTTCAGGACTCTTTAATCTGATTGTTTCACTGCTACTTCTCCTTACCACAGACATCCTGTAGAGAGGGACACTGGATCAAACATCTAAAAATGTGAAATCTCTGCTGAAAATGTCTTGGACGTGAAAAATGAAAGGTTATTTTTCCCTGAATACAGCAAAATTTGGGTATTAAAATTTCAAAGTGACCACTCGCATTTATAGAATGCTTTTCATGAGTACCCAAAGTGTGTTACCCTCAAATATTCCTATCCAATTACATTGTTGCAATCAAGGAAACATGGCAGTCAATATCTGCACACCAATTCCCACAAGTAGCACATGATAATGTCTAAATAGTCTGTTCATGATTGCAGAATATATACTGACTAGGGTACCTGCTCTTTAACAAGCAATATAATTGAATCTGTTACAAAAGTGCACAACTATAGAACCATAGAAACAGTACAGCACAGAAGGGAGCCATTTGGCCCATCTTGTCTATGCTATCACAAATACTCCCAGATGCCTTTTCTCATTCCATCCTCCTGCACACGGCCCATAGCCCGATAGTTTACAGCACTTAAAGTGCGCATCCACATACCTTTTAAAAAGAATTTAGGTTGTCTGCCTTCACTACTAATTCAGGAGGTGAATTCCAGACCCTCTGCAAAAAAAAAATGCTTTTCTTCTTGTCCCCTCTAATCTTTCTGCCACGTAGTTTGAATCTATGACCCCTGGTTTTTGAACTCTCTGACAAGGGAAACCGGTGCCACCTGTCTACTCTATCTCCACCTTGTACAACTTTGTACGCCTCAATTCCATCACCTTCAGCTTTCTCTCATCTAAGGAAAATAACCCCAACCTCTCCAGTCTGTCCTTGTGGCTACAATTGTCCAGCCCTGGCAACATTCTAGTGAATCATCTCTGCACTCTCTCCAGAGCAATTACTTCCTTCCTGTAATGTGATGACTGGAACTGCACACAATACTCCAGTTGTGGCCTCATCAATGTTGTTTATAGTGTCATCATTACATCACTGCTTTTGTATTCTATTCTGCTGCCAATGAAGGAGAGCATTCCATATTCCTTCTTTACAACCGTACCTACCTGTACTGCTGCTTTAGGGAACTGTGGACTCGTACACCAAGATCTCTTACCATTCTCAGTATATTCCAGTTTATAGTATACTTCCTTTCACTGTTTGACCTCCCTAAATGCATTACCTCATATTTATCAGAGTTGAACTCCATCTGCCACTTTCCTGCCCACTCCTGCAACCCCTTGCAGCTACTCTCTACATGGTGAATTTTTGTGTTATTTGCAAATTTCCCAATTGTACCCCCAAGGTTCAAGTCCAAATAGTTAATGTCAAAAACAATCAGCAGGGATCCCTGTGGAACAGCTTTCCATTCACAAGGGCAGCCATCAAACATTACCCTCTGTTTCTTGTTACAAAGTCAACTTCTGATCCAATTCAACACATTACCCTGGGCTTTTATTTTTTGGAGGAGTCTGCCATGTGGGACCTTGTCAAATGCCTTACTATGTAATTATTATGTAACTATACCTGATCCACGTAGACAACATCTACTACGCTACGCTTATCGATCCTCCTTGTCATTTTCCCAATAAATACAAATCAAGTTTGTAAGGCATGATCTTCCCTTAACAAAGCCATGCTGACTACCACTGATTACTCCATACTTTTCTAAGTGACAGTTTATTCAATCTCTCAGGATTGATTTTAACAATTTGCCCATCACTGAAGTAAGACTAACTGGCCAAAAAATGTTTGGATACAAAATCCAAACTTGCTATAAAACCTCTGCAGGTCTGGCAGCATCTGTGGAGAGAAGACAAAGTTAATGTTTTGGGTCAAGTGACCATTCTTGAAAGCCTGTTTGAAGAAGGTTCAATTGTCCTGGAACGTTAACTCTGCTTTCTCTCTACAAATGCTGGTAGGCCTGCTGAGTTTTTCTCACAATTTCTGATTTTGTTGTACCTGGCTTTTATTGGTGGAGGAATTGAGTTCCAGAGTCCTGAGGTCATGTTACAGTTGTATAAGACTCTGGTGCGGCCGCATCTGGAGTATTGTGTGCAGTTTTGGTCGCCATACTATAGGAAGGATGTGGAGGCACTGGAACGGGTGCACAGGTGGTTTACCAGGATGTTGCCTGGTATGGTAGGAAGATCGTATGAGGAAAGGCTGAGGCACTTGGGGCTGTTTTCATTGGAGAAAAGAAGGTTTAGGGGTGACTTGATAGAGGTGTACAAGATGATTAGGGGTTTAGATAGGGTTGACCATGAGAATCTTTTTCCACGTATGGAGTCAGCTATTACGAAGGGGCATACCTTTAAATTAAGGGGTGGTAGGTATAGGACAGATGTTTGGGGTAGATTCTTTACTCAGCGAGTCGTGAGTTCATGGAATGCCCTGCGAGTAGCAGTGGTGGATTCTTCCTCTTTATGGGCTTTTAAACAGGCATTAGATAGGCATATGGAGGGTAGTGGGCTAGTGTAGGTTAGGTGGGCTTGGATCGGCACAACATCGAGGGCCAAAGGGCCTGTACTGCGCTGTATTCTTCTATGTTCTATGTTCCCAGTATCCAAAGTTTTTTTTAAAAACATAATTGTTCGACATTTCTTTGCACCCTTTTTAAACATATTTGCATTCCTACAGTCTCTGGCATCTCATCTGTGTCTAGTGAAGATTGGAAAGTAATCCTCAGAACGTCTGCTCTTTTATCTCTGACCACATTCAACATCAGAGGGAACAATCCACCCAGCCCTGGCAACTTACCTGCTTTCAAGGATTCCAATTCTTCTAATACTTCCTCTCTCATTATGATTATCCTGTCCAATCTTTCACAACGGCCCTCTTTAATTACGATATCCATATCATCCCTTTCCTTTGTGAATAGAGAGACAAAATATCCTCTGCATCCTCACAGATGTTCCCTTATTCATATCTGATAGGTTCCATTTTTTCCTTAACTATCCTTTTGTTCTTATATACTAGAGAACATAGGTTTAAGGTGAGAGGGGAAGGACGGTGGTGCATACATGGAATGACTGTGAAAGATAGTGAAGACAGTTGGACAGGTACACGAATAGGAAAAGTTTAGAGGGATATGGGCCAAATGCAGGTAAATGGGTTTAGTTTCATTTGGGAAACCCGGTAGGCATGGCTGAGTTGGATGGAAGGGTCTGTTTCCATGCTGAGTGACTCTATGACTCAATCCCCCCCATAAGTATTGGGCATCCTTTAATATTTAGCCCCCAGTCTTGGTCACAAAGTAACCACATTTCCACAATGACAAGTAAATCATACCCTATTACTTCTAATAGCAATCACCAATTCACCTACCTTGTTGCATTAAGAGATATTGCTTTTATTTTTGCCTTTTTAACACTACGCTGTAATTTTGGTCCTGGTTGATTTGTGGACTTGTTTCTGTTGCTTTACATTTTAATTTACAGATTTTCCACCTATCACAACCAGCTTTGTTTTTATTTCATTAGAATTCCCTCTCAGATTTCTACTCCCTTAACAGCACTAGAAAGTTTCCTGGTAATGATGCGAGTCCCATTTCTGCTAAGGTGCAACCCGTCCTCCTTCTATAGGGCCCACCTGTCATAGGTAAAAACAATTTCTGCAGATGCTGGAAACCAGATTTTGGATTAGTGGTGCTGGAAGAGCACAGCAGTTCAGGCAGCATCCGAGGAGCAGTAAAATCGACGTTTCGGGCAAAAGCCTCCCACCTGTCATAGGGCTGCTTCCAATGTCTCAGAAACTAAAAACATTCCCTCTTGCACCATATTTTCCAGCCACATGTTTGTTTACCCTGCCTTCCTATTTCTAAACATACTTGTGTGTGGCACTGGGAGTAAACATGAGCCTTAAAGGTATTTTGAGTTTCTTCCTTGTTCCCTATATTCTACATTTGGGGCCTCATCCTTTTTTTTAAACTTATTCTGTTGGTTCCAATTTGGACCACAACCTCTGGCTCTTCACCCTTTTCCAAGAGAATGGCTTGCATCTACTCTGTGATATTGGGCACCGGGGAGGGACAACGTAATATCCCAGAGTGGCAAACACATGTCTGTTCCAGAAATTATCAGATCACATATCATTCGTGCCCTTCTACTCTGCTTCCACCCTCCCATCAATGTCTTCAGCTGAACCTCTTGTGTTGCCATAAAATGGACATTTCACACAGCAAGCTATCCTGTCATACCTTAAGGTTATTTTAAGCTAGCAGAAAAGTGAAATTACTCAAGAATCAGATCTAGTGAATCTAGGGAAGTCACCTTTGACCAATTTGTCATCATTCTTTGAAGGAGGAACATAGGTTGTAGGTAAAGGGGAGCCTGTAGAAATATTATACTTTTATTTCCTAAAGGCATTTGAAAAAGAAGCCCCTTTTCCTCCATCATATTTACCGATAGTTGTGCAATGTTCAGCACTGTTCATAATTCCTTTGCAGCAAGACTTGGAGAACATTAAGGAAAATTATTTTCTCCACATAAATTCCAAGCAACAGCTGTCCCAAAACTACTGTGAATTTAACCATCTCCTCTTGACATCAATGGCATGACCACCATTGAATTCCACACCATCAATATCCGAACCAATAACTGAACTAGACCAATTGTGCCTGCAAAGGCAAGTTAGAGGCTGAGAGCTTGAATGACAGAGGGATTATGTGCGCATGAGAAAGAGTGATTCTGTGTGATTGCCTACTTTGTATACGTGGATGTGTCTGTGTGTTAGTAGTGATTCCATGTGTGAGAGAGTGTGACCATGTATGTTCTATTGTGTGCTTGAGAAAAAGTGAGTGATAATGTTTGTATATGTATGTATAAGCTTCTGTGGAAAGGGATTATTTCTGTGTGAGAGGTGGTGATTTTATGTGAGAGAGAGAGAGAGAGAGAGAGAGAGAGAGAAAGAAAGGAAGGAAGGGAGAGGGAGTGTATGAGTGAGTGATTGTGTTGTGTGTGAATGTCTGCATGTGAGTACGAGTGAGTGGAAGTTAGAGCGTAAATCAGTCTGGGAGCCAGATGCACTTACGTATACATACAGACTACCCCTTTTCATGCTCCCTGCCAAAGAAGTATCAGCTGGTAGAAGAGGACTATGCAGCTTTTCAGGCAACCTGCTCCTGAACCCCACTAGGATACAAAATCTGCCAACACCAGGCTGGAGCGTGCACCACCAGAGGTTAAACCCAACAACTTAGCTTGGCCCCAGTCCCATCCCCAGCTGGTGATCAGGACTCAGGGCTTAGTCTGTTTCATTTTATTTCTCAACTGAAAAGGCAAAAAAAAAGGTTTACTAGACAGCTCTGCTGCTTGGCACTGATTAATGACCAAATGTATTTGTTATTAATTTAATTGCATTTTTGATTTATTACTTTGGAATTTTATTTTCAGAAGACAATGTTTACCGTAGTACAAAATTTTATCTTTCTGAAATGTTCTCTCTGGATTCCAAATAAGAGAAAAATTGAAATATGCCTCCCCCACTATGGTTGGATAAGCCTGCTATACACCAATCAGGAAGCAGAGGGAAGAGGCATACAAAAAGAGGCCAGTGTTAAAACAGTAAAGGGCAAATGCTGAACCAGGGCTGAAGAAAGTTTGTTCAGCATATAACTGAAACACAGTTCCTTTTGTTTCAGATACAGTCAAATATAATTATAACAAACTCTACCACAATTCTCTCCTTACAACAAGGCATCTCACTGGCCCCCAAAGTGGTTTCCTGTAGTCAGTAAAGTTCAAACTTTAATAATATACCTCCACAAACAAGCATTTGCCAATCCATCACTGAATTAATGAAGAAATTTGACTGTACACCACAGTTTCAATGCCAGCTTTCAATTTAAAAAATTCCAATAGTTGAACTACTTCTTTAATGTAACAGAATTTGCTCAACACTGGATTAATAAAAATGTTTAAACTTAAAGTGACAAATACACTGACTTATGCAATTTTTCAATGTGCCTTTTTCTTACAGTAACATGACTGGAAAATGTAATCCACAGAAGAAAACTTGTTGTTATGACTGGTAGAATAAAATATTCTAGGAGAAAGTGAGGACTGCAGATGCTGGAGATCAGAGCTGAAAATGTGTTGCTGGAGAAGCGCAGCAGGTCAGGCAGCATCCAAGGAGCAGGAGAATCGATGTTTTGGGCATGAGCCCTTCTTCCTGAAGAAGGGCTCATGCCTGAAACATCGATTCCCCTGCTCCTTGGATGCTGCCTGACCTGCTGCGCTTTTCCAGTAACACATTTTCAGCTCTAGAATAAAATATTGCCCATCTAATGCCTAGTGCTCTCCCGAGCTGAGACAAAAACTATGGTCTCAGTTCCCTCCAGGGTGAGACACTGGTCTTCACTAAGTCACTGGAGAGGTACCAAGTTGAGACGAGGTACATCTTCACATGTAGGAACGAAAGATTAAAACACCCAACTGACTGATTAACACTTTACTCTTGCATTCACTGACATTACAGGTACAAAAGCAGAGGTGGTCTGCTTAAGCAGCAGCATTTTGCCATGGAGTGAGAGTGTGTTTAGTTTGGGGGAGGTATAAATTTAGAAGCAGTAAAATGAATTTCGTATGCATAAAGTTGAAAATCAATTATGTAATTCACTGCTTGACCTACACACTTAATTTCAATACTCACTTTTATAAATGCACTGTCTATTCTGTCTTAAAATGCAAGAGGGTGACAGAAGTTTTTTTTTAAGATTAGATTAGATTACTTACAGTGTGGAAACAGGCTCTTTGACCCAACAAGTCCACAGTGACCCGCCGAAGCGCAACCCACCCATACCCCTACATTTACCCCTTACCTAACACTATGGGCAATTTAGCATGGCCAATTCACCTGACCTGCACATCTTTGGACTGTGGGAGGAAACCGGAGCACCCGGAGGAAACCCACGCAGACACGGGGAGAATGTGCAAACTCCACAGAGTCAGTCGCCTGAGGCAAGAATTGAACCCGGGTCTCTGGTGCTGTGAGGCAGCAGTGCTAACCACTGTGCCACCGTGCCGCTATGTTTCTACTAAGTGACAAGAGAAGAAAAGTGCAGTGGAATTACCAAGCATTTTGAAACAATGCTCTTGGGAATATAGTTTCTGCATTTCTCATTCTAAAAGTCATGACATCAAAGTGACCCCTGCTGATCAAAACAACTTGCACGTATAGTCAACCTTTAATCGTGTAAAACATATCAAGATGTTTCATAGGAGCATTATCAAACAGGGTCAAATAATTTAAAGGCCATGTCTTTCATTTTGTGCTTTTTAAAGTTGTGGACTGAAATGAGAAAGAACTGCTTTAAAACGAATGATTTAAAGGATTGCTGCAAAAATCTATTAATTTGATATATATGGCAAGCATCGTGTAAACAACTGTTTGAACAAGTTGTAATTGAAGTTTGAGTGGTAGATGAACAGGAACTAAGAGGCTGTGTACTGGTGCAGCTAGATGGCATCACAAAAGTGGATTGGTCCATGACTAGAGGCCACTTATCAATGGCAAAAAGCCTTTTCTCAGGTCAACAACCCTGTGATTGGTCCTGAACAGCTTGGGACAGGGAACAAGATACAGAGAGAAATTATCTGATTGCCAACAACTGAGGAGCTCTCTCACTTCTCTGCAGTTAAAACCCAGTTTCTTTCCTTTATCAGTTGTGACATTAAATTGATAAATTTCCAGAGAAAGATGACTGAAAAGCAATATTCTGACCAGCGTAAAAATAAGAACCATCTCAGCAACATGTGAATAGGAACCATTGAATTGCCTTCCCAGTTTTCCTATATCCATAACCTACTTTTGTTTGCATGCAAGATTATATGTGTTTAAACAGGATCAGAATTTTAATTTGTCGTATTACGTTGATTTTTTATAACTGTTTACCAGGAGTGAATGCCTAATTACTTATAGTAAATCATGCTAATCTTGCTTTCTCTCAAATGGATTTGAAAATTAGATTGAATAGGCAACATTTTAACATATTTTGTAATCTTTAATTTTTGTAACAATTCTGGGAACAGTGGCACTACCATAGTGACCTATGGTAATGGGAGGATACTGGGGGAGATGATCAATAGCTTGGTTAAAAAAGGTAGGCTTTCAGAATTTTGAATTTTGAATTTCAGCATCTTGAAGGAGAGCTTGTCATGCAGAGAGGATTAGGGAGGGAATACCAGAGTTTAGAGTTTAAGCAGTTGACACAATAAACTACAACGATGCAACCAATAAAACCGATTCATGTTGCTGATGTGATGCTTACATTAGTCAGGATGTTGTTTTCCAGTTGCCTTTTGCTGGATGCTTCCATTGGTTTACAAGAGATACAAGGTAGTTGGTTTGCTTATAAAAGATCTCCTGAATTATCAATTAAGAGTCACAATTTAGAACAACATTGTCTGGGTCAGAAAAGGAGCAAAACAACAATCTCAGAGAATTGTGGGGATAAAGATGGCTATTGTAATAAAAGGGGGTGGAATGGGATAAGGGCAGAGGACCAGTGTGACTAGGAGTCCTGCTACTATCATCCCACCAAGTAGGAGGTGTCAAAGAAAAACTTGGAGAGTAAGGGGTGGGAGGGTAGCAAAGGAAGGAAACAATTGAAGCCGTAAACAGCTGAGCCTTCACACTCCTCAAGCAGAGGGACAACTTTGGAAAATGCAGTTGGTGATGAAGTCCCTGAAAGAGGAGGTGGTCAGAAAAGGACAAAACCATCTCCCCCACAGGCAACGAGAGGTCACTCCCTGCTAATATGGATGACGAGGAGTGCTGCTTTTAGACAAAAAACAAATCAGGACAATTTCCTTCACTCATGGCAAGTGAGATAATTTGTGATCACTACGGGGATACAGGAGAGGACTCAAGGATTAAAACTGTAAAAGACAAAAGGCAATGGTGAGCAACAAAAACCTTTGTACGTTAATGCAAATGATTCCTATTCCAAATAGCATTAGAACAACTACACCATGTGCTTCAACTTTGGGTTACCGGACCAAGGTTAACATCAATCTGCTGTTTCTGCAGGGACGTATGGGATCACCTCAGCTCCTACAGACTGTGGTCACACTGGTGATCTCATCGGCCAGGGATCTGGTTAGGAGAAATTGAGTCATATTCCTCTGGCCTCGGTATTCTGTTGTGGGAATGCAACTTCACCGTGGGAGTGGTGGGTGAGTACCTCCTTGCAGCTAACGTTTTATTTAAAAACTCTCCACTCCAGTTCATTAATGTGTACAGTTCAGCTCAAAGCAGCTAGACATCTTTCAGCAGCTAGCTTGATTCTGGGATGATCCAGCAGGAATGACAGCAGACTGCACACCAGGTCCAGACTCCTTATGGATTGACAAAAGGTGTCTTCAGCACCCTGGCAAATGCAGTCCAGATGCACCTAGGTGAAGCCAGATGGATCCAAGTCTATTACACAGACTTCCTATTTATGACCCTTATATTTAGTTACATTCACCAACATCAACCCAATGTTCTTCTCTGATCAGAGTCCCTGTTGGTTGACTGTTACCTACAGGAAGACCAGAGGGATGGCAGTGGTCCTGGAAATTGAACAGAAGTCTGCTGACTCCAGAAAACATTGAGGAACTCAAAAGGGCTTTCAAAGGTTGGAGCACACTACAAACCCTCTTTGAATTTCCAGGATTCAGGTGGGAAGCCATTAAGATGAACATCAAGGCGTTCTTCATCCTCTAAAGATGTTCAGAAAAAGCTGTGGCTGCACTCTTTTGGGACTGATGTTAAGGAGGATCCTCAGGTGGGAATGGGCCAGCAAGGTTCACTCTATGCATTGGAGGCTTTGAAGATCACCTGATAGTCCAGTGTGCATTCTGTGAAGCAGGAAGAAACATGCTCACATTCCCTCTGCCACAATAAGACAGAAACTCTATGATCAGCAGTCTGAAGGAAGAAAATGTCTCATAAAGTCATTAGAGTTTGGTCTTTTTGAAGTTCAAAATCATTTTATACTGGATTGTTAAAACCAAGCCTGCCTCCCAGTCATTCCTGCCCTTCATCATGGACACCTCACACAGGGGAGAGTCTAAACATAACTGTGGATGAGCTGATTAAGGTCTTTGTGTAAAACTCCCAGAAGTGAAAACTTACCAGCTGAGTTGTATTAATCCCTTTAGGCCAAGACCTTCTCAATGTGTTCAGATATGCTTCTGACTTACTTCTAACCAGGAAATGTAGCATTATCCTCATCTACAACCAGAAAGGGTAAGAGGGAGGAAACTAGAAATTGGTGACCCATCTTACTGCCAGATGATTCAGGTATGGTCTGTGGTTGGTGATTCACCCTGAACAGACCTGCACTGTAACAGGCAATGCAGGGCCAATGTGCCTTTCAGGGGTTGAATAACAGCTTCATCAACCTAGATCAGGAGAAGGCCTGTGACAGAACACGGCACATCTACATAATGGAAATGTGCTCTCCAAAATGGTGCTCAGAGAGAGAATCTGCAATTGAATACAATTGTTCTGCATAAACATCAGAAAACTGTGCAGATTCAAGCAATGGGTGGAAATGAGACAACTTTCTGATCAAACCTGGACTCAGGCAGAACTTCCCTCCTTCCCCTCTCCTGTTTCTATGTCTTGCTAATGGTGACCATACTTTGTGCACCTCCTTTGCAGCCATAACCTTGGAGCATGGCTCTGTGTAAGCACCCTATGATCTGTATGTTCTTGTTTGCTATGATCTGCCCGTACTACTCGCAAAACAAAGCTTTTCACTGTATTTAGGCATATGTGACTACAATAAATTAAATCAAAGTCAAAATGTCAAATCCATCAGGAATGACGTGAAGGTTAACAGTGGCGACTATCCAAGATAATAAAGCCACTCAGATCAAAGTCTCACTATACGTGAGTGACATCACTGCTTAGATGCATAGACTGATTAACATCCATGATGGTTTGAACTGACTTTGGAAGTCAGCAGGTAATATCCATGAAGTCTGGCAGGGAAAGAATATGGTGGATCATGACAGTTGGTTCCATGAGCACACTGCCAGCGTCACTTGATAATCTCATGAATTGACAAAGAAGCACCAAGACGTGGCTTGGGTGATGGTGTGAAAGAACATACTCATCAGATCCTTCCAACACATTGCTTGCGAGGTGGTTATGGTTGGGGAGAAACTGTTGTCCACCTTCTCATGGAAAGGACATTTACAAAAAAACATCTCCAGACATCGGGAGACAGAATCAGAGATTTTCATTGAGATTCACAATAAGCAGTGCTGTGATGCAAGTCTTTATCCACTTTGGGCTGTTTCTAAGAATGTACACCAAAATAAGCATCTAGATAAAAGATGCTTTTTGGTCTGCCTAAAACATAGTTTTTCAGTGCAGGGAGTTGTTGTTGACCGGTGCTGCAGACGTGCACAGCCCAAGGTCCAGGAATACATGCCGTGGGACACACTAATAGTTGCGGCACCTACACAGAGGCTTAATAAGGAAAGGTTGCTGCCTAAGGCCTTTCAGACATAGTACACCAATGAGCTGGAACCTGGAGAACCCATCAGGCTGTGTGTCTTACCAAGAACATACATTCTGAAACAAGAGTACCAAAAACTTATTGAGACACCTCAAAGTGTAACATGATTTTTAGGTAAATGTTTTATTTTACTTTCATAATTTCCAGTTTAAAATGTTAATGTCCTCTGGCTGCACACATCATGTAAAATGCAATTTATAAATAGTAAGAGTATTATAATAAAAGTAGAATATGTTATATGGAAACAATGAACTTTATTGTAAATTTTGTAATATTTTCTACAAATCTTATAAATATTAAATATATTTTTGGAAAAGAAAGTTCAGAAACTCAGTTCAGGGTCGAGATTGTGCAAAGTGTTGTTCACCTCACAGAATGCCAAAAGCAAGGGATGAAGCTTATTTACACGGGCAGGTTATATCTTCATTATTTCTGGTCAGATCAAGCAATGTCAAGTGCTTACTATTTCTCAAGCTTCCAATAATTTATTCCATGGATAGTACAGGAGATGTATTAGCTTCTCTTAGGCTATTACACTTTCACATCCTGGGAAGTGTTGCTGAACAAAGAGACCTTGGAGTGCAGGCTCATAGTTCCTTGAAAGTGAAGTCGCAGGTAGATAGGAGAGTGAAGAAGGCGTTTGGTATGCTTGCCTTCATTGGTTAGTGCATTGAGTATTGGAGTTGAGAGCTCATGTTATGGCTGTTAGGCCATTATTTCAGCCACTTTTGGAATATTTTGTGCAATTCTGGTTTCCCTGCTATAGGAAGGATGTTGTGAAACTTGAAAGAGTTCAGAAAAGACTTACGAGGATGTTGTCAGGGTTGGTGGATTTGGGCTATAGGGACAGGCTGAATATGCTGTGGCTGTTTTCCCTGGAGCATCGAGCTTTGGAAGCTGAGAGGTGACCTTGTTGAGGTTATAAAATCGAGGGGCATGAATAGGATAAATAGGCAATTTCCTCAGAGTGGGGGAATCCAGAACTAGAGGGCATAGATTTAAAGTGAGTGGGGAAAGAAATAAAAGGGACCCAAGGGGCAATATTTTCACACAGAGGGTGGTGCGTGTATGGAATGAGCTGCCAGAGGAGCTGGTGGAGGCTGGTACAATCCAATATTTAAAAGGCATCTGGATGGGTATATGAATAGGAAGGGTTCAGAAGGATATGGGCCAAATGCTAGCAGATAGGACTTGACTTCTATAGGATATCTGGTCAGCATGGATGTGTTGGACCGAAGGGTCTGTTTCTGTGCTGTATATCTCTATGATTCCAGTAATTCATTCCAACTAGATGGATTATTTGCCACAATCTGGCCTACCACACAGGACTGGATACACATTCTGGCAGATTGCCCATCTTCTGACTTGGCTTGAAACTAGAAATCGAGTTCCTCAGTCTGTTCTTGCTGTATAGCTGATAACTCGAGAGCCGTGCCAGCATCTTCACTTTCCTTGGGACTCAAAGGCTATATCAACTCATTTTTTTGGAGGTTAAAAGAAAGATTCAAGAGATGGATATTACACCTGCTGTGTTAATTGTCAGGATGGTCATCTGGTTACCTAATTTGCATCAATGCAACTTTCCAGTGGACATCAGAACACATTTCACCTCACAGGCAGTAACTCGCAAAATCTTCAGCCCACTCATGTAAGAACATTTTTGCATTGCAGATGTTCCAGCCTTTCTGATAGCTTTGAGTAATTTAGAGCAGAACAAACTGTTCTCTATTAGCTTGCGCATCTACTCATCTACATGCCTCAGTGGACTTAAGCTCAATGGTGTAAGGATGTCTGAATACAGAGTTTACCATTGTCAGTTCAGCTATTTGAGTTTGGTATGGGCTCAATCTTATTTATAACTTTAAAATAGCTACAGTCAGTTCTCCTATAACACAATGGTTGTGTTCTTGTGCAACCCTGTGCTACAGAAAAATTGTGCTATAGAACCAGCACTTAAAAGTGTTGGTGATATAAACCCATTACAGCCAACACACATTTTAAAAGATTGCGCTTTAGAAACAGCGTCCCCAGTTCGTTAATCAAGTTTCAGTGAATTCACGTTGACGAAACAGGTTATAATAGAACAACCTTAATTGTGGTTTGCATCTAATTCTATTTACTTAATCTTTGGCCTAGGTCACATGTTCTGCTATGCTGAGCTCTGCATACACAGCACAGCTCAAGATAAAACTTTATGGATCTAAACATCTCAGCTACTCGGTGCTTAAAATCACGATTTTCTCTGCACACATTGTTTAGTGAAGCTATAGGCCAGTTTATTAAAAATTATGAAATAACTGAGCTACCATGTGCTATACATTATGAGCCACAGTGGTTCCACATATTGCTGCCATGGTATATACAAACATAGACACTAGGAGGGCATTAGTGTCTGATCCGCATTCAATAGGATCTTGGCTGATCATCTCACTTCTATGCTGTTGATGTATTTTTGCAATCATCTGAAATGCTTTAGGCAGATTCACCACCACCAAATCCTTTGTACTGGTATTAGTTTAAATTTCTTAGACCATGTTATGAAGGATACCCGCGTGAAGTCTGCAGCAAAAGGAGGGTACAGCTCAAAAAACCGACGAGGTTTATTTCATAGTCCTCCATAGCTATTTAGATTACATGTGAACAAGTAGTCTCATAAGAGACTAAGAACACATTGCTGTTAGCTACTGGCACATGTACAAAACACATTGATCAGTCCTTTATATCCTGATGGTCAGAGCTTGTTTCAATTATGTCACCTATCTCTTTCCGGTTTTAACTGCCTTGCACAACGTTGCCCTACTCCACAAACTTCTTTCTGTGTATATTTTATATAAATGTTCAATTTAAGACAGCTCCATGTATCTGACTTTATTGATGTCACTGTTGAACATTTGCCCTCCTTAGAGGATCTTTAGTTTCTGCAAGTCCTTTCAGAGAATACTTCCTTCAGAAACAACTATAATCTTTTACTTTTCACATTACAGGAAAGTAGACTTCCATATGATTGTTCTATTCTTGCACGTATTTGCTTGGATAATGCTGTTATTTTATCAGGTTTATTCACAGACAGTTAACCTGATTGAACTGTTTTGATACTACTTCTTTTATACAATTGAATCACCTGTAACAAATATCTATTACCAGCTCTTGGTTTTTGGGACACTAAGGATGATCAGGTTCTGTTGATGCATTTATAATTGAAGATTATCGAATCATCTGATAAACCTATGGACACCAGTAGTATCATTTGGTCTCTCAATTGTGAAGAGCTGCGGGACACCAATATAGTTCATTTTGAATGATGCATCATGCAGCTCTCAACCAGAAGGTTACAATTTCATTTTTATCAACTAATGGATCATTTTTGATAATACAATATCATTCTGTGTCACCTTGGTAATTAGTTGGGTGACTGTTTGCTTATGAGCTGCATCATGTCTGGTTCAGATGAGTCAATAGTTACAGCTAGGAAAGGTGGATTCACATCTTCCAAAAGTGACACATCATCATATAATGATAGAAGTCACAGTGAAGGTATATCTTGGTATTCTGGGTTTCTTTTCAAAGATGATAAACCACTTTTTACCAGCAAGCATCATTAGCTCACTTATTCAAAAGGTGTTTTTTGGCTTCTGCATATTCTCTGGGAACGCCTCACTTTCTTATACAAGACATTGACATGATGAGGTTAAACTTTGTTCCTGTTTTTTGGTTTTGTAAAGACCAGATTTGAATACTGAATTCTAGCATCAAAGAGTGTAAATACATTTTGTATTGATCGCATGTGATGCTTTGGTGTTTCAGCATCTTCAAAAGTTGACAAAAAGTCAACCTGGCTTTTTGAGCTAGGTTGACCTTTTGCCCCTATCATTCTCCTGTGATGTTTTGGGATTTCAGCATCTAGCAGTTTCTGGATAACTCTTTCCAATGCAAGACCACATTTTGATTAAAGCCTATTTGAAATGGATCAGAAATTGAACAGCAATTCTATCTTGAATTAGTTCAGGTTGTAAATCATCAGTCACAAAATTCTGATAATTTGCAAAGATCATTAATAACATTTATCAACAGGTTCTCCTGGAAGCTAAACCCTTCTAGTAAAATTAAAACACAAGTTAGTGGAGAAACTCAGCAAGTTTGGTAGCATCTGTGGAGAGAGGAACAAAGTTAACTTTTTAGGTCTGATATAATTCTTCTTCAGAACTAGGTTGCTCCAGACCTACTGAGTTTCTCCAGTACTTTGCGTTATTTCAGATCTCCAGCAACTACAGTACTCTGCTTTTATCCTTATAAATCTTGCTCTCCATTATATGATTGATACTTAAAGTAATTATCAAATTACTCTTATAATATTGTCTGTGACAACTGTCTTTTCCCTTATATTTTGTTATTCTACAAGTCTGTTATTGAACACACTGAATAAAGAAATGTGTTCACTTGTTCTGGACTCCTCCTGTAATCCTGAAGCAATTTTGTATCACATCGATATTCCCCCCCCCACCAATAAAGTTCAGTTTATTTCCATCTGAAGTATGAGATTTTAAGTCTACTTTGAGGTATAATAGCTTCCTTAATTTCTACTTTTAATTTACAGTTCTTTCTCTTATTTAAATGTTTGACTTGAAAGCTGTTGTAGGAATTTTCTAATTTTTTTGTAAATGGAGTGCGTTTTGCTGTTTATTGTTCTAAACTGTACAATCACACTTAATTGCATTAAAGGTTGTCACATTTAGCAAGGTTTTAAATGAGGTAATAATTTAGTTTAATTATGGTAATGGGTCACTGGACCCCAAAACGTTAACTCTAATTTCTCTCCACGGATGCTGCCAGACCTGCTGAGCTTTTCCAGCAATTTCTGTTTTTGTATTAGATAATAAAGATGAGTTACTAATAAAGCTTTATCATTAAGAAGTGTTCTTGATTTTATGAAGATTTTTAAACTTTACCTTATTTTTCTTCTTCAGAATTTTTCTTTAATTTCTAGCAAAGTTGGAAAACTTCTATGTCTCAGAATTATCCTTCTATTTGAGCCACAACATTATTGTCAATCATTCAGAGACCATTAAAATGTTCAAAGTTTGGGAGAAGATTTGTAGCTTGGGTGCTTGTTGTTGTGGTTCTGTTCGCTGAGCTGGGAATTTGTGTTGCAGACGTTTTGTCCCCTGTCTAGGTGACATCCTCAGTGCTTGGGAGCCTCCTGTGAAGCGCTTCTGTGATCTTTCCTCCGACATTTATAGTGGTTTGAATCTGCCGCTTCCGGCTGTCAGTTCCAGCTGTCCGCTGCAGTGGCCGGTATATTGGGTCCAGGTCGATGTGCTTATTGATTGAATCTGTCTTACAATTAAGAAATATTGCACTCCCTCTGCACCCCCAAAGAGGATGAAAGACCATTATTACAGGCTGTTTCTTCCCCTTCTTCTCAACTATTTTTAATAATAAGGCAACATGCCTCTTTCTGTTTCTTCTGTGATATCCTTACCAGTTTTGATTGAAAAAAATGGCATTATTCTTACAGCTCTAAGAAAATATTTGATTGTACAGTCAAAATTTGCCTTATTTTCCTCATCACTGAATTTTAATAAACCCTTCTGCTGGCTTCAATTTGTTGACTGTAATGAGTTAAGTTACACTGGTGTTTTAATCATTTCCTGCAGGAGTGTCCTTTTTCCTTATAGCTGCCAGCTGCAGCATTCGTGGAGCATTTATTTCTTCTTCTCATGGCTGTGGCTTTTGTAGAAATAAAGATTTCTTCAGCCTAATGCTGCCTGGTTGAAATCCACACTGTTCTTCAGAATGTATGCATGGGTGGTTTCCACATGCTGCTACCACCCTATATTTTGCTGTTGTCTATACTGGAACTAGTAACTCAGGTACCTTGAATAGGTTCACTACCACCAACTCTTCTTCTTAGTCTACGATACTGATACCATGTGTAGATGAACGTTTACACAGAGGATGGGTTCAATCTTGATAAATAGTAAAGGTTTATTACGCAGTACATAGATATGTACATGATAGTCTCATGAGACTAGCAATCCTAACTTAAGAAAAAGTACACAGTACTGCTAGCTACTCAGGCACATGCACACGCAACACACTGGTTAGCTCCTTCAGGATGGAATCCTCTATATGAGTGCAGCATATCTTGTTGATGCCATTAACTTCTTCAGGTCTTAACTGCCTTATGCAACACCAGAGTGACTAAACTACAAGAACTACCTCTTTAGATGTAAAGCACATTTTGGTAGTCACGAAAGGAGCTATATAAATGGAACACTTTTCTTAAAGCATAAAATTATTTGCAGACTTGTTGCATCCCTTAACTTTCCTTGAATGTTCTAAAAACGTACTTTGTTCTGCAATTCCAAAAAAACACCAAATTCTACCAGTTGAAGATCAAAATGAAAAGAAAAAGCTTTTTCTTACGTCTTTTCCTGTCCACTTTTTCTTACAGAACAGGTACCTCCATTCAGAGGATCAATGGAACCAAACTGGAGTCAATTCAAACTTGAAAATAATGTGGTAGGATTAGTTCTTAAAACTGAAATGTAACTGCTTCAGCAATATTCATCCATTACACAGCCAGGATGACAGTAGTAAAACAACCATAACTAGTTAGTTAATGATGACATGGTTAAAACCTTCAGTATCATAGGATGCATACTCAGACTTTGATCGTAATCCATGTTTGAACTATTACTAATAATTCACAGCCAACAATTTAACAGTGAGCTTCAATAGCGAATTTGTTCAACATTAAATAAAACTTGCATACATCAAAACGGATAACTCTGTTGGATCCTACACATGTTATAAGGTCAAAATAGTAATAAAAAGTATATTCCACTAGGCTCTTAGTTTCAACAACAATGTCACTTATTAAAAGTTCAGGTGTGGACTTCTAAGCAGAGAAAACCTTGCCCTTTTCAAATTCTAATGGTAAATAAATGTAGACATTTAAGAAATCGAAGAACAGAGGTTCTTTGATAAATAAGCAATTGTGAATGCATTTATTGTTTCTTCTATCTAGTGAAGCATTCAGGCTTTGCGATGAAGTTGCCCTCACAGGTATAAATGGTCTGTCAAGGACCAGTGCAATTCTTCAATGCATCAAATTCTGTGCTGCTCCTTGCTCTAGAGCATTGCTGTCTGCAGGTCTCGCTATTTGTTGAAGACCCGTCAAACCATTGTTTTAGGAGAAAGTGAGGACTGCAGATGCTGGAGTACTTGAGTTGAAAAATGTGGTGCTGGAAAAACACAGCAGACCAGGCAGCATCTGAGGAGCAGGAGAATCGATGTTTCGGGCATTGTTATAGGCAGCTGATTAATGAGGCCAGACACTGATTCTGTTGAAGAATGTTTGAACAAGCTGCACCTCCTGAGTCCAGCAAAAGATAAAAGCACATATTGCTGGAAAATCTTATTCATTTCATTTGCATAGCTGATTGTTGCCATTGAGATGATTTATACTTGTACTGCCTTTCTGTGACAAGTGCATAAACCACCTGCTTTAAGATTTAAAATGTTAGAATTTAAAACTAAATATTGATATTGGTTCACAGAATATAGCTATAACGCTGCTGAGTTCTCGCCAGCGAGTGATAATTAACAAGATGTATTTATTAAGCACTTGCTGTGCTAGACAACATCACATTAAGATTACATACAGGCATAAGGAATAAAGAAAACGCCAAACCAAAAGAATTACGTATTGGAAAGGCTGACAAAAAGTTTGGCTAAAAGAGTGAATTACATTCCTCATATTGAATCGTATTCTTCTTCTGGGAATAGAGGAGTTTCACAATCATTGGCTCAGTTGCTGAATTAAAGAAAGACTTGCATTTATTTGGTGCCTATCACAATCTCAGGTCATCCCAAAGCACTTTACAGCTAAATAGGTCACTGCTGTGCTGGAGCAAACATAACAACAATGTGTGTGCAGCAGGCTGTCACTCAAAAAGTGCTCTACTAATAACCAATTTATTATTGAAGAAATAAAATTAGAACACTGGGAAGAACTGCTCTGCTCTTCTTCAGAGTAATGCCATGGAATCTTTCCTATCCACTTTAAACATAAACAGGGGAGAGGCACCAATTTGAAAGATGACAGCTCCAACAACGCAGCCTCTCTTGGTACTAATCTGGAATATCAGTCTAGATTCTGTGTCCAAGTCTCTGAAGTGGGATGTGAACATGTAACCTTCTGACTCAGGTATGAGCGCTCCTCACTTGGCAGAGCCAAAACTAAGAAGCAATGCATTGTAATACTACAGCCTGTTAAAATATCAATCCTAGGCGTCCATTACCTGACGTTAATACCCAAGAGTCGAGAGTGTGGTGCTGGAAAAACACAGCCGGTCAGACAGCATCCAAGGAGCAGGAAAATCGATGTTTCAGGCATAAGCCCTTCCTCAGGAATGTCAGTGAATACCCAAGACCCTCATAGACTAAAGCGAGTTCTGAAAAGGACACAATGACCTAAAATGGCTGTTGTGATAAAGGGACCGAGGCAAACTTTGTGAAACCAGTGTCAGAGACAGAAAACCTGTCTGCACTGAAATTACCATTTCATCCAAAAACCTGGCAATTAAGTCGGTGGCAATAAATTTGCAACCTCTAATTCACACACGTGTGAAAATAATTCCATTTAGTAGAGATGGAAAACTGACCTGCCAGATAGCCAGCTTGGAAAAGCAATGAGCAGACTCAGGAATATACAAGTTAACCTCTAATCATCAGCTGCTTGGGGCAGAAAAACAGAGCCAAGTTAAAATGGAGTTGTAAGAAAGAACTGGAAGTTTCTCTCTCTACCTGTCTCTCTCATCAGCGTGTAGTGCAAAAGAAACTTGAACAATCATCATTCACTGAGAATTCAAGCTTATTCATTGCCATTGGATGCGAGTAAACAATAGAACAATTGGCCTCAGGTTTAAAATCTAATACTTCAAGTACTGCAAGAACTTTAAAATGGAATTGCCTTTAGTTTCCTGTGCATATACACAAACCCCAAATTCTCTTTAGGCATTGTGTATGTGTTTGATATTACCCTTCAATTTTTTCTTCTCAGGTGCCATGCAATATATATCTGCTTTCACTCAAGGAAGTCTTATTCCTTCAAATGCAACTGAACTGAAGTGTGATGGCTGTGTGCTAAAAAAAATCAAAATATTTGTTGAGACAAGCGACAGGAGTTAGTCACTCCTCTTTACCTGATTGTAACAATCCAGTGTGTTGGTGTGATGCTGCTGCTACATTAATCTGGATAAATTGTTTCATTGATCATACAATTTTGTTAATCAGCCATGATCTATCCTCATCATGTGTAACAAAAAAAGACCCTGGATCTACACCAACTATGCACAATGTCTTCAGTAAATGATAGCAACAGCATGGCATACAAACCCCCTTAAGTTTGAGGAAAGGGCACCAGGAATAGATTAGAGACAAACTAAGATGGCAGCTCAGGGAATATTGGTTGCTTGCTGATCTAAAGTGCCAGGCTTCAGAAAGCAGCTCCGTGACACAGGACTCTGTGCTCTATGGTCTGTTCCCTGGGATGCATACTGAGACAAATATAGACTATGGCTGGAGGACCATCAATTCAGTGAGAAAGATGTTATGTACTCTGCCTGAAATTGTTAGTCTTCCAGAGCAAGGAGTTGATCCCCAAGGAATGTTGCAGATGCTAAGGTCCAGGACTATGTGCTGAGGAACTCACTAAAACTTGGGGCAGCTGCCACCAAGGCGCAGGGGGGCAAGACCAGTTATTTTCTGCCAAAGTTAGATGGAGGTCTGTTCAGTTATTGGACCTAGCTGGTACTTCAATTGTGAATCTTGCACAAGAAAGATATGTCTTTAGTTTGTTTGTTGGATAGAGACCGACTCTAATGTTTGTTTCCTTGATATGCTATGTACAGATCCGAATATATATATAAATAGCTTTTCATGAATAAAGTATACTTTTAAATTTTAAAAAAAGGCCAGTCTTAAGAAAACAGAATCAACAGTTTGTGATAGGACTGATGAGTGTCAGCAGCAACTAAATTATGAACAAAGTGCTCATTGCAGCTTATTTCAGGAAGCAAAGGCCAGTATTCAAAGCAGTGGCCATGCTGATGGTTCTATAGGCCACCAACGAGATCAGGAAGAAACAATTCATGTGCCTCTGGTCTGGGTATTCTGCTGAGGGGAGGCAACAACACCATCTTAGAGATCATGGAGATGATGAACGAGTGCTTTCTTGTAGAAGATGCAAAGTACAAATCACCGATGTCCAATGAGCTTGGCTAAAAATAATTTTGGCTTCTGTGTACTCCTTGTACTCAGTGTTCAGTGCACACTACTGTCCACTGTAGCAAATGAAGAAAGATTTCAACCTTTTGATTTAAAAAACAAATCACAAATTCAGTTAAGGAGCGAAACAAATAGGTTTATGCTCCTAAGTTAAAAGTGATACATGAAATAAGGTTGAGGTTTATCAATCAGTATAATAATTAAATAAATGAGTTAACACCCAGTTGGTTGGTTGAAGGCATATTGAAATCAGCCCAGAGAAAGAGGAATAAAGGGGTTTCATCAAATGGAAGTGACAGCTTAATGACAGCCTATATTCTGCCATTTGTGCATGCCTTGCCTGCATTGCTCCACTTTTTCAGTTGAAGGCAAAGTAAAACAGCACATCATCTAAAAAATGAAATCAGAAAATTTATAACCAGCAAACCTTCCTTGATATGATGTGATTCACAAGCAAGTTTCTTTAAGTGTATATAATTCAGGAGCTGAAACTGGTGAAATATTTATTACACTGAGTTGCAACTGGAACTCAGGAGACTGGTGAGCTGAGTGCCAGAAAAGCAGTGCCTGAGGTGGCTTGTGTCATTGAGAGGCATGATGCTGGCAACAGCAGAGGCAAGTTATAGGTCCGAATCAAGAATAGGTGGGATTAGTGATAGGTTATGCACTGTTAGATTCAAGCTGACCAAGCAATTGCAAACAGGATAAAATTGAAAAGTTTCTAGTGGGACACATCATTCCGGATATAAAAACGAATGTTTAATCCAAGGTCTGCGCATATGTTCAAGATGACCTTTATGTTTGCATCCAATAATACTGAAATGATTAAAAGATACAAAAGGAAGATTATTTGAAGAAGCTTTTGCAGCCAGCATAATTATTAGCTGAACCTTTAGCAATCAATTTAATGGGCATCATCACATTTTTGCTTGTGGGAGCTTGCTATGAAAAAATTGGTTGTCAGATTTATTACATTAATCACCACACAAAAAAAAAACTGAAAAATGCTTTGGGAAGTCATAAGATGGTGAAATGTACTTATAAACACGTTTTATTTTTTCATCAATTTAGTGATAGTGGAGACCAATATACTTGTACAGCTCAATGTGCTCTCAGATATTCTTGCAACTCACTTTCCCTTAACTCACAAACCCCAAACCCAGATTCAGAATTTCCCCAACTTTCTCCATTTTCTTCTTCAATTTCTGTGTAAAATACCAGGGGAAATTAACTAACAAAAACTAAAATAAAGACAGCAAGCATAACCTGAAAAGGTGACTGAATTAAATCCACAGGACAGTCTTTGCCTACTTTTGAATATAAATTTATCATCTCAAGACAGGACTAGATCTTTATTCCATATGTAATGCTACAGGAGATATAGTTTTGATATTCAAGTATCAAAATCCATCCCAGAACATTCCATTTACACCCTTAAAACCCACTAATAGCAAACAATTGGAACATGCTTAACTTTTTTACCCTTCAGACAGGTACTCACTTGTCTGAAAGTTGAACAGTCTCCAATAGAACTGGATACTGGAACCATGCACATGCGATTGTGACTCACAAATGAGCTTCAGGAAAGTCCTCAAATTCAATAAACGTTATTCACCCAATGCAAAGAGGCACTTACATGACTTTTAAAACTGTACTACATGGCAGAATCACAGCTTAGTAAATTTATTGGAGGAAAATCCTCGTAAATGGTGAGCAGTGTCATTGTCATGAACCACATTAAGTTAAATGCCATAATATTTTGTGCTTCACAAACAAGCTGTTGGTTTGAGTAATGCTCGTGTGGCAAAAGAAAGGATCTGTTCATTAAATTTGCGGCCCAGAGTCAAGACAGGTAAGATTGATGCTTTCCTTCAAAGTTCCCACTGAGAAGGGCGGAACAAACACAGAGACCTCTTGTAAGAGCTAGAGTGTTTGGGGGAACTACACACCATGGGGTTCTACCATAGAAAGCATTAACACTTAAATTGCCTGTTTAGTCTTGACCCGAACAGAACTGGAAAATATTTACAGATTTCAACTTGTATAAAATTTCCTTCAAATAACACCTGTAGAGTGTACTGCACTCAAAATTATGAGGTACACTGTGAAAATGTACAAATCAGGAAAAGCACATTCCAAATGACAATTTATGGACCGACTGAGATAAACTGTTTTCATATAAAACTTTGCTTATGCCAAGCCTCATTCCAGCCTATCTATTTCCAGCTGATATTATTACTGAACAAAGTCAGATCCAAGACTGAAATCTGGCTTGATAGGCCATTTATTTGTTTCTCTTTTTATTTACCACAGTGACCTTTCACTGAAATACAAGCACACAATGCTGCAGATCTAATTTTAACTGTTTATTACACAAAAGCTAAAATAGAATCAAACTATTTGCACACAACACAATTTGAAAGATTTCAAAACACAGAAAAAATCCAATCCAATCTAGCCTGAAACCACCACATTCCAGCACTCAAATACGAGAGAGATTTTGTTCTCTCGAACATCTGTAGGTTTGAAGTGACTGTTTCCTTTTGAGAGTTTACTAGTCTCTACCTTGATTAGTCACACAACTTATACTGCCTGAGATTCAAATAACCCTTCCAGATTCTAACCAAACACTTCTGGTCTGGAATTTTCAATTAAAACCTGACACTGAGGTAACCTATTTGTTAACTTTTCTGAACTAACTCCTTTATCTAGAAGAGACAGTTTCATAAATCTAACTTGAACCAGGACTTTGTAAATTAAAACCAAAAGCTTTTCAAGCTAGGGTGTTTCCCCTGAACAGGTTAATGCTCCTCAACATTCACTCATAAAACTCTCCCAATGTAAAACAAATTCCAATCATCACTCGAGACTCCCCTCTCATAAAAAAGCATGGTTCCACAAATATTGACAAGTTAATCATTAAACATCCTTGTATGCACACATAAAAACCCATATGCAAGTAGATCCAGATTCTTTATTTAAATTATATTGTATTAAATGATAGCAAAGTACATATAAATCACACACATTACATCACATCCTCCAATTATAGCATAAATGAAACCTGAATTTGGATTCAGGGTAGCTTTTAACCAGAGTGAATTGGAAAGGTCTGCTGGACTGAAGGAATGTCATGCCAATTCACTCCAAAATATGCTGATCCGTAATTCCGTACAACACTGGAAAGTGAAAATTGCTTTCCAATAATGTTAATCTTATTGTCTTACAATGTTGAATTGAGAACTCAATTAAATAAGTCAGCTGCTACAAACTTATTCCATAAAACTAAAATCCTTTTATTTCATACAAATTTTACCAAAAAAAAAAGTGGAAGTCAAATGATGCTACTGGCATAAAGTCTAAATAACCCCACAAATACTCATCTTTGATCTCCCTTTTCCGCAATGTTCCAAATCTACAAGAACAAAACCTTTCTACAGTATGCCTTTTTTTCCTATGTAAAGCATGAACTTTACTTACATTCTAGGGGGGTAAAATTTCCATTTTGAGAGCAACCAGCAATTCCAGGCATACATTGCGCCCATTTAGCAAAGTGAAAAACAGAGTTTGTATCTGAAAAAAAATTACACATTACCAAATGTAAAATCTGCATTGAATGACTGTAACTGTATGGTATTAAAATAATGTTATTCATTTGAAAAACTTCTCCTTGAGAAATATTCTTTCCTGTACTTAAGAGTAACAATTTGGCAAAGTTTGATTAATACACATGAAATAAGATTTATCAATAAAAGTAAGCTCTTTAAATCATAGTGTTGATCCCCCATTTATAAGTGCAACAAAGCTGCTCCTTTAACAAGACTGTGCTGTCCTTGGCTTTTGTTTTCCAGGGAAGTTGTAAAAAAATAGCAATTTGAAAACGTCTGCGTTTAACTGGTTTTCTCCAGGTGCTTTGGTTTCCTCCTACAGTCTAAAGATGTGCAGGTCAGGTGAATTGGCCATGCTAAATTGCCCATAGTGTTAAGTGCATTAGCCAGAAGGAAGTGGGTCTGGGTGGGTTACTCTTCGGAGGGTCAGTGTGGACTGGTTAGGCCGAAGGGCCTGTTTCCATGCTGTAGGGAATCTAAACTAAACTACTTGAGAATGTTTTCAAATATAAATAAAATGCACTTGTAGAATGAAAGGGGTGCAGTCAATTCTCCCAGCTCAGCTTATCTCTGGTTTGGTTTGGTTTGGTTTTAGCAGTGTGGCTATTCACTGAAAGCAGTCAGTTGTGAAGCTGCTGGACCCAAAGAAGCAGGTCCATGTTGATCCTCCCTCTCTCTGACATCTCTCCTGTAAGAACCGGTGTTGGATTTTTCCTTTTTTTGCAAAGGGGTGTTTATGGGGATTGTTGCAAGTATTTGAAATAGCATCATGAAGTTGGCATAATCTGTTGAGTTTGTGGATGAGTTAAGTTATACTATATTCTGTTCTCGTTTGTTTGTGTTTCATTTGGTTATCTTGCAAATAAATCCTGTTTTGTTTAAAACTAAATGGTTGGACTAGCTGCATCACTCCTGGAATATCCACTTTCCATCTGCTTAACACAACTAGCAAAGTTAACGTCCAGGCTACTTTCTTGAAATGTTTTGAGGGGGTCTGCCTGGTCCATAGCAATGAGTAAACAGATTATAGAGTCATAGTGTCAGACAGCATAGAAACAGGCCCTTTAGTCCAACTCATTTAATTGGATTAATTTATTGTCACCTATACTGAAGTACAGTGAAAAGCTTTGTTTACGATTGGTAGAGGCAGATCAGTTAACAAGGCTGTACAGATCAAAAAGGTAAAGACAAAAGCATACAGGTTACATTGCACAAGGCATGCTTTAGGCAAGATCAATGTTAGCAATGTCTGAGCTGACCAGACATTTCAATCTGACCAAGTCCCATTTGTCAACATTTGACCCCTCTCCCTCTAAACCTTTTCTATTCATAGACCCATACAGATACCTTTTAAATGTTGTAATTGTACTTGCCTCCATCACTTCCTCTGGCAGTTCATTCCATACCATCCTGTCTACCTGTGACTCCACTTTCAAAGAACTCTGCATTTGCACCCCTAGGTCTCTTTGCTTGGCAACATTCCCCACAGCCCTACTATTTACGTATAGGTATCGCATTGGTTTGCCTTACCAAAATGCAAAATGCAATTTTACATTTATGCAAAATTAAACTGTATCAGCTAGGCCTCAGGCTGCTGGCCTATCTGATCAAGGTCCTGTTGTATTCTGAGAGATCTTCTTCACCATCCACTAAACCATCTATTTTGGTATAATCTGCAAACTTACGAACTGTATGTCCTATATTCAGATGTAAATCATTTACACACACACACATACAAACAAACAAAAACAGTGGATCCAGCACTGATACTTGTGGCACACCACTGGTCATGTCTTCAGTCCGAAAAACATCCTTCATCCACCACCCTGTGTCTCCTACCTTCAAGCCAATTTTGTATCTAATTGGCTAGCTCCCCTGGATCGGATGTGATCTAACCTTACTAACCAGTCTACTGTGCAGAACATTGTCATTCAGGCTTTACTGAAGTCCACATAGACATTGTCTATCACTCTGAAAATGACATTAATTCACATGCAAAAGGATTTTCTAGCCATTTTGGGTTACAGTAGCCAGTTACTTAGCAAAAGTTAAACCTTTCAATTAAATTATAAAATAGTGAACTGCAAGCCAATTAGCCTGATGTCAGTCAGGGAAAATGCTGTAACTTGTTTTGCAGTCTTAATAATGTATTTATAAAATCAAATCATTAGAGAGTAACGACATGATTTTACAAAGAGAATCATGCTTGACAAATGTATTTGTTGTTTGAGATTTAAATAGAGTCTAGTTAAAAGGGGAATTAGTATTATAGTTCTTATTGTTTTCTCATAGTGGGATGCCCACCCTGGTTGCCCTCGAGCTGCCTTCTTAAACTGCTGCGGTCCATTTGGTATAGATACCCCAACATGACGTTAGGCAAGGAATGACAGGATTTTTAACCCAGTGACATTGGAGAAATAGTGATATATTTCCAAGTCAGGATGGTGAGTGGCTTGAAGGGGAACTTGCAGGAGGTGGTGTTCCCATGACTTGTTGCCCTTTTCCTTCTAGATGAAAGTGGTTATAGGTTTGGAGATGCTGACAAAAGGAGCCTGACTGAAATTCTGCAGTGCATATTGTAGATAGTATACACTGCTGTTATTGAGCAACGGTGGTGATTGAATGTTTGTGGATGTGGTGCCAGTCAAGCAGACTGCTTTGTTCTGAATAGTGTAAAGCTTCATGAGTTTTGTTGGAGTTGTATTCATCCAATATTTCATGAAACTCCTGACTTGTTCCTTGTAGATGATGGACAGGCTTTCGGGAGTCAGAAGCTGAGTTGCTTGTTGCAATATCCTTCGCCTTTGACCTGCTCTTTAGCCACTATATTCATATGACTAGTCTAGTTCAATTACTGATCAATGGTAACCACCAAGATATTGATAGCAAGCATATAACATTACGGACGGCATGGCGGCTCGGTGGTTAGCACCGCTGCCTCACAGCACCAAGGTCCTGGGTTTGATTCCAGTCTTGAGTGACTGCCTGTTTGGAGTTTGCACGTTCTCCCTGTGTCTGCACGAGTTTCTTCCAGGTGTTCTAGTTTCCACCCACAGTCCAAAAATGTGCAGGTATTTTGGCTATAGTAAAATTGTCCATAATGTCCAGGAATGTGAAGGTTAGGTGGGTTAGTCATGGGAATTGTGGGGTTACGGGGATAAGGTGGGGTCTGTGTCTGAGTCTGGATGGGATGCTCTTCAGAGGGTCGGAACAGACTCAATGGACTGAATGGCCCATTTCCACACTGTATGGATTCAATGATTCTACAATAATTGTAATGCCATTCAATACTGAGGGACGATAGATAGATTATCCCTTATTGGAGATGGTCATTGCTTCACATTTGAGGCATGAATACTACATGTTAAGCCTGGATACTGTCCAGGTCTTGATGCATTTGAACATTTGGACTGCTTCAGTATCTGAGGAGTTGTGAATGGTGTGGAACATTATGCAATCATTGATGAATATCCCCCCTTCTGAGTTTTTGATAGAGGGATCGTCATTGATGAAACAGCTGAAGGTAGTTGGGCCTAGGATACTATCCTGAGGAACTCCTGCAGAGATGCCTTGGAGCTGAGATGACTGACCTCCAACAATCATAACCATCTCCTTACTTGCCAGGTATGATGCTGACCAGTGGAGAGTTTTCCCTGATTCCTATTTAATCCAATTTCACTTGTGCTCCTTAATATCACATTTGGTCAAACAAGCCTTGATTTCAAGGGCTGTCACTTTCATCTCACCTTTGGAATTCAGCTCTTTTGTCCATATTTGATTAAAGCTGGATGAGTGAACCTTGAAGAACCTAAACTGGACATCAATGAGCAGGTCATTGCTAAGAAAATGCTGCTTGATAGCACTTTTGATGACACTTTCCATCACTTCATTAAAGATACTTTGATTTACAAAAAGCATTTGTTATGGTAATACTTTTATGTGCAAAATTAAGGTTCATAGAGTTGAGGACATTATATTAACAGGGTAAAGATTTGGTTAACGATCCGGAAACCAAGAATAGTTGATTTGGAGGTGGTGTTGGACTGGGGTGGACAAACTTAAAAATCACACAACACCAGGTTACAGTCTAACAGCTTTATTTGGAATCACTAGCTTTCGAAGCACTGCTTCTTCATCAGGTGATTGTGGAGCAGAGTCATAAGACAAAGACTTTATAGCAACAGGATTGCAGTGTCATGGAATGTAATATTAAACCGGTAGTAGCTAGTGGAGTCTTGTAAACATCTGTATTGGGACATCCGCAATTTACCATCTATATGAATGACATTGACACACAGCTTAAGAGCAATGTATTCAAATATGCTGGTCATACAAAGTTAATTGGGATTGCAGCAATTAGGGAGTGTAATGAAACTGCAAAGAAATACAGACAGGTTAGTTGAGTAGGCAGCAAGGTGCAGATGGAGTTTAATGAAAGAAGAGTGACGTTATTCACTTTGGTAATCAGGATAGAAAAAGAGATTTTTAAAAATAAAATATACTAAGCTGTTAAGTATTTATGTTCAATAAACTTGTGCAAGGACAAGCAGTTACAAAGGCAAATAGCATTTTGGCCTTCATTGCAAAGGGTTTGGAATACAAGCATAAAGAGGTTTTGCGACAATTACATAAGGTTTTGGAGCAAAACACCTGGAGTACTGTGCAAAGTTATGATCTCCATATCGGAGGAAGCATATGTTTGGATAGGAAGCAGTAAAACAAAGGTTCACTTGTCTGTTCCTTAGGACAAGGATTGTCCTATGATGAAAGGATGATTAAATTGAGCCTATGTACTCTGCAATTTAGAAGAATGAGGTCATCTCATTGAGACGTAGCAGATTCTGAGAGGCCTGAAGGGTTGACAAAGAGGTTGTTTTTCCTGGCTGGAGAATCTAGAACACATGATTTAGGCTGACTTAGAAATAAGGAGAAATGTCTTCATTCAGATATGTGTGGATCTCTGTCATTACTGTCCCAGAGGGTTATGGATGCTCTATTGTTGACTATGTTAAAAGGTTGAGCTAGATGTCATCTATTTCAGCAAAGCAAGGAATATGGGGAATGGGTGGTAAAGCAGAGCTGAGGCAGATGATCAGCCATATTGATCACATTGAATGGTCTGGCAGGTATGGGGGGCATTTGGTCTGTCCTCTTGGTGGTCTTAAAAGATCACAGAATTCTGAATTCCACGAAATGCAATTTGTGCTTAAAATTCTATGTTATTTGTGCCAGTTTGTGATCGCTAGGGAGCTGTGCTGAAGAAAACCCAGAGTAATTGAGAAAAGTTTCTAGACCTGTGCACTTAACTTTGATAATATCCAAAGTGCTTAGCACAAAATGGAGGGGGTGAGAAATATGGGCAGAAGTAGTTAGCCTGGATTTTAAAAAAGCTTTTAAAGATGGGAGAATTTTTTTTTTTCTTATTAAGAAAAAGAGACTTTGCTGCCAATGAAGGATGAGGCTGGGAAGGAAGTTTAAGATGGGAAGATGTAGTTAAAAGTACAATGTACAAGTTAATCTTCATACAAGGTCCCAAGTACTAATGAGGCACAGTGGGGAAAGACCACTGTCTGAGGTCTGAGGTCTTCCCGTGCATGTTAAATGGGTGTTCAATCAGTTATTGGACCCTCCTGGTCCTTCAAATGCACAAAAATGTGGTTCAAGTGAGAGATGCCTTTGGTTTGCCTAGAATGGAGTCAAACTCCAACGTTTGTGTGTTTCCTTGACATACTACTATTTAGAACTGAACTGTATTTGTGTCTCGATATATAAGATTTTTTTATGAATAAAGTATATTTTAAAATAAAAAAAGGTCCCAGATACCAATGTGATAAAGGATCAGCTAATCTCTTTTCAGCATATAATGTTTTACTTTTACTTCAGATTTTCAATATTAAAAGTTTTCCTTTTATCGCTAATAATTAGTCAGGAATACTAGGGTTTGCTATTGTGAATTTCAGAACTGAACTTGACTCGTAGGGTTCATTGAAACCATTTAACCCACCCATAAAAAGGAATAACACCTGGTGACTAAATATTAATCTTACATCTGCACAGAGCCTTGCATTCAAGTAGAACACTGACATCAACGGGATGATAATCAACCCAAACAAAAAACCTTACACTGATCCAAATTGCCTGGAAAGAGATTTTACTATGTGTAAAGGTTTCAATTAATCGGCACCCTTAACCAGAGATGTGATTCATACCATAGATTGGAACAACAGTCACAAATTGGAGTTTGTCATTGTCGTTGATAATGAACTGCTGCTGTGTGTATGTTTGGCAACACTCCAGGAACCCTGCTGCCAGCAAGAACAACTTTCCCCAAAATCTTCGCAAACCAGCTCCTAATGAGGTTTAAGAGCCTCATGGTTACGTTTCTGTAATAAATCCTGAATAACACCATCATTACCTGCAATTTCTCTTATTTCTGACAATGACTTAAAACTCTGCATTGTGCACTGAAGAAACCCCCAATTACATTACGACAAGCAGACTGATTCACAATTAGCAATGTTGCTTTTTAAATGAAATCATTCATTTTTATAAATACCAAGGGACCTGTGATTTGAGTTAGCACTCCATAAATTTCTGGAGTCACATGCCTCATCTGGCACAGTCACTGGAATGCATTAACCTTCAGAGAAATACAAGGCGACATTTGTTAACCCAGAATAACAAAGGCAAAACCAACTTTGAAACTTCCAATTTGTTGTGAGGAAGAATGCTAAAAGACAGGATTGGAGGATTACTGGCTTGTACACCACCTAAAATATAAAGAAAGTGTTGGAAATGCGCATATTTATCATCATCTGGAATCTTAAAAATGACCGGCCAGTTTGGGGGAGATCTTTCTTGTGATAAAGTCTCCCAGCAAAATATTCACCCAACATTTTGTACCAGATGCTGATACAGGTGCTGTACAGTGCTGGCACTGTCAGTTTTCTAACCTCTACTCTTTGTATATTCTAACTGAAGACAGCCTGTTTAGAAGAACACTTTTGTTAATCTACTTTTGTCAAGTCTGGAAATTGTGTGGGATCATACCACAAGACCACATATCAAACTCTTTAGTGTCATGGCTACACAACTGACTGTCAACAAGGGGAGGAAAAGAAAGCAGAAATATGACATACACATTACAAAAATCAAAGGGTGATAAAGGTACATTGGGAGTATTGCATACAATAAATCACATAAAACATCTGGAACTGTCTCATACTTTTTCATCAAGGCTGCTTATGAGCCTAAATTTAACTATTGCATAATTAGTGCCAGGAGTAAGTAAACTTCCTGCTTTAGTAAAACTGGCTCCTTCCATCTGTTTAAAGTACATAAAAGATGAACAACTTTTGTTAGTCTATTTACTTTAATGTTTTCAATAGAGAATATAAAATTACAGACGTGCTCATACACCACACTTCAATGATGTGTGAGATTTCCTGCAAAATATTCTAATCTTATCATCTTAAACCTACCATTTTGAGACAATTTCTAACAATCAGTATTTGACACCAGGTGCTCTTAACATATTATAAGGTTGTCACTTCCTGACATATGGGTTTTGTGCAAAAGTACTTCCAAATACCAAGATCTTGTTTTGGTGATGCTGGAAATGCTGACAGAATTATTATCTCTGTTCTGACTGCTACATCTATTGCACTGGTTCAAGGGGTCATTATCACTGTATTGCAGCCTTAGTTTGAATTATAGTACAATCAGTCCAGACCCACAAATGGAACGACTCAGCATATGATCACAAGTATATTTTTACTTCAACTAGAAACAGAGAAAATAGGAGCAGGAATTGGCAGGTTGGCTCTTTGAGCATCATTCCATATGATCATGGCTGATCATTCAACTTAGTACCCTGTTCCTGCTTTCTCCCCCATACTCTTTGATCCCTAAAAGAACCGTCATCTATAGGATCTGTTTATATACATGGATTAGTTTTTTTACTCTCCAAAATTAAGGTGCCTACATTATTGGGTGCAACATCTGTTGTTGGATTGCTTTTTCTGATCTAGGGTTTTATGTAACATAGGAAATTTTCCTGGTTTTTAGGCCAACATTTCTCCTTTCATACCACACACACACACAAGGATTAATTGGTGATTCATCAAATGACAGATACAGCTTGCATAAGTAACTTCACAATAACAATCGCTGCATCTTTGCATATCAATAAGGATCACTGCAAACACTCTGACTCAAAAAGAAAATTATAGAAACTGAACACGTACTTGAACATCTTTGTAAATAATAAAGAAAACATATATAATGTGTTTCGTGGCATCAGGACAATACAAAGTTCTTGACAGACAATAAATTATTTTTAGTTATGTAGTGATCACTGATGTGCTTCAAATAGTACTGCAGGAGTTTTTACATCTCCTTTAAAGAGCAAACAGGACCTCTGTTTAACACTTTACCAGCGTGCTTTTGAACATAACAGGGTTCCCTAAGATACCAAAGCTCAAGCATTAGCATCCAAGCTAGTCTATTCAATTGCTCATCAATGAAAGTTTAATATTAAAATATAGGTGTTGCAGCCCTCCAACCCTTAGATGACTTATTTCTTATGGATTTATGTAATAATCCATATAATAGAAATTGGAGGGAATATCAAAGTTGATAGTTGACAAAGTTGATTGGGAGCCTCAAATTAAACTCAATACAGCACAAGTTATCCAGGTTGTAACATAGATCAGTTGTAGAAGCAATTAAACCATATTATTGGTCAGCGCATTGAATACAGGAGTTGGGAGGTCATGATGCAGCTGTACAGGACATTGATTAGGCCATTTTTGGAATACTGTGTGTAATTCTGGTCTCCCTGCTATAGAAAGGATGTTGTGAAACTTGAAAGGGTACAGAAAAGATTGACAAGAATGTTGCCAGGATTGGAAAATTTAAGCTGTAAGGGGAGGCTGAATAGACTGGGTCTGTTTTCCCTGGAGCGTTGGAGGCTGAGGGGTGACCTTCGAGAGATTTATAAAATCATGAAGGGCATGGATAGGGTGAATAACCAAGGTCTTTTCCACAGGGTGGGGAGTCCAAAAGTTGACAGCATAGGTTTAACGTGAGAGGGAAATATTTAAAAGGGTCCTAAGGGCAACTTTTTAACACAGAGGGTGGTGTGCTAATGGAATGAGCAGCCAAGGATGTGGTGGAGGCTAGTACAGTTACACCATTTAAAAGACATCTGGATGGGTATATGAATAGGAAGGGTTGAGAGGGATATGGGCCAAATGTTGGCAAACGGGACTAAATTAGGTTAGGATATCTAGTCGGCATGGACGAGTTGGATTAATGGGTCTGTTTCCATGCTGCACTGCTCTATGACTATTTACTGTACGATCCTGTTACAGTTTGACACTACTTTTGGCACAGTTTAAATAACAAAATGCTTGAGCTTTGATGAGTTTAATTTTCCCAGATCTTTGACTATTGGGAAAAAAAACTGTAAAATTTGTGCCAAGGAGAATAAAAAAATCACATACAAAGCAACCAACATTCCATTAGCAAACTTGCTGCCACATCAGTCATGCACAAAGACCAAATTAACTGATTTCAAACATCTTCGGTATAAATCAGATTCATTTGCCACCCAAAAAGCTGAATGTTAACAGTTGGAAAGTGTGAAGGCCTGTTCAATTCTGACATATCAGCTTTTCAGATGGGGCGATAGCCACATGATAGTGGCTGCAGTCACAGTGAGAGAAACTGGGAGCTGGGCAAACAAGGCAAGCAACTGCACATTTCCTTAAACAGATTGAAATTAACAATATGAAAGGCAAGTGTAAAATAAAGTGGGTGAATTCAATATCAAGTCAGGTACAGAGAGAAAGAGGAAGGGGACAATTTTTTAAATTTAATGTCTGACATTTTTAAAAATTTCTAACAATAATTAAAGCTTGAAGATTCTATACTTGTAACAGTTTATTTCAATGTCGGCACTAACATTTATCATGTCATTAAGAAAAATTAGGCTAAAACAGACATACCTCCATACTGCAGTGAGTTTAGTGCATATTTTTACAAAGTTAATGGCAGAACAGCATGATTCTGACAGCAGCTTTTGGATTGCCTTGTTTTTCCATGCATCCAACCTTGCCTGCGTGCAGCATTTGCACATAATTAAAGGTTTTAGGCACCCTGTTATTTTCGTAATATTATTTTAACTGCTGTCTTCTCTCCTCAAGGCTTTGTGCCACTGAAGTAGCTATGGATGTCCTGAAAAAACCCTAAAATTAATTTATTCCAATTAAGCATGTATTTTAAGAATAGAGTCATACAGTTATACAGCACAGAAACAGACCCTTCGGTCCAACTCATACATTCCAACCAAGTTTCCCAAACGAAACTAGTTCCACTTGCCTGCATTTGGCTCATATCCCTCTAAACCTTTCCTATTTGTGTACCTGCCCAAATGTCTTATAAATGTTGTAACTGTGCCTGCATCTACCACTTCCTCTGGCAGTTCATTCTACATACGAACCACCTCTGTGTGAAAAGGTTGCTCCTCAGGTCCCTTTTAAATCTTTTTCTTCTCTCCTTAAAAATATGCCCCCTAATTTTGAACTCCACAACCCTAGGGAAAAGACATTAGCTCATCACCTTATCTGTGCCTCTCATGATTTTATAAATCTTTACAAGGTCAGCACTCAACCTCCTACACTACAGTGAAAAAAGGCCCAGCCTATCCAGCCTCTCTTTAAAACTCAAACCCTCCAGTCCCAGCAACATCCTGGGAAATCTTTTCTAACCCCTCTCCAATTTAGTAACATCCTATAGCAGAACGACCAGAACTGAACACAGTGCTCCAAATGTGGCCATACCAATGTCTTGTATAATTTCAACATGACATTTCAACTCCTATACTTAATGGTCTGAGCCATGAAGGTAAACATGCTGAATACCTTCTTAACCACCCTGTCTACCTGTGATACAACTTTCAAAGAACTACATACCTGAACCTCTGGGTCTCTGTATTTGACAAAACTACCCAGCACCTTGCAATTAAGTGTAGAAGTCCTGCCCTCGTTAGTTTTACCAAAATGCAACATCCATTTATCCAAATTAAACTCCATCTGCCACTCTTCAGCCTATTGACCCAATTAATTAAGATTTCTTTGTAATCTTAGATAACCACCTTCATTGTTGACTATACCACAAACTTTGGTGTCATCTGCAAATGTACAAACCTAGCATAGATCCCTGCAGAACACCACTGGTCACAGGTAAGGAGATGACTGGCAAGTTGGAGGCTTTCAAAAGTGAGGCATTATGTTCCTGCTAGAGTCAAAGATAAGACTGAAAAGTGTCGGAAACGATGGATGAACAAATGATGTGTTGGACTGAGGTGGACAAAGTTAAACAACAGGAGAAAGTGAGGACTGCAGATGCTGGAGATCAGAGCTGAAAATGTGTTGCTGGAAAAGCGCAGCAGGTCAGGCAGCATCCAAGGAGCAGGAGAATCGATGTTTCAGGCATAAGCCTGATTCCTGAAGAAGGACTCATGCCCGAAACGTCGATTCTCCTGCTCCTCGGATGCTGCCTGACCTGCTGCGCTTTTCCAGCAACACATTTTCAGCAAAGTTAAACAACACCAGGTTTATAGTTCAACAAGTTTATTTGGAAGCACTAGCTTTCAGAGCTCTGCTCCTTCATCAGGCGGTTGCAAAGCAGGACCATAAGACACAGAATAAAACAAGATTACTATGCCATGCAAGTAAAATGATATATTTAACAAGCCTAGATTGTTGTTAAGACCTTCAGCTTTTAGAATGGGTTACAGGTTTCGGTTTTCTCTCTCATTTATACACACATACACCCCCACACTCACACCCACACACGCATGCACCCTCTCATTGGCTTATACCCCATCACAGTCAAACACACACTTTAACAAGCTTGCACTCATGCAAAAACACATTCTCATGTGCACTCAATCACAACACACACACACACACACACACACACACACACAAATACAAGTCAATGGGGTGAACTTGTAGGTGCAGAATTATATATGCAGATACATTCTATTTTGCTCAAAAAATGCACAATCTGCAGGCAGACAATGCAGTCAATCCATATAATATTTTCTAAATTCCACTTTGGAAATAGAACCAGTCTGACTCAAGATTGGGATACAGACAGACTCCGATCCCACACCTTTAATTCATTGTCTGAGCTGAGATGCTACCTTTTTCTTCAAAATAAAGTCTTAAGTTATCTTGAGAATGTGACTCCAAAGAAGTTCTAGGATTTACATATTAATGAACCAAAACCTGTAACGCATCCCAAAAGGTGAAAGACTTAACAAGACTCTAGGTTTGTTAAATATATCATTTTACTTGCATGACACTGTAACCTTGTTTTATAAATTCTGTGTCTTATGATCTTGCTTCACAATCACCTGATGAAAGGGCAGCGCTCTGAAAGCTAGTGCTTCCAAATAAACTTGTTGGACTGTAACCTGGGGCTGTGTGATTTTTAACTGGATAAACAAAGACATTGAGGCACTGGGCAAAATAAGGAGCCAGCATAAATTAGGAATGGGCAACTGGGATCAAGTGAATCTCTTGAAGAGTATAAAGGGTGTAGGATCTTTCTTAAGAGGGAAATCAGGAGGGCAAAAAGAGATATGAGATAGTTTTAGCAGATAAGGTTAAGAATAATCCAAAGAGATTCTATAAAGTAAATTAAGAGCAAAAGAGCAACTAGGGAAAGAATAGGCCCCTTAAAAGATCAACAAAGTTGTCTATGTGGGGAACCATAGGAGGTGGGAGATATACTAAATGAATATTTTAGGCTGGTTTTTATTGTGGAAAACGACATGGAGGCTAGGGCACTCGGGGAAATATATATTAATGTCTTCAAAACAGTCAACATTACAGAAGATACTAAGGCCTTAAAAAACAAAGGTGGATAAATCTCTGGGACCTGAACCAGGATATTGTGGAGAGTCAGGGAAGAAAGTGCAGGACTCCTAGAAAATATATCTGTGTCATCTATGGCCACTGGTGAGTTGCCAAGGAAAGGAGGGTGGCTAATCTTATCCCTTTATCTAAGGAAGGCTGTAGGAGAAGCCTGGGACCTCTAGACCGATGAATCGGATGTCAGTGGTAGGTAAGTTGTTGAAGGGGATTCTGAGAGATAGAATTTATACGTATTTGGAGGGAAAAGGACTGATTAAGGATAGTCATGGGACATCATGTCTCACAAACTGGATTTGAGTTTTTTTGAGGATGTAACCAAAAACGTTGATGAGGGCTGAACAGTAGATATTGTCAATGTGGGCTTTAGTAAAGCCTTAAACAAGGTTCCGCATGAGAGGCTAATTAGTAAATTAGATCACATGGGATTCAGGGAGAGCTTGCCAAGTGGATACAAAATTGGCTTGAGGGTAGAGACAGAGGGTGGTAGTGGAGGGTTGCTTTTCAGACTGGAGGCCCATCCCTTGTCAGCTGAGAGTACTACAGCTCACTGAGCCCTCCTATTCCAGTGCCTCTCTGCTGCCTGGAACAATATTATCCAACATAATTCTTGCAAACAATAATCCTTTGAGAAACTAGTGCAATATTGGACTTTAAAACATATTGTTGCTCCAGCCTGCATTATTCCATGCCAAACCCATTGGGCGGCATGATGGCTCAGTGGTTAGCGCTGCTACCTCACAGTGCCAAGGACCCGGGTTCGATTTCAGCCTCGGGCGACTGTGTGGAGTTTGCACATTCTCCCAGTGTCTGCGTGGGTTTCCTCCGGGTGCTCCGGTTTCCTCCCACATTCCAAAAAGATGTGCAGATTAGATGAATTGGCCATGCTAAATTTCCCATAGTGTTAGGTGCTATAGGGAAATGAGTCTGGGTGGGTTACTCTTCGGAGGGTCGGTGTGGACTTATTGGGCGGAAGGGCCTGTTTCCATACTGTTGGGAATCTAATCTAGTCTTATTACTGCCCAGTAAACTGACTAATGGCCCTTGCTGCCTTGTAGATCATTCTAGGGCACTCTCAGTAGCAAGGAACACATTTTATAGGATTGACATTGTTCCTGAGTTGTTGGATTGTGTAGTCAGTAGTGCAGATCCAACAGTAATTACATTTTGTAGCTTCTTCATTATGGCACATGGCTTTGAACAAGTTTTGGTATCCCGAAGAGAGCGGACAATATAAACATTACATGCAAAACATGTTTTTAAAGTAATAATTAAAACAGAGCACTTAAAATTTTCCAGTAAGGCAAGATGCATGTGAAAATAATAAAAGGAGATTTGAAATGGTAGATATAACTCGATATCTTAAGGAAATACCTGCCGTGTGACAACTGCTACCCCTGCACCCCCTCCGCCCACAACCCCACATGTTGCAAGCGAGATGTACATGGACATTCAAGCCTAATTTTATGGTTAAACCGGGTCAATTAAGCTCCCAAGATTGAATTTCAAATGAAAGTGAAGCTCAGAAACATCAATCTCTACACTTTCTATATTGGTTCCATCTGAATCACACACTTGTAAGTACAGCTCCACTTTTAACTCCATGCTTCCTATGGCATGACAGCACTGAAAAAGATTGCATCTTCAGGCAATGGAGTGAAATTGAAAATGATGCTACCGATACATATAATCCCTTTTGGTATTCTATTTGATGAACTGTTATAGCATTTTAGAGTTTAGATAGCTTAGATTCCCTACAGTGCAGAAACAGGCCCTTCGGCCCAAAACGTCCACACCGACCCTCCGAAGAGTAATCCACCCAGACTCATTCACCTACTCCCTACTAATACACCTATCACTATGGGCAATTTAGCATGGCCAATTCACCTGACCCAATTTGTGCTTAAAATTCTATGTTATTTGTGCCAGTTTCCCAATTTGTCCCAATTAATCTAATCTGCACATCTTTTTGGACTATGGGAGGAAACTGGAGCACCTGGAGGAAACCCACACAGACACGGGGAGAATGTGCAAACTCCACACAGACAGTCACCTGAAGATAGAATCGAACCCGGGTCCCTGACGCTGCAAGGCAGCAGTGCTAACCACTGAGCCACTGTGTAGCCCCACTTAGTGGCCCAGAAATTGTTTGGAAAATAAAGATGAGTTTAACATCTATATTACTCTTGCTATAAAGCCACTCAACAATTCGCAAGTTGATACACGTCAGGAGGTCCAAACTGCCACAATTTGTTACAAGATTTTAACCACCATGCTTGTGAAAATAGGAGCACAAGACCGTGAATTTCAAGATAATGCTGCTCTTTCCTAATAAATATGCACACAGTTAGGATAGGTAGCATCGTTAAAAGTTCATTTAATGATGTTCCTGCAAAGCCAATTGATTTCTCCAGAGCAGGAAAGAAATTGAAATTACTGATACTTATTCCTATGATCAGAAAATTTTGTTCTCATAGGTTCTTTTTTTAAAAATAATACTTCCCTAAATTTTATTTTTAGTTTTCCTCAATTCAAATTTTCATGCTTCCGGGTTTCTCTTTCTTAATTCAATTTAACTCCTAGGTCATGGGATTCCTTCACTGCCTTTCCTCTTTGTTCTTTAAATTGCTTAAGAATATTGTGAGTCCGATTGCTTGCCAAAGTCCTAGATGCCCTGAATTCCTCGCAGTTTCACAACAGGCAATTATTACTTCCCACTTCCAGCAATCCTAAAGGCAAAAGATTTTAGCTGAAGTTGAAGGGAGGTAAAGTCTAACAAGGCATGCTGCGGTTGTGGGTATGTTTGCCAAGCTGAGAAGTTGGATTTGCAGATGTCTCGTCCCGTCTGGGTGACATCCTCAGTATTTTGGAGCCTCGTGTGAAGTGCTGCTGTACTGTCTCTTCTGGAACTTATTTGGTTCCATTCCTGCTGCTTCCGGTTGTTCATTGCAGTGCTTGGTTTATTGCGTTTAGGTCTACATGGTTGTTGATGAGTGCCATGCTTCTAGAAATTCTCTGGCTGTCCTATGTATAGCTTGTCCTATGACCGTTGTCTTGTCCTCGCTGAAGTTGTGGTCCTTCTCATCTGGGACAGCTAGTCGTGTGATCGTCGTGTTGTTTGTCTGTTAGGCATTTGCGGATGAAGTTGGGGGGATATCGTTCTTAGCATAGACTTTGTCTCAGAACTAAGAACTCAGAACTCAGAACTCAGACTTCTCTAATCACTGGGATTCATGACAGCCCATAAACCAACAGTCATGTACAGACAACAACTCACCAGGATAAAAGACCCTATATACCCATGATCTGCAGGGCTAACGTAATTTACAAAGTTCCATGCAAAGACTGCAGGGAATACAATATAGGAAAAACAGGCAGATAACCAGCAATCTGCATCCATGAACACCAACTAGCCACTAAACACATCCAGCTGTCCCTAGTATTCACACACACAGATGGCAAGGACCACAAATTCGACTGGGACAACACAACTATCATAGAACAAGCTACACAGAGGACAGCCAGAGAATTTCTAAAAGCATGACACTCATCCACGGTTTCCATCAACAAACACATTCACCGAGACCCAATATACCGGCCACTACAACAAACTGGCAAGCGGAAGCAGCAGGAACAGAGCCAAATCATTTGCAGAAGACACAGTATAGCAGCGCTTCACAGGAGGCTCCAAAGCACTGAAGATGTCACTGAGGCAGGAGACGAAACGTCTGTAAGTCAACTTCACAGCTCAGCAAACATACCCACTACCACAGGAACTGGCAACCGAGTGACAAATCTTTACGCAAACCCCAAACAAGGCAGGTTATGAGTTGACACACTCCATCAAATTCTGGGCCAATTATTGACTTACAATGTATTTACTTTGTCCCTTCAAATAATTCACTGTTTTTCTGATAACATCCTGCATCATTTTGGAAATAAGGAAACACTTAGTAGCTTGCATGGTTTTACTTGAATTCAAGTTAAAAGAAAGAAAACTATAAAGCCAATTTATAACAATCTTTCTATTTATTTATTTTCTGCTTGCTGCACTGTTGGTTCAGCTGAGTTAACAAGACATTCAATAAATTTCAAATCCAAAAGTTTTGTTAAGTGTAATAAACAGTTTGCAATCAAAGCAATTATTATGGAACTTGCCAACACATGGTCAATAAGAAGCTTTGAGGAATCTGTTTAAGGAAAGACCATGTATTTCACCTAATACATACTTCTAAGTACAGGAAGCAGTCACTGAAACCACCTTAATTATGGAGTGGAAAGAAAATCACATAACAATCCAGTGCCAGAGAATAGATTACATTTAATTGAAACAAATAACTTCGTATTTTGTGATTCTGAACCCAGGTTTTGAGCAGAGAGATTTCCTATTGTATTCTATATCTTAAGTGTTCAAAGCTACCATTACACAACCACATCATTTCCATTCTTATTTTTGAATCAGTAGTTACTCATTTATTAGAAATTATTTTAAAATTTTAGACGAGACCATATTTTTCCCTTTCAAACTGAATTTTGGATTTGTGAAGGATAAAGTGGCACACTTACTGCACTTAAAACTTTACAGTATGCCTCTAAATAAGACCATATTGTTCATTTTATATATTTTACAAGGCTTTCATTCCATTATTTTGCCAGGACCCTTGGGACAGTCCACCTGGCATCTCTAATATTACATGGAACTACAGTTCACGGTTTGATCCTGTTTTACCTTGTGATTTCAAACTTCTTGAGCAGGAAATATCAGCTTTGAAGAAAAGATACTGTGCAAAAAATGTAGATGTAGTATTTTAGTCTGCAGAGAAGAACAGGGGACGGAAAACAGACATGTATTGTAAGTTATAAATTTCAACCATTTCTAACCAGTTCAGTAACGTGCTACTGTATTGGCCCTTAGAAAATATATACAATGGCAATAAAATGTTTCTGCATGTCTTGGGACATGAGTACTTTAATAATGTCTGTTATTATTGGAATAAAAACTGTGCATGTGTGGTCAAAACATAAACAGCACCTGGTTTAGCATATAATGCCTCCTACTCTATTCCATGTATATCACTACATAAGAGTTCTTTAAGTTCTAGGCTACAGTGAATCTTGTGTCAACAGCTGACCAACACACTCTCCCTTTCACCACTGTCTATATTCATTGAGAATGTCAGCATGGCTTTGTGAGGAGCAGGTCATGCCTCACAAATCTTATGGAGTTCTTTGAGGTGGTGACATGACAGGTTGATGAAGGTGGCGTATATGGTTTTCAGCAAGGCATTTGATAAGATTCCCCAGAAAGTTAGGAGGTATGAGATACAGGGAAATCTGGCTGTCTGGATTCAGAATTGGTTGGCTGACAGAAGGCAGAGTGTGGTTGTAGATAGAAAATATTCTGCCTGGAGGTCAGTGGTAACTGGTGTCCCGCAGGGCTCTATTCTTGGGCCTCTATGCTTGTAGTTTTTATAAATGACTTGTATCAAGAGGTTGAGGGGTGGGTTAGTAAATTTGCCGATGACACAAAGGTTGGAGGTGCCGTCGATAGTATCAAGGGCTATTATAGGCTGCAGCGTGACATAGACAGGATGCAGAGCTGGGCTGAGAAATGACAGATGCAGTTCAACTTGGATAAATGTGAAATGATGCACTTTAGAAGGTTGAAGTTGAATGCTGAATATAGGATTAAAGACAGGGTTCTTGGCAGTGTGGAGGAACATAGGGGTCTAGGTGTGCAAGTACATAGATCCCTCAAAGGTGCCACCCAAGTGGATAGGGTTGTTTAGAAAGCATATGGTGTTTTGACTTTCATTAACAGGGGGAATCGAGTTTAAGAGCCGTGAGGTTTTGCTGCAGCTCTACAAGACCCTGGTGAGACCACACTTGGAACATTGTGTCTAGTTCTGGTCACGCTATTATAGGAAAGATACAGAGGCTTTGGAGAGGGTGCAAAGAAGATTTACCAGGTTGCTGCCTGGACTGGAAGGCTTGTCTTATGAAGAGAGGTTGACTAAGCTCGGACTTTTCTCTCTGGAGAGAAGGAGGAAGAAAGGCGACCTGATCAAGGTATACAATGAGACGCATGGATAAAATCAATAGCCAGAGACTTTTCCCCAGGGCAGGATTGACTGGCACGAGGGGTCATAGTTTTAAGTTGTTAAGAGGAAGGTATAGAGATGTCAGAGGTAGTTTCTTCTCAAAGAGAGTAGTGAATGCATGGAATGCATTGCTTCTACCACCACCACTGGCAGAGTCATTAGGGACATTTAAGCGACTGCTGGACATGCATATGGACAGCAGTGAATTGAGGGGTGCGTAGGTTAGGTTATTTTATTTTATTTTAGATTAGGAATAATCCTCGGCACAACATCGTGGACCAAAGGGCCTGTTCTGTGCTGTACTTTTCTATGTTTTATGTTCTATGAGGTGCTCTCAATAAATAGCACAAGGTCCCAGATATGGTGACGTCCACATTTAAATCAATTTGCCTAAAAATCTATTTTGGTAGCAGATGATTTTACCAGATTTCACCTACATCAGTGAGACCATCTCATCTCTGAAGAATCATTACCAAACCCTTGAGCATTTTGTTAACCCAAATCTCCTCCCTTCTACTTTCATTCAAACTTGTGCAATGTCTGTTTATCCTTCAGACTTCGAGTTCCATGAATTTGCCTCGTTATCTGCCCGGGCTCCTTCAGCCCGACCCAACCTCCATTTGTAAGCATTGCCAAACTCCAACATTCTACACACAACCCATCTACCAGCTTTCTGCTTTTAACAAAAGCCAATCTTTGAAAACTTCATTTTTTTTTAAACCTAGAAACATAAAGCGTAGTAGCAGGAGTAGCCCTTCAGACCTGCTCCGTCATTTAATATGATCAAGGCTGACCATCCAACTCAGTACCATGTTCCTGCTTTTACCCCTATCTTTTGATTCCTTTAGTCTGAAGAAATATTTTGGTCTTTCTTGAGAGTCTTTGATGTTCACAAGCTCAATTCCTACAGTGTGGAAGCAGGCCATTCAGCCCATTGAGTCCACACCGACCCTTCAAGAGCATCCCGCCAGACTCACCCCTTTAACCCTATCCCTATAACTCTGCATTCTTCCTTATCCCTGTCCTAAAAGGACTAAGGTTCATCCTTTGACTGTGATCCCTGGTTCTGGACTCCCTGGTCAATGAGAACACCCTTTCTGCATTTGACCTATCTAATCCATTAGGATCTTATAGGCTTCTATAATATCTGCCTCATTCTTCTACACACCACTGAATATGGTCCTAACTGATCCAGTCCACCCTATATGTCAGTCCCATCAATCCAGGAATCAGTCTGGTAAAGCTTTTTATACTCCCTCAATAACCAGAAAATCCTTCCTTAGGTGGAGAAACCAAAATTGCACATAATATTCCAGGTGTGGTCTTACCAGTGCCCTGTATAAATTACAGCAAGACATCCCTGTTCTTGCACTCCAATCCTCTTGCTATGAAGGCCAACATACCATTTGCCTTCTTTATCACGTGCTGTATCTGTATGCTTATTTCAACCAATTATCATAAAAGGATACCCAGGTCTCGTTAGATCTCTATCTTTCCCACGTTATTACCATTTAGATAATCTGCCTGACTAGCTGTGGTACGAAAGTGGATAACTTCACAACTATCCACATTGTACTGCATCTGCCATGTGTTTGCCCACTTACGTAACTTGTCCACACTAAAGCTTGGCTGCATCCACCTCACAGCATACTCTCCCACCCAGCTTTGTGCCATCCACAAACTTGCTGATATGATGTGCACTTTCCTCAGTGAAATCGTTAATATACATTCTGACTTGCTAGCTTTAGATGCTGCAACCATGACTCCACACTGTAACAACCGAAAACATCTCCACTTTCATTGTAAAAATAAAAGGGTAATTCTTCTCTGTTTAGTCCAACATACCATCACCATTGATACCTGTACTAATTTACTTCGAATTAGTCAGATTCGCATCAATGGTCTTCACACTATGACAGAGGCAATTTCCAACCTCTGTTTCAATGGTACACTCCCTGGTTCAAACATCAGTTTACAACTGCTCACTTTCCTTGAAAATTCCTACTATTTCAAGAACATTTCCAAACCTTCTTTTCCTTATCACAAAATCAAAATAGAAACACTATGTCCTGCAGCTAGACTGGAACAGGAAACTGGTGCCACCTATGTCTTCACTTTGCACCCACTGAAAGGCTGACACCCACTTGCTCATGTGGCTCTTTGCTTGCTACCTCAGAGGCCATCATGTGTGGATTCTTCATTGGCAAATGGGAGGGTGACACTCTGTTATTTCAATTACGTGGAGCAAACAGCAAGGAAGTGGGGCAGCGAATGGCAGGGAGACAATGAGGGTTGCGGAGGAGTGAAGTGGTAAGCAGGGGTCAACCAAGTGTTAAAGACGAGGGCAGAAAATAAACCATGATCCTAGGATTTTTGACTGGTATTTTGAGGTTAAATATTCTGTGAAAATTACAATCTTTAAACATATTAGGTTGGTGGAGTCACATCAAGCACCTGTACTTTGGAAAATGTTTGAAAAAGAACAATTTTATTGTTGTTGCAATTGTTAAGGTATCTTTGACTTGCTCAATGCTACTCATGGGCTTATTCTTTGATGCAGAACACTAACTGTGGTGTTGCTGGCTGTGATGTCACAGGCACTGCAACTTCATGTGGGGGCGAGTGTGCCCCCAGCAATTTTGGTGGCAGCAAACACAGCCTACACAAAGTGCTGTTAACATATAGGTCCAGCAATAATTGTGGAGCTATGTTTCAAATACTACTGCAATTTCTTTCTCCACAGACAGCACCAGACCTGCTGAATATTTGTATCATTCTTGGTTTAATTACAGCCTTTCAACATCTGCAGTATTTTGCTCTTGTTCTTTCCATCACAAACCATGTCTTGGATATCTGTCGCTTGTAACTTCAATCCAAATGTCTGACAATAAACATAAGCAGTTTATGAACTCCAAAAAAAAAGACACATGCTTGACAGCTTCTAAATTTCCATCTACTCCATTCACAGGTATACTGTCTCCCTCTTCTGTCCTGACATTGCAAAGTGCATCTCCCTCCCGCAGTCCAACTATAATGTTTGCTCAATCTCATCTTGTCGCAGTCACAACAACCCAATTACTCCTTCTAGATCTATTTTCAAACCTAAACTCTGGAGTTGTGTTTAGAAAAATAGCTATCATTACATCTTCCTTCAAAAAATTATTCTAAATTCCTTCACATTTCCTGACATGGCCTTTTATGTCAAGGTAACCATTCAACTCTACGTTTAATTCATCCTAATCTGGTCTCATCTGTTTATTCCATTGAGACTGTTCTGGAAAGCATTACCAGTAGTGTCTTGTGATTATTACAAACATAGCATACTGTGATTCTTTATCTTGCTTAATGTGACATTTAGTATTTTGGAACCATTTATTCATAGTTTCTCCATAGCTTCTCCTTTGTGCTCCATTTCATTGTAATTCACTGTTGTCTCCATTTTTCACGCTCCCAACACGACCTCCTCAAATGATTTCCTCTCCTGTGCCATTGTCCCATTTTATGTCCCATTTCTGTTTAACATTTGGGACACAAATTATTTTGTTATTCCATAATCCCATCCATCAGACTATTCCTGATAATTCTCACTGCAATTGTTACGCACAGGTAACCAAGTGCAAGCTCATTTTAATACTTGCATTCTGTTCCATTACTCTTTTTTGTTAAATAAGTTCAGTGGTTTACTAAAAACAAAGGGAGTCACCATTTGCTTCAGGAAAATACATTTTTAATAAAATATCCATTATCTTTCCATGGCCTAAATAATTCTTACATTGCATATATGGTACACTCTGAAAAAGGAAACAATTTCATAAGCATCACTAATACCAAAGCAATCTGGAACTTCAGCACTTTCCTTCAATTGAATTACAAATTTCAGAAAAGATCTCATGAACTCTCATCTCTCATGAACTGGAACTGAACAAAATCACATTAAGAACCTTGCTTGATCAGTAATGCAGAAGAACTGCTGGGATACATCTACTCTATCACTGACATGTTGTCAGCTGACAGAATTTTTTAAAAGTCTGCTCCAATTAGAAAAGATAGCTTATAAAATGTCTAATCAAATTTATAAATCGTGCATGTATAATTTCTGCAACTCATAAGGAAAATCCTCACTGCTTTACATCTGGTAACTTGTAAGGGATTCCTTTTTTGTGGGATGTACTCTCCAGTCAGTGGTTCTACTGTAATGTGTCCTCAAAAAAAACATCTGTTTCACACATGGTTTCTGAAAGCTAAAGTGACTAGCATTGTTGCATGTGACAAGTAAACACACATTCTTTCAATCTCAAGTCGAATTTACTCGTAAATTACTACAAGGCCTAGCAAAGTTGAAAAGCATGTTAATTTTACAGCTGATCTTTTATTCATTGGGTAAGGTATTGGAGAGAATCAACTGGCAACTGCTCTTATCTGAAAAATCCTGTCATTAAAACATTCATGTAAATAGTACTCAGAAAGAAAGGGGTACGGTGAAGTGACAGGGGAGTTACTTTGGAATTATGTTGACAACAAAGAAAGCTGAAAGACAACAAATGATAATAAAAAAGAAACTTGACAGTAAAAGAAAATAAAGGCATTACAGAGTTAATATCAAAAGATTCAGAGAGAAGATGGCTAGAAATACTATAGATACAAAGTAAGAGATGGTCTGCTCCAATTACAACATTTAGCTAGTATAGAATCTAATATTCAAAGAACATATATGAAATAACAAAGACATGCTGGGAATTAGAACATACATTGTGTACAAAGTGCAATTGTTTAAAAATAATGTGATCCATATTCAATTCAATTATTAGCATGAACAATATATCCCATAAAGATGGCTGGCTATTTTTTGAAAGCAATAAATATTTGAATTTTCTTTTTAGGAAACCAAATTCTTCCAATCACAGATAAGGAACAAAAATGACTTTATTTCTCTGAATACAAAATAAAGAAGCTTTAATGAACATGGCTTTATCATTCATTCAATCTGTTGTTGCAACTTTTTCAACTAGTCTTGCAAAGACAAAAGCTGGGACCAATATACCAACATCAGGTTCATTGATCTGAAATCATAAAATCATAGAATCTCTACAGTATGGAATATTTTTCTGCAGAGATGCTGCCAATCTCAGTACTTTCAGCATTTTGCCTTTTTATTTCAGATTTTGATTATCTGCATTAAAGTTGGAACCATATCTATCTACTTTATATGGAATCAAACAACTTCTGTGTCTGAAGTAGTCAACTACCTAATTTGAATTTAAGCTAAAGTAATAAGCCAGCAATTTAAATTTAAGACATTGGTAACCATTCCATAAAGTTTTCCTATTAAGGACCATACTCATTGTTTTGCACTACATCAAAACAAATCATGTAAAACCCAACTTTACATCAAACTTAAAATGCTTAGAACCAGGAAGTTGTGGCAAGTTCCATTTGGACTTACAAGAAAGAAGTTCAAGTGTTTTGAGCCATAGACATCTTCCCAGTCGGAGATGAAGCAACACTCCAGAATATGTTTTTAACCTCAATAATTGTCGGAACGCAATAAGTTACAACCACATCTCACATCCCATTGCATTCACAATTTATTGATTTAATATGCGAGTTGGGAGGAAGAACGGGTAAAATGACTGTACCTTGGAATGAGAATAGCAGTGATTGAGGAGAGCCTGAATCAAATAAGAGGATGAGACCAGAGCTGCTATTGCTTCACACTTCTAGCAAGACAGACATCTCTCTTCAGAAAATTAGCTAGGTTTTCCTTGTTTTCCTTTATTCTGCTTCTTTCCAAATACCCACACAGTCCCAGCTCCTCAGCCCAACAAAGCCACAAACCCATTCATTCTCTTTTGCAAGTTTTAGTCCTATGTTTCCTTATTCTCTTCCTCTTTTCATTCTTTGATTATTCTCCCTTTAGTATTTAGTGACATTATAACTGCAAAACCTCATTTGGGGTGGAGAGGTGGAGAGAGAAGACAAAGAGGACACAACAAATAACTCAACCATTAAGAGGAAAATATTCGACCAGAAATTGAGTTCAAGATTACAGTGAAAAAAAAGTCAGAGATTGCAGTTGGGGATATGTGCTGGGGAGGGAAGAAAAAATTGCTGGACCTATGGAGATAATGAAGATTTTTTATTTGATTGCTTTAATGCAAAATACCTGAGCCATTCAACACTCTTTCACATTTTATGGATAATGAGATAGGTTTGCAGCAAATTGTGCAATTAATCCTCCCCAAAAATTTACACTATTGTAACTTCATTCTTTTTGGTACGCAGTGCAAAATATGGGGTCCCAATAAGGCCTCTACAAAGGCTTTTAGGAATTCAATTCGTTTCACTTTCTAAAAGTCAGGAATATGATTTAAGTCTATGAATATTTGATTGGTCCCTTTAATGGAGAATAAATATGAGCAATTAGCACTCTTTACACTTTATGAACAGTGTGAATTTGTGCCAGATATGAACCTTCTAAATAATGTTATCCTTTGCCTATAGTGCTGGTAGTTCTGCTGATTGACACAGTCGTCCATAAAGTATTTCCAAATGTAGCCACTGATATCTCATTCTTTTCCTTATCCTTCATTCCCATCATATGTTGGTCTTCTGCACTGAGAAAGAGTAAGGAAATAACTGTCATGTTTCAGCAATCCAGCCTTGAAAATACAATAATGCCAAGCCTTCATTGGGGGTAATGACCAAAAATTGCATTCCTTTAAGAACTTTCACTTAAAAATTGGTACATTTTAAAGGTTACATAAATATTTGACAAAATGTAATTATGTAGCCTCACTTAGCTGTACATTACAAATGAAAAAATTTCCAATTAATTACTTTTGAAATGCTAGCATTGTTATGAAGACAAACATAGCACTCAAAATACATTCAAGATTCACAGAGAGATCTTGTCTTTTATCTGGAGATGTTTATTCAGATATAAATATTTCTTACTTTGATCAGTGCTATAGAAGTTTCCATATCCACCTGAACAAGATTATATAGATTTGCTATTGTACGTAATCTGAAAGATTTCACCTCCAATAGTGCAACAGTATTGTGTTGCTGACGGCTTTGCAGTGGGAACTGAATGCAAGTCATGATTTGGAGATGCTGGTGTTGGACTGGGGTGTACAAAGTTAAAAAACACAACACCAGGTTATCGTCCAACAGGTTTAATTGGAAGCACACTAGCTTTCGGAGCGTCGCTCCCTTCATCAGGTGATTGTTTTAGGATTGAGTCCTCCACTATCACCTGATGTGATTTTTGACTGAATGCAAGGTTGTTTGACTCAGTTGCAAATGCTTTCACTGAGCCAAGTTAACATGCGTACTTTTAACAATCACTCTACAGAGATTGAGAGCAGATTGTTAAAATTTTATGGGCTTAACAGTACTGCAATTGCTGAAATTATTGTAGAATAATCTAAGGATAATTAATTCCACAGTCTGACGAGAAGACAGCGAGTTTGCAACAAACATTAAAATAAATTATATTATCTTTAACCATTTTAAAAGTTATGATTTTCAAACCATTTTGCCTTAAAAGAGAATTCATATTCTGATAAACACAGACATCATCACTTGGTAAAATGTGACCCAGATGGGCATTTAAAAAAAAATTCTGCGTTCAGTCTCTTTAAAATTCAGCTCATCCAGAGCTTTGTTGCTCATATCTTGATACTCCTCAAAACCTACAAATTTAGTCATCTTCCCTAAAACCTCTTTATGTAGGTTAGTGCTAATTTTGTTTGATGGTGGTTTGTAAAGTGCCTTGCAGTGTTTTACTTTGTTAAACATGCATAATTTAATAATAACCCTGAGATACTCAACTATTGAAACTTGAAGTTTTGCTCTTCCCATCTCTTTAGAACCAGGGAAAAAAAAAGTGGGAAAAAGTGAGTTTGATTAAGGTGTCAATAACAAGCAAATTCTAGGAGGAAAGGGTGATATTATACACTGACTAGGCTGGATATGAGTAAATCTGTAATTGAATATCTTGTACAGTGCTGCGATATTTATACCATAATGAACCAAGGCCTGATTCCAATGAAACTAAAATACAATTGCTTCAACTCAACAATGGGAGGCTGATACAATTGTGGTCTTTGAAATATTACTTTATAATAACACTGCAGCAATTAACCAGCATTAATCGTCCACTTCTTATTGGTAGCCTCTTTCTTACATGTCAGTCATGACTCAACTGGTAACATGCTTGTCTCAGTGACAACATTCTGTGTTCTAATCCCACTCTGACATTTGAGCACAAAATTCTGAATTCCATTGCATTACTTAAGATATGTCATTTTTCAGATGAAATGTTAAAACTGAGACAACATCTTTCCTCTTAAATGGAGGTAAAAGGATCCCGAGGCACTACTTCAAAGAAGAACAATGGAGTTATCCTTAGGATGCTGGCCAACATGCATCCCTGAATCAACATCACAAAAGCAAATAATTTGGTTGTTATCACACAGCTATTTGTGGGAGTGCACTGTGTGCAACTTGGCTGGCACACTTCTTATGTTATAACATTAACTGTACATCAAAGTACTTTGTTGGCAGTGAAGAGCATATATTGTATTGAAGCACTTACATGAATGCCATTTTTTAAAAATTCTGTAACTCCCTTCCTATATTTCACCACCTACATCTCCATCTTTAAAAATCTCACAATGCTTCTGATTTAAGTGCTCCATCACTACTTCTAACGATCACTCCATGACTCAACATCCAATATCACTTGCAACTGTCCATTTTATTTTCTTTCGTTATCATTTTATTTCATCTTTCATGTCATTTCCTTCTTACTCCACTCCCTAGTATAGAAGGGTATGTATACATGGAATTTGTTAAATTTCAAGGAGTTGTTTTATATGGATATATTTTGACTTACCACAGAGAAACAAGTACAAGGTTCCCCATGGAAGACTGGTTGGCAAGGTTCGATCTCACGGAATACAGGGAGATTTGGATACAGAACTGGCTCAAAGATGGAAGACAGAGGGTGGTGGTGGAGGGTTGTTTTTCAGACTGGAGGGCTGTGACCAGTGGAGTGCCACAAGGATCGGTGCTGGGTCCTCTCCTTTTTGTCATTTACATAAATGATTTGGATGCGAGCATAAGAGGTACAGTTAGTAAATTTGCAGATGACACCAAAATTGGAGGTGTAGTGGATAGCGAAGAAGGTTACCACAGTTTACAACAGGACCTGGGCCAGATGGGCCAGTGGGCTGAGAAGTGGAAGATGAAGTTTAATTCAGATAAGTGAGAGGTGCTGCATTTTGGGAAAACAAATCTTAGCAGGATTTATACACTTAATGGTAAAGTCCAAGGGAGTGTTGCTGAACAAAGAGACCTTGGAGTGCAGGTTCACAGCTCTTTGAAAATGGAGTCGCAGGTAGATAGGATAGTGAAGAAGGCGTTTGGTATGCATTGGTCAGAGTATTGAGTACAGGAGTTGGGAGGTCATGTTGCGGCTGTACAGGACATTGGTTAGGCCACTGTTGGAATATTACATGCAATTCTGGTCTCCTTCCTATCGGAAAGATGTTGTGAAACTTGAAAGGGTTCAGAAAAGATTTTGCAAGGATGTTGCCAGGGTTGGAGCATTTGAGCTACAGGGAGAGGCTGAACAGGCTGGGGCTGTTTTCCCTGGAGCGTTGGAGGCTGAGGGGTGACCTTATAGAGGTTTACAAAATTGAAGGGCATGGATAGGATAAATAGGCAAAGTCTTTTCCTTGGGGTTGGGGAGTCCAGAACTAGAGGACATAGGTTTAGGGTGAGAGGGGAAAGATATAAAAGAGACCTACAGGACAAATTTTTCCACACAGAGGATGTATGGAATGAGCTGCCAGAGAAAGTGGTGGAGGCTGGTACAATTGCAACATTTAAGAGGCATTTGGATGGGTATATGAATAGGAAGGGTTTGGAGGGATATGGGTCGGGTGCTGGCAGGTGGGACTAAATTGGGTTGGGATAGCTGGTCGGCATGGACAAGTTGGACCAAAGGGTCTGTTTCCATGCTGTACATCTCTAGGACTCTATAATAAATAAAGAACAATGATTTCTTTTTTTCTTCTATGACTGATGAGAGGTGCAACCAAACGTAATAGGCTGGGAATTTGTCTGGCTTGGACACCATTATAAAGCTGAATTAGCAGATTCAGTTCAACTGATAGTCAGAATGAAGCTCTAAACAAAAGGCAAAGAACTGCAGATGCTGGAAAACAAATAAAAACAGAAATTGCTGGAGAAACTCAGGAAGTCTGCCAGCATCTGCGAAGAGAAAGCAGTCAATATTTCAGGTCCAGTGAGCCTTCTTCAGAAAGCATTTTTCTCTCGATAGATGCTGCCTGACCTGAGTTTTGCCAGCAATTTCTGCCATAATGAAGCTCTCTGGGTTAACAAGTAATACTAATTCAGCTGGTTGTAATACTTACACTCAAAAGAAAAGAATCATCAGCATCAATTGCTTACACAAGAATATTATGTGGAGGTGTCGGTTTTGAACTGGGGTGGAAAACGTTTTTAAAAATCACACAACACCAGGTATAGTCCAATAGGGTTATTTGAAAGTACAACCTTTGGGGCACTGCTCCTCCATCAGCTAGCTACCTAACAAAGGAGCAGTGCCCCAAAAGGTTGTACATCCAAATAACCCTATTGGACTGTAACCTGGTGTCGTGATTTTTAACTTTGTACACAAAAATATTACAGCCACAAAGTTCCCTTCCTATCTGTGCTGGAAGATTCAAGTCCCATTTGCCCTGGAGATGCATCTCCACATAATATATATGAACATTTGATTAAAAGTAGGTTTTTATTCATTTTTAAAAAAATTATAAAGGAAATACTATTGGGGCTGCAAATTCTAGAAGCACCATAATTATCTAAAATGATAATTGCAGCAATTCAACCACTGCTTTTACCTTACACACCTAACAATCCATCAATTTACAATCCAGGTACAGCCAACAATAGCAATACACATAATTGAATTAAATATTAAAATGAAGTACTCGCAAATCTAAACTACACAACACATTGATTCAGGAGACCAAAAAAGTAACGATTCGACTTCCTCCCTGCACCCAAAGTGTCACTGTGTGATAAATTACCAACCAGAGATATTTATATTCCCTTCACACATACTTATACTAGCCGTATGGTTGCAGCTGGGGAGCAGAGGGAGAACAGAAATTATTCTGACTTTGTTTCAGGGACAAGATAATCTTGCAACGGCAAAATGATCGTGGTACCCGTAACGTTTGTGTCACAGCCCCCGGATCCAAAGCAGGGGGCCAGCCCATGCAGCAAAGCCTTACACTCCCCGGCTATCAGTTAGCACAGGCCGCGCTGCTCCGGCTCACTGCCTGGGCAGGTTTGAGGGGGGGGGGGGGGAGTCACCGCAGATTCACAACGAAAGGCTTCGGGTGGCGCAAATACCTTTGGTGCCAGGCTAGATTCGACGCGGAAAGATCCAACCCCGAGTTTAGAAACTGGAAACCTCATCACCCTCTTCACAACGGGCGCCGCCATCTTCAGGTGAAAGGTCAGCAGTGAGGTCGTGTGACATCACCGCGGAGGCCCCTTTGCCTTGGTGGACAATCAGGGTCAGTGTCTGATCAATGTCTGACTGAAGGATTGTATACTTCTCATTCCCCCAGCAAATTAACAAAGGGTTAAACCTTCGATGCTGTTGCATTCAGCATAAAGCCAGGGACATAAATCTGGTGAAAAGTAAGCTCTTTCTAACTCCTGGGGTTGCATTAACTGCAAAACAAATGCAAGTGAGTCAAAGCAATTCCTACTGTGCTGGGTAGTCTTTATCTCCCCATTTGAATGTCATTGAGTCATAGAGCTTTACAGCATGAAAAAAAACCTTCAGTCCACCATGTCCATGCCAGTCATCAGACATCTATTTATTCCAATTCTGTTTCCTAGCACTTGGTGTGCTACAGTGTTTCAAGCATTCATTGTAGATCTTAAATATCTTCAGGGTTCCCTCCTCTGCCACACTTTTAGACAGTGTGTTCCAAATTAGAGACAAAAAAAATCCCTGCAGATGCTGGAATCCAAAATAGACAAAGTAATGGTCCTGAAAAAGGGTAAATACCCAAAACATTGACTTCTCTACCTTCCGATGCTGCTTGGCTTGCTGTGTTCTTCCAGCCTTTTGTTTGACTCCAATGAGTTTCAGATACCCAGAACCCTGAAACAAAATTCCTCAAGTCTCCTCCAAACTGCCTTGACTAAGGAAAGGTTTCTCCCGATTTACTCTATGAATGCCCCTCATAAATTTGCACACCTCAATCAGATCCCCTTTCAGCCTCCTCTGCTCTAAGAAAATCTCCAACCAACTAGTCTCTATTCATAGCTGAGTCTCTGCAGCCCAGGCAACATCTTGATGAATTAGGCTACTACCCATATCACTGGGTGGGTACTTCATCATGGATTTTTAGGTCATCACAGCCCCTGTACTTTTGTATCTTAATTCCATCGTCTTGCTAAACTCTATTGTGTACTGAGAAGCTTTTGGAAAAGAAGTCAGACACCAAGTGCTCTAGCTCCTGAATTTAATGACATTAGCAAGTTTTGTGAGATTTGTAGCTCGGGTTGAGGATGTGGATGTCGGTTTGCTTGCTGAGCTGGAAGGTTCATTTTCAGACATTTCATCACCATACTAGGTAACATCTTCAGTGATGAGAAAAAGAAAGGAAATGACATCACCAATCCAAGGAAACCCAAACATATAAATAGAAAGCAGGAAACACCAGCAGTGCTTCGTCTGGAGACTCACTGAAGATGTTACCTAGCATGGTGACGAAATGTCTGAAAATGAACCTTCCAGCTCAGCAAGCAAACCTACATCCAAAATTTAATGACATCTTTATACACTGTGCATGCCTATAACTTATGAATACATTACAAGGATCATGAGACTGAAGTGAATCCAGAAGTTGAAGGACATTAGTGAAGTTGTTTCAGTATAGTTGCAATTCTGGCATCTACCTAGCAATATGGTCAAACTTCCCAGAGCTGTCCCATCCATAAAAAGCAGGGTTGTGGAAGGGCTCATTGACAAAGCTATCAAGTGGGAGTGACAAAGCAACAAACTGCTCACACATGCTCAGTTTTGCTTCTGCTGGAGAAACTCATCATCTGCCCTTATCACAGCTTTGGTCCAAGTATAGAGTGAACAGCTGAACTCAGGTAAGGGGAGAGTGACTAGCCTTGATATCAGGTGAATTTGTGGCAGATATGGAAGGTGCCAGTGTAGCTGCGTTGGAGGCACCACCCCCCACCTTTTCCTCCGCTACATCGATGACTGTATCGGCGCTGCCTCGTGCTCCCACGAGGAGGTTGAACAGTTCATCCACTTTACCAACACCTTCCATCCCAACCTCAAATTTACCTGGACCGTCTCAGACTCCTCCCTCCCCTTCCTAGACCTCTCCATTTCTATCTCGGGCGACCTAATCAACACGGACATTTACTATAAACCGACCGACTCCCACAGCTACCTCAATTACACCTCCTCCCACCCCGCCCCCTGTAAAAACGCCATCCCATATTCCCAATTCCTTCGTCTCCGTCGCATCTGCGCCCAGGAGGACCAGTTCCAATACCGAACAACCCAGATGGCCTCTTTCTTCAAAGACCGCAATTTCCCCCCAGACATGGTCGACGATGCTCTCCACCGCATCTCCTCCACTTCCCGCTCCTCCACCCTTGAGCCCCGCCCCTCCAATCGCCACCATGACAGAACCCCACTGGTCCTCACCTACCACCCCACCAACCTTCATATAGATCGCATCATCCGTTGTCATTTCCGCCACCTCCAAATGGACCCCACCACCAGGGATATATTTCCCTCCCCTCTATCAGCATTCCGAAAAGACCACTCCCTCTGTGACTCCCTCGTCAGGTCCACACCCCCCACTAACCCAACCTCCACTCCTGGCACCTTACCCTGCAACCGCAAGAAATGCAAAACTTGCGCCCACACCTCCCCCCTTACGTCCCTCCAAGGCCCCAAGGGATCCTTCCATATCCGCCACAAATTCATCTGCACCTCCACACACTTCATGTACTGCATTCGCTGCACCTGACCTGACCACCTCTATATTGGGGAGACAGGCCGCCTACTTGCGGAACGTTTCAGAGAACACCTCTGGGACACCCGCACCAACCAACTCAACCACCACGTGGCTCAACACTTCAACTCCCCCTCCCACTTCACCAAGGACATGCAGGTCCTTGGACTCCTCCATCGCCAGACCATAGCAACATGATGGCTGGAGGAAGAGCGCCTCATCTTCTGCCTAGGAACCATCCAACCACAAGGGATGAACTCAGATTTCTCCAGTTTCCTCATTTCCCTTCCCCCCACCTTGTCTCAGTCCCAACCGTCGAACTCAGCACCACCTTCCTAACCTGCAATCTTCTTCCTGACCTCTCCACCCCCACCCCCACTCCGGCTTATCACCCTCACCTTATCACCCTCACCTTAACCTCCTTCCACCTATCACGTTTCCAACGCCCCTCCCCCGAGCCCATCCTCCCTACCTTTTATCTTAGCCTGCTTGGCACACTTTCCTCATTCCTGAAGAAGGGCTCATGCCCGAAACGTCGATTCTCCTGCTCCTTGGATGCTGCCTGACCTGCTGTGCTTTTCCAGCAACACATTTTCAGCCTTCAGCCAGCATTTAACTGAGTATAGCATCAAGAAGAACAGCAAAACTGATATTAATGGAAATCAGGGGAAATTTCTCCACTGGTTGGAGTCATCCCTATCTCAAATGTCTAATTCAGTCCCAGTATATTGCTATAGGTACTCCTCAGCATAGTGTCCTAGCTCTATTCATCACTCTTCAGGTACCGAAGCAGACTGTGTTCATATGCAGGAATATCTAGCTTTGTCTGACAATTAGGAAGTGACATTTGTTCTTGGCAAGTGCCAATAAAGACCATCTCCAACAAAAAAATGAGTATAACCACCTCCTTTTGAAATTCAGTATCTACATTATCAATATCCTGATGTTTTAGCACTCAACAGGAATTGAACTTGGGGCTTTACCACACCACCCTGTTTCCTACCCAAAATCGCCATCTTGCTCCAATGAACCTCAGCACAAGTTAGAAGAACAATTACGTCATTTTCTGCTTGGGGACCATGCTCCCTCCAAACTCAATATCAAGTTCAACAACTTTAGGGCCTGAACTCTCCCATGTCCTAGTGCTCTGCCCCACACACCAATTCTTGTTATCACATATCTGCCAATACACACTACCTACTATAAGCCACTAATAGTCACCATTAACAGTTATTCACCCTCCTGGCCAGATTGTTGTCCACTCGTTTGTCTGCCCAACTGTTCTTCTCTCTCTTTGATCTCTATCTCCACCTACCATTTACTCCTATCCCCTCCCCCCACCCTATCCTATGCACGTAAACTGACATTTTCCTAATTTAGAGATGCTGCTGTTGGACTGTGGTGTACAAAGTTAAAAATCACATAACACCGGGTTATAGTCCAACAGGTTTAACTGGAAGCACTAGCTTTCAGAGAGCCGCTCCTTCATCAGGTGGTTATGGAGGATACAGTTGTAAGGCACAGAATTTATAGCAAAAGTTTACAGTGTGATGTAACTGAAACTATATGTTGAAAAATACTTTGATTGTCTGTTGAGTCTTTCATCTGTTCGAATACCATGATAGTTTCACTTCTTTCATGTGTAAATCACAAAACCTTTTCAAAAGTTGCATTCTCAGGTTAGCTGTAACAATTGGTGTTAGCTAGGCAATATGTTGAAGGTAATGGCCCCCTGTGTTCTCTGTCAATGCCATCATGTTTCGATTGATTCTAATCTAAAAAGTGAGGTAACAGAGTTTTATATGAATTGATGCAGTTTTTGAGCAAAGTACAGTGTAACTCTGCAAGTACAAATTCACCCCACAAAATATATGTGTGCATGTGGGTTTTTGTGTCTATTTGTATGTGTGTGTGTTTGTCTGGGTTCAGGGTTGAGAGTGTGAGAGAGAGTGTATGTATGTGTGTATTAAGTGTAGAGTGTCTTAGGTCTGTGAGGGGGTGCATGTGTCTAAATTCATCTCTAAATTCATCCAGTTTTACCGCTGCTTCTAACTTCTCCTGCTTCTGCTGCTCCTCTGTCACCTCAACTTTCTTCTGCTCCTGTTGTGCCTCGAGCTGCTGGTCTTCCAATGATTCAACACCCTGATCCTTGCTCCATTTTCCTGTTCATCCGCCTGTACCGGCTCTGCTACTGCTCCATCTTCCATCTCTGCTGCTGTGCACCTTCTCTGTTGTTGCGACCACCTCCTCCTTCTCTTACTCTGCCATCTCAAGCTCCTCCAGCTCCACCACTGAGTCAACCTTTGAATTTGTCCTCTTTTGCCGTAACTACCTTCTGTGTCTGTGTCCTCTTCACTTCACCTGATGAAGGGGCTGCATGCTGAAAGCTTGTAATTTCAAATAAACCTTTTGGATTATAATCTGGTGTTGTGTGACTTCTGACTTGGTCCACCCCAGTCCAACATCATCTCCACATTACACCTCCTCCTTCTATTCCTCCTTCTGACCTCCTCCTGCTGTCTCCTGTGTCATATTTCTTCCTGACCTGTTAACTCTCCACTATTGTTGCCTTTTCCAGGCCAGGGCGACTATCCCAGTGGATAAGGTATGGAATGCTTCCTTAGAGTAACAAATGGGAGTTGGTATAAAAAGTCTGCTTGCTTCTCTCACTCTCTTTCACTGTTTCCTCACTCTTCCTATTAATCCTGTAGGAGGAACCTCTCTGATAATGTCCAAATTTTTGTTACCAGCACTTTACCCCGATTCCTTTCACTGAAAAAATGCTTTATCCCACGTGATTAACCTCTCCTTTTCAGCAATTCTCTGCAGTTCCAAGTAAAAAAACATTTTTTCTTCTGTTTAAGCTTTATGCCCAAATGTCACAGCTGTAAGGTCACTTCTGATTTCAGCTCTGGGAAAGAAAAATCAGTTGCGAAAAATCAAGGGAGAGAGCAATTGGGGAAGAGAAATCAGGGGTCAATTTAGTGGAGAGAAACATTGGGGGAGAGAAATCAAGAGGTGGAAGATTGTGGTCAAGAGATTGAAAGGAGGAGTGGAGTAAAATTGGTGCAGAGAGATTGGGAGGAACCCAGAAATCCGGTGAGAAAGAACTCTTTTGGGAGAGGAAGGGAATCTCAATCCTGAGGGTGGAGATCAGTGGGAATTCAATCGTGTGGGGAATGACTCCTCTCACTCTGGTAGTCCCTGTCCTCCACCCCAAACCATCACACCTCCCCCATTAGATGTCAGAGTTATTTTTACATGAATTGAGCACCCTGAACTTGGCTATCTGTGCTGCCTAATTTGTAAAATACCATTTGTCATTCCATTCTTCATTAAATAAGTAAAATACCAAAGCTGACTGAAATCATGAAATAATCTTTTTAATTGGTTTTGTGATGTAAAATAATGAAAATACCTTAGATCACAAGTTTATTCTCAAAAGCCAAATTGCATACCAATCTTTGAAAATTTCCACTGAAATTGGTCATGTCATTCTTGAAATTTTATTCACAGAAAGCAAAAATACAAGAATGAACTTATCTCTCAAATGGTTTCTCATTAAAGCACATTAAGCGAAATCACTGATCCAAGCTGATTTTTTCCTTCTGGGAGGCTAACAATAAGTTTGACTGGATAAATGTACCTTGGCGAGTGGGTGGAAGATTGTAGAACCTTCAGCTAAATGAGGTTTTAAAAAGTACATGTACCAGGGAACCAGAAAAATGACCATGTATGTGCCCCCACTACATGATGTGCACACCACCTGTTAAATAGTCTGCACAGTACGCTATGTGTCAGTTAGGACTAAGAAAAATCCAAGGCACAATATCATTGTTAATTGATGTGTGGAACTTAGACAAATTTTGTTTGAGTTCTTCAGCTCAAAGTTTGGGAGAAGATTTGTAGCTCGGATGCTCGTTGTTGTGGTTCTGTTCGCCGAGCTGGGAATTTGTCTTGCAAACGTTTCGTCCCCTGTCCAGGTGACATCCTCAGTGCTTGGGAGTCTCCTGTGAAGCACTCCTGTGCTGTTTCTTCCGGCATTTATAGTGGCCTGTCTCTGCCGCTTCCGGTTGTCAGTTCGAGCTGTCCGCTGTAGTGGCCGGTATATTGGGTCCAGGTCGATGTGTTTGTTGATAGAGTCTGTGGATGAGTGCCATGCCTCTAGGAATTCCCTGGCTGTTCTCTGTTTGGCTTGCCCTATAATGGTAGTGTTGTCCCAGTCGAATTCATGTTGCTTGTCGTCTGTGTGTGTGGCTACTAAGGATAGCTGGTCGTGTCGTTTTGTGGCTAGTTGGTGTTCATGGATGCGGATCGTTAACTGTCTTCCTGTTTGTCCGATGTAGTGTTTTGTGCAGTCCTTGCATGGGATTTTGTACACTACATTAGTTTTGCTCATGTTGGGTATTGGGTCCTTTGTTCTGGTGAGTTGTTGTCTGAGCGTGGCTGTTGGTTTGTGTGCTGTTATGAGTCCTAGTGGTCGCAGTAGTCTGGCTGTCAGTTCAGGGATGAAGGAAAATCCGTGACACAAACCGCAAATGCACACATGCTACAATGTTGCATTTAATACCAATTAATGATAATGTTGTAAGTTAATAGCCATTTAGGATATCATATTATAATACCTGATTGCTCTTCAGTCCAATGATATCCACTGATAGCTGAAAGATTGCATTTTGCTAAAAGATTAGTTTTAAAAACAAATTAAAGATGTTGAATGCAAATAATGTGAAAGATGTTAAAAATTTCTTGATGGGTCACATCATCCTGTTCATGAAACCAACACAATGCCACTTTCTCGAGGGGCATTAGGGATGGGCAATAAATGCTGACCTAACCAATGGTCAGATCCCATGAACTTGCAAATAAAATAAAGGCAGCCATTTAAAAATGAAAAATTAACTTTCAGTGAGCAAAAATGGGAAGTGCAGGACTTACTGAGGCAAGAAGTATAATAGGCAGTTTATGCAGTAAGTCCACAAAGATACCTGCAATGAAGGACTTAAAGCCAGCACAGCCAATTATCCCAGGTGATTTTCCCATCCAAATACTAATTTTATTTCAGTTCTGAAAAGAAATCAAGTGGAGCATTTCAGAATAACATGGATGTCAGTATGGTGGTTCTCTGTGGACCACGTGGATTAGACACTTTGTTCCAATGTCATTCTGGTGGTTCTAAGACCATCAGACATAGGAGTGGAAGTAAGGCCATTCAACCCATCGAGTCCACTCCACCATTTAATCATGGCTGATGGGCATTTCAACTCCACTTACCCACACTCTCCCCATACCCCTTAATTTCTTGCGAGATAAAGAATTTATCAATCTCTGCCTTGAAGACATTTAATGTCCCAGCCTCCACTGCGCTTTGTGGCAATGAATTTCAAAGGCCCACCACTCTCTGGCTGAAGAAATGCCTCCTCATTTCTGTTCTTATTTAACCCCTTCTAATTCTAAGGCTGTGCCCATGGGTCCTAGTCTCCCCGCCTAATGGAAACAATTTCTCAGCGCCTACTCTTTCTAAGCTATGCATTATTTTGTAAGTTTCTATTAGATCTCCCCTCAGCCTTCTAAACTCTAATGAATACAATCACAGCCATTCATCGTATATTAGGCCTACCATTCCAGGGATCATCTGTGTGAATCTCCGCTGGACATGCTCCAGCGCCAGTATGTCCTTCCTAACGTGTGGGGCCCAAAATTGGACATAGTATTCTAAATGAGGCCTAACTAGAACTTTATAAAGTCAGAAGCACATTGCTGTTTTTATATTCCAACCCTCTTGAGATAAATGACAACATTACATTCGCTTTCTTAATCACAGATACAACTTGCAAGTTAATCTTCAGCGAATCCTGGATTAGCATTCCCAGATCCCTTTCTACTTCGGATTGGTTTCTCTTATCATCAACTACTTCTCTCTCTATACATATGCCCTTAAGCCCACTCCTTTCACTCTTGTCATTATTCATTTAACAGATTGACATTAAGACCAAACCTTTGCAATAACTGTTTTCTAGTCTGACATGACTTTTTTTAGGACTCAAGAGTTCTGAACAAGAATCATATCAGACTTGAAATGTGACAGACTCTCCACAGTATGCTGCCAGACCTGCTAAATCTCTCTAGCATTTCTGTTTTATTTTGGATTTACAACATCTGCGGTATTTGCTGATATAAAGCTGTGTTTTCTATGTTTGCCACCAACGTGGTACTTTTAATGCCAGTCTGAGTTGGTGGAAATAGGACACAGATTTATAGCACATTTAAGAGCGTGGAAACTCCATGCTTTAATTGGAATTCCTCCCTGATTAATAGCATTGAGAGTTTGAAAGAGATTCCTTAACTTCTTTCCAAAATTGGAAATTGCAATTACAAAATGGCCACTCTAATTAAGTGAATGACTATGTTGAACTACATAGCAATAACACTTTTGGGTGTCTTTAGACTGTCAGTAAAATTCCAGACATCTGGAAACTTGCCCAGAGAATGGGACTGACAAACGCCTGTGATGTAGGTCACCTGCCCACCTTATGTGGCACAGAATGATATATAGTCCTGAGAATATAAAAAGGAAGTAACAAAATAAAATTTCTCCTCTACTCAGTGTGATTTATGCTGGCTGTGTTATGCCCCTTTATAGTACCTTGCCCTTTTTAAAAATGCAGACTTTCTAAAGTCATTAACAACTATTAACTCACATTTACAGAGTCATAGTGCCTGCTCACATCATACCATTTCAGCTATTTCCACCTTCACAAGGATTTGTCTGTTAACTGATGGGTTGTGGACCTAGCTAATTTTCCATTAAAAAACGAAAACAAAGTTTTATATATGCCTTAGTAACAATTCTTGTGAATTGATTTTAACCCCAGCACAATCTATCAATTCAATTTATCAGCACATTCCCAGTATAATTGAGATGGCTGCCATTTAAACTGTTCACTTCATTTAGATTAACGATGTGCCTGCTAGAAGCATGCAACAACTACATGACAGTAAACTAATAACATGACCCATGTGAGCGAAAATTTGGGTAGCAATGCAATTTCATGAGACTTCAACTCGCCAATAGAAACAAAGGGACTGAAAATCTACAAATCTTAGCTGATCTCGGAAGGGTGAACTTTGTCAAATGGCAACTTTGGAACAGATAAATTGGTTTACCATACTGATTGGTAATCAAACCAAATTAGACTACAAATGGGAAGATTTTATGGGTAAGATTAAATATGTGGAATATATCTTTGTGTTGGAAGTCAAAAGACTGTATTGTAGTAAGAACACGCCAGAGAGATGCTCTGGAGCATGAACCATTCCTGTATATAAATGATTATTTTTTCATCATGAGAAAAGAGACATGAAGTCGAAGCTTTATTTTTTCATGTAATTAAGTTAGTTGTGTAATTCTGCAGACATTTGAGAAGATCCATACTTGTTTTGCAAATAATAGACTGCCAGTGATATCTGAAACTTCAACATGTTGTATAATAGTTCTTGGATTCTATTCCCTGTATATTTGAGTTCCTATATATAAATGTGCTTTTGGATGAGCAGAACTGCCAAAGAAAATCATGAATTCCATCGGAAAGGGTGGAATATAGAAAGGTAAGCTTTGACAGGCCACTCTCAAAAGAATTCTTTTAAACTGGTTATGAAGAATCTACCATTTTCACATCCCCCACACAATTCTTTTGTTTCAATTGTAATTTCTTTTGACCAAACACTATCAACTCTTCTGTCAATTATTGTCTCCTTTCTTCTGCCTTATCACACATCCTCTTTTTTGTTCATTTTTCTGCCCTTTCACTTGTTTAGAATCTGTTACATTTTGATCTTTTTCTAGATCTGACGCAAGATCGTCAATCTGAAATATCAACTTTCACCACGCATATTACCAGGTTTAAATTCATACAGTTGTAGAGATGTACAGCATGGAAATAGACTCTTCAGCCCAACTCATCCATGCCGACCAGATAACCCAACCCAATCGAGTCTTACCTGCCAGCAGCCGGCCCATATCCCTTCAAACCCCTTCTTATTCATATACCCATCCAGATGCCTTTTAAATGTTGCAATTGTACTAGCCTCTACCACTTTCTCTGACAGCCCATTCCACACATGCATCAACCTCTGTATGAAAAACATGCCCCTGAGGTCTCTTTTATATCTTTCCCCTCTCACCCTAAACCTATGCCCTCTAGTTTTGGACTCCCCCTCCCAGGGAAAAGACCTTGGTCTATTTACCCTATCCATGCCTCTCATGATTTTATAAATCTCAAAAAGGTCATCCCTCAACCTCCGACGCTCTAGGGAAAGAAGCCCTTGTCAGAAAGAAATCTTGAAATGGCTTAATTGACTGGATTTTCAGAATTTCTGTGCAAACTAAGCCTAATGGAATCAAGAATGTTCAGATACACTTAAAGAGTATGCTGAGTTAGCTGACTTTTAGTCATCCTTGCAAGAGGATTCGCAGTAGGGTTAAAATCAACTCGGTAAAAACAATGACTGCAGATGCTGGAAACTAGATTCTGGATTAGTGGTGTTGGAAGAGCACAGCAGTTCAGGCAGCATCCAAGGAGCAGTAAAATCAACGTTTCCGGCAAAAACCCTTCATCGGGAATAAAGGCAGAGAGCCTGAAGGGTGGAGAGATAAGCTAGAGGAGGGTGGGGGTGGGGAGAAAGTAGTATAGAGTACAATAGGTGAGTGGGGGAGCGGATGAAGGTGATAGGTCAGGGAGGAGAGTGGAGTCGATAGGTGGAAAAGAAGAGAGACAGGTAGGACAAGTCATGGGGACAGTGCTGAGCTGGAAGTTTGGAACTAGGGTGAGGTGGGGGAAGGGGAAATGAGGAAACTATTGAAGTCCACATTGATGCCCTGGGGTTGAAGTGTTCCGAGGCGGAAGATGAGGCGTTCTTCCTCCAGGCGTCTGGTGGTGAGGGAGTGGCGGTGAAGGAGGCCCAGGACCTCCATGTCCTCGGCAGAGTGGGAGGGGGAGTTGAAATGTTGGGCCACAGGGCGGTTTGGTTGATTGGTGTGGGTGTCCTGGAGATGTTCCCTAAAGCGCTCTGCTCGGAGGCGTCCAGTCTCCCCAATGTAGAGGAGACTGCATCGGGAGCAACGGATACAATAAATGATATTGGTGGATGTGCAGGTAAAACTTTGATGGATGTGGAAGGCTCCTTTAGGGCCTTGAATGGTTTTTCAGTTCCTGCAGTGGCAGGGGAAGGTGCCAGGATGGGAGGGTGGGTTGTAGGGCGGAGTTGACCTGACCAGGTAGTCACGGATGGAACGGTCTTTGTGGAAGGTGGAAAGGGGTGGGGAGGGAAATATATCCCTGGTGGTGGGGTCTTTTTGGAGATGGCGGAAATGTCGGTGGATGATTTGATTTATGTGAAGATTGGTAGGGTGGAAGGTGAGCACCAGGGGCGTTCTGTCCTTGTTACGGTTGGAGGGGTGGGGTCTGAGGGCGGAGGTGCGGGATGTGGACGAGATGCGTTGGAGAGCATCTTTAACCACGTGGGAAGGGAAATTGCGGTCTCTAAAGAAGGAGGCCATCTGGTGTGTTCTGTGGTGGTACTGGTCCTCCTGGGAGCAGATACGGCGGAGGAGGAGGAATTGGGAATACGGGATGGCATTTTTGCAAGAGGTAGGGTGGGAAGAGGTGTAATCCAGGTAGCTGTGGGAGTCGGTGGGTTTGTAAAAAATGTCAGTGTCAAGTTGTCATCATTAATGGAGATGGAGAGGTCCAGGAAGGGGAGGGAGGTGTCAGAGATGGTCCAGGTAAATTTAAGGTCAGGGTGGAATGTGTTGTTGAAGTTGATGAATTGCTTAACCGCTTGTGGGAGCACAAGGTCAATGCAATCATCAATGTAGCAGAGGAAGAGGTGGGGAGTGGTGCCAGTGTAATTACGGAAGATCGACTGGGAATAGCTGGGGCCCATACATGTGCCCATGGCTACCACTTTGGTCTGGAAGAAGTGGGAGGATTCAAAGGAGAAATTGTTAAGGGTTGGACCAGTTCGTCCAAACGAATGCGAGTGTCGGTGGAAGGGTACTGTTGGGGATGTCGGGAGAGGAGAAAACGGAGGGCTTGGACGCCCTGGTCATGGCGGATGGAGGTGTAGAGGGATTGGATATCCATGGTGAAGATGAGGCGTTGGGGGCCGGGAAACAGAAGTCTTGGAGGAGGTGGAGGGCGTGGGTGGTGTCTCGAACGTATGTGGGGAGTTCCTGGACCGGGGGGATAGGACAGTGTTGAGGTAGGTAGAAATGAGTTCAGTGGGGCAGGAGCATGCTGAGACAATGGGTCGGCCAGGGTGGTCAGGCTTGTGGATCTTGGGAAGGAGGTAGAACTGGGCAGTGCGGGGTTCCTGGACTATGAGGTTGGAAGCTGTGGGTGGGAGATCGCCTGAGGTGATGAGGTTCTGTATGGTCTGGGAGATGATGGTTTGGTGATGGGGGGGTGGGGTCATGGTCGAGGGGGCGGTATGAAGAGGTGTCCTCGAGTTAGCGTTTGGCTTCAGTGGTGTAGAGGTCAGTGCGCCAGACTACCACTGCGCCCTCTTTATCCACTGGCTTGATGGTGAGGTTGGGATTGGAGCAGAGGGATTGGAGGGCTGCACGTTGTGAGGGTGAGAGGTTGGAGTGGGGGAGGGGAGTAGACAGGTTGAGGCGGTTAATGTCCCAGCGGCAGTTGGAAATGAAGAGGTTGAGGGCAGGTAATAGGCCAGCGCGGGGTGTCCAGGTGGATGCAGTGTGTTGGAGGTGGGCGAAGGGGTCTTTGGAAGGTGGGCGGGAGTCCTGATTGTGAAAGTAAGCTAGGAAGCGGCGGAAGAAGTGTTCGACGTCACGGTGTGTATTAAATCCATTGATGCGTGGACGGAGGGGGATGACGGAGTCATCACAACCTTTATAGTACTGCCCTACATAAGGCTGCAATATCCCTAGGCTTAAAAGGGATAATGTATAGCACAATTTCTGTTCATTACCAGGTTCTTTCTGCTAGTAAGTATACGTGTGTGATCATTGGATGAGAGCACGATCAGGTTTAACACAGATGTAATTGCAGTGTTTATTATCAATGTCCTGTATTGAAGAATGACTACTTGAATGAAGTACTCAAGACGTTAGCACCAGTGAAACTGCACTCGATACAAGTCACTGTTTTCATGAGAAAATTCCAAACAGCAAAACAAAAGAATTTACAAAGATATTGTTGTGCACAACAAAATCACCACACAAATACAGATTAGTGCTTCAGAGTTAAAGCACTACTACAGGTCAATGTTTTAGAATTACACCACATGCTCATGATAGATTTATACATCTTTGGGAAGATTCTGCAACTGAATCTATTGACATTCCTCTTCTCGCAATATGAAAGAGAGGGAAAAGAAGGAAAGAAAGCAAAATCAAATTGTTATCCTCGATTTGGATCTTTTTGAGTATCTCTCTATTGGATGGTGCACTGCCCTCCATGTGTGCCTCTGCTTGAAGCTGACATGAAAGATATTACGAAGACAGATGATCTTGTATGGCACTGTACAATACACATCTTGTTTGAATTAGCTAGTAATAAGACACAAGATGTAATATACACCTTGTTTGAATCAGCTGTGCAGACCTCAATCATTTTAACCCATAAAATACAAACTGATCATTTTATTCTACTCAATCACTTCTATTGTATGCATTATGCCCATCGTGATGGGTACAGAAAATTTACTGAATTTATTCATTTTAATTTATACAAACTTTAAATTTTATTTATTTTCTTATGTTATTTGATAAAGACTTTGAGAGATAGATTTATAAAAGTTACTTGGTTTTAAAAGGGTTAATTCTGAATAAAAGGATTAGTATCTGAACAAACATGTCACTCACCAATCTGACCTTTTTTGGTGCATAGCTTTTCAACTTTGCTTTCTTCGCCATTTGAATTATTCAGAATCTGGTGGGGAAAGACCACCTGCACAAACATAACTATTCAACAGCGTCAGACACTCCAATAGAGGCATCTGATACCCTTGTGCATGTACTTAATGCACAACAGACCCGACACCATCTTGTGCCAGGCAATGTCAAAAGTTTGAGCTTTGCAGTTGGGTTGACAGGGTAGGCCTGATTGACAGACATCTGGCTGGAACGGGGAAGGCTAAAGCCACCCTGGGAGATCATCAGTGGTTTGAAGCACTTTGTGAGAACCTTTGTTACAGATCTGATACAATGGAATCTCAGTTAACTCTCAAGGCAGTTCTGTAAATGGTGCAAAGTTCAATAAATGAAAAATATACTGAATTAAAAGTGTGAGAATACTGTTACTGTACATCTAATTTTGTTACAAATAATAGTAATTCTGACATTTACATAGACCTTCATTCTACAAAATGATTTATACGATAATTTCTTTTCGCAATGTGATAGCAGTACTCATGTTGGCACATTGATGTACGCACAAACGTGTGAGTACCAGTAAAAGAAAAATCACGCAGGAATCCAGATTAGTCAGATTTTCAATTGACGCCAGTCATTAACGTCACTAAGTGATTTATTTTTGCTGAACAAGAACTGAAGTTGAAATCCCCTTCACTCCACCATTGTTTTATTATCTGTCTGTAATATTCTAAGTGTGATAAAGGGCTGATGAAGGGTTTATGTGCCCGAACCATTGATTCTCCTGCTCCTTGAATGCTGCCTGACCTGCTGTGCTTTTCCAGTACCACACTCTTGACTCTGATCTCCAGCATCTGCAGTCCTCACTTTCTGTTGATTTAATCACATTGTTCTGATTGATGGCAAAACTTCCTTGCAGCCATCTAAGCTCTTGTTGTCATTGTTGTAATGTAAGAAATGCAACAACCAATTTGTGAAACAGAAACACAAATTGCTGGAAAATTCTCAGCAGATCTGGCGGCATCTCTGGAGAGAAATCAGTGTTAACGTTTTGGTTAGTTCTGAAGAAGGGTCTGAATTTCTGAAGAAGGGTTATTGGACACAAAACGTTAACTCTGATTTCTCTCCACAGATGCTGCCAGACCCGCTGAGCTTTTCCAGCAATTTCTGTTTTTATTTCTGATTTCTGCTTGTGCAGTTTATTCATTTTTAAAGATCAATTTGTAGTCACTAAGTCCCACTTACAGCATGATATTCTGTTTTAGTGATGTTAGTTGTGGAATAAATATTGGACAGGGCATTGGGTGGATGCCCTGCTTTGAAATAGGGCCATGGAATCTTTCATGTCAATCTGACATGGCAGATGGGCTACTAATTAATATCTCATCTGAAGGTTATCACCTTTGACAGTGTGGTACATAGAACATTGAACATTACAGCTCACTACAATCCCTTTGGCCCTTGATGTTGCACCGACCTGTGAAACCAATCTGAAGCCCATCTACTCCCTCACTATTGCACTAGAGTGTCAACCTAAATTTCTTTTGTGCTGAAATCCTGGATTGTGAATTGACTTTCCCAATTACTCAATCCTGGAATTGCAGTTATTCAAGCTCATGTATCACTGCCCAGAAGTATAATTGTTCTCCTAACCACTGAGCAAGAAAATCGAAGAAATTAAATAAAGATTGGTTTCAATAGTCGGCCTTTGCAATATTGCACTACATGAGAAATTGTGGAGCGGCATCAATAATGGAACCCAAACAAATGAAAACCTTCATACATCTCATGTTGGATGTTAATGAAGAATGTATGAAAGGCTCTCTCACAACGTTCCTTCTAAGCTGCACAGTTGTGAGTGGCTGAAGATCTGTGCATGGTGATCAATGTGCTGACAGGATCCCAGCATTGACTTGCAGTTTCGGAAGTTGCTGCCATGCATGGATCTCACAGGTGCACACAGAAGAAAAATTATTTAGAGGGAGTGTAGTTCTGGGGTACAGTTTTACCTGTGTTGTTAATATGTTTAGTTTTGACAAAAAGGTTATACTGGGTGGAGGCTGTACAAGACACAAAGTGCTCCTGAACAGCACACTCGAACTACAAGCTCTTCACTTAACCAATTAAAACATTATACCAAAATTTCACATTTGTGATGCCAGCAGACATACTTGCTGTCAGCAACACCAAGTCAGACATTTATCAATTCTGAAATGACAGTAAATCAGTCAGGCACACGCAAGCTGAATAAATTAAGTTAAACAAAAGCAATAAATACAAAATCATGAGGAATAGGTGAAACAGGTTTGAACTCATAGTAAAGCATGTAGTAGAATCTTATTGCAAGTAACAGTAGGTCAAGAGTGTGATATACAATACTTGAAAATGTGGCTTTCAATTATATTGTTGCTAACAACAGGAAAGTTGATGTCCAATACTTAGTAGAAACCAAGACTTGCTCCTTTCATGACACAAGATATCCTAAATGCTTTTGGGCCAATAAAGTGTACAGTAGTTGTCAGAAACTTGGTACCAATTTGAAAGCAACAGATCCTAAAAACAAAGCACTAAGTCTATAAATTCTGTTTTAGTAATCTTGGTTGAGAGATGAATGTCCATCAGGATGCTGGGTAAAATTCACAATTAATCTTGAAGCAGTATCATTGAAACATTTATACCCACCTGACGATTCAGATGTTTTCAATTTACCATGCAACTAGAAAGGTAACAGCTCAAAAAAAGCAGCATTTTTTCAGTACTACATTGGATTGTTATGTGTAGGTGTCAGGAATGGGACACACAACTCTCTGACTCAGAATCACAAATGATGCTGCTGCTGAGTCAATGCTGACACGTCAATGTGTTAAATAAATATATGAAACTTTGAAAATTGTACTTCACAGCCAAGCATTGATTAAAAAGAAGGTTGTAGCTTTTATATAGTTCTATTATAGGTGTTATTAAAAAGATTTGTATTACAGCCAGCAAACTAATTGCTATAAGTATATAAACATATATTACCTAATAAAGCAACTATATAAAATGAGTACTGTATTGTGCAATAGCTTTGCTACAGTGAGGTGATTATAAAAGTTAAGTAATGGTTGCCATAGTTTCTGAAAAAGGTTCTGGTTAAATCTTATAACGAATTTTCTCCATTGCAATGGTTTTCCATAATGAATTTAGTCATGGTGGCATTTCTGGAGGTTTTCTGCAGCAGTGTTTTCAGACATAATGTAAAAATGTCAAGGTTGCAATTCTTTAAAAAAAAAGAATAATGTGGATTGAGAAATAGTTCCAAAAGTTCTCAAATGTCCCATAATAATGTGGAGCATACAGCAGTGTTTGTATAAAAAGCTGCAGTACTAAGCAATGTCTTGCTTGAGGGTCTATCTCAAGAATGTTTCAACACACTACATGACAAAGTGATGGAGTGTGGGTCAGTGCCCAGGGTTTCCCACGGAGTGAGCTGTTGAATTTAAATGTACCACCCCAAGCAATTGCTGGGTGAAGGCCAATCACTTCCCCATAGGAAGTGGGAGAGAAACCATAGGTCTGACATTTTTATTAAAACAACCTCTTGAATAGTATTAACAGTGTCTTAGCTTATTTCATGACGCTAGCCTTGCTCCTGTGACTATTCCCTAATTTCCTGTCACTGGGCAGCAAGGGGAGAAGAGCTCCACTTATCTCCATGGTAAGTTTCAGTTTTCAACATTGCTGCTCACTACTTTCTGTCTTCAGTGCTCATTATAGAGTGAACGGGATGAAAATGCTCTTATTCAATCACAGATGAGCTTTACAAATCACATGTGAGTTTTGGGAATTGAGGTGTTGAGCATAGGATTTTCCATCCATTCATTTTAAGGGACAGAGAGGCCTATACATTCTACAAAACTCCGCCCCAATTAAAAAAAAACAAAATGCCAAATTAGGTAGGAGTGTGAGCTCATAAAATCTAAAGGCCTGATATTTCAGGGATACAACAACATTGTATAAGGCAAGTTGTATATGGGACATGTGTTCACCATGAGGTTGTGGTATTCATCCTGCTCTACATTGTGGGTTCAGCTAATTTAAAAAGCATTAAGGCATGTGAGTTGCCTGACCTCAGATATGTTGAGAGGAGGCAGGGTGGGGCTGATCATACTGGTGGAAAACCAGGCAAGAAGTGAGCCACAAGCTGGTCTGCTGAGGGAGAGGGATATAGAAATCTGATGCAGCAACAAAATGAAACCCATACTGATCGTTAAAGGAGTTTCAAGAGCACTGAAGAACGCAGCGAACCTGAATGGTGAGGTGGCAACAAGGTCCTAAAGAAAAGCAATGAATAGAAGAGAGGCTTTCCTGGATTTTTTTTTAAATGCAAGAGAACAGGGTGAGGATGATTACGTCATGTCAGGTTGATGTCAGAAACTCTCTGTGAATGGGATATGCATCATATGAAGCTTTGGCACTAACTGTCATCTTATCAAGCCCCAGAACTCCTTTACATTGCAGCAAGTAATTTTGCAACTGCGTCAGAGCAACTAAGACAAACTAATGTCACCCATTCCATCTTTGTAGTTGATCCACCTATGTGGCACTACTTCATTAATTATTTTCTGTGAAAAAGGCAAATATGCAAATGATGTCTAACCCTGGGGATCAGAGGCTTCACAGGTGTCATTTTGTGGCTTGCTGCCTGTGAACATAGGTCTCTGGGTTCTTGCTCTAATACAACAAATAATGCACAAAGCTGATGAAGGCTAGCTCATAGTACCTGAGAGACAGGCTATGGAGATTACCTGGGCTCCAATTCTACTCTCAATGTCTACATCCTGGTACTAGTAATCATGCCATGAGTGTCTCAATTTGATTTTCTTCACAGAAAGACCTTTGACTAGCTAGCACATTAAGCGCATAAACTAAGAGAACTGGCATTTGAGTCTTGGGGTCAATACTAACTTGTTCCCAGATCCTTTATGGCTCCATCTTTAAGAAACTACCATGTGCGATTGATCCCATTGCGTCTGCCCTCTGCTCATTGTTGAGAACTCAGGGCTAAAACACAGCACAATATCTGTGGCTCAAACCTGCCTTCATCATGCTGTCTTTTCTTCAGATTACAGCTTGTGTGACACTTATAGCCAGCTCCTTCACATAACCTGTAGCAGATCACAAGGCAGATTGCCGAAGTTGTAATGAGCACTGCTAAAACATCTTCCCTTCGTTAAAGACCAGCTTGTTCCCAAGATATTTATTGGACCACAGCTCTGTCAAGTATCAGTAAAATCTCTGTATCACCATAACACCTTTGTGCAGCATCAGGATAGGTGTAAGAAGTGTACAGAAATACCAGCGGTAAGCATAGAGATTCCTCCTGGCCACCTAATGAATTGTTGTTCCCTTAAGCAAACTTCTTTGAAAAAGTATCAAGGGAGTATTGTGGTTTGCAGAAACTGGTGAAAGGGTATCTACTGATGTGACTTTATTCAACACACCTCTCTCATTTCCATCTGCACCTTCTCCTGTTCTGCCTCCCTCAAAAAGGCATAAATGGGAATGATCATTTCGCAAACCCAATGGCAAGGTCTCGAGGACAGAAGTTTGGTAACAGAGAGAAAGAGTTCACTTCCTGAAGGTACGAGTGGACAGTTTGCAAAACCCTCTATCAGCTCAAGCATTTCTTATAATCAGTTTATCAGCCTGACTATTCGAAGCAAATAATGTTCATGTTCAAAACTTGTCAAGCAGTTCCTGATTTAAAGCCATGAATTTAACTTACTCCACTTTTCAACAGACTTTAGCTACATAGTGGATTTAATTCTGGTGTAAACTGTGTAATATCTGGTACAGCACTTTTTTTTCCCCTTATTATCCTGCCATCTATATATATGCAAGATTTTCAGCAGGACATATGCCCATCAGGAGGCAATTCCATTGGATATTAGAGTCGCCATGAAGTCAGGAGAGATCAAAGGCTGGAGGGTGCAAGACTTTATGTGTGCACTACTTCAGTTTAAAACCAGCCAGAGAGAATCCTGGAACATAAAGCCTTAAGTTTGTTTCCCTTCCTGGCTTTGAATAATGAGCATGTACATGCATGGAAGATGTGAAAGTTCCAGTACAATCACACATGAAAAATTGTGGTAAAATTACAATGAATGCTAAGACTTGCAAGGAATCAAGATAAGATAAACTGTTTGAAGAAGTAGATCTTTTAAAGATTATGCATATACAAAGAATAGAGCCCCAGACAATACATGCACAATAGAGGGTGACTGTAGGGTTAAACAAAATCTATGTGAAAAAACGCAAGTTACAGGCATGGTTAAAAGTGAGCATTAGATCATCTGACAGAGACATGTATTGGCCTCTAGAAAGAGCCAGTAGTTTAGGAATAATCTGCCTGTCACAATTCAATTTAGGTTCTGTCAGATTCACTTGGCTCCAGGCCTGGATGCTGCCTTGATTTGGAATGGATGTACGAAAAGTCATAAGAATAATAATGTTGGAGGTGGGATAAAATGGGTCATCCTCAACATCAAGGCATTTTACTTAATAGAAAATTGAATGAATGAACTTCAGTAAAACTGAGCTGAATGCAGGCCAAAGGGAATGTCCTCAACTGACAAGAATAATATCTAACAAAAAGATAGATGGTTGTCATGAAGACAAATCATTGACAGCCCCATGGCATTCCTGCCAGAAATCCTTGAGGCAGTACCCTTGACCCAATGAGCTTCCGTTGCTTCAATCATTTTCCTTCCATCATAAGGTGAGAAGTAGGGCTATTCATGGATGATTTGACTGGATTCAGCTCCATTCGTAAGTTATCTAACAATGAACAACGTTAACTTACCTTAATATTGTATAAATGCAGTGAAAGATTGCATGGCACCTCACATGACTGTTATCAAACAGAATTTGACACCCAGCTGCAAAAGGAGACATGAAGGACAGGTGGGTAAAAACAATGACTGCAGATGCTGGAAACCAGATTCTGGATTAGTGGTGCTAGAAGAGCACAGCTGTTCAGGCAGCATCCGAGGAGCAGTAAAATCAACGTTTCGGGCAAAAGCCCTTCATCAGGAATAAAGGCAGAGAGCCTGAAGCATGGAGAGATAAGCTAGAGGAGGGTTGGGGTGGGGAGAAAATAGCATAGAGTACAATAGGCGAGTGGGGGAGGGGATGAAGGTGATAGGTCGGGGGCATGGAGAGGTTGGAGTGGAGCGAGTTTGTTTCAGGACATGGTTGAAGAGCTTCAGGGCAGAGGAAATGACCTGGGAGTTGCAGTGGGAGAGGGATTGTCTGAGATTCTTGTAGAGAGAGGAGGAAAACTTCTTCAAGGCAGGCATCCTTGCAAGAGGATTCGCAGTAGGGTTAAAATCAACTAGGTAAAAACAATGACTGCAGATGCTGGAAACCAGATTCTGGATTAGTGGTGCTGGAAGAGCACAGCAATTCAGGCAGCATCTGAGGAGCAGTAAAATCGACGTTTCGGGCTCCTCGGATGCTGCCTGAACTGCTGTGCTCTTCCAGCACCACTAATCCAGAATGAAGGACAGGTGATCAAATGTTTGGACCAAGAGGTGGATATTAAGGAGAAGCTTGAATCATGATGAATAGGAAAGGTTTAGGAGTATAAAGGTCAAGCACAAGCAGGTGGGACTAGTTTAGTTTGGGAACATGGTCAGCACGGACTGGTTGGACTGAAGGGTCTGTTTCTGTGCTGTGTGACTCTGTCACTCTATCACTCTAAAAGCGTGAGCAAGGAACTCAGTGATATAAAAAGAACAGAAATGGACAACAAAGTTTTCAAACGATTGCAGGGCTAGCAGAGGTTACAGAAATAGAGTCGCAAGGCCATTGAACAATTTGAAGACAGGGATTAGAATTTTAAACTGAAGACTTTGTTTGATTGGGTGCCAACGTAAATCAGTGAACATTTGGTTCACGGGTAAATGACTCTTGGCATAAGTTTGTATATGAATGGAGCAGCTCATACCTGGTTCAACAGCACCTGAATAACATCCATATTTGGTCTAACAAACAACAGGTAACAATGCATTACAGAACATTGGTGCTGAATCAAAACAATGCAATTCCACACATTATGCCATTTTGTCCATAATATTAGCACAGGGGATCCGGGATATCCAGATGATTCACCAGCATCATCTCTGGGGATGGACAATACAAGCGGTCATAGAATCATAGAGATGTACAGCACAGAAACAGACCCTTCAGTCCAACTCGTATATGTCAACCAGATATCCTAATCTACACTCATTTGCCAGCACTTGGCCCATATCCCTCTAAACTCTTCCTATTCACATACCCATCCAGATGTCTTTTAAGTGCTGCAATTGTACCAGCCTCCACCACTTCCTCTGGCAGCTCATTCCATACACGCACCACCCTTTGCGTGAAAACGTTGCCCCTTAGGTCCCTTTTAAATTTTTTCCCTCTCATCCAGAACCTATGCCCTCTAATTCTGGACTCCCCCACTTCAGGGAAAATACTTTGTCTATTTACCCTATCCATGCCCCTCATGATCCTATAAACCTCCATAAGGTCACCTCTGAGCCTCCGATGCTCCAGGAAAAACAGCCCCAGCCTATTCAGCTCTTACCCATATTACCCTCACCTTGAACACAAATTAATTACATTTCCATATCTTCGGCTGGGTCAGACTTCTGTAGCCATTAGTCCTGCTTTACCATACTTGAATGGGTGAAATGAGGACCTCAGAGATTTGGCTCAAAAGTTAAAAGAAATCCATAAATTTATGGAGCTTACCTATGTTCCTCAATCCTTAGTTATTATCCTTTTACCCTTAAGCATGGCTTAAAATTGGTTTCTAAATGGCAAACAAGCTTTACTGGAAGATTCATAAGCACTCAAATTAATAACTTGAAATAATAAATACCACACACATTCAGAAAGGCATTTTAATACTACATGCCTGCTAATTTTTCTTGCTTAAAGTTTTATAAGGTATTTGCATTTCATGAATTCTCTTTTGTTAGCTTTGATATTTACCACAGCATTCTCCTGATATTTGGGTCTATTGAATATGACATTTTATTTCAATATTTCAACATTTTAAAAAGGGACTTGAATTTTCCTTAACTCTCAATATTTTATGGTTTATAGAATAGCACATTGTGGTAAAGGTTTGGTAGTATAATAATGAAAATAGCAGGGCGAAAGTAAGGACTGCAGGTGCTGGAGATCAGAGTCTAGACTAGAATAGTACTGGAAAAGCACAGCAGGTCAGGCAGCATTTGAGCAGCAGGAAAATCGACGTTTTGGGCAAAAGCCCTTCATCCAGAACGAGGCAGGGAGCCTCCGGGGTGAAGAAATAAATGGGAGGGGGATGGGGCTAGGGAGAAGGTAGCTAAGAGTACAATATGTGGATGAAGTGTGATAGAGGGTGGAGTGGAGAGGTGGAAAGGAAGATTGGCAGGCAGAACAGGTTATGAGAGGATGGTGCTGAGCTGGCAGGTTGGAACTGGGAAGATGGGGGGAGGGGACATGAGGAAACTAGTGAAGCCCACATTAATGCCGTGGGTTTGAAGTGTTCTGAGGCCTGACCTGCAATAAAAATAGCAGCCAACCATTTTAGATGCAACTTATTACTGCTTGTGTTTGTTTTGAGACGTCATGGTCTAAGCGTGTGGATTGTATGATTAATTCCTTTTTATATTATTGTATGGAATTCTAAGCCAGCATTCTATAATCACGGTTACATTTAAGGAACAGACAGTCCTGAGGGTTTGCTACATTTGATTAATCCAAGACATTAATTACATTCAGTTCTGTCTCGAAATAGAGAGGGAGCCTGTTGTGAGGTTTTCAATACAGGAGTCCCTAGTTTACAAGCTTGCAACTTATGAACACTTGTACTGAAGAACACCGTCTCACACTGCGTGCAATTTTGAAGACCCAACAAACGGACATTTCCTGTACTTACAAACGGCTTCTTTATATTGGCCGACATTGTGTTCCAATCTATGTAGAAACCGACTTGCAAGTGGACTCATGAATGGAATCTGTCTGCACCACTGGGGATGCCCTGTGGATCAGAAACCCTGAAGAGATATTCAAAGTTTGAGACTGGAAATCAATGTGTTATGTGTGTGAGAGAGAAAAGCAGATTCCATACTAGGCAGGGCTGCTGGTAGCAATACTGCTAAAGTTCTTTTGGCGTTGGGGCTCGGGGAAGTCCTAGAGCAGTTGAATTACTCTGTGCACTGAGAGCTCAGGGTGTCGTCGGAGTTGTGCAGGGTTCGAAAGAAGCTAATGCGTAATTAATAGATCACTGTAGCTGAGAGAGGGGATTAACACCCACAATAAGTGTTTGCTTTGTGCAATTGAGCAATGCTAGGGTTGGGAATCATCCAGGGGGAGTAGTGGCTTGTGAAATTCAATGTTTGTGAAAAACTGGAGTTGTGCTTATAAGTGCAATTTCAAGGAATCCAGCAGATGGTAACCCTGGGAAAGGGAAGTGGACCACCAGGACGTGAGCGATCATTGAAGCTATCCATGACAGATCGGGATATGAGGGTGTTCAAGACTAGGTTATTCAAAATGATCATTAAATTTCATAAAAACTTCACAGGAATAATGACCTACAGCATCACTAACATCTGGGACTGAATGGATTGCTGAAAAATGCAAGCGGTCTGTGTTCTGTTGGATATTTAACATTTGTTTGTTTTATTACCCACATTTGCCGCAAGTTCGGGATGTTGAAATATAAGTCATCTTACCTTGCTCAACCTTTTACTTGTCAATAATCTTTGCCTGTTTGAGTAAGTTTTATTTGTTACAAACTAGTTATTCTTTGTTGACAGAAGAAATGGTTCCGATAATGGAATGCTGAACTATATTTAATCTAAAGCCTATATTCGTCATTTTTCCACTCTGGTTAAATTTCAAATTTGCTATGACCAATGGCGATGTGACTGGAAAAGAATTAGCGCACCCTTTCATCTTGGCTGTAACAGCTTTAAATATTCAAAGGTAATAATATTTTTCTGGGTATGAAGAGGTTAAAAAGGTTTGATTTTTTTTGAGGAAATAGGCACTATAATATTCTCAGGTATAAACTATTTTCTTTAAATAATCGATGTAAGTAATTTATTTATAGGAATGAATTCGTTATTGCTGGGTTCAGTCAACATTCAGCAAATTACTATACTGTCAATATTGCAGAGAACTAAAGCCATGAATCTTCCTGAGGGCACTGTTATTCTGCTGCCATAGCTTTATTGGACGTTCACTGGAAGCCCTGTGGACACATGTAAATAGGATGACTTCCACTCTTCTGGGAAAGATATGGCTGCAAAGCAGGAGAAGCTCCAAGGAAATTCTTGACCTTTAGAGGGGTTTGAAACTGTGTGTGCTGAGCAGCTGTCATAATAATGATACAGGAGCGTGCCAAATTCCTGTTCTGCCAGTAGATGTCACTTGCACTATTAATAAAGATCTTAAAATGTATATAGCACATTTCATAGCCTCAGATTGTCCCAAAGTACTTCCAGACAATACTTGTGAGAAATAACAATGTTTTTTTTAATAATAACATTTGCACTCTATTCCATAGATTAAGAAACAAGAAGTTCTGCCTTACATATACAGAGATGTAGACAAAGTCAGGCAAGATGTCATGAGTGGTATGCTACAGGGCTTGGTACTAGAGCAGCAACTCTTTGTAACTTGTATAAGTGATTTGGATTCAGGGACTGGAGGATGGTTGGTAAATTTGCTAACGACACAAAGATAGGTAGGAAGGTGAGTCATGAACCAGACAGGACAAGCCTACAAAGGGATATAGGTAGGTTAGATGAGTAGGCAAAGATCTAGCAAATGGATTACAAAAAGGAAAAATGTGAAATTGTCCATTTTGGCAGAAAGACTAAAAAAAAGCATATTGTCTAAATGAGACGTTGCGGATCTCTGACATGCAGGAACATCTTGGTATCCTTGTGCATGAATCACAAACGGTGCAGCAAGTAGCCAGGAAAATCAATAGATTATGAAGTTTTATTGTGAGGGGAATTGATTGTAAAGATTAGCAAGGTTATGTTTCAGTTATATAGGGCACTGTGAGATGACTGAGAGATTCGCTGGTGGTATGATTATCAGGGTTTTTCAGGAATACACAATTGAGGCTAAAATCAGATCAACCATGATCCTGTTGAATGGTGGATCAGACTTAAGGTCCGAGTGGCTGACTATTGTTCCTTGTATGTTTGAAGGTCCACGTTACATTCCAATGCTGTTAATAAGGTTCCCTAATCCAACTCATCAACCTACTGCTGGCAAATCTTACTTCTATTAAGTGTACAATCATGACAAATAGACCTCTCAGCCACCTTGTAATGATGCCAAGTCAAAAATGCAGGTTAATAATTCCACACTTACGTAAACTCTTTGAAACCAAGTGTAGTACTCAATTCGAATTAAGTTCACTGGATTTGAAACATTGACTCTACATTCTATCCACAAATGCTGCCAGACCTGCTGAGTTTCTCCAGCAATTTCTGCTTTTGTTTCAGATTTCCAGCATCTGCAGTTCTTGGTCTTATTACAATAGTATTCCATTGTGGGTTAAAAATATATTGCAGTTTCTGCTGCACACCCTTATAGCACATCAACAAATCACTCTGATCCTGTACCATTATGTAGGCCACAGCCTGAGTATGGTGTGCAATTCACATTATAGGAGGGTTGTGATAGAACTAGAGAGGGTACAAAGGAGGTTTACCAGGATGTTTCCATGGATGAAAAGTTTTAGTTATGAAGAGAGATTGGACAGACTATGGTTGTTTGCCTTGGAGTAGAGGAGACTGAGGGGGTCATGATTGAGTTGTATAAAGTTATATGGGGCATAGATAGTGCAGGCAGGAAGAGAGTTTTCTCCTTGGTGAAGAGATCAATAACCAAGGGCTTAGCTTTAAGGTAAGGGGCAGGCAAGAGATTTAGAGAGGATGTTAGGAAAAACCTTTTCACCCAAAGTGTGGTGGAAATCTGGAACTCACTACCTGTAAGGATGGTAGAGGCAAAAACCTTTGAAACATTTAAGAATTATTTAGATGTACACTGACAATGCCAAGTGCTGGAAAATGGGATTAGAATAGTTAAATGCTCATTTCCGACTGGCACAGATTTGATTGGCTAAGGAGTGCAGTAGATTTCTATAACTCTGTCAAAATTAGAGTGGTGCTGGCAAAGCACAGCAGTGAGGCAGCACCTGAGGAGCAGGAAAATCGACGTTTTGGACAAAGGCCCTTCATCAGGAAGGATTCCTGATGAAGAGTTTTTGCCCGAAACGTCGATTTTCCTGCTCTTCGGATGCTGCCTGACCTGCTGTGCTTTTCCAGGACCACTCTAACCTTGACTCTGATCTCCAGCATCTGCAGTCCTCCCTTTCGCCTCTATGACTCTGTGCCTTATGAAGTTTTAAAAATAAATACATCATGCTATAACACATTAATGTGGTAGAATGAACAAATATAATTCCATTAGCCTTCACCTTGGTTCTCATAAGTTTACTATTGAGGTGAACGAAGATTAATCTGACATTTCTGTATTGAAAATATATTTGGTGTTTGTGACAGACCATCAAACTATTTCTGAAACAGAAGAGTTACTACACTCAAAACGTTGACTCTGCTTTCGCTCTCCAGATGCTGCCAGATCTGCTGAGTTTCTGCAGCAATTTGTTTTTGTTTCAGATTTCCACAGTTCTTTGTTTTATTTGTTTATTAAAATATTTCTGCTCAATTACAAGCATTTTCTTTCCCTCTAACAAAAATGCATTTCTAACATTAATAATCACAAATAAATACTTGTGTACATATACCGTATGTATAAAACCAAAACATTTTTTGAGATACAAGAAATCTCAGAAGTAACACTTTTCTATGAAGGTGTGACTGTACGATAATGAGAATAGCAGCCAATCCATCCTGAAGACATTTGTTTCTGCTCTAAATATGTGATTTGTGATCTGTCCAGTTTAACATGTTTCCTTGATGTGTAATATTTCAACTATTAGAAGTGTGACATCATAAAATTGAACATTTCAAAGTTTCAGAGTTGGAAGGTTGAAGCTAAACCATACCAAAGACTCAATGAAGTGAACACAGTTAATAGATTGAGCAAGTTTAAGAAATAATTCAATTTACTCTATGAAAGTCTCACTATCCGAATGTAATCTGATTTTATGAGAACGACATGCCCGGAACTTGTTAAAACTACATTTTAAAAACAAGGGTTAGTTTAAAAAAAGCCAACTAACTGCTTGTAATAGCTGTTAGCATCAAAGGCAATAGTTTTTGTTCCAAAATACCATTGATTGAGTGTTTGACCTTCCCAATTTCTAGAAAGAGCGCCAAACAACATCAAAATAACAATTTTTCATAACTTGTATGTTATCTAAGTCCCCTCTCTCAAAAAAGATTGTGCAGTCAAAATTTATTCTCCTTTTCAAAGTTTTTAATACCAATACTGGTCACCTAATATCACCTCATTTTACTCTTGTCTCAGGTCTGAAACCTTCAATCATGCTTTCATGATCTCTAGACCTGACTAACATTCCAATGCATTCCTGATTAGTCTTGCACATTCTATCCTCTGTAAGCTTGAGGCCATTCAACTGCTGCTAATGTCTTGTTCACCGACCAGACCTGTGCTGGCTGACTTGCATTAGCTTCCATGAAGTGACATTGTAATTTTAATATCATTGCCCTTGTTTTCAAATCCCTCCAAGGCCTCACTCTTTCTATCTCTGGAATCTCCTCCAGCCTCATGCTGCTCCAAGATAAGCTGTTGTCCCCTAATTTTGACCTCTTGAGCATTTGCAATTTAAACTGTTCCACTATTAGTGTCTGACTTTCAGTTGTCTGTGCCCTTAGTTCTGAAAAATGTTTCCTACATCACACATCCCGTCTAGCTTGTACCCTCCTTAAAGATACTCTGTAAAACCTACGGCTTTTGCTCAGCATTTCATCATCTGAACTAATTTCTTTTGATGTGACTTAGTGTCATACTTTACTTTATAATAGGCCTCACAAGCGCCTTGTGACGTATCATGTAAAACAGTATATAAATATAATTTTCCTTGTTGGTACTTTTACAGTTCGAGAAGAGACTTTATTTTGCAAACTAGTTTAAATACCCTTTATTTTGCTTTGCAATTCTCCTGTTGCCCCTAAAGAGTGCATCATGCCCCAATTCTAATTAATGAAGCATTTCTTATATTACATCTCTGCTTGTGGTTGGGACAATGCATTGAAATCTTACCATTCACTCAGCACTGTACTTCCTTGCTGGTGACGCTTTAATTTAAATAATAAACAAAGGTATGACAAGGTGCAAGGTGTGCATTCACCATTTAATTATGCAGCAGCGAAATGTTGCATGTTTTTGAGACTAACAGTAGTCTTACTAAGCACAAATTTCCCTCTTCTGGTGCAGTGGTAGTGTACCTGTCCCTGGATGAGCAAGCCTGAGTTCAAGTTCAACCTGCCGCAGAGATGTGTACCAACGTCTCTTTAAAAAAAAGCATAGGTTGGCTTTCTCCTATTTTTAAAAAATGTGTTCATTCATTGTTGCGGCAGGACAGAAGCGCTTAACAGTAACAAGCTTATTTCAGATTTATACTTTTCTAATACATCTGAATGTATTCTGTCACCCAAGTTTAAAAATATTTTTTGAAAATAAAATTTCTGTCTGATCCAATGGAGTTCTTTGATGGCATCATTGAGTTGGTAAATGGAGGCGGATCAATAGAAATTGCTGCATGGATTTTCATTAATCAAATAATCATAATAGAATGTGAACTATAATTTAGAAAAGTAACAATTATCACCTGATGCAGAATTTTTGGTGTTTTAATTAGATAATTTGTCTAAAGGGAATATTTACTCATATCTCCAATTTGATAAAAGAATGATTGATTTAGATTGGAGCTTTAAAAGTATGATACTTAATCTGTCCTGTAACTCAGTTTCTACTTTGCAATGGATGTCAATCATATTTCTCACAAATTGGCAAAGATCAGCCAGCTCAAACACAGTGTTTCACAATACTTCCACTGTTGCTGTACAACAGACTTCGCTTACAATTTCCTGTTGGTTGGTTTTGTATCATTTCCGTCAACCTAAAGTCAATTTTCGTCGTACGAGCCTACATAATCGATACCTTTGTTGTGCATAGAGACATGTTAGAGACAATTTATTCCGTGCCCTGAATGCTACAAAGAAGTGGTGCATATTAATAGGCATATGAGAACATAAGAACAGGAGTAGAGTATTTAGCCAGTTAAACACAATCCGCTATTCAATACAATCATGGATAATCATCTTCCTCAATGCTACATTCCTACACTATCTCCGTGGATGTTGATATCATTAGTCTTCAGAAATCTATCAATTTCTGTCTTGAACATATCCAATGATTGATCTTACACAGATCTTTCAGGTAGAGAATTCCAAGATTCACAACGATTTGAATAAAGAACTTCTTCCTCACTCAGTCTTAATGGCCAAATCCTTATCTTGAGATTATGACCACTTGCTTTGGACTTGCCAGCCTCGGGAGAAATGTAAACTACATCCACCCTGTGAATTTCAATGAGGTCAGCTTTCATTTTTCAAAACTCTAGAGAATACAGACTTAATTTCCTCAGTCTGTCCTCGTCAAACAACCCTAGGCCTCAACTTAATACAATACTTCAGGTGAGGTCTCACCAAGATTTCAAATGTTATGCACATATGTATCAGGTATCTTCACTCCTGCACTCAAACCTCATTGCAAAGAAGGATAATATACTATTCCTAATTGCAAGTTGCACCTTCATGATAGTTTTTAGTGACCCATAAACAAATACACCCAAGTCACTTTGGACACGTGCACTTCTGAATCTCTCATCGTTTAAGAAATATTCTTCTTGTTATTTTCCATCTGTCATGTTCTAGCCTATTCACATACCCTTGTCCAAATCCTCTTGAAGCCTCCTTGTATCATTCTCAGAATCTAAGTTCCCAGCCACTTTGTTGTCATAAGCAGGGATCAGTGTTTGGACCCCAGATATTCACATTATATATTAATGTTTTAGATGAAGGAACTAAATGTTAAATCTTCAAAGTTTACAAATGACACAAAGTTGGGTGGGAAAGTGAACTGAGAGGAGGAAGTAGAGATGCTTTAATGTATGAACCAGTTAAGTGAGTAAACAAATACATGGCCAATTAAGTATAATGTGGACAAATGTGAGGTTATCCATTTTTGTAGCAGAAACAGGAAGCTGAAAGTGAGCATACAGATTCAACAGATGGTGAAGAAGGCAAATAGTATGTTGGCCTTCATAGTTAGGAGATTTGAGTACAGGAGCAGGGATGTCTTGCTGCAAATGATGAGGACACATCTGCAATATTCCATGCAGTTTTGGTCTCATTATCTGAGGAAGGATGTTCTGGCTCTGGAGGGAGTACAACCAAGTTTTACTGTACTGACTCCTGGGATGGCATCACTAACATTTGAAGAGAGATTGAATCAGTTTGGACAATATTCACAGGAGCTTAGAGTTTAGCAAGGAATCTCATTGAAACCAATAGGACAAGACAGGGTAAATGCAGTAAGGTTGTTCCCAATGACCATTGACATAAATTGGGCATGCTAGAGGTTATTAGACAATAGACAATAGACAATAGACAATAGATGCAGGAGTAGGCCATTCTGCCCTTCGAGCCTGCACCGCCATTCAATATGATCATGGCTGATCATTCCTAATTAGTATCCTGTTCCAGCCTTATCTCCATACCCCTTGACTCCACTATCTTTAAGAGCTCTATCCAATTCTTTCTTAAAAGAATCCAGAGACTGGGCCTCCACTGCCCTCTGGGGCAGAGCATTCCACACAGCCACCACTCTCTGTGTGAAGTAGTTTCTCCTCATCTCTGTCCTAAATGGTCTACCCCGTATTTTTAAGTTGTGTCCTCTGGTTCGGCACTCCCCCATCAACGGAAATATGTTCCCTCCTGCCAGAGTGTCCAGTCCTTTCATAAGCCTATACGTTTCAATCAGATCCCCTCTCAGTCTTCTAAACTCAAGGGTATACAAGCCCAGTCGCTTCAGTCTTTCCGTGTAAGGCAATCCTGCCATTCCAGGAATTGACCTCGTGAACCTACGCTGCACTCCCTCAATAGCCAGAATGTCTTTCCTCAAATTTGGAGACCAGAACTGTACACAGTACTCCAGGTGTGGTCTCACCAGGGCCCTGTACAGCTGCAGAAGCACCTCTTTGCTTCTATACTCAATCCCTCTTGTTATGAAGGCCAGCATGCTATTAGCCTTCTTCACGACCTGCTGTACCTGCATGCTTGCCTTCATTGACTGGTGGACAAGAACACCCAGATCTCTCTGAACAGCCCCTTTACCTAATTTGATACCATTGAGGTAGTAATCTGCCTTCCTGTTCTTGCCACCAAAGTGGATAACCAGACATTTATCCACATTAAACTGCATCTGCCATGCATCTGCCCACTCACCTAACTTGTCCAGGTCACCCTGTAATCCCCTAACATCCTCATCACATTTCACCCTACCACCTAGCTTTGTGTCATCAGCAAATTTGCTAATGTTATTAAGGTGGACAAACTCCCAGGACCAGATGGGATCTATCCCAGGTTGCTGAGGGAGGTGAGAGAGGAAATAGCTGGGACCCTGACAAATATCTTTGTTTCATCTTTAAACACAGGTGAGGTGCCGGAGGACAAGAAGGGTAGTAGGGATATTCCGGGTAACTACAGACCATTAAGCCTGATGTCAGTGGTGGGAAAGTTGCTGGAGAAGGTACTGAGGGATAGGATCTATTTATATTTAGAAAAGAATGGGCTTATCGGTGATAGGCAACATAGTTTTATGCCGGGGAGATCGTGCCTTACCAACTTAATAGAGTTCTTTGAGGAAGTGACCAAGTTGATAGATGAAGGAAGGGCTGTTCATGTCATATACATGGACTTTAGTAAGGTGTTTGATAAGGTTCCCCATGGTAACCTAATAGAGAAAGTGAAGTCACGTGGTGTGCAGGGTGTTCTAGCTAGGTGGATAAAGAACTGGTTGAGCAGCAGGATACAGGGAGTAGTAGTTGAAGGGAGTTTGTCGAAATGGAGAAAGGTGACTCAGTGGTGTTCCACAGGGGTCAGTATTGGGGCCACTGTTGTTTGTGATATATATAAATGATCTGGAAGAGGGCACTGTTAGTATGATCAGCAAGTTTGCAGATGACACGAAAATTGGTGGAGTAGCAGAAAGCATAAGGGACGGTCAAAGAAGACAGGAGGATATAGATAGACTGGAGAGTTGGGTGAAGAAGTGGCAGATGGAGTTCAATCCAGATAAATGTGAGGTGATGTGTTTAAGCAAGTCTAATTCTAGAGCGAATTATACAATGAACGGAAGAGTCTTGGGAAGAATTGATGGGCAGAGAGATCTGGGAGTGCAGGTCCATTGTATCCTGAAGGTTGTTACACAGGTGGATAGAATGGTCAAGAAGGCATAAAGTATGCTTGCCTTCATTGATTGGGGTTATTGAGTATAAGAGCTGGCAAGTCATGTTAAAATTGTACAGGACATTGGTTCGGCCGCATTTAGAATACTGTGTAGAGTTCTGGTCGCCACATTACCAAAAGGGTGTGGACGCTTTGGAGAGGGTGCAGAGAAGGTTTACGAGGATGTTGCCAGGTATGGAAGGTACTAGCTATGAAGAGAGGTTAAGTAGGTTAGGTTTGTTTTCATGAGAGAAAAGGAGATTGAGGGGCGACCTGATTGAGGTTTAAAAAATCATGAAGGGTATAGACAGGGTGGATAGAGATAAGCTTTTTCCCAGGGTGAAGGATTCCATAATGAGAGGTCACGCTTTCAAGGTGAGAGGTGAAAAATTTAAGGGGGATACACGTGGCAAGTACTTCACACAGAGGGTGTTGAGTGTCTGGAATGCGTTGCCAGCAGAGATGGTAGAGGTAGGCACGGTAGATTCATTTAAGATGTGTATGGACAGATTCATGAGTAGGTGGGGAGCAGAGGGCTTAGGAATTGGGGGACAGGTTTAGACAGTAGATTTGGATCAGCTCAGGCTTGGAGGGCTGAAGCCCCTGTTCCTGGGCTGTAAATTTTCTTTGTTCTCTTTGTTCTTTGACCAATATAGGCCATTTAGAACTGAAACAAGGCAAATTTTCTTTGCTTAGGCAATGGTGAGCCTGGGGAATTCTCTGATACAGAAAGTGGTTGACTCGAAACATAGAATGTTTTCAAGATGTAGTTGGATATAGCACTTGGGGCTAAAAGGATGAGGGTATGGGGCAGAAACGGGAGATGGGCACTTAAGTAGAAGGATCAGCCTTGATCATACTGAATGATCGAGCAAGTTCAAAGGGCCTAATGGCCAACTCCTCTTCCAATTTTCAATGTTTCTACAGGGGAAGGAGGGAGCTGTGTTATTGGAAGGGGCTACATTTAACCATGCTGGGACCAATTTCTTGGCAAATCATGTAACTAGATTTGTGGATAGTACTTTAAATCAATTAGTGAGGAGTAAGTTCAATTGAAGAGTAGTTTAAAAGCAAGAGAGCAGAGGTGAAAGCTTGTGAAGAGGCAATCAACAATGAAAGTGTGGCAGCAAGGAGTTGAAATTATACACAGTCGTGTGCAGCAGAAATTAGAAACGGTAGTAATAATAATGGAAATAAGTGAAAGCTTAAAGGTCTTTATCTGAAAACATTTGTATCAAGATAGATGAGTTGATAACACAATTGAAAATAAATAAATATGACATGATAGCTATTATAAAGACTGGGATAAAATATTCAGCATATCTTATTATTTGGATAAATAGGCAGAAAAAGAAAATGAATTGGGTAGCTATGTTAATAAAGGAAGACTTCAATGTGGTGAGCCATGATATAGATGCAATGGATCATGATGTGGAATCAGTTTGACTGGAATTAGGGAATAGCAACAGAAAGAAGAAATAGATAGGAGTTGTCTTTAAGGCCCGGAAGAGTTGCCTCACTCTCGAACATAATATAAGTCTGGAAGTAATGGAGGCATTTAAGAGGTGCGCCACAATTGTTACGAGTGACCTTAATTTGCATATTGACTATACAAATCGGACAAGAGTAACATGGAAGACAAATTTTGAACACATGTGAGGGATTGTTTCATGTGGCAATATGTTGCAGTACAGGCTCTTTTAGATTTGTAATGTGAACGGAGAAAGGATTAATAAAAGAACACAACATGGTGGAATTTCAAATTCAGTTTAAGGGACAGAAACTTTGGTTTCAACTTAATTCAGGGCAATTACAGAGGTATGAAGAGAGAGTTGTCTAAAGCAGGCAGGGAAAATGGAGAAAGGTGAGCAGTGACAGAGTTTTGAGCAGATATTTCATAACCCTCGGCAAAAATTTATTCTGCCAAAAGGAAGGCCTTGATGAAAAGACCTATGGTTAGCAGAGGCAGTCAAGGAGAATATCCAATCAAAAACCAGAAGTAGGCCGGAGGATTCAGTTTTTTTCAGGAATCAGCAATCGATAGCTAAAGAAGTAATAAAGAGAGAGAAAATTGATTGTGGAAACAATTTTGACAAGAAATGTAAACATAATCAGCAAACAGGGAACTTATTCCCTATTTAAAAAAGGGAGCCAGGTTAAATAAGTGTAGGACCATTGAATGATGCAATTGGGAAATTAATAATGTGGAACAGGGACACTGTAGATTACTTAAGCCAATATTTTACATCAGTCCTCATGGTGAATGACACTATAGACATCCCAGAGATGATAGAGAGTGTTATCTGAGAGGAAAGTTCTTGTAACAGTTGCGATGGTCAGAGACCAAGTATTTGACAAACTAATGGGAATAAAGACTAGTCATCAAGATCTGATGGCCTTTATAGAAAGATTTAAAAGGAACTGGCTGCAGAGATGGTCATTGGAGGTAATGGTCGAAATATTCCAGAATTCACTCATTCCAGCAGATTGAGAAACTGCTAATTTTAGAGGAGAGGGAAGCTGAAAGCAGGAGACTACAGGCTAATTAGCTAAACATATATCATTGAATAAATGCACAAATCAATTATTAAGGAAGAAATAACATAACATTTAGAAAAAAACTTTGCACAACCAAACAGACATAACATAGTTCTGGGAAAGGGAAATCATGTTTAACAAATTTGCTAGAATTATTTGAGGATGTGACAAGCAGAGTTGACAAAAGGAATCATTAGATGTACAACTGAATTTCCATAAGCGCACAATAAGGTGCCATATGAAAAGCTATTACACAAGATAGGAGCTCATGATTGGAGGTAATGTATTCATATGGATTAGGGACTGGTTAATACAAAGAAGACAGAGAGTCAGAATTAATAGATCTTTTACAATTCAGAAAGACATAACTTGTAGATTGTCAAAATGATCAGTCCTAGAGTCTCAATTGTTTTGTACTTGCATTCATGACTTGAAGGAAGGGGTAGAGTGTAATGTATCCAAATTTGCTGATGATATAAAATTATGTGGGAGGGCATGATGTGATGAGGACATAAGGAATCTGAAAAGGGGTTTAGCTGGTTGAGTGAATGAGCAGAAACTTGGCACATTGAGTTTAGTTTAGAAGTGTGTGACATTATTAGTAACAACAAAAGACAGATCACTATTTAACTGAATAGAGACTCTAAAAATGCCACATAGAGGGATTTGGGTATTCTTGTGCATGAAGTATCAAAGGTTTACATGCAGGTGCTGCAAATAATTAAGAAAGCATATTGAACTTTGACCTTTATTGTGAGGAAGTTGGAGTTTAATAAATACAGAACTGTCCAGGGTGGTAGTGAGGCTGCACCTGGAGTACTGTGTACTGTTTTGCTCCTCACATTTAAAACAAAAAGGAGGCTGTTAAAACAGATTCACTAAACTGATTCCTTGGTTGGAAGAGTTGATTCATCATCTACAGCTTTTATTCATTCTGGTTTAGAAGAATGAGACGTGACTTTATTGAAATTGACATGATTCTGAGGAAACTAAACCGGATGGATGTTGAGAAGAGATTCCACGAATGGAAACTAATAGAAGGCTGCCCTTGATAAGTCAAATCTCAAAGGGATTCCTCTGGATAAGCTGAACACATACTGTTTTATTATATGACCACGCAAACCAACTGAGAGTTGAGTCAGGATACCCTAAAGGGTAAAATCATCAGCAAGCATTTATTCGACATTGAGATCTCTTCATGAAGGTCCCCAACGCTGAAGAAGATGATGACTTGAACAATCCAATGAATGCCTGCCTTCTTATCCAGTTTCACTGTATTGGAGCAATCACCTGTTTCAGTAGGAGAAACATTCTTCGCAAAGAAATGCCAGGAAGTAAAAGGTCCTCCAGTTTCAAAGCCTTCCATATCTCAGACTGCCAGGGATAGAATCTAAGTCAACAGTTTTTAGCCCAGAGGTCCACCAAACTTCCATCATCTGAAGGTGATGTGTTTTTTCATTCACTCATGGTACATAGGCATTACTCACTGGCCAACATTTACTGCTTGTCCCCAGTTACTCCTTTGAGAAGGTAGAAGTGAGCTGCCTTTGTGAACTGCTGCACTCCATATACACCAGGTTGATCCACAGGCTCTTAAGGAGGGAATTCCAGGCATTTAGGACTAGTTCAGTTTCAGAAACCTGATCAGCGTGGACAGGTTAGGCTGTTTCCATGCTGTATAACTCTACGATTCGATGTTAATAAGGTGGGAGCAATGCATGGATTGAAAAGGCTTTGAAACTGATACCTTGGAAAATAATAAATGATAACAATTGCTTCCTTGCCTATGAAAGGTTTTTGTCCCAAGAATTATTCTGGGAGTGTGCTTTCACTGCTATGTTATGAGTTCCCAGATATTGAGGAATATTGTGCTTTGTTAGCCTTCTTTGCCTTTGTCAGCATTTCAGATCAGCTTCTGCAGCTCTCCCGTTGAGCTTTGATGCAGAACAGGAAGAGCAACAGCAGTTATACCAACAGCAACACCAGCAACAATAGTACCAGCCACAGTAATACCAGCACAGCAGTAATATCAACAGCAGCAGATATACCATCAGCAGCAACACCACTGCCATCAGTAGGAATCCCAGCAGCATTGTTAATGGGTCTTTCTCATTCAAAGGCCTGATTGAGGGACTGGCTATTAGGAAGGGGGGGAGCTAGACAGATCAAACTATTTGCCCTTTCTTTCTACCCCTGCCTTCCACAAGGATCTTCCTCATTCCTGGACCTCTTGGGGCGGTCATCAGTCAGCAGACATGGCATTGTCAGTGGTACTGCTGAGAGTAAGAATTGCAGGTTTCAGGTTGGTGAACAACTTTTACTTGGCAGGATTTGCATCTCTGACATTTGACAACATAGAATGTAGAGCATAGAAATGGACAGTACAGGCCCTTCAGCCCTTGATTACTCCAAGATCAGACTAACCTGCAAATCTTTTATTGTACTATCTTCCATGTGCCTATCCAAGAGTCGCTTAAATGTCCCTAATGTCTCTGATTCTACTACCACTGCCAGCAGTGCATTCCATGCCCCCACCACACTCTGTGTAAAGAACTGACCTCTGACATCTTCCCTAAACCTACACCCAATTACTTTAAAATTATGCTCCATCGTGGGAAAAAGTCCCTGGCTATCCATTCTATCTGTGCCTTTCATCATCTTGTACACCTTGATAAAATCACCTCTCATCCATCTTCACTCCAATGTGAAAAGCCCTAGCTCCGTCAATCTTTCTTCACAAGACATGCCCTGCAGTCCAGGCAGCCTCCTGGTAAATCTCCTCTGCACTGTCTCTAAAGCTTCCACATCTTTCCTATAATGAAGTGACCAAAACTGAGCACAATATTCCAAGTGTGGTCTAACCAGGGCTCTGTGGAGCTGCAGCATAACCTCTCAACTCTTAAACTCAATCCCCCTGCTAATGAAAGCCAACACACTATATGTTCTCTTAATGACCCTATCAACTTGGGTGACAATTTTGAGGAATATATGGACATGGACCCCAAAATCCCTCTGTTCCTCCACACTGCCAAGAATCTTGCCTTTAACCCTGTATTCTGCATTCAAACCCAATCTTCCAAAGTGAATCACTTCACAGTTTTCCAGGTTGAACTCTATCTGCCATTTCTCAGTCCAGCTCTGCATCCTGTCAATGTCTCGCTACAACCTACAACAGCCTTACACATTATCCACAACTCCACCAACTTTCATGTCATCGGCAAATGTAGTAACCCACCCTCCTACTTCCTCAACCAAGTCACAAAGAGCAGAGGTTCCAGAACTGATCCCTGTGAAACACTACTGGTCACTGAGCTCCAGGTTGAATACTTTGTCTTCTATGGGCCACCCAATTCTGTATCCAGACAGCCAGATTTCCCTGTATCCCATGCCTCCTTACTTTCTGAAAGAGCCTACCATGGGGAACCTTATTAAACGCCTTGCTAAATCCTTTTATACCACATCCACTGCTCTACCTTCATCAATGTGTTTTGTCACATCCTCAAAGAGTTCAATAAGGCTTGTGAGACATGATCTGCCCCTCACAAAGCCATGCTGACTATCTCTGATCAAACTATGGTTTTCCTGTCTCTCAGAATCCTTTCCAATACTTTGCCCACCACTGACGTAAGACTGAGTAGTCTATAATTCCCAGGATTATCCCTTGAACAAGTGAATAACATTTGCCACCCTCCAATCATCTGGCACTGCACCAGTAGAGAGTGAGGATGCAAAGATCACTGCCAAAGGTGCAGCAATCTCTTTCCTCACTTCTTGTAGTAACTTACGGTATATTCTGTCTGGCCCAGGGTATTTGTCTATCCTTATATATTTCAAAATTTTCAGCATATCCTCCTTCTTTACATCAACTTGTTCTAACATGTCAGTCTGTTTCATGCTGTCCTCAAAAACATCAAGGTCCCTCTCAGTAGTGAATACTGAAGCAAAGTATTCATTAAGGACCTGAGATTACTACTCTGCTCGTCCTGCCTCCCATGCTCGTCCTGCCTCCCAGCTTCCAACCTAACTCCCTATATTCTCTTCTAGGTCCTCCTCCCTTTCCCTATCTATGTCATCGGTATTGATGTGTACCAAGACTTTTGGCTGCACTCCCCCTGTCTTAAGAATCACTATCACAAACAAATGACCTTTGAAATTGCAAACACTATTCGTATCAACTCAGAGTTACAGCAGGTTGTATGTTGTTCAAAATTCCAAGGGCAAAGGGAATTAAATAACTTGACAGTTTGATCATGCCACAGACATTATTCACCCTTTATGCACTATTACATCAATACTTGATGATTGCAAATCACACACTGTGAGAAACAAAACTTGCTCCAGCAAAAGTGAGTTTTATTTGAACTGAGTTCAAATGACCTAGTTTGTTCTCCATCCGCAAACATAGTATCCATCAGAGATGGACGTGACACATCAAGACTTGCAAACTGCAGTACCATTTCAGCCAAGGCAGAGATTTCTCACATCCTGGAGAAATTCAGGAACCAGTTTCTGGGTATAACTAAAGCTCCTCATTCTAGTACCATTCACATAAATCTCACTTGCACTCTTTCTAAGACCTGGACATTTTTCTAATTATGTGGTGCCAGAATTGAATGCGACGGTTCAACTGAGATCTAACCAGTGGTTTATAAAGGTTGAATTAAACATGTATCAATGACAGTCTTAATCCGCTCTCCCCCACCCCCAATCAATCCAGCAGCCCCCAAGCAGCCAGTGTAATACCTGGGCAGGTGAAAACCAGCCAGGTTGTTATGTCAGCTTGTTGTGCTCTGGAAGAAGGCAGTTGCAATGGCCTAAGTAAAAAGAAGTGTAATTGATGGCTCGTAGCCAGCAACGTTAACAGGTACTGACAGTAATGTGTTCAACAACAAGCAACTGGACTGCCACAGATGCAAATAAAATTCTGCCAAAACGTCTTACAGTACTTCACTCATTAAGACTATTAGTGCAGCTGGTTTATTTGATTGCTACTCTCCTTACTCCTTTCCTCTTACTCTGTTGCTAATGTCAAGATTAGTTAATGCTGAAATTAATCCTGACTTTATGCTAGTGTCAGGGTTAGACTGTTAAGGGCATTTGTCACAAGATGTCAGAGGTGCGGACGATACATTTCACTCTTTCTATCCTTTATCATTTTCTTCCCTTTACATGTCCTTTAAAATTGGAACAGGGACTATATGACCTGCTCATGGCTCTAACGTAAAGGGATAGCAATCATTTCAGCAATCATTTACTCCCTGAGAGGCAATACTAGCTCAAGAGAGGCCTGAGTGATATTTTGTTCTCAGCAAACCTGAGTAGAAGCATAGGGCAGAATGTGAACCAGTTCTTATGATAAGGCGGTCAGAGGAGAAAGGAAATTTACTTTGCAATGTGTATTCAATGTTTTTGTTTACCTACTATGTTAAATGCTTTTACAGAAACATTTCATGTTGAAACAGGTGGAAATTATTCCTTGTTGATGCACACTGTTTGGACATTGTCAAAACTATAATCAGCAGGGAACTGTTATCTTCAGTGCCAGTTGAGAAATACCTATTATTCTTTGGAAAACAAATCAAGCAATAGTCAATTAGTACCATCAACATTTGATGGTTTAGCTTGAGCTGTTTTATAATGGAGTACAAACCTTTGAAGAAAACCCATTGAACGTAAACAATTATCAAGAAACTGAAGCAAATATGAATATATTCTTGGGAAACAACTACAAATATTTATTAACTCCCAGGAATCTTGGAAGCGTCTATCTTAATCTTTAAAAGATAGCGTTACCTATGCAATGTAAAATAGAATATCATTTCACAATGTTTTTACTAGTATATTGAAATACTTTGCTAGAAAGTCAATATATACAAAACATTTTTCCACCTGACGAAATATTAATGGAACGTGTTGACTTTAGAGACCTCAGTCTGAAAATCTATGGTCTGCAGTTTAAGATGACGAAATCAGAAACATGTTGGCGATTCATTTGTTACATTCCTGACAAGTTGAAACTTAATCAACAGGAACGTGTATCGGAGCAGATCGTAAAGCCCTTCTAGATTGCTCTGCCATTTGATATGATCATGGCCTATTCGATTCAGGTCTCAACTCCTATTTTCTGTTTGTCTCCCATTGCCCTAACTCCCTTATCTTCCAAAATGTTATTCTACTTAGACTTGAATAAATTGAATGGCAAAACTTCCATATTTTCTGGGAAGTGAATTCCACAAATTAACACCACTCTAAGAGCAAAAGAAAATTCTTCTTAACTCTATCCTTAAAGGGAGATCCGTTATGCTTAAACTGTGTCCCTTAGCTCTAGTCTGCCTCACAAGATGAAATATCATCCCGGTATCCATCCTATAAAGATCTCTGAGGATCTATATGCTCAATAAGATCACCTTTTCTCAGCGACAAATCAAGTATCCTGCTCTGAACTGCTTCTAAGGCAATTACATCCTGTCACAAGTAAGGAAACCAAAACTGTATGCAGGACTCCAGGTGAGATCTCACCTGTGCCTTTGGAGCTGCAGTAAAATTTCTTGACTTTTGTATTCCATTTTCCTTACAATAAATGCTACCATTCCATTTGCCTTCCTAATCACTCGCTGTAACTGCAAACTAATGTTTTGTAATTCATTTACTAGCATACTCAGGTTCCTCTGTGCCTTAGAGTTCTGCAACCTCTCTCCATTTAAATAGCATTTTGCCTTTCTATTTTTGACAAAGTGGACAAGTTCACATTTTACTTCAGCTGCAAGGTGTCTGCCCACTCCCTCAATATTTTTATATCACTCTTTGCAGGTGCTCTAACTGCTCTTAATAACTTACTTTCCTTCCTACTTTGGTGGCAACGGCAGGTTTTGATACCATACATTTGCCCTTACATCCATATCATTGTTATAGATTATAATATAGCTGAGGCTCCAATACTGATCCCTATGGCATATCTTTAGGTTACAGCCTGTCAACCTGAAAAAGGCCCATTTATCGCGACTCTGCTTCTTGTTTGCCTTCTAATCCTTTATCCAGTGTCACCCTCTACATCATGTGTGTTTTTTTTATCTTGTGTAGCAACCTTTTCTGTTGTACCTTTACAAATGCTTTTTGGAAACACAGGGACATCATATCTATTGGTTCCTCTTCATCAACCTTGCAAGTTTCTTCCTCAAAAAAAATCTAATAAACTAGTTAAACACAATTTACCTTTCACCAAGTTATATTGACTCTGCCTCATTCCAGTTTGATTTTCTAAGTTTCCTATTATAACTTCAATCAAAATAGATTCTATCAACTTTCCTATGACTGACATTAGACTAACTGACCTATAGTTTACTGATTTTTGTTCCCCTCCTTTCGTGGACAAATATGTTATATTGGAAAATAGCCAATCTGTTTCAATCTTTTGAGAATCTAAGGAACTTTAGGACCAATGCCATTTTTAATGATAGATAGCAAATTCTTATCCTGATGGTGAAGCAGGCTGGTGGCAGAGAAGGAAGAAAAGGAAGCAAATCCTGTATTTCTCATCCCACTGCCTTGTGAAACACCCTGCCCGATATGCTCAAAGGTCTGTATGTTGAGAACCAGCCTGTTCAGGCACATTGAAGACTTTTGGCCATGTGACCACGAGTAGACATCATCCTCAAATTGAAGGACTTGACAATGATAGATCTTCGTGGAGCTACAACCATACATTTGTCTCCTAACTCATTATATTACCCAATGCTTAATCCATGCAGTAGCTCTAACAAGTATAAAAACTATTAATTTATGTAAATTTAACATATGTCACCAAGTATTATTAAAAGGCAATTATTGCATCCCAAAATGAAAGTTTCAGTTCACAAATATTGAGAATTGTATTTTCTCACAACTCCCACAGATGAGCAAGTTTTAAAACAGACAATTTTTGTGAGGACAACGCAAACGTCAGATCGACGTGTAAGGCTGGGAAATAACTTTACGTGTGAGTTCTGTATAAAGAAGGTCTGTGGACCTTAAGACCATAAGACATTGGAGTGGAAGTAAGGCCATTTGGCCCATCGAGTCCACTCTGCCATTCAATCATGGCTGATAGACATTTCAACGCCACTCCGCACTCTCCCCAACTTTAGCTGAGATGCAGTTTTTGTGCCTGTTGTCAAAAATATACTTGCATTTTGACATCAGTTTTTCACTAGCAATTAAACTCACCAAAATGAAAATGCTGCTACTTTTACATCAAGAAGTCTATTGTTTTATAAAACATGTCATTGCAGAAAACTAATGGCCTATTTTATGAAAAAAATTGTTTACAAAGAACATCTTAACAGTAATATTTTTTTTTTCTGGAATAGTGGATTTTTTGGAATCATCAGTGAACTTCCACAGCAGTTAAAAAGTTGTGTAATGTGGCCTCAAGACATATTTGTAAACCAAAACTGTAAAGCACAACATCGATTGTACCAGTGTATTGTCCAGTCTCTGTGAGCAAGATGCTTGGTTTGAGGGCAGTTTTGTTCCATGTCTACACCCACAGAAACTGGGAAGTGATCGTCTCATTGCAGACAGAAGGCTTAAAATGCAGCTGAATGAAGAAAGTTTCATTTTTTTCATGAAATGGATTTGAACCCATTTCCCAGAGGTGAAGGAGCCAACCTATTATACAAGTATTTACTAAGTTCCAGGTGTATTTCGAAGTTCATCATTCTGGTTCACAACCTTTAAGGACTTAGGGACTACTTATTTAATTCCCTCCCTGTAAGTAAGGTGTCAGAGTTCATAGCCTATCACAGATGGTTTCTGTCTAAAGAAACAAGCCATGAACAATGTTGTTTGATATTAAATACTTGATATGTCAGGGATGGTTTAAGTGTGGGGCTATTCTAGTAGCTCTGTCATTGGTTAACTCTACAATGTATCTAAATCATTAAAGTAATAACTTATACATTAGAGTTTTCACATTCCAACTATAACATTCTTTCTTATTAGCTGCTGACCTCCCCCAAGTTCTCCCAAAGTTACTTTTGAAGTCTTGAAATTGAAGCAGGTTTGTTTTTTTTTAAAGTAAGATCACTTCCACCATCACTCCAGATGAATTAACTTTCGTTGTCAATTGTCAATTTTCAGTATCCATCACCAACTTCCCAGAGAAAGTGTTTGCAGAATTTCTTCTTATATTGCTGCAGTCCTTACAGCAAGTAGTTTGATACAACTGATTGGCTGGCTGGCCACTTCAGATGGCAGTCATCCATATTAAGTGTGGGATGGGTTGGGAGTCACATTCAGCAGAATAGGTAAGGTTGCCAACTGTTCTTTTTTAAGTCACTCCAACAGCTGGTTGATCACTTTTTACTGACATTGCCTTATTATTTCCAGATTTTTAAAACTCAATTCAAACTCGCAAACTGTGATCATGGGATGTGAACTTAGATTCTCTGAATTATTATTGCTGGCCTTTATAACATTAGTCCAATGACATCTCCACAATGACGTATATCAGTTTTATTGAACAAATGATATTGCAAATGGTTGTCATGGTAACTATTGCATGAATAGAGGTAATTTCTCTCTCTCTCTCTCTGTCATTTTTCTCCCATTTCTCTCATGTTACAGCTTGGCTCTTAGGTACCAAATCATTCTTCGTCTGTGAATACACAATGAGTATATGAGGCGATTCCACTGTGGCAAATCGCAGCAGGGCATGATAGCTTGGTGACCTAACAGCCACTTGTATGTGCTTTTCAGTAGGGCATCATTGGATCTTGAGCAGGAGACAGAATCTGGGGTGCCAGAGAGGTGCCGATCAACAGACAGATTTCTCCCACCTCTTGCATGCTTTACATTATGTGGTGATCTTCCAGCTGCTGTCGATTTATAGTCAATAAACTCAGTAAAACGTTGCATCATTATTTGTAACAGAAAATGTGCCAGGGGTGCACTGACTTCACCTAGTTGTTATGCATGTGAACTGCTCAGAGCCCCTTTGTTCTGTCTTCCATCTCCAAGCTCTGTGGCTTTACATCAGCCTCCAACGTGGTCTTCATTAGAGAGGCTGGTATCAGTTTACACTGAAGTAATGTTCCTCGCCCTTGGGCTCTGACACCAGACTCAGGGAATTTTTTTCATTTGCATTTCATTTAAGTTCAATCCATTTCTGTTTCCCAGCATCAAATTAAACTTCACAATCAGTTCCAGCACAGCTTTGTATTCTTCAGTTAAAAAAAATTAAAGAACTGCACACATGTGTTTTTTTTTTCTGACTTATCTGGCCAAATAATCAGAGCCATGAAATAGGATTAAAGTTTCTGGCTTCTATCACCCTCTGAGTCCAAACACTGTGGCACTTTGTAAATCTGTGAATGCTTCACATTTAAGAACTTAATACTCTCAACTGGGATTGGGATGGAGAACCTGATAGTTGTCCCATTCCAGCAGCTGTGAATTTACACAGCTGTTTAACAGAACAGCATGACCAAATATATCCTGTAGGAAGACCCAAGCAGCTGAGAATTCATCTTAAGCAAGGCCTATAAGAACATGTTGCTGTGATCCTCAATCCTTCCATCCATCTGTGTGTATGTGTGAGATTGCACCTAATGATATCTACACAAATTAGACACCCTCAACACATAAATATGTTCTTATTAGATCTCTTCCTCATCATCCTGCTTGGTTTTTCATACTGTTACACAGTAGAACATTCTGCACTTCAGATGTCCTCTGGTTCCTATCAAAAACTTTATCACAGTTACTGCCCTGAGAACATGTTTAAACGCCACCATGGCAGGGAGTAGAAATTGAATTCAATGAATAAACCTGGAATTATTAAACTAACCTTAGTGATATCAATCATTAAATTATCATCATATATTGAAAAAACCCATTTGGTTCACTAATACCCTTTAAGGAAGGAAATCTGCCATTCTTACCTGGCCTGGTCACATTTCACTGCCAAACCCTGTAATGTGGCTGACTCTTTGGCTTATTAGGCGATCAGTTTTATATATGTTCCTCAGTCTTCAACCAGCTGACAGATGCCAAAACCTGTCTCATACTTAGGTGAATGGATGAATCCAATATGATATCATGAGTTGAAATTCATTGAAGAACCAAAGCAATACAAGAAGTCAAACCATTCACAAAATATCCAGATTCAAAAACAGATTGAAAGAGTTGTCATGTTTTATTGAAATATTGTTTAGAAATTAGAGTTACAAACTCATAAAATTTTACTTCAAGATTTACCAAGATTATTACCAAGAGTCTGTTTTCTTAGATTATTCCTGAAACATCAAAAAATCTTTTCAAATAAAATTGATGCAAGTAAAATGCTTGACTCACCATGACCCTCAAAAATGTACTGCTGCTTTTTGCTCCATTGCTAGTCTTGAATTGCATTTTCATCCTTTTAGTTGTGCATGACTTTGTCTTCTTGGCTATTGAACTGTCTGCAAAAGCTTGATTTATGACTGGTCAATTGGAGCATGCAGCAGATGACATGCATTCTTAAAGTCCTCGGGCGAAGAAAACTTGTGTGTAAAGCTACTGACCGGTTTGTGCAGAGAATTAATGTGAGATCTTCAACAGTTTCAAAATTTTGGGTAGCAGAACCATTTTTGTGTCCTGACTTTGCTCAAATTAGGACACGTTAGTTGGGAAATCGATGCCAGATAATAGGCAACTGATGTTGTCAGGTGCCCCAATTCAATGAAAGAATAGAAAAAAGGCACGCATTAGGAGGGCAGGTCTTTTCGGAGATGGCCAATGTGCAGGCTGCCTCAGCATTGCCATCAGCATTCTGCAGGTACACTGGCACCACCCGCCACCTTTTCCTCCGCTACATCAATGACTGTATCGGCGCTGCCTAGTGCTCCCACGAGGAGGTTGAACAGTTCATCCACTTTACTAACACCTTCCACCCCAACCTCAAATTTACCTGGACCATCTCAGACTCCTCCCTCCCCTTCCTAGACCTCTCCATTTCTATCTCGGGCGATCGAATCAACACGGACATTTACTATAAACCGACCGACTCCCACAGCTACCTAGACTACACCTCTTCCCACCCTGCCCCCTGTAAAAACGCCATCCCATATTCCCAATTCCTTCGTCTCCGCCGCATCTGCTCCCAGGAGGACCAGTTCCAATACCGAACAACCCAGATGGCCTCTTTCTTCAAAGACCGCAATTTCCCCTCAGACGTGGCCAACGATGCTCTCCACGGCATCTCCTCCACTTCCCGCTCCTCCACACTTGAGCCCTGCCCCTCCAATCACCACCAGGACAGAGCCCCATTAGTCCTCACCTACCACCCCCCACCAACCTCCATATACATCGCATCATCCGTCGTCATTTCCGCCACCTCCAAATGGACCCCACCACCAGGGATATATTTCCCTCCCCTCTATCAGCGTTCCAGAAAGACCACTCCTTCTGTGACTCCCTCGTCAAGTCCACACCCCCCACCAACCCAACCTCCACTCCCGGCACCTTCCCCTGCAACCGCAAGAATTGCAAAACTTGCGCCGACACCTCCCCCCCTTACTTCCCTCCAAGGCCCCAAGGGATCCTTCCATTTCCGCCACAAATTCACCTACACCTCCACACACATCATTTACTGCATCCGCTGCACCCGATGTGGCCTCCTCTATATTGGGGAGACAGGCCGCCTACTTGCGGAACGTTTCAGAGAACACCTCTGGGACACCCGGACCAACCAGCCCGTGGCTCAACACTTCAATTCCCCCTCCCACTCCACCAAGGACATGCAGGTCCTTGGACTCCTCCATCGCCAGACCATAGCAACATGACAGCTGGAGGAAGAGTGCCTCATCTTCCACCTAGGAACTCTTCAACCACAAGGGATGAACACAGATTTCTCCAGATTCCTCATTTCCCCTCCCCCCACCTTGTCTCAGTCCCAACCCTCAAACTCAGCACCACCTTCCTAACCTGCAATCTTCCTCCCGACCTCTCCGCCCCCACCCCACTCCGGCCTATCACCCTCACCTTAACCTCCTTCCACCTATCGCATTTCCAATGCCCCTCTCCCAAGTCCCTCCTCCCTACCTTTTATCTTAGCCTGCTTGGCACACTTTCCTCATTCCTGAAGAAGGGCTCATGCCTGAAACGTCGATTCTCCTGCTCCTTGGATACTGCCTGACCTGCTGCGCTTTTCAAGCAACACATTTTCAGCTCCTGCCATCTAAGGCAGCCAGAATGTGGAGGTTGGATGGCTAAGGTCTTGGTCAGCAAGAATGCCCGGCTTGCTGGCCCACCAGGACAGAGATGAACAGGGAGTCAAGTGAGTTCTTCACAATGGAGGCTATCACCAACAGCTCCAAATTCAGGTAGCAAAAATAAGGGCCAGATGAACAAAGGGTCTCAGAATGGTGAAGGAACCCGCCCACGGGAATGCCTGTGATCATGATTGAATCTCTTTGAGCCTAGTAGGACTCTGATCATGCTGCTTCAATGAGCCTTTCAAACAAAGTTCCTCTGATTTCCTGCTAAGGGTGTCAAAATGTTGTCAGCGCCTGACACTGTGGGGGATCTGCCCCACACTGGAAAACATTTTGTTGAGTACCTGCCCAAGGATTGGGTGCTAATTCCAGGCACCTCTAGGAACCATCTAAACCACCTTGACGCTATTTCCCAGTCAGTCCTGGCTCCAGAGATCAAAATGTGGCCACAGTCATCCTGTTGCAGGGTTTGTCCTCTGCTCTGAGACACTCTCTAGTTTTGGTCCTCATTTTTGGAGTTTGTAGCCTTTTGTGAGCACCCACATTTTTGGATAATCCTCCTCCTTCTCCGGCAGTTCTTCTCTCCCAATGGGGCTGACCCATCTTGCTTTCGATCTCTTACTTCCTTGTTTTATCTGCTGTCCACAATTGTATGATGAATATACAGAAGTGACCTGCCAACTGACCACTTCCCAGAATAATTCCACTGATGGCTCATCACTGGCTGGGACAATGAAATTCCCTTGATGCCCGAAATCCTTATGTGGTGAAGGTTCAGGTCTCTGACTTTGAAGGACTGTGGCAGTACTCAATGAATGCTAGCTGTTAGGGCAAATTCCCTGAAGGAAATGCCACCGCTGTCTTGCTAAGCATTAGGTTGTACTGTCAGTGTAGGTTTGTTTGGGAGGTCCATTATAAAGTAGCATGGCAGAATTTAAGTTATTAATCACAGCAAACATGGTTAACTGGACTAACTTCAATCACCTGAGGGGGTAGAAAATACATTTTCAGATTTGTTTACCTTATTTGGTTTTGATTTATATCACTCAGCCAGTAGGGCTTTTGGAAGGTGTGAGCGGAATGTAAGGGGAACACATTGTAGAGTTCCTGGAAAAGGTAAAAGGCAGTGTGATGACCAATCTCTTGTGCCTGTTTGATGTACCGCTGATGATATAATACAATACAACATGATACAATACAATGCAGCACACAAGTACACCTTTCGGTCCACCAAGCCTGTGTCAATCCTTATTTAGACCTGCTATATATTACCCACATGGAGTTTCTAACCTCTGTTCACCTCCTGTTCACGTGTCTGTCAAGATACGCCTGAAATGTTGCTGAAGTGCCTGCTTCTACCACCTCCACTGGCAGTGTGTTCCAGGCACCTATTACCTTCTGTATAACAATTTCCCCCACACATTTCCCCTAAACTTTCCCCCTCTCACCTTGAACCAGTGCCCTCTTGTAGTTGACCTTTCCACCCTGGGAAAAAGCCTCTGGTTATCATGGAATCATGGAGAGGTACAGCATAGAAATAAATCCTTCGGTCCAACCTGTCCATGCCGACCACACATTCTACATTAATCTAGCCTCATTTACCAGCATTTAGCCTATATCCCACCAAGCCCTTCCTGTTCATACACCCATCCAAATGCCTTTTAAATGTTATAATTGTACAGCTTGCACTACCTCCCCTGGCAGCTCATCCTATACATGCACCTCCCTCCACATGAAATAGTTGTCCATTCGGTCCCTTTTAATTCTATCCCCTCTCATCTTAAACCTATGGCCTCTAGGTTTAATCTTCCCTAGTGTTGGGGAAAAGACCTTGACTATTCACCCTATCCATGCCACTCACAATTTTATAAACCTCTATAAAGTTATCCCTCAGCCTCTGATGCTCCAGGGAAAACAGCCCCAGCCTATTCAGCTTCTCCCTATAGCTCAAACACACCAGTTCTAGCAACATCCTTGTAAATCTTTTGTGATTTTTTTCAAATTTCACAACATCCTTTCTATAGCAGGAAACCGGAATTGCATACAGTATTCCAAACGTGACTTAACCAATATCCTGTACAGCTGCAACATAACTGTCCAACTCCTATACTCAGTGCACTGACCAGTAAAGGCAAGTGTAATAAATACTTTCTTCATGACTGTCTGCCTGTGACTTCACTTTTAAGGAGCTATGAACCTGCAGCCCAAGGTCTCATTGTTCAGCAATACACCCAATGGCCTTGCCATTAAGTGTATAAGTCCTGCCCGACCACCTTACATTTATCTAAATTAAACTCCATCTGCCACTCCTCAGCCCATTTGCCCATGTGAACAAGGTCCTGTTGTACTCTGAGGTAACCTTCTTTGCTGTCCACTACACTTACAATTTTGTTGTCATCAGCAAAAGTACTAACCATACCTCCTATTTTCACATCCAAATCATTTATATCATCCTATCTATGCTTCTCTTAATTCTGTGGACCTCTACCAGGTTGCCCGCCGACCTTCGTCTTTCTAGTGAATATAATCCAAGTTTATCCAACCTCTCCTCATTATTAAAACCTGCCAGACCAGGCAATATCCTGGTAAAGCTTCTCTGCATCCTCCCCAAAGCATCCATGTCCTCTGGTAGTGTGGCAAATTGTAGATGTTTCAATGAGATCACCTCTCATTCTTCCAAACTCCATAAAATATTGACTTAATTTTCTTAGCTTCTTAATTTGGGACATCCCACTTTATCACCAACCAAGTGAACATTCACTGTACTGTCTCCAGACCAAGCATGTTCTTCCTTAAATCTGGAGACCAAAACTGTACTCCAGGTCCCATCAAACTACATACAATTATCATAAGTCTTCCACTTCCTAGTACTCTCATCATCTTACAATTAAGGCCAACATGCCATTTGCCTTGTTAACTGCTTGCTGACCTGAATGTAGACATGAGTCTCTCTGAACATCAGCATTCAGAAATTAAATACAATCTGCTAATATGTCTTACTAGAAATTAGAATATCTTGACACTTATTCACATGGTCCTCCATCGATCACCTCGTTGCCCACTCAATTAACCTGTCTATATCTCCATGCAACATCTTTGTGTTGTCCTCACATTCACACTTAGCTTTGTGTCCTTAGCAAACATCACTAGTTGTGTAGAATAATGGGTAAGTCCCATTGTGGTCTGCAATGGGATATGGCATCAATGATATTTGCTGATATAGAGTCAGAGAGTCATTCAGTGCAGAAACAGACCCTCCAGTCGAACCAGTCCATGCCAACCGTAATCCAAAATTGAACAAATTTCCCCTGCTTGTGCTTGATCCATATCCCTTCAAATCTTTCTTATTTATGTACTTATCCAAATGTCTTTTAAATATAACTGTACCCACATTCACCACTTTCTCTAGAAATTCATTCCACATGCAAACCACGCTCTGTAAAAATGTTGTCCCTCAAGTCCTTTCTAAATCTTTCTCCTCTCACTGTAAAAATATGCTCCCCCAGTCTTGAAATCCTTCACCCTAGGGAAAAGACCCATGCCATTCACCCTATCTATACCCTTCATGATTTTATTAACCTTTTCAAGTCACTTCTGAAGCTTCTATGCTCCAGTGAAAAACGTCCCAGCCTATCCAGACTCTCCTCATAACTCAAATCCTCCATTCAAATGAGGGACATTTGGAATTGGGACTGAACCTGCTGGGTTAAAGGAATGTTATCATCCTACTTATTTATGTGTATAAGATAAATAGTTAATAAAGATTAGTGTCTAACAGCATAAGGACAGACTCACTCCTTTCTATAATCTTAAAAATCACACAACACCAGGTTATAGTCCAACAGGTTTAATTGGAAGCACACTAGCTTTCGGAGTGATGCTCCTTCATCAGGTGATTGTGGAGGGCTCAATCGGAACACAGAATTTATAGCAAAAATTTGCAGGGTGATGTAACTGAAATTATACATTGAAAAATTGATTGTCTGTTAAGCCTTTCATCTGTTAGAATACAGTGATAGTTTCACTTCTTTTGTGTGTAAATCACAAAACCTTTTTTTTAAAAGTTGCATTCTCGGGTTAGCTGTTAACAATGGTGATAGCTAGACAATATGTTGAAGGTGTTGGCCCCCTGTGTTCTCTATCTATGACCTGATGTTTAGATTGATTCTAACCTAAAAAGTGAGATAACAGAGTTTTATATAAATTCATGCAGTTTTTGAGCTCAAAGTTCTACATGAATGTATGCAGTTTTTGAGCAAAGTGCAATGTAACTCTGCAAGTACAAATTCACCACACAAAATATATGTGCGCATGTGGGTCTTTGTCTGTGTCCGTGTGTGTGTGTCTGTCTGGGGTGGGGGTTGTGAGTGTGAGAATGTGTGTGTGTGTGTGTGCAGTGAGTACAGAGTGTATTAAGTCTGTGAGGGGGTACTTGTGTGAGTGTGGGAGTGTGTATGTCTATAAGGGTGTGTGTGGGTGTCTGTGTGCGTCTGTGTGTACCTGTGTCTGTGTGTATGTGAGAGTGTGTGTGTATAGGAGTATCTGTGTGTGTGTACAGTGCAATGGTGATCACCTGTAATGTGACATGAACCCAAGGTCCCGGTTGAGGCCCTCCCTATGTGTACCGAACTTAGCTATCAGCCTCTGCTCGGCCACTTTCCTCTGCTGCCTGTCCCAAAGTCCACCTTGGAGGATGGTCACCCGAAGGTCCGAGGCTGAATGTCCTGGACCACTGAAGTGTTCCCCAACTGGGAGGGAACCTTCCTGTCCTTTGATTGTTGTGCGGTGCCCATTCATCCGTTGTCGTAGCCTTCCATAATCTTGGTATGGTCTCAAAAATGACACAGCCTGCCAATCTCTGACGTACCGGCTGCAGATTGCAAAGCAACTAAAGCTTTCAATTCACTACTCAACACAATGTTGTCATTGGATATCTGACTGCAATCTGGCCCAAAAGTGGACTAAAATCAAATAGAAATGATGTTGGAGTACACCATCACTTGGCTTAATAGCTGCAGTGACCAACTCACAAACTAATACTGTGTGTATCGTAGAGAAGAGTGCAGGAAGACCTGTATGGGGTTGGACACCGGACAGATGTCCCAGAGTAGTGTTCAAGGATACCACCAATGCTACATGTTCAGAGTATGAGGTTACACATGAATTTTTAAAAGGCATTAAGAGAAAACCTATGAACTGGATTTTAAGCAAACATAAATTAAGGGGATTAAAATCCTCTTTGAGGGTAGTGGTGGTGGTGGTGTTGGACTTGATTTGATTTGATTCATTAATGTCACATGTACCGAGATACAGTGAAAAGCATTGTTTTGTGTGTTCTACAGGCAAATCATACCTATGTAAGTACAAAAGGGTAATTGAACTGAATGCAGAATATGGCGTTACAGCAACAGAGATGGTGCAGACAAAATTCAACTATAAAATAAGAGGAGTCCATTCATAAGTCCGGTTAGAGCTGGGAAGAAATTGCTCTTGAATCTGTTGGTACATGTTTTCAAACATTTGTGTCTTCTGCCTGATGGAAGAGGGTTTAACTGGGTTGGGAGGGATCTTTGATTATGTTGGCTGCTTTCCTGAGGCAACATGAAGTATAGATGGAGTCAATGGATGGAAGGCTGGTCTGCACAATGGACTGGGATGTGTTCACAACACTCTGTTATTTCTCACAGTCTTATGCACATCAACTGCCATATCAAGCTGTGATGATTTTTAAGGTGCACCTATAACTATTGGTAAGAGTCATTTTGTACATACTAAATTTCCTTAGCCTCCTTAGGAAGTAGAGGCATTGGTGTGCTTTCTTAACCCCACCTTCAATGTGGACAGACCACGACAGATTGTTGGCAATATTTATTCCTAGGAACTTGAAGCTCTTGACCATCTCCACCTCAGCATCTCAGATACAGACAGGGATGTGTCCTCTATTCCACTTCCTGAAGTCGATGACTGGTTCCTTAATTTTGCTGACACTAGGGAGAGATTGTTGTCTTTACACCATGTCACTAAGCTCTCTTGCTCCTACCTGTACTCTGTCTCATCATCGTTTAAGATTCGACTGACTATGGTGTTGTCGTCAGCAAACTTGTAAATGGCTCAAGAGGTGAATTTGACCACACAGATGTGAGTGTATTGGGAGTATAGTAAGGGGCTGAGTACACAGCCTTGCGGTGCACTGGTGTTGAGGATTATCATGGACGAGTTGTTGTCATCTACCCTTACTGATTACAGTCTGCGGGTCAGGAAGTCGGGAATCCAACTGCAAAGTGGGCAGCAGAATCCTATGCCTTGAGGTTTGGAGAGGAGCTGGCTGGAATTATGGTGTGATGTGTACAACAAGGGAGATGGCATCAGCTATGGATCTTTTGCAATGGTAGACAAATTGCAGTGGATCAAGGCAATCTGGGAGGCTGTGTGTGCCATTACTAACCTCACGAAGCACTTCATAATAATGGGTGCTAGAACCACTGGGCGGTAGTCATTAAAGCATGTTGCCCAATATTTCTTTGGCACTGGGATAACAGTGGTCTTCTTGAAGCAGATGGGAACCTCACATTGGTGTAAGGAGAGTTTAAAGATATCAGTGAATACTCCCACATGCTGGTCTGCACAGGATCTGAGTGCACAGAGGGGGGGTCTCCATCCGGACCAGTCACTTTCTGTGGATTCACCCTCAAGATGGCCGTTCTGACATCTGTGGTGGTGACTGAGGGTACAGGTGCACCCGAGGCTGTTGGGCAGGTAACATCATTTCACTGACCTTCTGTTCCAAATGAGCACAGAATGCATTGAGCTCATCAGAGAAGGATGCATTACTGTCAGCAATTCTACCCAACTTTGCATTGCAGCCTGTTATACTGTGTAAGCCTTGCCACAGTCTGTTCATGTGGTTAGTCTGGGACTCGAACTTAGTTTGTTACTGTCTCTTGGCATCCCTAATGGCTTTGAAAAGGTCATACCTGGATTTCTCAGGGTCATCTAACTTGAGTGCCTCAGATGTGGACTTGATTTAGGGAACACTCGGATTACTTTCTTTGGCACGCAATCCTTCACACACTTACAGATGAAGTCTGTGATGGTGATAACAAACTTAACTAGGTTGGCCGCTGAGTTCTTAAATATGGACAAAACCACCCCCCAACTCCAAGCAGTTGCGTAGAAGCTCATCCGTTACTTCAGGCCAGCGCGGTATGACTTCCTGCTTCAGTTTATGCTTGTAAACTAGGAGAAGGAGCACTGCCTTGAGCTCTTGATTTTCCAAAACATGGATGGGGAATGGAACAATAGGCATCTTTGATGAGTACATCAGATGCTGGAGATCAGTGGGTTAGACAGCATCCACAGAGAGAGAGCAAGCTAATGTTTTGAGTCTAGATGACTGTTCATCAGAGCTGAAGTGAAGTGTGGAGGGGACAGCCTTTAAGGTATAGTTTGGGAGGAGGGGAGATGGGGCTCGTGGAATTAGGGTGCTGAACAAGATGTTGGTAGTTCAGTTTAAGTGATCAGAATGTGAGAATTGCAGAACAACAGTGTGTCTCCCGCCAGACTGGAAAGGACAGGAAGTGTAATGGGGAGAGGGAAGGACATGATATTAAGCTAAAAGAAAGGGAAGAAGTGGGACTAAGTTCACAATTTGAAAGTGTTGACCTCAATATTAAGTCCAGAAGGATGTAAAGTGCCTAGTCTCAAAATGAGATGTTGTTCTTCCAGTTTGTGCTGTGATTTGCTGGCACACCACAGCATGCCAAGGACAGACACGTGGGCTAGTAGGATGCTGTGTTAAAATGACCGGTTATGGGAAGGCTAGGGTCATGCTTGTGCACAGATCGGAGGTGTTCTGCAAAGTGGTCACCCCGTCTGCGTTTGGTTTCTTCAATGTAGATAGGCCATATTGGGTGCAGTGAATACAATACATAAGATTTGAGGAGATACAGGTGAAATGCTGCTTCACCTGGAAAGACTGTTTAGGCTCTTCGATGGTGAGCAAGGAGGAGGTGATAGGGCAGGAATTGTACCTTCTGTAGTTACATGGGAAGATACCATGGATGGGGCATGGGAGGTTGTGGAAGGGTGTCCCAGAGAGAACGATCCCTATGAAATGCAGACAGGGGGAGTGAGAAGATGTGTTTGATGGTGGCCTTCTGCTGGAGTTGTCTGAAATAGTGAAGAATGATCCTTTAAATGCAAAGGCTGAATGGATGAAAAGTGAGCACAAGGGGAACCCAAACACGCTGTTGGGAAGGGGCAAGGATGGAAGCACAGGTGAAAGGTTGGATGCAGTTGAGGGCTCTGTCAACCACAGGGGGTGGGAAACCATCGTCATGGAAGAAGTAAGCCATTTCAGCAGTGTTATCATGGATGGTGACACCATCTGAACAGATGCGATGTAGGCGAAGGAACTGGGAGAATGGGATGCAGTCCATGCCAGACATGGGATGTGTCAAGCTGTAGTCAAGATAGTAGTAGGAGTTAGAGGCTTTGCAGTGGATGGCAGTGGACAGCTTATTCCCCAAAGTGGAGACGGAGAAGTCAAGGAAAGGAAAGGAAGTGTCAGAAATGGATGATGCGAAAGTTATAGAGGGATGGAAATTGGAGGCAAAGTGAATGACGTTTTCAAGGCTCTGGTGGGAGCATGAAGTAGCACTGAAGGCAAGAGAAGAGTTATGGAGGGGGCCAATGTAAGACTGGAACCAGGATCATTCCATATACCCCATGAAGAGGCAGACATTACTGGGACCCATGCGGGTGACCATAACTACTCCTTTATTCAGGCTTTGATGGTTGTGTCACAATGGTCAAGGATGTTTGAGCATTTGGTGGGACAGGAGATATATTTATGGTATCTTGGTATCACATGTTTGAGGCTGGTCAGGTTGAAGTCACTGGCTATGAAGAACAAGGCCTCAGGATAATCTATCTCGAGGCTATTTGTAGTCATGTATATTGTAGCAACTGGTGGAGGGTGCTAAAGAAGCATTTGTCTTGCTTTGGTATTCAAAGCAAATATTAAGTAGCCATTCTTCAGAGAAAAATTGTGACAGTCAACCAAACTTATTTTGTTTCATTCATTTTAGTGGCACAGAATTGATCAAGAGAAAATCTGGATCTGAAACTTCTGAAATGGAATTATCCAGTTTTTCTTAAAATGTAGATTACTAAAGATTGTGGTGAATCAACAGGAGAACTGGATTAGAAAAGGTGAATTGTGGAGAAAGTCAGCTGTACAGACATGATTGACATGAATGATGCACATTTGCTCCCTGAAATTTGCTTCTTTGCCATGGCTGACACTTACTGTAATAACAGAATGATAATTTTATAAAGCCAGCTGGGAATTTTATCTTTTCCCTTTACAAAAAAAGGGGTGGGTAAGCACCTAAAGAGGGTTAATTAAAATACGTACTAGTTCTTATCATAAAAGACCCATATTTCAGGCATTTGGAATGTCTGCTTGAACTCAGAAGGTACATATTCTACAAACTTGGACATTATTACATAATTAATTGCCATCTTACCCATAAGGAAGTGAGTTGGCCATTACAACTAAGTCTGAAAATACAAGCTTTTTGGATGGACTGATGTCTAGAAGTAAAATCCAAACTGAAATATTAAAGAGCACAGATGATTTAAATTTGAACCACATACTTTTAATTCTGTTTAGAATCTCACTTCAGAAGTCTTATGTCGTGGAAGCAAAAAGGCATTGAAAATTTTCTCAAAATATTTTCATAAACATGCTGAAGCAGTGTCCTTAATACCTTTTCCATCATTCCTTTCAACTTGCATCAAAGAATATTTAAACTTGTTAGCCAACATCTAAAGTAATGGTTTCCTGAAAACCCAAAATCAGAAACTGCTGCTACACCACACTGCAGATGAAGACTGTCAAAAGTGATAGATAACTCATCAAACAATAAATGTAATAATTTCTTACCCTTCTTCAAAGACAGTTTACTAACTTCACTAATTGTACAAGAATCTTCTTTGGGGCCTCAGCAAAGAGGGTAGAAGGTTTCGAGTAGTTCTTTATTTTAAGGTGCTTGATATACTCATGGCTGGTAAATCCTGGATGCTGTAATCAGACCAAGTTAAAAATCACACAACACCAGGTTACAGTCCAACAGCTTTATTTTGAAGAACAAACTTTCAAAGGAGTTGTCAAGGGAGTGAGGTTGTGCTGACCCTGGCAGAACTTATAAAGTCATCTTGATCCTTTCCAACATCTCTATTGAGGCCTGTCTCACTCTATCCTTGGGTTGCTCGTGCAAATTGTTGACAGCGGCTACTCCTTCCTCATTCTCACTGATTCCAAGAGGCATCTGAAAAACATAGCGTAGTCCTATAATTCAACAATATTTTGAGAAGGTCCTTAATAATTAAACAATGAGTAATGTATCCAGGGAATACAACTTTTTTCCAATTGAAAAGTCATATCACACTGGAAATTGTGAGTGCCATGGGTGAGTTCAATTCAATATGGACAATAGTTTACTAATCTTATTATATGAAATGTGGGGTTAAACCTACCTGGGCCTCTTGTGCTATGGAAAAAAGTCATGTGACCTGTCATTTGAGGTCATATATGCCTTTTCCAGTTGTGGGTTAAAATCAGGGCTTTGGCACTCTTTCAAGAACAAATGTCAGATTCTATTCCTTTGAATTCAATTTCTTCTGAAACAGCATTTCCGGTCATTCATCATTGGCAATGACACAGACAATCCTTTTGCACATTAGTAACCACCTTTATGTGGTATAGAACTCTCATAGTACCCTCCCATCAAGTCATTTCTTCTGGCTCAATCATACCTGAAACTTATTTTTATGAGACTTATCCCTGTTTGAATAGGCTGAGCTCCATCTGATAGGTAGGTTTGCAATGCAGCTCCTGTTTTCCTCTGGCTGCCTTTTGCTACCTCTAATTCCAAATGCACTCTCTGCAATGCCCCAGTCTACTGTTCTCCAGCTGAGAAATATCTATTTCGGCCATTGTTTAAAGACCAAAGTTCTTTAAACTTCAATTATAAGTTAAAAGTGTTAATGGCACAATCATCTTCCTTCTCCTGTCTGTAAGTGCCTGTGCCACTAAAATTGTGATGTAGATAAGGTCCAGAATCATGGCTTTTGAGGGGTACTGAGCTTGGTGTCTCTTACAGCTCTCAACCAACTGATCTGGCTAATGTGGTGAGTAATTGTGGCTTAGCACAGGGTGAGCTATTTTATGGAACACTCTTGTGGAATTTTAAAGCAAGTCACATAAAATAAGTTCTATGCACACATTGAGTGTGTTTAATAATTTGGGAACATGAAGAGAAGATGTTCCCACTAGATAATGACTACCAGCTTTTGTGAGAACTTGCAGACTCTATCCCTCACCCAGGATGGCAAATCTCTGATTTGAAGTGAGCTTTTTCAATATACATCATTCTGAAGAATAAACAAGCAATATAAATTTGTTCAAAGGGTCTTGCAGTTTGTGTCACTGTTGCTGATTGTCTTTACAACTGACAAAAATTGGTGCTTGTGCCTTAGTTGATTAAAATTGGTAAGCAGCCAACTCTCCACACACTATTCATTGGCAGTTTGCCTAAAGGAGAGAGGAAGAAAAAGGGTATCACTAACACAATTTAATGGCAGCCTGTACTTCTTAAAGGGAGATGCACTTCAGCTAAATTTGAGAGAATTGCAATTGGATAGTGAAAATAAAAGTCAGTGTTAAGGTAGGACAGTACCTCCACTTTGTGCTGGTAAATCTTGTGGAGAAGGGACGTTCTCTTTCCAGTCAACATACAAACATTTAACAAAGGATTAGAAGTAAACCGCTCAGCTCCACCTGCCTGCTCTGCCATTCAGTCAAATCATGACTGATCAGATTACTCCACTTTCCCACCTACCTTTCATATTATTTCCTATCAAGAATCTTTCTACATTGGCCTTAAAAATATTCAAAGACTGTTTCCATTGCCATTTGAGGAAGAGTTTCAAAGAGTCGTGACCACATGTGAGAAAAATCATTCTCTTCACCTCTGTCTTAAATGGGCAACTCCTTATCTTTAATAATCCAGTCTCCAGGGATCTGCTAAAGCCCAATGGCAGATTGGATTAATGCAAGAAGCTTTGCAGCCAGAGTTTAGTTGTAGTGCAGAAAGATGCTCAATGATCTGACAAGAGTTACAATGGCAAAATGCCCATTTCCTATTTTTCTTTACAGTCCATTGATCCCTGGATCACCTGTACCTCCTGCATCTACAATACCTCTCTCCTTCAATTCCTTTCACTCTCCTCAAATCACTGCAGTGTATTTCACTCCACTTCTTTCAGCTGGGACTGCAATACTCTTCATCTGATTCTGCTCTCATATTATTTCTCTCACTATCTCATAACTTTCAAATACCACTGGCACCGGCATCATACTGAATGGTGGAGCAGGCCCTGCAGTACCTGTTGTCTAGTCCCATTCCTCGTATTTAGTTTCCCTGTTTATCTCTTGATACTAACCTGCCAGCGCTAGCTCAGAGACTGACAGCATGGAGTGAATTTAATTGCTGTTTTAGCAGCCCTGTGCACCCGTCACAAAGCCAGTGACAACCCTGCCGCAACTATTTCTGAGTGTTCCACTGGGATCAAATCTCACTCCAACATGTACCTGCCTCCCATTGGAGCCTTCAGGATAAGTATTCAGTGCTATCACCATCACCAAGAGCATCAGTGTGGTGGATGCTGGGACAGGGAGTTAGACAGATTTTTAATCAGTAATGGGTTGAAGGGATATGGAGAGAAGGGAGGAGAATGTGGGCGGCACGGTGGCACAGTGGTTAGCACTGCTGCCTCACAGCGCCAGAGACCTGGGTTCAATTCCCACCTCAGGCGACTGACTGTGTGAAGTTTGCATATTCTCTCTGTGTCTGCGTGGGTTTCCTCCAGGTGCTCTGGTTTCCTCCCACAGTCCAGAAATGTGCAGGTCAGGTAAATTGGCCATGCTAAATTGCCCATAGTGTTAGCTAAGGGGTAAATGTAGGGGTATGGGTGGGTTGCGCTTCGGCGGGTCAATGTGGACTTGTTGGGCCGAAGGGCCTGTTTCCACACTGTAAGTAATCTAATCTAATGGTGGTGACAAGCGTATTAGCTATGATCAAATAGCGAAGCAGACTCAATGGGCTGAATGGCCTAATTCTGTTGCCATGTCTTATGAACTTGTAAACTATCAGCACTGCTGGGATTGCAGGTCTGGGACAACTGGCAACCATCAAGATCCTGAAATTCAGCCAATTGGATGACCATCCCAGGGTCAGTCAGGGAGACCTCAGAGAGAGAAGTGCAATGGTGGTATGGAATGCAGGGTGTCCATAGTGATAAAACCTCTGGTGACAATTCAGCAAACATCAGTGGGAGATTAGGCTGCTGCCACTTTGGATATGAGGTCCAGCACCTTCTCTAGCTTTCAATATATCAATGCAAATTTGGATAGGCTTTTGAGTGTGCAACCACTCCTACAATCTGTTACACAGAGTGCAACTGAGTGGTGAAGTGCAGATCCATTCAAGTTTGGGTCTGGACTCTACAAAAGAGGGAAATACATATCACATGCAGAACGACACCATGCCTGCTTCCAAGCCAGCCTCTCATCAGTGCCCTGTTGGTGTTAGACAGATACTTGGCCAGATTAACCCAGGTGAGCCCAAGAAAATACAGTTGAAAATCAAGACCTTTAGACCAACTGGTCTTCAAGATCATGAGCATGGCCAACTCAAATGTCTTTTGGAGCTGATTAGCAGTTTTCTATTTCTTGTGCTGTAACCATTGACAAAACCATTTCTATGAAGCAGCAGGGCAGCTGAATAAACATGGGAAACAGGCTCCAGGCATTTGCACTAGGGTTATTTCTAGTTTGCTATGCTCATATAATGAATTTTTAGATCAATATTGATGAAGTATCTTGTTGTTGTGAACTTTGCTTTTCTATAGACCTCAATGTTTCCATATTTTAATGCCGTTATGGGATAGTTAGAACTTGTTGGTCATTCTTAACTGCCCTTGAGGCTAGTTAGCCACCTTTGTGAACTGCTTCAATATGTAAATACTCCCACAGGGGTGTCTGGAAGGGAGTTCCTTATTGTTGACCCAGCGACAATTTAGAAACAGCAATATAATTCTGGCAACATACATTTCGCATCTTTGTGGAGGTGCACTATTTGATGACTTTCTGATCATGAGTGTAAGGACTGGCTGAGATGGTAGGGGAGATTGCTGATGCTTTGGAAAAGGAAGGGATTCTTCAATTAAACTCTCATCAATTGCCTGATTCTATAGTGTTCCTTTGACATACCTTAGACATCCAGTCCAACTTCCATATCCTGGCCATTTTCATGCTGCTCTCATAATCATCTCACTCTGGGATTTCAAGGGCCATGTGCCATACCTGTTTTGTGGGGTGCCTCCAGAGCTGTCTGGGCAGTAGTACATTTGTTTTAAAACTCCAATGATGTGCTCTATTGGGGGTCTGGTTCAGACATGGCTCTCACTGTAGTGTTCATCAGTCTACTGCCCATTTTCATGGATGAGAATCACGAAGGAATTGTGGTCTGTCATCAGATGAAAGCCTGATGACTAAAGCCAGGAAACTGGCCACAGACCTTTACATGATTTCTCTGTTACAGTCATACATGAGTTGCATAGTCAAAGAAAACAAACCTATTTTGTAGTAGTACATTGCTGGTTGATCATAAGATGCATATGGAACTGTGTCTGTGCATCTTATGATCCTCAGCATCTAAATTAATACACTTCAGAACTAAAGTTTTAATAACACCCTAATAGTAAGATGATAAGGCAATTTATTCTCCAACTCAATGTGAGCATTGGCATAAGAAACCTAGTCCGAGTTTGGCTCGCTGAATTATATTCTAATGGGGGCTGGAGTGTCCCATTCAACTCACTGATCACTTTTCCTTAACAATAGATACCAACTGAAACAATATATAAATCAACATTAGAATTATTGTTAATTCAGCCAAATCTCAGCAGTGTAATTTGATTAAAAGCAACATAATAAAAAAGCCAAAAAATTGCATTGATTACCATGGAACCGTAATAACTATTAATGATACAATCCAACATCGACATGTGACAAAGGGCCAGAACAGATATTTTATGGGAACACTTGAGGAATCTATTTATGTAATTATTATCAATGGTGTAACTCTGTATCCATTTTTGTCCAGCTGCAGCCAACACTTACTTATTGTAAATTTAATCCATGTTGGAATTAAAATGAGCTCAGAATGGTTGGATTTCCATTAAGATATGGAATTTGGAAGCAATTGAATTATAATAGTCTTTCAATCCTTTTAAATGAGTGTAATTTTATCTCAATTCCAGCTATTGTGGGTTTTCTGGTTGTAACTGCATTATAACTTTGACGTTTTTGTCTGTGTTTGATTCTCCTCTTTCTTCCTCATTGTAACGGAAGTGTGGCCCTCCCTGCAGGGCGATTCCAATTTTTTGATGTGAGAAAATCCCTGCCGTTTCTTTTCATCGTTGTATCATACCACAGCTCGTGCCCAATGCCAAAAGCTGTCATTTCATATTTGGAAGCACATTAACCAGTCTCAATCTTAAAGCTCTCCAGTTACATTTTAAAGACGTGGTATCTGGAACATAGGGGAAAAGAACTCGGTTCACATGCTTCAACTAAACCGCTAAGGCGACGTAATTAGTAAATCTTCATGTTTTGAACCATAGAGCTTTATATTAACAAATCACTTGGTATTTATATCCACAGACCATGTTGATACAGTTCTCATTTATATTGTTTGAAGGCTGAATCCATGTAAACATGCTAATGGCAAACTTTCCAGGCAATATTTTACTCCAATTACCTGAATACTGAAGTAAAATAATTTGTGATGACATCTGTAAAACATGAAAACATTTGTGCTACAGGCAGTATATATAGAGTACCTGCTCACTCTCACTTTCTGATTAGGAAGACTTCCTTTGATCAACTAATTTAAGCATATCCTGAAGCGCCCTCCTAATTGGCTGTCCTGCTGCAAAGATGTCGTGACTTCAAGGAAAGTCAGTGTGTTCTGTAGAAGAAGATGGCCTCACATTTATTGCAGGCCTTCTTTGAAATAGCCTACCATCTGTACTGTCATAAAGGTCAGTTTTCTGAGGCTAGCTGTTTAGGCCAAAAGACATAGGGGTGACATTGGTCATGTTTTTGAGTGATTGACATACATATTTGATTTGGGTCCAAAAAAGGGCAAAGAATACATATAAATTGTATAACAACCATTTATTTCACAATATTACAAATGATATGTACTTCATCCAATGCAGTGAATACATGCAAAAACAGATGAATTACAATATCTCACAATGAAATCCTTGCTCACTATACAAATTAGCAAGTAATTGATTCTAGTTTCTAGGCATCATAAAATCTTTCTTTTCTTCATCATCATTGGTACAATTGGCAACTTTACCAACATTATTCCACATGCAATCGTCTTCGGTACCATCAAGTACATTCCATATTCCACATTTTAGAAATGGTTTTAGGATCCAATTAATTTGACACATCTCTGATTATCTACATACAATGTAAACACTCGTATAATGCTGTTGGTATGGATGCTTGCGCACTTCCAGCTTCAGTGAATGTTTTCTCACCTTTCAACATCTAATTGTTCTAAATCTTTTGGTTGCTGTTTTTGAGGGTTATATAATATATTTATTTTGTACCATCCATCATACAAGACAAAACTACAGTGGCTCACATCTTCTTGTGGCCATTTATCTGATCAAGAATAGTGTTTTGACCAGTCAAAATTTTGTCCATATTTCCAGTGTAGGTTAATCAGTGTGAATTCTTTGCTCACTATCAGATGACAAAACAAATTTGACAATGTTATTGTTGATTTCAGATGTGACATTTTTGTTTCCAGATGAAGTGCTACATTGGGCCTTCTAATGAATCTTGCGTGCATGCTGGCACTGACGTGATTTCTGAAGTCCTATCTTCCTTTACTTCTTGAGAGTGCGGAGGTAATGGCTCCATACGTGAGAAGAAGACTATTTTGCTCCTGCTCATGAACTGATTCTGCCAAGTTTTTCTTCAAATTTGAGCTGCATCCTTGTTAAGTGATAGGCCATGTCATATAAATTATTCTTATTGATTGGCTGAGAAATTGCTGCTAGCATAATTCATCAAGGGAAAATCCTGTGCCTTCCTTTAAGTTAATGAATGATACAAGTTAATGGAGGTTATTAGTAATCACCACATTGTTTGATCCCTGAAAAATTCATGTGAACATTTGAATGCAGTTTATGAAAAGTTGCTTTTCTTTTAGACTGAAAGTCACGAGATTGACTTTTACAAAGATAGTCTTTTACATGAGTAAATATGATACTTGGAAAGTTCTGACTTGTGCTGTTATTATGGTTGCTTTGGAGTGCATTGCATTTACTTATGTCACTTTGTACCCTGTACAAACAAATGTTCAGGGATTAGAAAGATAATGGCTGTGAAATTCATTAAGGCAGGAAAACAGATGCAGGGAACATGATGTGCAATTAACTTGGATCCGTTTCTTTTGAGGTTGTAAATGTCGTGTTGTCTCCTCTTTTATATAATTGCAATATGCAACCAGAACTAATTGCATTACCATATGGCTGCACAACATAGACTGGCACACAAAATCAATCTAGCCTGCATTACTTAAAGCAGTGGATCCTACAGGGTAGATTCATTTGTTTAAGAACAAGTATTTGAAGCTATTTTGCAAAGAGAAAGGGAGAATTCCACAGCATAGTAGAGAGTTCTGAAGTGTCACTGATGCAGTTGGTGGACAGGATGAGAGAGAGCACCTCCATCCGCACATGACCAAGAGGTTCTCAAATAGATCCCACAAAGGCAGTTGGAGCAAATAGCTGTTACAATCTATGCCAGTAATACAGACCTGTGGAGCCAGGTCCAGTGCAGAAAGAAGTTTAAACAATTTCACAAGAGTCGTCAAAGTTAGTGAATGCATCTTCAAATGCCACATTCTTATAAATGAATCAGTAGCCTCACACACTATTCAATGCACCATCCATCCTTCCACCACCTCTCAACTACCATCCTGATGAAAGGCGTTTGCCTGAAATGTTGATTTTCCTGCTCCTCGGATGCAGCCTGACCTGATGTGCTTTTCCAGCACCACACTCTCAACTCTCATCTCCAGCATCTGCAGTCCTCATTTGCACCTACCATTAACCTATATAAGTCTTGGCTTATTTTACACAATCCAACCCCACCCTCAAAGATTTAATATTGCTACAAGCTTCTCACCCGAACTTCAAAGCTTGGCCATATTATCTGCTCTTCAATCATAGCAAGCATATCTCCGAACACATAGCATCATACTCGCTGACACACTTCCCTGTTTCTTGTCTGACAAGATGGTACCCAACTGGTAGCAGCAGCAGCTAGCCAGAGGGGATGAGTGCAGCTATGTGGTCTGACCTCACCACCATTGGAGAGGTTGTAAATGTAAAAAACATAAGATGTAGGATATGGAGAAGACTGTCATAAGATGAATCCTTACCATGTCGTATAAGGTATCTGGTAGATTTGCTACCAATATCCTGTCCCGTGGGAGGGATTTGGAGGGCGTAGTTGGTCTGGTGCAGTAAACAAAAGCCACTTGGTATTCTCTTGTCTTAAACTAGATGTAGTTGTTTGCATAACAGCAACTTCTTGCACAAGTTACAATAAACATTGTAATAGAAACTACAACTAAGACTAAGAGACAGATCGTTAGTCTTACTCACTTGGAATCCTCAGCTGTTCTCCATTCAAGTCCAACATCATTGTGGGTGATGCTTAAGGCATGCCTCAATATTAACTCCTTCCAACTCTGACACCCTTAAACAACATCTCCCTTTAAGATTACTTTATTATTCATGATACACATTTGTATACAATTAATTTACCACAAGCCTCTGACTCCACAAAATCTGGTGGTCTGGATGTTTCACTATTCTCTTGTCCTTCACAGAGGACAATCACTCTGTTGAAACTGACACCTTTTCTTCAGATTATCCTGAATCTCTGGACCAGGAAAATTCTCTTTTTGATGATATCCTAGATCTCCAAACTAGGCAATTTATTTTGAATGTGTCATAAATATGTGGAAGTTGGCTATCCAATGTGGAAGTGGAGTTGTATACATCAAAGCTTTAAACCCTTGTTAGCAGAGTTTTGATGTCTATCTATCAGTAAATCTGTGATGTGTGTAATCTTTTTACGTCAATTTATTGATGAGATTGCAGTGATTGCATAACTGGTGTATACTCAGATCCTGAGTCATACTATTTAAAGGTTACTTCTTGTTTGTATGCAGTGTATCACTGGCTCAGAGGAGTCTTCTTGGGAAGATATGGAAATGAAATTCTCTGTTTGAAGTTGCATCTGCTGATGCACCTCAGCATCTAACATTCTTCAATGAACTTAAGGCAGGTGTACTGCTTGTTCATTATCCAATTTCCAGCGTCTGGTAGCACACCCTGCTGATCCTTGCAATGTGAGTTCACTTCAGTGTTGATAGCAATGGAAAATGTTTATCCCAATCTAGTATGGTGCTGTGATCTTAGCTACTGAACTAATAAAAAAAGTCAGGTGTCAGACTGAAATCTGGTTTGATAGATTATATTTTGCCTTTACTGATTAAGTGTAGCAGTTTTTCACTGAAACATAAAGACAGCTGGTGTTAACAATAAAAGGGAGATTATTACACTAAAGAAAGAAAAGTAATATGAAGCAAAATGAATATCAACATCTAACATTTTAAAAGATTTCAAACACACAGTAAAGTAGAGTCCCATGTATTGTCTAACACCATCACTTTACAGTTATTCAAAAATAGAGAGACTTTTTCTGTACAATCTGTAGATTTGGCTTAACTGTTTTTCTCCCCTTCAGTTCCTGTTCTGCGAGTTGTGAAGTGTTTCCCTTGTATCCTCACATACCTGAGAACTTAATCTTTCTCAGCTTTGAATAACCAATGCAGATTTTGAGCTAAATATGCCTGGTCTAGAAGTTTTTTCAACTTGGAACCTTTACATTAAGATAATGCATTCCTTTAGCTGCTCTGACCAATTACCTTTTTCTAGGGGAAATTGTTCTTACATCTGACTTCACATTGAATTGAGGAACTTTTAACTAAATAAAGTCAACTCGCTCATCTTAACTTCAGCTAAACAAATGGATTTTTTTTATCCTCTCGTAAAATCCCACAATATAGACAAATGCCCATTAACACTCCAGGAGGCCTTCTGCCATCGTCTCCCTGACACATACTGGCTTAAAATCACTGTTCCAAAAAACTGACCTAGTTAATTTTTAAACTCTTTCACAAACCAGCAACCATATGCCACTAATTTAAAGTCCAAACTCTTGCAAAAATAATATCTATTCATTTTATCAACACACATTTCAGCACAATAGTCACAAATTTTCAGTTTGCTGACAGTATGAAACAAATTTCTTACACCAATAGTACTAATCTCATTGATTTCTGTCTTTTGTTTAGGTGCTGCCAATGAGTCCAGGAACTCTATGAAATTTCCAATAGGTTATCCTTTGCATGGTTATTCCATGACTGAGCTATCAGTTACTGAATTTCCTTTGACCTATTGTTCCATGACTGGCTATTCCTTAGCTAGTGGCTTCTTGACTTCAAGAAATTTAACTCCTATCACCATTTGAAGAATATTCAAGTCAAACCATACATTCATGCTGAAGATTGAGAATTCTTGATTACAGTTACAGAGTCATACAGCATGGAAACAGACCCTTCAGTTCAACTCGTCCATGTTGACCAAGTTTCTCAAACTAAACTAGTCTCACTAGCCTGCATTTGGCCCTTATCCCACTAAACCTTTCCTATCCAAATGTCTTTTAAATGTTGTAACTGTGCCTGCAACTACCACTTCCTCTGCCAATTGATTCTATATACGAACCACTCTGTGTGAAAAGGTTGTCCCCAGGTCCCTTTTAAATCTTTCTCTTCTCATTTTAAAAATATGCCCCCTAGTTTTGAACTCACCCACATCCCCCCCCCCCCCCCCCACCCTTTGCTATTCACCTTATCTATGATTTTATATCATGATTTTATAAACTTTTATAATGGATTAACCTCAACCTCCTATACTCCAGTGAAAAAGTCCCAGCCTATCCAGCCTCCTCTTACAACTCAAGCCCTCCAGTCCCAGCAACACCCTAGTAAATCTTTTTGTGGAGTATGTATATGTTCTCTATTATGTGACACCCCTTGTATTGCAGAATTGCCTGACCATATAGTTAATCTTAAGTGCTGTACCTTCTGGGCCATATAGATGCAATGTTGTAAACCGTAGACAGTGCTTATTCAACCATGATATGCTATCTGATCATCTAGTACCACTTTGTCCCATATCAAGTTTAAAACAGAGTAATATCCTCCTGCCTAAAAGCATGGTCTGGCTAATTTATTTCCCTTAGTTTTTCTTTTGTTGTCTGTTCTACCATATGAACTTCTTTGTGTAACTATTTGACTTCATATTGCTGTTGTCCTATATCAGTAATTTTCTGAAAGTGATCTACTGTTTACAGATAGTAGTTGGCCACTGTTTGTGTCAATGAGGCTTCCTTGTTCCACGTGTTGACAATGACTGTCAGTATCCGATGTTCATTGTACTTTATGCTATATCAGTATCTCCCAAGAGTCTTCTTAGTTTTTAATCTTAAAAACTGAATTTAATCTGCTGATCTCCCAAGATAGGATTGATCCTCTCTTTTTAGGATTGATCTATGCTGCTTCCAAACTATCTGAACAGCTTTCATTCAAGTCAGATCCTAGTTTGACAAATAAATGGGAGGAAGACACATTTGTGATTTCAATAACAACTCTATCTCTTAAGAAATCTGATTTTAAAATGCCACAATTGCATTTTTACATTAATCTCTCAAGCACATTAATGAAACTATCTGGGATTTACCTGAATATGTAACTTGTCTATTAAACTTGTTCTTTCAAGAATTCAATTTGTTTTGAGGTTCCAATAATTGTCCAAAGGCAATCAGAACTTTATCAAAAGTATAGGTTGTTCCTTTTTGACTTTGCTGAGCTGAAATGTCATCAGCTATAATCCTAATAGTGCTGTAAAGTGTATTAACATGTCAAGCTTTAGATAGAGTGCCTAATTTTGAAGAAATTTTGCATCTTAAGAATTGTTATCTCCAAGATGTCTGAACTTGTGTTCTATTTGGTCCATCTTTACAAATAAACCTTCCTGGCAATATTATTTTTGCTGCTATGTCTTCCTTGCATTAGAGTTGTTTAATTCTTTAGTAATGAAGCTGCCACAGTATTACTGTACTGCGAGCATTTCCTATGGGTCTGTGGTCAAAATGGAGGATTTCTGTCTTTTGCAAATAAAATGGATGAGTCTCACTTTTTGCACACCCTTTCTCAATGAAATCTACTAATTACAGTAGATTTAATGAATGATTTACATTTCCTCAACAGTTTTTACTGAATGAATACCACTGCTTGTGGCTTTAATAATGATTCTTGTTTTCTTAAAGACTTACCCAAACAATCCCACTTCCACAATTCTATAAGAGGAACCCCATTCCTTTAAAGATTTTTCCGACATGGCTCCCACTGTCTGCATCTCTAAATCATATCCCCTTTGTTTCACAGTTCTTTGTTCCCTGAAAGAGTCCTGCTGTGTACAGTTTGAATAAATATTTCTGCCTTTGTTGTGGTTTAAATAACAGATCTCCCGCAGCCTCCATGTCTCCTAATTTTCTTCTTCTGTGAAACTTTGTCTGCTTGGGCTTTTAAATTGCACCATCTCTTTAATTTTGGTCCTGTAATGCTCCCAGCTCTGTGACCTGGTTTTAACTGTATATGTGGCCCTTGATTTCCTTTATTATAGCTGTGCCTCATGATTGAGTCAAAAAGTTTGGCACTGAAAAAGCACAGCAGGTCAGGCAGTATCCGAGCAGCAGGAAAGTCAATGTGACCCTTCATCAGGATTGATGTATTAAAATGTAAGTGTCACATCAAGTCTCCTGCTTCTCGCATGCTGCCTGACCTGCTATGTTTTTCTAGCGCTACACTTTTCGATTTTGACTCTCCAACATCTGCGGTTTCACTTTCTCCCTGTGCATCATGAAGGAGTGATGCTCAATCTTTGCTTACTTCTAGAATTCCAAACCTGCAAATTGCAGTAGTTTTTGAAGTTTCCCCTTGTCCATCAGAGATGTCAATTTATAAAGCTTCTAAACTTTTCTTAAACAAGTTGACATTTATTCAACATTCCTGATAATGCACAAGTACGTTACAGAGGCTATGAGGAAGATCCAGATGGTAGATCTTATTCCTTGTTGTTCTTTCACCAAGTTCACATGACATCCTCATAGAGGTATGCTTAATGAACTTCTCAATATTAATCCCTTTGGACCCTTACACTTTTACACAACAAAACGCATATGACCCTTTGATCCTGATCATTCAAAGCAATCACAGTTCATTCTCAACTTCACCTCCAATTTCCTGCTTGCTCCGAATCCCCCACTGTATTATTACACATACATAAAATGTTGTTCTGTGGCCTTTGTCTGATACTTATTTGACGGTTAGTCACAGACAACAATGTGAAATATTTCTGATACATGACAAATTAAATCATGTTTTTGATACCACTTAACTTCATTTTAAGTTGTGTTGACCTGTGATTGGTCACTCCATTGTTCCCATAGTTACATAACTTTTACAAATACCTACAGGGGATAATAACAGTAACCACCACCAAAAGATAAACCAACTGTAATCCTAACAAAGGCAACGTAGGTTATAGCTGTGCTCTCCTTATTGACTTGACTGAGGCCTGCTGCTAACCATGACAAGCTTCCTAGCTTTGTATCTGCGCTAAATAGCATGGAAAAACACTAGAAATATAAGCCTGGCTGAGGGAGCAATGCACAATAAAGCAATGCTAAACAATGGAAGGCAGTTGCGAGGTTTGAGGTAATCTCAAGAGTGAAAGAGTAATATTACAGCGAGCGAAGGGCCTGGAGGTGCAGTCTGGTCCCCATCATGAGCTGGTTCTGTGCCCCTTGGCACACAGTACCCTTGTTGCAGCATTACAATGAGAATTGCCAGTGCAGCCTGTGATGTAGCAGTGAGTGTGGAAATGACCTGTAAGTGGTTTGGAATGTAGCCAAGAGTGGTTCTTTGTCTGGCACCCAAAGTGCCCATGGCTGTGGACTGCGTGGCTGGTGCAAAAAGAATTTGTCCTGAGAAGTTAGTGTCTGGCTTCACATTGGAGGTCATTTGGAGCAAGCAGTGAGTTGGATCCACCAAGCATCCTCTCTGGTTACCTTGTCAAGTTTTCCTGATGTCTAATTTTTAAAATTTTATTTACTCATGGGAAATGTGTGTTAATGGCTGGGTCAGCATTAATCACATCCCTAGTTGTCCTTGGGAAGGTGGTGGGGAACTGTCCTCTTGAACCACCTGCTGTGGGTTGACCCACAATGTTACTAAGGAGGGAGTTCCAGGATTTTGACCCAGTGATAGTGACAAAACATTGATATATTTTCAAGTCTGGACAGTGTGTAGCTTGGAGGGAATGTGCAGATGGTGGTGTATCCATGTCTCTACTGTTCATGCCCTTCTAAATGGCAGTAGTTTGGAATGTACTGTCAAAGATACTGTCAAAGATGGTGAAGTTCTGGCATGTAGGCAGTATACATGGTTGCTATTGAGTGTCAGTGGTGAAGTGACTGAGTATTTGTGAATGCGGTGCCAGTCAAGTGGATTGCTTTGTCGTGGATGTTGTCAAGCTTCTTGAGTGTTGTTGAAACTGCACTCACCTGGGCAAGTGAGGAGTATTACATCACACTCCTGACTTATACCTTCGAGATGGTGGACAGGGTTTAGGAGATCAGGAGATGAGTTATTCACGGCAGTATTCCTAGCCTGTGTCCTGCTATTGTAGCCACAGTGTTCATATGATGAATTCAGTTCACTTTCTGGACAATTGTAACTCCCAGGATGTTGATAGTGAGGGATTCAGTAATGGTAAAACCACTGAATATCAAAGGGTGATAGTTAGATGGTCTCTTATTGGAAATGGTCTTTGCCTCATATTTGTGTGACCAAACAGCCGAACTTCAAGGTTGAATCACCCCATGGAGCAAAACTCCAATCTCATGGTAAACCTTTGTCTGTAAAATTCTTCATGATCTCTAATTGCCTTAAGTTGTTTTACAAGAAATTAAGCAATTTCAATATGTGGTCACTGTTGTAATGTAGAAAACGTAGCAACCGATACACAAGCAATAAACTCCCATTATCAGAAAGGTGATAATGACCAATTATTCTGTTTTAATAGTTCTGCAATATTTCTTCATAATAGTGCCACCGGCTCTTTTACATCTACTGGAACAAATATATGGGACCTCAATTTAATGCCTCATCCCAAAGATAGCATCTCTGACAGTGGAGCACTCCTTTACTTTTGCAAAACCAGAACCTTGTGATTCAGAAGCCAGAATACTGCCAACTGAGCCCCAATAGACATCTGCTGAAATCAATTATAAATACCACTATTCTGACAGAAGAACCAACATGAAGAGAAAGAAAAGATAGCTTCAAAGTCTTCAGCTCCTAAGGAAGTGAAAACTGACTTCTTTTAATGGTCATTCTTTCCCTCTGAAATTAATTGCATTAGCCTTTGTAAGTTCTCAGCCCTTTCCAGGACCTGAATGGAACTCATACCAGTTCTCAGCTAATATGTTCTTCCTTCTGGTGTGCAAGACATCCTCCAGATAAACTCTTTGACCTTTTGGCTCATCCTTTTTCTGCCATTCAAATTTCCTTCACATCTAACACAGGGAAAATCCCAAGGGAATGGACAGCCCAAAAGGAACATTGCAGGGTAGTCCAGGAAAATATGGTTTCAGAAAGTTATGTTAGTTTTCACATTGCACCATAATTTCTCAGAACTTTTGCACCACTCATATTCAGTTACACTAAGAAACCATGGCACTGTTTGGTCACCTGACCAAATGATTTATGACTCTTGTATGATTTTCAGCCTGCGACAACCACTAGAGCTTTGAAGCCTCATTCTTGGAATCTAGAATTGATCTCAAAGATTTTTTTCCGACTTCTTTGCTCCTAAGATCTCCAGTTTTGTAAACCAGAGTTCTTTGAGTGTTAGAAGCAAAATCTTCAGGACTTTTACCTCTCTTAATGTGTTCACAACAGCAGAAGGATCTTTGCTGATCATTAACTGCTACAAGTTTGGGGTCTCTAATTTAACCTGTATTCACTTAAGCAAATTCAAATTACTGTTCCGAAAACTGTTGATTTATGTTCACAACTGGAAGACCAGCAGATAGAGCATGCTATAAACTGCCAATTGTAAACAAAGGATGATTTCATGGCTTCATTTTGGAATTTGTATTATATCAATGAGATCCTTAAGAAAGACGGATGACATATGTTCCACATTTTCTTTGAGGCCTGATTTCTTAAGCTTCTTTCTACATATGGTTGAATAACAATAGGATTCTCATTAGTGACATCAATATGAAATGGATGTAAATTTTGGAGAAATTACAATTTAAACATGATCCAGGAAATTATGAATGACAGGTATCCAGTTTACTGTACCTGTATATTTTAATTAATATCAATAATTAATCTTGCAATATCAACTCTTAGAGAGCAGATTAGATAGAGTGATGCTGTTACCACTCAAAATAAAACATGCTTTGGAGATGCCAGTGTTGTCTGCCGGTGTTGGACTGAGGTGCACAAAGTTAAAAATCACATTACACCAGGTTATAGTCCAACAGGTTTAATTGGAAGCACTAGCTTTCAGAGCGTTGCTCCTTCATCAGGTGGTTATGGAAACCACCTGATGAAGGAGTAGTGCTCTGAAAGCTAGTGCTTCCAATTAAACCTGTTGGACTATAACCTCGTGTTATGTGATTTTTAACAAAATAAAACAGTAGAAGTGGGCATGGATTTAAAGTGACGTGTAAACAAAGCATGGGTGATAAGAAAAGAACTGTTTTCACACAGCGAGTAGTTAGAGGCTAGAATGTACAGCCTAGAAATATGGTGAAGGCTGGTTCAGCTGAGGTATTCAAGAGAGCGTTGGATGGTTATTTGGATGGAAATGTTGTGCAGGGATATTGAGAAAAAGGCAGGAAATTGGCACTAGGCAATAGAACTGCTGCTGGCACAATGGGCTAAATGGCCTACTTCTGCAGCCTAATAATTCTGTGATTCTGTGAAATCTGTACTCCACTGCTTATTAATATATGTCAGCCTGTTCATCATTGCTAAACCACATTGGACGTTTTCCCAAATATCTGCAAATTGCATAGGGATTCTGCTGGTCTCCCACATTAACTTTGTTGGGAGATCAGTGGAACTTCAATAGAAAACATGTAAATGATTGAAAACAGCTAGCTTTACCATTTCTCAAGGGTTACACTAATTTCTTATTGAAGTAATGGAGGAAAGCTGACAGAATTTGTTTGGAATTTCAGGGTTGAAGTATCAAGGTGACCGTGTATTAAAATAGACATTCTTCTCTTCGTTATCATCAATAACATCATCAAAAATAGTACATTGTAAAACAACCTTAGAGTATGAAAATAACCCAAAGGCCTTTACAGAGATGTACGGAAAAATAAAACGGACAGGATAAAGATATTGCAATTACACCACGGGGCTATTCCCAATAACATAAGGATAAGAACAAAAGATGAAGTAGAGGATTTTGGATGCAAAACCAGGTTACATAGTGCTATATTTCAGCCCTGCCAGATACTGAAGGTATTGTTTCAGGTCTGAGATGGTACCTGGCTCACAAGCACACTGTTCTGGGGCTGTTCACACCATGCAGTTGATATTTTAGGTAGGTTATTAGCATGAGCACGAGTTGGAAGGAGTGACTGCTTGAAGTGTGCATTGGTATTGGGTATATTGTGACACTGATCAATGGGTGATGTTGATTTGACTCCAGTGGTGCCACTTCCAGTGCTTTCGCTGAATGCTGGTCATCTGTGGGTCTTTGCCTGGCCTGTTCATCCTGCACAGCACTACCATGGAATTGATGGGGGAGTCTCCGGATGGCCTCACAGATCAGAATTGAAAAGGGTGATGCTGGAAAAGCACAGCAGGTCAGGCATCATCCAAGGAACAGGAGAGTCAATGTTCGGATATAGAACAGAGATGATGACAGTGCAGTATAAGCCCTTCGGCCCTCGATGTTGCGCCGACCTGTGGAATCAATCTGAAGCCTATCTATCCTATACTATTCCATTTTCATCCATATGTTTATCCAATGACCATTTAAATGTCCTTTGGTGAGTCTACTACTGTTGCAGGCAGGACGTTCCACGCCCCTACTACACTGAGTGAAGAAACTACCTCTGACATCTATCTTATATCTATCACCCCTCAATTTAAAGCTATGTCCCCTCGTGCTCGCCATCACCATCCGAGGAAAATGATTTTCACTGTTCACCCTATCTAATCTTCTGATTATCTTACTTGTCTCAGTTAATCACCTCTCAACCTTCTTCTCTCTCACAAAAACAGCCTCAAGTCCTTCAGCCTTTCCTCATAAGACTTACCCACCATACCAGGCAACATCCTAGTAAATCACCTCTGAATCCTTTCCAAAACTTCCACATCCGTCCTATAATGTGGTGACCAGAACTGTACGCAGTCCTCCAAGTGCGGCCACACCAGAGTTTTGTACAGCTGCAACATGACCTTGTGACTCTGAAACTCAATCCCTCTACCAATAAAAGCTAACACACCATATGTCTTCTTAACAACCCTATCAACCTAGGTGGCAACTTTCAGGAATCTATGGACATGGACACCAAGATCCCTCTGCTCATCTACACTGCCAAGAATCTTACTATTGGCCCAGTACTCTTTATTCCTATTGCTCCTTCCAAAGTCAATCACCTCCCACTTTTCCATATTAAACTCTATTTGCTACCTCTCAGCCCAGCTATGCAGCTTACCTATGTCCCTCTGTAACCCACAGCTTCCTTCTGCACTATCTACAACTCCACCGACCTTAAAGTCATCTGCAAATTTACTAACTCATCCTTCTACGCCCTCATCCAGATCATTTATAAAAATGACAGACATCAGAAATGTGGAAGGGGGAATGAGAGATAAATAGCGGGATGGGGTTGGGGCTGGGGCTGGGGTGGAAGGTAGATGGGAAGGCGATAGATGGATGTAGTTGGGGGGTACTTGAGATAGGCCCAGACATAGACTGCACCACCTTGGCATGGATGACAGCAGCCTGAGTTGAGGGACAGCACTGTGGGCAAAAGGGTGCTGGCAAATGCAGTGGTGCCATGACACTTGAGCTTATTATCCTCTGTGAAGGTGACAGCATTCATTCCCCACTGCTGTCACATGCCAACACCCTTGTTCTTGCCAGCCAACTCAGAGTGGCATCATCATGCCAAGGTCATGGGAAGAGGACTGCCATCCCCGTACGAGAGGAGAGCAAGCTCAAGTTTCATGGCACCACTGCCACTCCCAGTAGATGGCATCTCAATTATCCCTGTAGTTTGTTGGAGAATGGATTTCCAGTTGATTGTGAGATTCTGCAAATTCTGTTTCAAAATTGGCTTCCACAGTTATGGTAGTAAGATGGAAATGTATAACTTCAATCTGAGATTTCACTGCAGGGTTCAGATGTTAGGCAGTTTCCTCTTGCACTGCAATGTTGATACCACTCTCTATATTAGATGAAGAGCCAGTGTCTGAGCAGGTACCTGCAATGTCAGAAAACGTGATGGTAATTCTTTCTCTAGACCTAGTCATGTATTTCTGTGCAGTCTGGCAACTTGTGAAATGGATGAGAGGAGGGTTGAGTGAAAAAGATCTTAAAGTAAGGGAACCCTTAGGAAGTAGCGACCATAATATGGTAGAGTTCAGTCTGGAGTTTGAAAGGGAGAAGGCGAAATCTGATGTAATGGTGTTACAGTTGAATAAAGGTAATTATGAGGGCATGAGAGAGGAACTGACTAAAATAGACTGGAAGCAGAGGCTAACCGGGAAGACACTAGAGCAAAAATGGCAGGAGTTTGTAGGTATAATTGAGGACACTGTACAGAGGTTCATTCCCAAGAAAAGAAAGATTAACCGGGGAGGGATTAGACAACCTTGGCTGACAAAGGAAGTCAGGAAATGTATTAAAGAAAAAGAGAGATCCTATAAAGTGGCTAAGAACAGTGGGAAATCAGAAGATTGGGAAGGATACAAAAGCAAACAGAGGATAACAAAGAGTGTAATAAGAAATGAGAGGATCAAATATGAAGGTAGGCTAGCCAGTAATATTAGAAATAATAGTAAAAGTTTCTTTCAGTACATAAGAAACAAACGACAGGCAAAAGTAGACATTGGGCCACTTCAAACTGATGCAGGGAGCCTAGTGATGGGAGATAAGGAAATAGCAGGAGAACTTAACAAGTACTTTGCGTCAGTTTTCACAGTGGAAGACAGGAGTAATATCCCAAAAATTAAAGGGTGTCACGGGGCTGAGTTGAGTATGGTTGCCATTACGAAAGAGATAGTGCTAGAAAAGTTAAAAAGTCTTAAAATTGATAAATCTCCTGGCCCCGATGGGATACACCCTAGAGTTCTGAGAGAGGTTGCTGAAGAAATAGCAGAGGCATTGGTTGAGATCTTTCAAGAGTCACTGGAGTCAGGAAAGGTCCCGGATGATTGGAAGATGGCTGTAGTAACCCCCTTGTTCAAGAAAGGATCAAGGCAAAAGATGGAAAATTATAGGCCAATCAGCTTAACCTCGGTTGTTGGTAAAATTCTAGAATCCATCATTAAGGATGAGGTTTCTAAATTCTTGGAAGAGCAGAGTCTGATTAGAACAAGTCAACATGGATTTAGTAAAGGGAGGTCATGCCTGACAAAGCTGTTGGAATTTTTTGAAGAGGTAACAAGTAGGTTAGACCAGGGGAACCCAGTGGATGTGGTCTATCTGGACTTTCAAAAGGCCTTTGATAAGGTGCCACACGGGAGACTGCTGAGCAAGGTGAGGGCCCATGGTGTTCGAGGTGAGCTGCTGGGATGGATTGAGGATTGGCTATCTAACAGAAGGCAGAGAGTTGGGATAAAAGGTTCTTTTTCAGAATGGCAGCCGGTGACGAGTGGTGTCCCGCAGGGTTCGGTGCTGGGGCCACAGCTGTTCGCATTATATATTAATGATTTGGATGAGGGAACCGGGGGCATTCTAGCGAAGTTTGCCGATGATACAAAGTTGGGTAGACAGGCAGGTAGTACTGAGGAAGTGGGGAGGCTACAGAAGGATCTAGACAGGTTGGGAGAGTGGTCCAGGAAATGGCTGATGGAATTTAACGTGAGCAAGTGCGAGGTCTTGCACTTTGGCAAAAAGAATATAGGAATGGACTACTTTCTAAATGGTGAGAAACTTAATAAAGCCAAAGCACAAAGGGATCTGGGAGTGCTAGTCGAGGATTCTCTAAAGGTAAACATGCAGGTTGAGTCTGTGATTAAGAAAGCGAATGCAATGTTGTCTCTTATCTCAAGAGGGTTGGAATATAAAAGCAGAGATGTACTACTAAGACTTTATAAAGCTCTGGTTAGGCCCCATTTGGAGTACTGTGTCCAGTTTTGGTCCCCACACCTCAGGAAGGACATACTGGCACTGGAACGTGTCCAGCGGAGATTCACACGGATGATCCCTGGAATGACAGGTCTAGCATATGAGGAACGGCTGAGGATACTGGGATTGTATTCGTTGGAGTTTAGAAGACTAAGGGGAGATCTAATAGAGACGTACAAAATAATACATGGCTTTGAAAAGGTGGATGCTAGAAAATTGTTTCCGTTAGGCGAGGAGACTAGGACCCGTGGACACAGCCTTAGAATTAGAGGGGGTCATTTCAGAACGGAAATGCGGAGACATTTCTTCAGCCAGAGAGTGGTGGGCCTGTGGAATTCATTGCCACGGAGTGCAGTGGAAGCCGGGACGCTAAATGTCTTCAAGGCCGAGATTGATAGGTTCTTGTTGTCTAGAGGAATTAAGGGCTACGGGGAGAACGCTGGCAAGTGGAGCTGAAATGCGCATCAGCCATGATTGAATGGCGGAGTGGACTCGATGGGCCGAATGGCCTTACCTCCACTCCTATGTCTTATGGTCTTATGGTCTTATGGGTGGAGGTCGGTGGATGAAAAGAAAGCAAGAGACTTGTGCATGAGGGTGCAGTGAGATTTCAGAAGTCGAATAATGCAGGAACATCCTACCACTGTGGATAGTTTCAACAATGCCAGCTGCCACCGTATCAGTAGAGGCTGCACTAATGACACCAAGTACTGTCTGTTCCAAGAAGTTCAGGAGACATAGGTCTGCTGATCCCCTGTTGGGTCTCTGTTGCTGCTCCATGTAATGCACAGCCTTGCTCTGGAAGAGAGGGTGGAGAGAAAACAGTGTGTCTGGAAATACATTGCAGCTGAAGAACTGATAGCCAGTGGACTCTGCAAGGGATGGGTATAAGACTTGCTGCAGTGGTAAGTGTGAGAAGGCAAAGACTGTATATCAATTTTAGACATGCATCCTGACTGAGATCATTGCTGGATGAGTGATGGGACGGGTGCGTTAACCAATGTGTGAGATTGGGATTGCAATTTGTGAGCTAGCATTTGACTCTATTAACATGACCACTCAGATGAGGTCAATAAATTTCTTGTGGTACTGCCTCCAGTTCTTCAGGACTTGACTCCTAGTGTGACCTTCATAGCTACCAGCATCCATTCCCTTTCACTTCCTTTCTGTTTGGAGGACTTCCTCAAGCCTGTGGAAAGATTCTCTCTCCCTGGCCTGCTGCTCCATTTTGTTGGTTATATTCCTGATCCTATCTTTTCACGTTGAATGAGTTTCTTCAACAGGAAAACAATATCTGTTTAAGAGCAATAGGCTGGTTTCCTTGCCAAGGAAGACCTTCAGCAAGAAATTAGTAAGCAGATCCTTTCTCCAGGCGAGTCCCAGTAAAAGCTGCAGAAGACTATTTAGCTTGCAAAGTTTGTCTTGTTAGCACCGGTAGTTTTGAGTTAATGCAGGCCGTTTTAGTTCCAAAACATATGCCAAAGCCAGCTATATGGTGTGTGATGGTGGCTTTTCGAGAGGTCCCAGCTGGAAACATGCAGAGTAGGTCAAGCATAATGTCAGCCAGCATCTAAAGCTGATCTGACCCCAGCTCCCTTTTAAACACACACAGCATGACACTATCCTCCACCAGGCTTTTCGATGGAGTCATCAACCATTCTCCGGTTAGTAGTGAAATTTATTTTCACTGGCTCTGTTTCCACTGGACAGTTCTGGAGTTAAGAAAAGTTGGTGAAGTTAACAGGGAGTATTGCTGCATGTGCATCAGGTCTTCTATTGACTTCCAGGCCATGTGCTCCCTGGCATGGATTTTATCATGACCAGATTTGTAAGCAGCAAAGAGTAAGACAGATGGCTGGCAGATTGAAGGCAAAGTGATGGAGAGACTTATCCACCTCATGTCTTCCAGGTGAATGTCTCTTCCTCCACGCAAACCAGAAGCAAGGTCTGTGCCAACTTCCTTTAATGGAAGAAGTGTTCACAGAAACCTGCTACCTTGGAGGCTGTAATGGTGGCTGATACTATATTTCTCTACATAGAATCTTGCCCAGCTGTATGAAGCAGCCGACTTCAGTAACAGAACTGTATAAAAAATACAAATGTGCAAATGTAGGGAATAGGAATGGAAGAACACCATTCAGCCCCTCAAGCCAGCTCTGTTATTCAGTAAGATTAAGCTGATTTGTTTGTGTTTTGAATTTCAAAATTCCTATCTACCTACAATAACCCTTGGTTCCCTTGCCAAACAAGGCACAGAAATCAAGTAAAGAAACAGACCATCCAGTCCATTCTTTTGTTTATGAGCCATGTGAGCCTCTTCCTATTCCATCAAAAATATCTCAGCCTTTCAGGAGGTCATTCTATTCCTTTTTCTCCCTTGTACTCAGGTAGATTTCTTTTGAAAGTATTTAAGCTATTTACTTAACCACATGCTGTGGTAGTGAGTTTCACTTTCTCACCACTTACTGAATAAAAACATTTATCCTTATTTCCCAATTGGATTTATTAATCCAATGTTGTATTCCAGGCGCTAGGTTTGGATTCCCTCATGAAAAGAAGCATTCTTTCCAGAGCTTTCTGGTACAGCCATTCATAATTTTAAAGACCTCTATTAGGTCTCCACTAAGTCTTCTCTTTGCTGAAGAAAAGGAGTCCTGACTTGTTTAAAGTCCTGGCATAGAGAATAGTGATGATTGAACCAGGCTTCAATGCAATTTCCACCGAGACATCCCAAAATGTCAAAGTTTGCCTTTCACTGCCACATAGGGAAGACTACACTCTTTATACCAACAAAGGAGAGTTCATTGTCTTGTTTGTGACCAGAGAGAAGCAGGCAAAACAAGTGTTTGGGTTTTGCCAGGATATTGGATTTCCCCACAGTGTGGGGTGCCATTGACTACACACACATGGCTGTCCAAACATCACATTACACACTGAGGTACCATAAGGGGTTCCATGTCTTTCATGCAGTTTATGAACACTACCATCACAGCAATCATAACGCGTTCATTTTGTTCCAGTAATTTGTATCCTCTGTTTTTGAGCGTTTGTATCACACTAAAGGCTTCTGACCGAGTGACCAGCTATTACTAAGGACAGGATGCCAAACCAATCTCTCTCATTTCTGGAAAGAGAATGCTTTTTGTTGAGTTGGGGGTGAAACATATTTGTTCTTTTGGGAATGTTTGACGAAACAGCTCCAGATTTTATTTCCTGAGCAAACTGTGTCTTCAAATATTTCAGAGATAAAGGTGTGTAAAATTACTGACTTGACTGCATGTGCCAGAAGATCAGAGCCCTCGATTTTGGAATATCATGTGCATTACTCTTTGGCCTTCAAAAATAAACCATTTACTAACTTTTTTTAAGCTGAAAGAAAATCCCTTTCCCTCAAAAACGTGTGTGTTTTTGTATATGCTTTGTGAATATTTTGAGGAATCAGCATTTACTATTTCATGTTACTGACTGAGTATGTTAACCAACAACTACAAATTTATTGAATAAGTTTTGTTTTGAGAAGAAACGTATAATTATGATTAATAAGAAACCTGACCAATAAGTTTTGCTGTTTAAGACCTTATATTGGTAAGGTATTTAATTTGTCATCTTGGTAACTAGAAAAAGTAGCTTTGTTTTATGTTGTGGCCGATTGAGTAGTGCAACTAGAGTGACAGCACATTCCTCCCACCTCAGCTGAAACATAAATATGGGGTCTCACAGTAGGATTATCAAAGAGGACATTAATTAATTGGAAGTGGATACTAATAATTAGAAAAGAATAAGAGAAAATACACCTGGTTTCTTGTGCACTCATATATCCAAATGACTTTGTCAGCTGTTGAGACTTCTGGGGTGGGAAGATTTATCCCTGAATATGCACAAAGGTACCTAAGGTTAGGCTAATTGAATTGGTTGTGAAGTTAGGGCTAGGACTAAAATTTAGGACTAAGAAGAGAGACCTAAGTGAGGTAATGGTTAGTAAGATAACAACATAAACCAGATGGTGAGCCGACTGAGTTCAGTTGTAGATGAAGAAATTCAGAAAAAAACGGAAATGGAAATTTAAAAACATTTAAATAGAGCAAAGAAAAATAGCAGTTAAGAGAGGCTGAAAAGGCTGGGGCTTTTTTTCCCCTGGAGACTGAGGGATGACATTATAGAGGTTTGTAAAATCTTGAGGGGCATGGATATATGAACAGCCAAGGTCTTTTTTCTGATGGTGTGGGAGCCCGAAACTAGAGAGCACAGGTTTACAGTGAGAGGGGAAAGATTTGAAAAGAACCTGAGAAGTAACTTCTTCATGCAGAGGGTGGTGTGTGCATGGAATGAGCTGCCAAAGGAAGTGGTGAGGTGGGTACAATTACAACATTTAAAAGGCATCTGGATGGGTATATGAATAGGAAGGGTTTAGAGGAATATAGGAAATGCTGACAAATGGGACAAAATCAGATTTGGATGTCTGGTCGGCATGGATGATTTGGACTGAAGGGTCTGTTTCTGTGGTGTATGACTCAATGACTCTATAAGAGGAACAATAGGGAAAAAGGGAGGACTTCAGACGGAGGAAAAAGAAAAGAAAATAGCATTTCACCTCAGAGCAAAGGAAAGTGAAAAAGATTATCAGGTTAAGAGCTTGGAACTCAAATAGAGGTTTCTAATTCTGGAGGATGTTCTGATGAAGAATGATTTGAGTTTAATCTAAAATCTAATGGGGGAGCTATTAAAATTTGTACAAAAGAAGTTTGATAATAAGTGGGTTAGCCATGATTATAACCCCATGTGGTGTTATTGGAGTGGGTCTGGGTGGGATGTTTTTCAGAGGTTTGAAGGGCTGAATGGCCTCTTTCTGCACTGTCGGGATTCTATTCAATGAATTATTAATGAAATATTGCTGCTTACATTGTTCATGTTGTGAGCAAAACATTCTTTAAAAAGATAAGGCTATTATAGCAAACTCCGTCAAAATAGGTTGGAATGCACATTGCCTTCATTGATTCCAAGTGTTCAGTTTCCCAACAGCCATTGAGTCATAGAGGTCTACAGAGTAGAAAAAGGAACTCTGGCCCAATTTGTCTGCACTGATCAAAACCAACAACCTAACTAATCGAATCCCATTTCCAGCAGTTGATCAACAGCCTTGTATATGTCTTGGCATTGCAAGTGCACATCTAAGTAAGTCTGAAATGTTTTGAGGATCTCTGTCTCAACCACTCTTACAGGCAGTGAGTGGAAGATTGCTGCCACCCTCCAATGACAAAATGTTTCCTCACATCCCTTCTAAACCTCCCACCCCTTACCTTAAAATTTATGCCCTCGGTCATTGATCCTTCCAAGGGAAAAGGTCCTTTTCATTTACCATATCTATTCCCTTTGTAAATTTGTACAACCATGTCCCCCCTCAGTCTCTTCTGCTCCAAGGTGAACAATCCCAGTCAGTCCAATCTCTCTTCATAACTAAAACTCTCCAGCCAGGGAACATCCTGGCAAATATCCTCTGCATTCTCTCCAGTGCAATCACATTCTTGCTTTTAAATGGATCCCAGAACTGTGCACAATACCAGCTATGGCCTGATCAGCATTCAAAACAATTGTAGTCTAGCCTCCCTGCTCTAAAACTCTATGCCTTGGTTAATAAAGGTAAGCATCCCTAATGCCTTCTTAACCACTTTACATACCTGTGCAGTAGATAAGGGACTGGTATACAATTCACACCAAAGTTCCTCTGATCCTTGGTCCTTCCCAGGGTGCTACCATTCATCATGTATTCCCTTGCTTTGTTTGTCCTGCCCAAGTGTACCACCTTATTTTTATCTGGATTGGATTCTATTTGCCACTGATCAGCCCATCTGACCAGCCAGTCTATCCTTCTAATTTAAGATGATCCTCCTGACTGTTTACCACCCTTGTAATTTTCATATCATCCATGAACTTCCTGACCAACCTTCCTACATGTAAGTCGATACTGTTTATATGTACCGTCAAGGGCTCCAACACTGAACCTTGCGGAACTGCGGTCACAAAAACCCCCTTGGCCATCATCCTCTGTTTTCTGTCACTCAATGAATTCAGGATCCTTTCGGTACCTCCCCTCTCAATATCCTCTCGCTGCCTCCCTTCCCTCTGCTGTGGTGATGCTGAAGAGAGCTACTCTGTCCTTTGTGCCTAGTATAGCAAAGCATCTTGTCATTGTTCAATGTGGAGCTCACATGCAGGAAAGGTTTCAAATAGTTAAATAGATTAACTGTTATTCAATAACAGAAAATCAGAAAAGATGCAGAAAATGAGGCTTCATGAATGATCACAGCTCTCAGATCACAATATTTGGAGCTGGGTGTCAATGAAATTCTTCTCCTCTTGGGTGTTGTGTGTATGGCTAATGGAAATAGAAGAGTCACATCCATAATAATAAGTGCATATTAATATCCTGCTTTCCCACATAATCCACCAATACCCAATAAAATGGTTCCTTGAAAAGTGGTATAGAAATTGAAAGTGTCATTTCAATTGCATATTGTGACTTTTCCACAACCTGACATGCATGACAAGACTTGGCCACTAGAAATATTGACTTTATGTGGTTAGATCTTTTTGATTTTGACCCTCATTTTTCATGTGGTAACATTCGAAACCTCCCTCAGCCTCAACTCTAATTTGAGTTGTTTGAGCTATTTTACTGAAATCCGGATAAGCCTGCTGATCCTCAACCAGAGAAGACTTATTGAACACTTCTTATATATTATTGAAATCGCTAAAGGACGCTTCAAATATCCAAGCATCTGTCCATGGTTCCAAATCAACTTCCAATTGTGGACTTCACTTAGCTTTATCTATGTCACTAAACATAGAGGAAAAGGTCCTGGTAGATTTTCCTGTAACTACTGTGCTATCTTCACTTTATTTTAGAGAATGAGCCAATGAGTGGCAGATGGAGTGAAGTACTGCAATTTGGAAAGTCAAATCGGACAGGACTTATACATTTAATGGTAAGGTCTTGGGGTACGTTGCTGAACAAAGAGACCTTGGAGTGCAGGTTCATAATTCCTTGAAAGTGGAGTCGCAGGTAGATAGGGTAGTGAAGAAGGCGTTTGATATGCTTGCCTTGATTGGTCAGTGCATTGTGTATAGGGGTTGGGAGGTCATGTTGGGGCTGTACAGGACATTGGTTCAGCCACATTTGGAATATTGTGTGCAATTCTGGTCTCCCTGCTATAGGAAGGATATTGTGAAACCTGAAAGGGTTCAGAAAAGATTTACAAGGATGTTGTCAGGGTTGGAGGGTTTGGGGAAGGGAGAGGCTGAATAGACCGGGGTTATTTTCCCTGGAATGTTGGGGGCCGAGGGGTGATCTTACAGAGGTTTATAAATTCACGAGGGTCATGGATAGGGTGAACAGACAAGGGGTGGGAGAATCCAAAATTTGAGGCCATAGGTTTAAGATGAGAGGGAAAAAATTAATAGGGGCGATTTTATTGTGCAGAGGGTGGTGCATGTAGGCCAGAGGAAGTGGTGGAGACTAGTACAATTACAACATTTAGCGTGGTTAGTCCACTTAACCTGCACATCTTTAGACTGTGGGAGGAAACTAGAGCACCCAGAGGAAAAATGCACAGACACAGGGAGAACACACAAACTTGATGCAGTCACCCATGGCTGGTATTGAACCCCTGATGCTGTGAGGTAGTAGTGCTCACCACCGAGTCACCATCCCACACAAAATATAACCTTGTATGAATTGCCTAAGTTCAAGGAAGGTGCCAGAGATAATTATAAAGGTTATAAAAATGTGAATGAACATGAGTGTGTGAATGTTTTAATTTTTATAATACTTTTATTTGCCCACACTTTACAATTAAATACTTTTAAAATTGTGTTTCACCTTTTCCAAGGGTGGTGGTATTTTGAAGGCATTTTATAGTTACATTACTTGGAGGACTTGGGTTTGGAAGCATGGAGGTGTGTCTGAAGTGGTTTCTTTAAAGAGGTAATTGAACATTTACTGTGGACATTAAATTTTGTTTTGACATAGCTTCCTGTAAATCACATGACTGATAATAACCGTTACAGACCCCCAGCTGTGGCTGTTTTGAAAATCCTAAAAGATGACTCCTAATTTCAAAACTGTGTCCCTCTAGTTCTGGACTCATCCACAACAGAAAACATGTCAAGACTTTTCAGGAACTTAAAAACTTCAAACAAATCACCCTTTGCGCTTCTAATCTCCAGTGAAAATAAGCCCAGTCTGTTCAATTTTTACTCATAAGAAAACCCGGCTTATTCCAGATGTTCTAGCAAACCCCCTCTGAACTATATCCTTTTGCATTTACATTCTTCCTTAAATAAGCAGTCAGAATGTGATCCCACCAATTCCCTCTATGACTGAAGCACATCACGTTTACTTTTTGTTCAGTTCCTCAAACTTTTCACCTTGTGGTGTCATTGTCACTCTTGTTCCTCCTCTCAAAGTCTTCTACAAATAGTCCATAATGTGGCATTCTTGAAATGTTTTAGGTCAAACAGGCATGCAACCACTAAACAGTGTATTTTGTGTTAGGTTGCACTAGGCCGATCTTTTAAATTAGCACGCAACATTAAGTTTGGCTTATCCAATTTTTATTCTGCTTAGTCTTCTTGGCAAAATTCTCAGAGAGCGCTTCTGCAATAGATTTTACTTGAGCATTGTTGAAATCTTGATAAAGTGTTTCAGAGATCCTCTTCACAGCTGCACAAGTAATGAGAATGAAATGGTGAGTATCCCATTAAGTAACACTTGAAAACAACATCAATGATGTGTATAGTCCCAAACAGATGGTCTTTGTTAGGAGAGGGTGCTAGTTGAAGTGCTAACCACCAAAATGTTGTGTAGCATCTTTAATGAGAACTTGCAGTCATTTTAAGTAGCAACAAAACCTCCAGGCAACAGTTCCTAGCACTGGATTCAAATCCATAAGCAAGATGCTGTGTTATTTTAAACTTGGGCTAAACCAGCACTAAGGCTTAAAGACTCATTTTGGCAATGTCTTTAGCTTCAAAATATTTGTTAAAAAATCTCAAGAAGCTTCAACTGGTTTGAGCTTCAGAACATATTACATTTAAATTGCAAATTAGTTTACCCACCTCATTATTTAATGAATATATGTGATCTTGACAACTAAATGTGGAAAAAGTGGAAGTTGAGTGAGATTTCCTTCCTATCTTATAACCAGATTGTCATTATGGGCAAAGTCAAGATTGTCAGTAACTTGATGCTGATGCAACTGTTATCTCTTCCCTAAACTCCATAGTGATGACATAAACTGTCAGCAAGCAATACTGATCTGAATAAATACTAACATGCACCATTCAGACTTCCATCAGGTTTGGGCTCCATTTATTGCAATTAAGAGGCCGTAAACCTTCAGCAGTGCTTTGGCATTAAGAGATAAATTTGATAACTTCAAATAGAGCAGTATTGTCCATCTTGATGCCAAAACTAGCAATTGTTTGACTTCAGGACTATATAGACTAATGGAGATTGTAAATAGCTTCAGCTTGCAACTAAGATTATACATGACTTGTTTTAATCTAGAAACATATGCATTTTTGTGTTACTTAGGAATATATGGATCATTGAAAAAGAAATTAAATTATTGAAATGGAGTTTAGCTGAAGAGCCAAGTTATAGTTGGCACTCTAGTGTCCAGTGGTATCCTTTCAATCTCCTCCACAGGGAGGACTGCTGAGCTGTTGACAAATCATTGCAATAAGGTTGAAACTACAAGAGCCAAGCTCTTCCCGTTAGTCTGACAACAAACAGCTTCTTAACAAAGAACATATTGGCTTCAAACCCTGCCATCCCAATGATGACAGCTGAAGGAAGTGACTTCTGTTTCTCATACACAATTTGCAAATTGAATTTGTTTGCAGCAACCAAGAGTCTTGTTGATGTACAATTCTACTACTATTTTCTCAATGTCATTAATGAAGCTTTATGTCTCAAAGAGCTCTTGTCAAGAATCCCTAGTTTAGAAAACAAATATATTTATTCAGATTACACATACATTGGTTTCACAGCAGGACTACCAATCCAAGTTTGCTACATTTGAACAGCAACACCATTCTGAGCAAGTGTAAAACTATGATTTTAGTAGGGATTCCATAGTTTATTTTATTCACAACATCATGAGAAAGAACACACATCGAATGTTCATATTTATAAAGCATCAGTTTTCAAGGAAAATAGAATTTGGAATAGTCTCTTAACCAGTAACCAAAGAGCTATTTTCTTCAAAACACAATCACACAATGCTGGCTTTGCAACCTGTTAAAAAGTTTAGAACTTTCAAATCCTGACATTAAGACACTTTACACCGTAACATTTAACAATGTGATCTATTAAAAATTCAATAACCACAGGAGAGTTGAAAGTAGGTTTTCACAACCGCAGCTTAAAAATCATTTTTTAATGTAAAGGATCTAAAACACTTATATTTCTGCTGACCTGTTTATGTACAAACTCAGTCAGCAATAAGTTGTTTCTACAACTTTGCTTCTCTAGATTAACTTTTGGAGGAGCAACAACTGGAAAATCTCTTGGTAAAATGCTCACGTGCACTTATATTACAGGCTTAACATCACATTCCAAATTTAATTTGAACTGGAATGAACCAATATAGACATGCCTTTGTCAATCAGAATTTTGACCTAACTAGATGTTTGATGTTGCTTAACCCTTTTAAAAAGAGAGAGTATCCATCTACCTTGGAACAATTTTGCAGGCTTTAATCTACATCTCTGTAGGATGCCATTTTCAGTGCATCATTTACCTCTACAGTGTTATAATTCGTGGACTATAGTTGCATTTATTAAAAATTGAGGCAGAATTGTGAACTTTACAAATCTATCAAAAGGGGACACCTTTTCTTGTTCTGTTTCTTTTATCAGCTATTACTCCTGCTGCTGTATGCCAATTTTTGGCAGGGAAATGCCAGTGAATATGTTCAGGAAATGCTTTGTTAGCAGCACCTAATATATATGGTATGTATAATGGCTATAATGCAATCATGGAAAATTCTTAAGATTTATAATTAATGTATAATTTCACAATTTAAGTGAAACAATGCTTTAAATTTAAATTAAGCAGAAATGGAAATAGAGTTTTCTTTCCTATAAAGCTACAGGCTATCCATCTTCCATAAAATGTTTGAAGGAAGTAGGGATATCAGAGATTTGTGAACATTTACATTCCACAAAGTGATGATTTAGAACATAGGTTTACTTAAAGAAATAGCACGACTGCTTTCAATATGTATTTGAAATAACAATATCCAGAAATGCTTCATAAAGCGAGACACAATCTAAAGAGAGTCAGAGTATTTACTCCAAAGTAATTGGGTCATAAGTTGCTATCAAAATAACAGTAAGATTAACTATACTCTATTATTTATGCATAACTGTTACTATTTCAGGCAAGGGCACATGGGTGGTTAAATGCAGCAATCCAGATGTTGTAGACTGAGAAGCAGTACTCCACTATTATTATTAAAATTGCATCTCACAGTCTACCACACCATTGAAATTCATTGAATGGTCTGAACACAGGCCCTTTCTTTTCACCTAAGGTTCCTCCTGAAGGCTATTTTTTGGTCTACAGGGGCTACTTTTCCATTTTGCTAATGTCTTTATTATGTGATGAAGTCATGTTGGAACATTATTTTCTGTATCTGTGTTCAATATGGGGCATTTAGACTCAGAGAAGCAAAATTAGAAGAATTCACCAATATTGTCAATAATCGTAAGCCTTCTGTTAAATTTAAAGTCATAACGCACAATTGAAGTGCTAATTTCCTGGACATCACAATATTTAAAAAGGCACGAGATGACAGATGCAAGTCAGCAACTAAAGTTTCTTTCAAAGTAATTGCCACTTATACCGAGACACAAAATGAGATCACTCTAAACCCTTTTCAAATTGGTGAGGTCACAGCTAATGCATTTCCAATGTATATTCACAAAACTGGAATATGTTAAAAATGCAGATACTTAGCATTTTGTTGCATCTTACGTCTCAATCTCAGAATTGAATTTACTGGTTGGCACAGTGGTCATTACAATAGCATTCACTGCATACAGTAATAGCTGTCCCCAGTGAGGGCTTGGGGCAAATTACATTGCCTGGGACACCCTTTCCCTGTGGAAAATCAGACTGTGTGCCCCCCTCTTGTGGGGCAAATCTCAACATGTGGGAATTCCCTACCCTGGGGCAAATCGCATCATGTGGGGACCCCACCCCGGGACAAATCTCACCATGTGGGACCCTCCTTCTCTGGGGCAAATCACACCATATGACATGCCCAACTTTGGGGCAAATCATACCATTTGGCCCTCTCCCCTGGGCAAATCAGGCTGTGTGGCCATAGGACAAATCACTCTGTGCAGACACCTAACCCCTGCCCCATTGCTTCCATCTTCTGAGTATAGCTCTCTGACTTTGCATGTTTATGTTTGCTGTGATCACCATTCACCCTTTCTCTTACATATTCCTCTTACCATTCTGTATTCCAGTTCCTTTCAATTATCTATTATCCCAGCCTGTATTCTCCCAAATCCCTGGGCATACGGCAGTCAGTCCAGCTCACCCCTAGTCTAGGGACAGTTTGCTTGAGTAGCAGAGGTCCTCTAGCTCCCCAGAAAAAGCTGAGGAGAAGATCAAGGAGATTCCAATCCAGTGATTATCTCAGTGATGAAAGCAGAGATTGGAGGGCTAATAAGAGGTAAAGTGATGTAGATGATGCATAGAGTTAGAAATATGCAGAAGATAAAGTGAAAGAGCAGTGTAAGAGACAGAGATTAATTAACATTAAATATATAACTAGTCAGTATACTTTATCAGTGATGTAAGATACCACATTACAGCAGGCTCTGTGTTAAGCCTAATGTTAAGCCTTTTAAATTTTTGGAAGAATATGTAATAAAGTGTAAACTTACTAACAGTGTGGGTGGAGGGTGAGGAGTTGGGCCATGGAGACATGCAGGAGCACAGGGCCTGGGGTGGGGTGAAGACTTGAGGGAACAGCCTAGGGTGGGAGTGGGAGGGGATGGGTTTGGTTGGGACATGAAGACCTGGGGTGGGCATTGCAGCGAGTGTGGGGTGTGGGTGAATGAGGAGTGGGATGACCTGGGCAAACAGTTGGGAATTGTTGGGGGAGGGGGTGGTGGTGTCTGGGATGGGGAATGGGTAGACATGTGTGTTATTTTGAAAGGACCCTTTATTGTTAATTTAAATATTGTGGTGTCCAAGAAATTAGTGCTACAGTTGTGTTATGGCTTGAAGTTTAATGGGAAGCTGATAACCTTTGGAGGATATTGATGAATTCTTTTAATTCTGCCTTTGAGAGTCCATATGTTCAAAATATCAACACAAATACAGAAAGTTATGTTACTGCGTGACTGCATCATCTAATAAAGGTGTTAGTGAGAGTGAAAAAGTAGCTCCCAAAATGCAAAAAAGTCACTCATGAGAAGAACTCTCTGAAATAAAACATTTTGTGCCCTTGAACAGGATCAACAGAGACTGCTGAATGATAAAGTTGTTACTAATATTAATCTGTATTAAATATTTTTCAAAGTTTTTATAAGGTAAGATTTAGCATGAGGCTTAACATAAAATCATCTCACTCCACAATCTGTTGTCACGTATTCTCGTTTGTCATTCATGATATAGAGTGACGTGTTTACATTTTTTGCATTAATCCCTTACAGTTCATTCACAAATTTTCACGCTTTAATTGCTATTGAAAATTGTAAGAAAGTGACATTCATTTTTTGATGAAGTTCCCTTTCTATCCTTTAACTCATTCTCTTTCTCTTAATCCAGCCTTCCTTTTCCTCTTGTGTACTTGTACCTTACTTAATAGTAAGTTCATTCGTGAATTGGCACTTCCCTATCAAACCTATGATACTAAATTAACAATCTTTCAATCAGAATGATTATGGAGATAAATTGACCTGGATTTTGTCAGCAGTGTGCTTTTCCCAGTGTTGCAACTGAAACATGTTCACCCTCTCTCTTTATTCCCCATCTTCCCACATGATGACGATTAAAATCTAAAGTACCAGTGACATCCTTGGAAAATGAATATCATTCAGTGACACGGGAAGCTTTTTATTAGTGAAACTGAATGTCAGCTGACAGCAGCAGTTTGGTGGGCTATGAAGAAGTCTTCTGTTCAAACAGCAAAGCTCTGCCTAATGACAATAACTTGGTCACGAGAGCGCAAAAGTTTTCAACATTAAACTTCTTTTGCACATCTTTCACTTTATATTGGCTTCATTTCATCCATGTATGCATGTCATCAGTATTTGTTGAGACTAGTTTAGTTTCATTGGGAGGTGATGACCTAGTGTTAGTATCGCGAGACTATTAATCCAGAAACTCAGCGAATATTCTGGGGTTTGCGGTTTGAATCCTGCCACAGCAGGTGGTGAAATTTGAATTTGCAAAAAAGTCTGGAATTAGGCATTGTCAATTGTTAGGAAAAACCCCATCTGGCTCACTAATGTCCTTCGGGGAAGGAAACCTGCCATCCTTAATAAAAACTGAAAGAAGTGTAGATGCTGTAAATCAGAAACAAAAAAACAGAAATTGCTGGAAAAGCTCAGCAGGTCTAGCAGTATCTGCGAAGAGAAATTAATGTTTCAGGTCCAGTGACCCTTCCTCAAAACTGAATGACCCTAACACACAACCGGACACTTTAACTGATTGTGAACCAGGTGGCACAAGATCCTTGTGCACTGCCGACTTTATTCAGCACAGGACTTTTTAAGAACTGTTTCATGCTAATGAATATTCATGAAATGCAAATACTTTACTAATCTGAATCCACCACAGGCTGGCATAATACTCAACACACTGAAAACATGCCACTCCCTTTATCCGGCACCTTAAACCACCTTCAGGATATTGAAACTTCGTACCTGCTAAATTACATCATCCTACAAACCATGTTTCCTGCTCTTGTATGTTCCTCAAAATCACCTTCAACGGAGCAGGTTTAGTTCACCAGGTCAATTTGCATACAGCAAACAACAATATGTTAATAAATAGATAATCTAATTTTTGTGATTTTGTTTGAAAGGTAAATAGTGGCTGGAATAGTAACAATAATTCTCCTTCCTCATGACCTCTTACCTTCAGTTACCAGGCAAATGGAGTGTTGATTTAATATCTTATCCTTATGACAGCATCTTGACAGTACAGCCCTTCCCTTAGAACAGCACTGTACTGTCAGCTTTGATTTTTGTGCTAAAGTTTTGGAGTGGGACTTGAACACTACCTTGTGATTCAGAGATAATATTGCTACCAACTGAGGCATGGCTGGCACCCAGGCCATAGGTGACAGGAAAATGCAGATTACTATCCTTTTCAGCAAATTATCCATTATATTTTAAGAAAGAATAAAGTCTATTTGGTTGAATTTCAAAGTAAGCAATCAGCGGAAGAATTCTCTGTAAAGACTGATGTTGAAAGAGTTAGACTATTATCCACTCAGAGGCTGCACATGAATCCCACTATCATATAAAGGTTGCAGTGACACTATTTCTAAGCACAGAAGTAGGTGGCACGTATCAAGACAAAGATTGATGGATTTCGAGCGGTAGATGTTAAAAAATATGAAACAAATGTGAGAAAATGGAATTGTTGTGTAGACCAGCTGTGATCTGACTCGAGGACAAAGCTTAATCTGTTGCTATGGCCTGGACTACTGTAGAAAGCAGATCTGTGAATGAATCAATATGGATTACACATGATAATGTGGTAGTATAGACACAGACTTCGCAAAAGATTAAAAGCATCAATACACTGTCTGTGGCTTAAACTTGCGGAATTGAAATTGTCATTCTCAAGGTATGCGGATGTGAAATTGAGTGGCCAGTCCTTGATTTCTGTGCCTGGTATTTCTCTCCATGTTTTTACAGTTGACAGTATTTCATGATTTTGATTAATGTGAGAACTAAATTAAGAAATGGAAGAGGGAGACTTTGATTGTCCCAAACTGCTGAATTTGCATCAAATTTAAATGTCACTTTTTACATACGGTGTAAATATATCTTTCAGAATGAAATTCAACCCAGCAGTGTCTAGGGATTATCCTACTCTGAGTAAAACTAGACTTGGCAACTATTTTGCTTTTCAACCTTATGTCTCTCTCATTCTCTATTTTCCTTTTTTTAATTACCCTGCTCTTCTTCCAACTAATTTATTTTTCTTCATCTTTCTATCACTGCCCAACTATCTTTGTCTTATTCTATCAACCTTCTGTACAGGTTATAATTTATTTCCTAGCCTTTTGATCTTTTTTCTTTGTAATGCTATTTCACTCCGACAAATTTTCTCCATATCATCAATGATCCTCCTAAAAGGAAACAAAGCAGACAGCCCCGAGCTACTAAGACCTGCATCTCCTTTCCCTAATTTAATTTCCACATTTTCAGCATCAAAAGAGTTTCACTTCTTATGCAGCTGTCACATAAATCATAAGTTTTACACCTTGGGAAATCCTTGTGGGCTTTAAGAATTTTTTTGTTTTGCATCCAAACATAACCTGCAGTCTATTTGAACAAGTTAACTATATAGGAACTTTGTCATTTTATGCACTCCTTATTTTTGTCCATAATGTTTAAGTTGAATTTAAAAGAAGGAAGCATTAAATTTTGGAATTGCCTTGCTTTTTCAAAGCTTCAGTGCATCCATTGATGCTGCACAGTGAGGCTTTATTATTGCCAGAGATAAAACAATTTGCTGGAATCATTGGCTGTGAAATTTGACTGCATAATGCCAGGTTCAAAATGACCTTCATGCTACTTTTGACAACTTCTAGCATGTTCTTCACTCAACACGCTGTTGTTGAGAACATTAGTGTGGGCATTATGTGTGACTGCCGGAACTGCTCCATTTAACACTCTGTAAAAAATACACAGTTGAAGAGACCCAGGCTAGTGTTACATAATCTTACAACAAGCTAACTTGCAAATTAGTCACTTTTTACTATCTATTGGCTCTCGCTGAATTTCGCAAAGCACTGAATTGTTGCAAGAGTTTTGAAAAATTGTTGAAGGCTTTGAGGAGTAGTTCTGTTTGGGAAGACATTGCACTGTTTCTGAAAGCATCTGAATTACAACTCACTCACTCTGTGGGCTCTATTCTTACCACTCCCCAAGGACTGCAGTCTCAGTGAGAAATGGAACAGTGATAACAGAGAAAAACACTGTTCATGGATGGAGGAGGGCTTTCAGCAAGAGGCCTGTTCCATCAGGATCTTGGTGGAGGATTTCTACCTGTGGTAAAACCAGAAGTCATGTACTTTATCATTGCAACTCATCAACTAGATTTTTGCATAGCTGTGCCACCTATCAGAACAAGTCCTGAAGCCTCAGAACAAGAGGAGGACAGTTCCTGCCAAAGAGATGATGATGACTGTGTTGTTCTGACACAGGGGTGTAAATATGCGAAAGTGTGGAAAATGAGACATTGTTCCTCCATCGTGGATGAGTCTCATGCTGGTAGTCTTTGTTCTAGGTCTACTGCAATACTCCAATTAAGCCTAACACATATTGGAGGAACAGCTCCTCATTTTCCATTTAGGCACTTTACAGCTTTCTGTTTCAACAAGGAGTTCAAAAACTTCAGACCTTCAACTCTACCCTCTACTTTGATTCCACCTCCAGCCCCAATCTCCAGTGCTGGTTTTTGTGGTTTTGATTTCAGCAGAGCTGACCTAGATTCTGCTATTAACATCTTCTATTGATATCTCCTCTGGACCTCTCTCATTTCTTTACTTTCATTATCATTTTCCTTGTATTTTGTTCTATGACACTTTTGATCTCTAATCTTACACATTCTCAACCTTCCCTTTTGTTCTACTTTCTCATCCTTGCTTTTATCTACAGCATAAAACCAGTCACTTTTTCCCCTTTTGCTTTGTTTTTTCGGAAGTGTCATATTGCACTTAAAAAATTAGCACTGTTTTTTTATGTATAGCATGGTTAAATGCAGAGTAAATAGCTCCAGTGGAATAACGTGCCTTTAATACAATCTCAAAAGAGTACCAGCACAAAACAGCTCAGTTCCTCCAACACTTTCTGCATTTATTACAAGTGAATTCTTTATCTGTCACATAATAGGCCACTTTCAGAAAATATGCTGAAATAGGACACAATCTCAGCAAGGCAGGAAATCAAATAGCTTATGCACACAAAGAAGTTAATAAGGCAGAACAGACTACAGTGGAAGAACATCTGAAGTGGTCCTAGTGGAAATCTTTGAACTAGATGCAACATTTTGTCAAGCTGATATTTATGTGAATGGGCATTACACTAATTTCAAGTTTGACACTGAATGAGTCTTATTATTTTCTCAGATAGTTAGCAGTCATTGACAAGCAAAGCTGTCCATTTACAGCCAACAACAATGCAGCAAAGGAGGCATAGCACTTAAAATTGAAGATGTACAACTCTCCAGCAGAAGAATACAAGTCAGTAGAAAATCTATACATAATTCAAAATCAAAAATTCTCACTGTTGAGAAAGAATGTGTCGCTCAATCTCAATCTACCTCAAATAACAGAAATTAAAGTCAAGGTCAAAGATCAGCCTGTCCATGAAAATAATCTGTAGAAGATGTCATGTGGCTGTCTAGACAAAAAGTGGAACTCAAACAGAAAGCATAACCCACAAAGTACATTTGTTGGCATGAACATTTGTTTCATACTGTCAATAGGTGGGAACCTGTGACTTATTCTTTTAAGCAATAGAGGTCATACGTTTGCAAGGTGCTGTCCATGGAAGGTGCTGCCCTTGGTGAATCAGTGCAGTGTGTCTTGTAGAGCATGTCTACTGTTGCAACTATGGTTAAGTGAATTAATGTTGACAGTTTTGGATGGGGTGTCAATCTGGTGGAGTGCTTTGTCCTGGATGGTGTCAAGGTTCTTGAATGTTCTTGGAGCTGCACTCATCCTAGAAAATGGGGAGTATTCCATCACACCCCTGAATTGTGTCTTGTACATGGTGGACAGACTTTGTGGAGTCAGGAGGTAAGTTAATCACTATAAGATTCCTAATGTCTGAAATGTTCCTTTATCGCTCAATATTTTAAAATGGGTTTCTGCTGCATAATGAATTACTTATTGTAAAATATGGAAAGATTGATGATTGGTTCCACATGCAACAAGATTTATTTGTTAATTTAAAGTTTTGTTTTTATCCTCAAGAAATAATGCATTTGTACAGTAGAATGGAACACTTTTCCACCTTTGTCAAGTAGCATCAAGATCAAATATTCTTAGAACAAGTATGGCATGGTTAAATGCAGAGTAAATACCTCTACTCCAGTGGAATAAAGTGCCTTTACTACAATCACAAAAGAGTACCAGCACAAATTTTTCCACACTGGCATTCCTTATGGCCTCTGAGTGAGATTGCCAAAATATATAAATTGTGGAGAGTTTTATACTGTGGTCTAGTCCCAGAAGAAACTGCCTTAAGTTGGTCAAACTTCAGATCTCACAGGACCATATTAAAAATCCTTTTGACTGTACCTTTGCAGTTTCCTCCCAAATTTCCTCCCATACCAAGCTTGTTGTCCATCATTTTTACTTCTTGCATACTGTTTCAGTTACAGTTTGAGGTTTATCCAAAAAAAAATGCTTCATGCAAACAGCCTGGTAAAGGTTTTGGAAATGTAACACTTATTTTCTAATCTGAACTTTACATCTTTTACTCTCCAATTTACTCACTGTACTGTAATCATTCAATTAGTCCTGATCATGATAAATTGATTGCTGGAATTTTCTGTCAATTAAAAAGTCAGAAAATATCAAACAGTTGGCTCATTCAAACTAAAGCTCCTGACAGAGTTCAGTTCAGATTTAATAATTTACAGAGGCAAAGATTTAAGCTGATATTCAACTTGAATGAGCCAATGATCTCCATGGTGATGGGTGAAGTAGATTTGGTACAAGTGAGGTTATGGGAAGCAGAATTTTGGACAAATTACATATGAAGCATTGAAACAGGCACCCAGCCAGGAAGGATTTGGAATAGTCAAGTTTGGAGCAAACAAAACTAAATGTGTTTCAGACTGAGGTGGGGTAGAAACAGGAGATAATGCAAAGGTGGAAATAGGTGCTATAAATATTAACACATGTAAATGTTAGACCATTAATTTGAACCTCAATTCCTCCCTGACTTAATATTCCTATTTTGTTAACTTTCTCAAATCACATGAATGAACAACATTCAACTGTTAACCACTCAGAACAGTTAAAATAAACAAGGTTTACAAAATTTCAAATGCAAAATATCACTCGTCACACGTGCTGTAGGATATTATCTTGTCATAGTGATCAATATCTAATAAAAGTCATATACATTAGTTATGACGTGTGTGCACAGAGCATTATATTATTCTTTATGCCAGGATTCTTCTTGCCACTTTTTAATTATAATGTATGGAATCTGAAATTAATATGTGTACTACTATTATTAGATAACAACTTTGTACAATGTAATAGCTCTGAAAGAGTTAATGTTGACCTATTAAAGGATTGGATACTCTGGAGGCAGGAAACATGTTTCCGCTGATGGGTGAGTGCTGAACCAGAGGACACAGCTTAAAAATACGGGATAGACCATTTAGGACAGAGATGAGGAGAAACTTCTTCACCCAGAGAGTGGTGGCTGTGTGGAATGCTCTGCCCCAGAGGGCAGTGGAGGCCCAGTCTCTGGATTCATTTAAGAAAGAGTTGAATAGAGCTCTCAAGGATAGTGGAATCAAGGGTTATGGAGATAAGGCAGGAACAGGATACCGATTAAGGATGACCAGCCATGATCATATTGAATGGTGGTGCAGGCTCGAAGAGCAGAATGGCCTACTCCTCCACCTATTGTCTATTGTCTATTGACATTACATTACATCTACCCAGTCTGATGGTGTTACAAAGTACTTGGGTGGAGAATCAAATAGTCTTCCAAAACATCCCAAAAGGAATAGATGTGTCATCTCTGGTTCCTTTTAATTGTAATTGTGCCTTACTTTTGATGTTAATTATGCCTAAAGCTGTCATGAAATAAAATATACCTTGGTGTATAAGAGAAGTGCTATTCTTGTTAAGACTTTTGTGTTGTTTATCTTCTATCATTCATAATTAGGCAAGCTCTTAGAGTTAGCATGGGATAGAAGATTGGTGGCAACAAACAATCTCAACCATAGGCTGTCAGAGGATGCTACCTAGGACCAAGTATAGCACAAGTGACGCTGACATTTTAGTCAATAAAATACCACAAAGAGCAAGGGACACAGAACTGAGCTTTGTAAAGCATCACAGGAATGGTTTTCATTCATAAAAATATTGATTATCTCTTGCCCTTTATTTTCTATTAACGAGGCAATCTTTTATCCAAATTACCACATTTCCCTTTGTATTTTGGACTTTATTTTTTCTGAACAATCTGTCACATGGGACCCTGTCACACTAAAATCCATATAGACAAAATCCACTGTTCTAACCCTCATCAACCCTTCTTGTTAATTCCTCAAATATATTCAATTAAATTAGTAAGACATGACCTCTCTTGATAAGGTTATACTGCCTAGCTCTGTTTAATCTGTGCCTCTCCAATTAACAGTCAAAGCTTTCTCTCAATATTAATGCTAGTGATTTGCCCATCACGGAGTTCAAATTGACAAACTATGATTATTTTGCCTATTCATCATGCTACTTTTGAATAATGATACAATGTCTGAAGACCTCCAATCCCCTGGTACCTCACCTGTATCTAGTAAGGAGTAGAAAATGATCATCAGAGCAACCACTTTCCTTTCTCGGTTCCTTTGACAGCCTAAGGTTCAATTCATCCACCTTCACAATGGTCGGTCCCTTCTCATTATGCTTAGCTAATCTAATATTTCACACTCCCCTTCTTTAACTAGAATGTCTGCATCATCCCTTTCCTCTGTGAAGACAGAGACAAAATACTAATTTGGAAAACAGCCCACATCTTCTGTATCCTTGCAGATGCTAATGATGTAATTCTCTGATGCACCTTATCATTTCTTTAGTCATCCTCCAGCTCTTAATGTACTGATAAAAATATCTTTGAATTTCCCTTAATTTTACTGGCCAATATATTTTCATACCCTTTGTTTGCTTTCTGGTTTTATTTTTTACTTCATTTTGTACTTTGCAAACACTTTGAAACTTCCTCAAGTATTCCATTTATTGAGATTGTCATACATTCAAATTTTCTGCTTTATTTTACCCTAGATGAGCAGGGAACTCTAGATTTGGCAGTACCACCCTTTTTCTTTGTGGAGTCATATTTACATTCTGCTCTTAGAATTTTGTTTTTGAATACCATCTGCTGAATTTGCCACTAAATTTTCTTAAATTGGGCTGTGGCCAGTTTATTTTTGTAAGAACGTCTTTCAGCTTTGTACATTTTGTCTTCCGCCACTTTTGAACTTGTACTCCTGTTTTATTTTTGTCCCTTTCTAGATTCTTATTAAACCTAGCTATAATAACCATCACCAAAATGTTCACCCACTGCTTCTTCATCTATCTGCTCAGCTTCATTTCTGAAGCCTACATCTAGAATTCCACCCTATCTCCTTGGTAATGTTACATGCCAGCTAAAAAAACTTTCTGTTCAATGCTGTTGAAATACTTTCTGCCCTCTGTGTCTGGATATCACAGATGGTAATTTCAATTACTAAAATATCCACTATCATTGCCCGATTGATTTTGCACACAAATTTGTTTGCATATTTGCCCCTCTAACTCTATACCTCTACTTGGCAGTCTACAGTACACACCTGGGGTATGGCTGCTCATTTTTGTTCTGAGTTCAAGTCACGGAGTAATTTGATCATTCATTTAGTATATCATCCTACTGCCCAGCTGTGATTGATTCTTTAATTAGTAATACCATCTTCAGGTGCTCTGGAACAATGATAGTGTCCCTACCCCTGAGCCAAGTCCCACCTCCTCCAGAATTGTGTCATAGCATTTCTGAACAGGTTGGTCAGGAAATTTATCCATGTTGCACCGACAACGTTTTCATTCCTTTCTCTAACAGACTTAAAAACTCTACATCCAGGGATGTTGAGTTGCTATCCTTGCCCCTCTTTAAGCCAAATTTCTGTTCCATCAACAATCAATGTGCTTACACAGCTGTCATATCCACAATCTAATAACCCAGACTATCCTAGCACTGTCATCATCCAAATCCTGTGTGACTCACCTTCTGTAAATTGTGTAATTGACAGGCAGGAATGACAAAAGCTACCCGTCGCCTATTTATGCTAAAATTATATTAAAATCATGAAAGAAAATCAGAAAGTAAATTATCTGAACTCCAATTTCACTTAGCAAAATACTAATTATATTTTGTTTCTAAACAATCCTAAAATAAATGAGGCCAGAGCAACTCACTGCTTTCGTTCAGTTGCTGGTTTCCGTATATCTGCTGTCTGACTTGACTTCCAGACTTCACAGTTCTGTCAGAAAGTAATATTGGTGATTCCAATACATTATGACCAATCATAATCATGTTAAATAGTGGAGCAGACTTGAAGGGCAAAATGGCCTATTCCTCTTACAACTTTCTAAGTTTCAGTTTTTGAACAAAGTACTCTAGAATAAGCATGCACATGCATCCATAACATTTACAAATTCAAATCATCCCCACACCACTTTGCCATTGAATAATCTCATGACTGATCTTATTGTCGCCTCAATTCCATATTCCTTCCTACTCCTGACAATGTGGGGCTTGAACTTCAAATTTTGGTATTAGAGGCATCAAAACAACTTAACATTCAAAAGTTTATGTTATTTTCCAGAGCCTAGAATATAATCGTTAAAACAAACATAAAATACAATACTTCGTCATATCTTTCAAAGCTGTAATTTAATTACACAACTTAATTTGGTTAAGTTGACTTTGCTGACAATTCCAAGCTTAAATGCACATCAAGCACAAAATGGAGAAGTTCTGAATGAACCAAAATTATTATGTTTGTATTTATTACTTGGCCATGGGAAGAAGCTAAATGTAATAACCTTTAGTACTTTTTGAAAAACAAAAATCAGTGAAAAATGTAAGTGCAGTCCAAAACACATTAATTTCTTCTCTAATTTCCTCACCAAAGAGTTGACAATAACCAAATGGCACCAATAACAGGAAATCTGTCTTCATCAATTTATGAACCTTGAGAGAGATGTGGAGCAGGAAACTATACTATCAGATTGTATTGTGTTATTCTTTAAAACATGCAGTGTTTCCTTGTAGCACATTAGAAACAAAATCTATCCCACTTTCTCCTCTCATCACATGATGCTCTTCCATTGTAAGTGCTGATATCATGAATGCTACTTTCTCATCCTGCCTGTCACTGACAATGTCATTTTTCCAGGTACTCACAGTAAATACATTTGTTTCCTGTCTCAAAACTGGATTTGAAATTTATGTGTTATTTGCATTGAAAATATTACTAGTTTGCTGCTTCCTGTATAAAACATCATTTTTTCCTAGCTCTGGAGAAGTTTAATTGCTGTTTCTAAATCCCCATTTCCTTAGCAGTTCAGTTAGTTATCCCTTTATAGCATTTGAATAAATGTGATTAGCTTTTCTAAAAGATCGCAATCATTAAATCTAAAATAAAACTCCATGTAACAAAGTCTGTATTGGACCACCAGGGATTCTGAAACTATTCTTCAATCAGCCAAAACATTGCACATCTACATTGAGTCCACAAGAGAGAGTCAGTCACATCTTGACCAGTGAATGAGCCAAGTACCCAGGTACATATCCAAACCAAATCGAGTAAAAAAAGTCAGGTACACAACAACCAGAACAATCTTGAAAAAAATACATCAGTACAAAACCATTAAGTATAGTAAATGATGACCTTGCCAATAAAATAAACATCCCAAAAATGAATAAAAAGGTGTTGACAAAACTGTTGCAGGACTGATGTCTACCCGACTAGGGACGCAAACTTGCTCACAAGGCAAAAAACTTATCAAGTTATTTGATCCTAAGCATTCAGAATGCTTCTCCTTGTGTTTTTAAAAATAATGGTGTTATTCTAGGAATTCTCGTGCGTGTCTCTGTTTGGCTAGAAGCATCACATTCCAAACGGAACTCTATCAATAAACACATCAAGTTAGACCCCATCTACCACCCCCTGAGAAAAAGAGCAGGAAGTGACTTCACCACAGGAAATGATATCACCAGCCCAAAGAAACCCAAACATATAAATAGAAAGCAGGAATCATGTATTCTGCTTTGCCTGAGGCCCACTGAAGATGTTACCTAGTAGGGTGACAAAAAATCTGGAAATAAACCTCACAGCTCAGTGAGCAAACCTATAACCATATATCAAAAGCAAAATACTGCAGATGATGGAAATCAGAGATAAAAGTAAACAATGCTCAAAATATTCAACATGTCCAGCAGCATCTGTGGAGACTGAGGGAGAGGTAACATTTCATGTCAACAACCATTAAAGGTTCCATTGACTTTGAAATACTACATTTCTCCAAAGGCCCAACAGATCAAATGAGGATTTCCAGCATTTTCTGTCCTTAACTCAAGACAAATATCTTTTGTCCCTTTAGCTTCAATGTATCTAGAAATATTCTTTTGGGTTTACCTTCTCCTTTCACCAGAATACTAGCATATCTGGGAGAAGCCTCATGTAGAAGCTGAAGATCTCTCGTTGAAAATTTTGTGTCTCTTCTCACCGACTTTGGGAATCAATCTTGTTGCTATGTTAAGTAGTGTTCCTACATTTTAATTGAGCTAAGTGGAACATTTTTGATCATTATTTATTGAATTCACCCTGTTACATCGGGTGTTGAATCTTACTGTTTTGGTTAAGTGTCAATTTCACGAAATTTTATTGAGGGTTTCTCTCTGCGAGAGCAATTGTGTTTTCACATAACATTGTTTCAAACTCAGTTCACAAAGTATATGAACCGCTTCCATGGATACCTATTGTTCCAAGACTAGCCCAATTCTAACATTCACTGCAGTGGAAGAACATACCAGTGTCCATTTATCTCAGACTCTACTGGTATCCCTGGAACCAGGGCAAACTTTAAAGCAGTATTGTATACCTGGACAAGCTGACCATCCAGAGCTGGTTTATCACATTTGCTAGGACATGGCAAAAAAGGGGAATTTGTTGATCCACTTTGTGGATAGGAACCGAAAGTTCCTGGTGGATGGGGTGGTGCAGAAGATAGCTGCCTTGTTCCACAGGGCTGACAAAAGAGCCACGACACACGACCATACCAGCCTGGTTCAAGGTTGCCACCTACATCTTGGAGTCGTTGCCATCTGGAGCAATGCACAGCAATTTAGGAAGCTAGTTACTGACTTCCTCCACTCTGCTACTGCACCTATCTTCCACTGAAACTCATTCTCTTCCACTTTCACGCTTGCATGTAACATCTTCCCCAAATGTTCTCACTCTTGCTTCCTTCTTCACCAAGCCCCAACACAGCTAACCCTGCATGGCCTCATCACCATTCCCACCAGCACTACCACTACCTGCTGTGTGATCCACTTACATCTCACTCAGTCTCTCATTATCTCTCATTCCAGAAGAAAATAACCCACAGTCAGGCAGAAAGAGCCAAGATCACTGGTAGGATACCAAAGTTGCCCAGGCCTTTATGTTGAGAATTCCTGGCTTCTAGTTTCTTCACGATTAGTAGACTTCTTGTGTAATTTTCACAACTTTCCTAACAAAGCCCACACTATACAGGTCCCTATAAGATACCATTCTACATGTCTGTTCCATGTTGTATCAGTGAGGGTACTGGTGGAAACCACTGTTCATGTCCACTGAGTGCCTGAATACAATTATGAAAAATGCAGTTTTAATTCCCTGTTAAGTGTAACATCTTCAACGATTTTGGAATTGTTTTGCAAGTTTATTGCATAGAGCTGACGCCATGGTAATAGATAAATTGTGAGCGGTACGTGTCCACAGTTTAAGCATTGTCTCTGATGTAATTTGACAAAGTGGAGCACACTCTGGAGAATTATTATGTGCATGTTGCCTGGTGTAAAATAGGGCATGGTTCAAAAAGGTCGGCCATCTTTGAAGGAAAAGCACAATGAGTACTTTCTTGTATGAACAATGCAATTGAAAATCTGAAGCAAGAAATGGAAAATGCTGGATGTCTTTGGCAGGTCAGGCAAGATCAGTGAAACAAGATACAGAATTAACATTTCAGATTGGTGACCCACTGTCAGAATTTCTTCAGTGCATTCTTATGTTGAGTTGTATGGTACATTATATTTATAGAAACTAATCTTTCTTAGCAAGCTAATGAAATTATTTTTCTAATCTAAAATATCTCTATGCCTTTATATGTATTTTACTTTAAAGTACTATAGCTCTATCCCATTAAAATGACAGGGAATTTTTATTTTAGAAGTACCTAGTTCTAGAGAATTTGGAGTATACACTTTGTACTTTGAGATTTTACAGCTTTTTAAATGCTAAACTGCTTGAGGATAATTAGTTTTGAGTACTTCACCTTTTACTTGAAAAACTTCTAAAGCCCCAAAGGAAATCTGCACATTTTCATAGTTTCTATACATTCTTATTGTTGATGTCCAAGTCACAATGTCCTGGGGTGGTGGGGGATGGGGTGGGAAGCAGTGAACTCTTTTGTTACCATCCCTTACCATCACCTATTCTACTTCACTCTGAGTTCTGATGTTACAGACGCCAACTCAAATATAGACTTCTGGTTTAGAGTCAAAAATTCATAGTTTCAAGGTCCACACCAGATGCCTGAGCAGCCAATCCAGAACAATGCTTTAGTGCACTGCTGAGGGAGTGCTGCATTGCCAGAAGTGTTTTTTTTTTGGATGAAGCATTCTTCTAAGGCCCATCTACCCTCTCAGGTCAGCAGAGTGTCCATTGGCACTATTTGAAGAAGAACAGAGAAATTCTCTGACTAATATTTAACCCTAAAACAAAATTAGAATGACAGGTTATTTAGCCATATTTTCATTATGCTGCTTTTTGGATTGGTACACTGCCCTTTTTCTGTACATCAGTGACTAAACTTCACAATGGTTCATTGGTGATTGAGGATGCCACGATTTATAAAAAATGCTATATAAATGTGGACAAATTCTTTATCTGTAAATATAGCTATATTATCAAATAATGCATTCACAGTGCTGGATAGTTTATCCTGCATATGATCATTGATAATTTATTTACATTTTTTTTGTAGAGTGGTTTGGTTGAATGTTCTTGCTAACTTGGACAATCTTGATCAGCAATACAGAAAACACCATAAACTGGAAGTGCAAGAGGAAAATGCTGCCACTTCCTGAATTGTTTTACTTTCTTCTCTTCAGAATTCATATTCTTCAAAACAGTGGTTTGACAGAAAATGTTCAAGTACGTGTAAGTGGATGACAGGGTTTAAAAGATTAAAGTGCAAGTTTGCAATCTTGTAAGATTTGACACTTTGGTATTTAAAGTACCTTTTCATACTGTTTCAGTCTTACAGTTAGTAATGTTAGAGCCTTAGCTTTTTTTTTTGCCCTTTTTCACCTTTATTGTAACTTGGCAAATTTATGTCCAATGAATGCTGTGAAATGATTCTAAGTTTCAAAGAAAAAGCAGAAAGTTATGATGGTATCCCACTTCTGAACACTTTGTAATTAATATTCTGTATTCTCCCACAGCATTTTGTGGCATGTTTTATGTTACTGTCCTAAGATGGGGAGTCCAAAACTTGAGGGCATAGGTTTAAGGTGAGAGAGAAAAGATTTCAATAAGGACCTGAGTGGTAACTGTTTCACACAAAAGGTGTGTATCGAGTGTGCTGCCAGAGGAAGTGGTGGAGGCTGATACAATTACAACACTTAAAAGGCATTCGGATGTGTATATGAATAGGAAGGGTTTAGAGGGATATGGGCCAAATTCCGATAAATGAGACTAGGTCAGATTGGGATGTCTGGTCGATGTGGACGAGTTGGACTGAAGGGTCAGTTTTGGTGCTGTATGACTCGATGTAAATATTCATTAAATGCCAAATGACATTTCCTTAGTTGCAAAACAGGAATTGGACTCAACACTGTTTTCCCCAGAGGAAAGTCAAATTAAACAAATTACAGTTCTGTTGCACATCAGTTTAAAATAAAACCATTGCACATTGCGTTGTTGGCCAAGACTGCTAATATGTTCTTAAAACAACTCCTTTTGCACTTCCTTATTCCCTCTCCATCAAAGATGTGTCACCAAATGTCAGATTATGAATAATATTTTACAGTCAGAAATACCAAATGCTTAATGGCATAACATATACCAGATGTATTGCAACTGGTAATACAAGGTCACACATATTGATCTGACGTGGAGATGCAAGCCTCCCAAAATTATGCCAGCTTTACAATAATCTTTAATTGTGTTTGTATATTTTTGTTTAATGGAAATAAACATTAAAATAGAGTGCCAATGTAGTAATAAAGCAGGAGAACTAGCAGTCATATTTTTGAGGCTGGCACTTTTAATATGTAATGTTGAATTTGATCTTTGACTGAAATGCGTCACTTACAGTGCTTTGATGTCAAAGGATGAAGTCCTGAGAGTGACATGCACATGATTCGGTGACAATCTGTTCAATAAAGGCGACTGCTAGTTTGAAACCTGCCTTGTAATTATCTGGAAGTTTATAGAAGTGTGAATATTACAATTATTGGCACTAGCCCAACAAAACAGGCCCATCTCTCTAAAGCTCATTACTGCCACCTTACAGCAAACAAAATTCATGGCTTCATAAGATGCAATTAGTGCTGCAAAAATAATCAAGAAAGATGAAAACATAACATTGGACATGGCATTAACAAACATGTTTACTTAATTTGTCTCTTTCAAGGTAAATTGTAAAAGGAAAATTAGTCAGCAATGGTGGGATGCCATTCATTACACATGATTCCTGATCTTGGCAAGAGTGTATTAGGTTGAATGTTAAGCATTGACAGATGGATTTTTTTCACAACAAAAACAAAGAAAAAACTATCGCTGGATCCTTTTTGCAGATTGCTGCTTCATAAAGACTGCTTCATAACACAGCCCTGACAATGGCTTGGTGCAGTATGTTAGTTCTTGGAGTTGATTAGATCAGTTGGCTGGATCAGAGTGTTGCTGGAAAAGAACAGCAGGTCAGTCAGCATCTGAGGAGCAAGAAAATTGATGTTTCGGGCAAAAGCTCTTCATCAGGATGCTGCCTGACCTGCTGTGCTTTTCCAGCACCACGGTGATCTAAATTCTGGTTTCCAGCATCTGCAGTCCTCACTTTTGTCCAGTTGGCTGGATGGCTGGTTTGTGTTGGAGGGTGATGTCAATAACATGAGTTAAATTTGTGTATTAGCTGTGGTCACCTTCTCAACCATGCTCCACGCCCAAGGTGTGGTGACCCCCACACAAACACAAAAATTTGTCTCTCTCTAATGAGTGAGACATCTCTGGGACTATAGTGACTTACACTTCATTTCTCTCAGGCAGCAAATAGTGCACATTCACTGGAAAAATAAAAAAAATTGTAAAGCAGAATGGGACGTTTAAAATATTGTATTAGAAGTTCTAGTTTGCAATATTAACATGGAAACTTAAAGGGGCTGAACTATATAGTGCTTAAAAATGGGCACAAGGATTGAGATGCACAATTACCCATAGGGGTGGACAGCGAAGAGGGTTACCTCAGATTACAACAGGATCTTGACCAGATGGGCCAATGGGCTGAGAAGTGGCAGCTGGAGTTAATTCAGATAAATGCCAGGTGATGCATTTTGGGAAAGCAAATCTTAGCAGGACTTATACACTTAATGGTAAGGTCCTAGGGAGTGTTGCTGAACAAAGAGACCTTGGAGTGCAGGTTCATAGCTCCTTGAAAGTGGAGTCGCAGGTAGATAGGATAGTGAAGAAGGCGTTTGGTATGCTTTCCTTTATTGGTCAGAGTATTGAGTACAGGAGTTGGGAGGTCATGTTGCGGCTGTACAGGACATTGGTCAGGCCACTATTGGAATATTGTGTGCAATTCTGGTCTCCTTCCTCTTGGAAAGATGTTGTGAAACTTGAGAGGGTTCAGAAAAAAATTTACAAGCATGTTGCCAGGATTGGAGGATTTGAGCTATAGGGAGTGACTGAACAGGCGGTGGCTGTTTTCCCTGGAGCGAAGGCTAAGGGGTGACCTTATAGAGGTTGACAAAAGCATGAGGGGAATGGATAGGGTAAATAGGCAAAGTTTTTTCCCTGGGGTTGGGGAGTCCAAGACTAGACAGCATAGGTTTAGGGTGGGAGGGGAAAGATATAAAAGAGACCTACGGGGCAACTTTTTCTTGCAGAGGATGGGACTTGTATGGAATGAGTGGAGGCTGGTATAATTGCAACATTTAAGAGGCATTTGGTTGGGTATATGAATAGGAAGGATTTGGAGGGATATGGGCTGGGTGCTGGCAGGTGGGACTAGATTGGGTTGGGATATCTGGTTGGTATGGAAGGGTTGGACTGAAGGGTCTGTTTCCATGCTGTACATCTCTATGACTCTATAACAGGTCAAAATGATGCAGGCATCCAGCAGTCATTGTTATACCTGCTCAAAGGATGAATGTGATATTCAGTGGAGAAGGAGGCTGTTTGGTACATTGTGTCTTCACTGGGTCGCCTCATGAGCATCTTGAATTAATGCCATTCTCCTGCCCTTTCCCTGTAACTCTTGCTATTATTTCTATCTAAATAATCATCGATACCCACTTAAGTACCAGAATTAGATCAGTCTCCACCACACTTCCAGGCAGTGAAAATTAGACTCTAACTACTTGCAGTATGAAAAAATGTTTTTCACATGTTGACTTCTTTTACAAATCACTTTAAATCTGCACTCTCCAAATCACGATCTGTTTATGAGTGGAAACATTTTTTTCCTTGCTCCTCTGTCCAGGCCTTCTATGATTTTGAAAACAAGTCAAATATCCTCTTAGCCCTCTCCTTTCCAAGAAAAACAGTCCAATCACTCCAATCTCTCTTCACAACTGAACTTTCTCATATTTGGAACCACTCACATAAACATCTTCTACACTCTTTATAAAGTATTGACAGCCCTCTTAAAGTGTGGTAACCTTGAATGTACACAATACTGCAGCTGAGGTCTAGCTATTGACTTATATAGATTTAGCATACCTTCCCTGCTGTTGTATTCCATGTCCCTATTAATAAAGTTGAGAATACACTAGACTTTATTAGCTGCCTTTCAACTGTCAGCCACCTTCAGTGATTTATGTACATATATATCCAGTCTTTGCTTCTACTCAACATGTAGAGCAGTACCTTTTTGATGTGCCACTGTGTTGTGAAGTTATGCTTGATTGGGCAATACTTATGTTAGCTCCTATTGCACAAGATTTGGACTTGGGTAACAAAGCCCTGAAAAATTTAACAAATGTTCATCAGTTCCAAGTATCGGCAAATATTACTGTCCCAGACACTTTACTGTCGAGGAGAAAGTGAGGACTGCAGAAGCTGGAGATCAGAGTCGAAGAGTGTGGTATTGGAAAAGCACAGCCAATCAGGCAGCATCTAAGGAGCAGGAAAATTGACATTTCAGGCATACTTTGCAGTCTAGACTAAACTAAGCTATTTGATTACAAACAGTAACATACTTCCTTCAGTGAAGCATGTTTCAAGTGGCCCCATCTAAGGTTAAATTTGAAATCTTTATGCCATCAGGTCATATGCCATGATAAGGCAATGATATCATAAACATTATGAGTACATTGCTTACTAGCCATGAAACATAACACAACATCCCCCTCTTTCCAAAGAAAAAAATAAATCCCAGATATTCATATTTATCCATCGACAAGTGTAGTCAAATATTTGATCATTACACAGACAGATGAAAGCAGATTCAACAAGGATAGCAATTCAAATTCCAATGTAATTCTTTGAATTTCTGGCAACTCATCCTGATCTGGAAATAAAATACTTATCTGGAGAGATACATATTGTGTTCGGTTGCTTGAGGTTCACAACTTGGTTGTCATGTGCTGATTCCAGTTGCTCATCATTGGAGTTTTCTTCCTGATTCATTTTGAGCATGACTAGGGTGTCATACACTGGACTGAACTGGTTTCTGTTCCTTCAAAATGAAGCACCATGATCAGGAATGACATCCCATGATCTGGGCTGATTTTATATTTTAGAAACCTTTGCTGACCCCCAAGTATTTGTAATTGGATTTCTGACTTGCACTCTTTGCCCAAATGCCCAGTGCTCGTAATTCTCTATCTGCTCACTAGTTGTGTACATATTTCATTATCCTCTGTTGGTGAGGAAAAATTACTTGTACCTCCGAATGGTTAAACAATTGGTTGCGAGGCAAGGCTGTTCGCACTTGTCTTCTGAGAAGAAGTTGTGCTGGGGGTTGTAATCTTTTCTCCATTGTTGTTGTGAAAATTCAACAATGCAATGTAAAAATCTTGCAAAGTTGCTTGACATTTGATTGATCATCAATTTGATAGTGCACACCATTTGTCCCACTGGGCCATTGAAGTATGGATAATGGATGTGGTATTGATCACTCCCCACTTCTGACTTATGTCTTGAAACAATTTACCATTGTATTGTTGTTGTCTGTTGTCAGATACTATATGGTACACTGAATAATTGAAAGAAGCACTCATTACGTCAGCAATGTTGCAAACATTGTATTGCTAAGTCAGCAAACAATGGAAATTTGATGAAGTAACCTGTCACAAGGATGCACTCTTCCCTTTGCATTGTGAATAGGTATGTTACCATTTTCATCTATGGAGTGGATAGAACACTTCTTATACTTAGACACTTCCTCTGCTGCTTGGATTGATACCTTTGGCATGTGTTACATGCATTCAAGAGTTATTGAATATGCTGATCTATCCCAGATGAGTACATAGATTGACATGCTAGTTCTCTTGTACATTCAAAACCCATGTATCTATCCCTGGTGAAACATGGATATGATATCTTGGCATTGTGCTTTTGGTATTATACATTTTGTTGGTTTTGTGTACTTTGCTCACCATGGCAACAGTCATTGGCTGCACCCAAAGCTGCACCCATTGCTGTTAACCTGCCAATATGGCTATAGAATTGCATCTAGCTTCAAGCAAAGTGTCAGTGGTATGGCCCTTCTTGTTTGGAAGGGCCTTAATTCTATGAAGCCTGTCCTTGCTAATGGCAAGAAAGATTTTCAGAAATCTCTTCTCAATTGATCACTTGATCTGCAAAACAAGGCTGCATATGTTCCTTGAATAGCTGTAATTCAGTAATGATATTGGTGGCTGCCTGATCATGAGTCACTGTTTGCCTTCCATTTCTTATTGAAGGTCTGTTGCTTTTTTTAATTGAAGTAAAATGTAGATCTTGTTTCTTTCTTTCTTTCTTTGAAGTGTTTTGCTTTTCATTTGAATTCACAGCTGCATGTGAAAATTTCCTCATGTTTTGACATACATCTGGTTTCTTTAATACGAATTACATTTAGCGCAATTGAAGAATTTAGACCGTTATTTGGAGAATGCGAACTTTCCTTACTCTTATTGGCTATAACATGATTCTGGCTCCATTAGTTTACATGGTGCGGCTATTGCGCGAGAATGGAACTATCATGTGATATCAGAACTGATTGTATTTGATTCTGCACTTAAGTTCACATTTGAAATAAAACCAGTCAAATAAGCTCTTTCTCCTTAATGTTCTTGCCTAGAAATTGGCCAGGGGGTCCTCTACTCCAAAGTATCAAAAAATCACCTTCACTGGCCAATTTACATAATGGAGTTAGGGTTATATAGATCTACAGCACAGAAAAACGGCCCGAGGCCCAACATGTCCGTGCCTGTCAAAAACGACCACTAACTATTCAAATCTCATTTGCCAGCATTTGGCCCATGGCCTTGAATGCCTTGGCATGGCAAAATGCACATCTAAATACTTCTTAAATGCTATTAGGCTTCTGCCTCTCCCACCCTGACAGAAAATGAGTTTCAGATACTCAACACCTCTGGATGAAAAGATTTCTCCTTACATCTCCGCTAACCCTTTTGGTGATTACTGTAAATCTATGCCTTCTGGTCATTGATATCTCCACAAAGCACAAAAGTTTCTTGTTGTCTACCCTATACATCCCAATCATATCCCCTCTCAATCTCCTCTGCTCTATGGAAAACAATCTTTCTCTCCAGCCCAGATTATACCCTGGTAAACCATCTCTGTACTGTCTCCAGTGCTATCACATCCCTCCTATAATATGAACTCCTGAACTGCACACATACTCCAGTTGTGGTCTAACCAATTTTTCATCCATAAACCTCTCAACATTGTGGATGCAACATAATGACTCCAGTTGTTGCTCAAGTTTCAAAACCCAGAGCCTCCAATTTGATACATCTTGCACTTTATTTTCCAAAATTTCCTACATGTCACAGGATAAGCACACCACATGACTGAGCTGCCCTGCCATACTTTTGTATAAGTTACAATAAATTGAAGATTGGATATTATTGAATTTCCAATACTCCCGAGACTCTTTGATTCTTGTTTAAACTCAATGCTCTTGTGCAGCTTTTCAACTGCTGGCTGAAATAGAAAGAAAAAGAGACTCTGAACGGTATTCCATTTAACAGTGTACCCTGGACTTTTTGTCAGTGTAAATTTAACACTGCTTCTTCTTTAAGAATTCAGACTTTGCAGCTGCTTTTCTGAGACATTGTAATCTGTGTATCAGTTTCTAGCAACAGAGCATTAGAGCTGAAAACAACCAATGCTGGAGATCACAACAGGTCAGATAGCATCCATAGAGAGAGAGCAAGCTAACGTTTTGAGTCTGGAGGGCTGGAGCATTAGAGTCTCCACCTTCTGTATTGCATTGCACTGGCTTTGTATTCCAGCTCAAAAATGCACTGCAGCCTTTTTCATTTTTATCCATTCTTTTAATGGAAATAATCTTAGAAATTTATTTTGTCTTAAAATAACTTATTTTCTAATGCAAAAGAAATAAACTCAATTTTCTTGATAATTAATGCTCGATCTATACAGTTCTTTACACTCAGAAACTAATGGCACCAAAGAGTGAGAAATTCACTCAGTCTGAATGTTTTGCTGTTCAACACTGTTGCCTAGTCATCTTCAATTAGTTGTCAAAATATCACACAACAGCATATTGGATTCTTTGCTAGCTAGCTACTATTGGTACTGTGATAGATTGCCTCCAAGAGGAGGTTTTGCCTGGTGTGGCAATATTCATGTTTTCTGTTCTAACATAAGAAATTGGGTCCAGATATTATAGTATTTAAATATTCAACAGATATATATATTACAACTATTATGTGCAAATATTATATTCTTCAGATACATAGGTGTCTGGGCGAATATGAAGTTATTTGTTACAATGGAGAAGCATGCTTCCAGTAGAGTGTCGTGCATCAGGTGATCTGGGGTCAGATGGAATATCAAATCTTTATACCGTCAAGGTCATGTGCTATGATGCAGTGCTCCTATAAATGAGGATCATTCTTTAAAGATTATTGATGTATCAAGCATGTAATTGGCATTGTAATTCGCCTATTCTGCATGTGCCGCATGTACACGATATTGCTCTCGTCAGTGCCCTTGCTGCAAGTGGTCAGGAACAGTAAAAGTGCCATGTTTCTCTAAAGTCATTCATTGCATGGAAACTAATGGTGTTATAAAGTTGTGTTTTTCATCCTCCATGGTCTGCACATTCTTTTCTTAATAACACATGGTTTTAATCAACAGGTCAATCAATTTCCAACTCTGCGCTCACCAAATTGCTTGGGTAAGTCAATTTCCAGCTTTTACATATCAGCCAAAAGAATAAGTTAATATCTTGCAAAAATATCTCAGACTTGATCTTATGTACCCCTTCCTGTATTATCACAACTGTCCTGATTGACCTGGTGCTGTTGTGAGCAAATGCTGGTTTAGCCTGTAAAATAGGAGAAAGGGAGGACTGCAGATGCTGGAGATCAGAGTCAAGGATATGGTGCTGGAAAAGCACAGCAGGTCAGGCAACATTTGAGGAACAGGAGAATCGATGTTTCGGGCATAAGCCTTCATCTGTAACGCTTTACAGTCAGGTTGAAATCAATTAGGATAAAATGAGGACTGCATATGCTGGAGATCAGCGTCCCAAAACGCTTATGCCCAAAACATCAAATCTCCTGCTCCCTGGATGCTGCCTGACCTGCTGTTCTTTTCCAGCACCATACGCTTAGCCTGTAAATAGCACAAGATGTTCAACAGTAAAGGTATAGAGGTTTACACTCAGAATAGTCATCCCACTGATTGTTATGGCGTTGATTACAATTAAACCTCCTGCATTCATGGACAAATAAATATTGCATAATCTGTTGATAAGTAGCTCTTCAATTAACTACTCTTGTGGCAATTTGTTGAGAAAGAATTAACAAGTATTTTTGCGGGGTCTCCAATGCCATATCAGCCACGGTCTAATACACAAACATTTAGTCAAAGTGACTTCAGAACACATGGAGTAGGGTTTGAGCCTGTAGGATCCCAGGAGTTATCTTCCTTTATCATCCTTGTAAATAGATTGTTTAATAAAACCTGCAAGGGTTCATTAAAAAGAAATGTGGACCTCATCTTTCTACACGTGGCAGATGGTGGTCAGACCCATGGAACCATGGGAAGTGGTATGACAAGTGACAGAGGAAACCTCAAGTGAAGCTCAGAGGGAGCACAATGTTAAGGGTGAAGAATTAAGTCAATCCAGTGTCTAACACTAGAAGTAATAAAAATACTTGCAACTCATTCCTGCAAACTTCCAACAGTTTGGAAGTCTCCAACAAGAAGCAGTTTAGGATTGTCTTTAAGGTACATGAAGACATAGAACCACGGAGAGAGAAAGCTGAATAATGCTAAATATTGTAGTATCAGGAAGAGGCCATTCAGTCCCTCAAGTCTGCTCCCTCATTCTAGATCATGGCTGATCATCCACCTCAATGCTTTCTTCCCACACTATCTCCTTATCCCCTGATGTCATTAGTGAGTAGTAATCTATTAATTTCTGTCTTGAAATTATGTAATGACTGAGCTTCCACAGTCCTTTGGGGTCGGCACTTCCAAAGTTTCACCACCCACTGAGTGAAGAAACTCCTTCTCATCTCACTCCCAAACGGCTTGCTTTTTAATTATGAGGTTATGTCCCCTGAATTTTGACCTCACAGCCAAAGGAAGCATCTCCCTCACTAGCTCTTAAAGAATTTTGTAAATTTCTCCATGATCACCTCTCATTCTTTTAAGTACCAGTGAACACAGGCCAAGTCTCCTCAATCTCTCCTCATAAGACAGACATATCATCTCAGGTATCAGTTTAGTGAATTTCAACTGCACTCCCTCTATGACAAGTATATCCTTTATTCGAAGGGGGTCTTGGGGCACAGTGATAGTGTCCCTATGTCGGAGGCCTGGGTTCAAGTCCCACCTGCTCCAGATGTGTGCAATAACATCTTTGAACATGTTGATGAGGAAACTAACTGCACTTCCTTAGGCAAGGGAATCAGACTGCACACAGTACACCAGGTGCAATCTCAGTATTGTTCTGTTAAAGTAAGACTTCTTGGTTCCTGTACTCAAATCCTCTTGCAATAAAAGCTAATCAACCATCTGCTTTCCAAGTTGCTTGTTGTAACTGCATGCTAGCTTTTATTAACATATCAACAAGGACACCAAGGTCCCTTTGGACAGCAATGCTTTCCAATCCCTCACCATTTAAGAAATCATTTGCAACCTCTATTCCTCGTAGCAAATTGGATAATCACCCCCATGCCTGAGGAGCATATCCTCATCCTTCCTTAAACCACCTTTCACTGAGTAAAGTTTTATTTTAGCTGGATTGAGTAAAATAGTTAAACACACATCAAATACTTCTCTGGCCATGATACAGAGTTTCAGAGACATTGGCACTAAATGTAACTTAGGCTGATATTGTGTATGGAAAGTTAATATCTGGAATGGTGTAAATAGCACTGCCCACTATGTTGATGTCAGTTGAACATAGAGAGTCAATCAGTGGAGAAACATGGCAGGCATTGAGTGAATGAAATATGTCTGTATATAGTTTGAAGCTATGCACATCTAACTGTTCACTTTAACAAACTCTCAAACTCACTACTAGATCAATGAGGTGGATTGCCCCCAATGTACAGCAAACCACAACAGTTGACATTTCTGTGCAGTGCTGAGGGAGTGCTGCCTTGTAGAAGGCATGATTCAGATGCGACAGTGACACAGGTCCTCCAGTATCTGAACAGTTAGGGACCAGGCAAGTTCTAGTATTGATTCTGGATTAGTGGTGCTGGAAGAGCACAGCAGTTCAGGCAGCATCCGAGGAGCAGTAAAATTAACGTTTCGGGCAAAAGCCCTTCATGAGGAATAAAGGCAGTGAGCCTGAAGCGTGGAGAGATAAGCTAGATGAGGGTGGGGGTGGGGAGAAAGTAGCATAGAGTACAATAGGTGAGTGGGGGAGGGGGTGAAGGTGATAGGTCAGAGGGGAGGGTGGAGTGGATAGGTGGAAAAGAAGATAGGCAGGTAGGACAAGTCATGGGGACAGTGCTGAGCTGGAAGTTTGGAACTAGAGTGAGGTGGGGGAAGGGGAAATGAGGAAACTGTTGAAGTCCACATTGATGCCCTGGGGTTGAAGTGTTCCGAGGCAGAAGATGAGGCGTTCTTCCTCCAGACGTCTGGTGGTGAGGGAGCGGCAGTGAAGGAGGCCCAGACCTCCATGTCCTTGGCAGAGTGGGAGGGGGAGTTGAAATGTTGGGCCACAGGGTGGTGTAGTTGATTGGTGCGGATGTCCCAGAGATGTTCCCTAAAGCACTCTGCTAGGAGGCGTCCAGTCTCCCCAGTGTAGAGGAGACCACATCGGGAGCAACGGATACAATAAATGATATTGGTGGATGTGCAGGAAAAACTTTGATGGATGTGGAAGGCTCCTTTAGGGCCTTGGATGGAGGTGAGGGAGGAGGTGTGGGCACAGGTTTTACAATTCCTACGGTGGCAGGAGAAGGTGCCAGGATGGGAGGGTGGGTTGTTTGGTTGCGTGGACCTGACCAGGTCGTCACGGAGGGAACGGTCTTTGCGGAAGGTGGAAAGGGGTGGGGAGGGAAATATATCCCTAGTGGTGGGGTCTTTTTGGAGGTGTCGGAAATGTCAGCGGATGATTTGGTTTATGCGAAGGTTGGTAGGGTGGAAGGTGAGCACCCAGGGGTGTTCTGTCCTTCCACCCTACCAACCTACACATCAACCAAATCATCCGCCGACATGTTCACCACCTCCAAAAAGACCCCACCACCAGGGATATATTTCCCTCCCCACCCCTTTCCGCCTTCCGCAAAGAACGTTCCCTCCGTGACTACATGGTCAGGTCCATGCCCCCCCCCCCCACAACCCACCCTCCCATCCTGGCACCTTCCCCTGCCACCGTAGGAATTGTAAAACCTGCGCCCACACCTCCTCCCTCACGTCCATCCAAGGCCCTAAAGGAGCCTTCCACATCCATCAAAGTTTTTCCTGCACATCCACCAATATCATTTATTGTATCCGTTGCTCCCGATGCGGTCTCCTCTACATTGGGGAGACTGGACGCCTCCTAGCAGAGTGCTTTAGGGAACATCTCCGGGACATCCGCACCAATCAACTACACAGTCCTGTGGCCCAACATTTCAACTCCCCCTCCCACTCTGCCGAGGACATGGAGGTCCTGGGCCTCCTTCACCGCCGCTCCCTCACCACCAGACACCTGGAGGAAGAACGCCTCATCTTCCGCCTCGGAAAACTTCAACCCCAGGGCATCAATGTGGACTTCAACAGTTTCCTCATTTCTCCTTCCCCTACCTCACCCTAGTTCCAAACTTCCAGCTCAGCACTGTCCCCATGACTTGTCCTACCTGCCTATCTTCTTTTCCACCTATCCACTCCACCCTCCTCCCTGACCTATCACCTTCATCCCCTCCCCCACTCACCTATTGTACTCTATGCTACTTTCTACCCACCCCCACCCTCCTCTAGCTTATCTCTTCACTCTTCAGGCTCTGTGCCTTTATTCCTCATGCCCGAAACGTTGATTTTACTGCTCCTCAAATGCTGCCTGAACTACTGTGCTCTTCCAGCACCACTAATCCAGAATCTGGTTTCCAGCATCTGCAGTCATTGTTTTTACCAAGTTCTAGTATTAAGCCTTGTCTTTTTAACAAGCACCAAGGTATCACTTAGCTGGTGGTGAGAAGGGCACCACCTGAGAGAACCTTCATATACCCATGGACTCTGTGTGCCACCTCACTCTGCTCTTGACGCAGGGTGGGGGTGTGGGCAGAGACTGTCACACATCTCTTTCTGGAATGTGCCTTTGCAAAGAAAGTCTGGAGAGTGACGCAATAGTTTTTCTTGAGGTTCATCCCAAGCATCTCCATGACGCAGGACTCTGTGCTCTGTGGGCTGTTCCCCAGAATGCACACTGAGTCAAACATTAACTATGCTTGGAGGACCATTAACTCTGTGAAAGATGCTCTTTGGCTTTGTTGGTCTTCCAGAGCAAAGAGTTGACCCTGACCAAGTATTGCAGACTGGCACATTCCAAGGTCCAGGATTACATGCAGATGCAGCTGTTTGCCAATGGACAACAGGGAAAGACTACTCTGATGTCATTTTGATGAAGCGCAATGAAGGTCCATCCAATTATCAGATCCTCTCGTATCTTCAAACGTATGCAAATATAGTTTGTGTAAGTAAGAAATGCCTTGGGTTTGTTGGATAGAGTCAAATTCCAATGTTTGTTTCTCCATATACTACTCTACAGAAACAAACAACTTTAGTGACTATGTATGTATGAAAAAGTATTTTTAATGAATAAAGTGTATTTTTGACATTAAAAACCAGACAAGACATGGACAGAACCCCTTGAAGGCTCCAATGCAATGACTGCTGGAATTACATGGGAAGTTTAGAGTTCTGATAGGCAATTATCCTTGCATCAGAAATAATTTAATACTGATTTACAGTTGGAGATTTCTAAGGATTCCAACTTACTTACTTGAATAATGTTATATGAATAAAACTGAAATACAACTCCTAACTAATGATACAAGTAACAATTGACTTGCTGCAACTTCCTACGATCACCTGACTATCCCACTAACCACCTGAATCCCCCCCCTCAACACCCTCCTCAACAAGGAGCAGAGTGTATAGGAAATTATTTAATTTGGAGAGGGGGAATTACAATGCTATTAGGTAGGAACTGTGGAGCATAAATTAGAACAGATATTCTTAGGGAAATGCACAACAGAAATGTGGAGGTTGTTTATGGAGCATTTGCCTTAGTGCTGGATAGGTTTGTCCTATATTAGTATGGTGAAGGAACCTTGGATGATAAGAGATGTGGAACACCTACTTTAGAGGAAGAAGGAAGCTTATTTGAGGTTGAGGAAGCAAGGACCAGACAGGTCTCCAGAGGGTTACAAGGTAGCCAGGAAGGAACTGAAGACTGGACTTAGAAGAACTAGCAGGGGCATAAAAAAGCTTTGGTGGGTAGGATAAAAGGAAAACCCCAAGGCATTCTATACTTGTAAGGAACAAGAGGTTGGCCAAAGTGAGGGTAGGGCCAATCAGGGTGGAGGGAACTTGTGCCTGGAGTCGGAGGTGTTAGGGGAGGTCCTTAATGAATACTTTGCTTCAATATTCACTAATGAGAGGGACCTTGTCATTTGTGAGGACAGCATGAAACAGGCTGATGTACTCAAACAGGTTAATGTTAAGAAGGAGGGTTTGCTGGAAAGTTTGAAAAGCAGGAGGATAGATACATCACCTGGGCCAGATAGGACATACCCAAGGTTCAAATGAAAAGAGAGGGAAGGGATTGCTGCGCCATTGGCGATAATCTTTGCATCCTCACTGCCCACTAGATGATTGGAGGGTGACAAATGTTATTCCCTTGTTCAAGAAAGGAAATAGGGATAACCCTGGGAATTACAGAACAGTCAGTCTCACATCAGTGGTGGGCAAAGTATTGGAGAGGATTCTAAGAGACTGAATTTATTATTTGACAAATAATAATTTGATTAGAGATAGTCAGCATAGCTTTGAGAGGGGCAGGTCATGCCGCACAAAAAACTTATTGAATTTTCTAAGGATGTGACAAAATACATAGATGAAGATAGAGCAGTGGATGTGGTATATGTGTATTTTAGCATTTCGTTTGATAAGGTTCCCCATGGTAGGCTCATTCAGAAAGTAAGGAGGCAAGGGATACAGGGAAATCTGGCTGTCTGGATACAGAATTGGCTGGCCCTTAGAAAGCAGAGGGTGGTAGTAGATGGAAAGTATTTAGCTTGGAGCTTGCTGACCAGTGGTGTTCCACAGGGATTGGTTCTGGGATCTCTGCTCCTTGTGATTTTGATAAATGACTTGGATAAGGAAGTGGAAGGGAGGGTCAGTAAGTTTGCTGATGACAAAGGTTGGTAGAGTTATGGATAGTGTGGAGGGCTGTTAAAGGTTGCAAAGGGACATTGGCAGGATGCTGACCTGGGCTGAGAAGTGGTAGATGGAATTCAACCTGGAAAAATGTGAAGGGATTCACTTTGGAAGGTCAAGTTTGAATGCAAGTTAAGGACAGGATTCTTGGCAGTGTGGAGGAACAGAGGAATCTTAGGGTCCATGTTCATAGATCCCTCAAAAGTTGCCACCCAAGTTGATAGGGATGTTAAGAAGGCATATAGTGCATTGGCTTCATTAGCAGGAGGATTGAGTTTAAGAGCCGTGAGGTTATGCTGCAGCTCTACAGAGGCCTGATTAAATCACACTTGGAATATTGTATTCAGTTTTGGTCAACTCAGTATAGAAAGGATGTGGAAGCTTTAGACAGGGTGAAAAGGAGATTTACTAGTATGCTGCCTGGACTGGAGGGCATGTCTTATAAAGAAAGGTTGAGAGAGCTAGGGCTATTCTCATTGGAACGAAGAACGATGAGGGGTGACTTGATAGAGGTGTACAAGATGTTGAAAGGCATAGATAGAGTGGATAGCCAGAGACCTTCTCCTAGGGCAGAAATGGCTATCATGAGGGGGCATAATTTTAAGGTAATAGGATGAAGGTTTAGGGCATATGTCAGAAAGACGTTCTTTACACAAGAGTGGTGGGTGCGTGTGAGGAAGTTAAAATGTCACAGAAGGGTCAGTTCCATGCTTTGCTTCTCTTTCAGGACACATTGGAGACTCGAGAGTTAAACATTCCACTACCAAAGGACTAATTGCAGTATCAACTCTAAGCCTGTATTCTTACAATACAGGCAGAACATCTCAGTAGTAGTCACCTCAGTAGGCTGACTGTATCTCAGAAATAGAGCCTAGTGGAGCCACACATGTGGATTCCCCTGTAGCTCCAGACAGAGGGATTTGCCCTTTCCAGATAGGACTGATAGCCTTGGCCACAACCCTGTTATACAGCCTCCCGCTCCCATTGTCTTACTTCCCCTCAATATTAGCGTAGGTATGTGAATCGCCCATTTCGAACAAGCAACCCTTCTGCCTTAATCTCTTCCCATCAACACATAATCATGAAGAAATCGATAATCAGTTTCTGTAATCCATTCATGCGATATCACAGGACATCGACATTCATCGGACTTTGTAAATTCATAACTACCTGCTTTAAACTATGTGATGACAATTGCCCATGCAACTGATAAACCTTTTGTTTAATTCCTATAAATATACTGTGTGTAGGGCAGAGATTTGTGGAGAAGTGTCACCACAAGTAGACACACTGTTATTTTGAGGATATTTTGAATCTCTCGCAGGCTGGCCAATAATAAAGCATCTACCGTTGTACTGAAACTTGTGTCATCAAGGTTTGTGGAACAAAATACACAACACGTGGAATGCACTGCCAGCAGTTGTAGTAGAGTCAGATACATTAAGGACATGTAAGTGACTCTTGGATAGGCACATGGATGATGGTACACTGAAGGGTATGTGGGTTAATTTGACCTTAGAGGAGGATAGAAAGCCAGCACAACATCAAGGTCTGTCTACTTCTCTTGCAGAAACAGGTAAAGCATCATGGATGAAAACCATAAAATGGAAGGGCAAAGAATAGTATTAGCACAATAATATGAACATGGGTATTTAACATAGTGCCATTCTGTTAAGTGTCTCCTGAACAAAATTAAACTTTTTTGTTTGCTCACTTCCCTGTTTTATCCATTTCCCCTCCTTCCTGGGAAATCTCCCTTGTGATTACTGGTGGGGCAACAATTAAATTTGAGCAATAAGGTATCCATAAAAAAGATGCCATGTTGATTGTATGTCTGCTTTCACATTGGAGATGGGCTGCTAAATGGGTTCAGAATTTGACTGCCAATTGGATTCACTGCTTTAGCTGAACTGAACTAAGCTAGAAATCAAACATGCCATGGATCGCAGACAGCCCTGTATGTCTCTGATTATGTCCATGCCATTTCCAGTCTCTCTTCATCCTACAGCTGATGTTGCTCCTCCTCTATTTGTAAAGAGCTATCATGCTCAACATCTTCTTCCCCCTGGAGTTCAAGTCCTCATTGCTACTTGACCTACAGACGACACTCACTCTGGGCTCCTTTGATGGCACTTACTGAAAGACATTCCTAGCGCAACCCCAGTATACCTACTGATTGTTCAGTAGCAATGCTTGTGGTCAGCAGCTTTGATTGTATCTCTCCTGGACATTACTGACTGGGCTTCTTAGTGGTCTTGGCAGCCAGGTATTCAGTGAGTACCATGTCTCCAAACACACAATCACTGATGCAGATGCTGGAGATTAGAGTCAAGATCAGAGTGGTGCTGGAAAAGCACAGCAGGTTAGGCAGCAGCTGAGGAACAGGAAAATTGACGTTTCGGGCAAAATGTTTCCTGATGAAGGGCTTTTGCCCAAAACATTGATTTTCCTGCTCCTCGGATGCTGCCTAACCTGCTGTGCTCTTCCAGCACCACTCTAATCTTGACATAATCACTGACTCTTGGCGGTATGAAGAGTTCAGGGAATCTTGGCTGGTGTAGGATAGTACTATCATATCAGCTCCCTGCAAATTGTGGACACTGATATAAGATGATCTGTTAGTATTTGTGCACATTTTGCACATTGACTGAGTAGAAGCCCTAGCAAGGGCCATAGACTCCAGCCTGACCTGACCTCTAGCCTTGGTTACCATATTTGCAGTCAGTGACTCCCTCGGCCTGTGGGATGCCAGCCAGAGTCTCAAAACTGCTCATTCAAAATGGCCTCATCATTTGCAAAGCCTGCAAAATTCCTTAATTAGCAAACCAAGCACTTAGCATCTCTGAATGCATTGATAGAGAGCAGACTATAAGATTCTGTGAATATCTCCTGTAGATTCCGGTAGGAGTCAGAGATGAAGAAATTAAGATGGTGATTTTTAAACCCAATGGCACTACTAATCCACCAGGTCACCTTGGCTGGATGCCTTCTGCAAATGTCCATGATGAACTGATATACGATTCTGAGTCTCCTGAAGAATTGGCTTTTGGACATGTCAAGGAAGCTCATCCTATGAAATTAAAGGAGGATGTTGGCAGCCAAGTACCATGGGCCATCATGAAGTAAAGGAAGGCAATGGATACATTCATTCCTGACCATTTTCCTTTCATTCTCCCTCCTTTTCCATTCTCCCTCCCTTCCCTTCTCTTTCCTTTGTCTTCTTTCTCTCCTTTTACCTTTAGCCCTTCTCCTACATTCTATCCTTCCCTGCTTTTCCATCATCCTTTATTCTCCTTCTCAGTCCTCGCTTCTACAGTACAGAAAATTTTTCCCAGGTAGATTGTTGAGTTAAATAAATAACTCGATTGATTTAGCTTCAAATGTGAAAGTCGATTTAAGAAACTCATGATTATCTCAACGAGATAAGCAATGCATCTGTTTTAATGACGTTGGATGAAGAATAAATGCTGGCCGGAAAATTTCATGATTCTTCTGTGAAACGCGCTATCGTATCTCTTACAGCCACCCAGAGGGCAAATGAGCTCTCAGTTTAACATTTGATAGTGTTGAACTCCCCTCAGCGTCGCACTGAAGTGTCAGTCTAGATCATAAACTCAAGCTGAAGCTTGGACTCAGCAGCCTCTGAGCCAGTGGCATGAATACTATCACTGAGCCAAGGCTGACATTTAATTAGTTAATGTCAAATATTATGGAATTTTATGTCATGATATAGTTTTATGTAATTTGTTTCATATAGGATATTGGCATTGATACAACAAATGAATTGATGTACTTATTTAATATTGCTTATACAAAAATGACAATTTAATTAGATTACTTTCATATGTGGACATCATTTATTTTCATAAGTTGCTTTCAGCCCAGAGAACATACAAAGGGATAGTGTCTCTTTTAATGGTGTTTTTAAAAAAAATAGAATTACTGATAGTAATCCATCCAGGGAAAGTTTCCAGAATAATAATAGCAATTTTAAACAAGATTGCAAAGAAGTCATTTGTAATTTGATTGTGTAAAATCATGCTTCGTGTGTAGGAACACTCCCTTTTTAAAGCAATTGGTCATTGGAGGGTATTTCACTGACAGAATTATTATTCAAAATAGTGTCTTAATCAGAAGTGTCATAGTTCTTCTCACTTTGGTTTGACAGGCTACTCCCTGCTGACTGCACAGCTGCTTAAGCTGAACAACACTCCACTTGTTCACAATGTTGAAATCACACCTACAGGAGGCCCAATGCATTCCACCACCATCTAGTCCTCTTATTAATCACACCAAAACTAGCTAATGCTGCTCCTTGAATGGATATAATAAATGTAAAATGTAAGGTTTTCAAACATTACAGAAGAAACTAAAATATTGCTGTGATTTTCCAAAATTGACTATAATATTAACAGGCTTGTACTTGCAGTGCAAAGAGTCCTCGCTTCAGAGGACTACTTCTCTGTGTAGCAATACCCTCAGCACCTTCTTTAGAAAAATAGTTATGGTTTAGCAGCACATAGCAGACAAAGACATTCTTTCCCTATAATGCCTTTTTGAGCTAAAATTAAGATGAATAACTGGAGGAGAAGATTACAGATTAATCCCATGTGTCCTCCAACTTTGTCACAATTTGCCAGGAACGTAGACAGAACTGAATTGGAGTAAATCCACCGAAAAGATCTTTCAAGTTTCAGATTTAAGCTTGATGTTTTTATTATTTCAGACCTCTAGGGGGGCCAAATTTGATAGCCCCTGAAAACTAGTATGGGGATTTCAATGCATGATTAACCCATACCCATTCACTGCCATGCAGGCAGCATGCCAACATCATACTGCTATTCCATTTCACTAATCTCTGCCCAGCTAGGACTAACGACACAGTTGATTAGCTGGACACAGCAGAAAGGCCTAACGCTGTGAGTGGCTAGCTTCACTTAAAGCCAGTCTGCATCTCTTAAAGTGGTGTTGTATTGTGGCTGGAGCAGGTGCTGAGAGTTATGCTGGAATGGATTCAGTCCTGGGAAACTGAAAAGTGGCACAACTTAAGACCGGGTTCCAAGGATTTCAGATGGTGCACCAGAGGCCTTGATCGAAGAAGTGGGAAGGAGTGTTCTGCATCCGCAGGAGGCAAGAAAACCCTCTGGACAAACTCACAGATGGCCATCCGAACTGATAGCTATGCTGCCATGAAGGCATGGAATTAGGACTACAAGGACATTTCTTGGTCTCTTCCAGTGCAAGGTATAAACAAAGACAAAGACAACAGGCTGGTGACAAGCATAGCTATACATCCTACCATATAGGTGCTGGGGTGATACCACCTACTGTAGTGCTTGCGAATAGCAGACCTGAAACCATTGAAGATAAAGCTATCTTCTTACCTAACCCTCCATCTCATATCTCAGCTGCACCTCTTGCAGTCTCCTCAGATTTATGAGCTATAGCAGGTATCAGCTTCTCTTCTGCCTTTTTCCTTTTGAAAATCAATGGGATGCAGTGTGGCCAAGCTGTGAATAAACACCAAGAAGATAGTGATAAGGAAGATAATAACTGTGCACGATTTAAAAAGGTTAGTGAAGTGTTTCTGCATGTGATAAGATGCTGCGTTTGGTACCCGGCCAGTAAAGAGGGATGGGCCAAATGTAGTGTCAATGCCATATTTTAAAAGGCAAAGCTGGACACAGGTTTTACTACATTGGATTCGTATGACCATTTTCCTGAGGTAGACTACAGACAAAGGTTGAAACCAAAACAGAAATTGCTGGAGAATCTCAGCAGGTCAGGCATATCTGTGGAGAGACAGCAGAGTTAATGTTTTGGGTGCAGTGACCAATCTTCTTCTTCCCAGTCAGGAAGTGATTGTCAATTCTGTGAAAACACTTATGGACTGAAGGGTGATGTAGTGTCTGATGGTTGATGACTCAGTGTCCATTGCAGCATGAACAGTAACGACTCAATGTCTCATTGCTGCACTGAAAGCTCAGGTTGAGGTAATGAGGGCATACTGCTGTGATCGTACCTATAGATAGCTGTGTGCAAAGGGCCTTGCAGATTATCCTAACAGCCCAACAATCTGCAGCCATCACAATATGTTGTGCTGAGGCAATATCTCATGGGAGCAGGAGTGCATCATGCCACATGAAGCTGGGTGGCAGCATTTATGCTGCCACTCCCACCAGTCTGCTTGGGAGTATGCTGTTGCCTGTCAGCCAGCCAGTCAACCATCCAGCCTAGACTGCTGCATAATGCCAGGATGGTGTCATGTGAAGCCAAGTATCCAGGGCTACAGCTGCTCAAAGTCATCCTTCAAATCCACTTGTGGTGTCCCTATTGAAAACAAGCAGCTTTCACCCTACCATGTTACAGTCACTGCACCACTTTGAAGGCACACCAAACCAGGTAAAGGCACATAAAACAGGCAGCAAGAAAACACACAAGAACAATTCGATGATCTTTGCATGTAATGTGTGATGTTGATCTAGAAGTATGATTTGGAATGTTCATTTCATGGTAGAACATAGCTTCAAGTAAAATGTAATTAACTGGATCAAACAGAAGGAGATACACCTTGTGAGGTTTTCTTGCCTGAAAGAAACAGGAATTTGCTAATCGACGATTATGAGAAAAAGATATAGCTCACCAAACAAACAGACATGCACAAACACAGGTGGTAAGCTTAAAAAGAGGAGGGGGAGGGTATCTATATAGATGGGAAGGTATAAGTAATTGTAGTTTAAAGTTCTTAAAGTTGATCTGATCCCAGTTGATTTTATTACTGGACAAGTCAGACAGAAATCAGGTTTGATAGCTTTTTTTTATTTAATGAGGTAATCTTCCACTGAAGCACAAGTGTGCATTGATATAGATTTGGTTTTAGCTATAAACCAGCAGTTTATTAAGCAAAAGAAACATGACAGACTGCAAGAAGCATGCTGCTCAGCGTAACATAGAGGCTTCATGTTAGCTCACATACATACCTGTCAATGAATGTATTATTTAGATATAATGGCCAGCTATTGGTTTAGGTTCTTCAAAGCCATAATATCCACATCCAATTGCTTATGCTGCAGGAAATATCATAAGCTTTGCTGCATCAGGTAAAATATTCTGCTAGAGGCAAATCTCACATGGTGGTTAGTGACTGTGACCATCTATTAAAAAGACTTCAAAGACCACTTCGTAGAAGACATTTGGAAAACCAGTTGAAGACCATAATTGTTGACATCAGAGAATTTAGACAATCAGCAGTGTCTACTGTGTGAGTACAAAAAGCCACTTAGACATGTAGAGAAGGCATCAACCAGGCAGAAGACAGAATAATAACTTTTTCATTAAAATCAAAGTTCTTTTAAGGTTCAAGAAATTACTCAGAGGGCCCATACTTAAAAAAAAAGGGCCTGAAATTACAAATACAAGCAAAATTATAGGCTACACAGTGAAGGGACATAAAAAGGAGTGAGAAGCAAAACCAGTCAAATAAATCAACAAACATTCTATTCTAAAAAACTCCAAGGACCCGCAAAGAGAAATGGAAGGTATATGCATAATTACGAATTGAGATCCAGTGAATTACGACAGTTCAAACAATAGAAGTTCAGTTTCCATGTTGTTAACCTCACACACCTTGTTGATGAGAACCATGATTATCATTAGACCAGAAAATATAGAACAGCACACACTAAAACCTTGAATCAGCAAAGGAGTTAGTGTCAACAGATTACCACTAACCATTCTGAAAGATGTACATCTCAGCAAGTGGCACTCCATGGTACAGCTTTCAAAAGACCCATCTTACCTGAATCTCCAATTCTGTGCAATGGCTGTGCCAACATTGCAGTGCCAATATGCAAGCTCACCCCAGCTTTACAAATTCTTCAATCAGGTAAATACCACTGGTCCAGCAGTGGCAAGTTTACCAGTAAGCACAAATCTCAATGTAGTCACGATTCATGAGATTTAAACCATATACACTTGGACATGAGATGACATTAAATCTGTCATTAACCTGCAAAAATATGGCTTTAAAAAGTGAACCACAAGCCAAGTACCAAGATGATTATATCTGACATTCTGAGCAGATTAGCCAACATACACAAAGAGAAAGTTATCCCTCTTGATCTACCCATTGACAAAGAAGTTGAAGACACTCTAAAGGTTGATCTGTTACATTTTGGCCAAACCAGTATGACCAGTTACAACTGACAACTTCCAATGATAACCAAGCTGTAAAAGATTACAATCCAGAATTGACTTTAGAGTTTGAAATAAAGGCATGAATGTAGCCATTGCACGAACAGCCTGCTCTCACTGCCCTGCCAATGCCAATGACCACGCTGCAACAGGCATTAAAGAAAAGATGACAAGAAAAGAGCAAAATTAACAAGGGGAAAAAAAGAAAGCAGGTGGGAGTAGGCAGACCCTGGACTCAGAAATCCTCTGCTGCCATCATGGATAATCTAGTTGTGGCCTTAACTCTGCTTCCTACTCATCTCCCATTGTCCTTGACTCTCTTATCCATCAAAAATGCTTGCAACATCTACCTGGTCAAGTCCTCTCAGAACTTTATATAATTCACTAAGATCATGCCTCATTCTTCTAAACTTAAATGAGTGCTGTCAGAAACTGCTCATCCTTTCCTCATAAGGCAAACCTCTGCATCCTAGGAGTCAATTAATTTTCCATGAACTACGAATACAGTTAGATTAAGTTGTCTGCGTCTTACAAAATTCTGGACCAACTAAAAAAAAAACTTTGAGAAATATTCTCAGGAATATTTCTTTAATTGATGGATTTTACAGGTAACAAAATACAGAGGCTGGTGCTAGGTTTATAAAATTAATACTTCCAAGCATCAAAAAGCAGAGGAAAACAAAACTCTCAGCATGTTCCTTTCAATTGTGCACATTAAGTCCATACTTTCTCATTATTGCTAAATGATGCCTCTTGTAGGAATAAATTGAATTGTCAATCTGTTATACATTCTTTTTGTTTCACAACAACTATGTAAAAGAAGAATGTGCAACATGTATTGAAGACCTTTTTTGGTTGCAGCAAATTGTTTATTATGAGGGGAGCTTTGCAACCTTGTGAAACTTAATTTTTTTGTAACTGGGAGCAGCCACTGCAAGTCTAATTATTATAAAACAGGTAGGATTGCTTTAGGTTGTACCTACAGAGATATCTGTAAAATCCAGATACACAACAGCAGCTGTGGAGCGGCCATTTGGTGTTTTAATGAGATCTAAAGCCCCTGTGAGCTGATGAATGAAAGGCAGGATGACAGAGCAGCTGCAAAACTAATGATGAGCTTTCAACTGTGAAAAAAAAATCATAAAACCCTAAAGACACCTCTCACTTACATCTGTTTTCCATTTCCCTTTTCCAGTCTTTCAGTACTGGAGTGCATCCACACAGTGCTGTAGTTTAATTAAAACCTGATCGCTGGAGGAAGTGAGAATGCCAGGACTTTCTCCCACAATTCACGGATCTGCGATCCACACCTCAGGCCAGCTTCAATTGGGGTGTTTGTGGTTTGGGAGATTGGATTCAGGTCATTTTTTGAGCTTGATGTCTAAGCTGTGCCCACCACATCTAATGTACGAAAGCACAGATTAATATATATCTGCATGATTATATAAAGATTAATAGCCCATTTCTCCGAAATGTACGACACAATTCCCTGAAAAGGTTAACAGCTTAATGAAGTGCAATTCAAATAACAAAGACCCTTTTACAGAATTAACTTTTCTGTTTTAAATTTGTTTGCTTTTATTTCTGTGATCAGACCAACATTATTTATTTAAAGCTTAAAGTTACTATTGGATTTTAGTAAGGCATTTGATAAGGTTCCCCATGGTAGGCTACTGCAAAAAATACAGAGGTATGGCATTGAGGGTGAGTTGGAGGTTTGGATTAGGAATTGGCTGGCTGGAAGAAGACAGAGGGTAGTGGTTTATGGTAAAGGTTCATCTTGGAGTGCAGTTACTAGCGGTGTTCCGCAAGGATCTGTTTTGGGACCATTGCTGTTTGTCATTTTTATAAATGACCTGGAGGAGGGGCTAGAAGGTTGGGTGAGCAAGTTTGCGGATGATACGAAAGTCGGTGGAGTTGTTGACAGTGAGGAAGGATGTGTCAGGTTGCAGCGGGATATAGATAAGCTGCAGAGCTGGGCAGAAAGGTGGCAAATGGAGTTCAATGTGGGTAAGTGTGAGGTGATTCACTTTGGTATGAGTAACAAAAAGATGGGGTACTGGGCTAATGGTCGGATACTTGGTGGTGAGGATGAGCAGAGGGATCTTGGTGTCCATGTACACAGATCTCTGAAAGTTGCCACCCAGGTAAATAGTGTGGTAAAGGAGGCATATGGCGTGCTGGCTTTTATTGGAGAGGAATTGAGTTCCGGAGTCCTGAGGTCATGTTGCAGTTGTATAAGACTCTGGTGTGGCCGCATCTGAAGTATTGTGTGCAGTTCTGGTCGCCATACTATAGGAAGGATGTGGAGGCATTGGAACGGGTGCAGAGGAGGTTTACCAGGATGTTGCCTGGTATGGTAGGAAGATCGTATGAGGAAAGGCTGAGGCACTTGGGGCTGTTTTCATTGGAGAAAAGAAGGTTTAAGGGTGACTTGATAGAGGTGTACAAGATGATTAGGGGTTTTGATAGGGTTGACCATGAGAACCTTTTTCCACGTATGGAGTCAGCTATTACGAGGGGGCATAGCTTTAAATTAAGGGGTGGTAGGTATAGGACAGATGTTAGGGGTAGATTCTTTACTCAGCGAGTCGTGAGTTCATGGAATGCCCTGCCAGTAGCAGTAGTGGACTCTCCCTCTTTATCCGGGCATTGGATAGGCATTTGGAGGATAGTGGGCTAGTGTAGGTTAGGTGGGCTTGGATCGGCGCAACATCGAGGGCCAAAGGGCCTGTACTGCACTGTATTGTTTTATGTTCTATGTTCTATGTTGCTACCTTGATAAGCATTCTTAGTAAACTGATGTGAATGAAGAGTTTTTTCTGTGCGAAGTTTTTCTCCTATTTTATAACTCTTATAGCTGAAGTTGAGAAATGTTTGCTGATACAAATCCTGCCCAATAAAAAATGCAGATCATATGTTAATATATTGAGAATTTTTCTATGATAGATTTTTATTATAAATATGATATGTACCTTATAGGTTGTACTGAAGTCATAAACTCATTCAGGTCTACAAGTATCATTGGGTGGTTTACTTTAAAATATATTTATCATTCTGAAGTATACTTTTGTGATGCAAAAACCTCCCATACAACCTTGGGGAAACTATGAGTTAAATGTGCTTGAACTTGGTATAATCTCATTCAGAAACTCAAAGACTAGGATGTCAAGAAGTGGTCATGTGGTTAAGGAATGGAGAACTGTATATCCAAGTTGGCTGATGCCAACAGGTAGTTGGGCACATAAATAATCCAGATAAGAACAGAAAGTTGCAAAGTGATGTTGATACTTTGAATGAGTGGGCAAAACTGTCACAGATGTCGTGAAGTATGAGGTCATTGATTTTTGCCCTAAGAAAGAGTATTTATTTTAAATGAAAAGAAGCTCATAAAAGTAGAGTAACAGAGATTTTACAGTCCATGTACAGAAACTACCAGAAATTAGTAGCTTGATGTAAAAAATAATTAAAAAGACTCTTGGGATGTTATTCTTTCTCTCAAGTGTATGAAAAAGCAAAGTGATGGAATTTCTGCGGCACATCACTCTGGTTGGATCACATCTGGAGCAGTGTGATCACTTCTGAATAAACCAGCCACAGGATGGAGGATACATCGCACAGATCTACCAGAACACGAGCGGTGATGAGGAATGAAAAGGTTAACTGGTGAGAACAGATTGCGAAGACTAGGCTTGGTCAAGTAAAAAACCCAGAATTTAAAAAAAGCATGACTTTTGATAGCTGAGAGTGTTAACAGATTTACAGCAAGGACAAGTATATGAGTTAGGATACAGTTCAGCCATGATCTAACTGAATTGTGGAACAGGCTCTCGTGGCTAAATGGCCTACATCTGTTCCCATCTTGTACTTCATAATGTTCTCAGTCTGAACTGTTGGGAGAGCAGAATTTTCATTCATGTTATCCATGACACATAGCTGCTTAATGTGAAAAGAGAAGAATAATGTACTGGAATGCAAAACAGAGTAATCTAAAGGGCAGTTTTGTTAAAAATGTCTTTGTGTGGGTACAAGAACACAAAGATATTTAGTGCTGTATAAGGATAATTTTCACGTTTGTACCTCATCAGTAAGCATCAAGGGTCTTTCGGCAATCAATATCTGGATTAGATAAAGAAAATCATTATTTATTTACACAATAGTAGTGACTGCATTTCAAGAGGCTTTTCTTTAATATCACAGTTTCTTCTCATCATGGGATCAAAACCATGAGACGCCCTCCCTATCAGCACTACAGGTGTCCCAAGTTGTATTTGTCCCAAGTACAGATAAACCAGAGAACTACAGGCCACTGAGTCTGACTTCAGTGGTAGGGAAACTGTTGGAAAATGTTCTGAGGGATAGATTTAATCACCACTTGGAGAGACAAGGATTAATTAAGGATAGACAAGATGGCTTTATAATGGGGAAATGCTGTTTAACAATTTTGGTTGAATTTTTTGAGGACGTAACTAGATTTATAGATGAGGGCAATACATTTGGCGTAGTCCAACATAAGGACTTCAATCAAGCTTTTGACAAGGTTTCACATGGCAGACAGTTTAGGAACATAAGAGTGAAGAGGATTCAGGACAATTTCTCAGATTAGACCCAAAATCTGCATGGTGGCAGGAAGCAGAAGCTGATGGTGTAAGGGTGTTTTTATGACACAAGCTTGACTCTAGTCGGGTGTCGCAGAGATTGCTCCTGTGTCCTTCGCTGTTTATTGTGCACGATATTGATCTAGACATGACGAAGGAGGTTGATCTGTGAGTTCTCAGGTGACACAAAAATGGTGTGGTTAAGAGTGAGGAGAAAAGCCTGACACTGTAGGATGATAGAAACAAAGCTCGTCAGATGGGTTAAATAGTGACAAATGGAATTTGATCCTGAACAGTATGAGCTGATGCATTTGGGAGGCCTATCAAGGCAAGGGATTACATGTTGAATGGGAGAATCATTGGAAGTACACAGAATCTGAGGGACTTTGGTGCGCAAATCCATAGATATTTGAACTCAGCAGGATAAGATGGTTAAGAAGGCATTTGGGATATTTGCCTTTGTTAGTCAAGACATTGAATACAAGAGCAAGGAGATTTTCATGGAGCTTCATATAACATTGGTTAGTCCAAAGCTCTAGAATGGCATGCAGTTCTCGTCACCATACCATAGAAAGGATAAGATTGCACTACAGATAGTGTAGAAGAGAGTCACCAGGAAGTTGCCTGGGCTGGAACTATTCAGCTATGAAGAGAGATGATTTAAGCTGAGGTTACTTTTGTTAGAGCTGACAAAATTGAGGTGCATAAAGTTCTAATGAGAATAGGCAGGGTAGATAGGGAAAAACATTTTCCCTTAGCAGAACAGTGAATAGCTAGGGGTCACCATTTCATGGTGAGGATCAAGAGGTGTACTGAGGAATTGAGGACTTGTTTTTCAAATAGAGAGGGGTGGCTATCCAACTGTCCATGATAAATGTATGATTCTGTATGAAATTAAATAATGAAGTTCTTCATCATTATTAATTTCAGATATAATATTTATGGTTATTGATTTTGAAATTAACCAATTGAACTCAGTCCCTTGTATTTGAACTGCAGTACGTGTTTATTCCATCAGTATAATGCTGGAATGTCATAGTCAATGTCTTTTGAAAACAACTGCAACTTTCTCAGGGGCTAAAATTATCAGCTTATAAGACCTTGCTCAAACAATTTGGTTAAAAGGAAAGCTAGAGGAGATGGTGGTGTTTTGGTAATGTCACTGGGTTAGTGGTCAAGTCAACACAGATTAATGTTCTGGAGATAGAGATTGGAATCGCACCATGGCAGATGGTGAGATTTGAATTTAATACTTAAAGAAACTGGCTTGATGACAACCATGCAAACATTGTCATTAAAACAAAATTATCTGATTCACTAATGAAGTAAATCATTTCCTGGTCTGGCCTAGCCTACATGAAACTCCAGACCCACAGCAATGTAGTTGACTCTGACTGCCCTCTGGGCAACTAAGGATGGATAATAAATACTGGCCTAGCCAGTGACACCCACATCCAATGAATAAGAAGAAATAATTTATTCTAATATTGAGATTTCCTTCACTTATAGTTATTTAAATATAGAATTATTCTTCAGCTGTTTAAATACATGTACATTTTCAGACCATTGAATATTACAAATATCTCACGGTTGGAGAGAAAGACACTTGCAGCAAAAGGTTTGGATCCTTATTGCCTTCCACTGGAATCCTTGTTGGAGCCACATCCATTGCTCAAGTAAAAGAGTTAAAATTAAACTTCTTCATTTAATCTGCCTCATCCCTAAAGCTTTTCTCCTGATCATATAATTTTCTTCACACTACATGTGTGAAAGGGCTGGGTGGAAATGTTTTACAATGCTTTTTATTTTCCTATTGAGGCTGATATAAATCTCTCATGGTTTTCAGGAGCATATGTTATGGACAAGATTTTTTTATTAACGTGAGTTTCCTTGAGTAGGAAGTAATAGCTTCTCCAAGTGTCACTATGAATCTTGAAATGTGGAAAAAGAACTGAACTCAGAATTACTATTCCATCAGTTGATAAGTTCTTATTTCTTAAACTAACCTTAATCGTAGTCTTATATTTTAATCAAAGTACTCTAATCATAACAGTCTAATCTAAAGGACTCACTTTTATTGAGAAATATAGGTCTTATGTTTGTCTGTGATTTGTTATAGAGAGTATAGTGTTGGAAAAGCACAGCAGGTCAGGCAGCATCCGAGGAGCAAGAGAATCAACGTTTCTGGCATAAGCCATTCATCAGGAATTTGTTGTCCACAATTGTACAGACAGGTTTCATCGTCAAGTCCATCAATGTTCCCATTTCAACATGCTTACGTGGAGGAATAGGCTTAAAAACAGTTTTGTGTACTCCTATGGTCGTCATTACCATTGTTTTAAGCTTGGAGCATTAGAACATTATGGACACTTGGAAATTTGTGTGGAATCCTCAAGGAAGTTAACGGAAGATCCTCAACATTCATCTTCAAAGATTTTTTAACTTAACAGGAAAACCAAAGCAAAAAGAAAGAACTACCCCTCCTGGAATGCAACTTCTCAAGGACCTTCCAAGGAATGGCCATTCTTACAGATTCAGAATGGCACAAATTAAATTTCATTTTTTTAAAAATGCATTTCACTTTCAACAGCTCTGGTATGTCCAGTTTTTGTTTGGCTGGACATTTGAAATTTTTGTTTGCATGACATACTTTTCAATGAAACAACATCTTCAATATTCAGATTTCTCCATACAAAGACCTAAAGTTCCAACTTTTTGCTCAAAATTGAGTAATTTCAAATTGTTGGGGAAAGCTTCTCTCCATAGGAATTGTGAAAATATTCTTTAAAAACATGATTCAACATTTTCCATACAGAGAGAAATTTTACATTAATCATTTTAATCTAAACCACCACTCCAAAGGCATATGTCCCCTTCACAATTCAGGTGAACACCACAACATATGTGAAGCCAACTTGGCAATGACTTGTTTCCTTTCTATTAAAACAAAAAATTTTAAACTAAAAATGTGTTCACCAACAGCATTAGAGAATAAGCTACATAATTGAGGAAACCCAACTCTTTGCTGACGTGAAGCTCAGTTTAACATTTAAACAATTAACAAACTGTACTGCAATTTATTTGGTGTTTTTCTCTCTGTGGGCAAAATCTAATAAAAGATATGAGGCATCAGATGAGGAAGTCTGGTTAAAAATGTAATCATTTTGTCTGTAATCTGGATACACACCTAATTAACTACCTTACCTTGTCAGATCAACAGCTCATATAATAGTTTGGACATATTAAAAATTCTAATAAATCTTGCCATTGAAACTATCTATTCCTCAAATGCTCTGGTAAAGAAGACAAAGGATGCAGCTTTGTGAGAGTGATGAGCATTTTTTAATGTTCAGTGTTAGTCCTTCGCACTTGGAAAAAGAAATAGTCTTTAAAGAGATTGATGGTTTGTTTAATCTAAAGAGGATGAAAACCTCTCAGTGTTTGGCATTCCAAATTATCTAGACAGCTAAATCCCTATTCTGTTGATTCAGAATAAAAATGAAAACAGTATGTCATAAGTTTTTTTTGCTTTTGAGAGGGTTTGGATATGTAACAAATCTTGGGTCTTCGATATTGTTTGGCTACATTAAAACTGGCCACACCTGGAATTTACTCAAGTGTCTTATATTCAGAACTATGCATTTACTGCCCACAGTCCATTCTCTCATTTATACAATAGTGTAGCCCAAAGATGTAAAGTAAAAAGGATCTTCTTGTTTTGTATGTTCTGCCCTTGTCAGATGTTTTGATGGTGGACATACGTGGTGAAGTCAGATGCAGATATTTACATTGTGTAAGTTTACATTTTATACCTAAACCAGCAGATACAAAGCAAATTCCATGATTTTACTCAATCTTACTCCTTTCCTCAAACAATGGAAGTAAAATAATAAACTGTTTCTCCAGTCCCTTAATTGTTTCTTATATAAACTGATATTCTGCATTGTAGCTTCAGGCATGAAAACTCTTATTTAAACCTTAATTCACTGCTCAAATGTTTCTTATTTTTCCCCTATTTCCAGCTAAGGGAAGGGTTATGACATTAACTTCCTCCTGGTTCAGAAATTCATTTGTAGATATGTCAGTAAGCCTTGCCAGCCCACAGAGTCAGTGCAAAGGTATTTACTGCCCAAGGTGACCCTTTAGCTTGGTGCCACACCCACCGAGCATCCCTCTCCCTTCCCCTCAATACTCTGGGATATATCAATGCAAGTAAGACCACAAAAAGAGGTGAGAAGAAGCAACAAATATAAGTACATTGTAAGGGAAAGCGAGTCCTGGGAAGGACTCCTGATGGAGCAGGTTAATGTGCGGTCTTGCTGTTTTCATCTGGGAACTCAAATTCCCTACTGTGTCCACATACCCAAATAAGCATCAAGCTGTGGATGAAATCTCTGTTGTTAATTTGTAGTCACAATCATTAACAGAAACAATGTGAGAACATTCATAGTAAACATTAGAAATGAATCACTATCCCAATTAGAAATGAAGGAATCAAAACCACCGCTCACCATTTTCACGGAGATACTAAGGTATTTTGCCTTACCTGACCCTTCGCTGAATTTCAAACTATGTCATTCCCAGTGAAGTCCTAAATGGCCCTTAAAAACCCAGAAATATAGTAAGTGGAAGGTGCAAAGCCACAGTGAAGGGAGTCTTCCCAGCCCCTGAATAACATGGGCCATAGTGAGAAATTTGAGAAAATTAAGTGAGAGGTCTAATGAGAACCTTCCTGATGTCAAAATCAAAAAGTTAAAATTTTCCAACCAGTTGCTGGGAGATGAGAGGTGTTGTTGTGGTTCTGTTCGCCAAGCTGGGAATTTGTCTTGCAAACGTTTCATCCCCTGTCTAGGTGACAGCCTCAGTGCTTGGGAGCCTCCTGTGAAGCGCTTCTGTGCTGTTTCCTCCGGCATTTATAGTGGCCTGTCTCTGCCGCTTCCGGTTGTCAGTTCGAGCTGTCCGCTGTAGTGGCCGGTATATTGGGTCCAGGTCGGTGTGTTTGTTGATAGAGTCTGTGGATGAGTGCCATGCCTCTAGGAATTCCCTGGTTGTTCTCTGTTTGGCTTGCCCTATAATGGTAGTGTTGTCCCAGTCGAATTCATGTTGCTTATCGTCTGTGAGTGTGGCTACTAAGGATAGCTGGTCGTGTCATTTCGTGGCTAGTTGGTGTTCATGTATACGGATCGTTAACTGTCTTCCTGTTTGTCCGATGTAGTGTTTTGTGCAGTCCTTGCATGGGATTTTGTACACTACATTAGTTTTGCTCATGTTGGGTATCGGGTCCTTCGTTCTGGTGAGTTGTTGTCTCATTTGATGTAATGGCATTGTTCACCTCAAATCGACAAGACCCTAGCCAAAGAAACAATAGCCAACCTGCTGGACAGACATAACAGACAACAGGACGTTGAACCTATCAACAAAGACGGCATACTTAAACTACTGGACTTGTGCCTCACAACACACTTCACATTCAACAACCAAATATATGAACAAATCAACGGAACACCCATGGGCTCACCGATCTCTGGACTCATAGCAGAAGCGGTAATGCAAAAGTTAGAACAAACAGTCTTACCGTAAATTCAACCCAAACTCTGGGTCAGATACATGGATGACATCTTTGTAATAATTAAAAACACAGAAATAGAGAACACACACCAGATCATCAACGCCACACTCACAGGAATCCGATTCACTAGAGAGGAAGAAAAGGACAACCAACTCCCATTCCTAGACGTGATGGTACAGAGAACACCAAATGGAGAATTCACCACAAAGGTTTACAGGAAAGCCACTCACACAGACCAAGTCCTCAACTATGAAAGCAACCACCCCAACACACACAAACGAAGTTGCATCAGGACACTATTCAAAAGGGCCACAACACACTGCAGCACACCAGAACTGCAAAAAGAGGAAGAGGAACACCTATACAAGGTATTCGCCAAAAACGGATACCCTTGCAATTTCATCAACAGATGCCTAAGGGAGAGACAATGGAACGAGGACATGCCGCAACCCAAAGGACTAGCCACACTACCATACATCAGGAGCATTTCTGAACTGACAGCCAGACTACTGCGACCACTAGGCCTCATAACAGCACACAAACCAACAGCCACGCTCAGACAACAACTCACCAGAACGAAGGACCCGATACCCAACATGAGCAAAACTAATGTAGTGTACAAAATCCCATGCAAGGGCTGCACAAAACACTACATCGGACAAACAGGAAGACAGTTAACGATCCGTATACACGAACACCAACTAACCACGAAACGACACGACCAGCTCTTCTTAGTAGCCACACACACAGACGGCAAGCAACATGAATTCAACTGGGACAACACTACCATTATAGGGCAAGCCAAACAGAGAACAGCCAGGGAATTCCTAGAGGCATGGCACTCATCCACAGATTCAATCAACAAACACATCGACCTGGACCCAATATACCGGCCACTACAGCGGACAGCTCGAACTGACAACCGGAAGCGGCAGAGACAGGCCACTATAAATGCCGGAGGAAACAGCACAGAAGCGCTTCACAGGAGGCTCCCAAGCACTGAGGATGTCACCTAGACAGGGGACGAAACGTTTGCAAGACAAATTCCCAGCTCGGCGAACAGAACCACAACAACGAGCACCCGAGCTACAAATCTTCTCCCAAACTTTGAAGATGAGAGGTTTTTCTCGCTGGTGAGAGGCAAGAGAACTACTTGCATGAATTAACATTCTTTCCTTCATTATTACCTAATCTCACCTCAATAATATGCAGTTTTCCATTCCCATTGCATACAAAATTAAACATCAAGAATTCCCTACGTGAAAGTCAGAGCAGGTAGGTGTCAATTGCAGTTCACTAACTTTCGCCTTCAGTCCTCCATCATAGACACATGGGACCGACATCTCAGAACACACTACATAGACAGCAACTGCATGCAGCCATTGTTCTCAACTGTTTTTGTTCAACAGACATGGCAGACTCACTGCATCATCATGGCTCATCTTTGATCCACTTAGAGTACGTTTCTGCATTTCAATGCTGCACATTGGAGCACATTGGCCACTCACAGTGCATTGTGGCTGGTAGGACGTTTTGCACAAAGAGAAAGAGCATTCAGTTCATGATTTGGACTCGGGTGTAATTCAGGGCTGCTCACTTAATTTCTTCACACTCACTCATTTAGTGCCTACTTTGATGCTTACAGCATCCCTGCCTTGTGTGGAATTGCATTTGTTTGCCTTCTAATGCTTTCCCACTTGGTCACACCTTAAAGACAAAAATCACTTCTGTCTTACTGTTCTGCTGAGCACTGACACAAAACCAGGCAACTTGTCACAGTTGTCAGCAGTCATCAGTTAGGGAGATGGACGTGTTGCTGAAAGGCACTGATATTATGTCAATCTCACAATGATGGCATTGCATACGACAACCACATTGCGTGTGCTTCTAGCAAACAGCAGTGTCTCAAAATCAAAGGGGTAAACCTCTCTCAAGTCAAGGAGCTGCAGTCATTCAGGGGACTTAGTATAATCAGTCAAAGACCTTATCCATGATCAGTCCAGGAGTTTGGATTGTTCAGGTATCTGCTTGGGACAGTCAAGTTCAAATGGTAGTCATGATTTGGAGATGCCGATGTTGGACTGGGGTGTACAAAGTTAAAAATCACACAACACCAGGTTATAGTCCAACAGGTTTAATTGGAATCACTAGCTTTCAGAGCACTGTCAACCACCTGATGAAGGAACAGCGCTCTGAAAGCTGGTGCTTCCAATTGAACCTGTTGGACTATAACCTAGTGTTGTGTGATTTTTTTTGATATAGGTATTTTTATTGAAAGAGAAAAAAAAAGAGATTTTTAAACATTTTTTCCAAAATTACAAAGTAATACAAACAAATATAAACACTAATATACAATTAAATATATATAAAAGAAATAAAAATAGCCAAAACACAAAAAAAGAGAAAAAAAACTCAGCTAACTACTAATCTATCCTACAAACAACCAAAGCATAAAATATGTTATATTACTAGTAAGAAATAACGTAATAATTAAATAATTAAATATGTACTCAAAATGGATTAACATCAAATCATAATAAAACCCTTATTTATATGGGATTCCTCCCTGGGGGGGCCCCCGGACCAGCCAGAACTACTACCACAGCTAGACAAAAGCCCTTGACAATATGACCAAAATATCTGTCTCTACATAGTTCAAAAAGGGCTGCCATATTTTATAGAATAATTCCGTTTTTTGGTGCACCATATTTGTGAGGAAGTCAAGGGAGGTATATTCCATAATTAACCTATGCCAATTCAAAAGTACTGGAGGGCCCTCAGCTACCCAATTAACTAAGATATTTTTCCTTGCACAGAAAGAGAGAATGGAGGTTAGTTTCCTCCCGTGCACATCCAGGGAGGGCAGATTTGAAAAGCCCAGGAGAAGAAATACTGGATCCAATCCAATCTCCGTTCCCAAGATTTCTGTCAGCATTCGCTACTCTGTCCCAGTATTTGCGGATCTTGTGACATGTCCATAAACAGTGTGTGAGTGTGCCCACTTCGATTTTACATTTCGGACACATTGGGGATGTTCCTGCCCTAAATTTTGCTAGTTGTTCCGGTGCTATATGAGCCCTGTGGAGTAGCTTTAATTGAATAGCTTGAGTTCTATTACAAATCGAGATCTTTCTGGCATTTTCCCAGCTATCCTCCCACATTTCTGAAGGGATTTCTAACCCCAATTCCTGGTTCCATCTTTTAAGCAGTCATTCCATGTCTTTTGATACCTCAATATGTAATGAGTGATAAAGAGTACTGACCGAGGGTGGACCCATTGGCCATAGTACTCTTCTCTCCCTATCTGACTTGTAGGGACTGTCTAATCATGTGATCTTCTTCTGTATATAATCTGGAAATACTGAAAAAGTTCTCCATTAGGCAGTCCAAAGTTCTGGTGCAGCTGCTCAAAAGACATCATAACCTCCCCATCAAACAGGTCCCCTAAGCAAGAGACACCTTTGGACCTCCAGGTTTTAAATGTAGCATCTGTCTGCCCTGGCTGGAAACCCCATGCTCCCACTATAGGAGTATAAGGAGAGGTTTTTTGTAAGTTACCCTCATCTTGCCACGTTATCCTCCAGGCTTTAATTGTATTTAGTACAATAGGGTTTTTACAATAGTCCATAATAGCTCTCATCTTATCTAAAAATAAAAGATTGACGATGGGATACTTTGCTTGGGAGGTCTCGATGTCTAACCAGATTGATTGTGGGTCACAAGAGACCCAATTAGCTACATTGCCTAATAGAGAGCTCAACTGATAACTCCTAAAGTCTGGAAAATCCAATCCTCCCCTCGCTTGTGGAAGCTGCAACTTCTCTAATTTGATAAGGGGCAGTCTATGATTCCAAATAAAGGAACCAAGCCAGCCATGTTGTTTACATAACATCAGTCTTGGCAACATCAAAGGGAGCATTCTCATAGGATATAAGAGACGAGGCAGAATATTCATTTTAACTAGAGCTACTCTGCCTAACCAGGATATTGGGCGATCTCCCCAGCGTTGAAGATACTGCCTTATTTTCTCCAGTAGGTGTATAAAATTGTCTTTATACAGCTGACCAAATACTGGGGTGATAAAAATACCTAATTATTGAAAACCCTACAGTGACCACCAAAAGGGAAAGCAAGATCCGTCCGATAAATTGGATATACTAGTGAGACCACCTAATGGCATGGCCTCCGATTTCGTAAAATTGATTTTGTAGCCTGAGAACATACTAAATAGATTAATTACTTGAATTAAGCGGGGTATGGATATCAGAGGATTACTTAATAACAGGAGGACATCATCTGCATAGAGAGTGATTTTATGCCTACCCGAACCAACCCTCGGAGCCACTATGTTAGAGTCGGATCGTATAGCTTCCGCGAGAGGTTTGATTATTAGCATGAATAATAACAGTGAGAGAGGACATCCCTGAAGACAGCCCCTACCCATGCTGAAGCTATCCAAACCTAAACCATTGGTAATCATGGCTGCTTTGGGGTCACTGTAGAGTATTGAGACCCATTTAGAAAATACCTCTCCAACACCAAACCTTTCCAGCGTGTAAAAAAGATTGACCACTCAACCCGGTCAAATGCCTTTTCTGCATCCAAGGAGACAACTATCCCCAGTATTCTTTCCTGTTGACATGCTTGTATCATATTTAAGACCCTTCTAATGTTGTTAGATGACCTACAGCCCTTGATAAACCCAGTCTGCTCCTCTTTTATGATAAATGGTAAGAGCCTCTCCAATCTTAATGCTAATGTTTTAGAAAGGATTTTAAAATCCACATTTAGCAAGGATATTTGTCTATATGATGAGTAATCTTCTAGGGCCTTTCCTTTTTTTAAGAATGAGAGAAATATTTGCTTCTCTCAATGAAGGCAGGAGGCAGCCCTGACTGTGTGAGTAATTATACATGTTTATAAGTGGACCAGCCAGTTCCCCTAGGAATTCTTTATAAAATTCAACCTGGAATCCGTCTGGTCCAGGTGCTTTGCCAATCTGAAGCTGTCTAATTGCGTCGAGTACTTCCTGGGTTACCAGGGGTGCATTCAGGATTGACACCTGTTCCAAGGTTAACTCCAGAAAGGCCAAGTTTTTAAAGAAGGACTCCATCTTCTTAATTCTATCCTCACAATCCTGTGATCTATACAGTTCAAAATAGAACTTTCTAAAGGCTGTATTAATCCTTTTATGATCACAAGTCAGAGTACAGCACTTGCCCTCATGGACGTAATAGCTTGAGGAGCCTTTTTTTCTCCTAGCAAGACACTCTAGGTATCTGCCAGGCTTGTCACCATATTCATATAGTCTTTGCTTTGCACATAATATTTCCCTCTCTGCTGTTTGGATAAGTGTGATATTCAAGGCTGCCCTAAGGGCTGTGATCCTTTGTAGCTGAGTAATAGAGGGCCGATCAACATACGCTGTCTCAGCTGCCTTCAAGCGAGCCTTGAGCAGGCGCTGTTGTTCTCCCTTTTGTCTTTTCTGGGTCACAGAATATGAGATGATCAAACCTCGTGCATAAGCCTTAATGGTCTCCTACATTGTCAATGGGTTACTGGCCATACCTGAATTAATTTCCAAAAAAGTTTTGAGTTCATGAGAGAAATATTTTATAAATTTGCTATCCTTCATTAAAAAGGAATCCATATGCCAATGTCAGGGGTCTGTCCCATCGTCCCTCATCTTAACTTCCATATATACTGCGGCATGATCAGAAATTGCTATGTTATCTATTTTGCAGGACAATATGGAATTCAGAAAGGTCGAGGGAGCAAAAATCATATCAATTCTTGTGTGGGTTAGAGTAGAAAGTAAAGTCTCTGCCCTCGGGGTGAAGACACCTCCACACATCTATTAGCTCTAGCTCCTTATTCAGATCCGCCAATTGTCTGGATCTAATAGATATACCCATAGTACTCTTGGGTATCCTATCTGTCTCGGAGTCCATAATACAATTAAAATCTCCTCCTATAATTGTATGGCAGGCCCCAAAAGCCATCAACTTGGAGAACGCTTCTGTTACAAATTTGAAGGGGTGTGCCAGGGGGCAATAAAGATTCAAAATCCCATACTCCTCTCCATTTATTAAGGCTTTGATCAGTATATACCATCCAGATGCATCTTTTATCTGGCTTAAGATTTTAAAAGGAAGATTCTTCCGAATGAGGATGACTACTCCCCTACTTTTTGAGCTAAAAGATGAAATAAAGGCCTGGTCATATCCAACCTTTGTAATTTTAAGTGCGTTTTGTCAAGTAGATGTGTCTCCTGTAAAAGAGCGAGAGCAACCCTTTCTTTTTTTAAGGTTTGATAGCATCTTCTTCCATTTGATTGGTGAATTACTCCCCTTGACATTCCAGGTGCACCACCTAAGCGAATAACAAGCCATGATTGTCCAGGCAAGCCCAAGGCCCCCCAGGAGGAAGAACCCCACCCAAACCTCCCTGAGTAAAGACCATGAAGAATTCACAAAAGCAAAATTCTTTAAGACATTTACACCAATACAATTAAAAACTATTCCTAAGTTAAAAAAAACAAAACACATTTGAAAGAAGATTTTCCCCCTTGCTCCCAGGAGGCGTAACTACCTATCAATAACCCCACCATAACCCCTCCTAACTAGTGCCCGCCCTCGACCCAGGCATTATAAAATGGAGTAGACAAATTCAAGTGTTCTATAAAACCAAAGTTAAAAGTGAGTGACCCACCCCCACCAATACCTAGGTGTGTTTAGCAAACATAATATAAAATATGAATATATAAAATTACAAAGTTACAATCCTGGCAATTATTAGAAAACTAAGTCAGAAGACAGAAGTAGAGAACACGGCTCTAAAAAAAAGAAAGGACAAAACAAACCACCCTCCCATATAAAACAAATAAGCTGCACGGCCTGTAAAAGGAGAAATCACAGTGAATAACAAATAAGTCCCCCTTCCCAGCCCCGGAAAAGATAATAAACAAAAAAAAAAACGGAAATTCTTTAGCCTTCTCTGGTGATCCAAAGTTGTATACGGATCCTTCGTGGCTGAAGCACAGCGTTGCTGGGTAACGCAAGGAATATTGGATATTTAGGTCTCTTAGGCACTTCTTCACCTCATCTAATGTCCTCTTCTTGTAGACCACGGCTGGAGAAAGATTCTGGAATAACATAATTCTGGAACTCTTGTGCATCATGTCCTGGCCTGATCCGGACTCCAACTGTAATATGTCAGGGAGCCATTGCTCCAAAAAAAAACTGCAAGCTGGCCCTCCTCTTCCCGTTCGAGAAGGCCCAGCAGCCGAATATATTTTCGACGACCCCGATTATCGAGGTTGTCGATGTGCTCCTCCAAGGTCCGGACTCGCTGCTCGAGAGCCCGGACCCGGCCCATGGCCGATTCAGCAGCAGTCTCTGAGGTAGCGGCCTTTTGCTCCACCCCTCTGATGCGTTGTTAGAGTTTTTCAATTTCTTGGTCGTGCTGCAAAAGCACAACCGAGTGTGACTCTCACCTGGTCCTGAATTCTTCGATAAAAGCATCAATCTTCTCCTGCAGCTTGTTGATCACTGAGATCAGGCTCGTCTCTGCAGGTAAATCCCCCGAGCCGGCCGCGGACGTCTCCACTGCTGCTGGAGAGGGTGGAGGAGGGGTCCCTGCATGTTGCGAACTTTGGGAATTTTTGCCCTTAGTCATTTTAAGAACAGCACCAAACTGTTCAAGTTTGATGCAAAATGATTAAGTATGCTGGGCAAAAGCTATTTTAAATAAATTAAAAAGGTGTGGTGAAGGTGGGTGCCCCACTTTGCCAGAGTCTTAGGCAGAGCACTACAGACTCAGACTTGCTGGGTCACTGCCATCTTGAATCTCCGCATTGCGATTTTTAAGTTCAGAGGGTGTGTCTCATGACAGTCGGTAAAGGGCCATAATTAATCCTGCAGAATCAAGTGTGAGCAACGAGGTGATTCATCATTCCTGAAACATGACTGGACAACGATCAGTCCTGATGGTCAACAGAATGATAGCCAAGGGGCTGGGATGATAAGGGTACACAGCTGAGATAGGGACATTGGGGATCTCTGCTGGGGATTAGGGGTAGGTGGGACAAGGATGGTGAAGAGGAGAAACCTAACCTACAAGGGGGGAGCAGGAAGTGCATAGGCGGATATGGGATGCTGCAAGTGGGGTGTCTTCATGACTGTGATCTTAAAGGGGTTGGGGAATGTGCGTCATGATGATAGACATGATTAGACTAAAAAGGATGGATCTCGGGGTGAAGGATGAGAATTAATTTATTCAAGTATATCACTATAAAAGGTCTCCTGGATACATTTTGAGAATTCTGCCCACTTTTATCCTTTCAAATTTTGTCTGACCCCAGTTAATATTACAGAAGTTGTAACCGCTTATTTTTTATATGTTTCAAGATCATGAGCGAACTGGATCGAGTAATGGGGAAATGCTGCTGTTCCTGGTAATAAGAATGAAGGGGCATAAATTTAAAGTGATCTGCAAATGAAGCAAGGGTGAAGTGAGGAAAATCCCTTTTCACTCAGTGAGCAATTAAGGTATGGAATGTATTACCTGGCTCTGCAGTCGTGGTTGGCTCAGTTAGGGCATTCAAGAGGGGCTTGGATGATTATGTAGTTGAAAATAATGTGCAAGAGTATGGGAAAAAGCAGAAGATTGGCACAAGGTAATCATGCTCACTTAATGAGTGCATTTGTGACATTGAGCTATTGACAGGGCTAGTTCAAAGGGTATTTCAGTTCCCTTATTTAAGATTATGAATGTTGATAATGAGTATGATCAGCTATGGAATATATGGCCTTGAGATAGAAATAATAAGTTCACGGAGCTTGTATCAAACAGTAATATTTGTAATCAAAATATTCTGCATTTAATTGGTTAAACCTGTATCTGATGCAATTTATTCAACATATATTTAAAGCAATTGTCAGTAGTTGTCAGTCGTAACAGTCTGTGCAAAGAAGTCTGGAGGTAATTTGGACAAAGTTAAATGGAAGTATCACATACTGAATATTTGAGCTGGCCTGAATGATGAATTTTTTTTTAAAAATAGTTAGTTTCACTAAAGGAATGGTTCCTATTGCTATGATGTTTCTAATAGTTCTCTTCAAGTTGCCGACAAAATACTCCTGGATGATGGATTTCACTTATATTCCAGGTCACTGCAAAAGCATCAGCTGCACAAGTTGCCTACTGCAGTTTTGTTTCCTTCCTCCAAACTCATCATATGGAACTATCCAGACTACTGTCATTATGAATAGTTGTTATCCAGGAGGAAGAACATAATGAATATCTTGTTGAAACTCTAGAGACCATACTGCAATGTACTTTTCAATCTGTTTGAAAAATTGAATAAAAGAACATTTTCTTTGTCGTTTTGATTTTAGCACAATACAGTTCTAGGTGTAGGCCCTATCAAATCCTCATCCTTTTCAGTATTAGCTGAACAACTGTTAAGTTTAGAGCTTAAAAATGTGTTGCTGGAAAAGCGCAGCAGGTCAGGCAGCATCAAAGGAACAGGAGCATCGACGTTTCGGGCATAAGCCCTTCTTCAGGAATCCTGAAGAAGGGCTTATGTCCGAAACATCGATTCTCCTTCTCCTTTGATGCTGCCTGACCTGCTGCGCTTTTCCAGCAACACATTTTTAAGCTCTGATCTCCAGCATCTGCAGTCCTCACTTTCTCCTAACTGTTAAGTTTAGCCTAGTTAGCTGTTATGTATCATCTTTTCAGCTTTTTTTTTGTTTGCGTTTTTAATGTTTTTATTTTCCTGCATGAGAAGAAACTCTTCTCTTAGTATCAGACTGTTACATTTATTTTAATACCGAAGAATTCCCATCATTGTTCTTATGGGCTCCATAGGGAAACTTAAACCCTAAAAAGGTATTCATTGTGGACTGCTATTATCACATATTTGAAAGTTTTTATGTTAATGAGCAATTAAAACTTATCCCAAACAGATACACACAGTCGTCAATTTGTTAAATATACAAATAGACAAAACAGAGATTAAAAAAAATAAAAGTTTCAGACTTCAATTCAATGTGGTGATAGTATGCTGCCTGGAAAAGGTATGCATTGCTCACTGTTGCATTTGTTTGACAACTTCAGTGTCTTGCTGCTGGTAGCTGCCACCCAACATCACCACACAATCATTTCAGAATGTTCTTCTTCACACTCCACATGCATGATTAGTGTGCCATTTATTGTCCTGAGCCAGTTTCTGTTCATTTGTAACGTAGCACTGTGACCTGTAATAATTTTATACGATCTAGGCTGGATACATATTCTTAAAACCATTGCTGGTGTCCAAGTATTTTTATTTGTTTTTTCCAACTTGTACTCTTTACCCTCAGTACAGTTTTAGTAATTTTCTATCTACTCATTCATTGTGTACTTTCTTTCCACTCCTCCTCCTTTGAAGAAGGATTGTTGTATCCCAGAATGGGTACAGAATTATTTGCTGGGCATGGTAATCTCATCTCAAATGACTTTGCATGAAAATGAAGCAATTCAATGCAAAAGTCTTGTTTTTTAGCTCAACACAATGATTATTGATTTGATAATACATATATTTTCCTATACCTCCTGAATATGGATAAAGGGGTCAAATGGATCACTTCCCATTTACTACATGTGCCATGAAATGGTTTGCTGGAAGTGGTGATCCATGGCCAAACAGTATCTGACCAAGGACACCAAATAAACTGAAAATAGCTCTCATACAAATGTACAAACATATGAAATAAGAGCTGAAAAAAGCCATTTGACCATTTGAACCATGCACTAGAAAAGCTGGATACCTGTGAACCTTGGAGGTCCCGAGCCACTCTCTGTTTAGGTAATAATCTGCTTTATCATTCTTCCTGTCAAAATGAAAATTTCACATTTTCCCACAGATTTTTGCCCAGTCATCAACCTATCAATATTTGTCTGCAAATTCCTTTTGTCTTTTTCATAATATCCTATCCTTTGTGTCATTAGCAAATTTAGATCTTACGCTTTTGCTTCTCTCATCTGATGTAAATTGAGGGATTGAGATGAGGGTCCAGCACAGACCCGTGAAGGGATCCAGTCATTACATCCTGCCAATCAGACAAGCGCCCATTACTGCATGCTGTGTTTTTTTTGTGCCAGCCAGCCAATCGGCTATCCATGTTGATACTACACTTACACCAGATGCTTTTATCTCCACAATAACCTTTGATGTAGCACCTTATCAAATGACCTCTGGAAATCCAAGTAATGTCTACAAACTCTCTTTAATCCACAGAAAACATACTTAAAAGAAATCGAATAAATGGAATAAACATGATTTATGAAACTCATTTATGCAGCCATGCTGACTCCTCCTGATTATCTTGAATACTTCCAAATGCTCCCCTATAACTGACAATGAACAATTCTAGTACCTTCATCGTACCACACATTATGCTAACTGGCTTGTTGTTTCAGCTACTTGGATGCTGCCTGAACTGCTGTGCTCTTCCAGCACCACTAATCCAGAATCTGGTTTCCAGCATCTGCAGTCATTATTTTTACCTCGTTTCCTGTTTTCTGTTTGTTCTTCCTTCATGAATTTCTTGAATACATTTGCGACTTTCTAGTCCAATGGAATTGGTGGCATGGGAAACAGCTCAGAGTGTAACATGTAATCATCCTGAAAGCTGGTTTGTATCTCACTTCTAAGTTATTTTCTTGGACCTTGACAAGTAGATGCTGCATCCATAGTGGTACACCCATTAGCAGTTTGTGGCATATAATCAAGTGAATTTTGGTCTGTTTTAATGGTGATTTTCTTGCAAAGTAAGTATGTGTGAAAACACATCATGCTAAATACCAGGGTTGTAGCCTTACAGTCTACATTTGGAGTATTGGACATAGGTAGATGACAAGATTTTGACACAAGTGCAATAGGCTTTTCATCCTGCAAAAGGTATGTATTAAGTGAAATCTTCCTGGGCTCATAGTATTGTGGCAGGTGAGATCTTGCTGACGACATCTACTGGAGAACTGCAGATGTTGGATGTTTGGTTTTGCTGTACATAAAGTCTGGCCTTCTTGAGCAAATCTATCAGAAGAGATAACTTGTTTGGAATATACAGCAAGAGAAAATCTAACACCAAAGTGATGCCACTGATCCTCTTTGTGTTAGTTTGTCTGACAGTGACCTGGCACTTCAAACTCAGAAATATTCATCTTTACTGTTGTACTGCTGCCATCAGTAGATGAGGTTTACAGTCATGCTCTGCCTGTCTTACTCATGAGCAGGATTTTGTCAGCAATACAAATGCAACCAGGGTACATTCTCAATAATCTTATCCATGTGCAACTGGAAAATGTCTTAGATAAGTGATAGCTCAGATTGGACCTGTAAGGAACAGTACTGTTTTAATGGTATCCTAAATGCTGTGAGCTCTTGGTATTCATCTGTTGAACAGACAGACCAGGTTCCATGCTTCACTTATATCTCAGAAAAGAATCTTGCACCTGAAAATTTAGGATCCAATTCTTCCAGTATCAGTATTATCAGTGGGTCCCTTTTAATTGAAATGTTGAGGTGCCATGGATTTTGGCATACTCTTATGGTACCATCTTTGTTTGAAGCATACTAACTGGAGCCACACCAACGTGTGTGATGATTGACCTTTTGCATTACACCATTTTGCTCCACCTCATTCAGTTCAGCTCAAAGCTTCTTCTGCATATTCATATTGCACTTCCTTGGAGAATCATTAATTGGGTTGCAACATCCTTAAGAGGCAGTATTGCATCATCCATATCACCTTTAAAACTGCTGACTGTGTTGAAATGATCTGGGTACAGGTGTTCAAAATGGTTGCCTGATATAATTGTATCATGTGAGGTCAATTCTCTCACTGTAAATACAGCTTGAATCTCAGAATTGTGATTATACCGAGGATCCTGCCACTGCTGAACCTTTGGTATCTACCAGGTAGAAAGTTTTGGTAATCCAAGATGAACTTGTGTATTGACAGGATGATCTTGCCAAAGCAAGAAATTGGTGATCTGCTTATATACAGGTCTTTCAGTCTGTACCATGGAGCACACTTGCTGGATACTTGTCTTTCAGGATCCATGATGATAATTGACATTAGGTCCTATGTAGATTTTAACTGTTAGTGTAGGTCACCCTGGATTTTCAGGTTTTATGAAATTAAAAGTTATAAAATCTTCTGATTGTCTTATAGCATTGATATTGTGTATGAGGTTAACAAGATGAAAAGTCTGGTGGGGGGGGGGGGGGGTGGTGATTGGACTTCTGAAATTTGCTTTTTGCTGATTTGAACTTCATGGACGTGTTTGCATTTGTGCATCTTCTTCATATTTGCCTTGCTGTATCGTATTGTTGCGTCGTACTTTCTTTTGATCACCCATGTTTTGTTCTGGGGTCTGGCTTGACTTTTGGAATCAGATTTCCTGCATAAGTGCTCAATATTCCTGGAGTCACAGGCTTTAAATATCAACATTCATAGATATCCGTTTAGATACCAAAAAAAGCTAGACAGCTTTGGCTCTGTGCAACAAACCATATCAGTTATAGATTTTATAGGTTTAGCATGTTTTACTGACCATAACAAAAACATTAGTTGCACCTGTAAAGTTATTGGTCTGCCATTATTGCTTCATATTTATATTCTTCAAGTAATTTATCAAATGATCTTTCCTAAAGGCTTTAATTGGTGCAGAGGTGATGACTAACTCAGTGAGCCTCTCTGATTGCTCCACTTTGGAAAATTCGCATTCATGCCCAAGTGATATTGACATGTTTTTCTATAGATAGCCACCACTGTGAATCATGGTGTGGGTTTTGCCTCCAGCAGTATGTATTACCTGATAGAGTCATAGAGTACAGCATGGAAACAGACCCTTTGGTCCAACCCGTCCATGCCGACCAGATATCCCAACTCAATCTAGTCCCACCTGCCAGCACCTGGCCCATATCCTTCCAAACCCCTTCTATTCATATACCCATTCAAATGCCTCTTAAATGTTGCAATTGTACCAGCCTCCACCACATCATCTGGCAGCTCATTCCATACACGTACCACCCTCTGCATAAAAACGTTGCCCGTTAGGTCTCTTTTATATCTTTCCCCTCTCACCCTAAACCTATGCCTTCTAGTTCTGGACTCCCTGACCCCAGGGAAAAGACTTTGTCAATTTATCCTATCCCTGCCCCTCATAATTTTGTAAACCTCTATAAGGTCACCCCTCAGCCTCTGACGCTCCAGGGAAAATAATCCCAGCCTGTTCAGCCTCTCCCTGTAGCACAGATCCTCCAACCCTGGCAACATCCTTGTAAATCTTTTCTGAACCCTTTCAAGTTTCACAACATCTTTCCGATAGGAAGGAGACCAGAATTGCATGCAATATTCCAATAGTGGCCTAACCAATGTCCTGTACAGCCACATCATGACCTCCCAACTCCTGTACTCAATACTCTGACCAATAAAGGAAAGCATACCAAACACCTTCACTATCCTATCTCCCTGCGACTCCACTTTCAAAGAGCTATGAACCTGAACTCCAAGGTCTCTTTATTCAGCAACACTCCCTAGGACCTTACCATTAAGTGTATAAGTCCTGCTAAGATTTGCTTTCCCAAAATGCAGAACCTCGTACTTATCTGAATTAAACTCCATCTGCCACTTCTCAGCCCAATGGCCCATTTGGTCCAGATCCCATTGTAATCTGAGGTAACCCTCTTTGCTGTCCACTCCACTTCCAATGTATATGTTATCTCCAAAAATACAAAGAACTGGGTATGCATAGTGTGGTGTTGAAGAATCCAAGCAATATTTATTGTAACTAACTATTCTGTACAACCATTCTGTTCCTCAGGCACATGTATGTCAGGGATAATATAATTAAGCCAGTAGTTTACAGCAGAGCAGCATGCTTCTGGTAGAGTATCATCCTTCAAATGATCTAAGTTAAGATGGAATATGCAAACTTTACATACAAGTGTCATGCCATAAAGCAACAATGATATCTTGAGCAGGTCTCTTAAAAGGCACACAGAAATACTTACTACAAAATAAAACACAACACACAACTTTAAGTAGTGCAGTCTGTAGGTGAAGAGCAGCTGGAAAAGACTAACCTTCAGGAAATTGTACAAATTACTTATTATGTGATCAGCATCAATGTAGGTCCTAACAACATTCTTAGACCTTGCATATGCCCATACAAACCACCACAAACTTGTCTAAACATGAGACTTCTGCAAGACCATATGAAAAATCAGTCCCACTATCTAGTTTGAATGATGAGCCCATTGGGATACATAGTTTTCTGCCCTTTCACATTTACAATTGCAGGAATTTCTGGAGTATTGGGTGAGTGTCCAATTAACCTCACTATCCTATTGCTCAGAATCTGCCCACTGTTAAAATTGGACCCAAAGTGACTGTGTAGAAAAGAAAACATACTGACTAATACTTGTCCTCCTGCACCCCCATTTTACATTCTTTAAGAATGAGTGGTTAAACTAATTCCACCTACTATCACAGCTACCATCCAAGTTGGTTCTGATGGTTCATAATGTGTCATCCTGCTCAATGCTGAACTGTTTCCAAGCCTTTCTCCTTTCACTTATATCTTCCTTTTTGTGATCTATTTTTGGTTAAACCTCTGTGACCCACATTGAAATGCATTTTCCCCTATTAAAAAGGTAACATATAAACAAAGTTCTTGTTATTGAGGGATTTGCAAATAATGTGCAATATGTAGCACATATTTACAATGCCTTAGAATCGAATTGCTCTGTATTATAGCTTCATTATTGTCCCATCCTCCAATTCACCCAGCCACTGTAATTGTGCTTTCAAAATTCTAATTATGCAAAGGAGACAACTCTGATGGCATGTTGATTGATTGATTGGTATTCTGCTTCTATGTTGAGAAGGTGCAGAGGGGTCACTGGCCAAGGGAGCAGAGGGTATCCATTAACATCTCGGATACAACCAGTAATTAATTTTCCGCTTAAAAATAAAAAGTACCACAGTACATCAGGCAGCCAATCCATGGCCATAGTTTTCCAGTTTGGTGTTGGGAGTTCCCAAAGAATTTGTGACCTTTCAGGTGCAGTTTTCCCACAGCGAGCTGAGAAATGTTATAAATATCCTCAAACATTTGGAATGAATTGGAAGCATAAAAATTCAGTCGAGCAGTTACTCTTGCAGCCACTACCAGTGCAATAGATGTGCTAGGTTGGTCTACAGATACAGATTCAGCGCGCAGGTAATTCACTGAGAGCAAATTCAGAATGTAATCTGTTTATGAGTAAGGTGTTGGTCAAGGTCTCTGAATGCCATTGGCTGGATATAAATGGATAACCATAAGCTACAAATAGGACAAACCAACTCATCTCCATCTAATCTCTTCACCCTCCAAAAGAAGCAACTATAGTTGAGTCTCTGAAAGGAACAATATAGTGATGAAACATGGAATGAAGTAGCATGCTAAAAAAAAAGGAAATCAAAACAAATAAACTTGCGATGAAGGATAATAAGGTCAATCCTTTAACAGAATTTGTAATTTGATCTAATTCCATCATGTGGAAATTAAATTATTTGGGCATTTACCATTCTGTTGAACAATGGAAACTGCCTATGTTACAGACAAGGCCAAACTGAGGCACATTGAAAATCCTCACTAAGGCCCAAATCTCCCAATCTGCTTCAAAATCGCTACTTTTGACCTAACTCAGACAAAGGTTGCTTGTCTACCTTTGCAGGAATTTTCTGGCTGAACTTTTGAGGCAAGAGTTTTCCTGACTGAAGCTGCCCAACAAACTGGGCAGACAGATGCAGAATGGATTGTCAGAAAGCACACTCCCTTCTCATTGCAGGAACTGTTGTGTTCCATGTTTAATGGGTCCAAAGCCACATTATAAAGCTGCTGAGAAACTTTTGGTGTAAAGGTAGGTGGCAGGTGGGCAAGGGTAGAGTATGAGCTGGTGAAGGGGTACCGATGGTGAGGGATAACAGTTACAGTTGTTAAATGGGTGGCAGGTAGGGTAGTTAGTGGGTCGGCAATGGGGTGCAGGATAGATTACCAAGTGGTTGGAGCTATTGGGGGCTATGTGGTTAGACAGGTAGATTGAGGGGGGGAGCGCAAGTGGGTAAAGGCATCACATTGAGTATTCAGGGCCTTGCTTGGGTGACTGTGCTGGGTTGGGGGTACATAGCTGGGGAGCAGATGTTTGTGGATGCAAGTCATCCAAGGAGGAGAGTTAATGTTCTTGAGGATTGAGTGCGGCTGGCTCAGCAGGGTGATAGGGGTGTTGTTTGAATGTCTGTGGGAAGGGTAGCAACAGCTAGATGTCCACTGGGAGCATGGTTGATCGTTTTGTCCATTAAGAAAAGTAAGTATCATTTGTGTGCCCAAGTGGAGATAAAGGCTGGGCATCTGGGAATGGGTCAGTGTGAGTGATACAGAGGGTCCAGTGGTGAGTTGGAGATTCAATTTTATTGCCAGCCAGGTGTTAGGGTAGGGGTTAGTTCCTCTAACATTTACTGGCTAGAATGAAGTGAGATGGAGCTATCCAATGTCTTTGCTAATTCAGAATGAAAGATTTTTTTGGAAGGGTTCCAGATGCTAGGTAATTGCTCATGAAAAGTTACAACTTTCCAGGCAATTACTGCATTGTCAATATATCAGGACTATAAGAGGTCCTGATTCATGACATACATAGGTTTCCTACAGTGTAGAAACAGGCCATTTGGCCCAACAACTCCACAGTGACCCTCCGAAGATGAGTATCCCTCCCAGATCCATCCCCTTAACCTATAGTCAGGGGCAAGTGTAGGGTCAATGCACCTAACCTACACATGCCTGAACACCAAGAACAATTTAGCATGGCTAATCCACCTAACCTGCACATCTTTGGACTGTGAGAGGAAACCCATGCAGAACAGCCACACAGATACCAGAGGTTGGAATTGAACCTGGGACTCTGGGGCTGTGAGGCAGCAGTGCTAACACTGAGCCATGCCACCTGTGACTTTCAGAGTATGGCCAGCCTCTGACTATCCAGAGACTGGAAGATTTGGGTGTGAAAGATTTGGGCCAGCTTGACAAAGCCATTTTATAAAACGTGAAGGAAAATTTATTGTAACCAGGAAAACTGCAAGCCAAAAGTGATCAACAAATCTTTACAATGGACCAGCAGTAGACCATTCAGCCCATTGAACTGACCTAGCCAATGTATTCATAAGACCATAAAATATAACAACAGAATTAGCCCACTTGATGGGTGGCACGGTGGCTCAGTGGTTAGCACTGCTGCCTCACAGCACCAGGGTCCCAGGTTCGATTCCAGTCTCAGGTGACTGTGTGGAGTTTACACATTCTCCCTGTGTCTGCGTGGGTTTCCTCCCACAGTCCAAAGATGTGCAGGCCAGGTGAATTGGCCATGCCAGATTGCCCATGTTGTTACGTGCATTAGTCAGAGGGAAATGGGTCTGGGTGGGATACTCTTTAGAGGGTCAGTGTGGACTGGTTGGGCCAAAGGGCCTGTTTCCACAATGTAGAGAATCAAATCTGTTCTGCTATTCAATCCCCTTCCCAATCAAGAACCTTTCTATCTCAGTCTTAAATACACTCATTGATTTGGTGTCCACAGCCTTCTGCAGCAATGAGTTCCACAGATTAACCAGCCTCTAGCTGAAGAAAATTCGTCTCATCTCCGTTTGAAAGGGCTGACCCATCAGTTTGGGGCTTTGCCCTCTAGTCCTAGTCTCTCCTGCTAGTGGTAACATCTTTGCCACATCCACTCGATCCAAGACTCTCAGTATTCTGCAAGTTTCAATCAGATTCCCCTCTCATCCCGAAAATACAGATCCAGAGTCCTCACATGGCAAGCCCTTCATCCTGGGATCATTCTTGCAAACCTCCTCTGAGCCCTCTCAGATATCAGCACATCCTTTCTTAGATATGGGGCCCAAAACTGTCACAATATTACAAATGCAGTCTGACCAGATCCTTTTACAGCTTCAGCTATTGTATTCCAGCCCTCTCTAAATGATTGCTCGCATTGCAATTGCCTTCCTAACTGTCAACTGAACTTGCACGTTAACCTGAAGAGTCCTTGTGCAGGAATTTGTTAAGTCCTGTTGTGCTTCTGATTTCTGAAGCCTTCCCCCATTTAGAAAATAGACTGTCCTTCTATTCTTCATAACAAAGTGCATAACCTCACACTTTCCCACACTGTCTTCCCTTCTTTCCCTACTCTCCTCGCCTGTCCAAGGTCTTATGCAGCCTCCCTGCCTCCTCTACCCCACCTGCTCTACCATCTTTATGCCATCTGCAAACATAGCAACAATGCCCTTGGTTCCTTTGTCCTGATTTTTAATGTATAATGTGACTAGTTGTGCTACCAACACTGATTCCTAGAGTTCCACTAGTCCTGGCTGCCATCCTGAAAAACAGCCCTTTCTCCCCACTCCCTGCCTTCTGCCAGTCAGCCGATCCTCTCTTCATTCCAGTACCTTGCCCCGAACAATGTGCTCTTATTTTATTTAGCAGCCTCCTGTGCAGCACCTTGTCAAAGAGTTCTGGAAATCTGGTTCTCTTTTGCTTAACACATTCGTTACCTCCTCAAAAGAATTCTAACAGATTTGTCAAGCATGACCTCCCTTTCACAAAGCCCTATTTCACCATGTATTTCCAAGCATTCTGCAATCTCGTCTTTGATAATGGACATGATTAAATTATTAATAATGGGGTTGGAGTTTAAAAATACATGAGTCTTGATACAACCTTAAGGGTTACTACTGAGGCTAGAACCGGAATACTGTGTGCAGCATTTAAGAAATGGCATACTGGCATTGGCAATGGTGGATTTCAGGGATGAAGGAATGACCAAGAACAAAAATTGCTGAAGCAGCTCAGCAGGTCTGGCAGCATCCGTGGAGAGAAAGTAGCTTTAATATTTCTGATCCAATGACTCTTCTTCAGAATATTCTCGAATGAACTTGAAACACTAACTCTGCTTCTCTCTCCACAGGTGCTGCCAGACCGGAGTTTCTCCAGCAATTTCTATTTTTGCATGTTTCAAATTTCCAGCATCCAAAGTTCTTTGTTTTTTCCTGGGATGAAGTGCTGACTTATTAACAACAGCTCAACAAGTCAGGTTACCTTCATTCTCCGTTACCCTGTAAACTACTACACGACTGCAATGATTTCTGCTGAACATTTTGTGTAATAAATTGGGCTCTGTATATGTAAGGTTGTAATTTAATCAGTGTAAATAAATTAAATTGGTACGTGCTTTTTTTCTTTTGAAGATGCAGTAGCTTACAAAAAAAATGATGCATTTATGTGGATATCTGAGGAAAGTTAAGATTATAGCCTATGCAGGGATGCTTATTGTTTTTGGATACATCCAGTAGCTCTTGTGGGTGTTGATTGGGTGTCATCTGAGATTTTTCACAGTGATTCAGTATACAAAATTCCCTGTCCCCTTTGTTCTCTCAAGCGATTAGAATTTTTGCTTTCACATTTTTGTGGTTGCATGAGCAATGAAGCAGCACTGGGTAAATAATTTTGTTGTGAACTGAAACTATGTCACTTAAACATCTGCAAGAGCTTTTCAGAAGTTATTGAAATTGTTACTTTAGAAATAGAGTGCTGCATAGTAAGGACAGTCAAGCTTACTTGATCCAAGATATCATGGAAAGGAGGGACATTGACTAAGTTTTGTTTTCCTTTTACTGGCCATTTGAACTAGGTTTTGTAGGCATAGCACTGTGAGGCCTAGCAACAGAATACTGTTCCCCTGCGTCTTAACAACTGTGGCCTTCCCAAAAACAGTTGGACCAAATTTATTTCGGCAGAACACACCAGTCTACACCACCAATTTTGTCTTATCTTCAGTAACAGCTGAATTTCTCCTACTTACTACTCCAAACTGAAATAACTCCACAGAGGCCAATATCCCATCACCAAGTCATCCTTTATTTTACACACGGGAAGCCCTTGACACTAATCCGGCTCTCAGTGAACACAATCTGTGGCACTCCTGTTCTTATCTGTCAGCCAGGGCACCCTATTGGACAACATTAACAGCTCTAATTGGGGAACTCATGTTCTATGAGGTCTACCTGGCTGACCTTGTTACAATCACTACATCTGTATCCCCTCTGAGTCAGAGGACATAGACCAATTCTTTCTTATGTATCTTCGCCTGGGGTGTTTTAGCATCGGGTCAAATTCCTCTAATTCTGCCCTTGATATGGGCAGTATGTAGCACACAGTAGCTTGCCTCTTGCACCCAGAGCTTCTCGAAAGAAATTCATTCTCTTCTTCAGGTGGCGACATCCACTGTGTCATCTTCAAAGCTAGACAGAGGGGGAGATATCACATGTTCTGGAACAGTCAGAAAGGCTGTTGAGGAGCTGGGCCTGTTTTGCTCTTGCACGGTTTGCAAGTTTTCAGTTTTATACGGTCCTCATGATTGGTGGGTGTGACAGACCTGAACAAAAAAAAAACTTTATACCTCACCGGACCTGACCTTGTGACAACCATGCCTCTTACCCATGCAGGACCAATCATGTGGTTCCTACACCAAACTTCGTACCCTGAAGTAAACTGTCTCTCTTGTTTAGCAGAGTCATGTCCCCACATTGGCGTTCCTGATGCTGTTTCACTTTAGCTCCCAGGTCCAGGAAAATCAGATTTAACCTGGTGCAGTCATCTCCCCATGAGCAAATCTCCTGGAGCTGTAGTTGCATGAGGAACGGACCTATAACCAAAAAAGGAACCAGAATGGTTTGGTATCTCGTGAAACTGCAGGCTGTTTCTTGAAGCCTACCTTCAAAATTTGTTCTGCTCTTTCTGCAAGATCACTGGACGATGGATAGTATGGAGATGTCCTTATATGTCGAATACCATTTGACTTTAGGAAATACTTACATTTCCTGCTGTTAACAATGGCCCATTATCTGTGACCAAAATACCAGAAGTCTGTGTATTGCAAAAGATGTGCACAATTTTTCTATTGTCATTTCTGCATTTGACGCACGAACTCTATGGACATCCAGCCACTTTGAGTGGGCACCATAATGCCCAAGTATATTTAACCATGAAAGGACCTGCACAGTCAACATGTAACTGAGTCCAGGGTTTACCCAGCCATTCCCATGAATGTGGGGGAGCTGCTGGCAGGAGTTTTTGTCCTTGTAGGCACCCTGGGTGCCTCCCCACCTACGCGACTATGTCTACATCCAGATCTGACTACCAAACATAATCTTAATTTTGGAAACCTCTGGATCACTTTGATAGAGTTCAGCCAGTATCTGGTGGCAACCTTTGCTCAGGACAATCACTCTTGCTCCTCATAATGTGCTCCCTTCCACTGTGATCTGGTCGCTCCTGGTCCAAAAAGGTTTGAATTCTGGTTGTGATGACTCTTTGGTTTCCCACATGACCACCAGCTGTCTCAGTTTTGACAGGACCAGATTTTTCTACGTCCAAAGCCTGATATTGTCAGCTATGACTGAAGTGTGTCCAGAAAACTTAAAACCATTATGGACTTTTCCGGTTGTAGCGTCACTAGTGGTGTATCTGCCAGTAGGACGTAGCTCAATGCCTCTGCATTCGCTGTTTGGCCTCCCAGACAGTGTTCTACCTTGTAATTAATTATACTTTAATATTAGAGTCCACTACTGAATTTGGCCTGAAGCAATGGGCAGCACTGCTTTTTGCTCTTTAAATAGGCCTAGCAGGGTTTTGTGGTGCATTATTGTTACAAATTTAATATTTGTAAAGATATTGGTGCAACTTCCTGATTCCAAGTATGACAGCCAAACCTTCCTTCTCTATCTGGGCATGTTTACACTCTGCATTAGCCAAAGTCTTGGATACATATGCTATTGGACGTTCATCTCCATTGGGCCACCTGCGAGCTAATGCTACCCTGATGCTGTACAGCAGGATATGGCATGTCAATATCAGTTCTCTTTTGGAATCATAGTGTGGCAACACCTTCAAGGATGATAGCTGTTTCTTGGCTTTTCCTGAAATTTATGGCTTGGCTATGTGACCATTTCCAAGATGGACCCTGTCATAGGAGTTGATGCAAAGATACCAGAATAGAGTCCAGGTTATGTATGAACTTTCCATAATAATTTATAATAATAATTTCCACAACAATGGCTTGCTGGCCTCAATCCTGAAGAATTTAAAAAAATATATATTTTATTGAAAAAAGAGATTTTTAAAAATATTACAATACAATTCAAAACAATACCAGGAAGAACACAAAAACTAAAACAAAACACCCACTTTGCCCTCATGTACAAATGTATAAATATATACAGAAAATTATATAGTAAAAAAAAACTAAATAAATAATAACCAACAACAAAACTAATAGATAGTAATAACTCAACTCAGCCAAACAAGACACTGATACGTTCACAGTTCCTCCTCCCTGGATATTGGATTTGTAAAACACAATCATTATGGTTATATGAAAGCCCTTATTAGTGTGGCAGGTATTCCAAAAAGGGATGCCATGTCTTATAAATATTCTCAGTTTGTAATAAACCGTACTTGTAAGAAAATCCAAGGCATATGCTCCATAACAATCTTCCGCCAACCTGACAGGCTCAGGGGTCTTTCCGATACCCAACCTCGCAAGATATTCTTTCTTGCGCAGAAAGTGAGGATACTGAAAAGGTTTTTCTTATGCGCATCTGCAGGGAACACACTGGGCAGGCCAAGAAGAGGAGAGATTGGGTCCGTCACCACCTTTACACCCAAAGTCCTCTCCATTGTACCTGCCCTAGCGCTCCAGTATGTTTGAAGCCTACCATGGGACCAGAGACAATAGGTGAGAGTGCCTGTACTAACCTTGCACTTGGGACATGTTGAAGATACCACTGGTTTAAATTTTGACAAATAGTTCGGAGCCAAGTGGACCCTGTGGAGAATCTTCAATTGCAAAGCATGGGACCTATTGCAAATTGATATCTTTCTTGCGTTTTCCCAAATATCTTCCCATGCCACTGCAGAGACCTCAACACCGAGTTCTCTTTCCCACACCCTGCAGAGTCGATTGAACTCATCTGAGGGATCGCCCCCCCCCCCAATTGATGATGTCAAGTGCTGAGAAAGTGTACTCTTAGCACTGAGCACCCTCCTCTCTATGTCAGATTTGTAGGGATCAGTCAAAGTGTAGTTTTTTTAAAATAAAATCCCGAATTTGAAAAATAAACGAAAGACCTCACTGTTAGATAGCTCGTATTTCCGTGCTAACTGATCAAAGGTCATCACTGTGTCTCCCTCAAATAAATCACCCATGTAAGACACACCCCTAGCTGACCGATGTTTGAATACTGAATCAATCATCCACGGTTGAAAATCCAGCATACCCACTATGTTAAGAGAAGATGTTTTGCCAATATTGCCTTCCCTCTGCCGAATTGCCCTCCATGCTTTAACAGTATTGATAACTATTGGATTATGGCAATATCCCCTAACTGTCCTCATTTTGACCAGAAACAGCAAGCTAGTAAGGGGGCACCTTGCCTGGAAGGCTTCAATATCTAACCATATTGAAAGAGGGTCCCCACAGGCCCAATCACGCCCGTAGGATAACAGCGAGCTAAGTTAGTAGCTTTTAATGTCTGGAAGGTCCACTCCCCCATCTGTGAGGCAAGTGCAGTTTAGCTAATTTAATGATGGGCTGCTTATGATGCCAAATAAAAAGGAGCTGAACCAGCCGTTCTCCTGAGTGTTTGTTTTTGAAAATCAGGAGGAGCATCCATATAGGGTGCAACAAACAGGGGATAATATTCATCTTAATAAGCACTACCCAACCCAATCACGAGACTAGAAGTGCCTCCCATCTTTGATGGTCTGGTTTGATTTTGTCAAATAATTGAACAAAATAAGCTTTGAACAACCGATCCAGAACTGTTTTGTATATTCATCACTCCAAAACCCCCCTGTGACCACTTAAATGGGAATCGATTTTCGCCCTCAAGACCTAGCTCCTTCATAAGACCACCCATAGGCCTTGCCTCTGATTTTGCAAGATTAATCTCATATCTGAAAAGGCGCCAAATGCACTGATGCATTGTATCAGGTGAGGCACTGAAACTGCTGGATTTGTCAAAACAAATTAGGACATTGTACGTGGACGATGAAATCTTATGTAATTTTGACCCCATTTCTGGAGCTGATATATTAGGTTCCCCACGAATGGCGTCCACCAATGGTTCAATCACTAATGTAAAAAAAACAGTGGCAAAAGGGGATAGCCCTGACAGCTGTCCCTAAAAATGGTAACATTGCTTGATTGTACCCCACTGGTGACAACCGCAGTGAGAGGGTCATTGTAGACAACCTTTAACCTCCTTATAAAAGACTTCACCCAAGCTAAACCGCTCTAAAATATACAAAAGGCACGGCCACTCAACTCAGTCAAATGCCTTCTCTGCATCTAGAGAAATCACCAATCCCTGTATTGACTGTTGTTGACACGCTTGAATTACATTAAGCAGCCTAACATTATTGGAGGATCTGCAGCCCTTTATGTAGCCTGTCTGATCCTCTTTAACAATAGATGGTAAAATAAATCAGTCTATAGCCTTAACACAAGAGTCTTAGAGAAGATTTTAAAGTCCACATTTCAGAGTGAAATGGTCCTGTATGAAGCAGTCCTCAGGGACCTTCCCTTTTTTAAGAATAAGCGAAACATTGGCCTCTCTCAGAGATGGTGGGAGACAAATCATGGCTGTGTGAGTCATTAAACATATTGAGCATCGGGCCTGACAGTATGTTTATAAATTCCTTATAGAATGTGCTGGGAAGTCCATCAGGAGCAGGCGCCTTTCCACTCTGAAGCTGCTTTACAGCTTCGTGCACCTCTTGTTCTGATAAGGGGGCATTGAGAAAGGACTCTTGTTTGGAGGTCACGCCCGGGAATTCCAGATCCTTAAAAAAAAGACTCCGTTTTGGCCTGCCACTCCTCACAACCATTGGATAGGTACAACTTAGAGTAAAATCGCTGGAATGCCACATTAATCTTTTGAATCACATGCTAGGTTCCTAGACCCTTCCCTAATTGCTGTAATGGCTTGTGGGGCACTCCTTTTCCTGGTGAGTTATGCCAAGTTTGTGCCTGGCCTGTCACCATGCTCATATAACCTTTGCTTTGCAAACTTAAGCTCCTTCTTTGCTGTCCACGTGGGCACGGAATTTAATGCAGACTGCAGCGCCATAATCCTCTGTAGCTTGGCCACCAAAGGTCTGTCAAATAGGCCTTCTCGGCTGCTTTCAACCATGCTTCGAGTAGACTCTGCTGCTCACCCTTCTGCCGCTTCCTAGTCGAGGAATAGGAAATAACTAACCCCCAGCATAGGCTTTGGCAGTTTCCCAAAGGACAAATGGGCTACCAACTGAGCCCAAGTTAATGTTTAGGAATGCCCGATATTCCCTAGAGAAGTACTCCACAAACTTCTTATCCTTGTGGATAAAGGGACCCACTGTAACATAACCAACAGATCCACTGGAGCGTGATCAGAGATGGTCAAATTAGCAATTGTACAAGATGCCACCAAAGTTCAGGTTTGCCACGGTGGTGGTGGCGGTGGTGGTGTTGGTGTGGGAGGGGGTTCGGGAAAAAAAAAATTCAATCCCAGTGTGACATCTGTGCGGATTGGAAAAAAAACGTAAAATCCCTACCTGTAGGGTGGAGACGCTTCCAGACATCCACCAACCTTAACTCTACACACAGATCCACTAATTGTTTAGTTTGTACAGAGGGTATTGGGGGGCCATTGGGCAACCTGTCTGCTGTGGGATCCATGAGACGGTTAAAATCTCCCCCTATAATGATATGCTGGGACTTGAAACTGACCAGTTCAGAGAACGCATCTACCAAAAGTTTGAGGGGATGGGCCAAAGGGCAATAAACATTTAAAACACCACATTCTTCCCCATTTATCAGGACTTTGAGAATTACAAACCTCCCGTCATGATTTGGAGATGCTGATTTTGCACTGGGGTGTAAAAGTTAAAAATCACACAACACCAGGTTATAGTCCAACAGGTTTAATTGGAAGAACACTAGCTTTCGGAATGTTGCTTCTTCATCAGGTGGTAGTCACTACCACCTGATGAAGGAGCAATGCTCCGAAAGCTAGTGTGCTTCCAATTAAACCTCCCGTGTGTCTTTAACACACTCTAGTAACTTAAATGGGAGATTCCTCCTAACCAATATGGCCACTCCTCTAGTTCTGGTATTAAAAGATGAAAACTAATTCTGATCAAAGCCATTCTGCTGTATTTCAAATGCTCCCTAAAATCCAAGTATGTCTCCTCTAACAAAGGAATATCCACCTTGTCCTTCCCAAGACTCAAAAGTACCTTCTTCCTCTTAATTGGTGAGTGACTCCCTTTAATATTCCAGGTACACCATTTGATCAAGTCATTACCCATAACCTTCTGCAGTAACATTTAAATTCCAGAGAGGAGGAACTCGAACCACAAGTTACCAAGCCTTAGTGTCACACAATCCATCAAACTTAATAACAACATAAACCACTACATTTAACAAACCTACAAAGCGATCAAGGATTATGTACAACAAAAACCAAAAAGAAAACCAACATATAAAGTGCCAACGTTGCTGAATAGGGGAACTCATCCCCTACTCATCCCAAAACCCAACTTCCCATCCCACTGCTAAGACTGCAGCCCAGGCATTTTAATACCTGAACCAGGTATAAACTGCCCATGAGTAGGCATCTAGCCATCCCAACTATTTTTCCTCCTCCTAGCTAGAGCCGCACCGCAAACACAAGCAGAAAGGAAAATGCACCATGAAATAGCAATGTGAATAAAGAAATTTTTTTTAAAAAGGGGCAAATACCCCACCCATCCTTTGGTAGAATTTAACTTAGAAATTGAAAGTTGCCCAACATAGTTTAACAGGCTCTCTGCCTCTATTCCTGATGAAGAGCTTTTGCCCAAAATGTCGATTTTCCTGCTCCTCGATGCTGCCTGAACTGCTGTGCTTTTACAGCACCACTCTAATCTACAACATAGTTTAAGACAGATTATTACCAATAATAAAAAAGAAAAGAAAGCCCCAACCAGACTTGCTCTGTTTATAAAGACAAAAGAAAACAAAGACATACCCAAACAGCACTACTATTTGTACATACTAAATTGTTCAGATTAGGTTAATTTGCCCACGAAGTCTCTTGCCTTCTCTGATGTGTCAAAGACATGTATGGATCCACCTAATATGAACCAAAACACCGCCGGATACCTCAGTACTGGATCCCAAGCTCCCTCAGCCTTCTCTTGACACCATCATAAGATTTTCTCTTTTTTTTTGGCTGTGGGCCAGCTAGCTCAGATCAGTCCCCTCCTCTTAATACAAAGAAAGGAGAGTCCTTGGCACTGGTTCAGCTTCCGCATAGCCAGCTCTCAGAGTGAACAGAACCTCTGACACTTTTTTCCCTGTTTATTTATTTTTTCTTTTATTACTCCCACACTCCCGCCTAACTGCGGTAGTGCTTATTTTCCACCCCCGTACCCATGTTGTGTGTGTGCAGGTGTGAGACGCAGTGAAAGATACAAGGGGCACGAATCTTTATTCATTTCCACCACTTGGAAGAAAGGAAACTCCCAAGTGGTCAGTGAAAAGCAGTGCCCTTCACATCAAAGGGCAATGTTAGGATTTTCTTTTCTGGATCACCGCTGCTGAGAGGTCCTGGAAGAACATGATCTTACAGCCCTTGTAAATTAGGGCCTTGGGACCCTTCCCCTGGATTCTGGAAGCTTCCGTGATTCTCTCCTTACCTACATAATGATGAAACCGTACTAAGAGAGAACGAGGATGTTGACCTAGACCTGATCTCTGCACCGTGATCCAGTTAGCCCTCTCAATCTTCAAGTCTCTCATTCCAGCCTTCAAGTATAGGAATTTTGGCAAACAGTCCTCAATGAATTTTGCTGGCTGCTCCCCTTCCTTAGCCTCCGGCCAACCGACGATCCAAATATCTTTTCTCCTGTCCCATTCAAGATCATCCACTTGGTCACGCAAATTACAGACCTGCATCTCCAGGGCTTGGCTTCTATCCTTGGAGGAACTGGCATCAGCTTCTACCACTGTGACTCTGTGTTCAACCTCATCTGTCCGTTTTTCCAGTTCTCCCAGCAGCTGTACATGCTTCTGCAGCATGATAGAGATCGGGGCCAGATTCTCCTCTATCTGCTTACCCAATATCTCGCAAGATTTCACAAACTCCTTCGCCAGGGCCTGGTAAGTAATCGAGTCCAAGAATCCTGCAGCCTGGGCCGCAGGCCCAGCCTCGGATGCTCCTCCTCCCTTCTCCAGCATCTCTGGATGGCAAAAACACAGGTAAGTTGATTTTGCACAGTTTCCTGGGACTCCACAACCTTTCCAGAGTCCCATGATAGTGCAATGGTCTGGGTTGGGCGGGTTAGAAATTCGTCCCGCTTGTGCTGCAGTGCTGAGCTCTGCAACGTGATCCTCCTAGATCGCCGCCATCTTGGATTCCTCCTGAAGAAAATTTTAACCATTTGGCCAAGGCTTGGCTTTATTTTGGGGTTTTGCTGTGGGCTGATCTAGAGTTCACTGAGCTCAGTGAGATTAGAAATGTGTGCATTTCCATTGGCATACCCTGTAATTCATATGCTCCATTTGTTGCATTTTCCAATGTTAAAGCCAGGTGTGGTGCCTGTTTAAATTCCAGTTGGGCTTCAGCTAGTAAGCACTTTTGTGTGGTTACATCATTAATCCCAAGTAGCAAATAGCCTTGCAGCATCTCATTAAGAGTTAAACCAAAGTCACATCCCTCTGCCAGTCATCTTAACCTAATTAAAAATACTGACATGAATTCACCCAGAATTTGAATTGCCAAATAAAACAATTGTATCTCAGAATTAGAGGAGGCTTGGAGTCATAATGCACTTAGATTAGATTACTTAACACTGTGGAAACAGGTCCTTCAGCCCAACAAGTCCACACCGACCCTCCGAAGAGCAACCTATCCAGAACCACTCCCCCACATTTACCCCTTCACCTAACACTACGGGCAGTTTAGCATGGCCAATTCATACAACCTGCACATCTTTGGACTGTGGGAGGAAACCGAAGGAAACCCATGCAGACACGGGGAGAATGTGCAAACTCCACACAGACAGTTGCCTGAGCCGGGAATTGAACCCGGGTCTCTGGCACTGTGAGGCAGCAGTGCTAACCACTGGGCCACTGTGCCGCCCATTAAAGTTGACTCTGATATTATGTGATAGTTTTGTTTTTATGCGTTATAAGAAAATCATGCAGTAGTCATGCCATTTAAACTAATGCAGCCAGAATCACGTCATTTCCAACATAAGAAAGGAAAGATCACGTTCTGCAAGTAAGAGTCTAAATTCTTCAATCACGTTAAAGCCAATTCGTGTTGGAAAAACATGCATTATAGCAGAACCGACTGTATTCCATAACTGAATCTGTCAACTCTGGAAAGGTTTTAGTATCTGGTGCCTCAGGGAAAGTGGGGCACCTAATAACCAAAAAGGCTGTGGGTCCACAAGCTGTCAGGAGAGTCACTCATGGCTTTTCATCTGTCCCAATGTAATTTGCTCAGAAAAAATAACATCCTTTCTACATGCTAGCCTCATTCTTTGACAGCAGGATTAAACAAGTCAAGCTTCCCAAATAAAGGCACTATGTCAGAGATACTTACCCCAACTCAAAGTTAACTGTTATGAGTGAGTTTCTTCAGGACGATGCTTTTCCCTCATTGCCACAGAAATAACTCCACAGAGGCCAGTATTCTGTCACCAAGTCAGCCTTTGTTTCTAATTGGAGAGTTCTTGACACTGATCTAGCTCCCTCAGAGCTAGCGCTAGAGTGAACAGGATGTCCGACACTCCTATTTTTAATCTATCAACCTGGGACTCCTGATGTGACCAGATTAACAACCCTAGTCAGGGAACTCATTCTTTGAGATCCCCCTGGCTGACCTCATTACAATCACTACATAAACAATCCTCTGGTAGAAGTGGCAGTGTATAAATGGTAATATAAATAGCAGTGTGATACACATGAGCTGTGCACTGCATGGTTATTGAAAGAATTCCGATATTTTATTTTGTACCAATTTTGCTGCTTTTTCCTGAAATTTACAGAACATACTGGAGAATGCACTCTGTATTTCTGACACATTTCAAATTAATGTCAAATCTAGAATTTTAAAAATGTAGTATTTTTTGTTTTCTCAACAAATCCGTTCTGGATTTCAGACTGATTGAGCCTGTAATGGAAGGGATTAACTCAGACTATGTGATATGCTCATGAGACACTGTGTATCATCACAGGAAATACTACAAAGTCACATGATCTCACTCTCTCTTGTCGCCACATTTCAAGTTGAAACAAGATATAAGACGTTTCTTCGAAGTTAATGTCACTTACCTCAGCAAATTCTGTAAATATTCTTGAATAGCACACCAAGTCCAAGCATGTTTTCCAACTGACGTGCATATATGGATTAATAAACTGTGCTGTAGCTTTTCAATTTTGTATCATCCATCTTTCCAGCCCTGGCCTCGCACCAGCTCAATTATTGAGCTAAATGAACCACGCCAAGTGACATGATGTACAAAAAAAAATCTTTAAATCAATCAAATCATGAGCTGACAATCACATTATTATGAAGAGAAAGTTTCTTAAGATTCTGTGTTGACTTTCTCGCAGCGGTGGACTCATCTTTGTGACAAATGACTTTTGGCTCTTTTTATTGAGATCATGCCATATCATTTCTCCAAACAAAGAAGTATGGCAACACCTCGGATGCTGAACAGAAACCCAGATTAAACTAATACAAGCTGGGCAAAATCTCTTCTGAAGATGTTCATATTTCCAATTAGCAAGCAACCTGAAGCAATTCCTTTTGAAACTTGACTGTCCTTTCTCTCAAGTTTTAACTCAAATGTTTCCATAAACAGGATAGATATAATATTACAGATTTTATAAAAGCTTAATCTTCTTTTAAATGGACAAAATTAGCCGAAAAAGAAATGGCTGCCAAAAGCCACCTGACTCATCTTCTGGATTCAACGGATGAAGAAACTTGCTTTTACTTAATTCTAGAAGGAATCACAAAAGATTTTTGCCATTGTGTTCTCTTTTAAATTTCATCTTTGAAATGTAGGAAGAATCTAATTACCTTCACAGCTTTGTTTGAAACAATGACTCATTGAAAAATAACATTGAAAAATAGAATAGGGGACTGGGTCTGTGTGGGTTACTCTTCAGAAGGTCGGTGTGGACTTGTTGGGCCGAAGGGCCTGTTTCCACACTGTAGGGAATCTAATCTAACATGGCAGACATTTAAATGTGAAAGTGGCTGCTTGGAAATAATCATTAATGCCAAGAGCTCATGAGAACCTAGGAATATCGTCCCAGGCTATAGCTCTCAACTGAACTAACTGGAAACAGCAGGTGTAATCTAGATTTTTTCTCTTTGTCACCAAGAGTCACAGGAGAAGGTGCACAGATGTTATCACCATTCTACTGAAAAGCCATCCAGGCTTTCTTCAAGTGTTTTGCTGGCAGAACCAGTAAAAGAAAGGAAACTTCACTCACTCCCCAATGGTGCGCCACCTAGTGACTCCACTTACAAGTATAAAATTCTGGCTATTCAACTAAACGTAGAAAATGCTGAACATAACTCTTTAAATTCAACCCTCCTGGACCTGGCAGCAACTAACACTTCAACTGCAATCTATGGCCCTGCAATGATATCTTCAAAAGAATAAGCAAATTTCATGTTTAAAAATATTTTATCTTACCTGCATTTAATTCTGCTATATGTTTATCAATAAGATTTTCACATAAGTAACTTACAACAGCATTTGTAATGAACTAACCTTTATCCTGTTTAATAATTTTTAAAGTTGATTCACTTACAAATTAAAAGAGGATTGTATGCACATACGTTAATTTTTGGCTCACAGACCACTTTGAAGAAATATCTTTTCACATTGTTTGACAAGTCAATAAAAAGATGTGAACTCCATTAAACCTTTCCCTTTGAATACACATTCTACATTAGCTGATGCTTTTTGTGTCAGACTCATTGTGTGTTTCTTGCATTCTTGTGCCAGAGTTAATAAAAAGTGATATAGGAGTTTCAGTTTGCCAGTGTGGTGCCAGGTCTGTAAGCCTTTTGTCTGAATGTCTGGCATACTGTATCAAACAACACATTCTGCTGACCATTTGCAGTGGTTGGCTCACCAATAGTGCTCAACTGGCCTGTGCTTATAAGCCCTAGAATAATATATCCATCATTAGATATCACTCTCTACAGGAAATCATTCATTAAATAATCCAGACCGTGCTAAGAAGTAAACCCAAAATCCAATTTAGGATAATCAGTCCTTAACACAGTGTGATGCATTTGTGTGTGCTAAAAGGTGCATGTGTCCTACACCATTTGTTTCATGTGAACTGAATCAGTGAGCCCTATCGCACACATCTCAATATAGCCACTTCATATTTTGGGCTTATTAATAACAGAAATAGGAACTCCTGTATAAGGTAGTTGACCTGGAATGGATTAACCCTGAAGCCTTTGTATAGCTCTGCCGAATGAAAAATATACGTCTGTCTCAGAAACAAGGTAGTCAGTTCCAATCATCTATTGTACTTGATTTAGCCTGTTAGTCCTACATCTACTGTTAACAATGATGTCCACAAAAGAACTAATTCACATTTTGTCAAGGAGACTGCCAAGCTCTGCTTCATTTCCATGTCAACACCCAAACCGATCCACTAGCCTACTTGTCTGTCTGACTTAACTTGTTTTCTTAACGTCAATGCTATATTAAAAAAAAATTGTCCAAACTGTTGGAGCAGCCAAAATGACTTATGCCTTTTCTAATAGAACACATTTGTGCTCATCCTTTGTCACTTAACATTAGCAAGGCCCTCAGACCAATATGACAAAAGAATTTGCTGGCAGCATTCCTATCCAAAAGGAGATCTGAACAGAGCAAGGGGCAGCTGTGAACATTACCTACAAGCAATGACTGATCACAGAAGAAATCCAATGATGCAATTTGATGAATATCATTAGAAAACTGACATGCAAAAAAAATGCTTTTCTGCTCTTGCTCACCTACAATACTTTTCAAGATCATGAAGAGAATTGTCCATTATTCAAAATGGTGAAGGATTTCATACATTAAGATACACAAATCAAAAATTGGGGTGTAAGAAAGGAAATCAGGTGGAACCGTTTTTCAACCTCACCAGAATAGCATTGTAGAAGGGCACTTGTGGTGCAGTGGTAATGTCCTTACCCTTAGACCAGGAGGCTAGGATTCAAGTCCCACCTGCTGCAGAAATGTGTAATAATATCTCTGAACGGGTTGATTAGTAAAATGGGTTAAATAAAAGCAATAGCATTGTGGTGCAGTGATGATGTCCCTGCCTCTAGACTGAGAGGTCTAGTTTCAATTCCCACATGCTCCAGAGGTGTGTGATACCCACTTTGAAAAGGTTGATTTTTTTCACAAAACAGCTTTGAGGTTAATGTTATAGATAAAACAATTAAGTCAGACAATATAAATGGATTAAAAAGCTAATTAGATTGGCTTCTGGTAGGAACCTACGTGGGCAGTTGGGAACACATGAAAGAAATAGACTTGACGGAGTTAACAGGCCTGTCCTGCTTCTGAACAGTTCTGTGATTTTTCATAAATTGTACACACACACAAAGCACGCCAAATCTCATTTGATGACAATTTTGTTTTTTTCCCAATTGCTTAGAAGCAATTGATTCCACAAGTGGATTCCTGCTATTAGTTACTCGGTGCATATTTAACAAATTGCTTTCTTATATATGTTTTTAATAAAAACATTTTTACACATACCTCTCACAATTTAACCATTAATGCTGAAGTTGCAGCACAAAACAGAATTATGACATGTTTCATATCATTAGGAATTGATCTCCATCCGGTTTCAGGAGGGCCACTCGATGATGATGCTTGTCAGATGAAAAAGTTGACTGCCTCTAAGAATCCACTGCTAGATGAAACTAGTTATCATAATCAGTAAGTGAAACATCTGTTCAGACTGAATGCACCAATGTGATCGACACATCTGCAAAAGGTTAAGGTTTAATTAAGCAATAATAGACATGTGTCAAGCTAAATTAAAGACAGGCTCTTCTCAATATAGGAACTGGAATATGCACATATTGTTTGCAAAAATGACACCTGAGTATGTGCTAAATTGTACCCGAGCACAGATCAAATCACCTTAATGATTTCTAATTATGTAATATTGTAATGTATTCACCCACAAGGATTAATGAATGATAGGTGTTAAGCAATGTCCAACGTAATGGTTTTACTTTTAACAAGCAATCTTCAGGAATCCATTAATATGGAATTTTTAAAGTTATTGAAATTTATGGACAGGTGGATTTTAAGGTTATTAAAACACTTCACCTAGTTACTGTCATGCTTTACTCTTACATTTTGTTAGTTATTAACAAGGCACATATCGAGCACTTCTCAATCTGGTGCTTTCAAGAGTGCCAAATGCCATTTCTTCAGATAGCATGCAGTTTCTGGAGTTTTTCCTCTGTATATATTAGGTGACATAACAAGGTGCAGCTGCAGACAGCTCACAAATTTGGCCTCAGTGGTTGGTGGGAGCACTAAAAGCTCTGCTGAAACTGAGGTACCAACAGGCAAATAGGACTAAAACAGTCACATATGCTAACCAGAAAGGAGCATGCAAAGGAATTCAAAATGTTCCGGCTTATGCAATTGCAAACACTTAATATACTTTCTAAACTGTGCATCAGTCGCCCTCTCCAGTTACCTTAATGTCATTGTGTGCAATTAGATACCATCTGCGATTTAAACACATCTTCATTCTTGGCCCTGAGTACACTGAGTTATTCAGGATTGTTACTACCTTTCCCATACATCAAGGTTACATCTACCATTCTTAAAACCTTCTAACACTTTTGTAAGCTATTAAATATATGGAAAGTCATAGGAAACAATATAGTTTAATGTAAAATTCAAGAAAAAGCATAATTAGGTTAGTCACTGATATTTTTTAGTATCTAACCTAATATGATATATAACCTCAAATAAACCTAATCTGGAATGAGTCCTGGTTAGCAACCTACTCCATCTGGCAGTTAAATATATTCTTAGGACTATTCAATAGATTCAATTTGAAAGCTATTCTTCTCTTCTTGCTTTTTTCTGTCAAATTAATTGTAGATTATTTGATTTCTTTGCATTGATTTTTCCTACTTCTTTCAACATAGTTAAATAACTGAATTGTTGTCTTTCCTGTCCTCAATCTAATACATACATTAGCACTTTTCACTCAACCCTATATCAATCTTTTACATAACCTTCATGTTGCAATTAGGCTCATTCAGAAAGTTAGTTGGTATGGGATACAGGGAAATTTGGCTGTCTGGATACAGAATTAGCTGGCAGAAAGAAGACAGAGAGTGGTAGTGGATGGCAAGTATTCTGCCTGGAGATCGGTAACCAGTGGTGTCCTGCAGGGATCTATTCTTGGGCTCTGGTCTTTGTAGTTTTTATAAATGACCTGGATGAAGAAGTGGAAGGGTGGGTTAGTAAGTTTGCCTATGACGCAAAGGTTGGTGGTGTTGCAGATCATGTCGAGGGCTGTTGCAGGCTACAACAAAGCATTGACAGGATGCAGAACTAGGCTGAGAAGTGGCAAATGTAGGTCAACCTGGATAAATGCAATATGATTCATTTTGGAAGGTCGAATTTGAATGCTGAATACAGGGTTAAAGGCAGGATTCTTGGCAATGTGGAGTAACAGCAGGATCTTGGGGTCCATGTACATAGATCCTTCAAAGTTGCCACCCAAATTAATAGGGTTATTAAGAAGGCATATGGAGTTTTGGCTTTCATTAACAGGGGAATTGAGTTTAAGAAGGCAGCTCACCAGCTGCGAGGTTTTGCTGCAGCTCTATAAAACCCTGGTTAAACCACACATGGAATATTGTGTCCAGTTCTGGTCGCCTCATTTTAGAGAAGATGTAGATGCTTTAGAGTGGGTGCAGAGGAGATTTACCAGGATGTTGCCTGGATTGGAGGGCATGGCTTATGAAGAGACGTTCAGTGTGCTGGGGCTTTTCACACGGAGAGAAGGAAGGGAAGTGATTTGATTGAGGTGTACAAGGTAATGAGAGGCATAGATAGAGTAGATAGAGACTTTTCTCCAGGGCAGAAATGGCTGTCACAAGGGGTCATAATTTTAAGGTGATTGGAGGAAGGTATAGAGGAGATGTCAGAGGTTGGTTCTTTACGCAGAGTGGTGGGTGCATGGAATGCACTGCCAGCGGTGGTAGTAGAGTCAGAGACATTACGGACACTTAAGCGACTGCTGGCCAAGCACATGGATGGCAGTAAATTGAGGGGTGTGTAGGTTAGGTTGATCTTAGATTAAGGTAAATGCTTGACACAACATCATGTGCTGTACTGTTCTATGTTCTATGTAATGGGATGTCGACATTGCTGGCATTGACAGCATTTCTTGTCCCTTCCTAATTATCATTTCGAAGATGCTGGTGAGCTGTCTTCTTGGATAACTAGTCAATATGATGAAGGTAACTTAATGATGTTGTTAGGTAGGGCTATTCCAGAATTTTTATCCAGTGACAATGAAAGAATGGCAATAAAGTTCTAAGTTAGGATGGTGCTTGGTTCGGAAGGATACTTGCAGGTGATGGGATTTTGACAAATGCTTACTGTCGTTGTCCTTCCAGAATATACAGGTTGCAAGTTGAGCAGTTGCTATCAAAGAAGCCTTGGTAAGTTTCTGCAGTACAGCTTACAGCTGATGCTCACTGCAGCCACATTACACAATGGTAGAGGATACCAATAGGTAAGGTAATGAATGGAAGGATCTATCACACTGAATGTTTTGTTCTGAATGATACCAAGCTTCTTGAGTGTTGTTGAAGTTATATGCATCCCAGCAAGTGAAACGTGTTCAATCACATGACCGATTTGTGTCTTATTGTTGGTGGAAAGTATTGGAGCATCAGGAGGTGACTCATTCACCATAGGATCCCCATCCTCTTACCTGTTCTTGTAGCTTCAATAATTACATCTGGTCCAATGAAGTTTCCAGCCAATGCTCACCATCAGTGTATGCAATGATGGAATATCATTGAATGTCAAGGGAATGAATAATCTCTTGTCAGAGATAGTCACTGCCTGGCACATGTGTAGAGTCAAAGTGACTTGCTATTTATTAACCCAAGCATTAATGCTGGCCATGACTTGCTCTACATGTGCACGGACAATTTCATAACTGAGGAACTGAATAGAACATAGTGCACAATCACCAGTGATCATCTCACAGTTTGATGGAATGATGGAGCAAAGGTTATTGAGGAGGTAACTGAAGACTTTGGTTTATGTGGGTCCAGGACACTGCCTTGAGGAATTCCTGTTGCACTGCCCAAGGCTGGTATAAACAGATGCCCAAAAGTGTCATCTGTCTTCATTTGCACTAAATATGATTCCATCCAATGGTGAATTTTCCACAAATTCCATCTGACTTTTAGGGGATTTGGCTCCTTGATGTTGGAATTGGTCAAATGCTGCCTTGATGACAAACACTTTCATCCCACTTATGAAATTCTGTTATCTATGTTTAGTCAAAACTGTAATTTGGTCTGCAGCCACAAATTACTGATGCAATTCAAGCTGAACATCAGTGAACAATGTATCAGTGAGTAAGTGTTGTGTGATAACACTGTTGCTGACATTAGTAATTCTGCTGATAAATGAAGGTAGATTGGTCAGGCTGGAACTGGCCAGATCAGATTTATCTTTTTTTTGTGATCTTTCCTAACAGGTTAACTCCAATCACTTACAGATCTTACTACCTTAAAGTGAAGTTGTACAAACAATAAGATTATTGTGCACATTCAAACAGCGGTTCTTTGTAATTATTAATTGCTCCATTCTTTATACTGTTTATACACAGTCAGACAGTAGCAATTTTCAAATCCATGTTTAGGTGTCTCATCCACAGTTTTACAGTTAAAATTACTGAGATTGGGTTTACTGCAACCAGCACCTGCTCAGACAATTTATCTGTTTTATGTCTATACCACTCGATACACTCCATTGCACTGGTGAACTCACTGAAATTTGATTTGAACCTTACAATAAATTGCAGGAGTTACTGACAGAAACCAATTTCTCTCTGTAGCATTTATGACTGTGAATCATTCTTCACACCACATTTCCCTGTTAATGTTCCAGACACCCTTCACACGATCTGCAGCTCCACCTCCTTCAAATTGCATTTGATTTCTGTTACTTTACATTAGCGTAGCTGTTTTCGCTTGACCTAGTAACTGCCCCTTCGTTATCCACTTTTTTTAATTCATCTGTGGGATGTGGGTGTTGCTGCTGGTCAGCATTTATTGTCTTTGAGGAGGTGGCGGTGAACTGCCTCCTTGAACCGCTGTAGTCGACCTGCTGTGGGTTGACCCACAATGCCATGAGGGGAGGAATTCCAGGATTTTGGCTGAAAACATTGTTACTGGTTTTAATGAAGCAACACAATTACCTGCCATTTTCATTTTCCACCTTCAAAATCTTTGTTGCATTTTGTGCAATGAATTAGAACATGCAATAGATATTATATGAAATCATAATTTCAAGTATGATAGATGAGCAGTTAGATATCATTACTGCATTCATTTATTTTTCTTTTGACTATTTCACGCTATTGCTGCCCTAATTCTTTCTCCCCAAACTTTCTTTTACTACCATTCATTATTCTTGTTAATTTTCATCTACGAATCTCTACCATTTTTACTTCAATTTTCAAAACATTTGACACCCCATATATACTATCGACATCTATTAACATTTTATTTCTTCATATACTCATCTGTTCTGCTAACAGCTAAGCCATGTACTGTTACATATCAGTATGTGATGACACATATCTGGCTGAGATTGCTTTCCCTATCCATGGAATACCTATGCCACTAGCACCCATGACAAATCACATAACTGAGTTGTACAGATGGCAGCAATTCTCACAAAATCCAAAACAAAAAGCATAGATAAATGTCTTGTGCTGCGTACCTTGTTTTTTTTTTCTGGTTTGGATTCAGTAATGGTACCACCCAAAGATGAAATGCTTTTGTTTTATTTTACATAAAGTGAGGATCTGGGAACAGAAAAGAAATTTCAGATTAACATGAAAATGAGTCCTATTACATTGAAGCTGGAAGCGATGACAGAATTGAATACATTCTCGGCAAGTTTGTAGATGTCACCAAAATAGGCGAGAAGGCAAGTGGTGGATATGACAGAAGGAGTCTACAAAAGGGATAAAGATAAGTTAAGTGAGTTGGTAAAAACTTGCAGATAGGAATAATGTGGAAAAATGTAAGGTTATGCACTTTGGCAGGAAGAATTGAAGAGTTGAACATTATTTAAACAAGGAAAGACTGCAGACAGCTGCAGGACAGAGGATGTGGGGGTTCCTAATGCATGAATCACAAAGAACTAACATCCAAGTTCAGCGGATTATAGAGAAGACAAATGGAATTCTTACCTTTACTTCAATGGGAATGGAGTATAAAAATAGGAAAACCTTGTTCAAATTAATCAAGGCACTAGAGATACCACAACTGGAATGCTGTAACAATTTTGATCCCTTTATCTAAGGAAAGATACATTGCATTGGAGGCATTCTAGAAAAAGTTCACTTAACTGATCCTGAGTAAGGAGGGATTTTCTTATGAGGAGAGGTTGAGGAGATTGGGCTTGCACTTGTTGGAGTTTAGGGAACAACAGAAGATGTTAGAGAAACATATAACATTCTAAGGGGGCTTGATGCAGAGGGTTGTTTCACTTTGCAGGGGAGCCTTGGACCAGGCGACATAATCTCTGAGTAGTGTTGTCCATTTGTGACAGAGCGGAGGAGGATCTTTTTTGTCTCAGAGAGTAGGGAATCTGTGGAATTCTTTATTGCAGAGAGCTGTTCAGGCTGAATCTTAACTATATTCAAGACTTAGAGCAATTGATTTCTATTCATTAAGGCTATCAAGGTTTATGGAGATAGGCAGGAAAATGGACTTAAGGATTATCAGATCAGCAATGACGTTATTGAATGGCAGAGCAGATTAATAGGCTGAATGGCCTACTCCTTATGATCTTGTTACCTTGACCTAACATTAAGTTTGGAATTAAGTGATACTATATTGTGATCCCAGGTGATAATAATACCAAGCAGGTCAGATCCCAGAGTGAAAAATAAATTCACATGGTTCCTTAAAATCTTCTTTTACAACCTTCTGTTTCACAAGCTTTTCTTATACTAACATTAAGCCACTCAGGATTTATTCATTACTGCACAGATTGTTCTTGAGACTGCTAAATTTCCATGTGTTTTGCATTTACATTTTGTTTATCAGTGGTATGTCTGACTTTTCAGTGCACCTTTTTGTTTCTATTTTTGACACTTGGTTTTTTGACCTTAGATTGCAATTGTTATAATTATTGTCATTAAAAAATTATCATTACAGGCTGTTAATTGCAAATAAAGTGTTATCTTCTGTTCACACACAGTAGATAAATGACAGAGAGGGATAGAATATTTCTGCAACATGACAATAAAAGTCATTAAATAACAAGATTTACGATGCAGTCAGAGAGCCCTTGATGTGTCAAAAGTAAGTAAACTGCTCATAATTGTTATTTTGAGCAAACATTCAAGGTTCATTTATCTGATCTACAGCAGATATTTCTTTGCTGCAAGAACAAAACTGTTCAAGAAATCTAGTGACAAGTAACCCGATGGCTACGTGAAATAAATTTGCCTTTTGTAGTAACATAAGTAAATGACAGAACATGTGCTAACAACAATGTTTAAGATAGGATGAAAAGAGGTCATAATGGTATGGTATTGCTCTGGGTTTCTTGTATACGGTGATGAACACTTTCTGTAGGTTGACCCTGAGGTTTTCACTTTGTGAAATGTAAGTAAACAGGAACATGGAATGGGAAGGAGTAATCCAGCATTAAGCTTACTCTATGATAAGCTTTAATTCAAGTTTTGCTGTGGGAGGAATTATTGTTGACTTCAGGAGCCAAACCATCTAAAGGAAATTCATTACAGTCTCGAGATTCCACTCTCTGCTTCATCCTGTAAGGTTCAGTAAAGGACTGTAGAAGTGTTTGTGATCTCAAGTCTCCTATTTGTGGACACCATTCCCAATATGCAGTCAATCAGCATTTCTACAGGAAACATTGGGAGGAAGTGCCAATGAATCCATATACTTCATTTCTATACAATAGTGTAGCAGAGGTAAAATTTATAGTCAAAAGTTGACTCTAATGTGTCCCCCTTCAAGGGAAGGCTCAGGCAATGCAAATGTGTGTCAATCACATTAGGTCTCCGCCACTTTTTCTGCTACTTTACATCCGTCATCATATATGTAACTATCATCATATATGTAACTATAGAAGGCAAATCCATTTCATGAAGCCATTGGGTTATTTGTCTGGGTACTGTGTATTTTCCAATGGTTTGTATTTTTGATTAAGGATGATCAATTTCAGCCTTACAGTCATTTACAGCATTTCAAATATTTGGAATCTGTAGCGCCACATCACCAGTAGTGTGATGTACAAGTTACGTGCTATTTTATTTATCAACTGAAATTCATGGAAAAATTTAATATATACCTCTAAATTGAATTCCAGCAGTAATTTATGTGGTTTCCGGCCACACCTGGATGGTTAATTATATCCATATGCAGAATGCATATATATCCAGAATTTGCAGTAGTAATCATATCAAACTGTAAGTGTTCTGAAATTCAAAAGGTGTCTGTCAGTGATTCTATACTTCTCTGCAGGGTGCACTGTTGAAGTCCTGAATATTGTATTATGATCCCAGATCAAACTGCCAAATTTATATTATGCTTTGGCTAGGGACCAGAAACCTTCTGCATTTTGAGTAGACAAAGTGTGAGATCCAGGGCACTTACAAATAAAAGGACTTTATTTTGCTGGTTGGAACAATAATACAATTTGGAATTCATGGACAACATACTTTTAACACCCACAATTAATATGTGGTAAACATGGTAATTAAGATTGAATACCCCACAGTTCACATCGAATACCAAAGACTGATCTAATAAAATTTCTCAGTAACTACACCCCTGAATTTAATAACACAATTCTTCACTTTTGCCAATCTGGCCTTGAAACTCCCTCTCAAAAATAGATCCATCCTGGACTACCTCGACAACTGCTCGTGCTCTAATTGATCACCCTCTTGCTCCCCTGGATTCCAAGACTGTACTCCAGTACTCATTCACCATTCCAGCTCTTCACTGACTGCTAGCTTTACCAGGTCAGTCCTGCCAGTGAATTGCAAGACTCTGCCAGAGTGACTCAAGCATCCGAACCTCACCTTGAGGAGTTCTATCAACTGTTGCCATTGTTCTGTTGGAAAAGTAGGCTGCATTGTGACTGTATTCCACTTCAGTCAGTGGGTTCCATAAAGGAGTCATCAACCACGGTTGGAGGGTGCTCCTTGTCTCATTCCTGACATTGAAATGAGGCAGCAACTTGTGAGTCATCAAGACAGCAGGCACCATGAAGACCTCCAGAGCACCTGAAGCAGACATCTCAGGTATTATTGGGTGCCCAGGATATGTGGCAGGTGGTGAGTTGGTTCCAGGAGAAGCACAAGATAAGATAGGGCAGAAATTGATGTGATAAATAGGGGCAGGAATGTCAATTAATGCAATGAGTTGGTAAGATAACTCATTTGGCCTCACAGTGAGAATTCCTCCAACGAATTCAATACATTGTTGGACTTTTTTGAGCCAAAAGCCATAAGATTCAGACTTCTTTTTCTCAATATCACAAATATAATTTCTGCCAATCTCACAATACCTTCCCATCTGATTAGCCTTTGCCCATGCTAGTCAGGGGTTGGGAGATTCTGCTCAATGTGTCTTTTTTAATAACATTTGTAAGAACTGCCTTGGGACGTTTTTAGTTATGTTGACTAAATATTCCATAGTTCTTTCTTTCTCTGCTATTTGGCTGAAACAATTCACACAACCTTAAGATGCACTTGTTCGTATAACTTTTCTCTTACCACCTCCTTTGTCATCACTCTTATGCTCCACCTAATTGTAAACCTTGTTTTTTTGACCTCTCTCATTTCATGTGACCTATCAAAATGCTTTAGTAGAAAAAAATACATATTAAGCAACCCCTAAATTAAAATTGACAGCCCTTATTATGTAACCAACTAAGTAAGAAACTCTTCTCTGTTTAAGTAAAATGCCCTGTCCTGAGGTACATCAAACCTCATTGGTTTTACTGCCCCCTATAGAGTTTCCAAACTTCTATTGATTCCTAACCTTTCTGTTGCTTTCTGCTAGTTTAAGTCAAGTGACTCTGCCTGAGTCATTCTAAATGTCATAAATATTACTGCACTTGGGGATGCTTCTGACACCTTCCAGTGTCTGGCCTCTGTGTTGTTTGCTGCTAAAGCCCTTGCTGTGCTGCCCTTTTCTGTTTTAGGGGTATAATTTGCTACTAACCAAATCATTCCCTAATAAAATAAAAATTCCTGGCATTGATCACGAGACCACAACAGATAGGAGCAGGAGTAGGCCATTCAACCCATTGAGTCTGCTCTGCTATTTATGGCTTATGGCTTATGGCTTGACCAGCACAGAGAAGGAGAATAAAGGTCATGCAATTTAAATATTTTATATTCTTCCATTTTCTCCCAATGTAGTGCTTTTAACTGGTTACTTTCTCCAGAGACAATGAGGAGAGAAAGAGACAGAGGCAAAGAGGCTTCCAGGTGCTGTGGTGATGAATTCATAATTCCTTCTCTCTATTTTGCTGTTCAAAGGTAGCAATTGAAGTGTGGTTTGTGACTATCTTCCCAAGTCTGGATGCATTTTCTTTCCAAGCTGGTTAAGTGGCAGATACGTCTTTCATCTCCCATTACATAAAATTATCACACAGATGTAAATTAAAACAGGAGATGTGAGTTTTCTCACTCTGACTTAATTGCATGGTTTTAAAGTTCTTACATAAAATTGTAATTATGGACTTACGTCAATCTGTGGTCAGGTTGTCAATTCATCATTGTAGGCCAGTACTTGTGATTATTTAAAATCTGTTTTAGTCCACGAAAGATCTCTGGTGTAACAATTGTGATAATTGATAAACCGGGTTCAAAAACTGTCTCAACAACTTCACAGGGGAAACTATAATGATTCTTTAATTACTGCTTGCTGAACCAGGTTTGTTGCAGTATTCATTACACTAAGGGAAATCTATAGTTCACGCATTATCACCCCAGTTCAAATTCTCCAAGATTTTGTAATCACTAGTCATCAGCACAGTCTAACTCACGAACAATTATTCTTAGTACAAGTTATTCCCTTTTACACCACGTTGTCTTGTTATCTAATATACAGGCATAAAGTGGTGCAGTTATTTGTTTTTTCAAGTCCTCAAAACATGCTATATTTCAGCAAGATGTATGGAACTGTACCACATTTGGAAAATATTAACTTAGGTAGACCCAGAAAATGCCAGAAAGACATTCAAACTTGTTATGTTAACTTTTCATGTTAAAGACCTTTATTCTGAGCAGTTCTGAAAAGCCCGTACCTATAACATTAACTATTCTGTTTCTTTTTGCAATGTAAAGGTACCAAAGTGCATTTCTAACATTTGTAACATTTAAAATCCAAAAGGTGACTGAAAATCACATTCAGCTTATAAAATTTTAGTTCGGAGGAACTACTGAACCAAGACTCATGACAAAAGAGACACATTGTCATTCTAATCTTGAAAGGAGAAAGTGAATGAGGAAGTAGAAAGAGGTGGCCTGTCAGGAACTTCGAAAATTGAAGAACATTTATACATGTTTGGATGACAACAGCGAGTTAAAGTGTTGCCCCTTCAGTTACAAATAGCACAATATTTGCAGCATTGTGACATAGGTTGGGATTTGATCATCATTGAGAATCACATATGGGCAGTATTTTCTTCACTTTTCCAAACAGATCTGTAGAAAAAGCAACTCATTCGCCAAGTCTCCAATAATCTGCCCTGCCCCATGAGATTGCCTGATCATCTCTGTTTTGAAACATTTTGAAACTAAGTGTATTTATTAAAAAAACAATTATTTGGCAGAGCGTTTCTTTGTCAATCTGATACATAATAATATCACACCCATTACTGTAAAGTAATTTGACTCATTGCAGGTCTTTCCCTTGATTATACATGTCTCAATGATGTTCAGCAACAAGAATGTTGCTTGGTTTTGTCTCTCAGTTCACCATACGCATATTAGAGATGATTTTCATTAAACTGGAAAATAGAATCAAGATTCTCACTTCATGCCCTTGCCCAACACAACCAGGAGATCATGTAATGTGACATGAAGTCAGTTGATAGCTACATATGGTAGATTTATGCCACATTCTGCATTAGAAAGTAGTTTTTAATTAAATGATTACCGAGACTAGAGATTGCTTAAAGACTTTTAATACATTGATCCAATTTTTCTCCCGTCTTCATTATTCTCATTGCCATCTGTGTGGGTGACATGGTCAAAGTTGGAAGATAGGAATCTAATGAGATTGAGCTATACCAGAGTCTTACCCTCCCTTTTCTTTTTGTAGTCTCTTGTACTACCTAACTTATAGTGCAGTTGAAAATGATAGTTCATCATGTGGGGATACAGAAACATAAACTTATCATCTAACAATTCATTCTTCAATACAATGAAAACCTTTACTGCCACGTTTTCTCACAGCATTTGTTCAGAATTAATATTTCAGATGACCAGTGTTTATGATTCATGGAATAAAAGAAGATTCAAGGAAATCATTTTCTTTCGGTAAAATCAGCTGCCAAATAATTAGTATATTTGAATTCTTGTTTTGATGTATGAAGTTTTATTGCAAAAGAACCCAATTGTAAATCATCAGCAAAGGAGTTAACTAATCAAGTCTACTATAATTATTATGGTACAGCCTGACTTAGGCTGAACAATCGATTTCCTTAAAAGAAGAATACATTATCCCCCGATCCACTTACAACAACACTAGAGTCTGTTTTACTTTATTTTTCTTCAATTGATACATGCATAGCCTTTTTTTAAAAATCCCAAGGCCGACAATATGTCTCAATGACTGGATTATTTAAAAGTTTGCATCAAGAGCTATTGAAGCAGTTAATGAAGAGAAAGTGAAAGAAAATAAAAAAAGCCCAAATATAAAAGAACAAATAAAAGAGGATGAACAAAAATTGTGCTCAAGGACATGTGGTTGAGTGCTTTAACTTTAAGGAAAGGCTGAGTTCAAGCTTTATGGCTGGAGGAGTTTTAAAGCCAAGAGTCTCAAAAGACAGCATGGTGGCGGAGTAGGGTGCCGGAGTCAGAGCTCGTCTGCTCCGATCACTTTTCTTTTCTCCTTTTCTCTTTTCCTGTTCTTTTTTTTCTATTTTTCTTTACTTTATGAGCTCAAGTGGCATCGATGGCAGAGAGAGCCCAGCGTGGACCTTGAGTGGGCCCAGCATGGAGGACAGTGGACCCAGCGAAGGAGAGAGTGGGCCCAATGTGGGGGAGAGCGGGCCTAGTGAAGAAGACAATGGGTACAGCATGGAAGAGTGGGCCCATTGTGGAGGACATTGGGCCCAGCGAAGACGAGAGTGGGCCCAGTGAAGAGGAGAGTGGGCCTAGTGCAGATGAGAGTGAGCTCTTACTTAATTTCCAGGTGACCACTGGATCTGGCATCAAATTTGGCAGCTGCTACTTTGGTGGAGGTGATATCAGCAAGATTGGCCCAGTGACAAAAGATGGTGCCTGAGGATTGGTGACTTTGTTGTTGGTTGGGTCTGGTGGTGGCGAAAGAGCACCATATTGTCATCAAGGTGGGCCCAGTGGTGAGAGATGTGACTTTGGCATTGGTGAGTCTGGCACTGGCAGTGGCATGGTGGTGTGAGAGGAGAATTGGCCTAGTGGTGAAATCTGGCACCGAAGGATTGGTGGCTTTGACATTGGTTGGCTCTGGTGTAGACAATGGTGAGGCAGTGGAGGCGGGATGGAAGTGCAGATGTCGTTGATAGTGATGAGCTGGCTCCGAACTGATGGACTCTCTTTAAGTTCTCCTTTTCTTTTATTTGCTTCTTCTTAAATTATTCAAAATGGCACTGGATCCTGGCATAAATGGAAAAGTTTTGCACTGTATTTTACCCTTTTTCTCACTGCAAAAAATATGTGACAAGAAAATCATTCATTCAAGATTTATTGACATTGCTCACGTTGATCCCACACATGGAGAAGGACATGGAAGATATAGAATGTGGGGAAATAGATGTTGACATCTTGAAAAATGTCCATATTTTAGAGGAGGAGGTGCTGGATGTCTTGAAATGCATAAAAGTGGATAAATCCCCAGGACCTGATCAGGTGTACCCTAGAACTCTGTGGGAAGCTAGAGAAGTCTCTGCTGGGCCCCTTGCTGAGATATTTGTATCATCAGTAGTCATAGAGGTGTTGGAAGACTGGAGATTCCTGATGAAGGGCTTTTGCCCAAAACATCGATTTTACTGCTCCTTGGATGCTGCCTGAACTGCTGTGCTCTTCCACACCACTAATCCAGAATCTGGTTTCCAGCATCTGCAGTCATTATTTTTACCCTGTTAGAAGACTGGAGGTTGGCTAATGTGGTACCACTGTTTAAGAAAGGTGGTGAGGAAAAGCCAAGGAACTATAGACTGGTGAGCCTGACATTAGTCCTGGGCAAGTTGTTGGAGGGAATCCTGAGGGACAGGATGTACTTGTATTTGGAAAGGCAAGGACTGATTAAGGTTAGTCAACATGGCTTTGTGCATAGGAAATGGTGTCTTGGAGTACAGGCTCATAGTTCCTTGGAAGTGGAGTAGCAGGTAGATAGGCTAATGAAGAAGGCATTTGGTATGTTTTCCTTTATTGGTCAGAGCACTGAATATAAGATTTGGGAGGTCAGTTGCAGCTGTATAGGACATTGGTTAAGCCATTTTTGGAATACTGTGTGCAATTCTGCTCCCCCTCCTTACAGAAAGATGTGGTGAAACTTGAAAGGATTCAGAAAAGATTTACAAGGATGTTGCCAGGGTTGGAGGATTTAAGCAATGGAATGAGGCTAAATAGGCTGGGGCTGTTTTCCCTGGAGCATTGTTGGCTGAGGGGTGACCTTATAGAGATTTATAAAATCATGAGGGGCATGGATAGGGTAAAAGAATAATGTCTTTTCCCAGAGGTGGAGTGGAGTCCAGATTTGGAGGGCATAGGTGTAGGGTAGAGGGGGGAAAAAGGGACCTAAGGGGCATGTATGGAGCTTCCAGAGGAAATGGTGGAGGCTGGTACAATTACAACATTTAAAAGTCATCTGGCTGGGGTATATGAATAGGAAGGGTTGAGAGGGAGATGGTCCAAATACTGGATTAATTTAGGATATCTGATCGGCATGGATGAGCTGGACCAAAGGGTCTGCTTCTGTGCTGTCCATCTCTATGACTCTATGACATTGTATCTTCATTGGATGACAAACAAACTGTATATACCAAACAGTTCCAGTTAGCTCACCCAGTCTGCTCCCTCAACAGACAGTGCACAATCCATTTTATTGCAGAAACGTTGTCATATATTTAACTCATGTGGCTTGGTTATGTAACAGCATTGAGAGGCTAATGAAGAAGACCAAAGGCCAGACTGCCTTAGCTTTTGGCTCAAAGATAATACTGTACATAGAATAGGAAAGAAAAACACAAGCACTTGCCCACATGGAAATTATTTTGTAAAACAATTCCAAATAAATATCTTCCTACAGAGTGAAAAAAAATACATTAATGACTGACTGCATGGCAAAAACAAAGACATGTTTTAATGTTGTTGCTTCTTTCAGCAGCAATGCAATCTGACTCCAATAATTTTACCCGCAACCTGCCAATAAATTCTCTGTGCACCACACCACATCTCAGATCCCTGCTCTAGATTGCACGTGACAGCTTGTTAAACCTTAAATGCCAATTACACACTTTTCTTGCTGAGTGTAGATTTTTCTCCAAAGTAATGATGTATCGAGGAATTAATAATCACTTGCCTTGAGCCCCATTCCACACTGAATTATAAACAGGCAGGTAAACTTGATGCCCATCTCCGATAACTGTATTGGCTGTCAAAAAAGTCCTGCTTTACCTAATAAATCTGTCAACACATCTTTATACCTCCTCACAGCATAGCCACTCAGATCAGATTTTGGCAAAAGCATATGCTGTCTCTGTACAAAGGAATCTTAGATTTCTCAACAACAAAAAATTCTATACTTTTAGCAATTTGCAAAAAACAGTCCTTATGTTCCCTAATTTGCCTAAAATCAGATCGCCCTTTTAATTTCATGCATATATGCATACAGTTTTCTTTCTTAAACTATGGAAAAAAAATGTCATCTAATCAGGGACAGTTAAAATGCTTACTGCCAGGCCAGGCTTCTTTGAACTGGATAATCAAAACTAGCTGTGTAATAAAAAACATCTTTGAACATAGAAACTGTGTAAATTCTGGCTTAAGCAGATACAAATAGTTCAGTTTTACTAATCATCACATGTGCTCGCAGCCGAACAGGCAATACTTTAGCCTATCTTCCTATGAGAAGGACCACTCTTGTTTTGTCACATACTGGAGTGTGGATGATGCCTGTTACATTTGGTGGGACCTGATTTCCCTTCTTGAAATTCATATCTTACTGAGTGAGATGATTCCTCATTTAATTGACAAAAAGATAATGTGTCATTCCCTTTATTAGATTATTTTAATTTTTGGTAGATGCACAATCATTTAAAGCCATTTAGGTTCCAAGCTAGCATGTTATCTGGCTGTCCACATATATTGTTCTTGGAAATATATGGCCAAGACAGCACAAGGGTTCAACTTGCACATTCTTCAGCTGTAAGCAGATTACTAAAGACCTCAAATGGGATGGACAGCTTTGATGTTCTGCTAACACTGACAATGTGATTGGTTCTACTTTGGAAACAGGCCTACTCCTGGAACACCTCACTGTTCCAGCCAACAAGCCACTTTTCATCTGGGAATAACGGTCTTCTGAGTAAAGAGGACCTCAGTTGCCATTTTGAATGAGAATTGCTTGGAGTTCACACCGTCCACATTCTGATCCTTTCCATGCAGCACTGATGAGATCTAAGTCCAACAAAGGTAAGCTTCTATCGATTTCTTCAGTCGAGCAGAATTACTCCATTGGGTTTCACAAATATAACCTTTGACTTTTGTCCTATTTGCTCACAGGCTGTGGGCATCACTGGCTGGGCCAGTATTTATTTCCCTTTTCTGCTCACCCTTGAGATGGTGAGCTGCCTTCTTGTACTGCTGCAGTCCAATAGATGTAAGTAGACACATGATACCCTGAGGGAGGGAGTTCCAAGATTTTGACCCAAGAATACTGTAGGAACAGCAATAAATTTTCAGGTCTCAATGGTAAATGGCTTGGAAAGGAACTTGCAGATGGTGGGTAATTGCTGCTTTTGTCCTCCTAGGTGGTTATCATTGGGGATTTGGAAGGCACTATCTAAAGAGCTTTGGTGAATTTCTGCAGTGTATCATGTAGATGGTACACACTGCTACAACTGAATAATGTTGGACAGAGTGAATATTTGTGGATAAGATGCCAGTCAAAGAGATTGTTTTGTCCTGGACATTGCCATCTAGAAATCACAACACTTAAATCCCTTGTCCAAAGTTACATCTTACCACGTTTCCCTGGGTCCATCCTGCATTTTCATTCTTTTGTGTTCTCTGTTGTCCCCCTGCAGCTTATCTACACAGTTAGAAGAGAGTGGAGTTGCCTTGCAGTCAGAATTATCAATCACCAGCACACTGTCGCAAAATTTAAAATCAAACCCAAGAACTTTTCACCAAGATGCCATTACTGGCAGCTCCGCTAATACATTGCAATATCACAGTAACATTTTGGCAAGAGGAATTCAAGTCAGAAACCATTAAAAACTGTGAGGTTTGGACTAGTTGAGGCAGGGTAATAGCAGCATGACAATCACCATTTGACCACTCTGTAACTGTTCCATTCACAGTATTCTTGTTGGTTTCAATTGAGCCCCCCGTTCCAAATTACCAGAAATTTCATACTGTCCTTCTGAGGCAATTGCTACTTCACCTTTTATTCAATCTCAGCAGTGTATGCATTGGTACAGTCTGACCAAAGGTCCCTGAAAGCTGCATCACTCCAGAGATTAATGCTACAACAATGAGGTTCCTGCCCCTTTCAAGCATCGCCTGGATGACTCCCGCCTCAGCCGACTCTCTGTGTGGAGTTTGCACATTCTCCCCGTGTCTGCGTGGGTTTCCTCCGGGTGCTCCAGTTTCCTCCCACAATCCAAAAATGTGCAGGTTAGGTGAATTGGCCGCGCTAAATTGCCCTTAGTGTTAGGTGAAGGGGTAAATGTAGGGGAATGGGTCTGGGTGGGTTGCGCTTCGGTGGGGCGGTGTGGACTTGTTGGGCCGAAGGGCCTGTTTCCACACTGTAAGTAATCTAATCTAATCTACTCAGACTCAGTAGAAAACTCCAGGAAATATGATAGTTGTTGGAATCTGAATGAAATTGGGGGCATCAATCCCTTTAGGATCTCTACTGCCCCATTTTTACTGGGTCAGTCAATTTAAAATTGTTGGGGAATTTCTGAAATAATCACTGTAATAGCATATGGAACCAACAGATGGCACTTATGCTCTCAATATATTAATAATATGCATGGATATTGAGGAACAGCAATGATGCAAAAACTTCTAAATTGGTCAGCCAATCAGACAATGTTGCAGTTACTCTATTTTTCCAAAACAATAAGAAGCAAAGCATCTGGCAAAAAGACAGTCTGACTTTCATCTTTTGGCAACAATTAAACTAGCTAAGTGATTTAAGAATGTAATGGATCGTAAAAGGGAAAATGAAGTGAATGTAGGATTTCCATGCTGAAACATTGGGCTTAAATGTGTCTTCTATAGCAAAACTTAGCCCAAAATGTTTGCCTTGAATTAAGTTTGAAGCAAATCACCCTCCCTGTCCGTTTTCAGTGACCCGTTTTTTCAAGGCTAACACCTTACAATATGGTGAAAATAATGGAGATTGTGTGTACTTAATGCGAAGGGAACAGTTGAAAAAAAGGCACTATAAAAGTCAAGGCAATCTTCAGTCTTTGCTGTTGAAAATGTTTCTTTTCAGTAATTATTTGTTGGGCATTACAAATATGAAGAGATGGTACTTTTAATTTCTGACAATAGGACAAAACTGGTTTAGATCAGATCAACTGTCCTTTAAGAAAAATTAAATAAATCCTACAGCACCCCTTATAAAGACTTCACAGTGCAAATAATTGTATACACTCTCAGTTACAATAATTAGAAAAGTTACAATAATTAGAAAAGTCGGGATAGAGTTTGAAATAATTAAATTATAATCACAAATTATATTTGGAGCACATTAAGTTCCTGTCACTACTTGCACCAGTTTTAAAAATATCAGGCTCAAATCAGGCTCCACAAAATTGGCTACTCTCCCAGGGTGAATTAATCACCATTGGCAGGTTCTGTTAATTGTACTCATTTGCAGGCCCTCAAGGAGGGCTGAAAAAATAAGCTCAATCTTTTGTGTGCAAGGATAGGTGCAGTAAAAAGATTTTGAATATAAGTTTATTTTTTAATTGGCAAATAAACTGACTACTATACCCCAAAATAGCTAGCAGCAGTTTATTTTATTTTCAGTCATTTAAAATTAAGTTGTTCATAGGTGGTACATTGACACAATAATTCAGTTTTGTTTTAGGAAAAGGAATTATTTTTCAGGCTGTCGGTATTTTCCGGCTGGGCCAGCATTCATTGCACATCCTTAATTGCCTTTTAAAAGGTGATGGTGAGCTGCCTTCTGATTTAGTCCATATACACAGGGAGGAGCAGGAAAAACAAATGGATATATGGGATGCAATGTCCCTCGCTGCCCAGAGGCTGCAAGAGTGGGAATCAGGTATCCCGACGGTCTGGCTCCCTCTGTGGACAGGTTGGCTTATGCCATGGAGAGCTGGATCCTGTAGACTCAGGACAGCAAGCTCCATCCACCCCAGCTACAGAATCTGGGACAGATGTAGTGGTAAGGAGAGAAAGAAAAGACCCGACTGAAGGCACTTTGATGGGACAGGTGACAGTGCACTGTATATGAAATATCACGCTTGTATAAATTTGATTGTTTTGCATGACCACTGGATCTTTGCCTCTCCAGTTTGTGTGGGGTTTTTCTGTAAGGTGGGAAACAAAAGAGCTCAGAGTCTCCACAACTGTTTGTATAGAGAGGAGGAGGAAGAACACATTTTACAGCGACTATGGCAAGGACTGAATGACATCACAGGTTCTAAAAAGAGACAGTGCAAGGTAGCAGATGATGATGTCTCCCTCCCAGATCGTCCCAACGCCTTCTATGCTTGCTTTGGGCAGAATTTTGAAGGAGAGATAGCACCTGTCCTGACAAGTTCTGATGAACCTATCCCAACAGTCACTGCATCAGAGGTCAGGTCAGTTATCCTTTGTGTTAATCCAAGGAAAGCGATGGGTCCAGATGGAGTACCAGGCTGTGCACTCAGAGCATGCGCAGATCAACTGGCAGAGGTCTTCTCGGACATCTTCAACCTCTCTCTGCAGCAGGCCACTGTCCCTCCCTGTTTCAAAAAGGCCAACATCATCCCTGTGCCTAAGAAGACTCATGCAGCATGTCTTAAAGACTACCGCCCAGCAGCCCTATCTTCGATGGTCATGAAGTGCTTTGAAAGGCTGGTCATGACATTAATCAACTTCAGCCTCCCCATTACTCTTGACCCACTCCAATTTGCCTATCTGGCCAACAAGATCCACATCAGCTGCTATATAATTTGCCTTTCACTCCTCCCTAGAACATCTTGACACCAAGAACAGCTACGTAAGAATCCTATTCATTGACTACAGTTCAGCTTTCAATACTATTATCCCCTTGAGACTGATTACCAAACTTAGTGATCTCGGACTAAGCCCCACTCTCTGCAACTGGATCCTCAGTTTCCTGACCCACAGGTCACAATCAGTGAAGACTGGGGACAATATTTCATCCTCACTAACACTCAACACTGAACTCCCCCCCAGGGGTGCATTTTCAGTCCCCTACTGTCCTCACTGTATACCCATGACTGTATCACCAAATTCCAGACTAATGCCATTTACAAGTTTGCTGATGACACCACCATAGTCAGTTGAATCTAAGATGGCGACAAAACAGACTACGGATTGAAGTTGGAAGACCTGGAAAAATGATGCACTGACAGCAACCTAGCTCTCAATGCCAGCAAAACCAAGGAACTCATTATTAACTTTCGGCGGGATGTTACTCATGCCCCCTACATATTAACAGCACAGAGGTGGAACGAGTGGAGAGTGTCAAGCTCCTGGGAGTGGTCATCCACAACGAACTTTCTTGGACTCTTCATGTGGACGCACTGGTTACAAAGGCCCAACAACGTCTCTTCTTCCTCAGGCAGCTGAGGAAATTTGGAAAGACGGCAAATACCCTTGCCAACTTTTATAGGTACACCACCGATAGCATTCTATCTGGATATATCACAACCTGGTATGGCAACTGTACCATTCAAGATCGGAGACAGTTATAGAGAGTGGTGAACTCGGCCCAGACAATCATAAAGGGCAACCTTCCATCTATAGTATCCATCCACTGTCAAGGAAAGACCGCCAACATTCTTAAAGATCCATCCCACCTTGGCAATGTTTTTTCTACAACCTCTATCATTGGGGAGAAGGTACAGAAGCCTGAACACACACATCAGCTGGTTTCACAACAGTTTCTACGCTACTATTGTTAGAATACTGAAAGGACTCACAAGCCTTAAGATTCTCCTGTACCTGTGTTTTTGTTTTTGCCACTGTTTACCTATTATTTACTCTGTGATCTGCCTGTATTGCTTGCAAGACAAAGCTTTTCACTGTGCCTTGGTACATGTGACAATAAATTCAGTTCAATTCAATTCAATTCAATTTTTCGGAGGAAACCTTTTTTTTCCTTCATCCTTAGAGCGTGGGCATCATTATAGACTTCCCTGGTTTCCTTCCATTGCCCTTGTTACTGCAGTCTCAAATATCCAAGTACAAGTAAGTCTATGTCACCAAACAAGGGTCTATTAAATAAGAAATCCTTTCTTTGATGGAATGGATGCATTATCCTGTCTCCCATCACTGATTCACTAGCATACTCATTCCATTGTTTTAGAAAGACCCTTAGTAAAGCCTGTTCCTTCACGACTCGGATTTCCAACCTGTAAATGGCCCTCTTCTTGCTGCAAGAATTAGGTTCAGAAAATTCTAACCCAACAACTTCATGACTTGCAATCCATGTCATTTGTGAAGAGGTAGGGGAATATTATTTTTTTCAAAGTTAACAGGAGAGCATAAGTAGTCAGGCTACAACTTTTAGATGTTAATACTTAGCTGCAAATCTTTTTCTAGCCTGAATTGCTCTACCACTTATGCAAAAATAATGTTGAAAGCTATTGGCCTCACTACTATTTTGACAGAAAATTCTGATGCTTTGTACATTTGTAAAGCGATAATTCCTTTTTATTCATTAGCAGAATATGAACTTCACTGACAAGGCCAATATTTATTGCCATTGCAAATTGTCCATGAGAAGATAATTGTAAGCTGTCTTGAATATAATTAAATGATTTAATTGAAGTAAGGGAATTAAGGGCAGATGTTGGCAAATGGAGTATATTGTGGGAAAATGCGAAGTTTTTCATTTTGGAAGGGAGAACCAAAAGACAGAATAGTATTTTAATGTAGAAATATTGCAGAAAGCCTCAACACAAAGAGACTTGGGGGGTACTTGTGCATAAAATACAGAAAGCTGGCACACACCTGTAGCAGGTAATCAGGAAAGCTAATGGAATGTTGGCCCTTATTTCAAGGAGGTTGGAGTATATAAGTAGGGAAGTCTTGCTACAAGTGTAAAAAGTACTGGTGAGACCAGACCTAAAGTGCTATGAGCAGGTTGTATCGCCTTATTTAAGGAAAGATATATTTCATTGAAAGGGGTTCAGAGAACGTTGATTAGGATAATCCCTGGTATGAAAAGATTATTTTATGAGCAAAGATTAAACAGATTTGGACTCTACTCATTGGAATTAGGAAGAATGAGAGGTCATTTCATTGAAGTATGATTCTTAAGGGGTATGACAGGGCAAATGCGAAGAGGATGTTTCCCCTCATGGGAGAGTCTAGGACCAGAAGGTATAGTCACAGAATTAAAGGGGCACCAATATAAGACTGGGATGAGGAGGAATTTCTTTTCTCAGGGTTTGAGTCTTTGGAACTCTGTGGAAGCAGAGTCCTTGTGTGGATTTAAAGCTGAGGTACATTCTTGATCAGGATGTGAATCAAGAGTTATGGGGAAAGGGCAGGAAAGTGGACAGAAGGAATGTGAGATCAGTCATAATCCTGCTGAATGGCAGAGTAGGCTTCAGGGGTCAAACAGCCTAATCCTATTTGTATTTCTCATGGTCTTATGACTGTATGCACGTTCTAGGCCTTTTAGAGAGAAATTAAGAGCCAATTATATTGCTGTTGGTGTGGAGATACAATGTAGGCCAGACTGAGAAAGGATGACCAATTTCCTTCTCTAAAGAACATGAATGAACCAGATGAGACTAGCTTTTAATTCCAGATTTACTTAATTAATTGAATTCATCTCCCTAACACCATGGGACAATTGATAGTCATATCTCCAGGTTACTTGTTCAGATCTGTGGATCCAGCAACACAACTGTTATGCTGTAATATCCACTAGGTACCCTTTTTGAGGGTACTTGGATTAATTTGTATCTAAAAACAAAAAATAAATTCTCATCTTGAGCATGATCATTGATCAGAACCTACCTTAAATCTTAAACTATTCTAATGGATGCAGGCTTTATATGATGTGCTATAAAATATTTCCATGCAATAAATGGAACAACAGGGCAATTATGGATAAATTAAACAGAGCTTCTATTAATTTAGTGAAAGGAACTCCTTTCTCTTTATGAATGTAAAGGTAACACTGCCTCATGTACATTATTTATTAATTGAAGAAAATGTCTCTTTTCTGGTTGTGCACATTGGAGGAATGCCAAAGTTTGCAGACCCATATAATTCACATGGAGAATGCTTTGCCAGACATAGGACTGGATTCAGAACCAAATATTTCTTTCTCTAATATGTTACAGTCCGTTAAAAGCAAAAGAAAGACTTGCATTTATACAGCACCCTTTATGGTATCAGGAAGTCCCAAAGCACCTTACAGCCACGACAGTACTTGTGGAGTGAAGCGACTTTTGTAATGCAGAAACTCAGCAGCAGATTTGACAAGCTCCAACAAGCAGCACTGAGATAATGGCCAGAGGATCAGTTTTTTTTAGATTCCCTACAGTGTGGAAACAGGCCCTTCAGCCCAACCAGTCCACACTGACCCTTTGAAGAATAACCCAACCAGATCCATCTCCCTCTGACTAATGCACCTAGCACTCTGGGCAATTTAGCATGGCCAATTCACCTGACCTGCAAATCTTTGGACTGTGGGAGGAAACCGGAGCATCCGGAAGAAACCCATGCAGACACAGGGAGAATGTGAAAACTCCACACGGACAGTTGCCTGAGGCTAGAATCGAGCCTGAGACCCTGGTGCTGTGAGACAGCACTGCTAACCACTGAGCCACCATGCTGGTTCATAGTTAAATGTTGGCTGGCATACCAGGGATAACATTCTGTTCTTCTTCAAAATTAAACCCTTGATGGGCGGCACAGTGGCACAGTGGTTAGCACTGCTGCCTCACAGCGCCAGAGACCTGGGTTCAATTCCTGCCTCAGGCGCCTGACTGTGTGGAGTTTCCACATTCTCCCTGTGTCTGTGTGGGTTTCCTCCGGGTGCTCCGGTTTCCTCCCACAGTCCAAAAATGTGCAGGTCAGGTGAATTGGCCATGCTAAATTGCCCATAGTGTTAGCTAAGGGGTAAATGTAGGGGTATGGATGGGTTGCGCTTCGGCGGGTCGCTGTGGACTTGTTGGGCTGAAGGGCCTGTTTCCACACTGTAAGTAATCTAATCTAATATAAACCAGAGGATCTTTTCTCTTCACTTGAAAGAAGGATCCCAGATATTTGATGAGTCAGAATGACTCAGGCACCATTTAAAAATGCTGAGTGGGATCCAATTCTTGAAATGCCTACCCCCTCCAGCACTCTTCCCAGTATCTCTATTTTTGCCTAACATGGGCAAAGGAAACAGGGCACATGCGGGCCCTCTGTGCCCCCAGTCTGGTGGCTTTATTGTGAAATTAGACATCTCCTGGCCCTTGCAAATTCCATGGAATTGAGCCAACTGCTGGATGACCCAAGGCTCACAGTCCCTTAGAGCATTTGTAAAGTATAATCAAGATTTGGGAGCCTTTTGAAAGGTTCATGCTGCCATGCCTCTGCCATTTTAACTCAGTGCCAACTCATGTGTCTCCACTGAACGCCATGACTCCTTATAGTCCACATGCACATTCATGTCACCTACCCTTCCCAATGGCCCATTCTTGATCTTTGGGCCAATGAATGGTCCTTCTATGGCCATTCACCTGCATAGCACTGTACAGAATCAATAAGCTACATGGTAACATTGGCATGGGAGAAACTGCTCAGGGAAAGTAAACTGCAAATCATCTCTTGAAATAAAAATTGCTGCTCGTACAACCCTGTAAGAGTATCACTCTGATACACCATTTAAATATCAATAATAAAGGTTTCAGTTTAACTTCTTGGTGCAACCAGATGAAGAGGGGATATTAACTCTTCTCTTTTTAAACCACTTTCAGTCAGTTGCAACAAAAGTTTTTACTTCTTTTCAGTACACAGCTATCACATAATTCACTAGAAAATGAATGAGTCAATTACTTGAGTAAAAGAAAGAGGAATTATCTTGTTGCCAATCCTGAGAAACAAAATTAACAGAAGTGCAACTTTAAATACCACATAAACACAGGTAATAAGTTTAAAGGGACAGTGTCTCATATACGTAGGGAAGCATAAGTTTCTACAGTTAAAAATGTTTTAAAGTCTTTGAGATGTTGAATTTTAAACTCCATCCAACAGTATTAATAGTTGAGTTGGTATTCTTAGCAAAAGCAGAATGCATATATATCTTTGAGTTTTGTATGAATGGCTATTTCCCCAAATGGCTTTTTTTTAGTGAATGTTGTCTTCCATGAGTGACAGACAGTTCCATCTCTTGTTACCACAAATGAATTTTTCCTACTCTCTACCCTTATGTTCAAAAGCAGCTGTTGCAATATAGTTCAGTCTGTGTTTCTGAGTCTAGTTCCAAGCTGTCTAGCTAGCAGGTGAGCTTTCCATCTCCCAATATGGTAAATTATTATACAAGTCTTTGGCTTCAAACAGAAAATTTATCATCAATCTGATGCAGTTTTTTAAAAATAAAGGAATAGTTAGGTCTAAGAAAATCTAACAGCACCAAATTTGGCTTTGGGGCCATATTTAATGGTTTTTCATTATCAAACAAGTAATGGGCTAAAAATGAACTGTAGGAAATATTACAAATCCAATAGATTCAGGGATCAGATAATCACAGAACTACTGCAATGCAGAAAGAGACCATTCAGCCCATCATTCCTATTTGGGCTCTATTATCTCATGTCAATCTGCTGCCTTTACCCAGATCCCATTTCTATCCAAATCATCTTGCAATGCCCTCTTGAATGCCTCAATTAAACCTGCCTCCAGTACATTTCCAGGCAGTGCATTTTGTGTTCTACATATGTATTATGTGTAAAAGGTTGCTTCATACTTACTACATTTGCATATCACTTCAAATCTATGCCCATTGATTTTCTTTCCTTTTATGAGAAGGAACTGCTTCTCCTTATCTATTTTGCCCAGTCCACTCATGATTTTGAAAACCACAATCAGATCTCCTCTCAGCCTTCTTCTCTCCAAGGAGAACAGCCCAACTCCTTCAATCCTCACAGCTAAAGTTCCTCATTCCTGGGACCATTCTTGTAAATCATTTCTACATTCTATCCAACACTTTCACATCTTTTCTATAATGTCAGACCATGACTGTGCACAATAATCCAGCTGAGGTCCAACAAGTGTATTGTACAAGTTCAACATCACTTGTTTGCTCTTGTTCTCTGTGCCTCTATTAATAAAGCTGAGAACACTGTCTGCCTTACTAACTGTTCTCCTGCCACCTTCAATGATATATTTACATATGCATCCAGGTCTGTCTCCTCTGTACCCCCTTTAGAACTGTACCCCTTTAATATTTTACTTAAACGTTCTTCTGACCAAAGTGCATCACCTCATTCTCTGCAATGATTCTCTGAAGGTCAGATCCTCTCTAAACCATTTTAAGCTTATGCCCTTTCTTCTTAGATCTGTCATCCATCTGCCCACTCCACCAATTTGTCAATGTCCTTTTGGAGTTCCATACTTCCTTCTCACAGTTTTCAATTCTGGCAAGTTTAGTGTTATCTGAAAACCTTGAAGTTGTCCCCAGTGCATCATGGTCTAGATCATTAATGAAAAGTAAGGATCCTGAAACTGATCCCAATACTACGAACCTTCCTCCAGCCCAAAAAATATCCATTGACCATTTCTCTTTGTTTACCTATCACTCAGCCAATTTGAAACATTGCTGAATATGTCACAGGCCAAACTCCATTCATCTTTGCTTAATGTTTCCCAGCAAGAAGTAAAAACAAAAACAACAACAAAAAAAAGGATAAAGGCTCTGACTTTTCAAAAAAAAAGCTTGACTTTCTGGATGAGATAGGTAGATTGGAATAATAGAGAATGATGAAATTTCTCATTGCTTTGAAGGATTATAAAAAGCTATACCTCTGGAATGTCTATTGATACTAATATAATATTGTGTCTCAATTACTTGAGTTGAAGAGGCTTTTTTGTCACACGACATTTATTGGAAAGAAAATAAATAAAAGTATTGTGAAATGCATCTCTGCAAACGCTCTTGTAATACATGTTTATAGTATTATATTAATTGATTTCTCTGAAATCCCAAAGGAGCTGCAAAAATGAATTAGTAACAGAACACATCATTGGTTCCAGCTGCCAAAATGATCTAAGTAATTGGAGACTGAGATTTGGCACTTTGTCTACTCTGATGTGGACTCTGTTGGTGCATCGCTGTCTACATGATTTGCCCATTTAGAAAAGATGGAACCATTTAAACAGAACTCAGCAGTTTCCTTAAACCATTTTTATAAAGCCAGCATTCATTCAAAACTAAACTTTCCTGCAATACTCAACTTGGAAATCAAGAATACTCCCAAGTAGGAATTCAGACAGTTGCAATCATGGAATTAACTTTTCGTACGCCCATTTAGTATTCATCCACTGAGACAATGGCCACTATTTTAATTGGGAGACGGGAAGGGTGTGAGAGATAAAAACCCAGCAAGCTGGAAAATACTGGTCCCACCAATCTTACAATATATTCTCATTGAAAATAATTGCGTTGTTTCCTGCCTGAAACTGGGCAAGATTTAAAGCCTAAGACACGTAGACAAGAAAGGTGCACAGCATAATTGCATGTGGGGAGGGTTGTAAATATTTACTAAAACCAATAAACATAAAGGCTTGGGAAGAGCACGTCTGCTCTTTCTGGTGGCCAGTCAAATTTTTCCACTGCATTTTTGCTGCAATACACATGACAAAAAATACATTGGAGTGCTAATATCCAATTCCAATGTCTTAATGATGTACTGCGAAAGAGGTAATATTGCAGGTAATTGGTCAGTGGAAGAATAATCTGATCTGCATTCTCTCATTAAATGTGAGAAAGTAGATCAGAAAATTCCTCGGAACTGCTCTTATTTGCCAGCATTTCTTCACCAGTAAGTGTGGTACACAATACTGTCAGTGGCACCTGAACAACTAGATAAAAACAAGGACTGCAGATGCTGGAAACCAGAGTCTAGATTAGAGTGGTGCTGGAAAAGCACAGCAGGTCAGGCAGCATCCGAGGAGCAGGAAAATCAATGTTTTGGGCAAAAGCCCTTCAGGAATATTCCTGATGAAGGGCTTTTGCCCGAAATGTTGTTTTTTTTTATGAGGAAGATCTCAGAAAGTTGATGATCAATTGGTGATGCTATAGTTAGAGCTTCATGATTCTAGAAACGGTTTCCATTTAGCAGTCACTTGAATCTGGCTGTCTGGATACTCTAGGGGAACATTGTGCTCTGGAGACTAAGCCTGACAGGAGACTGAAAAGAGGGAAGCGCTTCTGCTCAGATGTAGATTGGGCTATCTCATGCAAATACATTCCTCTCCTTTCCTTGGATATACGTGCCTGAGGAGAACACAAAATCTTATGGGCAGAGGAAACTCTGAAACCTGCCTCTAGCTCCTGGATCCCAATTTCCAGGTACCGTATTTCCAAAGTGCTCAGATGTCACAGTGTGCAAGCTGGCAGCAGCATGCAACCCGCCTGTCCCAGGCGGTGAACTGAAACCTGACAGAAAGTGGCTCCATGATCTTGTCACACATTCCTAAACATGCTCCAGCAGACTCAGGTGTCTGAGAGATGGCAACAGGAGGCCATCTGAACTGAGAAAAGCAGCCGGAACTGAGTTCTGTGCAGAAGTCGGTACCTATGAGTGGCTCCAATGCTGCAGCAGAATGAGTGATCTGGTGCAGGACATGCGCCACTGTCTACTGAATGTCAACTCACACTCACAGCAACATGAAGCATTGTACGGTTGCCATTTGCAGTGAACTGACACGTACAAGACTAAGTGCCTGGCATCTCCAACTGATGCCTTGTATTGACTCAATTATTCCCAGTTAACTGGTGCTACCAATGTTGTGCTACTGGCAATCATCCATATGACAGGGTTCACAGGTAAAACAAAAGTGGAATTCCAACCCTCAGTGATCACACACGCAGCAGTCACACACCGACTCTTCATCTCACCTCGAGGAACCTAGAGATCTGGTAGATCGCTAAAGAGTTGCATGGGTCAAACACGACCTGAGTGGGTAGCTTCAGTCAGAAGAGATCACTTTGTCATACGGTGCATACAATGCCTTATTGTCTTTCACCTATTTGAACTCTGACCAAACAGAAACATTCTTGATTCAGAATCCTTAGCTGCTCCGATTCCACATACCACATTCTGATTGGTAGTAACATAAAAAGAAACATTTACAGCTCTGGGGATATGCATCTATGAATGCAGGGAAAATGACCACGTATCACCAACCCATGCTAATGTCTTGAAATGCCTGTCTGTGTCTGCAGGGGAATAATGTGCACAATAAGCATGAATGTGCCCAGGCAAAGGTGGGTTTGCCTGAAGTAAGGCTCCTGGCCCACTAGAAGGTGCAGGCAGTGGAGCTAGATGAAGAGCAGACAGGAGAATGGAGGTGTTTACCCACTGTAGTGAGACAGCTTCCACCCTGCCACTTCCAGCTGCACATGAAGCAGAAATGTCCGAAAAAGATCTTGAGTAGGAGAGGTAGTTCGCAACATTAATAAATCTTTTACATTTTTCTGCAGACTGCCGATCCCATTCCCTATCCAGCTGTGTGCCTACACAGCTGCTCCATGCACAATGATCAGCATTGACTGTTCCCAGAGATGCTGCCATTGATGTATCTCAGAGGTCTGTGCAGATGAAAACAAAATGAGCGGGATCACTGCAGGAGACCCCCAGCAGTCTGAAGCCCTGTCAGCCCTCATCCACTAACATACATCCATCAAAGTCATCTGAGGCAAAGTTGTTAGCTAACTTCCTCGTACACAGCACAGATTGTTGATGTGGCAGCGAGGTAGTAGTTCAGGTTGTAAGTTTGCTCGCTGAGGTGGCAGGTTTGTTTTCGGATCTTTCGTTACCATGCTGGTGATATCATCAGTGAGCCTCCGGTAATGCACTGGTGCTCTGTCCCTCTTTCTATTTACGTGTCTTGGTATCTTAAGGTGAGTGATATAATTTCTAGTTATGTTTCTCAGAGGTTGATAAATAGGGTCCAAATCAATGTGTTTATTGATGGAGTTTCGGTTTGAATGCCAGACCTCTAGGAATTCCTGTGCATGTCTCTGTTTAGCCTGCCCTAGGATGGATATGTTGTCTCAGTCGAAGTGGTGTCCTTCTTTGTCTGTGTGTAAGGATACTAGTGACAGTGAGTCATGTCTTTTGGTGGCTAGTTAGCATTTGTATATCTTGGTGGCTAGTTTTCAGCCTGTCTGTCCAATGTAGTGTTTGTTACAGTTCATGCATTGTAGTTTATAAATGACATTCGTTTTGCTGCTTGTTGCTTACAGGGTCCTTTAGGTTCATCAGCAGCTGTTTCAGTATGTTGGTAGGTTTTTACCATGATGCCCAGGGGTTGGAGTAGTCTGGTAGTCATCTCCAAGATGTCTTTGATGTATGGTAATGTGGCTAGAGTTTCTGGGCATATTGTGTCTACTCTTTTGGGCTTGTTGTTTAAGAATCGGCAGACTGTGTTTATTGGATACCTGTTCTTCTTGAATATGCTGTATAGGTATTTTTCTTCTGCCGCTCATAATTCATGGGTGCTGCAGTGTGTTGTGGCCGATTTAAACAATATCCTGATGCAGCTCCATTTGTGGGTGTTGGGATTATTGCTCCTGTAGTTAAGTATCTGTTCTGTGTGTGTTGCTTTCCTGTAGATGCTGGTCTGAAGTTCTCCATTAGCTGTTTGTTCCACTGTGACATCTAGGAAGGGGAGTCTGTTGTTGGTCTCCTCCTCATTAAGAAATTTCTGCCGGTATGGATGTTGTTGGCGAGGTTGTACATCTAATTTGCTCTGTTTTGTGATGACAAAGGTGCCATGCACATAGTGGACCCAAATTTTTGGTTGGACCATGGGGAGGACTATTCATTCAAGTCTCTGCAATACTGCTTCTTGCTAAAAGGCCTGATATTAGTGATCCCATGGGTGTTCCATTGATTTGTTTGTAGGCCTTGTTATTGAAGCTGAATTAGGTAGTGAGGCACAGGTCTACTAGTTTGAGGATGTTGTCCTTGCTGATGGAGTTGGTGCTGTCTGGTGTTCATGTCCTTGGTTCATTTAGTAGTGTGGTCAGTGTTTCTTTGGCCTCAAGACACACAGATAGAAAGCGGGACAGAACACCAGCACCAGAGGCTCACTGATGATGTTGCCTAGCATGGTGATGAAACATCTGCAAACAAACCTGCCAGCTTAGCGAGCAAACTTACAACCTGAACCTCAACCTGAGCTACAAATCTTCTCAAAAATCGCAAACCTAGATGTAGCGTTAGGAAAAGTAAGATCAAAGAATCCTGAAATCAGTATAGGTGTGCGCATGCCAATGTCATTCAGGATCAAGAACTGTACACAAATATAGCATTTTGCACTACACTAATAAGGTGTCTTTCTATTGGTTAAGGTTTCTAATTGGTTCTATTTCCCTTATAACTACTTTGAAGGGTAATGATCACTGTAGGAGTGCACAAATGCAGCTGGGAATGTGCCAATAAGTAAAGGAAGGAACATTCTGTCCCCTGACACTCCAGGTATGTAGGTGAGGGGTTGGGGGAGGCAGGGTCTTAAAATCAACATGTGGAATAACCTACTAGATGAAATGATATAAGGAAATCAATAAAGTTAGATGTTTTATTGGGACCATTACATTTCAATACATTTATCACCAGATTTCTGTTTCTGCCATGTTATTAACATGCTTGCATATGATCTGTATTGCTGCATACAATAATGTACCATCTACATTGTTTTCCTTAAGGTGACTAACCCCATCTTCCCAACATTTAGACAGGAGATACTGGGAATATGTCAGGCTATTTAGAATGTGCAGAATGTTAAAACAATTCTGATTATAGTTCCTACATACAGAAAGCACTTGCATACTGTGACTTTTGTCCAGAGGTGGAGAGACAGTTTCTATGTACAGTAGCGCCTCGACATACGAACGACCCCGTTCACGAACAAATCGGTTTACGAACAGGATTGTAAGTAAAATTTTGCTTCAAAGTGCGTACGAAGTTCAAGGTACGAACGAAGGTACGATCGCAAAAAGCCCGTGGTTTCATTGTCATTGTTCTGCTTTTCTACACGCGCTTTGAATGCAAAAGCTCTCGGGCCTCACGTGATCTCATTCAGTTTGTCTTTGGCGTGCGCGCTGTGAACATCCAACGTCCAAGCATTCTTACACTTTTTTTTGTTTTTTGCATTAAATTAGACCTCATTATGGCTCCCAAGAAAGTGAAAAGTGGTAGTGATAGTGGTGTTAAGAAGCCTAAACATATTACTGTAGAAACAAAGAAGGAAATAATAGCTAAACACGAGAATGGTGCTCGCGTATCTGATCTCGCTATGCAGTATGACATGGCAAAATCGACTATCTGTACTATCCTAAAGAACAAACAGACACTAAAGGCAGCTGATGTGGCTAAAGGAGTGACTATTTTAATGAAGCAAAGGCCTAAATTGTTAGACGATGTTGAAAAATTATTATTAGTTTGGATAAATCAAAAAGAGCTTGCTGGAGATAGTGTTGACGAGATTTGTTGGCGACACCGTGATTTGTTGGCGACACCGCCGAGTACAAGTACTGCTAGGGTTGAAGAATTTAAAGCCAGCAGAGGCTGGTTTGATAAATTTCGTCGACGAACTGGAATCCATAGTGTAATAAGGCATGGAGAAGCGGCTAGTTCGGACAAAAAGGCAGCGGAGGACTTTGTGAAGGAATTCAATAAGTTTGTCGAAGATGAAGGTCATGTCTCATATCAAGTTTTTAACTGTGATGAAACTGGACTTTTCTGGAAAAAAGTGCCCAAAAGACCTACATAACCAAAGAGGAGAAGGCACTATTAGGCCACAAACCAATGAAGGTTAATGCTTTTATTGTGCACGAATGCAAGTGGGGATTGCAAGATTAAGCCTCTATTAGTTTACCACTCTGAAAATCCTCGCATTTTTAAACGCAATAATGTGTTGAAGGCTAAACTCCCGGTAATGTGGAGGGTGAATAGCAAGGCTTGGGTCACGCGAATGATTTTTATGGAATGGTTGACGGAAGTTTTTGCACCAGCTGTCAAGAAATATTTTGAAACAAATAATTTGCCGCTTAAGCGTCTTCTAGAAATGGACAATGCTCCTGCCCATCCTCCAAATTTGGAAGAAGACTTTGACATTGAATACAACTTCATAAAAGTAAAGTTCCTTCCTCCCAACGCCACTCCTCTCATCCAATCCATGGACCAGAATGTCATTGCAAATTTCAAAAAATTATATTCGAAGGCTGTACTCGCCAGGTGTTTCCAGGTCACCAACGCCACAGATTTGACCCTTGGTCAGTGATGGAAGGACCACTTCAATATCCTCCACTGCATAAGCCTTATTGATAAGGCATGGAATGAGGTCTCTTTCTGTACGTTGCAGTCGGCCTGGAGGAAACTTTGGCCAGATTGTGAACCTGAGAGAGACTTCGAGGGTTTTGAGGAGGAGACATCAGTAAATGTAGTGAACGAGATTATGACCCTAGGCCAAAATATCGGCTTGGAGGTCAATGAGGATGATGTGGTGGAGCTGGTGGAGGACCACAAACAAAAACTCAGCATAGAAGATCTTGTTGAATTGCAACAGGAGCAGGTGAAGATTATGCAGCAGGAGCATTCTGGAGAGGAGGAAGAAGAGAGGGAAGATGTATCAAGTGTTCAAATCAAAGACATTTGTAGCAAATGGAGTGAAGTGCAGGCTTTTGTTGAGAGGCATCACCCTAACAAAACTGTGACCAACAGGGCAGTGAACATTTTAAATGACAATGTGATGTCTCATTTTTGGAAAATTCTGCAACAAAGAAAAAACAAGTTTCTCTGGATCGTCTTCTTGTGACATCACCAACCTCCAAGAGACAACAAAGAGAAAAGACGCCGGAAATATCCGAACAATGGGAAAAGTGATTCAGTTCGTGAACTGGGTCCCGGAACGGATTAAGTTCGTAAGTCGAGGTGCTACTGTACATAACGAAATAAATGTTTTTAAATTAATTGTAATAGCTGAAATGGTCTTCCAAAGGCACAGTCCTGTGTACAGTGTACATCAGTGTGGAATATTATCATAAGACTCAACTATATTCAGGTTTATAGATGTTGTTTTCTCTGAAATTAATAACCTAGTCCCAAGTTCATACTTGATGGAGTGATTTTTGCTGAATATGTGGATGGAGAATAACAAATATTTAAATTTATTTGCATGGTGAAATAAGCAATCTTAGCAAACATCTAATCAAACAGGAGAGAATCTAACCATCATCCTTAATGTTTAATAGCATTATTATCCCTCCATTTGGCTTGATGGGTGTTGTAGGAATGAGTGTTCCTAAAGATGCTGATTTTGATTTGCTTTTATTAGTATGCAGAATTGCAACAATTTATTTTAATTGTATGGTTTAGAATATTTCTTTGCAGAGAAATTTTTAATGCCAGTTTGTAATCTGACTTGGAAAATGTAATGCTGGTTTAGGATGTGCAGAATATTGAGTTTGTTTTCTATTCAATGCTAATAGTCCAATTATAGATACAAGCACAGAATAGACAGACAAAGAACAGTTGATAAACTGATAAACAGACCAACTTGCCATATATATGAACCTTCCATGATCTTACAATGGTCCAAAGTATTTAACAGCCAAAGATTGTCCTATTTTTGAAGCAGAAATGCTGTGATATAAGAAATGCATAGCAAGATCAGAAAACAGAAATAAAGCAATTTAGGTATTTTTGTAAAATGTTGCTTGGACGGGTTACCATAGGCCAAGACACCTGAAAGGGCAGATCATGTCTCTTTTGAAAGGTACTATCTCTGATTGTCCAGCACTTCCTCAATGTAGCACTTAAATACCAGCTTCAAGTTTGAAAGGGAACACAAAACCCATTACCTTCTGATTTGTAGCAAAACAAATAGGATTTTCTTAACTTAAATCAACTTTGCTCATTTTTGATCTTCCTGAACTGGGAAGAGAATTTTACTGGTTTCTCACTCAACTTTACTTCAAGATGTTCCTTCCTTTTCAAGAAGCGCTGAACCTCTGTTTATTCTGGAACCATATATGATACAGTACAGATGGAGGTCAGTCATCACTGTATGCCTGCCATTGGAATGGCTAACCATTTAGTTTCATTGCCCTGTCTTTTCCCCATAGATCTACAACTTTTTTTTTCATACATTTATCAATTTCCTTTTAAAATTTGTTATTGAATCTGCTAGTACCATCCTTTCAGAGACAGTGCATTCCACATCATATTTGTTTCCTCATGGTGCTTCAATTTCTTTTGACAATTACCTTCAATCTGTTCCCTGTCATTATCATTCCTTCTGTCATATTCAATCAATTGCTCCTTAACCACTTTATAAAACCCTTCAAGATTTTGAACTCCTCTATTAAATTCCCCCTAATCATCCCTTCTCCAAGTGACCGAAGTCATACCCTGTGCCATTTGATTAGTTTCAATCTTCAACCTAGCTAAGTCCAGTGAGGTGAATATTTTTTTCTTATCAGTCGTGAAGTTGGTAAAGTAGTGGTGGGAGTGTCCTAGTGTGTAGCGTGGCAGCAGCCAGTGGTCAGATCCCTGCTCTGGTCTGCTGCAGGGAGACCTATAAGACCATAAGACCTAGGAGTAGAAGTAAGGCCATTCGGCCCATCGAGTCCATTCTGCCATTCAATCATGGCTGATGGGCATTTCAACTCCACTTACCCGCATTCTCCCCGTAGCCCTTAATTCCTTGTGACATCAAGAATTTATCAATCTCTGCCTTGAAGACATTTAGCGTCCCGGCCTCCACTGCACTCCGCGGCAATGAATTCCACAGGCCCACCACTCTCTGGCTGAAGAAATGTCTCCGCATTTCTGTTCTGAATTTACCCCCTCTAATTCTAAGGCTGTGTCCACGGGTCCTAGTCTCCTCACCTAACGGAAACAATTTCCTAGCGTCCACCCTTTCCAAGCCATGTATTATCTTGTAAGTTTCTATTAGATCTCCCCTTAACCTTCTAAACTCCAATGAATACAATCCCAGGATCCTCAGCCGTTCCTCGTATGTTAGACCTACCGTTCCAGGGATCATCCGTGTGAATCTCTGCTGGACACGCTCCAGTGCCAGTATGTCCTTCCTGAGGTGTGGGGACCAAAACTGGACACAGTACTCCAAATGGGGCCTAACCAGAGCTTTATAAAGTCTCAGTAGCACAACGGTGCTTTTATATTCCAACCCTCTTGAGATAAATGACCTTAATGAGAGACTGTGATATTTGTCTATTTAACTTGCTTCTTGTCTTTCTGACCTATGGTTGTACTGTATATAGTTGTAATGTAACTTTTTTTTCTTCTTTTCTCTATCTTGTAACTAAGGATTGTATTGTGGTACTCTATACCTAAGATGTGTTATGCTGTAACTAATCTGTAACTGAACAAGCTGTACCTAGTATGTTTGTACAGAAGATGGCGCTGTAAGTGACGACTTATAAATGTTTCACTGTAGTTCATTTGAATACACGTGACAATAAAGTTAATTCAATTCCATTCAAAAGTGAATTTTTAAAAATATGTGCTCTTTAGATTCAATTTGTACTTGACCATGTGTAACGCAATAAAGAAGTAAGCCAGCCAGGTAACCAGAGTTAGCAAGTAAAGAATTGATTTTATTATTTAAAAAAAATTCAGTTACAAGTCTAAACATTACTAAAAGGTTTGACCTGTCTAAGATCCTGTGGCAAACACATACACATTAGCATGCAAGCAAACAGATTGGGGGTGGGGGTGGAATTGGGAAAAAATAAAATTCAGAAGAATGTAATTATATGTTCTGAGGTTCCTTTGGGTAGTTTTGAGTTTCCAGTCAGATTGCAACAGTACAAACTAATTATCCTTCTGGACTGCTTTAAACTGCATTCTGCCATCTTCCAGGGTGGGAATGTTCCATTTATTTTTAAATTCACTTTCTCCGTAATGTATTCCAACTTGTAAAAGAGATAGAATCTGAGCTTGAAAAAAAAACTATTGAGAGAGAGAGAGCTGCTGTATTATTATCCCAACCTGCAGGCCTTTTTGATATTAATCCCTTCTTTAACAAATTGACAAGCTTACAACCATAACTTATCACAAGTGGGAGGTTTCAGCCATCTGATAGCTGACTAAAGACCACACTGCTGGAATTGTCCATGTTAATGGAGATGTTTCAGTCACCTATTGTGAAAGTTATTAAGATGCTATCAAAGCAGGTAGGGGTATTTCAGCACCTTTTTCTCATAATGGGTTTCAATCAGATTTCTTTTTCCTCTAGCCAAACCTGCAGGCAAAATATCTGTTGCCGGTTTCAACTCATTAATACAAATCACTTTGGAATTCTCTTGAGCTTGGCCATATTAGTGGGTAGGTGACTTCTGCAATCGTTTTAGAATAGACTGTTCTGACTTACTTAAAGGTGTTTTCATTCAAATGAAAAAAACAGCTATTACATCAATTGATGGGATTAAAGTTTAAAAGTCCTTATATTATAATTTCATGACAATCCTCTCTAAGATTCCACCTTCAGGTGACTGTCTGTGTGCAGTTTGCACATTCTCCCCGTGACTGAGTGGGTTTCCTCCAGGTGCTCCAGTTTCCTCCCACAATCCAAAGATGTGCAGGTTTAGTGATTGGTCATGCTAAATTGCCGAAATTGTTCTGGGATGTGTGGGTGAGGTGCATTAGTCAGGAGTAAATGTAGAGTGGTAGGGCAATGGGTCTGGATGGGTTAATCTTCAGAGGGTTGGTTTGGACTTGTTGGGCCAAATGGCCTATTTCCCTACTGTAGAGATTCTATGATATTCTATTCAAAGAATATTTTGACATCTATTCTAAAGTTTGGCACCGAGATCTGAACATAATTTGATTTGCAGTTAAAGCATATAGAATGCTTTACATAGAGCTCAGCATAATGCCCTAGTTTTTACACTCCATACCTCTATTTACGAATGCTATATGCCTTTTATAGTGATATTACAATGCTACTGGGAACTATTAATATTCAGAAGAAATCTGAGGATTCAGCAAAACCATCCCAGAAGATTTCACATTTTTAAGCAAAACAAACTTAATTGTATATAAAGAGCAATAAACAAAACAAGCACCACTAAATTACAGCTTTAGCTGATAAATACTTGTTATAAACTCAGTTTTTTTATCTTCTTCATGAGAATTCCTTTTTCTTACAAAATATTGAAGTTGCAGTAACTACTCTAGAGACTAAAACAAATACATATTACAGTCCTCCACAATTATTTTTCTCAGTGGTCCAGCTATTCTTGGGGCTGAGAATCTTTTGCTTACATGACTATCCACCTTTCTTAATGGATCCGTGTTGTTTCAGCTCTTTGTATTGGTTATGGCAGATCCTCAGTTGCTTCCACAGCTTTCCAGGCTAACTGCTGGTTCCTTGCTGCCAGAAGGCTCTATAAACGACTTCTGTAGGTATTATACACTAGCTAAAAAACTAGAGTAAATTGTCTAGCTTTGTTTCCAACCTGAAAGCTGAGTGTAATGTGCAAGCCTCTAAAAATGGTCTGAGTTAAAATATGAAGGCAAAACGAAAGGGGAAGCAAGAAGAAAATAGGGAGAAAGTAGGGAAAAGATTGTCTCGCGTGAAAAGGAAATGTTAACATCTACTGACTAACTATATTTTTTTCTGAATCTAATAAATTAAATATTACATTTTGTGTTACATGAACATAATGAAAACGTTATTGGTATTTTCAAATTACTTCCTTGGCTGTTAAAACAAATATGGAATTCTTTCCTAGATAATAAATGTGTGATCAAATGATTGTTGAATTATTGTCTATAACATCTATAGATTTGACAACAGTTGTGTTCACTTCCCTGTCTTGAGAGTTCAATAGCCTCTACCTTGATTATTCATGTAACTGAGGTTAGATTTTCTCAGCTTCAAATAAGCCTTTAGATAATTGCTAATCTGGATCTTTCAAATTAAACTCCTTGTGCTCAGGTAAATTATTTTGTAGCAGTTCTAAACCATTTCCATTCTTCATTAGGAACTGTTTCACACATGCAAGTTTCACCAAGACCTTGGTGAAGTGAAACCAAAAGATCTTCCATCTATGGTTGTTTGTCCACGTAAGAATAAATTTCTGATCCTTCTCATTTAAAGTAAATGAATGGTCTTATTTGTTTAATTTTTTACCTTGTAAAACTCTCCCAAAGAAAATTTCCATTACCACACCAGGAAATCCCCCTCACATACAATTTGTATGTAAATGTCATGGCTCCAAAAATACCCTCAAGTTAATCTTAAACTGCCAAAACCACATGCCACTAGTTCCAAGTCCAATTTCTAAAATGGCTGGTATTAGAATATATGCAAAAATCACCTTACATCACACCTCTCCGAAAGAAGAATGGAAATGTATCTTTAAGAGTCATTTCTATTACCTAATTAAAAAAAAGTTAGCTCCATTCATATGTCACATTAATTGTAGTAACATGTTGACATTAAACATATAATGGATTACATTGCAATCAGATCTTAGCTAATGCCAGTGGGCACCACAGAATTTAATCTCATTCATAAGTGATTTCAATAAAGTTTCTACAGTAACATTCTTTTTTCAAGACACATGGTTCCAAAATGTATCCAACAAAATCAAAATATTGCTTTCACGTAAATATCAGTTTCTCTCAATTGTTGACAATCTGATTTAAAAATGAGCTACAGCTCCCAGAAGATTTAATATCTCTTTTTCAATGGCTGAGCATTTTTACAGACATGTGGGCAGTTCCTTTGCAAACAGCTGTTTGATCCCAGCCTTGCAGTAACATAACCACAATCACCTGATGAAGGAGCAGCGCTTCAAAAGCTAGTGCTTCCAAATAAACCTGTTGGACTATAACCTTGTGTTGTGTGAGTTCTAACTTTGCAGTAACATACTCCTCCAAACCAATGTCATTGACATCAACAGCCAATTTAAACAACTTTTCATAATTCAGCACTGTTAAAATTAGTGCAGTTAGCACAAGTCATCAGGTTTTCAAAGGCACTCTGACACTTATACATCTATTCAAATTTTCTGTCTTCATTCAATAACAGTGCTGAAGTTTGGAAAAAAAACATGTATTGGGTTCCATTCATGCTAGCATAACACAAAACTTCACATTTTGACTTAAATGCAGGAAAATCCAAGTAACTCCTACTTTCATTTCTCTAAATGGCCTTGTCCCACAGTGTGCCCAGATAAATCACTTTTGATTTGGTAGATTCATTCCTAGCCAGATTTGTAATCAAATTGTCTGTTTGTGGTGATCATACAGTTCAGTTAAATGGCATAAAAGTTCTTCCTAGGTTTGATTAAAAACAAATCATTGGAACAAACAACCCAGGCATGTAGTTATTCAAAACATTAGTCAAGGACTCTGGATAACAAGCGGCATCACCACTACACAGCGACAGCTATAGAGGAGAAGGGTGTGTCTGTTGCTTTGTCCCTTCCATTTCTACAGCTATTTCTATTCAGTTTTTCTTCCTACTCAGGAGACTTGATCTACCTCCTCACCCTCAGCTGCAAATCATGTACGCAAAGCCTGAACCCTCAGGAAGGTGAAGTTGTGCAAAGTGCAGGACACCTCATGAATCATTACATGTACTCTGAAGAGAATTGTAGGGTTCTTCCATCATGGTCCAGGTCATGAATACATTGTCTAAGTATCCAGTGGTTCAAATAATGATATTTTGTGTGGTAGCATAAAACTCTAATTGCATGAATGCTGTCTATGGGTGTTTGGGCTATGTACATGAGTCATGAGCTACATGGGCAGTGGACAGCCTTGTCACCCAAATGAAGCACCTGGCTTGTCATGGCACCCCAAAGGATGAAGTGATTTGGATTAATGGACTGCTATTAGGACAATGGACATTGACATGCATAGTGCACTGGGTATGGGTGCAGAGCAGATTTAGAGAGTGAAAGCCCTTTAGAGTACATCTCTGAATTTCCACATAGAACCTGCCAATGAGATGCATGTAGTCAATGATACTCAGCACCATGTCCTGGTCAGACCACATGCTGATTCTGCCTGCTTCTCTCAGTGACCTCTCTTATAGAATAGTGGCTAGTGAACTGCTCGAAATAAGCAAAACTCACAGAGGTTGACAGTCATGTTTACAGCTCCTAGCAACGCTGTTTATTGTCCACTTGTTCTGTGGTAGTATAGTGGTAATGTCCTTGACGTTGTAGTTCAGAGACCCTAGAATGCTACAGTAATGAATGCAAATCCCACCACAGTAACTGGAGAAATCTGAATTCAAATAATAAATGGGGAACCTAAAGTTAGCCTTGATCATAAAGCAATTGTTGCAAAAATTTAACTGGTTCATTAACACCCTTTTGGGAAGGAAATCTGCGATACATATCCAGATAGGCCTATGTGGGACTCCACATCAACATTTCTCCTTTTAATTACACTTAATTATCCTCTGAAATGACCTAGCAAGCCACTCAGCTCAAGGACAATTTGAAATGGACAACAAATGAAGGTTGCATTGGTGATGCCCACATCCCATGGGAGAATACGGAATTCTAGAATTGATAATAAAACAGTGTGCTCTGGAGTATTGCTGCCAAAGGCCATGTCTCAAATCAACCTATTTCAAACTTTCTTTCATGGAAATTACATTGCTAGCTAAGAATGCAGACTTTTCAGACAAAACACATTTTTTTTCCCCATTGAAATAGTGATACAAAGATGTCAAGCTTAATGTTATACAGTGTAACTTCCACGCTTAGATTATTTCATGGACAAGTGGATTTACTGAAAATGGAAAAGGATTAGACAATGAAATACCTTTGTGTTAAACTTTGTTTGCTTTGAGAGCTAAAGCAATTTTATTTTTACTTGATGCTCATGTTGTAATGAACTTTGACATGTAGTCACAAAGGTTCATAATGGTTCATCAGTTAGCCATTATGTATAAATCATCCTGGAATCTCAAAGATAGGCAACCTTTCTCCAAAGGGTCAGGAAGCACTATATTTGTGTAATGTTAATAAATGTCCAATATACATGTGTATTTCAGACAGCAAGGCACTCCATGGTGTCTGAAACTTCAGGACTGATTAGTTACAGCAACTGAAATTGCTCATGTCCCTGCACAAACCTTACTTTCTGTGTCCTTTACTGACTCTCAAAATTCTAATCATCAAAGAAAAAAATAAACTAATTTATTAAGTAACACCCCTTACGTTTTATATCATTTCTATACGGATAGGACATGAATGTTTATGTATCAAATGTTCAAAATATTTTCTGCATCAATCAATATTTGCAATGTATTTAAAATGAGCCAACAATTAGTACTAATTTTTAAAACAGAAATTTTCTCTAATCTACCATACAGGCTTGTAATCTAGAAAATGAACAGAAACTTGTTCCCTGTTGAGTAAGTTTAGGTGTCAGCACAATATCTCCCTGAATCAGCAGATTTCAGAAATGTTCCAGTTATCAAACTGGGTCATAGCTGGGGTCAGTAAGCATTTGAGAGATTGAGCTGCTATGCATCCACGGTGCTCCCCAACTCAACCTTCACCTGCTTAGCACCTGGTGTTGGAAAGTTATGGGATCAATTGTTCTCAAACACTTTTATCGAAAGTCAATGAATAATTATGGGTCACACCGTGTACATAATAAGACTATGTAATACTCATGATATGTAGGTGCTATATGCAAAGTATTGCAATAATATTATAAGAATAGAGATACTTCCTTAAAGATATCAGTGGAATGGAGTCTTCCCACTGTATAATCATCTATCCTTGGCGCAGGTATGGTAATAAGAGGAGCACAAAGCATATAGGTGTCCAGAGACAGAGAGAGGTAGAGTCAGCAAGAAGAAAGAACAATCAATCAAGTGGAGAGCAGGAGCAAGGAGAAACCACATCAAGGAGGGTTTTGAGACTTGATAAATGGAAGTCTTAAGAGAGCAGGGCTTCAGGACAACAAGAACCTGGAGTGGGCTGATATCTGGAGAGATTAGGAGTATGACCATGGCACAGCAAAACCATGGCACAGCAAAGTAGGGGGTGAGCGGAGCATGGGGAGATCAGAAGTCTGGGGATAGCAGGAACACAGTGACAGCAGGAGCGTGGAGGAGAAGACCACCATGGGAAGGGTAACTGGGGGAGTAGGAACACAGACTTGGGGGAGCAGTGACATGGATAGAATAGGAACATGGAGAAGTTAGGATCAACAGGAGACGCTCTGGCCTTGTAGTAATGTCATGAGACTAATAGTCCAGAAACTAGGTTAATGCTCTCAGAACATGAGATTGAACCTCGCCCAAGATTCGATTTTAAAAAAAATTAACTGGAAGTGAAAGCCAGCCTAATGGTGACTTTGCAACTACTGTCGATTGTTGTAAAAGCCCACCTTGCTCACAAATACCCTGTAAGGAAGGAAACCTGTCATTCTAACCTGGTCTGGCCTCCATTTGACCCCAGGCACACAGACTCTTAAATATCCTCTGAACTGGCACCAGGAAGTCCAATAGGTCAAGGGCAATTAATGATGGGAAATAAATACTGGCCTTGTCAGTGATGGCCACATCCCATGAAGACATTTTTTAAAAAAGCAAGGGGTGAACAGGAGAACAGGGAGATGGAAGCTGGAGAAGAGCAAGATCAAGGGGCGGGTAGAGCACAAGGGTGCAGAGCATGCTTCCTGCTACCGCACAGTTGTTTGATTTTGAACTCGAGGTCCTGTGTGATCGTTCCCTTGCAAGGTGCTCACAGCCACAGAAGCTTGATGCTGTATTAAATCACAGTAGGTTGCTCTATTTGGGATGTGCACAACGCAGCATTAGAACAGTCATACTACATATGTACTTCTATTCATTAATGTTTACACAATTGTACTCAAATGCATTTCAGGAGTTAGAATGAAGCCAAGTTCAACTCTTTGTCAGATCAGTTCTGTTTCAGCTCGTTTTAAATTGAGCAAGGTCAGAAGTCACATGACACCAAGTTATAATTCAACAGGTTTATTTGAAATCACAAGCTTGCAGCGCGCTGTTCCTTCATCAGGTGATTCAGCCTAGATCAAAAGAGAGTGCAGGAGGGTATGCCAGGAGCAGCACCAGGCATACCTGAAAATGAGGTGTCAGCCTGGTGAAGTTACCAAACAGGACACTTGCATGCCAAACAGCAAACACAGAGGTAAGCAATCTCATAACTGATCAATTAGATCTAAGCTTTGCAGTCCCACCAGTCATGAATGGTGGTGGACAATTAAACAACTCACTGAAAAAGGAGGCTCTACAAATATCTCAATCCTCAATGATGGAAGAGCCCAACACATCGGCGCAAAAGATAAAGCTAAAGCACTCACAGCAATTTTCAGCCAGGAGTGCTAAATAGATGATCCACCTCAGTCTCCACCTTCCAGATGAGCTAAAATAAAACTGTTAGCCATTTGGAAATTGCACTGATTTGGTCAGATTTTTAGATATTAAAACTCACTCAAGGTCCCACATACATGAGATACAGTCTTAAAGAAAGGAAATATGAACGGAGCTGGTGGAAGCAGATCCAATCACAACATTGTAGAGACATTTAGACAGACGCATGAACAGGCGGGGAGTAGAGGGATATGGATCATGTGTAGGCAGATGGGATTATTTAGAATGGCATTATGGTCGGCACAGACATGATGGGCTGAAGGGCCTGATCCTGTGCTATACTCCTTTGTGTCCTGTGAATATAGAAGCTAAAAGAGCAGGTCAGAGGCTAGGAATAATGTGAAAGTTATTCACCTCCTGACTCCCTAAAGCCTGTCCACTATCTACAAGGCACATGTCAGGAGTGTGATGGAATACTTCCCACTTATCTGGAGGGGTGCAGCTCCAACAACACTCAAGAAGCTTAACACCATTCAGGACAAAGCAGCAGCTTGATTGGCACCACATCCACTACTGATACACGAGATGCACAGCAGATATTCACCAAAGAGCCTGAGACAGTGTCTTCCGAACCCACGACCATTTCGATCTAGAAGGTCAAGAACAGCAGATACATGGGAACACCACCACCTGCAAGTTTCACTACAAGCCACTCACCGTCCTGACTTGGAATATATGACTGTTCCTGCACTGTTGCTGGGTCAACATCCTGGAATTCCCTCCCTAATGGCCTTGTTGGTCAACCCACAGCAGTTCAAGAAAGTAGCTCACCGCCATTTTCTCAAGGACAGCCAGAGCTGGGTAATAAATGCTGGCCAGCCAGTGACACTCATGTCCCATTACTGAATATAAAAAAAATGTCAAAGACATAAACACATGAAGCCTGCCAATGAAAGTGGGTATGCACAGCTTTTTAACTCCCTTTTATTGTTCAAAGTTTGTGAGAAGATTTGTAGCTCGGGTGCTCGTTGTTGTGGTTCTGTTCACCGAGCTGGGAATTTGTGTTGCAGACGTTTCGTCCCCTGTCTAGGTGACATCCTCAGTGCTTGGGAGACTCCTGTGAAGCGCTTCTGTGATCTTTCCTCCACCATTTGTAGTGATTTGAATCTGTCACTTCCGGTTGTTAGTTCCAGCTGTCCGTTGCAGTGGTCAGTATATTGGGTCCAGATCGATGTGCTTATTGATTGAATCTGTGGATGAGTGCCATGCCTCTAGGAATTCCCTGGCTGTTCTCTGTTTGGCTTGTCCTATAATAGTAGTGTTGTCCCAGTCGAATTCATGTTGCTTGTCATCTGCATGTGTGGCTACTAAGGATAGCTGGTCGTGTTGTTTCATGGTTAGTTGGTGTTCATGGATGCGGATCGTTAGCTGTCTTCCTGTTTGTCCTATGTAGTGTTTTGTACAGTCCTTGCATGTGATTTTGTACACTACATTGGTTTTGCTCATGCTGGGTATCGGGTCCTTTGTTCTGGTGAGTTGTTGTCTGAGCGTGGCTGTTGGTTTGTGTGCTGTTATGAGTCCAAGTGGTCGCAGTAGTCTGGCTGTCAGTTCGGAAATGTTCTTGATGTATGGTAGTGTGGCTAGTCCTCTGGGTTGTGGTGTGTTCTCGTTCCGTTGTCTTTCCCTTAGGCATCTGTTGATGAAATTGCGGGGGTATCTGTTTTTGGCGAATACATTGTATAGGTGTTCTTCTTCCTCTTTTTGCATTTCTGGTGTACTGCAGTGTGTTGTGGCCCTTTTGAATAGTGTCTTGATGCAACTTCTTTTGTGTGTGTTGGGGTGGTTGCTTTCGTAGTTCAGGACTTGGTCTGTGTGAGTGGCTTTCCTGTAAACCTTTGTGGTGAATTCTCTGTTTGGTGTTCTCTGTACCATCACGTCGAGGAATGGAAGTTGGTTGTCCTTTTCTTCCTCTCTAGTGAATAGGATTCCTGTGAGTGTGGCGTTGATGATCTGGTGTGTGTTCTCTATTTCTGCATTTTAATGATTACAAAGGTGTCATCCACATATCTGACCCAGAGTTTGGGTTGAATTTGCGGTAAGACTGTTTGTTCTAATCTTTGCATTACCGCTTCTGCTACAAGTCCAGAGATGGGTGAGCCCATGGGTGTGCCGTTGATTTGTTCATATATTTGGTAGTTGAATGTGAAGTGTGTTGTGAGGCACAAGTCCAGTAGTTTGAGTATGCCGTCTTCGTTCATAAGTTCAACGTCCTGTCGTCTGTTCTGTATGTCCAACAGGTTGGCTATTGTTTCTCTGGCTAGGGTTTTGTCGATAGCGATGAACAGTGCCATTACATCGAATGAGACCATGGTTTCTTCGTTATCTATGTGTATATTTCTGATGATGTCCAAGAATTCCTGTGTTGATTGTATAGAGTGTCTGGATCCGCTGATCAGGTATTTCAGTTTCTGCTGTAGTTCTTTAGCCAGTTTGTGTGATGGTGTCCCTGGTATTATACAATGGGTCTGAGTGGGATGTCTGGTTTGTGCACTTTAGGTAGTCCATAGAATCTGGGGGTGTTGTTGCTTTCAGGTTTCATTCTTTGTAGGTCAAACCTGGTTATCTGTCCATTTTTTTATAGGTTCCTCAGTCTGTTGTTTATCCTATTGGTGAGCTGTGGGGTGGGGTCAAACTCCCTCTTTTGGTAGGTGTTGGTATCTGCAAGTAGTTGTTGCGCTTTTTTGATGTAGTCTGCTTTGTCCAGGATGACCGTCATTCTGCCTTTGTCTGCTGGTAGTATGATTATGTTCTGATCGTTTCTTAGTGATTTTAGTGCTTCCCTCTCCTTGGTGTTGAGGTTATGTCTTTTCCTTGTTATCAGAGGTACGATACTTTGTCTCACTGTTGTGTCTCTTCTGTTAGTTCATTGTTCCTGAGTGTGCATTCTAGTGCTGCTAGGAGGTCTGCTGTCTTGGCGTCCCTGTGGTTGTAGTTGAGTCCCTTGACCAGTATTGTTCCTTCCGTGTCTGTGAGCGGTTTCTAACCCAGGAATGTGTTGTGGTGTCCTCTCTGTTATGTGTTAGTTTGACCATTTTTTCTTTGAGTGCCATTTTTTTTTGCAGTGTGTGGTCCTGTTCTGTCCTATGGTGACGGCCTGTTCTATGGTTCGGGTCCATTCCTGATTGGTGGTTCACAGAAGCGCTTCACAGGAGGCTCCCAAGCACTGAGGATGTCACCTAGACAGGGGACGAAACGTCTGCAACACAAATTCCCTTTTATTGTGATGTCCTTACATTTCAACTAGACTTGCACTGGCATACAAGTGTATATTTTAAAAAATAACAGGTTCATCATGTGAAACAGAACCCGCACAAAAGAAGGAAAATCTGTCAGGAACGGGATCCCTTTTGACCTTATAAAGTGGGTTTTATGGTTTGTGGATAGTTTACTGCTTCCCTCGTGATATCCATGAACCAATTTTTTTAGCTTGATCTAAAATGATAACATGCGTGTGGAGGGATGTTGGGTTATGGGAGAACAGGGAAGGGAGATGGATTGTAAGAAATTTTTTTAAAAATCCATAGGAAAGAAACAAAGAAAGAAATCCTGTGACAGATAATAGTGCTAATCATTCCACACAACACAGTTGCATGACAGAACAGCAGTGGTTAGCTGTCCAGCAAGATTCAACAATAGTCAGTAATCAAAAGGATGGGATTACTTCCCTTGATGGCACAGGCTCAGCACTATTCTGGCAACCAATGCCTCTGGAACACAAAGGTTCGCACTGTTTTGCTTTGCACAGAGAGTTAATCCCTGATCGTTTTTTTTTTGTATTACATGAACCCTAAGCTGGTTAGGTGACAGTCTGTGTGTTTGCATCCTTTTCGCTTTTTAGTACAGTGGAATAGAATGATGCTGCTGATTTATGCTATTCTTAACAAAGAAATAAAGGAAAACAGAACAGCTTCAAAACACCAGAAAATTAGGACTTGGAGATTGAAGGTAGGATTGATTTATATCCCTATAGATTCACCTCCACCCTTGGCAACAACAGCACAAATGAATTGATAGGTATGCCTCCGCCCCCTTTTTTTAGTTTCACAGTAGCTTCATGTCCTGATGTGGACGGCTTGTATGTTGAAAGCCAAGGTTGGGTCACCATGCAGCAACAATTGCTACTCACGCAAACAGATGTCACGTAATGTTTGGATCATTTTATTCCTTGCTTGTTATTTATTTCTGGTGTGTGTTGAAGATTCAAACATTGATAGTTTTGATTGTGTTTGAGTTCAAATGTTGTAGTCACTTTGGGATTAGAGTCACTGTTTGAATTCAGCAGTGAAATGTATGCATTTTTAACCTCTTGATTCAAACCAATGACAAAATTTATCTTATCCTTATTTTAAATGGAGTTATGATTGAATGGAATGGAATATCCGTAAAATTAGAATTAATCGAATTACATTGTTAATAAATCTGGGACATTTCACAAAGTAATGTGCATTTGATAAGCAAGCAAATGTCAGAATATCTAATTCATAACAACCCAATATAAAGTGAAAGTTAAAAATTTGTCAGAATGATATAACCTGTATAATATCTCCACAGCATGGTAGACATCTTGTGAGCGAAAATATTTCTGACATCACTTGACTGATCATGGTACAGTGTGTAGCACTCAGCAGGTTGGAAAGATATTCAACAAAGATAAATCTAGCTCGCTTTTGTTTTGGTAATGTTTTATAGCACATCAAGTTAAAGCTAATTTTTATTATTACATTTATGGTGTTGTATCTTAAATTTCATCTGCCATTATGCCACCAAATCTTATAAGTGCTCGTCAATTTTAAGCTTTATATTTTCGCTCATATTTTGGACTTTGATTTCAATGAAATTAAACCTTGCAAATAACCTTGCTATAAACCTCTCTGTGTTAACTTAATGCTCTGGAGTATGTAGACATTACTGTTGTGAGCTCTTGGTGATGCAATTGTATTGAAGGCCAAATCATCTCTGTAGACAAAATTTCAATAAACTGCTTGTATTGAAGTTCTCAAACATATTGCAAATGTGGAGATCTAAAATAAAACGCTGGAGAAACTCAGCAGGTCTGACAGGAATTTTGGATCAAGAAATAGAGTTAATATTCCAAGTTCAATATGAGATTCAAAGTGGCCGCAAGAGTCAATGTTAGCTCTGTTTCTAACTCCACAGAGGCTACCAGACATGTTGAATTTCTCCACCATTCTCTATATTTATGTTGAGCTGAAGTATGCATCATGAGCTATATTTGCATATTTCACAAACTTAAGTCTAAACAATTTTGAAAATGATTCTGGTACTATTTCCAGTTAATGGATTCAAAGAAAGGATGTGCAAAGTAATTTGTAACCAATTAAGTGGCTTTTAAGTAAAAACAAGAATATTTGAATTACTCATCAGTTCTAGCAGCATTTAGCTGCAATCAATTTACAAACTATAGGTGCCACAAAAAGTAAATAAAATAAATCACCAGATTTTAATTTTAATTCAAATGCAAGCTCTGAAGCCAAGCAATCATTTGCTGCATTTAAGGTAACTGATCCACTACACAGTGCGTAGTGGGGACGTTCAGTATTTTTGTGTTGTTCTAAATCTCCATAAGTCACAGAAAACTCTGTGCTGGTCGGAGTCATACCTAACACAAAGTAAGATAGCTATGATTGTCGGAGCCCAATCAACTTAGCCAAATGATATTGTTGGAGGCATTGCTCAGGTATTGCTCTTAAATCCAAGTCTTACACATCGCAGATTTTCAAGCATCTGAACTGCTTTTTAATCACAGGACAATATAGAATGGGAGCAAGCCATTTGGCCCATTGGATCCACCCAACCCTCCAAAGAGCATCCCACCCAGTTCCAGACATACCTATAACTCTGCATTTCCCGTGATTTAGCCTGCACATCCCTGGACTCTTTGGACAATTTAGTATGGCTAATCCATCGAACCTGTGCATTTTTTGACTATGGGAGGAAACTGGAGCACCCAGAGAAAACCCACGTAGTGACAGGTAGAATGTGCAAACTCCACACAATCTCCCAAGGCTGGCATTGAACTCTGGCCCCTGGTGCAGTGAGGCAGAAGTGCTAACCACTGAACCAATGTGCCACCCATAAGGTGTGGAGGTGCGATGCTTACAAGAACAGGAAGCCAAGAAAAGGGTGTTCAGTAGAGCATTGAGGTAAGATGGAACTAGTATTGAGGTCTGGAGTGTTGTGGAGGCATTGCTCCATATGGATTCAGCAAACTTGTGTAATACGGTGTTTCAATCTTTGACTTTTGTTGCTGTTATCTTCATATGTCCTGAAAGGACAAAGTGCTTTTAGAGTCAATGGTGGGTTGGTATCACACTTTAATTTCTGACCATCTATGTGGATCTGCAATTATGTTTTAGTACTGTGAAGCTGGAATACGATGGATATGGTTTTCGAGGGATTCAGTGTGAGATGCCATGTACTGCAGTAGCCTGTCAACTTCAAAATATCTTCATTAAAGATTTGGCCCAGGGAGATTGGAGCATGGGTAGCACAATGGTACAGCTGAACTTGTGAGACATTATTGTTGACAATTCATTATATATATGTTGGACAGCATCAAAGCTAGCACTGAACACTATGGTAGTCCATTGGCTAGGTTTTTCCACTTACTTCTCTCTGTTTTGAAGGAACGTTTCAGTGACTATCGCAACCCAGGTTGAAAGTACTACTCACAGCTTTAAAAGAGGCTAGTGTGCCATGCTTTAATAGAGGCAGCTGGTAGGACTAGTCAGTTCTGCAGGACAATCGTCTTCTGTATCTTGTTGCTATTTTTTCGAATCAATTCTTACAGCTAATGCATTTTGTTGATATGGTTGTGAGATAAATGATGCCAGTTCATTAAAAGCACTTCACTGCACTTCTTCAAAAAGCTTCACTGGATGTTTTACCTCTGCCTGACAGATATAGTTCACAATGTCATCCTGAAGGTGACACTTAGAACTGTGCACCACCTCCTTTCAATAGTGTTGTCCCAGTGTTCTGGCCAACATTCATCACTTTAACCATCCAAAAACAGATTAATTGACCATTCATTTGATGATTGTGGCGAGACCATGCTGTGAATGTAGTGACTGTCACATCTGTCTTCATCGATGTGCTGTGGGCTCTCAGCAGCAGCTGTGGCTTTGGCGATATTGCAATTTTCTGTTTATAATCATGTCCAGAGAGATATGAGAAAACACTGTGTTTTATTATTCATACTTGGCATGCAAGCATTGCTGATAAGACCAGCATTCAATGCTAACCTCTAAATGCCCTTGATAAGGTAGCAGTGAACTGCCTTCTTGACCTGCTGGAATCTATTTGGTGTAGGTCCACCAACAGTTCTGTTTTGATACGAGTTCCAAGATTTTGACCAAGCGACAGCAATATAATTCTAAGTCAGAACGACTTGTCACATGGAGGGGGACTTGCAGGTAGAACCCATCTAAGTGATAAAGGTTGCAAATGTTAAAGGCTTTGCTGAAGGACGCATGGCGAGTGGGATACACTGTTACCGCTCTATACGGCTGATCCAGGGCATAAATATTTCAGGTGGTAGATGGGATGCTGACCAAGTGGGCTGCTTTGTTCCAGATGATATTGAATTTCTTGACTGTTGTTGGAGCTGCATGCATCCAGGCAAATGGGGAGCATTGTAATACACTCCACGCTTGTGCCTTATAGATGGTGAACATACACTGGGGAGTCAAGAGGAGAGTTAACACTTCCGATATCTGAGCATCTTACCTGCTCTTTAATCACAGAGTAATATGATTGATCCAGTTCAGTTTCTGATCAATAGTAACCCTAGGATATTGTTGGTGGCAGATTTAGTGATGGTAACACCACTGAATGTCAAGGGATAATTGTTAGATTCTCTCTTCTTGGAATGGTCATTGCTTGGCACATGTGTGCCTCAAATGCCATTTGAGACTTATCAGCTCAAGTCCGATTGTTGTCCAGATTTTGTTGTTTGCAAGATGGACTGTTTCAACATTGAAGGGGTTGGAAATGGGGCTAAACCCGCGACAATGTAAATAGGCTGAGATGATTGGCCTCCAACAATCACAGCCATCTTCCTTTGTGATTTTTTTTTAATTTCAAAAATATACTTTATTCATAAAAAATATTTTGATGATCTGTACAATTGGTCATGCCATACATACGTCAACATCTTTGCATACAGAGATCGAGTAATTATTCATATATATAAGTCTATGTTTACCATTCATATATTTGGCTGAGGCGTCAGCAAAGCCCACTTACTGCATGGGCCCCCTGTTCTTAGGCAGGCAGATGTTACACGGTGGTCTTTCCCCACCACGCTTTGGAGGCCGCTGCCCCAAACTTCAGCGCGTCCCTCAACACATAGTCCTGGACTTGGAATGTGCCAGTCTGCAACACTCAGTCGGGGTCAGCTCCTTCAGCTGGAAGATCAACAGGTTTTGGACAGACCAAAGAGCGTCTTTCACCGAGTTGATGATCCTCCAGGCATAGTTGATGTTTGTCTCGGTGTGCGTCCGGGGAACAGACCGTAGAGCACGGAGTCCCACGTCACGGAGCTGCTTGGGACAAACCTCAGCAAACACCACTGCATTCGTTTCCAAACATCCTTTCCAGAAGGAGGTGTGTGACAGTCTTGTCCCCCCCACAGCCGCTTCGAGGGCAGCGGGCGGTGTGGCTGAGAGTCCGGGTGTGCATAAAGGATCTCACAGGCAGAGCCTTTCTCACCACCAGCCAAGCCATGTCTTGGTGCTTGTTGGAAAGTTCTAGCGATGAGGCGTTCTACCAAATGGTTTTGACAGTCTGCTCAGGGAACCGCTCGACAGGATCCGCCCTCTCCTTTTCCCGAAGGGTCTCAAGGACACTACGTGCTAACCACATCCTGATGGACTTGTGGTCAAAGGTGTTTTTCTTCATAAATTTCTCCACGAAGGACAGGTGATACGGAACGGTCCAACTACTCGGAGCGTTCCGCGGCAGCGAGGCCAGGCTTATCCTTCGCAACACCAGGGACGGGTAGAACCTCAGTAAATAGTGACACTTTGTGTTTGCGTACCGGGGATCCACGCACAGCTTGATGCAGCCACACACAAAGGTGGCCATCAGGGTGAGGGTGGCATTGGGTATGTTTTCTCCCCCGTTGCCCAGATCTTTATACATTGTGTCCCTTTGGACGCGGCCCATCTTTGATATCCATATAAAATGGAAGATGGCCCGGGTGACTGCGCCGGCACAGGTTCTGGGAATAGGCCAGACCTGTGCCACATATAACAACACTGAAAGTGCCTCACACTTGGTGACCAGGTTTTTACCCGCTATGGAGAGTGACCGTAGCTTCATTCTGCCCAGTTTCTGCCTCACTTTTTTGACACACTCTCCCCAAGATTTGGCGCACGCCCCAGCTCTTCTGAACCAAATACCCAGCACCTTCTGGTGGTCAGTCCTGATGGTGAGGGGATGAAGGATTGGGCGACCCAGTTCCCGAAGAGCATGGCCTCGCTCTTGCCTCGGTCGACCTTGGCTCCAAGGTCCGTTCGAACTGGTCACATATGCACAAGAGTCTGTGCACGGACAGCAGATCCGAGCAGAAAACAGCGACATCACCCATGTACAGGGAGGCCTTAACCTGCAGGCCCCCGCTGCCAGGAATAGTCACCCCCCCCACCCCGGCTCGCATCCTTCCTGACGGACTCTGCAAATGGCTCTATGCAGCACACAAACAAGGCAGAAGAGAGAGGGCAGCCCTGCCTGACTCCAGGGAAGCTATCTGATTCCCACCCATTGATGGAGACTGCACTGACAATGTTGGTGTCTGATCCAATTACAGATTCCCTCCCCAAAGCCCATTTTGGAGAGAACATCTTCCTTTGTGATAGGTTTGCCTCAAGCCAGCAGAGAGTTTTCTGTTGACTTCAATTAAGCTGGCATTCCTTGCTCCCACATTTAGGCAAATCTGCCTTTAGGTCATTCACACCTCACCCAAAAATAGAGTAATGTATCCTTGTCTGCACCAGTTAAGTTGAAGGGCACTGGCTGAAGCCATACTGAACATAAATGAGCAGGTTGTTTCCAATTAAGTACTGCTTCATAGCACTGTCAACCTTGGCTGATGACTGTATGCAGACTAATTAAGTGATAGGTAATTGGCCAGATTTGATTTGTGCTGCTTTTAGTGGGCAGGATATACTCAGAATACTTTCTACATTGTCTGATCAATGTCCATGTGTAACTTGGATAGGGATGCAACTCTTTCTGGAACACAAGACTAAAATGCTGCTGCCGGCATAAGGTTGTTCCCTGTTACCTTTCTGTATCCAGCACCTTGCGCCAATTCTTAATATAACATAAAATGCATTAAATTATTGGAAGACTGGCATTTATGAAAGTGGAGGAGGCCAAGATAAATCATACACTTCAAACAATTCACTGAAAATGTGTATAAATGCTTTAGCCTTGTATTTAGCACTTAGGTGCTGGGCTCCACCCATTGTTAAGGATCATGATATTTCTGGAGATTTATCATCCGTTATTTAATTAGCCACAACTATTAAATGACTGGATATGGCATAACAGCAAAACTTTGATCTGATTCATTGGTATGCAACTTCATAACCCTGTCTGTAGAATGCCACTTCTACCATATGACAACATATAGTCCTGTATTGTAACATCACCAGTTTGGTACCTCATTTTCAGGTGCTCCTGCCATGCTGTCCTGTTTGACCCAGTGTTGATCCCTGAATTTATGACAGTAGCTGAGTGAAGGATATTCTGGCCATGTGATTACAAATTGGTGATTGAATACAAAGCTGCTGTTGCTGATAGCCCACACACCTCAAGGATGTGGAGCTTTAGTACTATCCTAAATCGATCCCCTTGACACAGTGAGAGTGCAACACAATACAATGAAGAATGTCCTCCATGGAAGTCAAGACATGGTTTCAGAAAGGATTATAGAGTCGTCACTCCTACAAATACTTTCATGAATAGATGTATCTGTTAGATGATTAGTGAAGACAAGTGACACCAAGTGTTTCCATGTTATGATTCTCTCACTGCGTGCAATAGACCCAGCCTTGCAGATATATCCTTCAGGAGTCAGGCAGCCCCGTCAGTCATGGCACTTTAATGCCGTATGTGAAAACCAACTGTCAAAAGATTGAAGTTCCACTCTCAGTACATGCTATGTCCTTGCTACTAGTGGTGCTTCTTCCAAGTGGTGTTTAACATGGGAGACCATTGATTCATCAGCTGGAGGAGGGCAATAGATCGTACTCAGCAGATTTCCTTGTCCACAAATTCCAGAGTTAATGTTGAGGACTTTCAGGGCCCCTCCCACCTGAGTATATACCAATTGGCTGATGGCTCCAGTGTGTCTGACCTGCTGGTGGGACAGCACATATACAAGAGGATGATAATGGAGGAGGCTTGATATTGGTTGGTGAGATAGGATTCAGTAGGCATGACAATATGGCTTATCTAGTCTTTGGAACAGCTTGGATTATTTTAGTACAAATTTCCCGACGCTATTAGGGACAAGTTTGTAGATCAATTGGGAAGGGTGTGCACTTGCTTTTTTCCAGTACCTAGATCAATGCTCAGTTTTCTGGCTGTTTGCTAGACCGATTTCAGAAATCAATTATGATTTAATTGTATTGTAAGTATAAATGTAAGCATTATACTAAACTTTACCTGGCAATGAGAACTGTTTAAAATTCTCTTGATTTTTTGTGAACATTTGATTTTCTTTTTAAACATAAATCTAATAATGCTATCCTTAAACTACTGTGTCATTAATTTGAAAATTTAGCTAATCAGGTTTGCATATTCCTTGTTTTGAATTTTACTGACTTAACATTTGTAATTGTTTAAGGCTGTGCCATTTCTGAATTTGAGATTTTTTAAAATTTGTTCATGGAATCTGGGTACTATTGACTTCGTGAGCATTTATTATCCATCCCTAATTGCTCAGGGGGCCATTAAGTGTCAACTACATTGCTGTGGGTCTGGAGTCATATGTAGGCCAGATGAAGTAAGGATGGCAGCTTCCTACCCTAAAGGACATTAGTGAACTAGGTAGATTTTTCGGACAATCAGCAACAATTTCATGGTCATCATTAGACTCCTACTTTCAGATATTTCTTGAATACAAGAAATAAGTGCTCTCTTACCTCAGAAAGACAGACGTACTGACTTGCACATGCGTTTAATTTTGTAGCCATTTTTTTCATGAACAGCCTGGTAAAGTGACGGAAATACCCTGCAGACACTGCCACTACCTCCTCTCCATTGATAGTCCTTCAGTCTTACTGATTCCCATGACTGGCTTCTCCCTTATATTCTATCATCCTTATTCAGTCACTTACTCATTCTCCCTCCACTGCGTATTGAACAATTATCCTGTGGGAACAAATTACTGGAGATGCTGGAATCTGTATTGAAAACTAAAAATGTTGGAAATCACAGAGGGTTAGGCAGCATTCAGGGAGAGGCAGCAAGCTAATGTTTTGAGTCTAGGTGACTCTTCATCAGAATTACCATCCTATGATGTCCACCCTAGTTTCTATCCTTCCTTCTCCCCCTTGACCCTATCATTATGACTTCTTTCTGCTTCCCAGTTTCCTTCCATCATTTCCCAGTATCTTTCCATTACCCGATCAAACACAGTCTTTCAGTCCCATTCCCTTTCCTTCCTTTTCACCCAGTGCAACTTTTCTTTGTGAACATTGCCTGCTGAGCTCTCTCTTTGACTGAGCCTCCCTTTAAGTAGATCTTTTTTTTTTGAAGTGGAACATCTTTTCATTTTTGGCTGCATTGCAGTTGAGCCCTGCTTGCATGCCGTGGTCAAGTTTACCGGCATCAGTCAGTCTGGCTGCCTCCCGTGGTCAGCCTTCACCTTTTATGCTGAGAGCTGCAACAAACAAGACGGCGTATAATTGAGACATCCATGATCTGGTTGACATGGGAAAGCTTTGCCCCTTATATTGTGAGCGTTTAACAACTACAAGCAAGACCACCTGCGGCTAAGAGCGGGTTAATATGCTGACGTCTTACACTGGAAGAATTTGTAGAAACAAATTGCTTGATTACAAAGGAGCCAAGCAATTGGTTGTGATAGTGTCCCTATCTCAGGGTCAGATGTTATGCATTGAAATCCCACCTAGAATCACTGAGTCATAGAAGTTTACAGCATGGAAACAGGACCTTCGGCCCAAATTGTTCATGCTGTCCAGTTTTCATGATTAATCTAGTCCCATTTGTCTGTGTTTGGTCCATATCCCTCTATATTGATCCCGTCCATGTACCTGTCCAAATGTTTCTTAAATGAAAAATTATATTACCTCCACCACTACCTCTAGCAGCCTAATCCAGACAGTCACCACCCTCTGGACCATTTTGTATCTCTCACCTCTCACATTAAACCTATGCCCTTTAGTTTTAGATTCCCCTACAATCAGGAAAAACTGTTGACTATCTACCTTATATATGCCTCTGTTGATTTTATAAAGTTACGCCTCAGTCTCCTACACTCCAGGGAAACATGTCAGAGCCTATCCAGCCTTTCCTGTTAACTCAAACCTTCCAATATAGGTAGCTTCCTAGTAAATCTTTTCTGCACTCTTTCTAGTTTAATAACACCCTTTCTATAGCAAGGCGACCAGAAGTGCACAGAGTACTCCAAATATGGTACACCTACACAACTCCAAATATGTGTGTCATAAGATTTGTGAATAGGTGGATTTCAAAAATGAAATGAAGGAACCAAGTCAGGGAGGATGTTGTATTTGCCGGTACTTGGAGGAGAAAGCTTGTGCTGTCAGGTACATACCTCATATCGTCAGGTTTGTGACCACGTTTCCCACTTTTGCCTAATAAGATTACGGTCATGAACGTATCTCCTAATGAATGCAAGGAGGTTCCAGACCATAACAATTGGGAAACCCAGACTGCCTGAAATTTTCTGAGAACTAAAGGAAAACTTTAACTCGCCGTCAACAACCTGATCTTCTGGCCCCCACTCAATACATTTCCTCCATCCAGTTTTCGAATAGCTCCAGGTGGGCACGGAAGATTTGATCCAGTTTATCACAGCCTATTTAAGAATAATTAAATGTCTTGTGTAGTTGGGCAAAGTCCTTCTACTCTTCCATTTCAATTAAAATCTCACTGTTTAAGGTTTATTGCCTTTACTCATTCTTGAATTAAAATGTATTGCTTCCTCTTTTCCTACCTTGAAGTTCAGCTATCACCTATCCTCCCTTTTTATCTATGCCTCATTGCAGGTTTTTGGAACCGTGATTCCAATTGCTCTGCCACAGTAAGGTTAACATTGTTATCTCAAAGCCTAAAGTGCAAATAATCGGTACCAAAAAGACAAGAGTGGTCCCAAATTGAACTCCATATAGGCGCAACAGAGAACCTATTCTTCAACCTTTTCCTTATTTTCTTGAATTCCAACTATCCATCTTAGACAGTGCCTGGAACTGACTTGCTTCCACTCTGATTCAGATGGTTTTTAGATGGCTGTGCAATCCATAATGCAACATTGAGAGTCTGCTAAATGTTGGTCAATTGGAGGAGGTTGGGTAAATGGGGTTGGTTGAAGGTTTGTGTGCTCCCACCAGCAACTGAACTTAACCTCTGCACATTCCTGATCAACTTTCTCAAACTGTTCACTCCCTTCCTGACTTAGCCTTCTTCGTTTTGGTCAGTCACAAGCCAGAGTCTCTAATGAGTTGGTGCTTATTTTTGATTCCTTCTCAAATGTTTTGAGGAAATCCCAAAAACATTTCTGTTGGACTCAGCAAGATGATGGGCAATTCATTAGAACTGCCATGGGCAGCTCTGCCTAACAGCCAAGACATATTGGTGTTTTTTGCCATCCCTGGCTAACTTCTATGAGAGAATTGGTCATTTAAAACTTTGAGAACACATAGTTGTTCACATTTTGGAGTGGGAAGGATGCCAAAGGGAAAGGGAGTGAGCAAACAGCAGCAGGGAAAACACTCCCCTACAGCACTGGGGACACCAGAGGCTGGAGCAGCGGCCTCTCCTGAAACCCCAGGGACTTTGCGTGTCCGCAGGAATTGGTGGTGGCAATGGCGAGACTTACCGCGAAGGCTGAGGCTGCATTTGAGGAGATTCGTGCCCAGATTCACGTTCATGCTGCAAAAGCATGAATGGGAACTCTAGGACCTCTGGGCGTGTATGGAGGAGGTGGAGGGTCGAACCACGGCCTCGGAAGCGACTGAGTCCTCATCCAAGCAAATTCAGGCCTTGGAGCCGCAAGTGCGGGCCTTGTGAGATCAGGTTGACGACCTCAAAAATCAAGGTCGGAGGATGAATCTGCAGATTGTCAGGCTCATGGAGGGTCAGGAAGGTGGGCAGCCAGTCAGCTTCTTTGAAAACTGGCTGCCACAGTTCCTGGGCCTTCAAATCGAGTTCAGCCGGCTGCACATTGCAAGAGCCTATTGGGTGGTGGTGCGCTGTTCCAGGCTGGTACAGCGCTCCTGCCCAGTCCTAATACACTTCCACACATACAAAGAAAAGCAAAGTGCGATAGAAGCCTCCAGATCACTGGGGAAAAATCCACAGGAGCTGCTGCACAAAGGGTCAAAATGATGTTCTTCCAAGATTTCTCAGCAGCTGTAGTCCAAAAGATGAAGTCTTTTGGTGAAGTTAAGAAGAGGGTGAGGAACCTGGGCATCCAGTACTCCATGAGGTACCCAGTGGTGCTCTGTTTCAGCCATGAGGATTCGGTGCTTGACTCGGCGGATAAAGCCAAGAATTTTGTGGATTATCTAAAATAGACTGACTGATCTGAAGAATATGGTCAATGTTTGTTCTCTTTCCTTCTTTCCCTGTATTTTCCCTTTTATTTCCCTCTCTCCCTAGTAATTTTTTTAAGGGGAAAAGAACCTTGGAATATGTTGTTCCTATTATATTTTTTATAACTGGATTTGATCATGGGAAATTTAATGGGTGCTCTTTGTTGCTTTCCCTTTTTCGTTTGTTCTTTCTGTCTTTCAGTCATAATTGGGGGTGACATAGAGCCGGGATAGGCAGAGTGCTTATCCTGACTTTGTCTTCTTTTGTTGATTTAAGTATCATCTCCTTGTTTACTTATTTATTTTTGCTTAAGGCTGGGGCCCAATCTGGGCTTGAAGGAACTGTGAAGGGGGGGAAATGGGTCGAATGAGTGCCCCCTATGGGCAGGGGGTGAGAGTCTCATGTTCAAGGATTTACAGTTGGTTTTCTTTGTAGCTTTTTGGTAGCAATAGTCATTGTAGTTACGTTAGAGTAGTTTTTGTAAACACAGTTTTACAACTTTATGAGTCTTCATTTACTTGTGCTTGGCGCATTGCAAGTAGAGTTCTCCCTCCTGGGGGTTCAAGAGTCTCTGAAAGGGGATATGGCTAATTGTCTTGTTAAATGGTGCACATAGAACATCAAGGGAAGTCATTCGCTTGTCAAAAGAAAAAAGTGCTTTCTAGCCTTAAGATGGAAGAAGTTGATATTGCCCTGTTGCAGGAAACCCATCTTGATGATGGGGAACACCTAAAGTTACAACAGAGGGGTTATGACCGGGTATTCTTTTCATCCTTTACTTCCAAAAGTAGGGGAGTGGCAATACTTATCCAGAAAAATCTTCCGTTCACATTATTGGAGCAGGTGAAAGATGAGCAAGGACAGTTTGTGATACTTAAGGCCCTGATACTTGGGGAGGAATATGACATCTTAAATGTCTACTGTTACCTGTTGCATCCCTTCAAATTTTTGATCAGTTGGGAGTGGAGACCTCTTCTGAAACATGGGAGGACATATGGGAGAATGTGCGAATGATCTCAATCTGTAATAGGACATACGCTATGCAGTTAAAAGTTCTGCATAGGGTTCATTTGGCACCGGACCATCTGGCAAAGCTTAAAAAAGGGGCATCTTCAATGTGCCCCAAATGTAAAGTAAGTGTAGCTACTGTTACCCATTGCTTCTGGACATGCTTCTGTATTTATTGGAACGCTGTGGCGGGAGAGATAGAGAGGGTATTGAGGACTGAAATTGAAGTGGACCCGACATCTCTCCTTCTAGATCTACCGATTTTATCATCTTTAGACGGGCATGGGAAGAAACTATTCAATATTCTTACTTACTGTGCGTGGAAGAATATTCTGATGAATGGGTGTCTGAGAACCCACTGGGCTTACTGGGGTGGCGGAAATTAATTATGGAGCAGATTCCTTTAGATTTTTTCACAAATATGGTGTACCACACAATAGACCTTTTTCTTACAAGACATGACAGCCCCTTTTGAGTTATTTGGATACAGATTTGTCTGTTACTTTAACTATGGCATTCGTTTAACCAGGATGGTTAAGTTTGCTGAGCTCTGGGCCCTGGAAGGGGGTCTCCTGAGCGAATACGGGGATATATACAACGCTACTGTTTGGGAGCTTTGCGTCGAACATTGTTACTTTGTGTTCTTGTGTGTTCTTTTGTTTTTTTTTCAGTTATTTACTTATTTATTGGTGTTGTTTTGCATAGTGTGTGGTTTTGTTTTATAGGGTAGGTTAGTAGTTAGTAGACAGTAGTTATATTGTAATTTGCGTTTTTTTAATCATACTGGTTCTTTTTAGTAACTTTATATTTTTGTAAAGGCAAAAAGAAGTTTTTTTTTTGCAAATAACATTTCTGTTACCTTCCTGGGAAATGCCTTCCATGATTGAGTTCCAAGCAGAATAGTTTGTTTGTGACAAAGAGATGGCTGGAAAACTCAGGAGGTCTCACAACATCTGTGGGGAGAAAGCAACTTGCGCCCACACCTCCCCCCCCTTACTTCCCTCCAAGGCCCAAAGGGATACTTCCATTACCACCACAAATTCACCTGCACCTCCACACACATCATCTATTGCATCCGCTGCACCCGATGTGGCCGCCTACTTGCGGAACGTTTCAGAGAACACCTCTGGGACACCTGGACCAACCAACCCAACCACCCCGTAGCTCAACACTTCAACTCCCCCTCCCACTCCACCAAGGACATGCAGGTCCTTGGACTCCTCCATCGCCAGACCATAGCAACACGACGGTTGGAGGAAGAGCGCCTCATCTTCCGCCTAGGAACCCTCCAGCCACAAGGGATGAACTCAGATTTCTCCAGTTTCCTCATTTCCCCTCCCCCCACCTTGTCTCAGTCAAATCCCTCGAATTCAGCACCGCCTTCCTAACCTGCAATCTTCTTCCTGACCTCTCCGCCCCCACCCCACTCCGGCCTATCACCCTCACCTTGACCTCCTTCCACCTATCGCATTTCCAATGCCCCTCCCCCAAGTCCCTCCTCCCTACCTTTTATCTTAGCCTGCTGGACACACTTTCCTCATTCCTGAAGAAGGACTTATGCCTGAAACGTCGATTGTCCTGTTCCTTGGATGCTGCCTGACCTGCTGCGCTTTTCCAGCAACACATTTTCAGCTCTGATGTCCTGTTCCTTGGATGCTGCCTGACCTGCTGTGCTTTTCCAGCAACACATTTTCAGCTCTGATCTCCAGCATCTGCAGTCCTCACTTTCTCCTCGTTGAGTTCAGTCACTCTTCATCAGAACAGTTTATTTGAGAGTATGGTGTCAAGTGTGCAAACAACAAGGTTGTCCCTGGAGGAACTAGGTGTGAGTGATTAGTGCCTCAATACTGGAAAGCTGGCTTGCAAGAGGATGCTGCTGTTAGACTAGATTTTTGCATTGGATTTGGAGATTTTGTGAAGGCACCACGTGTGATGTTTCTGTGCTATGTATGGGTCATCCAAATCCCTGTAGTATGTAGGAGCACAAGAATCATAAATGCCTGCTAAAACATGACTTTAATCTTGGCTTTGAGATCTGGGTCCTTGAATATTCTCTTTGTTGAAGCTGAGCTGGCACATTCGAGGTGATGATGAATTTCACCATCTTTGAGGTGCAGATCACAGAATACAGAAAGAAGGTGGAGACTTACTCTAACTGCTCCTTCAGAGAGCCACTGCAGACACAACAGAGAGAATGGCTTCCCTCTGTGTGTAACAAATCTGTGACTCTGAACTGTCCACATTTTCCAGTGTCTCATCATCGATCTTAATCAATGCTGTTGATTGGTTCTAATTCTACCTGTCTGGATATAGCCTGCTTGATCAGGTTTATACTTCCTGTTGCACATGACTATCCAAGAAGAACTTCATTCTTTATTTTGCTTTTCTATTCTTTGTTACTATTCCCTTCTGCTCCATAGCAATCTTGTATAAGGATTGAAGTAAACTGGTTGATCACAGCTATGAACGCAAGCAGAATTGGAGATAAGCATCAAACTCTAGTGCAAAAAAAAAGAGCAGGAGAACGTGCACCTCTGTTTGGGAGAGAGGAAATATGATGGAAGAAGACAGAGCAGGGAAGAGGGAGTGTGTATGAAAGGCAGAGTCAAGAATGTGGGAGAGAGAGAGAATCTGTGATTGGAGAAACAATGGGTTCCAGCAGATTGGAGTGGGCGCAATATCTAAAGGTGAGCAGCACATAGCCTGGGGACAAAGTGCCATATAAGGTCTCTGAGCTCCAGAAGAGACTTGGCTTCAGGCGTGAAAGCCCTTCTTGTCCTTTAGTTCAATGGTTATGGGAATCAGAGATACTGGGAAACATTCCCCAATGTAGTTGGTCAATACTGACTGAACGGAGAGGGGCAGAGTTGGATAATGAGACCAGGAGAGATTGAATGAGACATGTGAGGGGACATCGCCTAGAATCTAAGTGACACAAGGAGAGCAGGCTGTGTAATGATAGGAAGAGTGGGATGTGAGAGGCAGTAGGAAACTGAAGGTCACGATCTCGATCCTTTCGGGAATTATGGTTCAACCCCTTAAATCTTATGGAACACACTCAGAAATGCAAACTGATTTTTAATTGATTCACTGTATTCTAAAATAATGCAGCCACACTGCAAGTGGGAAGGAACATGCAAATAAAGCTTGCTGATCCAAGTGTCACTTAAAATCATCTTAACTAGACGATTAACTTGTTCAAGAAATTCTAATTGCACACCATTAATGTTTTCATTACATGTTTAAAGTGTTACTATTCAATTGTTATGTTTTGCTGTTGAGAACAGACTCAGTAAATTCAGCATAAATGCAAACAAAGCAGTTTCAGTCCCAGACTGGCACTAGGACCTAAGGAATGTCCTGTGCTCTCTATTCTTCCTGTTTTACAGAAAGATTTGCAAATGATAAGAGGATAGTGCTTAGCTTGCTGAATTCTGCCACTTCCTCCATCTGTACAGTGGAAATCTCATGAACAGGCAAGAAGAGCAACAGAGATTGGAATTTTCGCCATCAGGTCAGATTGTGGCTAAAGTTCTCATTTGAAACCAAATTTATTGCATTTTGGAGAGTGAATAAATGTTCAATGGGTGCAGAAACTTCTTTGTTAACAGTCAGAATCAATGATACATGATTATTTACAAATATACATTTTTACAGGAAAGAAACTCGCTGCATTTGCAATGAGAAAAGGATTGTTCACTTTTGTTTTATTTTATTCATTGTGTTTGCATTTCGCTTTTTTTCCTCAAAAGTAGTCATAATAACATTAACAGACCTACTAAGTATGAGTCACTTGAAGTGACACTCATTCCTGTTTAAAATAGGATTTTCGCACAGAATGTAGCATGTGTCAGGCTGTTTGAAGAGCTAAGAAAGTTTTTCTTTCTCATCATTTAAACATACTAATCAGATATCGAGAGAAAGAAATTTATCCACTTCACGGTCCAACAATTTCGCTGCACATTTTAGCAGTATTTTTATTACATTTGTACCAGAGGGGAACAGGTTCTTCCTCCAAGACAGTGCCAATGGCCAGGAAATGTTATTGACAAAGACCTGCCTAACCTCAATTGTAAGAAGGCCAATTAGAATCATGACGTGCGAAATTAATGAATCAAGCCAAAACCCTCTGATGGATCTTAAATATAATTTTGATCCAAGCGAGGTTCAATCTTACATGATGCTCAACCGATAGAAGGGATGCTATGTATGGAGTTTCTCTTCCTATAGTCCTGTCACCTAAACATTTCTGTATGAGTTTGGCTGGGAGGACTTTCCACTTAACACTCCTCAGGTGGCAGTTAAGAGTCGGAACAAAGAATGATGGTTCTTTCTCCTCGATTATATCAGAAATTGCAGCTTTGTCAAACTGGAAATTCACCACAGCAACATTTTTGTAGCTGAGGAATTTTGACCTTAAGATGACACATGATTGCATTCCCTTAGCAACTGCAGATCACGTGTCAACTGAGTGATCAGAGATATGTGAAGTGAACTTTATTGTAAGTACATTGTGGTTTTCTATTTTTCTTTCACTTGTGTTTTCAAGTTTATGTTGGAATAAATTAGTCAATTTAAAATTGTGAATGCCTGTTATTTCGATCGGTGGCCAATATTAGACCAAAAAGAGAATTAGCTCTTTTTCACACACTGTTGACCATCAAACCACAGACGAAATGGTCAAATATATTAAAAAATTCTACCAAATTGAGTGGAGTAAAGTGTTAACAGTATCATTGCTTAATTGCTGGTGTAACAGTTAATCAGTGGATACTAGAGATCTCATAAGTAGTTATCAATTTACCAACAGGATTATATTTTATTAACTAGTGTGCCTTGAACACAGTTTTGTGTGACTAAAGATAAAGTTGGAATTTGCATAAGAGGATCACAAGTGGCACAATTTATGTATTAACTTGAAAATGTGACCCTTGTTGTTAATTAAATAGCCAGTTAGCTGAAGTGGTTTTGGTTTGCAAAAATCCATTGAATTATCGATTGAGTTAATGTAGTTGGCTGGCAATCTGGACTTTGGAGAACTTCATAACTTTTGTCGGATCATTAGAATTAGAATCCCTACAGTGTGGAAACAGGCCCTTTGGCACAACAAGTCCACACTAACCCTCCGAAGAGTAACCCATCCCTCTACCCTATATTTAACTCTGACTAATAACCTATACTATGGGAAATTTAGCATGACCAATTCACCTAACCTGCACATCTTTTTGAATTGTGGGAGGAAACCGGACCACCTGGGGCGACACGGTGGCTCAGTTGTTATCACTGCTGCCTCACAGCGCCAGGGACCTGGGTTCAATTCCCACCTTGGGCAATTGTCTGTGTGGAGTTTGCACGTTCTCCCTGTGTCTGCGTGAGTTTCCTCCGAGTGCTCCGGTTTCCTCCCACAATCCAAAGATGTGCTGGTCAGGTGAATTGGCCATGCTAAATTGCCCATAGTGTTAGGTGCATTAGTCGGGGTAAATATAGGGGAAATGGGTCAGACTGGGTTACTCTTCGGAGTTGGGCTGAAGGGACTGTTTCCATACTGTCTAATCTAATCTAATCACCCGGAGGAAGTGCACACATTCTCCCACTGCAAACTCCACACAGTCACCCAAGGCTGGAACTGAACCCGTGTCTCTGGCGCTATGAGGCAACAATGCTAACAACTGAGCCACCGTGTCACCCACTATGTTTGCGACAGAGAGACTTTCAGTGTTTGCTGGAGCCTTATGATAATATAAATTGTATGATCTAAATATTGTCAAACTGCATAAGAATACTTGAGACATGATTTGCTGTCCAGAAAACAGTCAGGTTGCTATTCAGAGGACAGAGGTAATGACATTGGAGCTCTAAACTGCAAGAGACCAAAACCCCAACTCGGGATTTACAGATTTTCAGTTTCTTGGACATAACTGAGCACCAAAGCCACATGAGGCTCAGAACTTCCTGTCAGATGGATACAGAGATTTGCAACGTCCTGGAAGGTGGCCTCTTTCCAAGTGAACCAGGTGGGCATGCATTGCCAATGGTGGTTAAGCTCACCAGAGCCTGTGATTTCTTTGTCCCTAGTTCCTTCCATAGACCTGCTGGTGATATTTGTAGAATGTAGCAGTTTAATGCCCATCGGTACCTCTCAGTGGAGACTGATGCCACATTTGCCAGAGCCAATAAATCTGCGCATCACATACCTATGAATCCAGTGTGAATGACTAGTGCTCAGATTTGTTACTCTCCCACAGATCTCGGGAGTTACTGACTACACACATAAAACAATCAAGACACCTCCAGTCATTATCAAAAAGAGATTCTATCATATCGATGTTCAGCAGAAGGTGCGACCAGTAAATGACCATCATGCATCAGTGCATAATTCCCAGGAGCTTTTGGAATGTTTTCACCCTGCTCTCGTCAGAACTCCCAGAGATATTCACACCTGAAAGCAGAGCCAGTCTCCTTGGAGATAAAGGATGCTCTCTGAAGATATGGCTGATGATACTTGTGTGGAACCCAAATACTGACAGAAGAGTACAACAGAAGCCCTTAAGCACCAGAATTGTAATAGAATAGATCATTGGGATGTTGAAAATGTGATTCAGGTATTTTGAGAGGAGGGGAGTCAGGGGCAGCTCTTCATTATTCATCAGCCAATGTTTCCAGAATGCTCGTGGTCAGCTCCATCTTTTCTAACAGTATCGAGGACTGGAGTCTGGGTGGAAGAAAGTATTCCTTTGCAAAAACAATGCAGTGTATTTATATTGGGCCTTTCATAACTTCAGGATGTCCAAACGTGCTTCAAAATCAATTAAGTAAATAGCAGTCTAGAGCCAGATTGTGCACAGCAATATCCTAAAAACAGTTATAATGACCAGAAAACATGTCTTTTTTGATGATGTTCATTGAGGAATCAATGTCGGTGAGGACACCAGGTGAATCTCCTCAACTTTTATTGCAAAATTGTTCCATGGAATCTTTTCCACTTGCAAGTGAGTGTAGACATGGCCAGATTTTAATATTGCCTTTGACAGGAGGATGAACCTAACGTGACATGGACACCTTATGGCCATACACTAAGCTGTCAGGATGTCCAATGTAGCCAGTTAATCTGTCACACCAGTTATGTACCCACTGGCCTCATCTCTCCCTCTTCATATAGCTCAGCCACTGGCCCAAACCAGAAGCTTTAATTCTTACCATCCCTTACAAGGCATAGACCACTTGGTAGATGGCAAGCAAAAGATGGTACATTTGGACAATGAAGTGGTAAAGTGAACTGTCCAGTTAACTAAACGGATAATGTAACACTATGTTAAACATCCAAGTGAATGTCATTGTGTAATTGATCGGGAAATACTGGCATTGTGGAAATCCATCAATGTCCTGTAGAGAGGGAAATCTACTGTATTTACCTGGTCTGGTCTACCTATGACTCCAGATCCACAGCAACATAGTTAACTCTTTACTGACCCCTGAAATGGTTGAGCAAGCCAGTCAGATCAAGAGAAATTTCAGGATGGGTAATACATGCTGGACCTACCAGTGATGCCCACATCTCATGAAAGGATTTTAAAAAACAGATCTTTTATCTTCCTTTTTCTGTGACTCCTACAAAATGAAAGCCCTGTGAAGATGGACTTGGATTAATTCGATCTTAGCTCTGACTGCTCTGATCCTCTTGGCTGGTATTATTTTTAACAAATAACAGAAGATGGTATTCATAAGGGTAGAGATGGAATTGACACTGTTCTGTGCAGTCAGAGTGCAAGTCTAGAAAGCCTATACAGTGCCAGGATTCAGGACATCTGCTCAGGGTTGGACAGAAACATGGAGTGGGAATGGGAGGAATGTACATAGCAACAACATAGGTAAGAAAAGGACTGAGTTGCAGGGCACGAAATTGAAAAACGAAACCTTAGGGGTAATAAACGTTGAGCCATATGCCAACTGGCAGATGGCACAGAAGATTAGCAAAATGAATGCGAGCCACAAAGACCAATGTGAGTGAAGTGGACTCTGGTGCATGAGGCATTGACATTAGTATGTGGAAAGTGGGAACCATAAGAGAATGATATGGAAGATATAAACTGTAGGGAAATAGATGGTGACACCTTGCAAAGTGTCCATATTACAGAGGAGGAAGTGCTGGATGTCTTGAAATGCATAAAGGTGGATAAATCCCCAGGACCTGATCAGGTGTACCCTAGGACTCTGTGGGAAGCTAGGGAAATGATTGCTGGGCCCCTTGCTGAGATATTTGTATCATCGATTGTCACAGGTGAGGTGCCGGAAGACTGGAGGTTGGCTAACGTGGTGCCACTGTTTAAGAAGGTTGGTAAGGACAAGCCAGGGAACTATAGACCAGTGAGCCTGACGTCAGTGGTGGGCAAGTTATTGGAGGGAATCCTGAAGGACAGGATGTACATGTATTTGGAAAGGCAAGGACTGATTAGGGATAGTCAACATGGCTTTGTGCATGGGAAATCATGTCTCACAAACTTGATTGAGTTTTTTGAAGAAGTAACAGAGAGGATTGATGAGGGCAGAGCAGTAGATGTGATCTATATGGACTTCAGTAAGGCGTTCAATAAGGTTCCCCGTGGGAGAACAGTGAGCAAGGTTATATCTCACGGAACACAGGGGGAACAAGCCATGTGGATACAGAACTGTCTCAAAGGTAGAAGACAGAGGGTGGTGGTGGAGGGTTGTTTTTCAGACTGGAGGCCTGTGACCAGTGGAGTGCCACAAGGATCGGTGCTGGGTCCTCTACTTTTTGGCATTTACATAAATGATTTGGATGCGAGCATAAGAGGTACAGTTAGTAAGTTTGCAGATGACACCAAAATTGGAGGTGTAATGGACAGCGAAGGGGGTTACCTCAGATTACAACAGGATCTTGACCAGATGGGCCAATGGGCTGAGAAGTGGCAGATGGAATTTAATTCAGACAACTGCGAGGTGCTGCATTTTGGGAAAGCAAATCTTAGCAGGACTTATACACTTAATGGTAAAGTCCTGGGGAGTGTTACTGAACAAAGAGACCTTGGAGTTCAGGTTCATAGCTCCTTGAAAGTGGAGTTGCAGGTAGATAGGTTAGTGAAGAAGGCATTTGGTATCCTTTCCTTTATTGGTCAGAGTATTGAGTACAGGAGTTGGGAGGTCATGTTGTGGCTATACAAGACATTGGTTAGGCCACTGTTAGAATATTGCGTGCAATTCTGGTCTCCTTCCTATCGGAAAGATGTTGTGAAACTTGAAAGAGTTCAGAAAAGATTTACAAGGATGTTGCCATGGTTGGAGGATTTGAGCTTTAGGGAGAGGCTGAATAGGCTGGGGCTGTTTTCCCTGGAGCGTCGGAAGTTGAGGGGTGACCTCATAGAGGTTTACAAAATGATGAGGGGCATGGATAGGGTAAAGAGGCAAAGTCTTTTCCCTGGGGTTGGGGGAGTCCAGAACTAGAGGGCATAGGTTTAGGATGAGAGGGGAAAGATATAAAAGAGACCTAAGGGGCAACCTTTTCACACAGCAAGTGGTATGTGGATGGAACGACCTGCCAGAGGAAGTGGTGGAGGCTGGTACAATTGCAACATTTAAGAGGCATTTGGATGGGTGTCTGAATAAAGGGTTTGGAGGGATATGGGCCAGGTGCTGGCAGGTGGGACTAGATTGGGTTGGGATATCTGGTCGGCATGGACAGGTTGGACTGAAGGGTCTGTTTCCATGCTGTACATCTCTATGACTCTTTACATTGGGATAGGCTGCAGTTGTACTGTGCTGGAACCTGCATTCCAGGAAGCCATGTAATTAGGGAAGTAGGGACGACTTTGACCTAAGCATTAGTGGTGGGAACAATAGTATGGGAAATGAGGGTATGGGGATGCTGGAACAAACAGAACAAATGAGCCTAAAAATGTACCAACAGTCAAAACTAAATGTTCCAAGGTTAACAAAAAAAAACAAACTAAAGTCTTGATATGTGAGTGCACATAGCTTTCATAAATTTGAAAGGGCAAAACATGAATATTTTGTCCAAATGCATGCCTTATTTGGTAGAGGTCAAAAGTCACTCCACACCAGGTTATAGTCCAATGAGTTAATTTGAAAATACTAGCTTTCAGAGCACCACTCCTTCATCAGATTTAGAGATAGCAGTTACGGAGTTCCTGCAATCTTAGCTCTTAGCAGATCTAAATGACTCAGTGTAAATCCACTCACTTAACAACTATTGTAAAGTCTCTGAGCAGTTCCTGTTATGTTCAGCCTTATCCAACAACAGGTATTTATAAAGGAAAATAATAATTGAGGGAGTGTTGGTTTCTCTAGTGAATGAGAGTGGAAAGTTATTAGCAAATAATAAGGAAATGGTGCATGAAATGAATAAATTAAAAAAATCGCCTCTATCTTCACTCTAGATGGTTAAAACATTATTCTAGTAATAGCTGTAAATCAGGAGCTGGAAAGGAGAGAGTAATTGGTTATAATCATTAGAAAACAGTGCTAAATAAGTCTATGATCTGACAAGTCCCCACAATTTGATGGAATTCATCCTAGGTCTTAAAGGAGATAGTTAATAAGGTAGTAAATGCATTAGTGCTAATTTCCCAAAATTTGCTAGATTCCAGAAAGGCTCCATCAAACTGGAAAATAGCATACATAGCACTGCTCTTTAAGAATGGTCGAAAGCAGAAAACTGGAAACTATAGGTCAGTTAGCTTGACGTCTGCCATCAGGAAGGAGTTAGATTTGATCATTAAGGGTTTATAGTTGAGCACTTCAAAAAAGTCAAGGCAGTCGGGAAGAATTAGCATGGTTATCCGGAAAGGAAATCACATTTAACCTATTTACTGAAGTACTCCAAAGGAGTGACAGAAACTGTTTATAGAAGGGAACCCTTACATCTGTGCTTGGATTTCCAGAAGACCTTTGACAAGGTGCCACATATAAGGTCATTGCATAAAATAGAAGGTGTTGATGTTAGGCAACAATATACCAGCATGGATAGAAAATTGGTTGGCTAGCAGAAAATAGATATGTATAATTGGGACTTTCATTTTGGCAGGATGTGACAAGAAGGATTCTACAGGGATCTATGTTGGAGCCTGAACATTTTACACTTTATATCAATAGTCAAGTAACAGGTAATGACCAGCTCAAACAAGACAAAATCTAATCATCACTTGTTGACATTTAATGGCATTGACATCACTGAATCCATCACTATCAACAGTGATCAGAAATTGAACTGGACTAGCCATATAAATACAGTACTTATAAGAGCAGGTCAGAGGGCAGAGATTTTGCAGCAAGTGACTCACCTCCTGACTCTCCAAAGCCTGTCTGCTATCTCAAGGCCCAAGTCAGCAGTCTGATGGAATACTTATTTGCTTGGATCTGTGCAGCTCCAACAAAACTCAAAAAACTTGACACAATTAAAGACAAAGTAGCACACTTGATTGGCATCACACTTATAATAAACACTCACTCCCTCCACCACCGTCGCATCAGTACCAGCAGTGTGTATCAACTACAAGATACACTACAGAAATTCACCAAGGCTCCTTAGACAGCCCCTTCCAAACCCATGGCTATGTCTAAAGAAGGACAAGGACAGCAGATATATTGGAATACCACCACCTGCAAGTCTCCACCTTCTCAAGACAACTAGAAATGGGCAATAACTGCTGGCCGAGCCATTGATGGCCCAAATCCCATGAATGAATAAAGAATAATGACTTGGACTGGGAGGGGGGGGGAGTGAAAGCGCGGTGGCTAAATATAAAGATAGTGTAAAGAAATTTAGGAGAGTATGTTGTGAGGAGGACATAAGAATGATGCAGATAGATATAGACAGGTGAGTGGACTTAGTCGGCAAAAGTCTGAGGTATGAATATAATGTGGGAAAATGTGACATTGTAGTTTGGCAGGAAGTTTACAATGTGCAGTTCTGATCCCTTTATTTGGGTGGAGGACAGTTCAGAGGAGGTTTACTAGGTTGATACTTGGAGTGAGTGGGTTGCCCTATGAGGAAAGCTTGGACAGACTGGCCTTACTTCTGCTGGAGTTTAGAAGTGTGAGAGGATCACTGTAAAGGATGAGTAGGCCTTTGCAATGAGGTGAGGATAAGTGACAATATGTAACTGGCCAAATGGGGATGTGAGGCATGGAGATGTATGCATCTGCAAAGTGTGCTGGTATGAGGAGTGATAGCCAACAGGCTTGGGAAAGCAGAGTGAGGAGTTTCTACTTGAATGACCAATGCTGCTGTCTCTCCCCTGTATCTAGAAGAATGGCAACATATTTCTCTGTTGACATTCATTGTTACTTTGACACATGTAGACTTGTTTTCAATGGCTACCTTCTTCCTTGCACCTGGAGGAGCAGCATTCTCCAGTGTCCTTTCTGCCTGCTGCGAAACGACCAATGACGCAACATTTAAAAAGTGCATCCCTACCCTGCTGATCCTCTGCTGTGGAGGTTTTGGCTTCAACAAGCCTCTGCCATTATTCAAGTCTCATTATCTCAGCACCCCTGTAAATAGTGGAGTTGAAAGAGACTGATACATGTCTTCATTGAGCTTGCCCATCCTAATTGATGATTGAGGTGAACAGTAAGTGCCATTCTATCACTACTGTCCACAATATCCAGGTCATTTAGCTGTGGTAAATGACATCAGTCAGACATGTACCAATTTTTCAGTTGCAGTGTCCTTTCTCATCCAAGGTTCTAGAACTAGCACAATTGTTTTAATATATTACTCAAAGCTCTGAACAATTCCTCAATGTGTTGGATCTACAAGATTTTGAACTTTTATAGTTTGTTCAACATTGACATGATCTCATTTATTGCCCATCTCTAGTTGTCTTCACTATCCTTAGTTGTAGGTCAACTGGAATGGTATCAAGCCATTAGTCACGTTTTACAAAGGAAGTTCCAGATTTGTGACATAGCACCTATGAAGAAATGCTGATACCAGTCTATATCAGGATGATGTGGGACTTGAAGAGAGACTGAGAAGTGATGGTTTCCCTCTAATGTTACAGTTTCAGATCTCCCTGTTAGCCACAATTGGGTTGGGAAGAGCTGAGAGAGAGAGTAACTACTAATTAAAATACATTTATTGATGCATAACCTGAAAAGAAATGGATCAATCAAGAGCTCACAGATTGTTTGGAATATCAAACAGTTTTAAAGACATTAGCATTTTATAGTGCTCTAAAAAGGGTAAACTTTTTAATTGCTATAAAAAATGTCAGAATCTTCCTCATAATACAAACAGAACAAATTATAGGAATAAAAGCAAAACACTGTGGATGCTGGAAATCTAAAAGCAACACAGAAATGCTTGAGAAACTCGGCAGATCTAGCAGCATCTGTGGAAAGGGAAACAGAGTTGATGTTTTGAGTCGAGTATGACATTTTACAGAACTGACTGGATAATAGGAATACTTGGTTTGTGATTTTTGACTTAAAAGCAATACCTTCTTAATCCATTCAGGACTCTTGGCACTTTTAAGTTAGGACTACATTTCCTCACTGCCTGGTGTACACATAATCTTTTGGTCCCTTTGTTGTCTTTTCTTGCTGTGATAATGTTTGAGATTGAAATTCCTGTTAAAATTTCCATGCACCCATTATTGTTTCAGATCTTCTTTGTGTGACCCAGAGATGTCTTTGGTATGTCTGTCTGACTTTGAGGTGTATGCTAAGGAACATTTACCCAAAACCACCTGGGATTACTACGCTGCTGGGGCAGATGAATGCTGTACTAGAGATGACAATCTGATGGCTTATAAAAGGTTTGTGTCAAATACTAAATAAGACCCAAATCAGCTGAATTGCAGAGTCACATATTGTTGAAACATGATAAGAAAGAAAGTTCCAGATGGTTTATGAGACCCAGTTATATATTCTCCGTCTTGTTAAATATGCATTATGTTGATTAGTTGCTTCTGAATTTCCATTCAGCAAAGAATATTTAACTGTAGAATATAATGCAAGTCCTGTTATATTTCTGAAAGAGTTTGAAATCTTAGGATATGAACTTTTTAGAGTCAAGGAGGCTGCATTGTAGCAGTTTTACTTTCTGTGTGGGTGAGGAATTTGGACAAAAACCAATTCAAATGAAGTCAAGCTCCTGGAAAGAACCAATTTGAGAAGACAGACAACTCTCTATGCCAATCAAACTTAAGGGGCCAGGTCTGTAGGAGTTCCCATGCTATAGATCCCTCATACCCAGTTAAGCTCAGCTGAGCATAGTAAAGATACTTCTGAAGGTGATCAATCCAGGGAAAACAAAATTGATTACTTTTTTTCTCTGACCATTATGTTATGGAGGATCATCCAAAAACTGTTGCACTTCTTTGTTCTCCTCCCTAAATTAGCCTCTGATCTGTCATCAAGAGTGAGATGACACCAGTGTCTTCATAGATTACAACTTATTTTGAAAACTTATAATAAATGCCCATTAACCTTCTCTGTCCCAGTGAATCTAAAACTATTTCTTTAAGTCTTTATTCTTGTACTATCAAGGGTAACCAGTCTAGTTATTATAAGTTAGATTGGCAATTGTGTCATATAAGAAAGAATCCAAGGTGTACTACTCCTATGTAATTTGTTCATTTATGCATTATCTTTAGTCTACCCAGTTAGTTTGTTCACAGATAATAACAAAGACACAACTGACCAGTAGGTGTCTCCATGCACACACATACGCAGGCACAATACAGATGCATGTACAAACACCCTGCATCCTCTACATGATTCTTTACCATTTAGTCCTTTTAGAATGGGAACTAAATTCTGAGAAATTAAATCTGCACTTGTCCCTTGCTCTGTAGCTCTAAAAACTAATACCACAATTCTGGCCCTCTTCCATGACAGCACTAAAATTACATATTTCTGCAGCAAGTGTAGTTCACCCATTACCCTGTACTCGCTGATACATATTGGGTCCCAGTAAAGCAACACAACAATATTCAGATTCTAATCTCCATTTTTAAGCCTGTCCCTGGCCTCTCACCTCCCTATTACTGAGGTCACCCACAGCCATACAACTCTACAGCATAGCTCTATTCATCTCATTCTCACCTCTCATTTTAATGGCTCTGTTATTGGTGGCCTTGTCATCAGCTGCTGGGTCCTGGAGCTTCCAAAGAGCTCTCTGCTTCACTACTATTCTTTCCTCCCTCTTTGATAACCTTGCACTAACAACACCATTTGTGGCTCAGTGTTCAGTTTTTACTTCATAGTCTCCTGTGAAACATTTCATTACTTTAAAGACGCTACATAAATATCAAGTGGCTGTTCTGCCATTTTTCTTCTTTGAGTTGTTTATTCACTCATAGTATTATAGCAAAGATAAATTTAGTTAGAGTGGAGGTTCATCTCTATTGCCTGAGCAAAAGCCTGTTTGGAAAATCCCACCGGGGCTTGTAATAGAGTCTGTTTTAAATGGAACAGAAATTGTGATGGCGCTGTTGTGAGTTTTCATTCTTCCTCTCCCTTTTCCTTTCTGCCTTCTCCCCCAACAATACCTCACATTCAGGTCGCACAGTAACACCATTTATGCTAAGGCAGATGTTATATGACATAGATTACATAGCCATTAGAGTTTAACGTAATTTCAGGTTTTCTGCTAATTTTGCAGGATCCGCCTGCGTCCGCGAATGCTAAGGGATGTCTCCGTAACAGATACAAGGGTAACCATCCAGGGAATGGAGATCAGTTTTCCCATAGGAATCGCACCTACTGCTTTCCACTGCATGGCATGGCATGATGGGGAGATGAGTACAGCCCGTGGTACTTCATAAGAGACATTTTCTTTTCAAAACATAACTGTATTCATATGGTTGCAGTGATGTACATAAAGACATGTTAACACAGCCTTGTGATGAAATGCAATCAATATGAGTTTTGAACACGAGTCCCTTTAACGACTTGCAAGTATTAATGAACAAATACATAACCAAGATCAAAATATTTCCAATGTTTGTGGCTTTCTGATCCCAGAGCAGGAAATTTTATAACCAAACTTTTTGGAGACCATTTTCCAGTACCATTATTTTAATGTCTAAGCTGAAGGAGTGTGAAGACAGGAGTAAATGTAAGAATAATGCAATCACCATTGTTATTAATGGAGGTATGCTATTATAACTGTGTCCTATTTTGATGATACATAATATTAGACCAATGCAAATGTCTAGCAGATGTAAGTAAAATCATTACGTCCTGTGATAATAAGATAAAGTAGAAAAATGTAAATATTTAGCATATTTAAGCCTGATGCAGTCATGTGGGCACAATTGTTGAGACAAAATGGCTAAATTAACATCTAATGAAAAATACTTTGAAAATTCAAGGAAGGAAAAATTTTACATTTTTCCCCTTGGGCTGAAAATGAATCTCACCATCATCAGCAGATCCTCAAAGTGAGGAAGATACTTGTCATGTCAGCCTATGGTAAAAAAGCTGGTCTTAGAATCTTTTACCTTCAAGAGGTTATTTCACTGCAAGCTAACAAATGGTTCTAGATAACAGGAAACTGCTGCTCTTAACGTCTACTGTAGACATACTAGAAGCATTTACAGGTTGGCAATCCCCAGTTTGCTCAGGTTGTGACCTCATCTCTAGGACCATCAAATCCCAGTGCAGGATTCAAACTGGGAGCTTTTGGGTCGGAGGCAGTGATGATCCTTGCCTCAGAGCCAGAAGCTCCTAAACTGAACCTAGATCCAAGAATTTAAATGACAGAAATCTAATGAAACTCCTTCAAAGTCAAAGAACATGAAAATCTTATAGTTTACAAGCTCAACAATTAACAATGTGGATTTTGATCAGTCTATGTGTTGTCTTGTAGCTGCTGAAGCCATGAACACATGTTACATTGCAAGCACATACTCCACCTGTTCTGTGGAAGAGATTTCAGCCGCAGCACCTAATGGATTTCGATGGTTTCAGCTTTATGTCTATCGCAACCGTAAACTCTCAGAGCAGCTAGTCCATCGCGTGGAAGCACACGGGTACAAGGCCATTGTTCTAACTGTGGATGTCCCTTATACTGGCAAACGGAGAAATGATATCAGGAACAACTTTAAGCTACCACCTCACCTCAAAGTAAAAAACTTTGATGGCATTTTTGAGGTATGACATTTCTCATTTTAAAGGTGCACTATGAAGTTAAGTGATCCCGGCCAGGTTATGCCTATTGACTTCAGTGTTGCTGGGTATAGAATGGCAAGATGACTGGGTTCACCCCTCTACACTGCTGTCAGGTAAAACCCATAGGTAAATCTTGTTGAAGGCAAGACCAGGGCTGGTTGAAATGAATGATAACGTTAGAACTTGTGTTTAGATACGACATGATCCATACGAAGCATATCTTGACAAAAGACACTTCCAGGAGAGGAGCGATAAATTATGAATAAACCTGTTAATAGAAGTGAAAAGAAATGTTCTTCCTGTGTTCCACAGCTATGTTGTTTCCACATCATCTCACCTTTGCTCCAAATTACATATACTGGAATACTTGAAAATCAAAAGGTTAAAGTTTGATTGCGTGGCATTCACTTTTTAGGAGAGCACCAAAGCACACTATCAGTCCATACCAGAAGGGGATTGCATACTAAATTGGTTAGCCTCTCTGTATTTTCTTTACCCCACTCCACCAAGAATATTTAACCAGAAAACTGCTTCTGGGCTGCAACTGGTTCTCACAGATCATTAAAATTTGCAAATAATTTGGCAGTGTCCTCTTACCAGACTCGTTAGGCATTTACATCATCCATTTCAAACCTCTTCCGTTCAGCCATGAACCAGTTTCTAGACCCAATATTGACAGGCACAAAGCACTGAGTGAACTACAAGCTTCCACTGATTGCTCTTTAGTAACATGACATATACCATTGTTATCGTGCAAGTTAAAGTTGTTCTGCTATAACACTTGTTTCATTAACGAATTAGCTGTTATACGATTGACGGATTGAGGACACTGTTTCTAAAGCACAGACATTCAAATGTGTTGGCTGTAATGTGATAACATTACCAAAACTTTAAACACTGTTTCTAAAGTGCGATCTTTCCATAATGTGGGGTTATACAAGAACGCAACCACCATGTTAGAGAAGAACTAGGGTCACTAGGTTGATTCTGGAGTTGAGAGGGTTGGCTTATGAGGAGAAATTGGGTAGACTGGGTGTAAACTCTTTAGAATTTAGAAAATGAAAGGCAATCTTATAGAAACATATAAAATAGAAGCAGGGAGGTTGTTTCCAATGGCAGGTGAAACTAGAACTAGGGGCATTGCCTCAAAATAAGAGGGAGCCGATTTAGGACTGAGTTGAGGAGGAATTTCTTCACCCAAAGGGTTGTGAATCTATGGAATTCCCTGCCCAGTGAAGAAGTTGAGATTACCCCACTGAATGTTCTTGAGGCAAAGATAAATTTTTGAACAGCAAAGGAATTAAATTATGATGTGTGGGCGGGTAAGTGAAGCTGAGTCCATGAACAGATCAGCCATTGAATGGTGGAGCATGTTAAAAAGTCAGATGGCTTATTTCTGCTCCTATTTCTTATATTCTTATGTTCTATGTTTGCTTACTAAGTCACAAAAATTATTAGATAATTATTTCTATTTAAGTTTTGGTTAGGCAAAATTCTTGCTTCAAACCAATAATCTTAAACTCAGTTATTTGCATGGGTATAAACTATTTGCTTTTTGCCACGTAGCTGATACTGAAAAGTTATCTGTGCATCGAGTTAAGAAACCATTGATAGACACCTAGGTCATCAATCCCAATTGAGATAAAATTGAGCCAAAAGGATTGAAAGTATCTGGGTGAATTACACTGCTCTTACAATCTTTAAGTTGTGTTTCTCACTGATTCTCACTACTGAAATATAACTATTCTTATGTACAAACAGGATCATAGTGAAGTAGAGCTGTATGGAGTACCAGCCAATTCTCTGGATCCGTCAATCTGTTGGAAAGATATCTGCTGGCTTCAGTCATTAACTCGCCTGCCTATAATTATTAAGGGCATTCTAACCAAGGAAGATGCAGAACTGGCAGTGGAACATGGTGTCCAAGGTATCATAGTGTCAAACCATGGAGGCAGGCAGCTTGATGGAGGCCCAGCTACGGTCAGTCCATTTATCTCTCTCAGAAACATTTTATCTTACTTTCCTTCGTTAACCCATGACTAAATATTCACCTTGAAGCAGTGTTACTGTTATTGCATGGCAAACACAGCTGCCAATTTTCACAGATGTCCCTACGAACAGTAAATAAGATGAATGACTTGTTAATCTGCCACTGGTAGTGTTAATTGAGGCAGTAATTTTGGCCAGGATACCAAATATAATTCATAATTCTTCTTCAAACAATGCCATTTTTCATCAGGCAGTACATTAAATTCATGTTTTATGCAAAGAATGTTGAGTGAAAAAAACTCCAAAACTTTCTTTGGAAACTGATGTGTCAGGTTAGATTAAGTAAGATGACTGTAGTAGTCGGTAGTCAGATTTCTTAACTAAGCCATCACTGCATACATTTCTTAGAGTTTTACCTTGGACTCAACCACCTTAATCTGCTTTATTAACGACCTTCAGCATATCATAGGGTCAGAAGTGGGAATTCTTGCTGACGATTACACAGTATCAGTACCATTCACAACCAAAGAATCTATAACCACATGCAAAAAGACCTGGACCACATTCAGGCTAGGGCTGATGAATGGCAAATATCATTTCTAACACTTAGGTGCTAGGAAATGACCATTTCCAATGAAAGATTCTAACATTTCATCTTTGACATCCAAAAGCATTATTATCACTGAATGCCCCTGGTATTTACTATTGACCACAAACTTAAGTAGACCACAGGGTTGCACACAGGGTAACTCATCTCCTGACTCCCTAAACAAAGTCCAGCATCTACATCTACAGTTGATGGAATATTCTCCATGCTCCTGAATTAATGCAATTGCAACAATGCTGAAGAAACTTTTTGCCAACCATTACAAAGCAGTCCATTTGATTGACATCCCGACCGCCTTGAACATTCACCCCCTCCATTACTGGCACACAGTAGCTTCAGTGTGTACTGTCTATGAGATACACTGCAGCAACTTACAGAGGCCGGATCCACAATCTCTGCCACTTGAATAGATATATGGAAAAACCATCACTTGCAAGTTCTCCTCCAGGTCATACACAATTCTGACTTGGAACTATACCATTATTCCTTCACTGCTGTTAAGTCAAAATCCTAGAACTCCTTAACTGAAATCACTGTAGATATTTCTACACAGTGTTGATTACAATCGTTCAAGAAAGCAGCTCACTTATCCTTTCATCCCATGAATGAATAATTAAAAAGAAATGGAATTTTGTCAAATTATTCTATGCACTGGACACTTTGTTACAGGGATGCACTGTAGGGAATTGCTTAAGGTAAAATTGGTGGATGTGTGGAAAACTTTTAATCAAGATTTCTTGGGCCAAACAATGAAAATATGTAATCCTTTCAAGAAAGACTGAGTTCTCCACAATCAAGCTGTGATTATATCATGCTGGATGAGATATTGAAATTATTCAATCCAACTGAAAATTCATCACATCGTAACTAATAATCAGCAAATTTCTCTGTTAGGTTCTCAGTTATTGCTGTTACTTCCAAACGACATAATGAAAGACAGTGAGTAACACCTGTTTAACATTTGCAGATAGATGCCCTATCAGAAATTGTGGATACAGTCCAAGGAAGAATTGAGGTTTATTTGGATGGCGGAATCCGTACAGGAAGTGATGTGCTCAAGGCTTTAGCTATTGGAGCCAAGTGTGTTTTCATTGGTCGGCCTGTGGTTTGGGGTCTTGTCTACAAGGTAACTAATTGATGCATTTGCCAATTATCAACTTCTGTTTCCATTGCTTCTCGCCAGAGAGAAGTATCAGTTGTCTGTTGGAAATAAAGTGGGTTTTAGCACTGAGGAACTAATAGGATGGAGGAGAATTTTCTTCTTCCTTAGCCAAAACCCCATATAAATATGTAATCAAACTTATGTTTCAATTATAAAATGATTAACAGCATCCTTTTTAATGAATACACCCTTTCCTCAGTGTACCCTATTCAATTACAGCAACTTGTATTTAGAAGATACTACTTACTTAAAATAAAATGAATAGTGTTGAGCAACATGGGGAAGGCAGTGACTGTGAGATAAGAATGAAATTTAACATTAATTCCTCAGAGATTGGTATAAGATCATAAAACATAGGCATAGAAGTACACCATCTGCCCATCAATTCTGTTCTGCCTTTCAATGAGATCATAGCAAAATTAAGGATAGCTGAAGATAGCATCAAATTAAAGCAAAAAGGCATTAAATGAGGCAAAGATTAGTGGTAAATCTGATGATTGGGAATTTTTAAAGCCAGCAAAAGATGACCAGAAAAAAACTAAGTGGGAAAATAACCTGTGAGGGCAAACTAACAAGTTATATAAAAATGGATAGTGAGCACTTTTTGAAATAGTAACAGGAAAAGAGAGGCCCCTTAGAGAGCAATAATGGGAGAAATAATGGGAACCAGGAAATGGCAGAGGAGTTGAATAAATATCGTGACATCAGTCGTCATGGTACACAACATTAGTATCTTTCCAAAAATACCAAGTAATCAAGGGGCTAGGGTTGGGGGAAGAGAGGTGGAGGGGAATTGGGGGTGAAGTAAACACAATAACTATTGTTTGAAATAATTATGAGAGGAATTATACAGTTTGGAAAGAAAAACAGAAATTGCTGCAAAAACCTCAGCAGGTTTGGCAGCATCTGTGGAGAGAAATCAGTGTTAATATTTCGGGTTCTTTGACCATTCCTCACAACAGATGATAGCTCAGAAAATGTTGGTTTATATGCAGAAGATAGGTTGGGGGAAGGGGGTAAGGAGTAAATGAAGGGTGGGGATAGAGCCCAAAGAGAGAGAAGACAGTTGGACAATGGAGTGGATAACAATCTTGCTGGGAGGGTGAATAGCTGCTAATGCCCGAAACATCAATTTCCTTGCTCTTTGGATGCTGCCTGACCTGCAGTGCTTTTCCAGCACCACTCTAATCTAGACACTGGTTTCCAGCATCTGCAGTCCTTGTTTTTACCTATGTGGTAACAAGGCCTGGTTGTGGGGTTGGGGTCCAGGGCGTGGGAGGGTTCAGTCCTTAAAATTATTGAACTCAATATTGAGTCCAGAGAGCTGCAGGGTCCCCTAGTGGAAAATGACACGTTGTTCTTCCAGCTTGTGCTGAGCTTGGCTGGAGCACTGCAGCAAGCCTGAGACAGAGATGTTGGCCAGAGAACAGGGTGATGTGTTAAAGTGGCAGGCAACTGGAAGCACAGGGTCTTTTTTGTGGGCAGAATGTAGGTGTTCAGCGAAGGCATCAACCAGTCTACACTTTGTTTCTCCAATGTAGAAGAGACCCCATTGTGACGGTGATTGTGTGATGTGCAGGTAAAGCACTGCTTCACCTGGAAGGTATGTGTTTGGGCTCTTGGATACTGAGGATGAAGGCGGTAAATGGGCAGACGTTACACATTTGGCGATTCCAGGAGAAGATGCCGTGGGGTTGTGGGGGGATTTTGGGAGTAAAGGAAGAGTGAACCTGGGTGTCCCGGAGGGAACAGTCCCTGCGAAAGGTGGACAAGTGAGGGGAGGGAAATGTGTGTCTGATGGTTGCATCTAGATGAAGGTGGTGGAAATGGCAGCTGATGATGTTCTGAATGTGGATGCTGGTGGGATAGTAGGTAAGGACAAGGGGAACCCTATCACTGTTGTGGGAGAGGGGAAGAGGGCAGAATTTCGGGAGATGGATCAAACCCGGTTGAGACCCCTGTCAACAATGGTGCTGGGGGAGTCCTCAATTGAAGAAGAAGGTGGACATTTTGGAGGCTCCCTTGTTGAAGTTGGCTTCTTCGGAACATATGCAACAGAGATGGAGGAACTAGGAGAATGGAACGGAGTCTTCACAGGAAGCAGGATGCGAGGATGTATAGTCCAGATAACTGTGGGAGTGGGTGCGTTTATATTGGATATTAGTGCTCAGTCTATCCCCAGAAATGGAAACAGAGATGTCGAGGAAGGGAGGAGTCAGAGATGGACCAGGTGAAAGTGAGGGTGGATCGGAAATTGAAAGTGAAATCGATAAACCTTCCCAATTCCAGACGAGAGAGGGAAGCAGCACCAATGATATCACTCATATATCTGGGAAAAAGTTGTGGGTGGGGGCCAGAATAGGACCGGAGCAAGGAATGTCGCACATACCCCACAAAGAGACAGGCATAACTGGGGCCCATTCAGGTACCCATGGCCATCCCTTTGACCTGAAGAAAATGAGAGGAGTTAAAAGAGAAGTTGTTGAGGGTGAAGACGAGCTCGGCCAAATGGAGGAGGGTGGTGATGGATGGGGACAGTTCACGCCCTTGTTCCGGGAAGAAACAGAGAGCCCTGAGCCCATCCTGGTGGGGGATTGCATGTCCATGGTAAAGAGGAGGGGGCTAGAGCCTGCAAATTGGAAATTCCAAAACTGGCATAGAGCATCAGATTCGGGTAGTCTGGCATTATACAGTACCTATTGTTAGCTACTAACAGTCTCCATTAACAGCCATTCACTCGCAGCCAGATCAATACCACTCCTTTGTCCGTCCAATTGTTTTTTTTCTCTTTGGGCTCTATCCCCACCTATCACTTACTCCTTACTCCTTCCTCTGACCCTATCTTCTGCAGATAAACTGACATATTCCCAGCTACCATCTGTTCTGCGGAAGGGTCACTGAACCCAAAACACTAACACTGATTTCTCTTCACAGATGCTGCCAGAACTGTTGAGCTTTTCCAGAGACTTCTGTCTTTGTTTCTGATTTACAGCATCCACAGTTCTTTCAGTTTTTGTACAGGCCAGAATCTTGATAGGTCCCCTGGACTTGATGGGTTGCATCGAAGAATTTTAAAAGAAGTAGCTATAGGATGCACTGGAAGTAAACTTCCGGAATCCTTAGATTTGGGAAAAGGTTAGATTAGATGTCTTACAGTGTGGAAACAGGCCCACGAGTCCAACAAGTCCACAACGACCCTTTGAAGACTAACCCACCCAGACCTATTCCCCTACCCTATATTTACCCTTGACTAATGCACCTAACACTGTGGGCAATTTAGCATGGCCAATTCATCTGACCTGCACATCTTTGGATTGTGGGAGGAAACCAGACCACCCAGAGGAAACCCACGCAGACACAGGGAGAATTTGCAAACTCCACACAGACAGGCAGACAGTCACCCAAGGTGGGAATAAAACCCAGGTCCCTGGTGCTGTGAGGCAGCAGTGCTAACCACTGAGCCACTGTGCCACCTGTATAGCTCTAGAGGATTGGAAAGCTGACAAACTAACACCATTATTCAAAAAGTGAAGGAGACAAAATAAATCAGGCAACCGTAGGCAAGTTAGTTTAACATTTGTCATTGAGAAAATGCTAGCATATATTAGACAGGATCAGACAGCAAGACTTTAGAAATACGTAGCAAAATATAACAGTGTCAACATGACTTCAGGATGGGTAAATGTTGCCTGAAAAATGTATTACAGTTCATTCGGGAGGTACGAGGCAGGATATATAAAGGGGAACCAGTCGATGTAGATTTCCAGAAAGTGCTTGATAAGGTACTGCACATAAATGTACTTAAAAAGCTAAGAACCCATTGTGTTGGGGTAGTATATTAACATAGATAAAGGCTTGGCTAACCATTAGAATATAAAGAAAAGGACATTTTTAAGACGGCAACCTGCAATTAATGGAGTGCCACAAGGATCAATGCTGTGTCCACAACTATTTACAATATATATTCATGACTTGGATGACAGTGTTAAAAATCACACAACAACCAGGTTATAGTCCAACAGGTTTATTTGGAAGCACTAGCTTTTGGAACACTGCTCCTTCATCAGGTGGTTGTGGAATATAAGGTCGTACGACACAGAATTTATAGCAAAACTATATAGTGGGATGTAACTGAAATTATATATTGAAAAATACCTGGATTTTTTGTTAAGTCTCTCATCATTTAGAATAGGCATGTTGGTTTCAGTTCTTTCATATGTAAGTCGCAAAACTTTTTCAAAAGTTAGATTCTCAAGTGAACTTTAACAATAGGTGCCTTGTTGGCCCAGATAATCCACTGAAAAGGTGTGAGGTGCCCTGTGTGAGGCTGTCTGTGCCCAACGTTCCAACTGATTCGAATCTAAAAAAGGGATTTACAGAATCTTACATGGATTCATGCAGTTTTTGAGCAAAATAAAATGTAATCCTGCAAGTACAAATTCATCCCACAAACTTATACATGTGTGTGCGTGTATGTGGCTGTGTGTTGTGTGTGTAGGGGGGGTATGAGTGTCTGAGAGTGTGTTTGTATGTGTATGAGTGTGAGTCTAAAGGGGTATAAGTCTGTGAGAAGATGCTTGTGTGAATGTGGGAGTGTATATGAGCGTATGAGAGAGGGTCTGTGTGTGTGTGTAGAGCAGTGGAGTCACCTGTAGTGTGACATGAACCCAAGGTCCTGGTTGAGGCGATCCCCATGGGTACTGAACTTAGCTATCAGCCTCTGCTTGGCCACATTGCGTTGTTGCCTATCCTGAAGTTCACCTTGGAGGACGGTCACCCAAAGGTCCAAGGTTGAATGTCCTGGAATGCTGTAATGTTCTCAGACTGGGAGGGAGCACTCCTGTCTGTTGATTGTTGTGCAGTGTTCATTGATCCATTGCCATAGCCTCTGCTCGGTCCTCACCAATGCACCATGCCTCAGGGCATCCTTGCCAACAGCATATGATACAGATAATGTTGGTGGAGTCACATGAGTATCTGCCACGTGCATGGTGCCCACATATCATGCAAGTGGCAGGTACCCGTGTGACTCGGCCAGTGTAGTCCATATCATATGCTGTAGGCAAGGATGCCCTGAGGCATGGTGCATTGGTGAGGACTGAGCAGAGGCTATGGCAATGGATCAATGAACACTGCACAACAATCAACAGACAGGAGTGTTCCCTCCCAGTTGGAGAACATTACAGCGTTCCAGGACATTTAACCTCAGACCTTCGGGTGACCATCCTCCAAGGTGGACTTTGGGACAGGCAAAGTGGCTGAGCAGAGGCTGACAGCCAAGTTCAATGTCCATGGGGATGGCCTCAACTGGGACCTTGGGTTCATGTCACACTACAGGTGACCCCACTGCTCTACACACACACACAGACAAAAACAGACACTCTTATTGACACATACACACTCCTACAGATCCATACAGTCACACAGACCCTCTCTCATACACAAGCTCTTTCTCATATGCTCACATATATTCTCCCACACTCACACAAGCATCCTCTCACAGACTTATACCCCTTTATACTCACACATACACACTCACTCTCACCGGCACGCATACCCCCCCACCCCGTGCACACATACCCACATGCACACACACACACACATATACGTTTGCAGAGTGAATTTGTACTTGCAGAATTACCTTTTATTTTGCTCAAAAACTGCTTAAATCCTTGTAAAATTCTGTAAATCCCTTTTTTAGATTAGAATCAATCTGACCATTGTGGCACAGAGTGTCTCAAACAGGGCATTATCTGGGCCAACTTGGCTCCTATTGTTGAAGTTCACTTGAGAATATAATTTTAAGAAAGTTCTGGAATATACATATGAAGGAACTGAAACCAACATGCCCAATTTTAAAATATGAGAGACTTACCAAATAATCCACGTCTTTTTCAATATATAATTTCAGTTACATCATACTTTCGCTAAAAATTCTGTGTCCTACGACCTTACATTCCACAACCACCTGATGAAGGAGCAGTGTTCCAAAAGCTAGTGCTTCCAAATAAACCTGTTGGACTATAATCTGGTGTTGTGAGATTTTTAACTTTGTACATCCCAGTCCAACATCGGCATCTCCAAATCTTGGATGAGAGTGAATGTCCTATCATCAACTTTGCTGATGACACATGAATAGGTGGCAAGGCACGTAGTGAGCTTTTTTCCATCTGAATTTTTTCCTGCCACACTGTGAGTCCATGTGCAGCAATGGCTTCCAGAACCAGAAGGCAATGTGTCTATATACCAATTGGCAAACAGCCGTATAGCTTAAAGGGAACATTGGCAGTGAGTCTGCAGAGAGATACAGAAACTGGGCACAGACTTAGCAGATGAATTACAACGTAGCAAAATGTGAAGTTACGCACTTTGCAGAAAGAATAGAAGAACTGAAAGTTATTTAAATGGGGGAAAACTGCACAAAGTTGCAGCACAATGGGATTTGGGGAGCTTGTGCATGAATCACAAAAAGCTAGTGTCCAAGTTCAGTTGGTAATAGGGAAGGTGAATGGATTGTTTGCCTTTATTTCAAAGAGAATGGTGTATCAAAATGGAGGGGTAAAACTACACAAGATGCTACTTAGATTACACTTACTGTGAATACTGTGAACAGTCTCCTCATTTAAGGAAAGAAATACTTGCGTTGGAGGCAGTACAGAGAGGGTCCAAAAGATTGATCTCTTGAGGAGAGATTGAGTAGGTTAGGCTCATATTTGTTCGAGTTTAGATGATTAAGATGAGACCTTGTTAAACATACAAGATGATTAAGATACTTGACAGGGTAGGTCCAGGGAGATTGTTTCTCCTTGTGGGAGAGTCTAGGTCCAGAAGGCAGAATCTCAGAGTAAAAGCTCACTTTGGTCTCACAAACCAGTCAACACAACTAACTAGAGCTGAAAACTTCACTTTCTCAACCTCACTTTTAGTTACCCTCAGGCTAAATTCACCATCAGTCATCTCTCTTTAGTGAGAGAGCAGCCTTTGACCCTTTGGGACTTTCATTCACATATCTCCTCATTCCACATCCATAAACCTTCCAAACATCCCCCAAAGAAATCCCAGTGAATCTTAGGCTCTCCAAAGCCACTGCCACCTGCTGGTGAGGACACACCTAGCAGTCACTATAGGAACTGCAGTACTCAATACAGGCCGAGGAGCCAGCACAACCTTCCTGCTAAAATACCATAATAATTTAGGGCCCAGCCTTGTTGGATAATTCCAAGCTTCTATGAAAGTAATTAGACAAAAGAGACAATGGATATTTTCAAAGTGATTAGACAAATGATGGTCAACCTTTGACTGTTCTTCCTCTGAGGTGAAACAGATAATGTCTGGGCAGAAATGTATCTCATGAACTCTGTTGGCTATTGTTTTGCCCATGGAATTTTCTAGCTAATTAAAATTCCTGATATTTCTGCAGTGTTTCTCCTGACCTCCTTCTGCAGTAAATTGGTAGAAATCCCCTTCCTTAGATAAATAGCCTTCCCTGTGACTTCTCCTTGATATGTTGGGAGGTTTCCATACACCTATAACCTTGAGAGCTACAATAATAGGAAAATTGGGTCCTGAAAAAGATCATACAGTGCAGACAGGTTGAAGTCCAATTGTCTGGGATTCTGAGTCAGCGATCAGCATGTCTATATGAAAACACCTAGAGACAAGATGAGTATGTTACAGATTTGTGAATAAACAGAACTGTAGAAACATAATCTATTGAATGTAAGACAGGATGATTCTTTGATGGCGTCAAATATCAACCAGCAGTTTTATTTGTATATTGAAAAAAATAAGATATCAGCCAGCAGTTTTATTTGTATATTGAAAAAAATAAGATTTTACCAATCTGCATTAAATAAATTGGGTCAATGGGCTAAGGAATGGCAGATGGATTTTAATTTGGATAATGCAAGGTATTGCATTTGGTCATACAAACAAGAACAGGACTTAAACAATTAAAAGTAGGTCCCCTGGGTACTGTTGGAAAGTGTGGTGCTGGAAAAGCACAGCAGGTCAGGCAGCATCCGAGGAGCAGGAGAATTGAAGTTTTGGGCATAAGCCCTTCATCAGGAATGTGGGGAGGGGAAGGGGGCTGAGAGATAAATAGGTGGGGGGTGTGGGGCTAGGGGGAATGTAGCTGGGAATGCAATAGGTATATGCAGGTGGGGGGTAAGGGTGATAGGTCGGAGTGGGCGGTGGAGAAGATAGATGGGAAGGAAGATGGACAGGTAGGACAATTCAAGAGGGTTCCATCTGGAATAAGGTGGGGGGAGGGGAGATGAGGAAACTGGTGAAATCAATGTTGATGCACATCCAAACACCTCATCTGCTGTGTATGTCACTCTCGATGTGGTCTCCTCTACACTGGGGAGACAGGATGCCAACTTGCGGAACATTTCAGAGAACACACATGCTAAACAACCCCGCCACCGCGTGGCCGACCACTTCAACTTCCCCTCCCACTCCGCCCAGGACATGTCAGTCCTGGGCCTCCTGACATCTGAAGGAAGAATGTCTTATCTTCTGCCTTGGGACCCTCCAACCCCCAAACAGCACAATGTCGATTTCACCAGTTTCTTTATCTCCCTTCCCCCCCATCTCACCCAAGAAACAATCCTCAAACTTGGCATCACTCTCTTGAACTGTTCCCCTGTCCATCTTCCTTCCCATCCTTCACTCTGACCTATCACCATCACACCCCACCTGCATCTACCTATTGCTTTCCCAGCTACCTTCCCCCCAGCCCCAGTCCCCTTCTATTTACCTCTCAGCCCCTGCCCCCGGTCCCCACCGCATTCCTGATGAAGGGCTTATGCCCATCAATTCTCCTGCTCCTCCGATGCTAGCTGACCTGTTATGCTTTTTCAGCGCCACACTTTTCGACTCTGATCTCTAGTGTCTACAGTCATAATTTTCTCCCTGGATAGTGTTGTAGAACAGAGACCTAGGGACTCAGATACATAATTCTTTGAAATTTGCATCACAGGTAGACAGGGTGCGTAAGAGGGCATTTAGCATGCTTGCCTTCATTGCTCAGACCTTCAAGTGTAGGAGCTGGAACGTCATGTTGTACAGGATGTCGTTGAGGCTGCTTCTGGGGTCCTGTGTGCAGTTCTAGTTGCCCTGCTAGAGAAATGATCTTTTTTAAACTGGAGTGGGTTCAGAAAAGATTTATCAGGATGTTGCTCGAACTGGAGGGTTTGAGTTATAAGGAGAGTCTAGATAGGCTGGGACATTTTTCACTGGAGTGTAGGGCGTTGAGGGGTGACCTTATAGGTTTATAAAATCATGAGAGGCATAGATAAGGTGAACAACAAAGGTCTTTCCCTTAAGGTCAGGGAATTCAAACCTAGAGAGCATATTTTTAAGGTGAGAGGAGAGAGGTTTAAAAAGGACATGAGGGGCAATGTTTTTACAGATAGTGGTTTGTATGTGGAATAAACTGCCAGAGAAAATAGTGGATGCAGGTACAGTTATCTTTAAACGACATTTGGGATAAATTGGAATCATGGAATCCCTACTGTATGGAAACAGACCATTTGGCCCAACAACTCCACACCAACCCTCTGAAGAGTATCTCATCCAGACCCATTCCCCTACTCTATATTTCCTCTGACTAATACACCTCACCTACACATTCCTGAACACTATGGGCAATTAACCTTGGCTAATTCATCTAACCTACACATCTTTGGACTGTGGCAGGAAACTGGAGCACCTGGAGGAAACCCACGCAGACACTGGGCAACATGCAAACTCCACACAGTCAACCGAGACTGGAATCAAACCCACGTCCCTGGTGCTGTGAGGCAACCAAGCTACAAGATGCACTCCAAAAATTCACCAAATAACCCTTGAAAGCACCTTACAAATCCTTGACCACTTCCATCTAGAAGGTCAAGGGCAGCAGATACATGGGAACATCACCACCTGCAAATTCCCCTCCAAGCCACTCACCATCCTCACTTGGAAATGTATCGCTGTTTAGCATCACTGAATCAAACTCCTGAAATTCCCTCCATCAGGACATTGTGGGTCACTTACAGCATTTGGACTGCAGTGGTTCAACCTAGACAGCTCACCATCTCCTTCTGAAGAGGCAACTAGACACGGGCAAAATGTTGCTGGGAGTCAGCAACGCCAACTCCCATGCATAAATTTTTGAAAAAATATCATTTTCTGAATTCTCATACTGCAGTTGCTATAAAGGTCCCACCTTTTCAACCCCTCACCTGGGGCATGTTTAAAGCTAAAGTCAAGCACTAGTTATGTCTTCTTAGTGAGAGAGAGGGATTACAGTGACTTTACCTGTCAGTTATGTCACACCAAGAAGAGGAGGAACAAACAGATCTTAGAGGTGAAATGGACCACTGGTTTTAACAAACAAATCCCTAAATTGACCCGAGAGTTGGGAAGAGCGTGAGATTGGCTGTTAATGAACCATCACACCTAACTTTTATCAACTACCGTCCACACTGAAGGAATGGAAGTAATTCAGTAAGCTTTGTGCAGGAGCAGACAACCAGACACAGACCATGTCACGTCTGTGCCTACACACCAGAGTCTGGACTCAAATTACCTTCAAACTCCCTTGCCGCTGCACCAGTGTCATGCCCTTCTGTCTCCTTTCGGCAATCGGTGTGAACTGACCAGCCCGCATTTTAAAGTAAAATAAGAAATCCCACAAGGATGCTTTCCACTCATCTTCAAGTTGTATTGGCACCTGGAACTTGAGGGGCCCCATCAGGCCACCCCACCATGACAGACCTGGGAGCCTTACCATCACCGTAGCTCAGGAAGTCTAGGTACCTCAACACCCACATCACTGCCACATATGCAAGAATGTTTGTCGCCAACACGTGGAGGCGATGTCAAAAACGTGGCCAGAGGACTCTTGTGGTGAACCCTTCAAGCAGACTTGCTCCGCATATGATCTCTGCTGACCAGGCAGGACCAAGTTGAATTGAGGGGAAGCATAGACCTGAATCCTCACAGCAGCAGCAGCATTAATGTGTGGATGCTGCCCTGGAACATTCTCTTGATCTAAAGTTGGTGTTGGGATCTTGTACTGAAGTAAAAATCTTTTGTGTCGGTGTCAATTTAGAGGGAACAATTAATCTCAGTTTTTCATGGCCCACCAAGCACTAACCCTTATGACGCTCATTGACAAGAAAGCTGATCTTTTCAGTGATCCTGTCTTCAATGGATTTCTTGCCCATGCCAAAACCTCAGAGAACTGAGATCATAAACTTTCAGTTGCCCTGCCATAACTTCCCGTCACTGAATATCATTCCCCCTGATTCATGACAAGGAAAGGTTTGGAGGGGTATGGACCAAATGCAGCAGGTGAGACTCGTTCAGTATGGGAACATGGTTGGCGTGAACTGGCTGTATAACTCTATGACTCAAATTGTGCTAACCTAGATAATAACAAACTGAGGGGACTGAAGTAATCTCTTGGAACTGAAGGAGTAGACTGCCATAATATATGAATGCTATGCCAATCCCAAATATGCTGCAGAATTTCAGCAAGTTGTTGTGTTATTGTGCAGCACACAAAATTTCTATTGAATTTATCTTGTTGCTTGTTTTGACCAGCACTGATGTTACAAAGAGTCGAGGATTACTTGGGTGACTCTAATATTGTGCTGTTCAACATCAGGATTTCTTTAAATATATTGAAACAGGCAAATAATATAGTGTCTATGCATTAAGTCTTTTGTTGTACACCCAACATTATTTACTTACACAGCTGGGAGATTTAATATTCTTGAATTACAGAATTTTGATGGAAATCAATTTGTAAACATTAATGTATTACTTTACTTTTAGGGAGAAGAGGGAGTCAAAGAAATTTTGCAGATTTTGAATGATGAATTTCGTTTATCAATGGCCTTGGCTGGTAAGTACATTTAGTCTTTGCTGACTGCAGCAGTGCAAGTTTACACATTGTGGAACGTGGCTTGAAATATAGCTCAGGCTGAAGAATACATCGCTTTTGCTCTCTTGAGTGACTGTTAAAGATCAATAGGACACATAACCTTAGTGTATCCCATCCTACGAGGACTCTTGTGGCACTGTTGTACTGTCTGTAGTTATAGTCTAGACAGGAGGTCTGGGTTCAAGTTCCACCTGTCCTGGAGGTTTATCATAAGGTGTCCAAATAAGTTGCTTTAAAAAATTGCTATCCAATACTATAAATATCTTCCCATCCTCACAAAGATGTGAGTTTGGCTGGTGTCACTGCTGAGTTAGAAACTCAGTTCCTACCCCAAAGACTTGAGTTCATGATGTAGACTTGAGATTCAGTGAACTACAGAATGAGTGATGTACTATCTTTCAGATAACATATGGAATATCCTGAGGCACTCTCTTGACATGCATACAAACATGGACTCCAAACCACACTACTAATAATTTTACAGGTAGTGAGTCAGTTTGTCTGATTTGGTGTATTTTCTCTTCCTGTGGAGTTGTACCATACCTACATGAATCTAAAGAGTTGAGGCACAGAACCTAGGCTGTGATGACGCACAGGGATCATTCTACAGTTTAACAGGTTGAAATCCTGCAGTTTACCAGTGCACAGAACTGGGGAGTTTTCCCAAGTTTGCTCAGGCAGGAGTCTGCCCGTCTAAATGAAATTCTGGCCCATTAGGATGTCAGTTCATTCAAACATATGAAGGTTATCTACTTTGCAAGGTCATTGCTCTATGTAGAAGGTTGTCTTTTATGCATTACTGAAGTTGAATTAGGGATGGATTACACTCTGGGAAGCTCAAGTAAAAAGTGCAACTGACTTTAATATATGTGCATTGGTTAACATTCATTTATGTTGCATTTTTCTGAACATGCTGTAGTATTACTGCACATTGCAGTTTCAATTCATTCTTCACCAGTGTGAAATATACTTAAATTATTCCTGTGGAGACTCCAAACCCAGGGCCTAATAAATATAGATTTGCCAATAAAATAAAAATAAAGATCAGGCGAAGTCTCTTTACTCAGACAGTAGTGAGAATGTAGAACATATGGAATAGTTGAGGAGAAAGCAAAGGTATAATTACGGCTAAGCTCTGTAAGTCCATAAGAAAGGAATAGAAGGATATGTTGACAGGGTTCGATAAAGAAAGGTGGCAGGAGCTCTTTCAGCACATTAGCATGAGAATGGATCAGTTGGACCTAATCACGTCTATGCTATCAATACATGCAAATGAAATGATGGTTCTCCTCATGTCTTGGCCAAATTTTATGAATTGACTAGCCTCTGTGATAGTGAGAACTTTAGAAGTATGCTGAAATAGATCATCCATTTGTCAATTCTGACTGAAGATTCTGCCTTATTTTTGCATTCACATGTAGAGTTTACCCAGACTTGAGGTTGGGAAGTTTCTGAAGTGTTCAATTCCTCTAAAGCATTTAATTATCCTGGATATGGCCAGATATCAGAATGTGGAGCTAATATGTTGGTTGTGTTGGTGGGGAGAAAGAGTCCCTTGGCATTTTATAGCATGTTGCTTCTGCTGTTTAATATGCAAGCTGGTTTGTGTCATAACTTCACCATGTTAACACATCATTTTCATATATGTCAGATGTTTTGATTCACTCTGCCTCATTAAACTGGGGTTGGTCCTCTAGCGTGAAGGTAATGTTCGAGGGAGAAATATGTTGAGCTGTGAGTTCAAACGTTGCATTGAAATATAACCTTGTTGCTACTGATGGTCCCACATATCCTCATGTATGTCCAGTTTTAATCTGCTAGCTCTGTCTTGGATCTATCTCAATTAGCACAGTGTTGTATCACCCAAGACAATTGTGGAGGTCCTCAATGTGAAGATGCAAGTCATACAAAAGACAAAATATGAGGAGTAGACCAGGTGGCCTCTTGAACCTGCTCGACCATTCAATAACATTTGTTGGAGTTCTGAATTCCGTGATCCCACTTACCCCAGAAAACCTTTGATTCCATTGCCTGACAGGATTTATCTATCTCTGCCTTTAAAAAATGATCCCACTTTCACCATTTCCTGAAACATGGAGTTCCAAAGTCATAAAACCTTCAGATAAACATGTTTCCCATCTCGGTGCTAAAAGAATGAGCTCCAATGTTTGAAGCACTGCCTTCTACTTCTGGATTAACACGCACATCCTTTCCATATCCATCTTGCCAAGTCCATTCAGGATCTTATAAACTTAAATTAAGCAACTCTCAGTCTTCTGTGCGAGGCAGTCCAGCCTATCCTACCTGTTAGGAAAACCCACTCATCTGGATGTTAACTTAGTAAACCTCCTCTGGGCCACCTACAATGTATTTATGTCCTTCTTTTAATAGGGAGACCTATTAAACAGTGCACTCTATAATCAATATGCCTTTGCCCTGTATATCTGAAGCATAACATCCTTACTTTTATGTTCAGTTCCCCTCACAACAAAGAATAGTTTGTCCCATTTACCCATCTTGCTGATGCATTGTACCAGCATAGTAACTTCTTGCAGCTCCTGCACCAGAACGCTTGGATACCTCTGCACCTTGGAATTCTGCAGCTGCTCTCTATTTAAGTAGTACTCCACTTTTTCATTCTCCCTGCAAAAAATGAGCAGCTTCACATTTTACCACATTATACTCCATCAAGGCCAGATTTTGGCCACTCACATAACCTATCAACATCCTTCTGCAAACTTCTAACATCTTCTTCACAAAGTACCTCCCTACCTATCTTTGTGTCATATGTGAATTTATTTACTTTGTCTACACAGCCCTCATATAAATCCTTGATACTAATTATAAAAAGTTGAGGGCCCAGTCTCATAAGGATTGTGTGGTGGTCACTCCACCCAATACTATCATGGACAAATGCTTCTATGATAGGTATTGTGGTGAAGTACACTTTTGCCTTATCTTGATTCAGTCACCAATTGCTGTGGAGTCAGCCTGACAGATATGGCCCTCAGGATTTGGTCAGCTTGTTTATTGATAGTGATGCCAAGTCATTCTAATTGGTGGAGATTTAATGTTTTCTACCAGAGTGCATTTCGTGTCTGTACCATCAATCTCTAAACAATGTGCAACATGAAATGCATGATTCGTCAGCTGAGAAGGGTGTTAAGTGGCTATCAGTCGGTGGTTTCCTTGACGATGTTTGAGCTGCTGTCATGAGCATTTTGGAGCTGATGTTGGGGACTTCCAGGGCCTCTCCCTCCTGACTCTAAACCATTGTCCCGCCACATCTGTGACAGAATCTAGCTAGAGGACTGGTGACTGAGGAGTCCAAGATATTGGGTGAGAGCTATGACTCAGTGATTGTTACTTAGTCAGGCTGTTGCTTGACTAGTTTATTAGACACTTCTGCCAATCTTAGCAGAAGCCCCAGATGTTGATGAGGTGGACTTTGCAGAGTTGAATCTGATACCTTGGTTGATGCTAGGTGGTTAGTACAGTTTTATTCTTACTAAACTATCTTGTAGCATTTTTGTACATTTGAGGAAGTTGCTAGGTCCTCTCCCAACGTTCTTGGAAAGTGAAGCTCATTGCTGATAGTCACAAGAGAACGCCATACAGCTCATTTCACAATCTCCACCAACTGTGTTAGTTTGGGTGGTGCGGTGTCTCCTTGTGTCTGCATGGGTTTCCTCCCACAGTCCAAAGATGGGCAGGTTAGGTGGATTGGCCATGTTAAATTGCCCATAAAGTGTCCAGGGTTGTCCAGGCTAGGTGGATTAGCCATGGGATATGCATGTTTACAGAGATAGGATAGGGTAGGTGTTGGATCTGAGTAGGATAATCTTCGGATACTCAGTGTGAACTCAATGAGCTGAATGGCCTGCTTCCACACTGTAGGGATTCTGTGATTATATTTAATTAACTGTTTTTAAATTCCCCAGTGATGGTATTTGAATTGAATTAATCTATAAAAACTCCAGTTTTATAGATTGCTGGTCCAATATTATAAAGACTACACTATCATTCTGGATTGCATTCAGTAAATGATGATAATATTGAAGATTTTCCTGAAATGAAGAGAACAATTTTTTTCTAAACAGTCCAAAAAATGGAACCATTACCTCAGCAACCATCAGTTGACTGGACAATATTGTGTGTCTCTCGGAATCTGTGTTCTGCTATAAGGGGGTTTTGAATTGAGGTGACCAGCTGTAGTGTCATAAAAGCTGTATGTCGTTCTCTTGTGACTGTCAAATAATGCAGAGGCTAATGACTAATTTGACTGGGAACCAGGATGTTGCAGCAATGAGGGGAGAAAACTCAAAAAATGAAGTACTACAGGCAATAGAATGAAGAATTGTGTAGATAGAACCACAGAAATGGTACAGCACAATATTTGGCCCATCTTGTCCATCGCAATCATAATACTTAAATTAGAGGAAACAAGCAAAGCAGATATGCTGTTGGAATACATGTATGATAACCTGAGGACAGAGACGAATACGGTTGATGGCCTCAGGCACAAGATGTCACATAGGGTGATGACAAAATGGCCATAATGGAGATCTGGCTTAAATGTCGGTAAGAATAGACACTAAACATTCTCGGCTATAATGTATTCAGGAGCTACCTGGGTGACAAAAGAAATAGAAGTCAAAATAAGCAGTGAAATGTCAAATGTTAGTGAAGAATATAATCAAACAGCAGGCAAAACATACAGAGTTGATGAGAGATTGAATCAATACTCATAATCTTGCTGACACTTGTTCTGGTTGCTTGGAGACAAAGGCATGATAGAGGAAAAAAAATGAACTTGCATAAATACACAAAATATATTGATGAGGTCTGAACAAAACAGATGATATTTAATCCTCACTTGCACCTTAGACAGAAAATAATAAAGTACAGGTGCACATGCATCTTTGATTCCATGCAACTAAATGGTGGGTGTTTTGCTCTTAACAAAAGTAGTATTGTGAGTATATTTAGTCTCCTGAACTTTTATAAAGTCTGTGTACAAACTTAAACCATAATCATTTTGGGTACAAACTCAATAGAAGCAAGAAGTTAAATAGCATATGAAAGCAGAATTCATGCAGTTTTAACACAATGCAATCTAAATTGCCAGGCATCAATATAACCCCATGTTTTGCAATACGTTGGTTAATCAGTTTTTCTAACTTATTGACAAAAATTCTCCAATTTCTGCTGAGTGATTTCATGATTATTTCTTAATAAATTGACAGCAAAAAATCCTTATGAATGATGGTATATTTGCTTCAATCATGCATATATCCAGATTTATTAAAGATAAAGCTGCACATGAACTTTATTAACACCTTGGATAGTAATATATTGCATAACAATTTTTCAAATCTTCTATGTGTTGCCCAATAAAGCTTGCAAGTTTGTCATTTGCAATAAACTATCATGCATAAAATTTGAAATGATCTGCATAACATGTCTTCAGATGATTGCATTCTGAAGTGCACTTTCCAACACTAGTTAGAAAGATAGGAGCAGGACTAGACAATTTAGCATCTATAGCTGCTCTGTTGTTCAATTAGGTCATGGCTGATCTTCAATCTCAAGGCCAGTAGCCTGTACTATCCTCATACCCCTTAAATACCTTTGCTATGTGGGGAAGCAATGGCCTAGTGGTATTACCGCTAGACTATTAATCCAGAAGCACAGCTCATGATCTGGGGACCTGGGTCCAAATCCTGCCCTGGCACATGGTACAATTTGTATTCAATAAAACAAAATCTGGAATTAAGGGTCAAATGTTGATTGTTGGAAAAATCCATCTGGGTGATTAATGTCCTTTAGGGAAGGAAATCTGTCATTCTTACCTGGTATGGCCTACATGTGACTACAGACCTCCAGCAAAGTGGTTGACTCATAACTGCTCTCGAGCCGTTAGGGATAGGCAGTAAATGCTGGCCAAACCAGAGATGCCCTTGTCCCGTGAGTGAATAAAAAGAAACGATCTAGAAATGTTTCACTGTCTGGATTGAACATAACAGGGCCTATACTGCCCTCTGGGATTCAGAATTCCAAAGTTTCACCAGCCTTTGGGTGATGAAATTCCTTTTCATCTCAGGCCTAAGTGGTCTACCCCTTATTCTGAGACTGCTCCCTGGGTTGTAGATTCTGTGAAACAGAGGAACATCTTTCATGCTGTGGGCCAACACTGAATAGTGCCACTTGTAGGACATTTTCCATTCAAAGTTCTGTTCTCAAATCAGCCAGGAATTGTTTGATGTTGTGTAAGACAGAAGCGTTTTTAAAATTATTGCATAGCATGTGATAGCAGCAGTTTAATTCACATGAGTTTTATTTAACATCATCAATGTCTTGTCTCCAATTCAGGTTGCAGAAATATTTCTGAGATCAACAGGAACCTCGTTCAATTTTCCAAGCTTTAGAATGATTCCTTAAGAGAAATGAAATGGTACTGCACATCTGAGCTTGGGACACATTTGCTGGAAGATCAATATATCTCAAAAGAACAGATCATTGTGGACAAATTTGGACCTAGTTGAAAAACACTGTAACCAAGGCAAATAAACAAATCAGAATATTGTGAATAACTTCTATTTCGTAATATAAGTCTTGAAGTATGCCTGTTGGATGAATTAATTCTCTTCTTTTTGACATGTATAAATGTTCTTTACTTGATCACTTAAACTGCAGCATTGACACTGCTGTTAGCCTTGCATTGGTAAATCAACTAGGAGAAAGTGAGGACTGCAGATGCTGGAGATCAGAGCTGAAAATGTGTTGCTGGAAAAGCGCAGCAGGTCAGGCAGCATCAAAGGAACAGGAGAATCGACGTTTCGGGCATAAGCCCTTCTTCAGGAAGAAGGCCTTTCCTGAAGAAGGGCTTATGCCTGAAACGTCGATTCTCCTGCTCCTTTGATGCTGCCTGACCTGCTGTGCTTTTCCAGCAACACATTTTTAAGCTTTGCATTGGTAAATGTTCTTTTCGCAAACCCTTCTACCTCTCCCTTTAAAAAAAAATCATATGTTTAAGCGAATCTTTGGTCATCGCTTCAAACCTCGCCTTCTTTGGCACAATATCCTTTTTCCTACCAGTACTTAATATGACTATTAAGTGATTTGGGACTTTATTTTGTGTCATGAGTGTATTACAAATGTGAGTTATTGTTTTTACTGGAGCACAGCCACTGTGTGAAGCTTAGATACGTTTTGTCAGTTATATTCTGCTCAAAGCCCAAAGCTGAATGATGGAACCAGTTGTTTGGTGATGCATATGGGAGTTACTTCTCATTACCTTTTCAGCTTTATTACTTGAGTTTGATTTCAGCCCAGCTAGGGGAGATGTAAAGTTCCTTTAGTGGAAGATTAGGTAGCAGTGTCTTTCAGAATAATATATTTTCAACTCTGGAATCCAGTATTCACCTTTTAATGTGATTTCTTCAAATTTCCAAAGATTATGACTTAAAATATAAAATGACAAGGAATACGCTATATTTTCAATGCATCTTGGGAGCAAGCAATGAAATAATTCCCCTGATAATTGAGACTGAGAAAAATATGATCTAGAGGTTCTGACAAGATCATGAACTTGAAAGGAAAAGGTTGAATGTTTAATATAATTAACATCCCCAATTTGCATTACATCTTGTAATGCACTCAAAACTGTAATTAAATGCGTAAACACATTGGTGAGCTTTATCAGTTGAGTTTGTAACCATAGCAGTCATTACAATTATTATGTATTTTGCCAAATGGTTTGGACTGAATAACAAAATGTGTGATCAGAAGGAAATAATTTACTAGGAAAAGCTATCCTGATATTTACAATGCTATATCTATTTCAAAACTGTTAATACTTGTTTTTAAAATCACAATAATATTGGAAATTAAAACTTCTCAGACAGTAATTCAGATAGATCTCCTTCCAATTTTTGGAAGTTACATTTACAGAACACAACACAAGTAAGGAATAAAGGTAATTAGAATTTCTGAATGTTATAATAAACTGTTTTTTGGGTTAAATATATTTGAGCATATTGAACCTCACTATGCAACTTTAGTTAAGTTCTTAAGACTCAGCCACTTATGCAGTTGCTAAGTGGTTTAATATGACATTAACTTTAGCTCAGAATGTTAAATAAATTCTGTGCAACTTCTTACCTGGCTAAGTATAGTAATGTCAAAAATAGCTTTAAGACAAATTGCATTTCTATAGCATGGTTTATGTAAGGAAAATGTCTCTGAGCAGTTAACTGAATAGAAGAAATGTGGTCACTGCCAGAAAGTAATAAAGGAAATAGAAGCTCGTTCAAATGAAGTTAACCAAGTAGACACAGACTAGGTTATTAGCAAAGGCTTTTGAAAGCAGGATAAGGTGACAAAGTAGAATCATTTATGTAGGGAGTTGCTGAGGAAAGACCAATGTTGCCGAAGCATTGTGCACAGATATTACATGGAGAGGCTGAGTTATAAAGAGGAGCCTGAGAGGGGACTGAGGATGGAGGAGCTCAAAGTGAAGGATCACTGAAGTATGTGAAAAGCTGGGAGCAGTTGAACTGAGGGATTTTATGAATCAGATCAATAGGGCAAATGGAACCAGTGCCATTTGGGGAGGACAGAGTTTATAGGACTGCAGGATTTTGAGAAGGAAAAATACAGCCTACACTTTTCTCAATTCTATTAAATGGAGAAAGCCAGATCTAGCATTAAAGAAACAAACTGTCATTTAGAGAAGTCCGACTTTAATAAGCTATGGATGCTAAATTTTCAAACATTTTACTTAAGATAAAGAATCATGTTGCTTTTTGAATTACCATTATCCATAGATTCATTTTAAAAATTTCTACATCTGAAGTTTATTCAAGGTTATCTTCAAATTATGTTTACTGAAGCAGCAGTTGCTGGTCAGCTGAAATGATGTGTTTGCAATGAGTCTGCTTTGTCACTGGAGCAGTATTTTTTCATTTTGTAATATTCTGTAATTAATCAATCGATAAAAAAAATCAGTTTAATGGTATACTTGAGATGCAAACTTGATGTACTGTGGGACAAGACACATTTGTAAAGAACATTAGCGCCATATGCTGGTGACAAACAGTAGCGCAAAATTAAATATTCCCATAATATCGCATATATAGAGCCATATAGTCATACAGTACAGAAATCTCATCCATGCCAACCAAGTTTCCCTAACTAAGCCAGATCCTCTTGCCTGCATTTGGCTCATATCACTCTAAACCTTTCCTATTCATGTTCCCTATCCAAATGTCTTTAAATGTTGTAACTGTACCTCCATTTACCACTTCCTCTGGCAGTTCATTCCACATACACAGCACCCTGTGTGTGAAAAAGTTGCTCCTCAGGTCCTTATAAATCTTTCTCCTCTCACCTTAAAAATATGCCCTCAAGTTTTGAATTCCCCCACTCTATGGAAAAGACCTTTGCTAGTCACCTTATCTATGCCCCTCATGATTTTATAAACCTTTATATGTTCACCCCTCAACCTCCAATGCTCCAGTGAAAGATGCCCCAGTCTATCCAGCTTCTCCTTATAACTCAAATCCTCCAGCCAGGCAACATCCTGGTAAATCTTTTCTGAACACTCTCCAGTTTAATAATATTATTCCTATAGCAGGGCAACCATAACTGCACAGAGAACTCCAGAAGAGGTCTCACCAAAGTCCTGCATAACGTCCCTACTCCTATACTCAATGGTCTGAGCAATGAAAGCAAGTGTGCTAAATGCCTTTTTAATGATCCTGTCTACCTGTGATGCAGCTTTCAAAGAACTATGTATCCGCACCCCTAGGTGTGTCTGTTCTAAAACACTTCCTAGGGCCCAACCATTAACTGTATAAGTCCTGCCCTTGTTGTTTTACCAAAAGGCAGTACCTCACATGTATCCAAATCAACTTCTTCTATCTCAGCCCATGGGCTAAAGTTTCAAGATCCCTCTGTTATCTTAGATAACCTTCTTCACTGTCAACTACCAACAATTTTGGTGTCATTGGCAAACTGACTAATCGTGCCTCCTAAATACTCATCCAAACAGTTTATATAAATCTCAAACAATAGTGGGCCCAGCACCGATCTCTGTGGAACACCGCTCGTCACAGGCCTCCAGACCGATAATCCACCTTCCACCACCACTCGCTGTCTCCCACCATCAAGCCAATTTTGTACCCTTTACATTGAAATAAATGGAGCTTAATTTGTCACAGTTACCTTGTTATCAGATATGCTCTTGCCTCCCTTGTCTAATTAACTTCTCTTTAACTTCAGAATCATCTTCGTCTGTCTTTCTATTCTCACTCGTACTTAGGATCCCCCAATCAATTTAAAGACTCCCGAGTAGAACCAGCAAATCTCCCAGCCAGGTTATCGGTTCCCTCTCAATGGATCTGCAGCTTGCTCTAAGCCTGTGGGCTCTACACCTGGGGTGGGGTGGGGTGGGGTGGGGTGGGGGTGGAGTGGTGGATGGAATTGTAAATGACTCCACTACAATAGCATGCGGTATTTGGGTGATTTTTCAGTTGTTTTCAGTGAGGTAGAAGATATGGCACGTGAAAATACTTACTCTTGATGTGACAATTACATCAAATTATCCTTCTGTTGTGTTTAATAGTGCAGTAAGTGGGTAAATGCTGCAACTTCATGTCCCTTACCATGGATTTTAATATCGAGTACATCCTTGAAGTTTTGTCATTATGCAGCCAGGGGTGGGGGTGGGGTTGGGGGAGCAACAGCTTCTGATTTCAGTATTTAATTGCAGAGATTCAGACTGAGGTTGCCATCTGATTTGTTCCATAATATTGCTTGTTTGTCTCACCTTTATTCTTAGCTCTGGGGGTTCAACTGTAAACCATATCTATTCAACAAATGAGGAAGAAGAATGCAAACAGTTTTACAGATCAGTCCTCCAGTACCTTTTGCAAGTTGTTCGCCTAAATAGGAACTACCATCTCAAAGGCACTAAAACATTCCCCTTAAAGAATCAGATATTTTGATCGTTCCAGTTAAATAGCCAATCACCCTGCTGATCACAAATATTTTTAAAATGATCAGAGTTGTCATGACACACCACTGGAGCAGATGGATTTGAATGCAAGCCTCCTGGGGCAGAAATAGACTTCAGAAGACCATAGGAGCAGAAATCCATTCAGCCCACCAAATCTACTCCACCATTCAATCGTGGCCAATAGGTTTCTCAACTCTATTCTCCCACTTTCTCCCTGTAACGTCTAATCCCCTTGACAATCAATAACTTATCTATCTCTGTCCTCAATCTCCTCAATGACCTGACCTCCACAGCCTTCTTTGGCAGCGAATTCCATAGGCTCACCACTCTCTGGCTGAAGTAGTTTCTCCTCATCTCTGTTCTAAAGGGTCTTCCCTTTACTCTAAGGCTGTGCCATTGGGTCCTAGTCTCTCCTGCTAATGGAAACATCTTCCCAACATCCACTCTGTCCAGGACGTTCAGTATTCTGTAAGTTTCAATTAAATCCCCCCCTCATCCTTCTAAACTCTATCACGTATAGACCCAGAGTCCTCAAACGTTCCTCATACATTAAGCCTTTCATTTCTGGTATCATTTTTGTGAAACTCGTCTGGACCCGCTCCAGGGCCAGTATGTCCTTGCTGAGATATGGCGCCTAAAATTGCTCACGATATTCTAAGTGTGGCCTGACCAGAGCCTTACAGAGCGTGAGAAGTACATCCTTGCTTTTATATTCAAGTCCTCTCAAAATAAATGCCATCATTGTATTTGCCTTCCTAACTACCAACTCAACCTGCGACTTTATCTTGAGGGAATCCTGGACTAGAATTCCCAAGACCCTTTGCAATTCAGATTTCTGAATTTTTCTCCCCAGTTAGTAAATAGTCCATCTACTAATCTTCCTACCCAAGTGCATGACCTCACACTTTCCCACATTGTACTCCATCTGCCATTTGTTTGCCCATTCTCCCAACCTATCTAAATCCTTCTGCAACTTCCCCACCTCCTCAATATTACCTGTCCCTCCACCTATCTTTGTATCATCTACAAATGTAGCCAGAATGCCCTCAATTCCTTCATCCGGATCATTAATGTATAAAATGGAAAGTTGTGGTCCCAACACTGAGCCTTGCAGAACACCAGGTGTCACCGGCTGCCATCCTGAGAAGAAACTTTTTATCCCTACTTCCTGCTTTTTGCCAGACAGACAAACTTTTATCCATGCTAGTACCTTAACTCTAACACCATGGGCCCTTACCTTACTCAGTAGCCTCCTGTGCGGCATCTTGTCAAAGGCCTTCTGGAAGTTGAAGTAGCCAACATACATGGCTCCGCTTGGTCTAACCTGCTCATTACCTCTACAAAGAATTATAATAGATTTATCAGGCATGACCTCCCCTTAATGAAACCATTTTGACTTTGCCCTATTTTGCCATGCACTTCCAAGTATTCAAAAATCTCATCCTTCACAATGGACTCCAAAATCTTACCAATGACTAAGGTCAGGCTAATCATCCTATAATTTGCCACCTTCTGCCTTACTCCCTTTTTAAACAGGGGGGTTACATTAGTGATTTTCCAGTCCTCCAGGACCGTCCCTGACTCCAGTGATACCTGAAAGATCACTACTAACACCTCCACTGCCTCTTCAGATATCTTCTTCAGAACTCTGAGGTGTAGATACTACCAGTGCACTACAAGAACCCACCACCACAATGTATACATTGTGGAAAACTTATATCTTGACACCATGGGATAGCAAAGAAGGAGCCCATTCTGTCTATTCAGTCTGCACCAGCTTTTAATGAAAAACAATCCTCTTCGTCCCATTTACCTGCTGTCCCACTGGATTCCTGCATTATTTTTGTCCGTCAAGTCATTATGCAATTCTCTTTTCAAGGCTACCAGTGAATCTATATCCATATGATTGCATTCCCAAATCCTAACAACTTTGTTGCAAAATAAATGTCTTTTTTTCTCCTGTCACATATGGTTCTTCTAGCTAAAAACAATGACTGCACACGCTGGAAACCAGATTCTGGATTAGTGGTGCTAGAAGAGCACAGCAGTTCAGGCAGCATCCGAGGAGCAGTAAAATCGACATTTCGGGCAAAAGCCCTTCATCAGGAATAAATAAAAGGGCAAAAGCCCTTCATCAGGAATTTAAAAAAGGGCTTTTGCCCGAAACGTCGATTTTGCTGCTCCACGGATGCTGCCTGAACTGCTGTGCTCTTCCAGCACCACTAATCCAGAACATATGGTTCTTCTGCCAGTCATGTTTAAATCTATGCCCTCTGGTTATTTTTATTAAATCATAACTTCAAGTGGAATTTGCTGCTTCATTGAAAAACAGTTATCAAAGAATGTAAATAAAGGGATTGCGAGAACTCCATCTCTCTAATGTATTGTTACAATGAAAACTAAAGTTTGCAAAATTAATAATAAACATCAGAGCTCCCTATATGTTAAATGGTTGAAAGAAATGCCCTCTGGTATTAACTTTTCAGTCATTGAAAACACCTCTGTATTTACTCTATTTAAATCCTTCATGACTTTAAATGTCTTTGTCAAGTCTCCTCTGCTGTAAGTAGAACACCAGTTTCAACATTCTTTGCCATCCCTCAACTCCTGAAATCTTTTGAAGGAATCTTTTTCGGACCTTCCCTGAAGTCTTTGTGACCTTCCTAAGAGCTAGCACCTAGATTTCACCATAAATTCTTTTATTCATTGACAAGATGTTAGCATCACTATGCCCATCCCTAATTGCCCTTGATCTGCTGTCTTGACCCATTGCAATTTTTTGCGGTGTAGGTAAACCCCACAATGCTGACAGAAAGACAGTTTCAGGATTTCGACGCAGTGGTATTGTTCCAAGTCAGGATTCAGAAAACCAAATGGCAAGAATCAAGTCTGGAGAAAGCCAGGTCCCTTATTCATCATGAACTGAAGACACAAGAACTGTCATCAATTCACTGGCTTACACAGTTTTTAAATAAGTCAGTCAACATGTAAAACAGCACAGCCTCCTGCATCTCAACTATCCCTAATAATGCTAATGCTCCATGAACCCTTGACAGTGCTCACTCCCTTCATCATCCTAACAATACTCACTCCCTGACGATACTCAAACCTGACAATGCTAACTCGCCAACAATTCTCACCCCCGACAATACTCACCCCCAACAATACACACTCCCTGACAATACTCACCCTCAACAATATTCAGTCCCCGACAATACTCACCCCCTGGCAATACTCATTCCCCGACAATGCTCACCCCCCGACAATACTCAACCCCTGACAATATTCAGCCCCCGACTATATTCACCTCCCTGACAAGCTCACTCCCTGACAATACTCAGTCCCCGACAAACTCACTCCCCAACAATACTCACTCCTCGACAGTACTCACTCCCTGACAATACTCACCTCCTAACAATACTTACCCCCAACAAGTCACCCCCCCAACAATGCATGCACCCTGATAATAATCAACCCCAACAATACTCACTCCCCCGACAATACTCGCACTGACAATACTCACACCCTGACAATACTTACTCCCCGACAATACACACCCCATATAATACTCACTCCCAGACAATAGTCACCCTCACCAATAGTCACACCTGACAACATTCACACCCCTGATAATACTCACCACTCAACAATACTCACCCTTTGACAATACTCACTCCCCGACAATATTCATCACCCTGACAATACTCACCCTCCGACAATAAATACTAACCCCCCGATAATACTCACTTCCCGACAATACTCACCGCCCCGACTATAGTCACTCCCCGACAGTACAACTTCCCGACAATACTCACCTCCAACAATATTCACTTCGTAACAATACTCACCCCCAACAAAAGTCACCCCCCAACAATACATACACCTGACAGTACTCACCCCCCTCAACAATACTCATACCCACCAATAATATTCACTCTTCTACACCCCAACAATACTCACACCCCAACAATACTCACTCCCCGACAATACTCACCACCTAACAATACTCACCTCCCAACAATACTCACACCCTGACAATCCTCACCTCCCAACAATACTCACACCCTGACAATCCTCACCTCCCAACAATACTCACACCCTGACAATCCTCACCTCCCAACAATACTCACACCCTGACAATCCTCACCTCCCAACAATACTCACACCCTGACAATCTTCACCCCCCGACAATATTCACACCCTGAGAATACTCACTCCTGACAATATTCACTCCCAGACAATGCTCACCCCCCGACAATACTCACTCCCCGACAATATTCACCTCCTGACAATACTCACCCTTTCAACAATACTAATCTTCTGACAATATTCACCTCCTCAACAACATTCACCTCCCCGACAATACTCACTCTCCGACAATACTCACCCCCCGACAATACTTAACCCCCGCCAATACTCACCCTCTGACAATACCCACACCCCGACAATACTCACTCCCCAACAATATTCACCTCACCGACAATACTCACCATCTGGCAATACTCACTCCCAGACAATACTCAACCACCGACAATACTCACTCTCTGACAATACCCACACCCCAACAATACTCACCCTGAGAATAGACAATAGACAATAGGTGCAGGAGTAGGCCATTCTGCCCTTTGAGCCTGCACCACCATTCAATATGATCATGGCTGATCATTCTTAATCAGTATCCTGTACTCACCCCCCCCCCCGATAATACTCACTCCCTGAAAATACTCACTCCCCGACAATACTCACCCTCTGACAATACTCATTCCCCGATAATGCGCACAACCCGACAATACTCACGACCCGACAATACTCACACTCTGACAATACTCACCCCTGACAATACTCACCCCTGACAATACTCACCCCCGACAGTACTCACTCCCCGACAGTACTCAGTCCTCGACAATACTTAGTCCCTGACAATACGCAGTACCCGACAATATTCACTCCCTGACAATATACACCCCCTGACAATACTCACAACCGACAATACTCACACACTTACAATGCTCATCCCCTGACAATACTCACCCCCGACAATACTCACAACTGACAATACTCCTGCCCCGACAATACTCTCAAGCGACAATACTCACTCCCTGACAATACACACATCCCGACAATACTCACTCCCTGACAATACACACCCCCTGACAATACTCATACACTGACAATACTCATCCCCTAACAATACTCACCCCGGACAATACTCACAACCGACAATACTCCTGCCCCGACATTACTCACAAGTGACAATATTCACTCCCTGACAATACTCACCCCCTGACAATATTCACCTCCCCGATAATACTCACCCCCCGACAATACTCACTCCCCAACAATTCTCACTCCCTGACAATACTCACCCTCAGACAATACCCACACCCCGACAATACTCACTCCCTTACAATCCTCACCCCCAACAATACTCATCCTCTGACAATACTCATTCCACGACAATGCTCACAACCCGACAATACTCACTATCCGACAATACTCACACCCTGACAATACTCACCTTGACAATACTCACCCTCAACAGTACTCGCCCCCCGACAGTACTCACACCCCAACAGTACTCAGTCCCTGAAAATATTTAGTCCCAGACAATACTCAGTCCTCAACAATACATGCTCCCTGACAATGCATACCCCCTGACAATACTCACTCCCCGAAAGTACTCAGTCCCCAACAACACTCATCCCCTGACAATACTCACTCCCTGACAATACTCATTCCCTGACAATACTCATTCCCTGACAATACTCACTCCCTGACAATACTCACACCCTGATAATACTCACTCCCCGACAATACTCACTCCCCGACAATACTCACTCTCTGACAATACTCACTCCCCGACAATACTCACTCCCCGACAATACTCACTCTCTGACAATACTCACTCCCCGACAATACTCACTCCCCGACAATACTCACTCCCCGACAATACTCACTCCCCGACAATACTCACTCCCCGACAATACTCTCCCCCCGACAATACTCACCCCTGACAATACTGACCCCGACAATACTCACCCCTCGACAATTCTCACTCCCCGAAAGTACTCAGTCCCCAACAATACTCAGCCCCTGACAATACTCACTCCCTGACAATACTCATTCCCTGATAATACTCACACACTAACAATACTCATTCCCGACAATAGTCACTCCCTGACAATACTCATCCCCCAACAATACTCACACACTAACAATACTCACTCCCTGACAATAATCACTTCCTGACAATCCTCACCCCCGACAATACTCATTCCCTGATAATAATCACCTTCCATTGATGGGTGTCCAGAAGAGGTTTACAAGAATGATCCCAGGGACAAAAGAGTAAGGGCAGCTCAGTGATGGCTCAGTGGTTTGCACTGCTGCCTCACAGTGCTAGGGATCCGGGTCCGATTCCAGCCTCGGGTGACTGCGTGGAGTTTGCACATTCTCCCATGCCTGCATGGGTTTTCTCTGGATGCTCCAACTTCCTCCCACAGTCTAAAGATGTGAAGGTTAGGTGAATTGGCCATGCTAAATTGCCCATAGTGTTCTGGATTGTAGGGTAGGGGAAATGGGTCTGGGAGGGTTACTCTTCAGAGGGTCTGTGTGGACGTATGTTGGGCCGAAGGGCCTGTTTCCACACTGCAGAGATTCTGAAAAAAAAAGTATCATTATAGGAGTGGTTAAGGGCTCTGTATCTATATTTAATTGAGTTTAAATGGATGAAGGTAGAATCTGATTGAAATTACAGTATACTGAGAGGCTTAGATAGAATGGAGAAAATGTTTCCATGAGAAGGAGACCTGAGGCACAGCCTCGGAGTGATGGGACAACCCTTTAGAACTGAGATGAAGAGGATTTTTTTCAGCCAGAGGGTGGTGAATCTGTAGAACTCATTGCCAAAGAAGGCTGTGGAGGTCAAGTCACTGAGTATATTTAAAACAGAGCTAGATACTTTCTTGATTAAGGGGACCAACGGTTATGGGGGGGAAGGCAGGAGAATGGGGTTGAGAAATATATATCAGCCATGATTGAATGGTGGATCAGACTTGATGGAATAAATGGCCTAATTCTGTTCACTATCTCATAAGATATAGGAGCATTGTCAGGAGAAGGATGAATATTGTCAGGGCCTGGTGCATATTATCAGGAGGTGGTGGATCTTGTCAGGAAGTGATGGATATTACCAGGAATAATGGAAATTGTCAGAAGTCGTGGATATTGTCAGGAAGTGATGGATATTACCAGGAATAGTGGAAATTGTCAGGAGGTGGTAGATATTGTCAGGAGGTGATGGATATTGTTAGGAGAGAAGTTAAATATTGCCGGGGGTGGTGAATATTGTCAGGGCATTATGGAAATTGTTAGGTGTTTGTGAATGTTTTCAGGGGTGACCGCTGTGTACAAAGGTCACTGTGGGTGCTTCAGTGCCTTGACACATTAGCTGATTTACTTTAAGCTGGGCTCCTCAGTTGGCTTTCCAGCTGCTCATGTATAAAACCAAGCACAAGTGCAAAGAGCCCAGTCACCCTGGTTCTGGCCATCTGATCCCACTATGCTAGAGAATCATGCAGCAATCCAGCAGTTTAAACATCCCACCCTAGTATTACATGTATGCACCTGTCAGATTTTCCTCAGTTTGGCAAGTGTATTAGCAACTTAAGTCAGTCGTCAGGCTGTCTTTTAGAAGGTTCAGGTGAGTTTGCCTTTAACAAAATTGGGTTGTTCTTTCTAACTGTTAATTTTGCCCTGGATTATTGTTTCTGAAAGCCTTCCCAACACTGGAGTTAAACTGACTGCCTATAGTTTCTGGTTTATCCTTGCATCATTTAATTGTCTGAACAAAGGTATTTATTTTGCAATTTTTGGGTCCTCAGGCAGCAACCCTGTATCTAAGATAATTTTAAAAACAGCCAGCTTTTTTGAACCACCTCTTGGTCACGTTTTATCCCATCTAGATTCTGAAAAATCTCTTTTTCAACATGTTTGGCAGCATCTTCTTACTTACGAGAACCAAATGCAGGGTATGTATTTAATATATCTTGCATATCTCAGCACTCATGTATGCCTTTTATTGGGCTCTGACTGGCTTTGTCCTTCTTTTACCACCTTTTCACTACTTACATGTCACTGCAATATTTTTGGGTTACTTTTTATGTTCACTGTCAATCTTCTCTCACACCTTTTCCTTCTTTCTCAATTTCCCTCTGAACTTTCTATATTAGCCGAGATGCCACTTCTCTTGGCAACATAATATTCATCACATTCACCCTTTTTCTGCTTTTTAAAAATTATTCATTCACAGGATATGGGCATCTATGGCAAGGCTCATCCCTTATTACCCAGAGGGCAGTTAAGAGTCAACCATAATGCTGTGGGTCTAGAGTCTCATGTAAGCCAGGTCAGGTAAAGATGACAGTCTCCTTCCCTAAAGGACATCAGTGAATGAGATGTTTTCTTCCTGACAATCATCAATGATTTCATAGTTATCATTAGACTTTTTCATTGAATTTAAATTCCACAGCTGCCATGGCAGGATTTGAACCCAGGTCCCCAGAACATCACCTAGGTCTCTAGATTTAGTCTAGCAAAGATACTACTAGGCTATCACATCCGTCTATCTCCCATCAAATTGATCTTGTGACTTTTAGTCCTACTTTTCTCCCTTGTGTACATTTACTTTGATTGTACCAAGCCATCTCTTATTTAAAAGCTGTCGTTATACTTTGATTCCAATATACTTGGACCAAATCACTTTTCATCCAACTGAAATTAGCTTTCCCTCATTTGAGAACTTTTACTCTTGATTGCTCATTTTGCTTTTTTATAGCTAAACTAAATCTTGGATATTATAATCGCTGTCTCCCAAATGTTCCCACACTGACACTTTGTATGCTTGACCCACTACAAATCCCAGAACCAAAACAGACAATGCCTCCTTCTTCATTGGAAAGAAATGCTTGGTCTGGAAATTTTTCCTGAATTAACTTCAGAAACTCTTGTTCCTCTCTGCTGGTTCTAATATTGCTATTATCATGATGGTAGAAAATATGAACAGTTAATCTTTACCTCATTAATTCACTTAAATGTCTTGGACTTTGGAATTGAGAGACAAGCAGTTAAAAAATGAGCTGGGATACATTAAAATGGCCATGACAGTTATCTAAAGGTAGGTAAAGTCCCAGGAATATATAAAATGACTATTTAATGAGTGAGACTGACTGTGACACTTGGAAAGGCTGCCCAAGCAATAATTTATTGTACAGCAAAATTCATCATCTGGAATACTTAGCTCACAATGAGGCCTTCAAATGGCCCCACATGACAATATCTCTCAATCTCACATTTTGCTAGAAAAAAAGGCTTAACTCTGAAACTCATTCTGCAAGTGGTGCCTGGTTCTATAAAAAGTGAAGAGCTCTAAAAGGAAACCAACTGTAAACTAACATAGAACATAGAACATTACAGCGCAGTACAGGCCAGTCGGCCCTCGATGTTGCGCCGACCAGCCAAACCAGTCTGAAGCCCATCTAACCTACACTATTCCATGTACGTCCATATGCTTGTCCAATGACGACTTAAATGCACTTAAAGTTGGCGAATCTACTACTGTTGCAGGCAAAGCATTCCATACCCTTACTACTCTGAGTAAAGAAACTACCTCTGACATTTGTCCTATATCTATCACCCCTCAATTTAAAGCTATGCCCCCTCGTGCTCGCCGTCACCATACTCGGAAAAAGGCTCTCCCTGTCCATCCTATCTAACCCTCTGATTATCTTATATAATCTTTTAAAAACAGGGAGATCTCCTGAACCTAGCTCCAGCAGAATCACCAGTTTAACAAATAATTTCTTCATCAAAGAACATAGATTTGTTTAAACAAACCTATCTCTCCTTACACTATGTCATTTTGTTTTCTTGCATGTGTAGTATACATGTAAATGTCATGGAATTCAGGATGGAATTCTGCCTTTGAAATAAGCATTATATTCCATTTGAGTGAGTTTCCACAAACTAACACCTTTAATTTTAATGACCAGTAGGAGATCCATCTGGTTTACCCTTCAGTTTTAATTCATGTTACAGTTCAGAGGGAACTGGGAGAAATAGCACCTTTTCAAAAATTCAAAACTCTGTTTTAACAACCCCAGCAGTGAGAGAGAGAGGAATGTACTCACCACTCTGGACTTGCTTGTTACGCTAACCCAGTTTTTATTAGCATAATTAAAGTCCACATTATAACTACTTTATTTTTACAAGTCTCTTTAATTTCCTTAAAGGTCTGTTCCTGAACACCATGCCCATTAGTTGGTGCCAGTTAGAATATACAGTTATTTTCCTTAGCTGCAACCAAAAGGATTTTGTTCATGGCTTCTCGAGATTATGTTCTCTCCAGAACTCCAATATTCTTTAGATTCAATACAGCCCTTTCTTTCTTTCCTTTCTTTTTTTCCCTGACTTTCAGAAAATAGGAACATTTAGAACAAAAATGGCAACTGTTGGAGAGACTCAGTAGGTCTCACAGCATCTGTTCCGAAGAAGGGTCTATTTCTCTCTCCACAGATGCTGCTGGACCTACTGAATTTCTCCAAGAATTTGGTTTTTTTGTTCCAGCTTCCCAACATCCTCAGTTCTGTGCTTTGTTTTAGGAATGTTTAGCATTTGGTTCTACCCTGTTTGGAAGCAGGTCTCAGTTATTCCTGCATCATCATATTTCTCTTGATCTCTCTGCCTGAAGTTCACCAACTTCATTTGTCAGACTCTGTGGTCACATGCATGTTCTGTAAACCTCAATGATGTACAGGCAGCCCCAGATTGCGAACGGGATCCATTGCTGAGTACATTTGCAAGTCAATTTGTACACCAGCAGATCACAGTAGAAGACAATATAAAGCAGACATTAGTAAGCATACAATATATGGGCATGCTGGGTATTTAAAACTACATTCCTGTATAGGTCACATTCGTAAATATTGCATTCGCTCTTCTTTCGAACTTAAATAATTCCTTATCATTTCTTATGCTAGTTCTAGCTCTCCCAATCCTTTGGCCACTTGTTTTCCTTTTAACTCTTTGAAGCAAGTATATCTGAGGCAATTAAACAGAACCACAATGAAGGCACTGGAGGTTTTCAGCTATGTACAGAATGCTAGGATTGAATAGAATCATAGGATCCCCTACATTGTGGAAGCAGGCCGTTTGACTCATAGAGTTTACAACCAACCTTCTGGAGAGCATTCCACCCTATCCCTGTAACCCTGCACTTCCTATGGCTAATCCACTTAGTTTGGAATCTCTGGGCAATTTAGCATGACCAGTTCACCTGACCTACACGACTTTGGATTGTGGGAGGAAACCAGAGCATCCAGACGACACCCACACAGACACAGGGAGAATGTGCAAACTCCACACAGACAGTAGCCCGAGGCTGGAACCAAACCTGGGTTCCTGGCGCTGTGAGGCAGCAGTCTAACCACTGAGCCATCCATACTGTCATAGAGTCCAGTATTTCAACAAGTGGGCATAATAACACACCCGGTTCAAATACAAGTGTTCCTCTTGTCATTATAAATTCTGAGTACTACAACCAGTTTCTGTATCATAGAACATAGAACAGTAGAGCACAGGAACAGGTCCTTCAGCCGACAATGGCTGCACCAACCATAATGCCACTTGAACGATTCCCATCTGCCTGCACGTAGTCTTATCCCTCTACTCTCTGCCTGTTCACAAGTCTGTCTGTCTCTTCAACATTGCTATTGTATTTATTTCTATCAACACCATTGGCAGCATGGCACATTGCAGGCACTTCCCACCCTCTGTGTAAAACATCTAGATTAGATTACTTTCAGTGTGGAAACAGGCCCTTCGGCCCAACAAATCCACACTGACCCACCAAAGAGCAACCCATTCCCCTACACCTAACACTACGGGCAATTTAGCATGGCCAATTCACCTAACCTGCACATTTTTGGACTGTGGGAGGAAACCCACACAGACACGGGAAGAATGTGCAAACTCCACACAGAGAGTCACCTGAGGCGGGAATTGAACCCCGATCTCTGGTGCTGTAAGAGAGCAGTGCTAACCACTGTGCCACTCTTCACACTCCGCCTTTAAACTTTCCCCTCCAACTTTAATCTTTTGCTCCCTAGTATTTGACATTTTTACCCTGGGAGAGAGACTCCGACTATCCACCTTATACGCGCCTCTCCTATTTTATATACCCCTATCAGGTCATCCCCTCAGCTTTCAATGCTCTAGTGGAAACAACCAAGTTTGTCCAACCTCTCCTTATAGCTAATATACTCTCCAAAGTCTCCACATCTTTCCTATAGTGTGACAACCAGAAGTGCACACCATACTCCAATTGTGGCCAAATTAAAGTTTTATGCAGCAGCAACATGACTTGCTGACTTTTATACTCAGTGCCCCAACCGATAAAGGCAAGCATGTCATATGCCTTCTTTACCACCTTATCCACATGTGTTTGCCAGTTTTAGGGAGTTATGAACTTGCAACCTAAGACAACAAGTAAGTAGTCACTCATGCAAGCAATTACCTCTAAAACTTGCAAACAGATTCAGCAAGCTAGCTCAGCAGTATTTCTTGCCCCACCCTAACTGCCCTGGAGAAGATGGTGCTGGTAGGCTTCCTTTTGAACCACTACAGTCCATAGAGGGCAGGTCCACCTACAATGCTGTTAGGAAAGAAGTTCCAGGATATTAACAGCGAAGGAACAGCAATATACTTCCAAATGAGGAGGTGATTAGCTTGGAGTGGGACTTTGGGGTGATGGTGTTCCCCTATATTTGTTGACTTTGTCATTCTAAGCAGTCGGAACTGTGGGTTTAGAAAGTGCTCATTAAGGAGGCTTGGAGAATTATTGCTCTGCATCTTGTATACCGAATATAGCTCCACAGAGTCCAATATCCCATCACCAAGTCACCCTTTATTTACATGTGGAGATTTCTTGACACTGATCCAGCATCCTCAGAGCTAGCTCCCAGAGTGTGAGGATGTCTGATGTGCCTGTTTATATCTGTCAGCCAGGGCTCTCTGCTTGTACCTGATTAACAACCCCAATCAGGGAACCCAGATTCTCTGATGTCCACATGGCTGACCTCATTACAATCACTGCTGGCCCTATACTTCAGTGGTGAAGGGATGGAATGTTGATGTTGTTGGATGTGGTGTCAATCAAGCAGACTGCTTTGTGCTGGATGGTGTCAAGTATCCTGAATGTTGTTGTAGGTGGACTCATCCAAGCAAGTGGGGAGTATTCTGTAACACACCTGACTTACGTCTTGTTGATTGTGGACTGCTTTGAGGAGTGAGCAAGCGAATTGCTCACAGCAGAATTCCTACTCTCTGACTGTTCTGGTAGCCACTGTATTTATGTGAGTGCTTCAGTTCAAATCTGATCAATGGTAACTCCCAGTGTGTTTATAGAAGAGGATTCAGCAATTGAAATGCCATTGAATATCAAGGGGCAAAGGTACATTCTTTCTTGTTGAGGATGGTTTTTGCCTGGAACTTCTGTGATGTAAATATTACTTCATCAAGGAATGTTGCATAATCTTTCTGCATATGCATGCACTACTTCAGTAACTGGAGTCGAAAATGGTGTTAAACTTTGTGCAGTCATCAGTGAATATTCCCAATCTGACTTTATGATGGAGGGAAAGTCTTTGATGAAGCCGCTGAAGATGGTTGGGCCTAGGATACTACCCTGAGGTACACCGACAATGATGTTCTTTGATTGGCCTCCAACAACACAGCCATTTGCCTTAATGTATGTGTGGCTCCAATCAGTGGAGAATTTTCTCATCATTCCCTCTAACTCTAGCTTTTCTAAGGCTCTTTGATACTACATTTAGTCAAATGCTGTTAATGATGTTAAAGACAATCACTTCCACCTCACCTCTGGAAGTGAGCTCATTTCTAGCTATAAAGAGGTCAAGAGCCGAATAGTCCTGGCAGTACCCAAACTAAACATCATTCTTTTGCAAGATGATTAAGAGCAGAAGGACAGGGTGGTAATTGATTGAAATGGATTTGTCCTAGGTGTGTGTACAGGAGACATACCTGGGCAAGTTTCCACATTTTCAGGTAATGCAAGTGTTGTAACTTGGCCAGGGGTATGGCTAGTTCTGAAGAACAAGTCTCCAGTGTTGCAGCCAAACTTTTGTGAAGGCTCATAGCCTTTCTGGTATCCATTGCCTCCAGACATTTCTTGATAAACCATCACAGAAAACTGGCATCTATGACAGTGGAGCATCAGAAAGAGGTTGATCATTTACTTGGCACTTCTAGTTAAAGATGGATGCAAATGTTTCAGCCTTGTCTTTTGTGTGGACCATCCCATCATTGACAGTGATGGTTTAATGGTTGTTTAATTGTCCATCTCCATTCATGACTGGATGTGGCACTGACTGGGGGATCGCTTTGTCCTGTCTACTGAATGCTGCTTCATTGTTGAATAAAACTACTTCACACAGTCATGCAGGCTCCAGGACAGACCACCAGAGGGGGGTGTCCAGAGTTCTTTCATCCTTCATTACCTGCTGTGCTGGATCAATGAAGCAGGGCGAAGCAATAATTCATAAGATATTTACTTAAAGGATATTAATATAGTAATGTCTCATGCAGTGTAAGTCCACTAACATAAAGTTTGCTTGTTTTGCAGATTCATTTATAACCTGAAACCTATTGCCAGCAATACCTAATGTGTTATCGTGATTGTTTGCTGATTTTGTTTTATTTTATGAAACAAATACACAGTCATTTAAAACAATCAGATTAAAACCTGTATTCGTAGAGTAGACAAAGGAATATTTGATGAACATGACCGATTATATTTACCATATAGTCACAGTCAATCTGATCTACATTTCAACTGAGATAGAGTCAACTTCTATTGATGATATAATAAAATGTTCCTTGCAAAATACTTCATTCTTGAAAAGCAAACAAAAAGAAGAATGTGGGGCCTGGTAGATAAATAACTGAAATCGGTTGCTTAATGTTCAATGTAATGGAATATGCTCTACAGACAAAATCATGTACAAACAATTAAACTTATTATTCATAAAATGTCATGCAGATGAATGCATTTAAATTGAATGGATTAAAAATAAATAACTGTTACATCCTAATTATCTTGTTCTGATTCCTTTCTTGACTGTCATTCAAATTCTCAGCTCCTCGACATCAGAAGAGCTATGTTTCCAAAGCCATCACATATTAAATCAGATACATGCTATGAGTGACTTTCTATGTTTCACATTGCCTGAAGTTTGCATTCAGATTTCCTCTCTGCTTCCATTTTTCAGATCAGCTGACACTGAACTCAGCAATTTTCCATTCAGCAGAGTACTCAGTTCCTAACATGTGAACTAAATACATCTGTCAGCAACATTCTATTCTTGGTTCCTTCAGCTTCTTTGAATAACAATAACATACGTTTGTATGACACCTTTAACAGAGCCAAAAAAAAAAGCCAAGGCACTTCTCAGAAGCATTCTCAATCAGACTTTTCACACCGAGACTCTTATGGGAATATTAGATCAGATGACTACAAGCATGGTCAGAGGGATAGGTTTGAAGGAGGATTTTAAAGGTGGAGAAGCAGGAAGATTTAGGAAAGAAATTCCAGAATTTTGGATGCAGCGAGTTGAAGGCACAGTTGCCAATGGTGGAGTGAAGATGGGAAAGAGGCCAGAAATTGAGGAGTCCGGAGATCTTGGAGTGTTGCGGGGATGTAGATGGTTACAGAGATAGGGAGCAGCAGGGCCTTGGAGATATTTGAAAACAAGGATGATGTCTGTAAACTGGACTTGGTTTGAGTTCTGATATGAGGTACAGTGTTCTGGATGATCTTGGGGGTTTGGTGTGGGGGTGTCAGGGTTAAAGAATGCCGCTGAACTTCAGTTCCAGAGATTTGACACAAAGTAAAGTGCCCTCATCTGTGCTGAAACTAGTCAAAAGCCTCGACTGATAACGCTAAGCGAGATTTACAGTGTTTTGCATAACATCCGAAGTCACAGATGCAAACCAATGCAAACAAATACTGTCACTTTAAAAAGGCAATTTTTTCCTTGTTTTTTTGAAGACAGGTCATAAAGGCAGAGGTGGTGAACAGTCTAGTTTAATAATGGAAGGGGAGCGGCCAGTTCTCTCAGTTTAGATTTTTTCTAGTTCTGGAGCAGTCACAAGACGTTAGAGTTCGGGGAAGTTGCAATCTCCAGAAAATAATTCCTCTGACTTGCTTCTGAAATCTCTCTCTGGACATTGTTCCCTCCTGCCATAAGAATCTGTGTTTGAACTTACCTTAATTTAGCTCAAAGGTGGGTTAATGGGATGTTACTGTATTGGAACAGTTAATTAGTAATACAGTAAACCTGCACACCCACATGGGATATGTTCCAAGACCTACCACGGAAGCACGAAACCATGGATAGTCATGAATCCACTCATTTCAATGGGAAATTTACCTCCCTGGCAGGCCCAGTCCCTGGTTCTGGAACGTTCCTGCAATATTTTTGGGCCACAGTAAACTGAAGGTAACTGAAACCATGGAAACCAGACCCTCGGATACAGTGGTTGGCCCGTAGGTACTGTATCAGGTCAGTTAAGTTTTCCAATCGTCAAGTTACTCTAAATTCTGCTTTCTTTTGTTTGTGTTTCAACTGTAATGTTTAGATAAGGTCTGTTTTGCTTCAAGCCAAGTGGTTTGACCACCTACATTACACCTGGGACACCCACTTCGCATCTGCCTTTAAAGTATGAAAAGGTTATGGTCCAGAATACCTTCTCAAAATATTTTGAGGGGGTCTGGCCTGGTCCATAACAAATCATACAGATGTTCTTGCAGGTCTTGGATTCCTTTTTGGTGAATTTCATTTGGAAGTAGATGAGGGTATGAGACCAACTTGCCATCTTTTAAGGAGAGTTCCAACTGCTCAGGTCCAGCCTGAAAGGGCTGAGTGAAAGCAGAGCTGGAAAAGATGAGATATCAAGAAAGTAATAACTATCAGCATGGTAATTATGATAGATACATGGAAAGCTGAGAGGGTGTATGCGCCAAAAGGAGTTCAATTAAGAATTAACGAGATCTCACTACACCACATTAATCATTGAAGAGATACCGACTCAATAGCAAGACAAAAGTCTTTACTGCCTCGATGCTAAGGAAGGGTACTAGCGAGAGTAGCTCGTAGTTTTCTGACCATATTACTGATAGGTGAGCATGCAATAAGACATTTCTGCACTCAGGAAAAGTGCCAATCAAAGCAGTATGAGATAGCTCATGCTTTACCAAGAGTGGAAGTGATTGTGGACAATCTGCTGGTCAATGGATGCAGAGACATGATAAAAAAACATCACAAATCATTATTGGAAAGTGGTAAACTTGCCAAATGAGCCTGAAAATGGAAAAGGCTGCTGTTGAAGATGACTGAAGTTTATAAATTGTGTACAGACAGTGACAGGACTTTGCTGTGATACTGATAAGGTGTGAGCTGTAGTAGATATGCAGCAACCAACACATGTGAAAGCAGCTCAATGATTCATGAACAATCTAGCCAAGTTCTTGCCCTATCTGTCAACAGAATGTGAATGTCTACCCAAGCTCACTTGAAAGGACTTCAATGGAATCAGGACATGGAACTAGAAGCAGCTTTCATTTGCATCATCGCAATTAATGTGGACAATGCCAGTGCTGAAGGAATATGATGTCAGCAATGAAGTAGTCTTGCTGTATAAGTGAGTAAAACAGGACTTGGAGCAACTCTCATTCAACAAGAACAGCCTGTTTGAGCTTATATCCAATGCATTCATACAAACTGATTGAGACCATGCACCAAATGAGAAAGAATGCCTGAGTATTGTCTTTGTTTGTGAGTATTTTAACCAGTACCTGTTTCAGAGAGAGAAAGTGACAATATATTCCTACCACAGGCCATTTCAAAACATCTTTTTAAAATTGCTTCTACCTGCTGCACTTAGGATGTTATTTTGTTTGCAGAGACTTGACATCACCAGCACGCTACTGGGAGGTGCACTCCACTGAAGGAAGATGTTGACGATAAGGTAGATTCAACAAGGAGGAACAATGTAACATACTCTGAGAGTCATCAATGCAACAGACACACTGAACTGGATGTTTAAAGGACAGGGAGGTCAAGACTTGGTTCAGGTCCGAATTTGAAATCACAGCCCTGGGGGTAGGTACTCTGAGGATCCTGACACCTCTGAAAAGGTCTTACATTTTTTCAAAGGGATAGTCGGGGGGGGCAGTTTGAATTGGTGGGCAGAGGAATGCAGTCACCATTTCGGAAGTAGCTTCTTAAAGTGGTCTGTTCATTCAGCACCCTGGTACTCAACGTTAAGCAAAGCAAGCCCAAACAGTCTTGTACACATCATTGCACAGCAACCTGATTCATCACAGGGCCCAAGCGGTTTTCTTTGCAATTGATATTTCTTCAAATACCTAGACCAACTAACACCAGCAATAACGCTGCTCCTAACCATTTCCTTAATGCAGCCACATTCAGCCTCCTAGCCATCTGAAGAGTTATTTCCTTTAATCAGTAAGACAGCAGCAGTCCTCAACATGGCTGCACTTGTCTGTAGCAACAGGCAGCACCCACCTTCTGAAGGCTTCCTGCTCAGACAGATCACCTCCATTTAAAAATAGCACAAGAATGACACAGCTGAAGCAAGCAGGTTGGGGCCTGGAATTCATCTGACTGTCAGATTCCATCACTGTTTTGAATGTTGTAGAATCATAAAGCACAGAACAGGTCCATCAGCACATCAAGCCTGTATCATCAAAATGACACTAAATCTACACTACTGCCACTTTCCAGTACTTGGCATAGGAATCATAGTCAAACTGTTTCATTTAAAAAAGCTAAAAAATCACACAACACCAGGTTCTAGTCCAACAGGTTTATTTGGAAGTACAGGTATGTATCCCTTTATCTGAAATGTTCAGGACCAGCTGCTTTGCGAAAATCGGAATTTTACGGTTTTTGGAACTAATGTAATGTCCCCTGTAGGGGGCAGGGCAGCAGCCAATAATCAAACATAAATATTGTACTGCAGCAAAAATGTATGAATACTCACACTAAGTAGGATAAATGAAGACTGGAAGTACTACCACACTTTATTTATGGAGTAGTGTACTGATAAATGAAATACATCGACCAAAAAATATTCAAAACATTTTAATTCCATAAAAAACATTACAATAAAAACATTTGGTAAAACTTAAACACACACAGCTTCAGTACTATGGCAGGCGATGGGTTTAAAGGCTTCTTCAAGTGTCATATGTCTCATTAACATAGGTTTCTGTCTAAGCTATCTCTCTTTAATTGAGTAAATTGCCATAATCTCTTGCTCACTTGTAAATGAACATTGTTCAAGGCCAGCAATTAACTGATCACACATTTTCACCATATCGTCAAAGGGGACTTTTTCAACTGTGTTCACTAAGTCATCATCATCATCATCACTACTATCCTCTCACTTATCTGTACAGGAACCCGTATTTAAAATCATTTCAGCAATGTATCCATCACTCAAGGAATGCACGACAGGTACATCATTGTCAATGTTCAGTATTTCTTCGCTGTCAGCTTCATGTAATTTATTTACACTTTCGTTCGATAAGTTTTGTGCGTAAGTAACAAGGCTTGCTATCATCTTTTTCTCTCCAGTGACATGAAATCCTTCAAACTCTTCACCTACAGTGTGGCACAGTGGCTAGCACTGCTGCCTCATAGCACCAGGGGCCCAGGTTCAATTCCAGCCTCAGGCACCTGTCTGTGTGGCGTTTGCCCATTCTCCCCATGTCTGTGTGGGCTTCCTCCCACAGTCCAAAGATGTGCAGGCTAGATGAATTGGCCATGCTAAATTACCCATAGTGTTAGGTGCATCATTCAGGGGGAAATGCGTCTGGGTGGGTTACTCTTTGGAGGGTCGGTGTGGACTTGTTGGGCCGAAGGGCCTGTTTCTACACTGAAGGGAATCTAATCATTTATAAGAAATAGGTCAGAGTCTGTGCCAAGCATTTGTTAATGTTGCTTTATCAATGTAATTCCAAGCATTAGCAACTGTGTAAATGGCATCCTTAAGACTAAACTCTTTCAGGAAGTCTTGAATTCCTACCTCTCTGTTGACTGCAGCGAGCATATTGTTTAAAAAATAGTCTTTATACTTGCTCTTCATGGAGTGTGAAATTCCTTGTTCACAGGGCTGTAATACCAAAATGTCACATTCGGGGGCAAGTAAATGCCAAAAACATGACTTTTCACAAGCTGTTCAGTAAGGGGATGTGTGGAGCAGTTGTCCAGGAACAATAACATTTTACACTTTTCTTCCAGTCCAGCTTGTCTGCAATGAGCTCGTGCCACTGCTATGAAGTGTTTACTGAACCAATCAGAAAAAAATTCTCTGGTTACCCATGCTTTCTTGTTTGCATAATAATGCACAGGCAAATTGCGTACACCTTTAAGACAACTCACATGTTTGCTTTTCCCAATCACTGCCAATTTCACTTTGTGTGTGCCAGCACCATTGACACACCCAAGAGTGTGTTGGTGCCAAAACCTGTTGGTGCTCTCTGATTAGCTGTTGCTAATGTTTTTCTCGGGACATAGCGCCAGTAGAGAGCTGTTTCATCAGCATTGTACATTTGTTCAGGACGAAGGCTTTTGTCAGATATCAGCTTAGCAAATTCACCAACATAATTTTCAGCTGCTTCATGGTCAGCAGAAGCCTTTTCGCCACAGATTTTCAGGTACTTCACACCATTACACATCTTGAATTTCTGCAACCAACCTTCTGAATATTTACATTCGCCTTTAGTGTTCAGTTCTTTATATTTTCTAGCTTGTAGATGTACCTGCACCTCTTTTTGACATTTTCATTCTAAAATTAAACAATTTAGCACAGTAAATACAATACACAACTGACGCCTCCGAGTGCTAGGCCATGCCACCACGTGGGTCGAGTGGGTGTGGCCTTCGCCTGCCAAGAAAACCCCGTGATGTTATGCAGACATGACTGATGCTGCATGCTCCATGAAAACCTTTGGTTTTCGGAGCTTTTTGGTTTTTGGAAGCTCGGATAAAGGGATATATACCAGGTAGCTGATGAAGGAGCAGCATTCCGAAAACTAGTACTTCTAAATAATCCTGTTGGACTATAACCTTGCGTTGTATGATTTTTAACTTGGCAAAAGTAAGGACTACAGATGCTGGAAACCAGAGTTTAGATCAGACTGGTGCTGGAAAAGCAAATCAGGTCAGGCAGCATCCGAGGAGCAGGAAAATTGATGTTTCCGGCAAAAAGCCATTCCTGATAAAGGGCTTTTGCCCGAAACGTCAATTTTCCTGCTCCTCGGATGCTGCCTGACCTGCTGACTTTTAACTTTGTCCACCCCAGTCCAACACCACATCACAGTTGAAAAGAAAGTGCCTTGCTCAGATCATGTGGATTATGCAATGAGATGCAAATTTCAAGAGCGACAGGAAGTTGTGACAAAAGCATGGTCTGGAAGTATAAAGCACACATCTGTTACTGTAGTTGGCAAACAAAAAAAAGTGCTATAATTTCTTCACAAAGGGATTAGGATCATTGCCCTAAAGAGGTTAGAAGGAAGATGCTGAAGCACATTCACACAAGCAATCCTAGAACTGAGTCTAAAAACAAAGAGCTGGAGAAACTCAGCAGGAATGCCAGCATCCATGGAGGGAGAAATGGAGTTATTGTCTCAACTCCTATATGACTCTTCTTTAGGACTCCACAGATGATGCCAGGTCTGTTGAGGTTCTCAAGCACTTTCTGTTTATTTTTATTCCAGATTCTGAGAAAAGTGAGAAGAGTTGTCTTTGGGCCAAAGTTGAGCAATGCAATTTAAATATATTAAATGTGATCGCTAAAAATAACTTGCATCCTTGTATTCTCGAAAAAAGGCTCAACGGATTTATGTCTTTTCATTCCAATATGGTGTACGTTTTTGTTGGATACAAAAAGTATCATCATTGTTAAAGGCAAAGATGTAGAGAACAAAAAGAATTTTTTGTTGTTGAAGGAAAGTATAAATACAGTCCAGCCTTTTGTTTTTGGCTCACAAAAAATGATATTGGATATCACTTTTGAGGAACAGGAATTTTCAAAATGTACTTTGAAATCAAGTGACACTAATGGCTTTGGTTTAGATGACAAAAAATGTTGGCTGCACCTTTTCTTTCATTGTAATGGGGAATATTTAGATAAATACCTTTGTAAGCTTGGAAGTTGCCAGACTCACAGGTTCTGATGTCAGTATATGAGAATAGATGCCTTCACCATTTTCATAGAATCCTCACAGTATGGAAAGAGGCCATTCAGCCAATCAAGTCCACACCGATCCTCCAAAGAGCATCCCACAGACCCAAACCCAGCCTTCCACCCTATCCCCGTAACTTACATTTCCCATGGCTAATCCACCTAGCCTGCACATCCCTGGATACTCCGGGCAATTTTATCATAGCCAATCCACCTAACCTGCATATCTTTGGTCTGTGAGAGGAACTCTAAAGAGACAATCACTCGAGGGTGGAATCGAATCTGGGCCGCTAATGCTGTGAGGCAGCCGTGCCAACCACTGAGCCACCATGCTGCCAAATCATTCCATTTTTAAATCAAACTATTTTCATGTACCACATTTAAAAAAAAGAGAAGCCAGGGTTATCCACACACACCAAAATAATCCTGGTGTAATGAACAATTTTGACAGAGGACAGCAGGACCTAATGGGGGTCCACATGAACAGTGAAGACTGATGATGAACGACTGAACCAATTCTGCCCATAAATACAGAAGGTTGGGTTCCTTGTAGTTTAAGAAGTGAACCTGGGGCTCCCATCAGGGTAATGGTATTAATGGGAAGAAAGACATCAAGTGCAGGGCTGAGAGTGGGGATTGAGTAGATACGTAACTGTAGAAGTATCATGATGAAAGGAGGGCCTAAGGCTAAATAATTGCCAAGTTGAAAGTGAGTTGAGGGAGAGTTTTTGTTCCGGGACTGACAGAATAGGAAGTGGGATTTGGAGGGAGATGAAAGTAAGAGCGAAGAGGGACATGACAATGTGCAGAGAAAGTCTTTGCCAAGATTCAAGTGACTGAAATATAGAGGCCGTGTGAAATGGCAAGTTCAAGGGGTTGGTTGTGATGGGAGGCTTATGAAAAGGAACTACTTAAAGGATAGAAAAGAAGTGAACTCAAACAGAGGAGGTAGGCTTAAAGAAGTTGGAGGTTGGACTTACTAAGCATGAGAAATAGTAGATACTGAGGGAAGGAGGCAATGAAGAATCTAAGTATGGTATTTAGGTGGATAGTACAGAATGAAGATTTGAATGAGACGCATGGAGCTGCAACAAGGTGAGGTGCTCAAGAGAGAAGAAAATGTCAGGAGGCTGTGCAGTTTAAAGAGGTCGCATCGCCATGAAGCTCAAAAGTGAACCCACTTAAGACTTTGGTGAAGATTTGAGTCATTCCACAAATATAGACCTTGGGGCTGGGGCAGCAACTCGGTCAATAAGTGGCAGTCAGAGTGGAGAAGGAATGTGGACTTGCTGCCTCATCCACTGCCATTCCTGGTACAAGCATGCCTGACTTCAGAGAGGATTGTGAAGGGAAATAAAGAAGTCCAGTATCTTATTTTGTTTTTAAAGAGTAATTTGTTCATCTCCTTTCTTATGATGTTCCCCCACTCTCTCCCCCCACCCCCCACACTCCCCCTCCCACCCGACCCTGACCAAAAATGCATCTTTTTGAATTTCTTCTGGTCCGAGCCAGACTGAAAGCAGCATGCTGGGAGGAACCTGACTCAGCCGTCTCTGCAACTGGGATCCCACCTGGTCTAGACCATCGTGGCACTTTCACCATTCAGCAGAATGCCCACAAGTGTGCCACAGGCAGACACCTGGAACATTGGGAAGCAGGAGGACCTGGGAATGAAAGCTGAGGAATATTTGAGTTCCACTAGAGATTTAAGAAGTAACTTGGTCTCTGGAACCCAAACAAAACAGGTAAGAGAGTCCTTGCAGGCTCTGAGAGAGGTTCAACTGGTACATCACAGGATCTTACAAATTCTTTCACAGCTGTCTGGGCCAGCATTTGCTGTCCATACTGAACTACCCTTGAGATGGTGAACAAATGGGAAGTATCCCCAGCCCATACTTGTAACACTTGGTTTTGCATGAGAGGAATAATGAGATTGTCAAAACTCACCATTAATAAACTGCACCTTCCAAAGAACATTGTACACAGAAATCTATAAGTTTCTGTTCAACTGGAGAGAAGGAGGAAGTGAACAGGAAGGATAAAAGCAAAGGAACGAGGTAGGAAGGGGAAGGGGCAAGAGTCAAAGATGATGAGGGGTGGGAATCTTTCTGGGGATTGGAAATTTGAGTGTGTCGGTCACATCCATTGTGATTGGCCCTATTGCAGGAGGCTTGCTCCCAGACATGAGTGGCGGGCAATCCCATCCCTGAGAGTCACACAACTCCCGGAGTGAAATGATTCCAAAACTGGCTGGGGCTTGCCTATCAAGCACTTCCCCAGCCCCCACCAATGCCTCACCCTCCCCAGTTTCGATACTTTTGGAACTCGTCAAAGAGATCGTGAAAAAAAAAATGATCGCCCTTTGGGCACATCTTTCAGCTCTCTCTCCACGGCGGCACAGCAGCAGGTGCTGAAATGTGAGCTCCAGTTCCGGGATTTCCCCGGGACCGATGCATATCTTGATGAAACAAAATTCCCAGACGCTGAAAATTTCCAGATTGCATCGTTTTACGGCTTTTCCCGAATGACCTCAGAATGCACCCCGCCCTCTCCAAAAAAAACTCAAGCCTTACCATTGGTTGGACGGAAAGGAGAAACGAAAGGACCAAGCACATAAGATGCTTGCGGCTGGGAGTGTACCCACAAAATAAAATTGAGCAAGCTTTCCCTCTTTGCCAGTAATGTCTCTGCAATCATCGGTGTGTGTGAGAGAAGCGTCGGGGATTCTGACCGAGTTGCACTTTCACTACTGAATTCTCAGTAAGTGTTGTTCATTATTCGGCTTGAACCTGAATGTTTCGGCTGTTCACAGCATATTATTCCTTAAAGCTTGTGTGTAATTCGACTGTTATTTTAATGTGCGTGGATTACGAGGCATTTGTACCGAGCAGAGCGACAGAGATAGACAAAGCAATCAGAAGGGAATGGGGGGGGAAGCTGAATACTTGAACTACGTTCAAGTTGTAGTTATCTGCTGGAGACGGATTGCCCCCATAAGGGTGTGAAATTTAACCAATTTTAGTGTGTTTTCATACGTCAGCCATGCATTGAATCAGTCGGATAAAGCGTTGTTGCCCCCCCCCCCCCCCCATTGCCAGAACATCCTTCCTCAGATAATAAGACCAAAACTACACACAGTATTCCAAGTGTAGTGTTCCCAGGGCCCTGTAAAATTGCAATAAGACATCCCTGCTCTTGTATTCAAATCTTCTCACTATAAAAGCCAACATACCATCTGCCTTCCTCACTGCTAGCTCAAATGAAATTTATCAGGACTTTGTCCAGGAAACCTTCAACTAACATTCACTTATAAATGTAAGATGTATCCAAAGCCCCTTAATGTTTAGTTGGCCTTGCTTATGAAACTGAAAATCAATCACTAGTACAGACAGTTCAGATGGCATTAATAATTTTCTAACCTTATGGATGTATATTTATCTATTTGTTTCAGATTATCCATCTGTTTAACGAAACAGACATCATCCTTGACTTTGTACTGCCACTGACTTTAAAACAAAATGGACAGGATTTTTAAACGTGCAGGAAAAAGTCTGGAGAAACTGGGGAAACAAAGCTTCGAAAGGGTAGTTCAAGATTTGCAGCACTCCATGCAACCAGAGAATGATGCATCAAATGACAGCGAATACAAAGTTGATGACAAGTTTCAGTCAAAACCTCTAGGAAGGAAACTAGAAATAATTGGAAAGCATAGACTGGAAGAGTTAACAAAACAATTTGTGCAAAAAGCAAATGTCACTGAATTGTTCAATGGTGGGCATGAAAGTGATGATGACGTGTCAGACAATGTCATTGACAGTAGCTGCCAGGGTGAACTTACTGCAACAGAGCCAGGAGTCGGTGAGTATTTTGCCTTCATGCCTTGTTACACTTCTATCAATTAAAACTCTGCAATAAAAATGCTGAGAAAGCCAGGATTGAAACATTTTTTTTGAAATGCTTTCTGAAGTTGGTCTGCTATAGGAAGGGATTCTGGATTAGTGGTGCTGGAAGAGCACAGCAGTTCAGGCAGCATCCAAGGAGCTTCGCAATCAATGTTTCGGGCAAAAGCCGCTATAGGAAGGGGTCTTTCTAGAAACCGAGAACGCACAGATAAAAAATTCTTGAATCTCAACAATTTAGATTCCCTACAGTATGGAAACAGGCCCTTCGGCCCAACAAGTCCACACCGACCCTTCAAAGAGTAACCCACCCAGACCCATTCCCCTGCCCTATATATGCCCCTGACTAATGTGCCTAACACTATGGGCAATTTAGCATGGCCAGTTCACCTGACCTGCACATCTTTGGACTGTGGGAGGAAACCAGAACACCCGGAGGAATCCCACGCAGACACAGGGATAATGTGCAAATTCCACACACAGTTGCCTGAGGCAGGAACCGAACCCAGGCCCCTGGTGCTGTGAGGCAGCAGTGCTAACCACTGAGCTACAATGCTGCCCAATTTATTGAAGGTCCATGTGATAATTCAGATTTCCGAGGTAGATGCCCATGCGGCATCCTACAGGGCTTACTTTATTCACTCCTGGAACTTTGGCATTGCTGGCTAATTCACATTGAATGTGGTGCTAGGCACCTCTCAGTATCTCAATGCCACTTCACTGGCAAACCATCCAATGTAAGGTCTGAGGGAAACTCCCCTGCTGTGGGACTGAGGTTCTGCCCCAAATATGGTTCCATAGAAACTGCAGCACAGGATAATACCTGATGTAACTTGCCTGCTTCAATAGCCTTGTTTTGCCTTATTCCTCACACCACCTGATGTAGGAGCAGCGTTCTGAAAGCTTGTGATTTCAAATAAACTTGCTGGACTGTAACCTGATGTCAGGTGACTTCTGACCTTGTCTACCCCAGTCCAACACTAGCACCTCCACATCATTGTTCCTAATGGTTATGACAAAAGTATGTGGGTCAGTAAGCTCAAAATCTTTAACTGCTTCATATTCTTTTAAGCATGGTTCACAATGTGAACCATTGCTTCTTCAGGGACATATTAAAGCACTTGGTAAACCCCCTGTTTTGAGTATTAAATAGCATCAACTTTACGAATAACTCATGTTTGTTGATTACTGAGCCTGATATATGTCTTTATTCATCAGCAGAAATTCAAAATGAAGATGCAGCTGATGAAATCAAGAAAAAGCTTAAGGATGTATTTCAGCAAGGAAACGTCCCGTTTCATGTCAGGACATTGACCGTATGTGGCTACAGGAGTGCTGGGAAAACAACTCTGCTGCGCAGATTACTGAATGAATCATTTCAGGAGGATGAGCCCATAACTGATGGAATACGGATTGGACAAATAGATATTAAAAACTGGGAGAGAAAGTTAGGTAAGTAATTATTCAGTCTATCACAGGTTTGAATTCCCTCACTAGTCAGACTGAACCAAAGTGAAATATTGGGTATTGCAACATGGTAATTTGATAAATAATCTAGTTGTTTTCTACACAGCACTATAACAAGTGGGTAGAAACTATTATGTTAAGAACATGTGTGAAAGTTGTATGCTGTTTTCTTTTTGTGGTGATTCAATGCAGTGTTATTCCCCCTCTTGAGTTAACTCTATGGATGAGATCTTTCTCTTGGGCAACAGTATCACTGTAAGCATAGGGAAATATGACTTGCTCAACCTGGTTATTGGTCTGTTAACCAGCTGGGGTTCCTTGATCCTGCTGTATCATGCAGTAAACATATAGCTGATCTGACCGTGACCTCAAATCTACTTCCCCACTTGTTTCTCTGAACCATTGGCTTCCCTATAGTTAACTACCTATTTAAAACATTCAGCGATTCAAGCTCCACTGCCTTTGAAGTAATTAATTCCAAAATCCTTGAGAGAAGGCATTCTTCTTCATTTCCATATTAACTTGCTGACACCTTGTCACAAGATGGGCAGGTTGGGAGGAAGAGGGGCTATGTCTGTGAAATAGTGAGGAAATGTGGGAGGCAGAATGTATCTAGCATTCCTACCACCTCTGACATCTTACTAACTGCAGAAAGACCATCAGTGAACCCTGATTTTATTTTCCACCAGAGCCTTTTGATATGTCACCTCATCAAATGCTTTCTGGAAATCTAAGTACAGTTCATCCACTGGTACCCCTTAATCCAAAGCACATATTACTTCTTCACAGAACTCTAATGAATTGTTTAAGCTTGAATTCCCTTTCACAAATCATGTTAATTCTGCCTGATTATTTTGAATGTTTTGAAGTGTCTTGCTATAACACCTTTAATCATGGTTTCTAATATTTTCCCTGGGGAAACATGTAGTTTCCTGCTTTCTGTCTTTCCTGATTTGATTTATTTATTGTCACGTGTATCTTGCTGCAAAATATAGTGAAATGTGTTGCATAGTGTCACTGTTCTCTGACGCTATCTTAATCACAGAAAAATAAACCAAAACATAGAATGTAAAGGCAGAAAAAGGAAGAAGTAAAGGAGTCTTCACCTTTACAGTCCTTCTTGTTAAGGGCTCTATCATGGACCATGGTCATGAGTCCCCTTCGCTGAGCTGTCGCAAGAACAAAAGTCCTCTCTACTTGGTGCCATCTCACCATTACCGATGCCCTTTTGGGTAAGAGAGCTACATTCACTGAATCATAGAATTTCTACATTGTGGAAGCAGGCCTTTCAGCCCATCCTGACCCTCCAAACAGCATTGCACCCAAACCTACCTTATCCCTGTAACCCTGCATACCCATGGCCAAAACACCTAACCTGCACATCTTTGGACTATGGGAGGAGCCCAGAGAACCCGGTGCAAACTCCACACAGACAGTCATCCAAAGGTGAAATCAAACACAGATCCCTGGTGCTGTGAGGCAGCAGTGCTAACCACTGAGCCACGACACCATCCTAATTAGATTTCCCATATAATGCAACCTTCCCTGAGTCTAAAGAACTCTGGAAGTTACACATCAAATATCTCACTAGCCACTTCTGCTGTTGCCCGAGGATGAAGTCAACCAAATGTTTACTTTTGTCACTTTTTTTTTGTAACCTCTAGTCTTATCTGTTGATATGTTCGTTTTTCAGTACCCATATTAATTTCTCTCGCTCTCGCTCTCCACATTTGTCCAACTTGGATCTCCTGCCCCGGCTGTTGTATTTAAAATTCTTTGTCTAGTTCTAAGGCTCACTGGAACAAAGACTCCAGCATAGTTTAGGAGTAGACCATTCCAGTGGTATAGTCCTGACCTTCCCCTGTTCTATTGTTTGAACCCCACAAACTGGAAGCCACTTCTCCCACACTTGACTTTGAGCCATATATTCATTTCTCTAATCTAATTTGCTCGATGCCAATTTTCACATGGCTCGGGTGATAATCCAGAAATTATGTTTGAGATTCTGCTTCATACCTATCTCCTCAGTGATTTTTGCAGAACCTCTTTCCTTGTTCTATCAATGTCATTGGTGCCAACAATGACTGGATCCCCCCCTTCTCTATCACAGTTCTTCTTCAGGTCTGAGCAGACCTGGTATGGTATTAGATTCCCTACAGTGTGGAAACAGGCCCTTCAGCCCAACAAGTCCACACTGACCCTCCGAAGAGTAACCCACCCAAACCCATTCCCCAACCCTATATTTACCCCTGACTAATGCACCTAACACTATAGGAAAATTAGCATGACCAATTCACTTGGCCTGCACATCTTTGGATTTTGGGAGGAAACCGGAGGACCCAGAGGAAACCCACGCAGACACGGGGAGAAAATGTAAACTCAACACAGATTGTTGCCCGAGGCAGGGATTGAACCTGGGTCCCTGACACTGAGGCAGCAGTGCTAACCACTGAGCCACCACGGTATGGGGAAAACAACACCCCCCTCTGGATTTTTGCTCTTTGCTACAGTCAAAGGTATCGATTCCCTTCACCCTACTGGCCCCTACTATTGCTATATTGCTTTTTTCTCTGCCTATCTTGCCATAGGTCAGTTTGCTCATCCATCCTGCAGCACCTACTCATTCAAATAAGCTGAAAAAACCTCAAACCTCTAGGTTGACTGTAAAGGTTCAGGCTCCTGCCTATTGGGGAGCCTTACTCATCTCAGCTGCAGCTGCACTATCCTGTCACCAATCATGGATCAAATCAGAAGACCCTATCCTAAGAGGCTTGACCATTTCCTGGTGCAAAATATCCAGGTAACTTTCCCCTTTCCTTAGGTGTCAGTGTCTAGGACTCAACGTCCAGCTTCATTCCTAATGAAGGGCTTTTGCTTGAAATGTTGATTTTTCCTGCTCCTCGGATGCTGCCTGACCTGCTGTGCTTTTCCAGCACCACTCTAATTTTGGCTCTAATCTCCAGCATCTGCAGTACCCACTTCCACTCCAGCTCATAACACCTAAGCCAAAATTACTGCACCCAAGGATGGTTCTTACAGGTGTGTTTTCCCTAGACCACACCAGCATTCAAGAGCTCCCACACCTTGCAACTCCCACACTCTGTAACCTCCTGCAGTCTCCTTTTCCTCCTCAAAGCAATGGGCAGCCTCTTATTCTCCCCAGACCCATCTTGCAGTCTCCTCTCACCCATAATTCTTGCAGCCTGCCGCCTGCCACCTGCACCTCCCCGCAGAGATATCCTGATCCTGGCCTTGGCTAAAGAGAGCTCCCAAACCTGGCCTTGCCTAAATGCAGCCCTTTGTGATGCTATCACTGCATTCATGTACTCTCCTAACTATCCATTTACAGATTGCTTCTCTCACACCAGTGAGCTTATCGTCAGCAAGTGTGGTAGAGAACTGACCATTGGCCATCCAAATTTGACTGATAGGTATTCAATTTTGAAGTAAAAAAGAAGATAATGATGGAAAGCTGTCTAGTAGGGACACCAGTGTGTAATCCCAGATGGCCTTATATTTGAAACATAAGCACATCTTTTTTTTTTCTTTCCTGATGTACTTGACCTGCTGTGCATTTTCAAACATTGTCCGTTCCAAATTTTGATTTCCAGCATTATAGTTTTTTTTCTCCTTTTTTTTTATGAAGAGTTCTAATTTCACATAATTTAGTATGACTTCATGTAACGTTGCTTCTTTCAGATATAAACAATGCAGCCAATGTCTGAACTTAGATTATTTGGTTTGTTCAGAGATTACACATTCAATGTGACATTCTAAACATTAATCATTTTCCAAACATGTCCTTTCTTACATGTAAAGATAATCCAAGTGATGACCTAACGACTGCAGTTGCATCCTGTGTTTTAAATTCTGACAAACAGCCCCTTGAAGGTAAGTAAACATATATGCATTGTCTTTTACTAAAAAACTATTTAAAAAGTGATTTTTAATGGGAAATAAATGCATTCTGTTACTGATTATGCTGTTTAAGGTCTTTCCCTAAAGCAGTTTGAGCCTGAAATAAAATTTAAATTGTTTGCAGCCCTGTTCTGACTTTCTAACTAACTTTTTACTGATTGTCTTGCCGTGGCTCGCCGTGGCTCACTGTGGCAGTGCACTGGAAATCAAGCTCTATTCTCAGTCATTACAAATCTAAAAAGAATTAGGTAACTATCTGAAATCCCAATTTATCTTACTAATGAACTCTGGTTAAAAGAAAACATTCACCAGGTTTCTGTACTTAACATGACAATTTGTTTGTAATGAATTTTCTTTAACCTGTGGTAATTAGGAAATATGAATTGCTAACTTAATTCTCTAAAACTTAAACTCTAGCCCTTCTTAAATTCTTCCTTCACAAACAGACAGATCGACATGGATATTAAGAGTCAAAAAAAAAATCAGGTAAACACAGTTCAATAGCACCAGTCTGGGCTACAGAGTTGATGAGTTGCTTTCCTTCTGTTCCTTTTAAGTACTTTGCCAACAAGACAAACTTGTTTGGATTTCAATGCTATCTTTCATTTGCTGCTCGAAGATTTGACCTTCCGCTGTCTTTAAAACTTATTCCTCCTCCAGCAGGGAATTTTCAGCGAGGAGACTGCAAGGCAGTTAACTATTAATGGAGACATTCTAGTACCTCAGTACAAGAAAGAAATACACAGTGATTTCTGATGCTGTCTTGTAGACTAAATGGTTCCACTACTCCTACCTAAACCATAATCATCTTGTCAGCAGCCAATCAAGATGTTGTCATCAAGCAATGGTTCCCCTTAGTTCAGAACCTATATCACATGTGCTTTTGCCCTTCTATGCTCGGAAAAATGCAAGTTTGTGTACAGCTCATAATGCACACAAGTAAACATGATTTTAAAAACTACAGCTATCTCTTTGCACTCTTTCCTTAGTTTAAACCAGTACCTTCTGGTATCTTTTAATCCATTGTGCAAAAATAAGGAAAGGAAAGGATGTGACTTTTGCACTTTTTAAAAAATCTTCTAGCTGTCTATTTCATCCTCTTACTGAAGAGATTAGTAGAATAAGAATTTAAATGTCATTTTTATATGACACCAATTGTCTTTACAAAACATACTGAAACAGGACATTTCCACATGATGTACACATACAATGATAAAACATAAACTGTTAACAGTAGAAAAAAGCTGACTTATTTGACCATTGAGATAAGTTACAAACATTTCTATGTTCTAAAGAACATACTCAGTATAAAACTGAAGTAATACAACACTCACTGCCCAAATGGCAATTCAGATCAGTCCAGTTTTTGACATCAGTATCACTGAGGAAGCATTATTGCCGAAGTTAAACAAATCAAGAGATTGACAGCAAATGGAGGTTACAGTTGTTGTCCATAGTTTGTAATGCACATGTATTTCTTTTTCCTGACATTCTGAAGTGTATTGGGTGGTGGATCCCAGAGACTTTAAGTGTACTATAATATTTGACTCCTTAGTCTATTATTTGATGCATCAGTACATCAGCTATGCCTCATAATTCATCGATGCCTCATAATTCATTTAAAACCTCAAGCTTTCCTGTTGTGGGACAAATGTCACACTCAAAGTCAGATTGCTGAAGTAAAATATGTCTTAAACAGGTAAATGATTCAAACTCTTGTGTCTCTCTCTCCCCCCCCCCCCCCCCCCTCTCTCTCTCTCTGTCTCCCTCTCTGTGTCTCTCTGTCTCCCTCTCTGTGTCTCTCTGTCGAGATACAGTGAGCAAGACTATTTATACCAAAAAACTGTCTTCAAAAACTAAATCTCAGTTTGCATCAAACTTTGCCTTTGGGAATTTTCCCACTATCTCTCCAAAATACAATCTTAGAGCCAAGAAGGCCAATAGAAGATACAGAGAAAACCAGCTTGAGCTGTTTTAACCCTTGCATTCTCCACATCATTCTCAATGTAATTGAGAATCTGGATCTTGTTCAAGACAAAGAATCACAGAACCCAACTTACTTTCTCCACAGATGCTAATCTTTCCAGCTTTTCCAGTTTATATTACAGCTTGCGAAGCACAAAATAGCACAGAACAAATCCTAAGCTATGCCTTGCACATGGTTAGTTTATTGAACATAGACTATTAATATTCTGTAAGATTTTGAACTATTCAGATGTGCTCATAATGAAAAAAGGCAATTGTTATGACTGAGAATCCCTTCAATCTTGTTAATTTTACACATTACTTAATGTTTCAACTTAAATCTTCATTGTATCCGACTAAATCCAATAAGAAAAGGAATGTGCAAGAAGTGTGCAAAAAAAAAAAATTAACAAACAGTTATTTCTGATTGGTCTCAAACCTTTAGAAACAAATCCAGTGCACAACAGCAACGGTATGTGCAGTCTATAAAATGTAGTGCAGAAGTTCACCAAGTCTCTTTAGGCAGGACCTTCCAAACCCAGGACTATTATCATCTACCAGGACAAGGGCAACAGATAAATGGCCACACCACCAGCTGCAGTTCCCCTCCAAGCTACTAACTATCCTGAAGTAGAAATATTTTGCTATTTGTTTATAGTTAGTGGGTCAAAATGCTGGAACTCACTCCCCGTGACATGGTGGGTGTGCCTCCACAAAATGGACTGTAGTGCTCAAGAAAGCAGCTCACCAGCATCTTTTCAAGTGCAGCTGGGGATGGGCAGTAAGCATGGACCCAGCTAGCAATGCTCACATCCCCTAAAGCAACAAAATCAGATATGGCAAGGTAAAAGGATTGGAAATGGTGATAATTAAATAAATTGAGGGGGAGAAATGTGAGAAGAAAAGTAGATTTCTGCAGTTTTAATATTGTTATGCTGTGTAAGTTGTGCAATATAATGTGCATTGCACCTTCAGCACAAAATGTTCAGTGAGCAAAGACCCAACACTGGTCTATTGTCAGAGAAAAGAGCCTTTTGTCCATATGTCCTCATGTGTACAAGAGACAGTATTTGTTCCTTAGAAGTGACCTTCACTCTCAAGGCCAGCATTTATTGCCCATCTCTAACTGGCCTTGTGAAAGTGATGAGCTGCCTCTGGAACCACTGCAGTTCATACAGTGCAGGTACACCCACAGTGCTGTGCTATTAGGAAGGGAGTTTGAGGGTTTTAACGCTACACCATTGCAGGAACAATGATATTGATCCAACTCTGATTTGGGTGGGGGGAGGGGCACTTTGTGGGAGCTTGCAATGGATGGTGTTCCTTTGCTCTAGTTGCCTTTTTAGATTTAAAAACATCTGTAGCATATTGTATGAAAATAAAAAGGTGGAATGTGCTTTGAGTCACAGGCTATTTCTTAACATCTAGGAACACAAACCGAGCAGAGTGATACTTGTTCAGGAGGAGAACAAAAGTGTTTCGATGAAGGTATGTTAGCGGACATGTTTCTAAAACAAAATCTGTGCAATGTTCTGTAATACACGAGTAAAATCGCAAACCTCAAGCTGGACTACCTGAAATACACTCCTGAAATGCTTTACTCATCAAAACTAAAGGCTGATATTCTCAAAATTAGTTACATCACTTTATTTTAAAGATTTGTGCACCCATCAATTGCCTGTGGTGGAAATTGCATGTGATTTTCCTGCATCTGTATATTTGCATATTCACTTGTATTAGCAGGTAAACATTGTGCATCCTGTAAAACAAAATACAATTCTGCCTGCATTCTTCAACAATAGACTGAGGACATATTCTGTAATGAAACAATCACATTCGCTGCTCTCATCTCACTCTCCAATAACTTCACTGTATTACTCCAATATTCCTCATGATGAATTCACATTTAAACTATGACACCAGCTGGCATGGCACTAAGTGAGAGGGAAAAGACCCACAACTCCCTGATTCAGGCCTCCAAGCCAGCCTGGAAGAAATCCAAAGGCAGATTGCACACTTTTCTAATGGTAAGTGCCACCAAGCTATATAGAAATGCGATTCATATTCTCCGGAGGGTTTTTAAACTGTACTGGGACTACTTGGAATCAGTGCTATGGTAACCTTGGAAGGGTGTGGGGTTTGCAGCAGGAGCAGTGGTACTTTATCACCCATAAGCTATGCATGAGTCATAGTAATAGAGTCTTAGAGATGTACAGCATGGAAACAGACCCTTCGGTCCAACTCGTCTATGCTGACCAGATATCCCAACCTAATCTAGTCCCATTTGCCAGTATTTGGCCCATATCCCCCTCAACCCTCCCTATTCATATACTCTTCCACTTGCCTTTTAAATGCTGTAATTGTACCAGCCTTCACCATTTCCTCTGGCAGCTCATTCCATACATGCACCACCCTCTGCACAATAAAGTTGCCCCTTCAGTCCTTTTTTATCTCCACCCCCACCACCCTAAATCTATGCCATCTAGTTCTGGACTCCCCCCCCCCCCCCCCCCCCCCCCAATCCAGGGAAAAGACCTTATCTACTTATCGTATCCATGCCCCTCATGATTTTATCCAAGGTCAGCTGTGAATTTCGCTGTTTGCTAATTTTTCCTAGACACACTCCAATGTCCAGAGATATGTGAACTCAAACAGCAAAGACAGTAACTGTGCATATTCACTGCTGTGTCAGTTAGCAGCGTAGGTTAGTTTCTTTCTCTCCCTCACTGACCATGCGCCTTTTGTCTTTCTTTCTCCCTTTTAAAAACGCCATTGTTTTGATTTTTTTTTTCTCCCAAAGTTTCAAAACAATGCAACAGCATATAAAATAGCAATTGCTACTCCTGGAATTTGAGGAAATCACCTTCAACACCTAAAATACCTCAAAAAAGGAGCAGCTCTTGCAGCTACAATTTTTTTTTTCCCCATCTTCCATCTTCTGATTCTCTTCCGTGAAGAAATCAGGAAGGGATAAACATTGGAGGATGGATGCATCATGGTAGCTTTGTGCATCTCATGTGTTGATGTGCAAAGTGCTCAAATGCTTGTCAAGCACGAGCTGGCCTTTGAGGAGATAGAATGCTGTCTTGCTGATGTTGATGTTCTGTCAGCCCTTAAAGCAATGAGAGCTCCATGGACTTTGGAGAATTTGATGAACCCAAATAGTTTGACCCTATCTCTTTGATGGTTTCTGTATTGGTAAAGGTGATGTTTTAACAATCCTCTGGCCTCCTGGAATGAATTTTTGTCGTGGAAATTGAGGGCAGCTATACTACTTCTTCGGTGGGGATGGGAAGGGCAGGGCTACCCGGTGCGTGCATCCTCCTTGTAAGATACTTTACTTCAAGGTGTATATTCCTTTCTCTCTGTCCATGCAATTCACTTCAACTTCAAATCTGTGGTCACGAGCAATTTCCTCAAAAAAAACAATCCTTGACCCCATGGTCCTAGCAAATTGCATCCTATCTCGAAAGTTCTTTAACATTCTGTAGGTTTCCTAATGCCCTTTATGGAGAGAAATCTACCACCCGGACCTGCCTGGCCTACATGTGTTTCCATACCTACAGCGATCTGAACTGGCCTGGAGTGCCAATCTAAAGGGTAATTAGAGATGGGAAACAAAGGCTGATCTTGTTTATAATACAAGTTTGTATTATGTATTTGAATATGATTAAACATATCCATAATAAGAAATAGAAATAATTTTTCACTAGGTCAGTCTATCACAATCTGAAGCTTTGAGTGGATTTTAGTGACTTCCCCTGTGGTGTTTAGGGGACCTTGCATGCAATTAACTTGTGGGAAGATGGTGGGTAAGGACCCCACCACTTTTTTGCCTCCATGCCTGTGGGTGGAAAGACCCAGAGATGATATTTCTTCATCCGCTGCTAACTCAGGCATTTAAATGGGCAACTGATGTGCACTTAACCTGACAGAGAACAGGAATTCATCCAATAGAGAGTCAGCACCTCACTTTGCCCTGCTCCCTGCAAGTAAACCCTGTCATGTTTTCTTGAAGGGTCCATGAAAGATAAGGACCCAGGATCAGAAAGATCGCCACTAAGAACAATTTGTTTGTTGCTGCTGACCCCCACTCCTGCCCCCTCCCATCAATCTCCTCAACCTCTATCCTTGGACCCTGTTGTGATCATGACAAAGACAGCCATTTGGACCTCATAAAATAGGAGTTCCCTGATTGGGGCTGTTAACCTGGTCTAATCAGGGAGCCCTGGCTGACAGACACAAACAGGAGTGTCAGAGGTTCTGTTCATTTGGGAGAGCTGGCTCAGAGGAAGCCAGACCAGTGTCAAGTACTTTGCACGTGTAAGTAAAGGGTGATGCGATAGTGGCCTCTGTGGAGTTATTTCCGACCCTTTTCTGCCATCACCGTTTGAGCCAGGGTTCCTGCTCCATCCAAGGCCATGGGTAGATGCTATACCAGCTGCAACCACTGCTGGCCCACTGGCGCTGCTGAGTGTAAGATGGGGCCTGATCTCTGATTGCTGGTGGAGAGGACTTTCACAACTAATATCTTTGTTTCTGGGGAAAATTTTGGCAAGTGCCTGAGTGCCACAAGATGCAGTAGGCCTTTTCGAAAAGCAACTTCATGGGGCATGCCATATGGTTCTAAGACATGTTGCCATGACCCCTGTAATTTCCTTAAGATCCTGTTAAATGTCCAGAGTCTGCTTGACTTTCTGAATATTTCCAGCATCTTCTGGTTTTTATTTCAGGTTTCCAGCATCTATCATATTTTGGTTTCAAACTGATTTTTGCGCCTTATTTTGTTCTTCAGTAACAGCTGACTTTCAAAATTTGGTTGAGTTATTGCCTTTTAAAAAGTTTCCTCAATTTGGAAGATTTGCAAGGGTGCAGTTTTTTAATTTTAAAATTAACTCACTAAAATAGGTGGTTCGGCAAAGTTTTCAACCATAATATGACAGGAAATCTGGTGTATAAAAGCCAAATCAAGCCTAAGTTCTAACAAAATCTGTGCTATTACCCTTTAATAAAAACATACATTATAGATATGTGAACAGTTGTTATCTGACTGGGTGAGTACTTTCCATTAGTTTCTATTGAAATTGATTTGATTTCTGGCATCTACAGTATTTTGCTTTTGCTTCCCATTAAGTTCATTTTCCAAGATCTCCAGCATGGAAGACTGTTTCAAAAAAAAAAATAACTGCAGACATTTCTTTGTGGTAGGTGCTGTTGTGAATGAAAACTTTGCCCAGCAGATACTGCTGAAAGTGAAAGAACCCACCCAAGTGCCTGAAGAGTTCTCAATATTTAGATACTATGACTTTGGAGGACATGTGGAGTATCAACAGATGCACATGCCCTTTTTACCTAACAATGCTGTCTACTTGTTGGTCATCAACCTAACTCTGGGATTAAATGACACAGTACCAACAAAAGAGAGGCTGCTTAGAGGACAGAAAATAACAGATACCTGTGGATTTACTGTGAAAGGTACATTAAAGTGACATACGCCTGTAATTGTTTTGAACATCTGATCTAACAAACTAGATCATTACCAATGACAATGTGCAATGTTTTCAATTGTTTGCGTTCCACGTTTTACAAAAATATTATCTTGATGAAGAACAGAAATTAACTATTTCCCTTCTTCAAATAATCTGTAATTTGCTTTTAAACGCTGAGGATTAACCTTTTCAAGGAGTTTGTTTATTTGGAATGAGAAATGGGTTCTTGTGGTTGTTAAACATTTTCTGACATAAGGCACTCCTCTCATTTTGTCAGCTAGTTTTAGTGGAGGGAGAATCTTGGGGCTGGGGAGAAGTTAGCTGAGAGTGAAATAGGTGGATGGAGGTCGGGGGGATGAAGGTGATAGGTGGGAAGGAAGATTGACAGGTGGGACAGGGCCTCCCCCACCGCCACTCCCTCACCGCCACTCCCTCACCACCCGACGCCTGGAGGAAGAGCGTATCATCTTCTGTCTCAGGACCCTTCAACCCCATAGTATCAATGTGGACTTCACCAGTTTCCTCATTTCCCCTCCCCCCATCTTACCGCCGTTCCAACCTTCCAGCTCAACACCATGCTCACTACCTGTTCCACCTGTCCATCTTCCTTCCCACCTATCCGCTCCACCCTCCTCTCCAACCTTTCCCCTTTTACCCCCACCTCCAACCACCTATTGCACTCTCAGCTACCTTCTCACCAACCCCACTCCCCTCCCATTTGCTTCTCCACCCCCGACGCTTCCCACCTCATTCCTGATGAAGGACTTTTGCCCGAAACATCGGTGTTTTTTTTTGGGTTTTTTTTCCTTTTCCTTGGCTTCTGCCTGACCTGATGTGCTTTTCCAGCACCACTCTGAAAAAGCACATCAGCGTATGCAGTACCCACGTCCGCCTAGTTTTAGTGGAACCCCGTTCTGCTTGTAAATGGGATTATCACCAAAGGTTAAAGTAGTAGATCAGGAGATGTCAGGGGGAATCCATGGCCCATGCGTCTGTTCAGTAAATAGTTGGCTCTACTTTGTGTAATCAAATCAGGCGAAGGCATGAACGAAACAATCTTTTCTCAATGTCTGCAAATAAATGGAAAATGGAAAATCTTCATGTCCCTAATCCATTAAAGTAAATTAATAACTCCATAATAGCAAAGGCACTGTTGTCTTCGCTTTCTCCAGAGGTGGTGCTGCCATTATCCCTCAGCTCATTGCAAGGAACACCGTCAAATGATGTTTTATTTCCCACTTCTAACCGTTAGCAAAACCACAGGGTTAACATATAATTAATATTTTATTAATATTTTTGTTATGAACTTGTTTTGAACGTTGTGGGGAGGCAATGGCACAGTGTTATTATCACTAAACTATTGATCCAGAAACTCAGCCAAATTCTGGGGACCTGAGCTCAAATTCTGCCATGGTAGAAGGTGCAATTTGAATTTAATCTGTAATTATGAGCTTACTGTTAACCGTGAAACCATTGTCAATTGTCAAAAAAACCCATCTGGCTCACTAACGTCCTTCAGGGAAGGAAATCTGCTGTCCTCACCTAGTCTGGCCTACGTGTGACTCCAGATCCACAGCAATGTGAGTGACTGTCAACTGCCCTCTGAAATGGCCTAGCAAGCCACTCAGTTCAAAGGCAACCAGGGACAAGCTAGAAACACCAGCCAGTCAGCATATGGTTTACTGAATTGAGATGAAAAACCTTCACTATTTTTAAGAGGAGCGTGAACTAATGAAAAATGTACATGTTCCTTGTTTAAAACTAGCAGAGAAACGAATCTCCTATCAGAATATTATTATTTCCATTATTAATAATACCAAGGTCTGATTATAACCTAATCATTTAAATCCAAAATTTCCAATAATAAGAGTTAGATTATACCAAATAATGTTGTATTTGAAGGTAATATTAAAACTGAAGAAGATTATCAAACTTCAAGTACTCACTTGTATCATCATCAGAAATTATGGGATGGCTTCATTAACATTAACATTATTGCACTGAAAACTGCTCTTTTTATTAATTGAACTGTACAATGCATCCAATTTTAGAATACCTCGACTACTGGATCGGCTGTATTTCCTCTCTCTGCAAAGCTAATAAGACAACCCACCAAGTTATTCTAGTTGGGACATTTGCCAATGCCTGCAAAAATGTAAGTGTTCGTTTTTCTGTTCCATGTTGAATTGAATTCCTTAGGCCTTACACACGCATTCTCTTGGATTTAATATGGCGACAGGGGCCTTCTCCATCAGATAGATTAGATGTTTTTCTCCAGGAGGCCCAATGTCACTCAATATCAATCAGCTCTTTACCTGAGCATTGTTGGGCCTCTCATCCAACTACATCCCTGATTGACTGCTAGCTTCTGTGGGTGAGATTTTGGTCAATCAGAATGCAACATTGGTACTGTCACCAGGTGCAGTGACCACTGACAGTACTGCAGTGGGGCCTTCACCAGGAATTGCACGTGGATCTCTGGAGAGAGCTGAATGAGGCATGAGGCCCTTGCGTAACTACATCAAGATCTCAATTGCCCTTTGGAAGGAAAGGCTGCCCACAAGCCCTCCTGCCACATATTTAATAGGTGGGAAGCCAGGTTTCCTTTCCACAACCTCCTGTCCAATCACACAGTCCCCAACTCCAGATTGGCCTGGTCATTGGTGACGGATTGGTTAGTGCATCATTAGATTCTGCTTATGGTCTGTGTAAAGAATGAGCTTGAATGCCCCTTCATGTTGCATGCTTTCTTCTTTTGATATCAATTCATGAGATGAAGAGGAAATTGATTGTGGAAGGAGAGATAGCGGGTAGTATTTACTACCCTTTCTAAATCTGGTTGGTTTGATGGTGAAGATATGTAATTGGGTTTGGGACCCAGCACCTTCCTACCCTACCTCTACCCCAGTTAAACCCCTGCCACCAATTGAAGCTCTTAAGTGAGCAATTTAAATAGCAGACCTTCGCAAAATAAGTTAATGCCACCTTCATTAGACATTAGGCCCATAGCCTTGAATGTTCTTCTTTTATTAACCTATTGTTCTGATCAACTTGTTCAGAGATGTTATTATACACCTCTGGGGCAGGTGGGATTGAACCAGAGTCTCTCAATCCAGGGGCTCTACCTCTATGCCACAAGAGGGCCTCCTTCCCTAGTTATCTTTTTTTGTTCCTGAGTCTGCTTTTTTGTTCTTGCAGGTAAATCTCCCTTTTTGTTGTTTCTCAGTCACCTGTGGTTTTTATATTTGTATGTTTTTTTTTCTTGATTTTGTATTTTTATATATAGTGAGACAGGAAAAAAAGACATTGTTGTGAATAGACTTCAGTATATATATCTTCTTTCCACCAACATCTATGTGGCCAATGGTATATTAACAAGCAGAGCCTGTTAAGGGCAATGCTGACCTCAGAAAATTGAAGGAGGAGAGTAGGGAAAGAAGGAGGGGACTAAATCAAAATGGAGTTGGATGGGGAAGTAAAGCTCTCCATCCCCTGTGGTGTCCATCTGTCTGTAAAAACATCAAGAACATTGGCAGACACCATGTGCTCCCTCTTCAATGACACGCAGCCTCAAACGTAACTGTGAAAGAGGGTCAGGCAGGTGGTAGAGATGACCCCATGCACAGCCTGCTGCCTGGTCTTGTTTATAGCCACCCTGGCCAAAATGCTTCACCATCAAGTTGTGCAGCATAGAAACAGACCCTTCAGTCCAACTCATCCATACTGATCAGATATCCCAAACTTATCTATTCTGTTTTGCCAATATTTGGCCCATATCCCTCAATCCTTCCTAGTCATGTACCCATCCAGATACCTTTTAAAATGTTGAAATTGTACCAGCCTCCACCCCCTCTTCTGGCAGGGACACTATCCCTGCACCACAAGAGCCTAGCCTTGAATGTTATGATCTTAACCGAAGTGGCTACAAAAAAAAGTGGATGCATTGGCTGTAATCTTTCAAAATTCCAGAAAATTCTGGATTTTTGAAAAGCTGATATGGAAAATTAAACACTTCTATTCAAGAATGAAGAGAGACAAACCAGGAATCTATAAGTCACTTTGCCTGAAATCTATCATAGGGAAAATACTTCAGTCCATTATTAGGGAGGTAATGGCAGGATACTTATGAAGTCTTAATGCGGTCTAACAGAATAAATATATTGATGTGAAAAGAAAATTATGCTTCTGTCTTTGATACGGGGTTGATAAAGGAGCACCTGTAAATGTGATACACTTGGATTTCCTAAAGTCATTCAACAAAGTGTGTATTAACATTTCATTTGACAGATAAAAGCTCATGTCGTTGGGATTATCACGTTAGCAAGGATAATGCATTGGTCAGCTAACAGGATGCGGAGATTTGGACTAATGAGCTATTTTTGGATTGCTAAAATGTAACAAGTTGAATGCTGCAGGGTGTGGTGTTCTATTCTCAACCATGTTCAGTCTGTAGCAATGAGTTTGATGGAGGAACCAAGTGTATGGTTACTAACTTTGCTCAAGGCACAAAGATGAGTAGGAATGGAAATTGTGAAGAGGTCAAAAAGGCAAATGTTTTGGCAGTTGGATTAAAGTGTGGGAGAATTTGAACTTGTTCACTTTGGCAGGAAGATTGCAAATGCAAGATATTATTAAATAGAGAGAGACTACAGAAGTCTGTGGTACAAAGTGATCATGTTGTCCTAGTACTTGAATCTCAAAGAAAAAAGCGTGTAGGTACAGCAAGTGATTGGGAAGGGAAATGAAATTTTGGACTTTATTAAAAGAGGAATAGTGTCAAAGAGGGAAGTTTCAATATAGCTGCCCAAAGCTACTAAAATTGTAACTGGAGTACTGTGTACAATTTTTAAGTAGTAATATACTTACAATGGAAGCAGTTCAGACATGGTTCATAGATACCTGGGATAGAAGTGTTGTCTTATTAGGAAAGATGAAGATTTAAGGTTCTGATTTGGACTTGACAGAATGCTGGGAGCAAAATTTTAATTTGGAGGATTTCTGTGTCTCAGAAAATCTTAACCTTTGGAGTTCTCTTCCTTATAATGGATGAAGGTTGGATTATGAAATGTTTTCAAGGCTGAATTAGACAGAATTTTGATTAATAAAGGAGATGAGGATTAGAGGAAAGAAAGAAGGGTGAAACTGCAACATTGAATATTTTACCAATGACTTGAATATTGCTTTGATAAAGGCTTGGTCATTCATAGAACCATGTAAAATACATAATTTAATTTGTGCTTGCAATGTTAATTACTTTTGTGCAGATAGAAAATTCTAGCCGTTAACATCTGAAATATTGCTGGAATAAGAACAGTTATGACACAAGGCAAATCAGGTCTTTAAGTCTTTAAATATTCTAGCAGAAATGGCAGAGTACATCCTGTGCATGTTCCACTTGGTTATGCAAGACATAGAGCAGTCGAATCAATATTCAAGAAAGTGTCTCGTTTTTGATCAGAACCCTTTGCAGTCATTCTAAGAATCTCCTTCTCAAATAAACCTAAAATCCAACTTTGGTGAGTTTGTTAGAATCTATACTATTTCTGGGGCTCCTTAACTGCACTAATTTGAAACTGGTATGAAAACCCCGAGCGGCATTTTGAATTATTTTGTGAATTATCGTATCGCCCAACTGTGACATTTATTCTCTTTTCAGTTTCTATTGCACCTCACCATGGCTTTCCCAGTCCCAATTGAGTGCATTGTATACATTTTTAGACTCACTGTTAGCTCACATGAACTGTGAGGGAATGAAGCTGATTTGTCTGCTTCCTTTTTCCTAGAGAGTAAGCTTTGTATGTCAACTTAGACTTCACTAAGTACAATGGACAGGTAATTTCACCTCAAGTTTCCAAAATACTTTTTTTTTCATTCTTTACCACATGAGATGTGGTTATAATTAACGCGAGCAGTTAAGAGTAAGTTTCATTGCTGTTGGTCTGGAATTGAGTAAATTGGGTACATGGCCTATTTCTCAGCTGAAAATTTGATGCTTGAAAAGCGCAGCAGGTCAGGCAGCATCCAAGGAACAGGAGAATCGACGTTTCGGGCATAAGCCCTTCTTCAGGTTGTAAAGTTAAGTAAATCCAGTCCTTTTTTAAAAAATGGAATCTGACTGCAATTAATACCATAACATTGTTCATTCCTCATTCTTATGTTGTTTTTCATTTTATTTAAGATAATTTAAATATTCTGATTTTCTCATTTCTATCTTTAGGCTGAGGAGACTTTGAATGCCATTTATAGTTATCTTCATGAACATTTCCCAGTTGGTGTACTTCACGATCAGAAATTCATTGTTGACAATTCTGTTGATCATGACCAGGGAGCTGGATACAGTGAGTTACGTTCAACCATTGACAAACTTTCCAGACAAGTAGCGTTTGAAGACAACATTGTTTTATATTATGCAAAATTGTACTACCATATTCTCCACTGTACTGAGAAATATCTGCTGTGTTCAGATCTGTATTTACCATGGTACAAAATAATGGGCAGTCCCCAAGGAATAGAGGTGAACAATGCTGAGAAAATGCATCAAGTACAGGCTGCACTACAGGTCTTGAACTGCATGAAATTTGCTTACTATTCAGATCCAATCTTGGTCTTGGATCCTCAATGGCTTATTGACCTTATGGCAGCGATGATTCCAGTCAACTGTCTCCCACAACCAAATATACAAACTGCACCATTTCCAATTCACCGTGAGTGGATGAAATTAGTCAACACTGGAAAATTTTCAGAAAATCTCCTGCAATATATTTGGCCAGAAGAAGCACTAAAGCTTAAGGATGAGTTGATTGACATTATGAAATGCCTAAATTTGGTTGTGCAGGTCAATCCAGAATCCAAGGATTATCATCTTTGGTTCAAGCGTAAACAGAGAGAGGTATTTCTGTGTTTTTATGAGAACCAAGTTATGACATACTTCCGGAAAGATGTTTTTAATGAACTGATACCCATGTTTCAAAAGGAATGGCCCTACATTGAATCCCTCGATGTTAATTTTGTTCAACTTGAAAAGAAAAAGCATGCAGAATACAAAATATATCTGGAACTGAAAAATGACAGAGTACTGCTGGTGAATAGGAATGAGTTTGAACATGATGATTTTCTGTATAAAGCTGGCACTATCGTGGAGTATATGCAAAGGTCCTACCCTACACTGTGTCTGTTTGTGGATGGTAAACCGTACAAAGGTGAGAACAGTTTAAATTAATGCAATCTGTATCACATCATTCATCAGTAATGACATCAGAGAAATTGTGAATTAAGTATTATTTGAATGCATTCAGTCATTTCTTAAATTTAGGGTCACTCAAATACATTTGTCATTCTAAAAAAGTATTAAATTATGTATCCAGACGAAGGAAGTCAGTGGAAGAATGGAATCTGCTTTTTACTTTGATTTAATCCCCACACACGTCATCCAACCAGAAACAATGTCACTACCCTCTATGATATTGTTAGCAGAATATCCCATCCAAACTTCTACTTTGCAGAGACATCAGCCCTAGCTTATTACCTCAGTTTCTCACTCGTTGTTGCGTTGTCTCCCCATTGTTTGCAATCCTATGCAATGATGTCTCCAGTAATTTCCAATGGTTCCATTTCAACTGATATTAAATTGTCCTTTGGTTTTCTCTTCCAATTAGCAGACTTAACTTTCAACAATCCCCTGCATTGACTCTGTTGCATATCTGATGAACTGATGCTGACATATTCCTTGATAGTAAAGTGAATTGAGCTACATGTTGAAGACCAGTCTTTTCTGCATAATCTGATACAGTACTGAAGCAGCACTGATCCCGTATTTGATTTGAGATTTGTACTAAATGAGATCATCTCTGGCATGAAGATGTGAGGCAACACTGATTGGACAGAGAGGAGCAAAACTAACCAAGCTTCCCTTATCTGATATAACAAAACAAAGAATTGCAAATGCTGGCGATCTGAAACAAGAACAGAAATTGTTGGAGAAACTCAGCAGGCCTGGCAGCATCTGTTGGGAGTTATTGCAAATCTGGTGACACTCTTCCTCAGAAACTGAGTTTCTCCAGCGATTTTCTGTGGTTCTGTTATGTGATCTCTGTGTATATACCCAGATCGAAACAAACGTTGACAGAAATGAAAAAATGAGGAGAGATATAAATCAGGCTGTTCAAACACCATCCACCTATCGTATAAGGTTAAGATCCACAATCCCACCCTCCCTCGGCCTGCCACATCACCATGTTTGAATGTTGGGTGTGACAGGAAAGTCACTTTGCCTTTTAATTCTTATTGTCCAGGTTGGAGTCAGAAAAACAAGGCAGAAGCTTGGAAATGTTGCTATTCTTAAATAAAAATAAAATCTTTAATGAAAAGAAATAGGATGTGGGAAACAAAAAAGCCTACAAAATAAATCACATACTCTGTCTATTTGTCTTATGATTGATTTGCATTTGTTTATTTCTGTTTTTAGCAATTGAACTTTTTCTTCAGGTTAGGCAGAGGATAAGGGAAAACATGGAGGTGGTGAATGCAGTGAAGATCTTCATGGAAGATCAGCCAGAAACACAAAATGACATTTTCTTCAGAGAGCAGTTAATTGACATCAGATTTGATACAACACCGGAAAATATGGTGGATAGGATTGAAGAAAGAATGCTGATAAAAGCTTTGGCAGAACTCCACCGATTCCATGGCACTAACGCAGAGGAGATATGCAGACAAAAGCTTGAACTTGTACCAAGTAAATATTTGATATTTTAATGTGCAAGTATTACAATTTCTAATGGAGTACGTCTATCCACCTTATTAAAGAATCATCATCATTGGCACTGGCCCATGGGGAGGAATTAAAACTTGGTTGCCTAATGGATTGATTGTATGGTCAGGAAGATGGAGATTCAAATCCCAGAAATCCATACTGGGGCTGGGTTTTGCGTCCTGCTTGAGCTGGTTGTGTTTTCAATTTTTGTGGAAGGGTTCACGTAAAATATGGCAGGTGGTTAATCCACTAAGCCCTTATAAAATTCCTTATAAAACCGTAAGGAGGCTGGCGATGAAATCAGCCCCACCTTTTTTAAAAAAAGATAATTAATGTATAATTGAGCTTGTTCATGCAATGGGATGTGACGGGAGCAAAGAGTACAGCCACATAAATTCAGCCCCCCTGCCTCATTGTCCTTTCATTTGAGACTTGTCACTACAGAAAATTCACCGAACTGTTATAGCACAGAAGAACATCATTCATCCCATCATGTTTACCTGAAATAAGCAATTCATTTTTGTCCCATTCCCCCACTGTTTCCCTATAACCCTGCACATTCTTACTTTCAAACGACAGTCTAATTCTCTTCTGAATGCTTTGATTGAATCTCCCCTCACCACACTGTCAGGGGGAATGTTTCCAAATTTCAACACTTGCTGTGTAAAAATGTTTCTTTTTCTTTTACTGCTTTTGCATTCTTTTGCTATTTGTTTTAAATCTGTGCCCTCTCCTCTCCCACAAGTGTCTGCTCTGTGCAGACTAGACATGGTTTTAAAAACTCCTACCAAAACTTTGAATGTTTTGAAACTAGGCTAATCCAGAATACTATGTTAACTGTGGGAGTAAAACAAGGGAAAAGTGAGTACTGCAGATGATGGAGATCAGAGTCGAGAGTGTGTTGCTGGAAAAGCACAGCAGGTCAGGCAGCATCCAAGGAGCAGGAGAATCGACGTTCCGGGCAAGAGCCCTTCATCAGGAATGAAGGGACAAGGGGACAAGTTTTCAAACCGTGAAGATCTTATGGCTGATAGCTGGTAATTCTTCCATATTTAGAAAATTGCCCATTTTTGGAATGAACTTCAAGGAAGAGAGGTGGGGCTATAAGCGAGGAATTAGTTAAGAAACAGTTACATGAACAACAAAGTGCAGCAACATTGTGCAGGTATGTTCTAGATTCAGGTATTAAAACAGGCTCGATTGTTGGATTAAAGGAACAGAATGTATGGTAGTTAAATTTGCTGATGACATCAAAATAGCTAGGACAGTAAGTTGTTAAGAGGAGGTAAAAAGAGTTTATAAAGAGAGATAGATAGGCTAAATAAGTGGCCAGAGGTGTTGCAGATGGAGTTTAGTGTGGGGAAATGTGAATTAGTCCACTTTGGCAAAAAGAATAGAAGGGCAGAATGGTGTTTGAATAAATCAAGATCACAATGTGTGATTTCAGTATCCCAGTACATGAGTTACTAAAGATTGGTGTGCAGGTACCCCAAGTGGCTAAGGAGTCAAATGGAATATTTGTGTTCATGCAGGGGGAATGAAGATAAAGGTAGGAAACTTTTGCTTTATCTATGCAGGCAGTTAGTGAGACACATCTGTTTTGGTGTCCTTATTTGCAAATGGAACTAATTGGATTACATGCAGTTCCAAGAAGGTTGGAACGAGGAGACACCAGTTGAAAAGAATACGTCTCCCTTTTAAGATAAGGGTTTTTATTTCAATATGGGTTGTTGATCTGTGGAACTTCCTTCCAAAGAAGGAATGGACACTTGGTCACTCAGTTTATTTGAAGCAAGTTAGTATTTTGATACACGTGGGAGTCAAGGGTTCGAGGTGGTAGACAGGACAATGGAGTTGAAACCAGAATCAGATCAGCCATGATCCTATGGATTGGTAGGCCAGACTTGAGTGGCCACACAGCCTACTCCTATTCCTAAATCCTTTGCAAACTGGGCAGGACTGGATAGTCTTCCAGGTCCATTAGTATCATTTTAAAAAGTAAGTCTGATCATTATAATGAACTGATGAAATTCAATGTAAGCAAATGTGAGGTCTTGCACTTCGGAAAAAAGAATACAGGGACGGGCTACTTTCTAAATGGTGAGGAGATGCCTAAAGCCAAAGTACAAAGGGATCTGGGAGTGCTAGACCAGGATTCTGTAAAGGTTGATTTGCGGGTTGAGTCCATGGTTAAGAAAGCAAATGTAATTTTGTCATTTATATCAAGAGGGTTGGAATGTAAAAGCAGTGATGCGCTACTGAAACTTTATAAAGCTCTGGTTAGGCCCCATTTAGAATACTGTGTCCAGTTTTGGGCCCCTCCCCTCAGGAAGGACATACTGGCACTGGAGCGTGTCCAGCAGAGATTCACATGGATGATCCTTGGAATGGTAGGCCTAACATACGATGAAAGGCTGAGGATCCTGGGATTGTATTCTTTAGAGTTTAGAAGGTTGAAGGGAGATGTAATATAAGCTTACACAATAATGCATGGCTTGGAAAGGGTGGACGCTGGGAAGTTGTTTCTGTCACGTGGGGATACTAGAACCTGTGGGGAGAGCTTTAGAATTAGAGATCAATTTAAAATGGAAATGAGGAGACATTTCTTCAGCCAGAGAGTGGTGGGCCTGTGGAATTCATTGCCATGGAGTGCAGTGGAGGCCAGGACATTAAATATCTTCAAGGCAGAGATTGATAAATTCTTAATCTCGCAAGGAATTAAGGGATTCCGGGAGAGTTCAGGTAAGTGGCGTTGAAATGCCCATCAGCCATGATTGAATGACAGAGTGGACTTGATGGGCCGAATGGCCTTACTTCCACTCCTATGTCTTATGGTCTAACTACCATTGAAAATAGGTTTGAAATAATTGAGTAGCCTGTCTTGCCAACTGACTATATTTCTATTCTGTTCTATTACAGCGGCTCACTTCTTTTCCAAAGGAAGAGAGTTGATAAACAACTTGTGTGAATTGCTGATAAAACTACACAGTTCCACAGAGAGCAGGAGCTGTGTCTTTGATAATGTAGGAGAGATCTTTCAGTGCTGTGTTATCCAGTGCATGCTGGACACAGAAAATCAGCCCAGGGACTATAATGAAATCCCAAAGCTGGATGCTTGTGAAATGTTTGAAAAAGCTCAACATGGAATTCCAGAAAGTGCCATAAGGGATATCCAGCATCTTCAAGATTTAACAGCAGTAGATGACACCACCATGTCTGAGGATTTTGTAGAGAAACTTATAATAAGCATACATCATCTGTTCTGGATTATTAAACTGGTCTTTGTGAAATGTCAAGGTAGGTCTTTTGTATATTTGAGTCACTGATTATGAAATGTGAAAGGTACACTTTCAGGGAGATTTTTTCTAATATATGAATAATAACAGAATATATTAACTTGTTACAGTTAATATTAATAATCGCATGTTTAACAGAAAAAATATATATCAGCTGTAGGCAATAGCAGAAAGGAACGAGATAGAAAACCATTCTCTGCAGCATTTAAAAGAGGTGCTGAATAACGTAGAAGTCAACTTGATTTATTCATGTATGGACGGGGGGTGCCACTGGCTAGGCCAGTATTTATTGCCCATCCTGGAGAAGATGCTGGTGTGATATCTTAAGTCTTGGGGTGTTAAGAAGGGAGCTTGTGGACTTTGACCCAGCAACAGTGAAGGAATGGTAGTTCACAGTCAGGATAGCAAGTACTTGGAGGGGAATTTGCAAGTTTGATGTTCCCATATATATGCTGCCTTTGGTCTTTCTAGCCATTAGAGGTCACAAGCTTGCAAAGCACTGTTGCAGGAACATGAGTTCTTGGAGTGCATCTTGTAGATTGTACATTGCGCTGATACTGTGCTTTGGTAGTGGGGAGAGTGAATGTTTTAAGTTGGTGGATGAGGTGCCAGACAAATGGGCTGGTCTTGGATGCTGTCAAGTTGTCTCTTGAATGGAACCCATCCAGGCATGTGGAGAGCATTCCATCACACTCCTGACTTGTGCACTTGTAGACGGTGAACAGGATTTGAAGAATTATTGACTTTTAAGGGGCAATGCCTCGATTCTCTCTTGAAGATTGTCTTCACTGGGCATAGGCGTATCCGTCAGTGACAGGCAGGGTTATTGCTACAATCTGTTCAGTGGAGAAGGAAATACCAATAAAAACAATGGACCCAACTACTAATTGAGCAGTGATTGTGACCTGCCTGTTGCATCAGTCTAGCTGGAAGAGGAGCCAGAATGGATTGGTATTTTTCACGTTCCTTTTCACTTGCTTATTGCAACCAGGAAGAGGAGTGCCCCACAAAATAACCAATTCACCATGTGCCATTCCCCCACCTTTTCCCTCCAGTTAGGTCCTGCCATCATTTCTCTTTGATTTACTTGAGTGCCACTATTGTTCTGCCACTTATTTGTCAGGAAATAGGCAGGAGATTGACCATAACCAGTAATGCTCAGGGGAAATATTCCTAGACTTCGAAAACATGAAGCAAGAGATATCTTCAGGTGAGACCAGCAGAAGGTAACCTCTGGCAGAGGAACTGACGAAGAGGCTCCAGGCAGTGAATTGGTCCTGCACACAAGCTCCATGTAAGTAGGGCTTAGTGAGGTTGAGGTGCAGCTGGAAGGAGTGGGTGTTGAGATGCTGTGGAAGACAAGATTGAACCACGAGGAGCTGGCAAGTTTTCAGGCACTCTGATGTAGAGTGACATTGGAGGGAGTTAGGAAGTAGAGTCTTTGAGAGTGAAAAGTGAAATCCCTTTAGAGGAAGTTCAAATGTTAACAAGACTTTTGTGACTCATGGTAATTACAGATGGCTGGGTGAGCTCCTAACGTTGGTCATACTAGTAATTTAATGTGTAGGTCATTTGTGTTTACCATAGCTGGTTAATTTGTTTGTTTCATGAGAATTTGGAATATTAAAGTATGAGATTGATATTGTCAGTGTTTTTACTTTTCATGACATAGTACTGTTTATGGTTGAGTCTGAAGGCTTTATTCTGTTAGGAAGAAGTTGAAATTTCTGAACTACATCTACTTAAAAAAGAAAGTTGCTTGTCCTAACCAGATTGTAATCAAACTGGCTACTCTGCTCTGGGATCATAGCAGATGTAAAAGCAGCAAATTTCAATTAGTATTTTTCAGTGCTTGGGTGTGATAGCAAATGCCTAGGATTATCATGTCATATTGTCAAATTATAATTTGCTCCTATATTCCATCAACATTGCATAATGTTTTGAAACCATTTCTATTTCATACTACACAACAAATCTGAAGACTTCTGTTCCAAATGCAGTTGGTATTTTTGTTTCACAGATTGGAAAAGTGCAAAAGAGCTAAGGTTGGAAGAGTCCATGAGCACGCTGTACTTTAAAAGCTATCAACACTACTTAGAATGTGAAAAGGAACTTCTTGCATTAAGAAGCGAACAACGTAAACGAGGAAAAGCAAAAGTTTCAAATCGGCAAGGCCAACACAGCAGAGGTAAAAAAAGATCTGTTTCCTGCATTAAATTTGATCTGATTATTTGACTTCAAGTGACCATCTACGATCCTTCCTGCCTCAGACATAATTTTGGTGATTGGAGGAAGTCAACAGGACCTCAATCAGGTGAAATCAATCTGCCTTCACCACCCACCCAAACAGTGCATTCCACATCCTAACAACTCTGAGTAAAGAAGTTTCTCCTCATATCATTCCTAGCTCTCTTGTTGACAGTCTTGAAATTGTGACCCCCAGTTACTGACTTACCAACTATTAGAAACAGGTCGTCCTTCTTTACCCTGTCAAAATTGTTCATAATTTTCATCATCTCAGTAAAGTCATCTGTTCATCCACTCTGCTGTAAGGAGAATAAGTCCAATCTTTCCCATCTTTCTTTGTAATCTAAATTCCTGGTATCATTCTAATAAATCTCCTTTGAACCTTCTAAGGCTTTAACATCCTGCCTTCAACAAGCTGCCCAGAACTGAACACAATACTCCAATAACTTGCAGAGGTGCAGATCATTTCCTTGCTTTTATACTCTCTCTGCTTCAATTTATAAACCCAAAGATCCCATCAGTCCACTTATCAACTGTTTTAACTTGCCTGGCCACCTTCAGAGAATCATGCACATGAACTCTGCTCCTATAATCCCCTCAAAGTTGTAAATTAAAATATATGTTGATGTAGAAAAATGCAAAAAATGTGATAAAGCAAGAACACCGTCTTTACACAGGATTTCTTGTGCAGAACTAAGGCTGTTCAGGTGAGATGTGGGGAAATGGTAGATACTTTAGAAAAATGAAGCAATATCTCAGCAGAGTACTCCTGTTTTCTTCAGAAGGGGTCTATTTGGAACAGAAATACTTTCCCTAGCTTTGATTTCTTAATTTAAACCTGTCCCTGCTCTTTTGGTGAAGGTCTGTGTGATAGATCTCCACAGATTGGAACATATTCCATTCATTCTTTCGGCCAAGCTAACAGCAGTAAATCCAACCCATTTACTAACAAAGCTCCAAGTGCACAAAGAAATCAAATGACAACTTACTTTACCAGCAATTATAAGTGTCATTTTGGGTGAGTTTCATGAGGAGGTGGGTGGTTCTCTCTCTCTGAGCCTGAGCAGGTTTTCTCATGTTATCTTTCCAAATTCACCTAATTACTCATGCACCATGTCCCTGTATTGCCCCCACTGCTCAGCATATTCTCCTGGTTGCTGCCAGTGGAAGGACTGGGCATTTTTCCCAGACCCTTTTCCCAATTCTTGGGATAGGTGGCATCTTTTGAAGTCAAGTTGATGAATGGACACAGTGCAACAATCACCAGACAGGGATGTTCCCTCCCAGGCAGGGAATACTTCAGCAGTCAGGGACATTCAGCCTCCGATCTTTGGGTGACCATCCTCCAAGGTGGACTTTGGGATATGCAACAATGCAGAGTGGCCAAGCAGAGGCTGATTGTCAAGTCCAGTACCGTTTGAGGATGGCCTCAACTTGGACCTTGTATTCATGTCACACTACAGGTGACCCCACTACACTATATACTCTCACTCTTATACACTCACACAAGCACACAAAAACACACACTCTTGAACATGGTTACACTCACACTCAAAAAGACCCTCTCTTATACACACTCTCTTTCTCAGACACACACATATCTCCACTCACACACACCCTGTCACAGGCATATACTGTCACACGCGTGCGCGCACACACACACTCTCTCTCTCATTCCCTCTCTCCCTCACACACACGCACACAAAGATATGAGTCTATGGGGTGAATTTGCTTTCACAGATTTGTATTTGCAGATACATTCAATTTTGTTCAAAAATTTACTTTGGAAATAGAACTAGTCTGACTCAAGATTGGAATACAGACAGACTCTAACCTTCCACTGTTAATGTATTGTCTGAACTGAGATGTCACTTTTTTTTTCCTAAACTTAAGTTATCTCAGGAATGTGACTTGAAAAAAGTTCTGGGATTTACATATTAATGAATCGAAACCTACATTCCCATTCTAAGTGACTTAACAGCAATCTAGGTTTATTCAATACATCGCATCAGGTGCATGACACTTTGATCTTTTACAATAAATTCTGTGTCCTATGATCCTGCCCCAATAGCTACCTGATGAAGGAGCAACACTCTGAAATCTTGTACTTCCAAATAAACCTGTTGGACTATAACTTGGTGTTGTGTGATTTTTGAACTTTGTCATCCCCAGTCCAACACCAGTACCTCCACATCATGACTAGTGTCAATGGCCATTCTTTGCTCTAGACCTTGGGGATCTTCTTGCTGTTCATCTCACTTGATGACTCCCCCCACCATTGCCCATGTAGTTCAGGGGATGGGAAGATTTCACTCTGATTTCCAGATTGTTTTGATTTTATTTTCCACCAAAATAACCTTGAAACAGGCTTGCAGCAAAATTTAACAATTATTACTCTCTCTTTATTTGCTTACACCAAAAATTGAATATTCCCTTTTCCTTGCCTACCCTTCATTGAGTGACATATTTATTCTGTTGCAAGTAAACTGAAATATGTCCTAACCAGTGCCTTCTTCTGAACAAAGAACTGAACACAGAACTTAGCAGTCTCCACATAAGTATTCATGTTTTCTGTTTGAATTTGATATTCACTTGTCATATATATTCTCATTTGTTTCTCAACAGATTGGATACATAAGAACTTCAGTCAATTTGTACAGAAAATGGGAGAAGGTGTTCACAAGCCTGTAGTAGATAAGCTTTTTGAGAAGTATCTAAATAAAGAGGAAGTAGATAACATTGCATCGAAAACAACTTACCAAGAAAGAAACCGGGAATTGCTGAAAATACTGCTTAACAAAGGTGAAGTTACCTGCAGAATGTTCCTTGCCGTTTTCTGCAACAAGGATCCTTTCAGTGAAATGACTAGAAAGGTAAGTCAGGCAATAGAAGTTAACTTCACTGAGCAGTTTTCTAACTGTGGTTATTTACTGCACTGTTATCATAAATCCTTTGAAAGACAGGTACTGAATGTTGTATTGACCATGACAAGTGTATACTGCAGAATTAGGACTTCAGTGAGTCAAGATCAAAGCAAACAAATTTTCAAATAGTCAACTCTTTGCTTAAGAAAAGTACAGATCAATTGTTCAGATCCAGCAGAACATAGCCTTCAGCAATTATCCTAATTTTCCAAATCAGTTTCTATTTCAATTTCTTTATATTTCTGATTCAAAGCTGAACCAAGCAGTGTGAAGTGATGCTTCAAAACAGTAAAGCCGCAACTATTTTATTTCTGTGGAAAAAATACCTCAATATAGACATTTTGCATTCACACAGTCTTAGAATTTGCTGTTTTGCTCTAGTTATAATACAACTTGATATGAATCTTTTACTTATATTCAATTTCCATGGATCGTCTACATTGACGACCAAACCTAAATTGACCTATCAGTTACTAAACGTTTCTTCGCTATACATAAAACCACAATCTAAAGCTGAAGTAACAATTCTCTCAGAATGTGTTCTCTTCACGTAACTAACAAAATAAAAGACCATTTCATGTCACAGCTGCTGCAGAAACATTACTATGCTCAAGCATCCACTAAAAAGATCAGATTCAATCACGTGAGCATCATAAATTGCACTCAACACCTCTTGGTTTCACATCTGTCACAAGTAATAACAATCAAAGAATAATGAATTGTTTTAACTGAGCTAAGAAAAATCTAAGGGTAATTACCTGAAACGTTCTGTTGAGAATAAAAATAACCAATAATGCTGATAGAACATAATCAACAGCAAGATTGCATCTGGCAATGAATTTGTGTTGAAAATCTTTCAGGAGAACTGCACAGCCAAAATGATCAAATGCACTGTTGTATTCTATTGTTAAAACTGGGGATGCCCTTGGGTCTCATTGTAGAATTTCAAACACTCCTCATATACGTGGCAGATTGTCAAATCATTTTTTCACTCTATTGCAGATTCAAACTGAATTAAATCTCAGATTTTCCACAGAAGAAATGGATTTTCCACCAGCAGGACAGACCCAACAGAGGTGGCAGCACAGTGATGTACAGGCGGGAGGGAGTTGCCCTGGGAGCCCTTATGGGGGAGACGATAATACTGTTTGATCATCGCCTGACTATTCATCCAGAAACCAACAAAAATGTTCTGGGGACCTGGGTTCGAATCACGCCACAGCAGGTGGTGGAATTTGAATTCAATTTTAAAAATCTGGAATTAAGAGTTGACTGATGCCCATGAAACCACTGCCAATTGTCGGAAAAACCCATCTGGATCACTTTCATGTCTTTTAGGGAAGAAAATTTGCCATCCTTACCTGGTCTGGCCTACATTTGGCTCCAGAGTCACAGCAATGTGGTTGACTCTGAACTGCCCTCTGAAATGGCCTAGCAAGCCACTCAGTTGTATCAATCGCTAGAAAGTCACACCAAAGAAATGAAACCGGACAGACCACCTGGCATTGACTTTGGAACTGGAAAAGACAACGGCAAAAACATAAATAGCCCTGTCAATCATGCAAAATCAACCTCACCAACATCTGGCGACTAATGCCGAAACTGGGAGAGCTGTCTCGCAGACTAGTCAAACAGCCTGACATAGTTATTCTTATGGAATCATACCTTGCAGATAACACCCTAGACACCACCATTATCATCCCTAGATATGTCCTGAGCCACCAGCGCAATAGACCCAGCAGAGGTGGCAGCACAGTGCAATACAGTTGGGAAGGAGTTGCCCTGGGAGTGCTTGACATTGATTCTGGACCCCATGAACTCTCATGGCTTCAGGTTAAACATGGGCAAGGAAACCTCTTACTAATTACCATGTACAGTCCTCCTTCAGCTGATGAATCAGTACTCCTCCAGGTTGAACGACACTTGGAGGAAGCACTGAGGGTGGCAAGGGTGCAAAATGTTCTCTGGGAGATTTCAATGTCCATCGCCAAGACTGGTTCAGCAGCAGCATTACTGATCGAGCTGATCGGGTCCTAAAGGATATAACTGTGAGACTGGGTCTGCGGCAGGTGGTGAAGGAACCAACAAGAGGAAAAAACATACTTGACCTCCTCCTTCTTAATCTGCTGGCTGCAGGAGCATCTGTCCATGACTTTATAGTAAAAGCAACCACTACACTGTCCTTGTGGAGGCGAAGTCCCGCCTTCACATTGAGAATAACCTCCATGTTGCGTGCTAACTGGGACAGACTTCGAACTGATCTGGCAGCTCAAGACTGGGCATCCATGAAGCACTGTGGGCCATCAACAGTAACAGGAACTGTACCCCAGCACAATCTGCAACCTCATGGCCTAGCATATGTCCCACTCCACCATTACCATCAAGCCAGGGAATCAACCCTGGTTCAATGGAGAGTGCATGCCAGGAGCAGCATCAGGCATACCTAAAAATGAGGTGTCAACCTGGTGAAGCTACCAAAACAGGACTACTTGCATGCCAAACGGCATAAACAGCAAGTGATTGACAGAGCTAAGCGATCCCACAACCAACGGATCAGATCTAAGCTCTGCAGTCCTTCCACATCCAGTCGTGAATGGTGGTGGACAATTAAACAACTCACTGAAAGGTGAGGCTCTACACATATACCCATCCTCAATGATGGAGGAGCCCAGCATATCCATGCAAAAGGGAAGGCTAATGCATTCACAACAATCTTCAGTTAGAAGTGCAGAGTGGATGACCCATCTCAGGCTCCTCTAGTGGTCCCCAGCATCACAGATACCAGTCTCCAGCTTCACTCCACGTGCTATCAAGAAATGGCTGGAGGCACTGGATATTGCAAAGGCAGTGGGCCCTGCCAACATTCTGGCAACAGTATGTGTGCTCCAGAACCGCTCGCTCCCCTAGCCAAACCGCATTGCAGTTATAACACTGGCCTCTACCCGACGATGTGAAAAATTGCCCAGGTATGTCCTGTACAAAAAAACCGGCCAAATCCAACCTGGCTAATTACTGCCCAGTCAGTCTACTCTCCATCAGTAAAGTGATGGAAGGGGTCATCAACAGTGCTATCAAGCAGCACCTGTTCACCACCAACAAACTGCTCAGTAATGGCCAGTTTGGGTTTTGCCAGGGTCACTCAGCTCCTGATCTTGTTACAGCCTTAGTTCAAACGTGGACAAAAGAGCTGAATTCCAAAATTGAGGTGAGAGTGACAGCCCTTGACATCAAGGCCGCATTTGATCGAGTATGGCATTAAGGAGCCCTGGCTAACTGGAATCAATGGGTATTGGGAGGAAATTCTCCGCTGGTTCGAGTCTGGCATAAAGGAAGATGGTTATGGTTGTGGAGTGTCAGTCATCTCATCTTCAGGACAACTCTGCAGGAGTCCCTCAGGGTAGTATCCTACACTCAACAATCTTCAGCTGCTTTATCAATAACCTACCTTCTGTTAGAAGATCAGAAGTGGGGATGTTCACTAATGATTGCAGAGTGTTCAGCACCATTCACAACTCCTCAGATACTGAAGTAGTCCCTGCTCAAATGCAACAAGATCTGGACAATATCCAAGCTTGGGTTAACAACTGTCAAGTAACATTCATGCTGCACAAATGCCAGATAATGACCATCACCAATAACCACCGTCCCTTGACATTCAACTGTATTACTATCACTGAATCCCCAACTGTCAACATCTTTGGGGTTACCATTGACCAGAAACTCAGCTGGGCTCACCACATAAACACAGTAGCTACTAAGAGCAGGTCAGTGACTAGGGCTACTGCGGCAAGTAACTCGCCTCCTGACACCCCAAAGTCTGTCCACTATCTACAAGGCAAAAGCCAGCATTGTGATGGAATACTCCCCACTTGCCTGGATGGGTGCTGCTCCGACAACACTCAAGAAACGTGACACCATCCAGGACAAAGCAACCCGCTTGATTGGCACCACATCTACAAACATGCACTCCCTCCACCACTGGCACTCAGTCGCAGCAGTGTGTACTATCTACAAGATGCACTGCAGTGATTCACCAAGGGTCTTCGACAGCACCTTCCAAATCAATCTGATGGTTTTAAACTTTTTTTATGAAATATATTTCCATAATGATGTACAAGAATATGAAAGACATGAAGATGCACCTATTTACTGAAGGTTTTATTCTTCTATTAAAATGACTTCAGGCAAGCAGCATTTCGTGAAATCCAGTAATACTGAAACTTTATATATTTGTGTTTGATATCAATGTACACTTGCACACTTTTTTTAATTTAATGTTGTGATTATTTTGACAATTCCTTCCTACTTCATTTTTAATTTTGCAGTAAAGACTAATTATCAATAATGTGTTTCATTATTGTTCACTCTGTTACTCATTTTGGATCAGCATGCAAAATTGATTGACAGGAAATAAGCTTCTCCGAACTAAATAATTGAAAAATGCTGAAATGACATTCAACCAAGCCTAGGTCTGGATTAATGGTGCTGGCAGAGCACAGCAGTTCAGGCAGCATCTGAAGAGCAATAAAATCGACGTTTCGGGCAAAAGCCCTTCATCAGGAATAAAGGCAGTGAGCCTGAAGCGTGGAGAGATAAGCTAAAGGAGGGTGGGGTGGGGAGAAAGTAGCATAAGAGTACAATAGGTGAGTGGGGGAGAGGATGAAGGTGATAGGTCGGGGACGGGGAAGGGTGGAGTGGATAGGTGGAAAAGAAGATAGGTAGGACAAGTCATGGGGACAGTGCTGAGCTGGAAGTTTGAAACTAGGGTGAGGTGGGGGAAGGGGAAATGAGGAAACTGTTGAAGTCCAGATTGATGCCCTGGGGTTGAAGTGTTCCGAGGTGGAAGATGAGGCATTCTTCCTCCAGCCGTCTGGTGGTGAGGGAGTGGCGGTGAAGGAGGCCCAGGACCTCCATGTCCTCGGCAGAGTGGGAGGGAGAGTTGAAATGTTGGGCCACGCGGCGGTGGGGTTGATTGGTGCGGGTGTCCCGGAGATGTTCCCTAAAGTGCTCTGCTAAGGGGTGGCACAGTGGTTAGCACTGCTGCCTCACAGCACCAGAGACCCGGGTTCAATTCCAGCCTTGGGCGACTGACTGTGTGGAGTTTGCACGTTCTCCCCGTGTCTGCGTGGGTTTCCTCCGGGTGCTCTGGTTTCCTCCCACAGTCCAAAGATGTGCATGTCAGATGAATTGGCCATGCTAAATTGCCCGTAGTGTTAGATATGGGGTAAATGTAGGGGTATGGGTGGGTTGTGCTTCGGCGGGTCATTGTGGACTTGTTGGGCCGAAGGGCCTGTTTCCACACTCCTATCTAATCTAAGATAGGAGGCGTCCAGTCTCCCCAATGTAGAGGAGACCGCATCGGGAGCAACGGATACAATAAATGATATTAGTGAATGTGCAGTTAAAACTTTGATGGATGTGGAAGGCTCCTTTAGGGCCTTGGATGGAGGTGTGGGTGCAGGTTTTGCAGTTCCTGCGGTGGCAGGGGGAAGTGCCTGGATTGGAGGGTGGGCTGTAGGGGGGGCGTGGACCTGACCAGGTAGTCACAGAGGGAACAGTCTTTGCGGAAGGCGGAAAGGGGTGTGGAGGGAAATATATCCCTGGTGGTAGGGTCTTTTTGGAGGTGGAGGAAATGTTGGCAGATGATTTGTTTTATGCGAAGGTTGGTAGAGTGGAAGGTGAGCACCAGGGGCATTCTGTTCTTGTTACGGTTGGAGGGGTGGGGTCTGAGGGCGGAGGTGCGGGATGTGGACGAGATGCGTTGGAGGGCATCTTTAACCACATGGGAAGGGAAATTGCGGTCTCTAAAGAAGGAGGCCATCTGGTGTGTTCTGTGGTGGAAACTGGTCCTCCTGGGAGCAGATACGGCAGAGGCGGAGAAATTGGGAATACGGGATGGCATTTTTGCAAGAGGTACGGTGGGAAGAGGTGTAATCCAGGTAGCTGTGGGAGTCAGTGGGTTTGTAAAAAAGTCAGTGTCAAGTCGGTCATCAATAATGGAGATGGAGAGGTCCAGGAAGGGGTTTTTTTTTAACCAAGCCTAGGTCTGCCAATGCAACATGATATATAGCAATAATATTAAATATTGTATGATTATTGTAAGATTTAATATGATGGATTCATGATACAGTAAGCTAACATACTGTGGCAATTATGAATTGTGACCAGATTGGGAAACTCCTAGCAGTAGCTTGCCTGCCTGTTATATGCTGTGTGATTCTTGAGACTTGATTGTCTGTCTGTCTGTCTCTCTCTCTCTCTCTCTCTCTCTCTCGCTCTCTCTCGCTCTCTCTCTCTCTCTCTCTCTCTTTCAGGAATTGGGATACTGATGTAGAAACTGTTTTTGAGGTTGCCATCTCCCCCCTGTGGAAGAGGAGAATTTCCATGGTGGACTGTTAATTGGCGAGAGGGCAGGTTGGGTTGCCAGTTAGGCAGTGAGCATGGAGACAGGACCGAGCTAGATCAGAACAGCCTTCCGGTGGTTGTTTTTGTTTACTGGTTCATTTGCAGTGATAGGCATGGAGTTGCAGGATTGGAATTCAGGGTTCGGATGCTTCATAGATGCTGACCAGGAAGACCTCCTTGAGGCAGTGAAGAAGAGAGAGATCTCCTTTCTGAATGTTACTCTCTCAAGTCAAACAGGCCTGCATGTGCCTGACTAAGACTTGGAGCAGATGGACTGTTATGAGGAAGAGCTGGGTGAAATGCAGACAGAGTTTCAATGACCTTATTTACTTTAACAAGGTGGCTGCAATAGCCAGGCCTCTGGGTATTCAGCCTCCAGTACGTACTCCAACTGAGCAGCTTGAGTGGTACATGCTGTGCTTGAACATGGGTGAAGTTAGCATACAGGACATTGAATGAGCCTTCAGAATGGCTGAGAGTCTAATTGCTGCTGAGGACTGCCAGGCATTGGCAGTTATAGTGAATGGGAGCAGACGGCATTGGACATTTAGACCAGCAGTCACACCTTGTTTTTTTTTTGGCATCGCAGGAGTAAAAAGACTGACTGTCAACAAAAGAGAAGACTGGAGGAGGTGTTCCCAACTGACACATTATCATCGCCAGGGAAGATAGTTAAAAGATCACCTTGGTAGCTTTAGATTAGATTACTTACAGTGTAGAAACAGGCCCTTCAGCCCAACAAGTCCACACCACCCCACCCATACGCCTACATTTACCCCTTACCTAACACTACGGGCAATTTAGCATAGCCAATTTACCTAACCTGCACATCTTTGGACTGTGGGAGGAAACCGGAGCACCCGGAGGAAACCCACACAGACACTGGGAGAACGTGCAAACTCCACACAGTTGCCTGAGGCGGGAATTGAACCCGGGTCTCTGGCGCTGTGAGGCAGCAGTGCTAACCACTGTGCCACCGTGCCACCCTGCTGGTCAGGAGTAAGACGCAGATGGTACTAAGGATATTCCTGATGGCGAAGGTGAATGGGATGTGCAATACACAGTTGAAGGGGATGCATCATTGCCATAGCAGACCTCTGAGGAATCCCCATATCTTTTGAGCATACTCTTCACTAGCCCAGATAGTCTCTCGTGCACATAGAGTGGGTGTTGAGAATATCATGGGTGGGCAGGAGAGACGACAGACATTACCCTGCTCAGGCACATATACAATTTCAGGAGTCACAATCAAGGCAGCCCTAATGTAGATTGGCAGCAATGGATGTGTTCGCCCGTGGCTGGATCCCTTGAGCTGTCATGAACTGAGCACAGAACAGCCCATGTGAACTGGCATGACTCAGGGTGTTGAACCCATCAGCTCTTCCATGAAAACTCATCTGTGGCAGCACTCTGAGTACTGTACATTGACAGCAATAGGATAAGTACCAGCATGAATCAGTCAGTGCCACAGATGGAGAGGTGGCTGGACAGGTGCTAGTTGTAACACAACTGAAGAGGTAAAAACAATGACTGCAGATTCTGGAAACCAGATTCTAGATTAGTGGTGCTGGAAGAGCACAGCAGTTCAGGCAGCATCCAAGGAGCTTCGAAATCGACGTTTCAGGCAAAAGCCCTTCATCAGGAATAAAGGCAGTGAGCCTGAAGCGTGGAGAGATAAGCTAGAGGAGGGTGGGGTGGGGAGAAAGTAGCATAGAGTACAATGGGTGAGTGGGGGAGGAGATGAAGGTGATAGGTCAGGGAGGAGAGGGTGGAGTGGATAGGTGGAAAAGGAGATAGGCAGGTAGGACAAGTCCAGACAAGTCATGGGGACAGTGCTGAGCTGGAAGTTTGGAGGTGGGGAATCTCCTTCACCGCCGCTCCCTCACCACCAGACGCCTGGAGGAAGAACGCCTCATCTTCCGCCTCGGAACACTTCAACCCCAGGGCATCAATCTGGACTTCAACAGTTTCCGCATTTCCCCTTCCCCCACCTCATCCTAGTCCAAACTTCCAGCTCAGCACTGTCCCCATGACTTGTCCGGACTTGTCCGACCTGCCTATCTCCTTTTCCGCCTATCCACTCCACCCTCTCCTCCCTGGCCTATCACCTTCATCCCCTCCCCCACTCACCCATTGTACTCTATGCTACTCTCTCCCCACCCCCACCCTCCTCTAGCTTATCTCTCCACACTTCAGGCTCACTGCCTTTATTCCTGATGAAGGGCTTTTGCCCGAAACGTCGATTTTGAAGCTCCTTGGATGCTGCCTGAACTGCTGTGCTCTTCCAGCACCACTAATCCAGTAACACAACTGATGCCCGTCTCAGCCAGTCAGGCTATCAGCCAAGAACTAAAGTAATCATTGAGGAAGATAAGGCTGCCAGTCCTCAGCAGAAGCACAATAATGATGACGACAGTCTTACCAACCCTTCTCATCTACCTCCATCTTCTTTCTTCTATATCTTCTGTCTCCTTCTTCACTTTCTTTTGATTGACAGACTATCTAAACAGGCCAGGCTAGTGATAGGGACAGCCTCTACAATCAACCCAGGGCAGCGGCCTCTAGCAGCTCCACACTGTTGCTGAGTGCACTGTACATTGCAAATGCAAAAGGAGACAAGTGAGTAGGTAGTCTCCAGGTTATCCAAGACCACAAGGAGAGAACTGTGTAGAAATGACTGAGAGCAGAGGGAACTGTGCCAGGTCAAGGAGCTCTGTCTCATTGTAAGCTTGCACTTTTTTTTCCCTTGAACACCCTCCAATGAATTTAGATACATTAAAAATGGTTGGGTATGCTTTATTAATAACAGACTAGGGGAAGAGGGGCGATGTGGTGAAGGGAAGTAGGATTCATTCTATGTGTCAGTGAAACCTCTAGACAGATTACCAGTTATAATGAATCAATTCCCAGTTGTATCTTCGATGGAAGTCTTCTCCCAAAAACTTAAGATGATTTCTAAACTTGCCATCCTCCAGAGTTAGAATGGCTCAGCTACAAAGTGTCTTGATCAGATGGTTTCTGACATTAACAGCAACCTGATCCCAGTTAGGTCCCTCTCCAACCAGGTCACCTCGATATTCTGCAATTTCCTCCTCCTCCTCTTTCTCCATGTCTTTAACCTGCAGCTTCTCTTCTTCAGATTGTTCCAGGATCTTACCTCAACGGAGGACAATGTGTATGGAGAGTGCAATGGACTGGATATGATATTATAGGAATGTGCTGCAGGGCATCATCCAATCAGCCCAAGTATTGGATCATATCCTCAGGAACATGATGACCAATTCGATTACAAAGTGGTCCTTGGGAGCTTTGGTCCCTCCACCTGTGTGATCTCGTCTTGAGACCTTGTGAAGGGATAAGCGGCCATCTCTTCAAAGGATATCCCTTTTCCCTAGAATCTACACACCTAGTCCAGGAGTTGGGGGAGGGAGAATGAAGAGCCACAGAAAGTGCATGGAGGAAGCTTCTGTCATGATGGTAGATAGACTGAATGTTGAAGGGGTAGAACAACCCCCCTGGCCACCCCTACGTGATGATTCATACTAACTGGTTACAGGGTGCCTTGATGATAGATGGATGTGGTGTGTGCCCTGTACCTTGGGGACGTCAAATGGTGGAGGTGAAGCCCTGATACCCTTTTGCCTGGAAGGTCCTATCTCTCTGGAATCTAATGTACTGTTTAGCTCTCGTGAATAGGACATCAGTCAGCTGTAAAGTGTAGTCGGGTGAGCCATTTGTGAAGTGTCACCATGGCTCCCAAATGACACCAGACCCAAAAGCAAAGACCTTTAAGGCTACTGTGACTGGCAGGAGGTGGTAAGGAACATTCACTAGTTGTGAAGTCTTCTACGATAGGGATACACATCTCCATGATCATCAAGCTGGACATTACAGTCTCCTGTGGTACTGGTTCTCAATCATCTCAGGACAGCTCCTTCTTTAATGGTCAATTCTATGTTATTCTATGACCTCCATGGCCTTTCTGTTCCCTGTGTCTTACCATTTCATTGCTAATGCCCAGTATTCTGCCATTTCTATGAAGAATATTATTCCTCACTGCTGATGAATTTAAAAATCTGAGAGTTGGGGTGCCATTGACAGCTGTAGACTGCTGATTCAACATAGCAGTGTGCAGTTGTTCAGTGTATTCCCACTCTAAATGCTGCTCTGAGTTCTAAATCCAGTAATGGATTCTGCTGAGCTGAGTATTTTTGAAGAAACTATCAAGGAGACTCCAAGCTTACAAATATGAGAAAGATTTATGAGCTGATAAAAGGTTTATGTTTTAAATGGGTGTTCGTGCTGTTTGTTTATTTTCATAGATATGTGAAATTCTCTTGTTATTAATCAGGATGTGAATTCCTTATACAGAGAGTACTGGGTGAGTAGGTTGTGAATATGCTTCAAGAAGTAAAGTAGTGCTGTTTAACTTGGTGCACCAGACTCTCATTCTCCTTGACTAGCTGCCCTGCAGATACCATTGGCAGCACTGCTGGCCAGGAGACAGGATCTGAAGAGCCCTATTAAATTTATGCTTCATAGCAGTTAGCCAACACTCGACCAGCACGTTTTAGAGTAGCTTTCTAATGTAGTCATGCACACTGCTATGTTGAATCAGCCATTTGTACACCAGTACCATTGGGCATCTGCCATGGGGGGCACTAGAGCAGTGCGGGGCGACACCACCCTCCTTTAAAAGCAGAGGCAAAAGATGAAGAGGCAGAAATTCCAAGAACAATTGAGAGGGAGTCTCTACACCAAAGCAGGCTGCAGCTGTCAATGGGACCCCAACTCTCAGTAATTTTCCATTACTCTGAAAACTATGTCCAGTCACTTACAGAAAGACTGGAAAAGACGGAAGCAAATTTCCATCTGGGAGGCTGGGAGCTCCGAGATTTCTTAACATCACAGTCCCACCCACAGACTTCTCCTGCCTACTCAGACTTCTCATGTCTACAATATGGGACCAGCTGGAGAGAAGATTGTTACTGACAGCAGTTAAGATCAGAGTGGTGCTAGAAAAGCACAGGAGATCAGGCAGCTTCCGAGGAGCAGGAAAATCAACATTTCGGGCAGGAGCCCTTCAACAGGAATATGATGAACGGTTCCTGCCTAAAATGTTGATTTTCCTGCTCCTCAGATGCTGCCTATCCTACTGTGCTTTTCCAGCACCACCCTATCTTGACTCTGATCTTCAGCATCTGCAGTCCTCGTTTTCGCCCTGCTACTGACAGTACCAAACTAAAAAGCTTACACTCATTCACTGAGAGGTAGACCTAATTCTGGAGTTGAATGTAACCCCTCTTTCCCTACCCCATTACCGCACAAGACAGCTTGTGCCTGCAGTCCGTCAGCCTGATTCATATCCAGCCTCAGGTTAAAATACATAGAATCCCTGTACCACGGCAGCAGGCCATTTGGCCCATTGAGTCCACACCATTCCTCTAAAGAACATTCCACTCAGACCTACCTATCCCTGTAACCTCTCATTTCCCATGGCTAACCCACCTAACCTACACATCCCTGAACACTGTGGGTAACTTAGCATGGTCAATTCACCTGACCTGCACATCTTTGGATTTTGGGCGGAAACCGGAGCACATGAAGGAAACCCACGCAGACACGGGAGAATGTGCAAACTCCACACAGAGTGGTTGCTCGAGACTGCAATCAAACCCAGGTCCCTGGCACTGTGAGGCAGCAGTGCTAACCAGTGAGCTACTGTAAGACCCCATGTATTCCAACAGCATGTCTATCTGCTTTACTAACTTCCACTGTCTAATTATCTGTTTTTGGCCACCTTTGTGTGTGGCTGCATCAAGCTGTGCGTGGATCCCCGGTACGCAAACACCAAGTGTCACTACGTACTGAGGTTCTACCTGTCCCCGGTGTTGCGAAGGATGGGCCTGGCCTCGCTGCCGCGGAACGCTCCGAGTAGTTGGACCGTTCCGTATCACCTGTCCTTCGTGGAGAAATTTATGAGGAAAAACACCTTTGACCACAAGTCCATCAGGAAGTGGTCAGCACGTAGCGTCCTTGAGACCCTTCGGGAAAAGGAGAGGGCGGATCCTGTCGAGCGGTTCCCTGAGCAGACTGTCAAAGCCATTTGGCAGAATGCCTCATCGCCAGAACTTTCCAACAAGCACCAAGACGTGGCTTGGCTGGTGGTGAGAAGGGCTCTGCCCGTGAGATCCTTTATGCACGCCCGGACTCTCTGCCGCACCGCACGCTGCCCTCGAAGTGGCTGCGGGGGGGACGAGACTGTCACACACCTCCTTCTGGAATGTGCCTATGCAGAGGAAGTCTGGAGAGGAATGCAGTGGTGCTTGTCGAGGTTCGTCCCGAGCAGCGACGTGACGCGGGACTCCGTGCTCTACGGCCTGTTCCCCGGGACTCACACCGAGACGAACATTAACTGCGCCTGGAGGATCATCAACTCGGTGAAGGACACTCTCTGGGCGGTCCGAAACCTGTTGATCTTCCAGCTGAAGGAGTTGACCCCGACCGAGTGTTGCAGACTGGCACATTCCATGGTCCAAGACTACGTGTTGAGGGACGCGCTGAAGCTTGGGGCAGCTGCCGCCAAGGCGCGGTGGGGAAAGACCACCGTGTAAGATCGGCCTGCCGAAAGAAGAACAGGGGGCCCATACAGACGTTTTTTTGGGCTCTGCTGATGCCTCAGCCAAATATATGTATAAAAACAAGATTGAAAAAATGCACAGGATTGTAAAGGACAAGAATAAAGTCGAATCTGTGTTTGTAAATATGGACATATGTATGGCATGATCCAATGTACAGACCATCAAATCATTTATGAATAAAGTATATTTTTGAAATAAAAAAAAAGTTTTATCACAAAATGTTTCATTCTATTACCTGTTGTACTTCAGTTTTCTACCCTCACTGCTGCAACTTCCTCGTTGTCCCCTTTGCCAAACTAGTTGAAGACTGGTATCTCTGATGTTGGTGATGACTAGAGGAGGCTGAGATGGTTCATCCACCTGGCATTTCTGGCTAAAGATTGCTGTGAATGCTTCAGCAATTCACTGAAGCTGCTGATGTGCTGGACTCTTCCATCGTTGAGGATGGGGATATTTGTGGAGCCTGTTGCAGCAAGTTGTTAAATGTCCACCACCATTCATGATTGGATGCAGCAGGACCTCTGAACATTGATCTAATACATCAGTAGTGAGATTCTTGGTTCTGAAAATCATTAGCCACAGGTGAGGTGCTGGAAACTGGAGGTTGGCTAATGTTGTGCCACTATTCAAGAAAAGTGATAAGGAAAAACCTGTTGATGTATGTTTTGTTCCACAAATCCGGACAACACAAGCTTCAGTACAATGGTAGATGCTTTATTATCGGACAGCTGGTGAGAGATTCTCAATGTTCCCAAAAGTAGTCGTGCGTCTACTTGTGGTGACATTTCTCCACGAATCTCTGTTCTACACACAAAGGCAGTATTTTTATATGAATAATACAAAAGGTCTATAAGTCACATTTTTGATTGATGTTATATTGTTTAACATGGGCAATTATAATTTTACAAGTCTGGTGAATGTCGATGTCCTGTGATAACGAGTGAATGGATTACAGGGACTGATTATCGTATTCTTCATGATTATGTGTTAATGGGAAGAGATTAAAACAGAAGGGTTTTGCCAGTTCTCAATGGTGGCTTCATATACCTATGCTAATACAGAGGGGAAGCAAGATAATGGGAGCAGGAGGCAGTTTAACAGGGTTGTGGCCAAGGCTATCAGTCTTGTCTAGGGAGGATAAATACCTTTGCCTGAGGCTGCAGAGGAATCCACATGTGTGGCTCCAGTGGATTCCTTCTCTAAGATTCAGTCAGCCTCCTCCCTACTGAGATGTTCTGTTTATACTGTTAGAGGACAGACATGCAATTGATACTACAGTGAGTCTCTTTGGTAGTGGAATGTTTAACCCTTGAGTCACCAGTATGACTTGAAAGAGAAATAAAACATGGAACTGATCCCTTTGTGGCTTTCTATCTACCTCGACCAGTGAACAATAAACCGGTGAGCCTGACATCGGTGGTTGGCAAGGTAAAAACAATGACTGCAGATGCTGAAAACCAAATACTGGATTAGTGGTGCTGGAAGAGCACAGCAGTTCAGGCAGCATCCAATGAGCAGCGAAATCGACGTTTCGGGCAAAAGCCCTTCATCAGGAATAAAGGCAGTGAGCCTGAAGCGTGGAGAGATAAGCTAGAGGGGGGTGGGGAGAGAGTGGCATAGAGTACAATGGGTGAGTGGGGGAGGAGATGAAGGTGATAGGTCAAGGAGGAGAGGGTGGAGTGGATAGGTGGAAAAGAAGATAGGCAGGTCGAACAAGTCAAGGAGACAGCAACTGAGCTGGAAGTTTGAAACTAGGATGAGGTGGGGGAAGGGGAAATGAGGAAGCTGTTGAAGTCCACATTGATGCCCTGGGGTTGAAGTGTTCCGAGGCGGAAGATGAGGCGTTCTTCCTCCAGGCGTCTGGTGGTGAGGGAGCGGCGAAGGAGGCCCAGGACCTCCATGTCCTCGGCAGAGTGGGAGGGGGAGTTGAAATATTGGGCCACGGGGCGGTTTGGTTGATTGGTGCGGGTGTCTCGGAGATGTTCCCTAAAGCGCTCTGCTAGGAGGCGCCCAGTCTCCCCAATGTAGAGGAGACCACATCGGGAGCAACGGATACAATAAATGATATTGGTGGATGTGCAGGTGAAACTTTGATGGATGTGGAAGCCTCCTTTAGGGCCTTGGATAGAGGTGAGGGAGGAGGTGTGGGCACAGGTTTTACAGTTCCTGCGGTGGCAGGGGAAAGTGCCAGAATGGGAGGGTGGGTCGTAGGGGGGTGTGGACCTGACCAGGTAGTCACGGAGGGAACGGTCTTTGCGGAAGGCGGAAAGAGGTGGGGAGGGAAATATATCCCTGGTGGTGGGGTCTTTTTGGAGGTGGCAGAAATGTCGGTGGATGATTTGGTTGATGCGAAGGTTTGTAGGTTGGAAGGTGAGCACCAGGGGCGTTCTGTCCTTGTTAAGGTTGGAGGGGTGGGGTCTGAGGGCGGAGGTGCGGGATGTGGACGAGATGCGTTGGAGGGCATCTTTAACCACGTGGGAAGGGAAATTGCGGTCTCTAAAGAAGGAGGCCATCTGGTGTGTCCTATGGTGGAACTGGTCCTCCTGGGAGCAGATACGGCGGAGGCGGAGAAATTGGGAATACGGGATGGCATTTTTGCAAGAGATAGGGTGAGAAGAGGTGTAATCCAGGTAGCTATGGGAGTCGGTGGGTTTGTAAAAAATGTCAGTGTCAAGTCGGTCGTCACTAATGGAGATGGAGAGGTCCAGGAAGGGGAGCAAGGTGTCAGAGATAGTCCAGGTAAATTTAAGGTCAGGGTGGAATGTGTTGGTGAAGTTGATGAATTGCTCAACCTCCTCGCGGGAGCACGAGGTGGCGCCAATGCAGTCATCAATGTAGCGGAGGAAGAGGTGGGGAGTGGTGCCGGTGTAATTACGGAAGATCAACTGTTCTACATAGCCAACAAAGAGACAGGCATAGCTGGGGCCCATACGTGTGCCCATGGCTATCCCTTTGGTCTGGAGGAAGTGGGAGGATTCAAAGGAGAAATTGTTAAGGGTGAGGACCAGTTCGGCCAAACGAATGAGAGTGTCGGTGGAAGGGTACTGTTGGGGACGTCTGGAGAGGAAAAAACGGGGCACTTGGAGGCCCTGGTCATGGCGAATGGAGGTGTAGATGGATTGGATATCCATGGTGAAGATAAAGCGTTGGGGGCCGGGGAAACGGAAGTCTTGGAGGAGGTGGAGGGCGTGGGACAAATCCAACCTGGCCACTTACTGCCCCATCAGCCTACTCTCGAGCATCAGTAAATTGATAGATGGAGCCATCAACAGTGCTATCCAGGAGCATCTGCTCAGCAATAACGTACTCACTGATGCCCAGGTTTTGGTTCTGCCAGGGCCACTCAGCTCCTGATCTCATTATAGCTTCAGTTCAAAGATGCACAAAGGAGGTGAATTCCCATGGTGAGGTGAGAGTGACAGTCTTTGACATCAAGATCCTATTTGACCGAGTGTGGTATCAAGGAGCCTAGATCATCTGGAATCAATGGGAAACCAGGAGGTAAACTCTCTGCTGGTTGGAGTCATATCTAGTGCATAGGAAGGTGGTTGAAGTCAATGGACTCAGCTCCAGGACATCTCTGCAGGAGTTCATTTTGGTAGTGTCCAAGGTTCAGCCATCTTCAGCGACATCATCAATTACCATCCCTTCATTAGGAAGGGATATTCGCCAATGATTGCACAATGTTCAGCACCCTTTGAAATTCCTGAAATACTGAAGCGGTCCATGTTCACTTGTAATATGATCTGGACAATATCCAGGCTTGGGCTGACAAATGGCAATAACATTCGCCGCACACAAATGCCAGGCAATGACCATCTGTAAGAAAAGACAATATAACCACCGCTCTAGACATTTTATGGTGTTCCTGTCACTGAACTCTCCATTATCAACATTGTTGAAGTTATCATTGCGCAAAAACACTACTTAACTTGCCATATAAACACAATGGCTACAAGAGCAGGTCAGAGGCTAGGAATATTATGGCAAGTATCTCACTTCCTGACTCCTTGAAACCTGTCCACTATCTACAAGGCACACGTCAGGTGCATGATAGAATACTGTTTATTTGTCTGGAATGGTGCAGCTCCAGGAGAAGCTCAAGCAAGTCTGGCTGCATCTGTGGGGAGAAAACAGAGGTGGCGTTTTGAGTCCAGGTACTCTTCACCAGAACAGCACCCCTTCATCAGAGTAATAGATGAAAGTTTGGAACAGGGACAAGTTGTTTGGTCTGCTTTATCAATCAATAAGTTCGTGGCTACATTGTAATCCATCCAAGCCCAATATATTATTCTTAAGTTGTGATGCCTAGATCTCCTCACAGTACTCCAAGTGTGGTCAAACCAGGGTTTTGTATAACTCCAGCATGACGTCTGCATCCTTGTACTACAGTCCTCTAGATGTAAAGGCCAAAATTTCTTTCGCCTTCTTGCTTATTTTCTGGACCTGTTTGTGATATTTTGAGAGGCAGCAATCAGGAGTAGACAGGGTGCAGTTGGGTCAGTTTAAAAGAGCATTTGTGTGGCCATCAGGTCAGATTGAGGGTAGCCAAGTTTTAGTTGAGTAGAGTGTATGACAATCAGGGAGTGACGTGGGGGGGGGGGCGGGGGGGGGAGTCATTTGGGGAGTTATACAGATGTTAGGCCAGGTTTAAATTACTTTGCAGGAAACTATCCATGGACGTACTGTACTGCAGAACTGACCAAATTATCAGCCCTAGTTTGGATTCTGAGACATTTGTAGAGGGTCCTGTGAAGCAGGGAAATTGTCAAAGATTAAATTTTCCAGGCAATTCCCACATAGATCAGGATTCCAGAGAGTTACTGTTTTCTCATTTTTTTGTTTTTTTTAATTTTTGATATTTTTCTTTTTCTTCCTTTAAGGTTGTGTGTATTTTAGTCAATACTGATATCTACAAATAAATATTAGTGCCTTATTACTATTTTTCCAGTAAGTGTTACCATCCAACTATGTAGTAGAACTGTGAATGGATGCATTTAAATTAGTTACAGTAAATGACAAGAGAGAATAATTTTAGCTTTTATCACTGGATAGAAAATGGGTGACAGTGAACAGGCTTTCCGATTTCAAAACTAGCTGACTTCCTTTTCCAGAAACAATCCTTAGAGGCTGACTTCAGGTCTTATATTTTCACACAAGTACAAATGATTTCTCAATCCTGCAGCTCTGCTAAGAAGCATAGTTCTTGGCTTCTTCTGAAAAAGGGTCATTTTCTATTTCACTTCCAATTCTTATAACTCTGTTAAATGTGCTCGATGCACAGAATATACACTCAGTTCCAGCTGGTCAAAGTATTTTGCAAGATTCACCCAGTCATTTCCTTTCTTCATGGTTCCTTTATTTTGCATTTCAAGAGCACTCCAGCAAAAGAGGGTCTGACTTTCTCAGTACTGCGCTCCAACAACAGAGACTGAAAATCATTTTGCACCAAGCTGAATACACAAACCCAGATGAAAAGTGAACTTCCGGTATCATAACAAAAATTCTAAACATTGACTCTCTGAAGTACAGAATGTGATTCACCTCTGTTGCTCTCCAACTAACAATGTAAAGAATAGTGTGTCAAAGTTTCCCACCAGTAATCTTTCAGATCTTTCACAATATGTTGTGCAACTGCTTAGATTTCAGCTGAGATATGCTGTTTTATTGAGGTAATTTTCTGATTCCAATATTGCACTTTGATGCTCTCAGTTACAACTCCTGAAACATTTAAGGCTGAGTAAAAGCCTCCTTTTGAGATCTACAGATACAGTGGCAGTGTTGTCACCTCTGAAACAAAAGCTCCAGGTTTGAATTCCAGTCGTTGACTTGATGACTGTGGTGCATTTACAGCATGGACAAACAAGGTGACCAACGTATATATACCCTTCCAAATATATTCTGTTATGGACCAGACCAGACACCTCTAAACTAACAAGGAGATAGCCTATATCCTAACTTTTATATTTATTCAAAGGCAAGTGTAAGGAGTTGTGTTCAAGATGTAATTTGATTGGTCCATCACTAGCTTTAAGAAAAATATGTTTTATTCTTACGACACAGTGAAAGTATAAGTGAAAAGAACTGGCATAACTTTAATTCTATTGAAATACTTAACAAGGTAATATATGATGTAACCACTAATCATTAACTGTTCCAATGTAGGCAGTATCCCATAAACACCCCTAGGCATGTCAATTTAGCAAAACAGGTGTATTCTCACGTGCTGTCTATCTACAGTCCAGCCTTGTAAGAAGAAGCCTCACCATCCAAGACTTCACTTGACAACCAGGAACCCAGTCTGTTAGCTCATCAGCAATCTTCAACCAAATGGAAGCCAAATCAAAAGTCTTCCTGGGTCTGTGTGAGTCCTGCCCCCATCCATTCATGATCCTTTTGTCTCATTTTTAGAAGTATACCTAGGGAGAACTCAAATGCTGTTTATCAACTGCTTGTTCGAAGCTGACATTCTGGCACCGCTGTAGTAACCACCCCATACCCCTGCAACAGAAACAGCACAGAACGTGTCTCTCTTAAACCCATTAGATACAACCTGATGACACAGCGGTAAGAGAAAGAGATGTTCCGGCTCAGCTTTTCTGCAGGAGGCAATGGCAAATGTCTGCAGTATTACAATGCATTTCATAGGCATGGAGCAATCAATAGATCTCTATGGTCGACACCCCTGGGTGGCACGGTGGCTGAGTGGTTAGCACTGCTGCCTCACAGCGCCAGGGACCGGCATTCAATTCCACCTTTGGGCGACTGTCTCGTGGAGTTTGCATATTCTCCCCATGTCTGCATGGGTTTCCTCTGGGTGCTCTGGTTTCCTCCCACAGTTCAAAGATGTCCAGGTTTGGTGGATTGGCCGTGGGAAATGCAGGGTCCCACAGATAGGGTGAGTCTGGGTGGGATGCTCTTCAGAGAGTCAGTGTGGACTTGTTGGGCTGGTTGGCCTGTTTTCACACTGGAGGGCAGGAGAAAGGACAGACTGACAAAACCCAAAATGACAGTCCTACAAATTCTTGCTAATGTTAATGAATGCAGCAGTTTGAAAAGAGACATACAGTCATGGATTATTACAGCCTGTAAAGAAGTGTTTGGACCCATCAAGCACCTATCTACTCTAATCCCATTTTCCAGCACGTAGCCCATAGTGTTGTATGTTATTGCAATTCATGTGTTCATCTAAATACGCCTTTATGTTGTGATGGTCTCCACCTCTATCACCCTTTTAGACAGTCAGTTCCAGATAATCACAGCCCTCTGGATGAAACAAATCCTCCTTAAATCCCCTCTAAACCTCCTACGTTTTACCTTAATATTATGCCCCCTGGCAACTGGGATAAGTTCATTCTCAATGACAGAATCTATGCTACTCAATTTTGTGCTCCTCAGTCAGGTCCTCCCTCAGCTTTCTCTGCTCTGCCTACGTAGTCTCTCTTTGTAGCTGCAGCCCAGGGAACACCACCAGTCCCGTGACCATGCATCCCTCGGCCCATGGCTCCAGCGGTTATGGGAGTGATGGTGGCGGAGGCCTGTAAGTGAGACCCAGAGCTCATTACAGAGGCCCCAGCTGATTTCAAGCAGTGTTCGGGGGAGCAGCGGAAGAACAACAAGGAGAGAGAAAGATGCATCTATTGCAGTAAAGTCTTGCACTTTATTCAGTGCTTCAAGATGGCACCAAAGTATGGCGACACTTTGCATATAAAATACAAAAACAATTCTTTTCACTGTATTTTTGTATACATATAAATCTGATTGACAATAATTCTAAAAGATAACACTCTGGTGAATCTCATCTGTAGCATCTCCAGTGCACTCACATCCCTCCTGTCGTGTGGTTACCAGAGGTCTCACAGAACTCTGACAGTGGTCTAACTAATGTTATATACAGCTTCATCATAAACTCCTAGTTCTTGTATTCTGTCCCTCAGCTAAGAAAGTGAAGTATCTTGTTTCCTTTAAGGATCTATATACAAGCCCACCATGGTCCCACTGATCCTCAGTATTTCCCAGGGTCCTACCACTCATCAGTACTCCCTTGACTTTTAGTCCTCCCAAAATGCATTGCTTCACACTTTTCAGGATTAAACTTTAGCTGCTATTTCACTAGCCCATTTATATCATCATTCAGTGTAAAGCTTTCCTCCTCCTATTTAGCACACCACCAATTTTTGTTTCATCTATGAAATTAAATTTGTTAAATACGATCTGCCCTTGATAAAGCAATGTTGACTATTCTCAACTAATGCTTGTCTCTCCAAGTGGAGATAAATTTTGTTTCTCAGAAGTTTTTTCCAAATGCTTCCCTATCATTAACGTTAAACTCACGGGTCTATAATTCCTTGGTTTATCATTACCATCCTTATTGAAGGAGAGCACCACTTTAGCTACTTTCTAATCCTCTGGCACCGCTCCTGTGTCCATAGACAATTTAAATACTAATGTCAAGGTGCTTGCAATCTCCTCTCTGGCTTCCCACAATGACCTGGGATACATCTCTTCTGGGCCAAGGAACTTTTTAGCATTTTGGCCCCCTCTAAAACTGCTAATACCTCTCCTTTCTCAATGTTATTTTGTTCAAATATATTAGACCTCTCCCTGATTTGCTACCTTCTTGATTGTGAATACAGATCCAACGTAATCATTTAGAACTTCACCTACATCTCCCATCTCCGCAGAAAGAATGCGACTTTGATCCATAATGGGTTCAACTCTATCCTTTGTTATCTTTTGCTTAATGCAGTTAGAAAATACCTTTGGATTACTCTGTATTGTATGTGCCAGACTTTCTTTGCTCTCTTATTTACCCCCTTTTCACTCTCTTAATTTATTTTGAAACTTAACCACTGCAGTTTCTATATGCCCTGGGCTTCTCCTGATTGAGCTGTCAATATTTACTATAAGATGCCTTTTTATTCTTTATTTAATCCTGTACATTTTTGATTACTTCATTGGCCATTTTCCTTGTGTCTTGTTTAAGTTAGTGAGACCTGCAGAGTAAAGCATCTCAAATGGGAAGTTCATTTTGGCCTAGTTTCAGACCTCAAATAGATGCTACACCATGAACTAGGCACCATAAGCAGGTGGCCTGAGACAAGCCCAATGTTATTGCTTGCAACAGGCAGTTAGTACCTGAAAGGGTTAACTGATATTATGATGTGGAGGGGCTAGTGTTGGACAGAGGTGAACAAGGTTAAAATTGCACAACGCCAGCTTATAGTCCAACAGGTTTATTTGGAAGCACTAGCTTTCGGAGCTCTGCTCTTTCATGAGGTAGCTGTGGAGCAGGACCATAAGACACAGAATTTAGAGCAAAAGATTATAGCATCATGCAACTGAAAGCTAGTGCTTCCAACTAAACCTGCTGGACTATAACCTGGTGTTGTGTGATTTGTAACTTTGATATTATGAGTTAATCTCAGCTAATCAAGATATAATGCATGTTCCTAAGAGGCTCTAACAAGTGTTGTGTTTATGCGCAAGTGTTCTGATTGTTGTTTAGATATCTGTTGTGTACTAGAATACTTCAGTAACAGTAATGTGTACTTGCTCTGAAATCTGACCTGAAATCCTACCAAAGAATTTCAGGTATCTTAGATACAGCTGCAAAGTAGTTAACTTATGTACCACATAGCAAACCTATTTTTTTCCCAGGACAAAGTCAATCTTCTGCCAACTGTGAAGGTGTCCTTCCTTATTTTGTATCAGTAACTTAAGAATCTGCTCAAGGCATCCCAGATGGACCTGATGGATGTCAACAGCAGATACTATGCTGACAGAGCTGTTATCTGAAAATATAGTTGGCTGACAGTAGTGAGGATCTCGTATATCATCTTTGACATTCACACTTGCACAGGCAACTCGACTGTTTAAATTGGATCAATTCACATCTCACGGAACAGCCCAAAGCACATCTGAAGAGTGAGGACTAAATGGGCAAAAGGAATTAGGAGAAATTGTGGTGTCAAAGTCACTCCTGCACTTCCTGCATAGACGGGGTCAAAAATCACACAATTGCAGGTTATAGTCCAAAAAGTGTATTAGTAACCAGACTATAACCTGGTGTCATGTGATCTTTGACTCTGTATACCCCAGTCCAACATTGGCCCCTCCACATCATGCATAGACAGGAACAAGCATTGAAGTTTTGCTGTTTGTCACTGATTTAGTTATAGCTATTTCCTAAGAATCCTAAACAGAGCAGACACTATTCTATTTAGTTTTGGCACACGGTATCATTTTCTTTCAGTCACTCATGGGACATGGACATTATTGACTGGGCCAGCATTTAGTAATTAAATGCTAAATAGCTGCACGAGTTTTAAGTGACTGCCTGCAAAACACCTGAAAAATAGTCCAAGTCAACCTTGGGTCAGACGATAGTCAGACTTATTTTGGGAAGAAGATAATCATCTCTGGCTAGTGGTATATTCAGAGAAGACAGACAAATCATACCTGCTGAATCCATGGAAATTTTTTCAAGCACTGCAGGAGCATGCTCTTTGCAGACGTCATAAACCACAGATTTAACAGATAACAGACGGTGCTGTTAATTGCTGCACTTTGTAGATACATTGTTAGTTGTCACAGCATTTGTTGCACACATTCAATCTTGGAATGAAAAAGGCTAAGAAACAACTATTGGTTTTTGTTCTGGAAAATGTACCTACAGGCATCATTGGTAAGTAGTTTACTAGTTTTCGTCAAGTATAAAATTACAAATGAAGTAATTAATGATAATTATGCCAAATCTATCCATTGCTTTATAAATATGTTCAAGATGCCTATGATCTCATAATTGGACCTTCTTTTGCAAGTAAGAAGTAAAGGGTTGTACCAAGTCAAATAAAAATTCTTCGGCCAAAAGATTCTTGTGGAAATATAGAATAATTGGTTCCATGTCTTAATACATTGAGGCTTTTATGTTTCCTTTAAACTGCAAAGTAAAGAGGTAATGTCTCACTATAAAGATCATTAATTCGATTTCATTCAGAATAGTGCCCAGTTTTGCAAGACTTCCTTAAGGAAATATTTTAAGGATACATAGAAGCCCTCCACTAAGATGATCAAAAGTGTGAACCTAGTCCTGAACAAAGATTCAAAATTGAGACCCGCTTAATTCAAACAAAAGAAGCTTAAATTAGATCTGAAAGGGGCATTCAAATCCAAATGATTTGGTGAAAACTATTTGGACTGGTCAACAAGTAACACAACAGCATTAATCTGTGATCCTTGACAAAAGGTCAAAGAAATGTTGATGTGATGGGTTGGATTTTTTTGAAGTTGATAATTGCAAATAAATGGCAAAAAAAAAAGCAGAATCCAAACAAACATATGAACATGAAATCTTGAGCAGAAGTCACATTCACAGCTTTGAGCCTTATCCTCCATTTTAAGAACATGACTGATCTTTTGTCTCCTACCCACGCTACCTCCATTTCTCTTCCGTTGTTAGCCTAAAATCCACTGAAATCTGGGACATGAATAGATTCAGTGACTAAGCAACCACTTCTTCTCTAAGGTAACAATGTTTAAAAAAGAACTGGATAGATATTTTAAAAAGGAAAGCTGAAAAATCTGGATGGAAGGGGCAGAGCAATCTGTTCACATAATTAGTTGTTTCTGAGAGCTGATAGATGCAAGCATTGTGACTGTGCTGCCATGTTCAATGATTCTATTCTATCATTTTGGCTTTTCAGTGTGTTGTGTCAGTTGTATTTTCTACTGTAATGTTGTGCAATGAGGAAATGAGCATCACTTGCAATTATAGTTCTAATTGGCACCCCTAGTCAAGTGTAACACTGACTTCTAGCCAACAAATTGGAAAATGTACTCATGTATGTTGTGATATAGACTGTGTTAAGTTTGGAGTTTTGATTTGAATTAGTGACATCTTTTTTTCTGCAAATTTGATGGAATTAATAATTATCTTATCAGTGTTCCTATAGTCATGCTGATTATTTTTAAGATAACAGTTTGTGAGGGCTAGTTTTTAGAACTAATAGATTTGTATTTTCCTTTGGAGTTCATGACTGGGCATATAAACAAATGTGCATCTGGTTTGCTGTTAGAACTTTCAGAATTTTTATTTCTTATAGTTAGAGACAGAGACTTATTCAGTTTTATTTTCAGTTTTGGGCAGTTGTGCAGAAGTTTCTTTTCATGTGGCAAGTTACTCCTGAGAAAAGGGAAGAGGTTAGGTAGATATCATAACCTTGTATTACCTTACAGTAAGGAATTAGTACTTGTCCCAGAGCAGAAGTGTTGGCAGCAAACCCCGAAGAGTTTATTTGAATCTGAGTACATTTAAGGTCAGGTGTATAATATTTCAGGAAGCAGCTATCAGGTTTTCCAGACTGGGAGTTGAAATCAAATTATACCCATTTGAGGTGTTAGAGAAAGGGATTTTCTGGTCTGAGTACTGTATAAGAGGTTTTTTGAGTATCATAGAAGGGTGAATTTGGGTTTGTAATGGAATGGTTTTAGGATGAATGACACTATATTCCACAATATGTTTTAAAATTCTAGTTTTATGTTATAAGTAAATAGATTTTTACTGAATAAACATCTGTTGTATTTTTCTTTATTCATTCATGGGCTGAGGCTGTCACTGGTCAGGCAGCATTTATTGCCCATCCCTACTTGCCCAGAGCACAGTTAAGAGTTCACCACATTACTGTGCGACTGGAGTCATGTGTAGACCAGACCAGGTAAGGATGACAGTTTCCTTCCCTAAAGGACATTAGTGAACCAGATGGGTTTTTTTCCAACAATCAACAATGGATTCATGGTGATCATTAGACTCTTTAATTCTAGATATTTATTGAATTCAAATTCCACCATCTGCCATGGTAGGATTTGAACCCTGGTCTCCTGAACATTATCTGAGTTAACAGTCCAGTGATAATACCACTAGGCAATTTCCTCCCCATCATTAAAATCAAAACTGCAAAACTGAGTGCTTATATTCCAGTGAGAGGCCAGTTCCTTAAAATCAAAATAAAACAAAACATGATTATCAAACCAGATTTTAGATTGGGATCAGATTTTTTCCAATTATGACATCAGATGGCTTGTAACATTTGGAGGCTGTTTGGGAACTCAGAATCTTTGAAATTGCTGGATTCAACAGTGAATAATAGAAAATTATTTAAAATCTATGTCAAAAGTTAAACTGAAAAATACATTGAAGTAAAGGTAGGCTCTCAAAAGGCTGAGATGCTTCAAGTTTAGGTGAGATGATAGCAGAATGGTATTATCACCTGAATATGAATTCAGAGACTGAGGTAGTATGCTGGGGACCCAGATTTGAATCCCAGTCAGGCAGGTGGTGCAATTTTAATTTTAAAAAAGTATGAAATTAAGAGTCTAATGACCATGAAACTGCTGTTGGTTGCCAAGAAAAAAAAATCTAGTTCATTAATATTTTTTAGGGAAAGAAATCTGCCATCCTTACCTGATCTGGAAGAAAGTGAGGACTGCAGATGCTGGAGATCAGAGTCAAACATTATAGCACCGGAAAAGCACAGCAGGTCAGGCAGCATCTGAGGAGCAGGAGAGTTGATGGTTCGGGTATAAGCCCTTCATCAGGAAGTCCAGAATATGGGTGAACCTTAAGTGCTGTCTGGACAGATAGGAATGGGGAATAAATGCTCATCCAGCCAGTGTCAGCCACATCCCTAAATGAATTTCTAAAAGGTGATTATCCAATATTTTAAAACTGGAAGAAAATAAGCCTGAAATTCTGTGTCAGTGCTGGAATTAATAAAGGTACAGTTAGAATGAAAGGAGAACTAGAGAGAGAATAGGAAGTGAAAAGACTTGAATTTGAGCAGGGAAAAAAAACAAAGGAAAATACACTTAAGAAAACTTTGAATTTTGGAAAATGAAAAATAGTGGCTGATGGAAAGGAACAAAATGAAAAGCAGAAGGGGAGGGAGTTTAAAAAAAGATGTGAACTACAAACGACTAAGGTCATTAGAGAACATGAGACAGTCGTAATACAGCTTCAAGAAAAGAAGAAGAGTCCTTCAGGGTGGAAGAGGTGATGATTTCAGAGAACAAGCAGAAGTTAATAAAAGAGAAGTACTAGAATCAAAAAGCAATGTAAGAAATTAAATGCTTGTATTGTCGCAAGATTAGATATACCAAAAGCAACTGCTGAATATTAAATGGAAAACCAGTTGCAGTAGTAAGGATGTCTAAGGAGTTTTCAAAAAAAGTGGGCATTAGAAAATGGAATAGATGCTAAAACTGTAGCAGTGATACAAAGAGAATATGCTTCCTTGAAATGTACTAAAAAGGGAGGGATGATTCAGGACAGTCATGCAAACCTTTCAAATATTGACAAGAAAATATCAGAGAGCTGGAGGTTCGGAGACACATCATCTCAAAATGGAATTTATTTCCTTTTGCTTTGAATCATGCAGCTAAGCCAATAAAGATAGTGAGAATATTGGAGCAAGTCCGGGACTGTTGCTAACTCACAATGCCGTTTATTAAATTCAAATTCCACCATCTGCCATGGCAGGATTTGAACCTGGGTCTCCTGAACATTATCTGAGTTAACAGTCAAGTGATAATACCACTAAGCAATGCCTCCCCATTATTAAAATCAAAACTGCAAAACAGAGTGCTTATATTCCAGTGAGAGGCCAGTTTTTAAAAATCAAAATAAAACAAAACATGTTCTATCAAACCAAATTTTAGATTGGGACCAGATTTTTTCAATTACGACTTCAGAAGGCTTGTAATATTTGGAGACTGTTTGGGAGCTCAGGATTCAGACGGGTTACGTCAAAAAAAATACTAATTGAGGTATACATGGAGGTTATAAATCAATCTCATTACAGAATTGGATTAAAAGTGATATGGTAAATAGAAAAAAATTGTAGTTTGACTAGCGAAATAAATTTCTATTGAAGGAATTGACTTTATTTTGTGAAATTACCTTGTACATTCAAGACCTTTTGCTTTGAATCATTCAGCTAAGCCAATAAAGATACTGAGAATATTGGAGCAAGTCCGGGACTGATGCTAACTCACAATGCCACTTATTGAATTCAAATTGCATCATCTGCCATGGCAAGATTTGAACCCGAGTCAATAATTGGCTTTGGCACTAATAAGTGCTGAAAATGTGTTGCTGGAAAAGCGCAGCAGATCAGGCAGCATCCAAGGAACAGGAGAATCGACGTTTCGGGCATCAGCCCTTCTTTTGGCACTAATAAAACAACTAATGGAGTTAAAAGAAACTGTAATATTACAAAATAAAACCTAGTTTTTACTCCCGACTCTGTTGTGAGTGGATCTCAAGCCAATATGAGTAGATAAGGAGGAAAGGAGAATATGATACAGGGAGATGATTTGGAAACTCACCTATTAGATACAATTTTTAAAATATTTAACTGAGAAGGATGAATTGAGGCTGATACATTTTACCATCTTCTTCAACAGAAATACAAGAAACATATGAGGAATTATAGGAGTTATACCAAGCTGCTAACTCTGAAATTGAATTCAAAACAATACTTGAGTGTTCTTATTGAAAAACAAAGTCTTACCAAGGAAGCAAAGACTACCTTGAGGAATGGACAGTGATCTATCATGGTCTGTCATGATAGTTCCTTCCTGTGCTGTTGGGGAAGATGCTGACATGAATAGAGGATTTGAAAAGTGTGGTGCTAGAAAAGCACACCAGGTCAGGCACCATGTGAGCAGCAGGAGAATTGACATTTTGGGCATAAGCCTTTCCAAAACGTCGACTCTGCTGCTCCTCGGATGATGCCAGACCTGCTGTGCTTTTCCAGCATCACACTTTTCAACTCTGATCACTAACATCTGCAGTTCTCATTTTCTCCTGGATAGAGGATTGACTGACTAGCAGAAGGTGGAGATAAAGGGGTCTTTTTCAGGATGACAGTCAGTGACTAGTGGAAATCTGCAGGGGTCCGTGTTGGGACCAAAACTATTTGCGTTATACATGAATGATCTGTTTAAGGAAGAGGGCATTGTTGCTAAGCTTGCAGATGATATAAAGGTAAGTGACGCTGAGGAAGCAGGGAGTCTGTACAGGACTTGCACAGGCTCAGAGAGGACAAAGAAGTGACTGATATAATACAATGTGTAAAAGTGTGAGGTATGCACTTTGGTAGGAAGAATAGAGGCGTAGACTATTTTATAAACAGGGAAAGGCTTTGGAAATCCGAAGCACAAAGGGATTTGGGAGTGCTAGTTCAGGAATCTCAAGGTCAATATTCAGGTTTAGTTGGCAGTGAGGTACGCAAATATGAAAAAAACCATTTGAGTACAGATAGCTATACATTATTTGGCAAGAGCTGCAGTAAAAAGTGTGACATGTTCAGTTTTGGGCTCCATATCTAAAGAAGGATTGGCTGATGCTGGAGGGAGTCCAGAGGAGGTTTACAAGAATGATCTTACGGATGAAGGGCTTATCGTATGAAGAACAGTTGAGGACTCTAGATCTGTCCTCAGTGGAGTTTAGAAAGATGAGGGGGATCTCATTGAAACTTTCAAAATACTGAGAAACCTGGATAGAATGGACAAGGAGAAGATGTCTCCACTAGTAGGAGAGACTAGGACATGAGGGCAGATATTCAGAGTGAAGGTTGATTAGAAATGTACATCCAAAAAATTAGGGAGGTTATTCTACAGTTCTACTAGGCAGTTGTGAGGCCAAATCCACCACCCTTATCCCCCCACCCCCACCACCCTCTTCACCCCAAAGACGCAGCAACAAACTTTCATCTTCCTCACTGGCTCTAGAAACAATTAAATAAGGCTATGGATTAGTACACAGAGCTGGGAGCAATGCCCACTCAAGGGATTGTTATAGCTTTCTGTTTTCCTTTGAAGACCAATGGATTGATGAAAAAAGCCCTTTGAGTACAGATAGCTGTACATTATGTGGTGATTTGGCAAGAGCTGCAGTAAAAAGTGTGACGTTCACCAGGAGTTGGAAGTATTATATTTATCACCAATCCTTCGCCAACCTATTAATATGCTCTGTACATAATAATGTTTTGGAGTTCAGTCATTTAACTTGAATAAAATTTACCATCTTGTTGACATTTTTTAACTCACAGCTTTCTGGCAATGATAGTATTTCTATGTTCCATAATCCCTAGGGCTCCTGTTCTTAGCCCAGCTGTTAAATTTGTGCTTTGTCACCAAAGCAGGAAACCCTAGGATTAGCAATAACTTGAGTCCAGAAGTCTGTGGTAGTCGAGAAAAGGCACCCAATGGATTATTCTGTTTCTTCCAGCAGGTATCGCAGAACATTGAGAGAGAAGGACAAAATACTTCCCCTTTCAGACGGCATCAGAATAAAGGTAACTTTGTTACAGTATTTTCAGAATGTAAATCCAATTTTAAGATGATATGAAGTTATTTTATTTCATAAAACTGTTTTATGTTAGAAATGGCCTGAATTAAGGTCAAGAGTTGAATTCACACAACTATTTGACTACTCCTGTGCTTAAAAATCAGACCACAGTGTAAAAAATGAGTCTATAGCATCAGGGATAGTTTTGTATACTAATAGGGTGGTGGATGGTTTGGCACAAAGCAAAGTATAAACTTGATCTACTTCCTGTTTGTTGGACGTTGTGTGTAAATTGGCTGTTGCGTTTGCTAAAAGCTAACAGTGACTGAAATGAATTAGTTGGCCATAAAATAAATAGACTATAGAATATGAAAGGTAAATTATTTCCTGAACTTCACCCACAGACTGTCCAATAATCTAATATTACATTTCCTATTGTAAATGTAATTGTACGTATAAACAGACATGATCACAACAAAGTTAAAAAGCTGTTGCCCTGTGTTTTTAGAATCCCTCAGCCACGAACTATCTGTCCAAATAATCCACCTTATCAAGAGCAAGCCTAGATACTTAGATGCGACAGATTTTAACCCATCTTTGTTCATAGAAAAGGCGATGCTTTCCAAAAGCAATCATTGTGTTTTTAAGTCATCGGAGCCTTGTATCAGCATGAGTTCTGCTAGGTCTAACCTGTACAGTCCCTGAGGAGAATATGTGAGCACAGTAATTTGTAAACTGGTAATGTAACAGCATTTGAAGACAGGAAGTTAGAGTATACAGACATCTTAAAAAATGTAACCTAATACAAAATGAAAGTGACTAGAAGTTGCCACAAGCTTCTAAAGTAATCACACAACTACTGCTTGAAAAAGCAAAGTATTATTGTTTATTAACATGTTCCTTTGTGTGTTTTTATTAGTTAATAGAAATCATTAAGTATTTTTAAACTGTTGACTGTTGTAAAATGTATTGCAACAGATGTGAATTATGTGAAGATGGAAAAGCTTACTCAATGAGGAGCCCAGAACACAGTAACCACACTAACCCACATCCTCTTGTTTCTTTGTGCTTAAAATTTACTGAAAGAAACTTATTCCTGCAAGTGCATATTTATGTTGAGAAAGTAAGCTGTATATTTTACTTTCCACTGAAGATAGAGTGGTAATCAAAAATTTGCATAGTTTTGAAGACATTTAGCAAAGGAACTGCAGCAAAATTGTAACCATATCAGACTTAACATACAGTTTGTAGCCTTGTTGATAACTCTTAAGAGTCTGAACTTCAGACCTCGTTTTAATATTAGAGGAGAGCCTATCATACCTCCCAAAGGCAGTTCACCAGTGTGAACGAGTGGACTCAGCTCTGTTCCCTCACTGACAGTGACCCTCATCTAAGTTTTGGGGAGCAATAAGTGAGGAAAATGTGTTTGGGAGTGGAAGCAACGTGTAGGTAGGTAGTGACCCAGAAGAGCACTGTGGAGTTGAAAGTAGTGCGATGACTTCAGGAGGGAAAGTACCAACAATGTACTTTCCAATTTCTTCGGCAATCTCCAACAATCCCTGTGAAGGTTAGAAAATCCAATTGGAACCTTTGTGACACATTATATCTTCACTCTTCACACATTTGGCCAAATAGTCTTGAACCATACTACATCCTTATTCCATTTCTAAATCCATGAATCACTGCTTGCAGGCACCTACCAGGCACCTTAAGAGCAGCAGAAATCAAGAGGTCAGGTCATTCATGCATCTGAAGCACAGGAGCATTTGAAACAAAATGCCTACTCATACTCTTTTAATACTGCTACAAAGAACAACATAAAGTGAAATGATAGCCAAAGAGAAGACAAGTCCTCAGTGTGATATCAAGAAAAATTGGCAATAATCGCTTTTGAATCAATAAATCTGACGTGATAGTCAGGCATAGCAAGTGATTACCTTAACTATCATGCAGTGATACTAATGTCAGCCCTCAGAATGTAAATACGACATGTGGGTCATGTAGTACAAGAGAGCTCAATCACCTCTTATTCCAGCTCCTGGTATTGACATGCGTAGACTACAATTACAGGCACTTGCGGGTCTGAGCTCAAGTTAAACGGTTTGGGTGTACTGGAGCACACTTCCTTCAGTATATCACGTTGCAATAGATGAGACTGAGGCCTTTATATCATTTGGTCAGATGGATGACATAATGAATATGTCCCTCAATCATATATCGCATATCCGCTGCAAAACCTAAAGGTAAAATTTCACTCTCTCTTTGAAGCGAGAGGGAGAGATGACTGGTGGTAGTTTAACTTGAGGCAGGAGGATGAGAAGGAGAATTCTCTATGGTAACCTCAGCTGGTGTTGGAATTGAACCCACACTCTTGGCATCATTCTGCAGTGCAAGCCAGCTCAGCTAATCAACCCTCTGCAAAATGTAATGCAATAAAGACAAGTATTAAACCTGTTGGTACAAGTTGGTGATAGAGTTGATTTATGGAATAGTTTATTGGGATTGATTGTTGAGTCCGACAGCATCAATTACATGGGCAATTTATGATTTTCCAATGAATTAAGTGATTAATAGATTTGGGGTGTCAGTTTCCAAATGCCAACTTCATGTTTCTCATGTGAATTATCAGCAGCAGGAGAGAGATTTGTGTGTGGAAATCTTTGGACATGATTACCGGGATCAGTTAAATCTGAATGAAACACATCCTGCCTGATCTTCCTGTCAATTGCCAATGAACAAGGGAAGACCCTCAGGTTTCACCAGCCCTCCCCTCCCTCCCTCCCCCTTCCTCATACCAGTATTTGTTTGGGCAGCTGCTTTCAGCACTTAACTTATGTCATGGCCCATTCAATTTGATTCTGTCAATGAAAATTAGTCTCAATTCCCATTCCTGTCCTTTGACCTTCTATTTTCACTATCTTGAAGATCATACAACTGTTCTGTTAAAAGAGGAATAATAAGTTCAGCTTATTTAGCCTGAAGCTGGTTAGATCACATGTAGACCAGGTTTTGCTGAATGCAGAACTAACCAATTTTATGAAAAGGACATCAACTGCCTGGCCCTTATTTAGTAAATGCAAGGGGCCTAACCTTTCTCTTGAGGCCTGGCTTCTGGACACTTTTAAAAATTCTACTATGGTGGAGGTTGCACTTTTGGCATAGAATATGTCTGAACATGCTAGTCAGCACATTAAATACTTTGTTATCCATTTTAGGCCATAGTGTCGTTGCATTTGTAGGCCCTTTGTCACTAGAGAGCTCAATAAGGAGCTGATTGAACATTAGACTGGATATAGTTTATAGCCTAGAGTACTGTAGCCTTCAGTGTAATTTCTACTCTACATGTCAAATCATGTTTTCCACACAAGCAGACATGCAGGTTCCTCTGAGCTAGCTTTAACCTGTCATAACAATAACATTCATTCTCCTAACAACTTAAAATAAAATCAATAGAAATATAAGGGGGAGAAAGAGAGAGAGAGTAAGAGAGAGGGAGAAAGTAAAGAGGCACTTAACAACAACAGTAACTTGCATTTATATCGTATCTTTTGAAATAGAAAACCACCCTCAGGCATTCCATAGGAATGTAATCAAATGTAAATGAGAAAGGAAGGAAATGCTAGTCAGCACTTTGAGTACCTTGGGCTAGGAGACAGGTTTAGCAGAAGATCTTAAACAAGAGAGAGCTGGAGAAATGAACAGGATATGGGAGTAATTCCAGATCATAAGGTCCAGCCTGGGGCACAGCTTGCTGGTGCTTGGAGCAATACAGGTGGACAGTATACACGAGGGCAGTGTTAAAAGTGTAGAGTTCGCAAAAGATTGTAATGTTGAAGGTCAAGCTCAGCCTCCCTCCCCCATGGCCAATTGAACCACTGAAGTAGCCAATGAATAACCTAAGGGCCTCCTCCTACCTGGGCTGTCATTATATCAGCTCAGGCATGGTTACGAAAGATGGCAGGCTGGCAGTTTGTGGGCTGGGAGCGCCTCACTCTACTCTAATTTGTGCTTGACTGAGAAACTGAACCAAGGACTAAGGGATGGCTATTCAGAGCCACCTCCCTGCTATTGCCTCAGATCCTATTTCCCCCCTAACCATGACCATCACATCCAGAAATCCCACCAAACAGCACTTACCTTTCATGTCAGTGACCCTCCATTTTGTGATTTGGAGGATGTTGTCCTGCAGAGGTCAAGATCTCCACCATGGCACTGTTTGATCAGGAGATGCAGTCTTCTGCTTTGCCAGCTAATCCAGACATGAGACTTCCTGACCCAGGGTCCTCGTTCCTGTAAAAATTCCACTTGCAGCTGATCAGCAGTCAGGAGATCCAGGCAGCTTAATGGAGATCCCACTGGAAATCTCTTACTTTGAAATTTAAGCTTAATGGACCATGGATTTCCTTCCTGGAAACTCTCCTGCTTTTGGACTTAGTCTATGAGCTGCAAGGTCCCAGCCAAAGCCTTTGAGAGAACTTGTGTTTTCAAAACACTAACATTAACTTTAGGATAACAGATGAGGAAAGACAATATTATGAAGAGAAGTGCTTGCTTCATGCTGCTGGTGCTACCACAGGGTTGAAAGTTAAGCCATTGTAAAACTGGACCCAAAATCAATGAATAAACAGATTAACTACACTGTTCTGATGATATTTATCTAAAAATATGTTCTCAAAGCTTAACAATGACAATAAGCAACAGCCCACATCACTTGCTATTGTCTGGAATTGCTAGCCTTCAGAGAAGGAGGCATGCAAATAAAAATAAATTAAAGAATAACCAAATCCCCAAACTTAAATAAATTGATCAAAGTGGGACTATTTGTCAGCACTGTGACAACCGAAACAAAGCACTCTAAGTAGCTTTGAGATAAGTTACTGGATTAGTGATTCTGAACGAATGATTCAGGGACATGAATTCAGAGCCTATCATGCCACCGGAAAAAATTAAATTCAGTCATACAAAAATGGTCGGTAATGCAAACTATGAAGCTGAGCTCTTGGTGTAAAACCAAATCTGATTCATGAGTGTGACTATTTGTGACTCCAGGCCCGTGCCCTGAAATGGTTTGCTCACTTAGCCGTAACTCAAAGGTAATTAGACATAGACAAATACTTGCCTTGGCTGTGACTCCTATATCGAGGGAATGAATAGATAAAATGTTCTCATGTCGGTCATGGTATAGTCACAGCAGCCCTACAAACTTAAATTATAACTTTGGCTCATATTCAGTAGGAGTCCAGAGCCAGGACATTTTTTTTAGATTTGCTTTAGTTTATCTGCGTTGTTTCATTAGTAGTGCAATGGAAATGCTACTTACTGTCAGTTAAGTCAGATAATCTGGGTGTCCCCCATCTTGCCCCAGGAACTAGCAGTGATAGTTATAGAGCTGGGGCAGCAGTGATTGAGAAAACTCCTTAACACAATCTAGAATTGTTTTGTGAGCATGATCAGAGAAAGAGCCACAACATCAGGGACTGATAAAATAGCAATTCCCTGAGGGGTTTGAGTAACAGCACATTAAAAATAAATGATAGGAACAAAAACAAAAAAAAATCCATTAGTGTGACCTGGAAACATTACCAACCCTCCACTAAGATTGTAACTCAGGATATACATTTCAGAAGCTTTCAGGTGGCATGTAAAAGAGCTGACCATGTAATTTTTTTTTTCCCAGTGCATGTCCCCATTGATGTAAAAAGTTCCAGCGATTAGTGAGACATCCCAAGCCATTCCAAGTAGCAACCAGATGTTATAAAGAAATTGGAAGGAAGACTAAGGATAAAATTAAGTAATGTTACATAGAGAGATGTACAAGAGGAAAGATCTAATCAAACAATTCCCGAGTATGGCTGGAGGCTCCACTACCAATCGTGGACCTGAGTCTGAAAGTAAATGTTAAAGTGTCTGAACTGGAAAATAGAACTGGAGAAAGGCAAGCCAATTGCGAAGGACAATACTGTGGACAGAAACATCATGGGGACAGGGATGACAGGTTGCATACGAACACCTACCACTTTGACAGTTGTGAAGTTACTCAGCAGTAAACATGACAAGCTGGTGTCATCTTGTCCAAAACAATAGGATCAGGTGGCACAATCTGCATTTGAAAGGAGGTAACTCCCAACAAGTCTGTGGAATCATTGGGTCTCAGTATTAACTTGGATGATGGATCAGGGAATTCAGGACAGGGCTGTGCAGATGGGGTTGTGTTGGGTGAGGAGCGGGTGTCCTTTAGTATCACAAAGCTCTGAAGAATCAGAATGAGGCTCATTGAGTAAGGTGCAGGTAAAGCTGTTTCCCCAGCTTGTAATCTGGGAGCATAAACAAGCAGAGAGAGATAGAGGGAAGATGGGATAACATTAGGAAGGAAGATTGAATAGGAGGAGAAAAAAATGGTAATGTGTGGGTGATACTTTGTGATTTTTTTTGCTACCTCAACCAGTATGTGGTAGTGTGTTAGGATTGTTTTGAGCTGGTTTGCTGCCATCTTTCCTCGTTTTGTATTTTTTTGTCTTAGGCTTTTCTAGTGATTAGTTGTAGAGGATACACACAGTCAAATTTCAACAAAAGGGACACTATTCTTAGATAGCAAGAAGGGATAGCAATATGTACAACTGTACTTGATTCCCCAGTGCCTTAGATATGTTCTAATGGAGGTATCCTATCACATGTTCTGGGAGTTCTAAATATGTAGACCTCTTTACATGTACGACATTAATATTTTTGTGGTCCTGAAACTTTTTTGTCTGCCCATTCTCTAGGAAATGTAGCAGTCCTAGAAATGGCTAGATATTGTCTACATGTGTGGGGCCAGTAACAATCTGACAGCACTGACATGAATTCTTAATATCAGGTCTTTAGTTTGTTTTCAGTATAAGCTTGTCACATGGCTCTTTAGAGTGACCATACCTTATTAGAATCGTTTCTACATTAATATCGATCTTCTCCTCTCAGGATCAGTCATTAGACTTTGCTGGGTTTTTTCTTCTAGCACGATTTGAATAGCTTACTCCAAAATTAAATCTTCTTTGCACTGTTGAAAACAAAATCTGATAAGGATTCATCAAGAATTCTGACACAGTTCTGTCACTTATGAATTCTGATTTCAATGGTGCATATTCACCATTTTCTACTAAACTGTGGAGATCATTAAAGAGGTTGTTTACAGATTCTTTTGGAAGTTGATAAGTTTGGTTAAATTTTGTTCACTCAAGAACTTTATATTCTTAAATTGAAGTATTTATCAAAAGCCTTTAGAGGTCATTAAGTGTCTGTACTCTCTTTGATATTCCATCCTTGGATTTTGTCAATGGCTTTGTCTCCATTCTGAAGTTGAATCAAGTTCTTAAAAGTAAATAATTCAATTCCACAATTGCGTCATCCAGACTTAAACTGCCTCAGCACTGGAAGTGAAATGACTAGGGCCTGCCTTCAGCCAATACAGATTTCAGGCTATGAACTGCAAACTCCTATTCTGAGCATTCTAATTTGGCTGATCTATCCTCCCCTCATCTGCAAACTGTATTTCTGTATATGAACTGGGAATGTGTCTACATGTGTGCATGAAATCAGAATTTATCTTTGTTCTATTTAAATCAGTTAGCGTACAGCTATAATTAAACTGTCTTGTTTTGTTAACCTCAAGAAAACCTTTCCAATTGATCCTTTCTTTTATTATTAGCATATTAGCGGCTAAGAGGTCATTGATTTATTGAGTATAACCTTTCTCAATTAAAAAATGTTTTGATTGAAAAAGCGAATGGATAAAGAGGGGAGATATTTGACCCTTTGTCATTTTGTTGTAAAGTTATGGATTCCAAGTTTTTACCCACCAATGTTAAACTAACTGGACTTTAATTTCTAAGATTAATCTTAAAGTTTCCTTTCATAATGGTGTCACATTTTCACTTACCAACCCTCTTGTACTTTCCTCCTATCTAAGAAAAATTGAATAATTAAGGTAACCCCTTCCTTTTTCTCCTCCCTTGTTCTTTTGCAGTCTCAGATGCAAGGCATCCAGATGCAGTGACTAAGTCATCCAAAGCAGACCATTTTTCCAGTGCTTTCTCCCTTTCAAGTTCCATACTATCCATTATCTCCACCTCTTCCTACAATTCGTCAGATTCTTCTTCTTTAGTAATCACAAACATGAAGAATTTATTAATCATTACATATTCTAGCCTTGCCCCATACCTCTGAACAGGCATCACTGTCTTTGTCTCCAAAAGTACCAGTTTTTTAGATTAGATTAGATAACTTACAGTGTGGAAACAGGCCCTTCGGCCCAACAAGTCCACACCGCCCCGCCGAAGCGCAACCCACCCATACATCTACCCCTTACCTAACACTACGAGCAATTTAGCATGGCCAATTCACCTGACCTGCACATCTTTGGAGTGTGGGAGGAAACCGGAGCACCCGGAGGAAACCCACACAGACACGGGGAGAATGTGCAAACTCCACACAGAGAGTCGCCTGAGGCGGGAATGGAACCCGGGTCTCTGGCGCTGTGAGGCAGTAGTGCTAACCACTGTGCCACCGTGCCGCCCACAGTGTCACCTCTTACTACCCAGTTGCTATTATTTATTTGTGTTAATTAGTTTTTAAATTCCCTTTTATGTTGACTTCCATTCTCTGCTCATTTTCTTTCATTATGTAGTATTTTCCTTTTTATCTCCCCTCTCAACTTAAATTATTCAAGCTGATATCCACTTGAAAAATTCACATGATATGCATCATTTCTTTGGTTTATTATAATCTCTTTCTCCCACATCATTCATTGCTTTGCTCCCTTAAAATTTCACGTCTGTTGGAATGTACCTAGCCTGTACCTGAATCATCTTTTACCTATTGTTCCATTACAGCTTTCCCTCTCAGTCTCTGGTTCCATTTTTAGTCTCTCTTTTGTCACATTGAAATGTTCCTTCTTCCAATTTACTAGCCCTTTTTTGACTATTTTCTGTTTTTCTCCGTTGCTAATTGAAGCCTTATGATATGATGACCAATTTTACCCAGATGTTCCCAGACACTTGGTCCATGTGACGCACCACATCCCCCAGCACCGGATCTAGCATTGCTTCCTCTCCAGCTGAGCTCACAGAACTTACTTATAAAGCAAGTTCTCCTGAACTACTTCCCCTTCTATGCTTAGACTATCCCAATTGCTATTTGAATAAGTAAAGTCACGGAGTATCAGCACTTTACAATTTCTGCAAATCCTCCTGTAGATATGCTTCTCACTCTCTCACACTTTATAGAGGTCAAAAGAATATCCCAATTAGTGTGATCTTTCCTTTTCCTGTTTAACCGGAGAAGTGTGAGAGTTGGGCAATGAAGAGAGGCAACAGGCGATGAGAAATCTGATGATTGTGGCTTACCACAAGCATTCCTGCTTCTTTGGGTTCCAGAGGAAGATTTTTGCAAACACAACACAAATGTTTTTAGGTGCAGTTGCAACTGTAATCTTGAGCAGGCCAGGCCAGCAAGCATCCTTGCTTAATTTTTAAAGAATATTTAAAACTGGTGTTAGACACCTTAATCGCTAACGTAATGAAACTCTCACATCTCTTAGGTGACAGGTAGGGATGCTTAAATAATGCCCTGTCAGCCATTTTTTTTTAAGGTAACCTTGGAGTACCAGATATTGGTTGCCAGACCTGGACACCATTGCAGTTGTTTTTGTATTCTGTAACATGAGCACAGCGAGGTTTAGTATCTAACTTTTCATACCTGCAAATCATTGGATCTCTTCATAATAGCAGTTCTATCATTTTATTGTGGTGAATAAGTTTGATGAAAACACATTTCAAGAGTTGAACTGAATCAATTGATATTTTCAAGACTGAGGTTGATGGATTTTTGTTAGATAAGGGTGTCACAGCTATAGAGCCAGATCAGGTACTTGCAGCTAAGGCAAATTTCAGTCAGAATCATATTGAATATAGATTAGGTTTATGAGGTTAAATGGCCTCTGCTTGTTCCTGTCAAAATGTTTGCTACTTAGGCTTCTATTCAGTTTTTTGAATACTTGACTGTAGAAAACACATTGTATCAAATTAAGAATGGAACAGATTTGATACCCTGAATGATTTGGAATTTAAATTATTATCTGGACTTTAAAAGATTCAGAATTGAATTATGTTGGGGTTGTTATTCAGTGAAATTGATATATATCTGCAGTTTCATTTTGGTTATTAAACCTGATTGCCATGGAAATCAATCCCTCTTGAACGTTAAACACAGTGCTGTGGAAATCAGTCCTTATAGCACCTGTTTTGGAGAACATGCACTGTGAGAACATTCTAGTGAGGACAATAAAAATTGCAATGTTACTCGGAAATGTCTAACCTACTTCTAACTGCAGAGGATAACACAGGAAACTGATTTTAGGCTAGTGGTTTGAACAACATCTATTCTTAAGATCTTATCAAGAGCCAGGCATATACTCATAGCACAGTGTGGGAGGACAGTGCTGTCACAAATAATTTAACACTTAAGTTACAAAACTGATTTGTTTTAAGGGTCCTTCTAAGCTTTTGTGAAACTGACAACTTTCTTTTGTGGTTGCTGCTGTCATTAAACCAAAGCTTCAAAGCTCTCAGTCCCTGCTGACTACTGCCGTAGCATTTGTCTCCCTCTGGGGCCATGCATAGCACCCACAGCTAAGATAATGTTTTTTAAAATTAGATTACTTACAATGTGGAAACAGGCCCTTCAGCCCAACAAGTCCACATCGACCCATGATCCACCCAGACCCATTCCCCTAACACTACAGGCAATTTAGCATGGCCAATTCACCCAACATGCACATTTTTGGACTGTGGGAAGAAACTGGAGCACCCGGAGGAATCCCAGACAGACACAGGGAGAATGTGCAAATTACATACAGTCAGTCGCCTGAGGTGGGAATTGAACCCAGGTCTCTGGCACTGTGAGGCAGCAGTGCTAACCACTGTGCACCATGCCACCCACCAATAATGAGGCTGGTGAACCAATTCTCATGGGCCTATCATCAGTCTATTAGTGACTACAGCAGAATTAGGGAGCAATTGTATTTCTAGGCCATCTATTTTGATTTCCACTGTATGATCTGCTCTCCTGCTACCGATGTCAGATCCACATCAGGCCGTTTACTTGTGTTGAAGCTGGTCATGCAAAGCCTTGGCGTCACGGTCAATGTGTCACTGATTTACTAACCTTAGATCCTATACATAAAAAAAGACTCAGTGGTGTTAGAGAATTCTTCCTGATCTACACCTCTGCAGACTTTGGACTAGTAGAGGTGAAATTTGACTTGATCATGAGCACAAACTGCGCTGTATTGATTGAACCACACATGCCACACTCCATTTAATTTTCTCTTCCAGTGATAGAAAACTGAGCAAACAATAAAATGAGTTGTCATTTTGCTATAATTTTGATGATGTGTGAACACCTCTGATTATGAACTAGATTCGACTCAACTTTTATGTAACCAATTGTTCTCTGTGTGCATGAAAGGAAAAGTTACTTAAAATGATTTAGTCTCTGGTCTGAACTCCTACCGCAACTCTTATAGCTGATCATTCTTTATAGAAAGTGTTACTTTCTGCCATCTGTTAAATGCATGAAAATGATACATTATCCAAGTTGCTGTGTTAATTATCACCTCAATATTTGAAATGAATTCTTCGTTATATTCAGTCATGGGATCTGGATGGCATTGGCTACATTTATTGCCTATCTCTAATTGTCCAAGAGGTAGTTAAGCACATTTTTGCGCGTCTGAAGTCACTTGTGGGCCAGACCAGGTAACAATAGTAGTTTTTCCTTCCCTAAAGGGCATTAATAAACCAGATGGGCTTTTAACAACTTACTCAAATTCCAAAATGATATTTAATTTCAATTGAATTTAAATTCCAAAACGATAGATTTCTTTCAGTTTTTCCTTTAGCAAGTGGTATCCCACATATGCCGTTTAATTTCAATTCTGCAAATGAATCAAGGTATTACATGTAGCATTTTATTTATTTGTTTTTTTGTTCTACTTATTTACAGCTCTGCATTTCGAAGGAACATAATCTCATAAATCAAACTTTAAGAAATATATAATTTCATGGACCTGATTAATTTAGCAAAAGTCATTTAACTTTATTTTATTGTCAAAGCATTGATATCTAAAGTTTGTTACATTAATTAGGACATGTACATGTACTACATTAATATTTCAATAGACAGTACCCTTGCCAGAAGCCAATTTATCAATCCCTTGACGTAATTGACATTATTAAACAAATATATTTATCAGCTTGGTGACAAATAAATGCATATTATTACCTTACAGCTTCGATTTTACTTTTCTGCATACCTTATGCTCATTTAGAGCAGCTGCAACATATTAATGATTAAAATAGTCCTGAACTAGCTGGCACATGCTGTATGGCTCAATAATCTGTCCCAGGTCAAACTATAGCAAACTGAATTGCACAGAAAAGGCAAATGGACAACTGAAAGCCTGCCAAAATAATTTAAGTTTATCACAACAAAGAGGTCATTTTTTAACAATAAAACATGGCTTGTAACTGGATAAAGTATGATGTAAAAGGTTTCAGCTGATTAGTCTTTAGAATTTGGATAACACTATAAAGTAATTTAACTTGATTGCTAGCTCATGCTCTGATCATTTGTTAGATGTGGGATAATTCTGTTATTTAAGACAATACATTATGCTTAAAGTTGTGACAAAATACAGCACTGGGCACTTTTAGTTGAAGGTTATTTTAAATGCTTCAGCCTTATCTTTTGCACTCAAGTGTTGGGGTGCTCTATTGTTGAGGTCGAGGATATTTGTAATGGATCTATTTCTTGTTAATTGTTTATTTATCCACCACAATTCATGAATGGATGTGGCAGGGTTCCAGATTTGTTGGCTGTGAGTTCACTTCACCCTGTCTCGAAATTACTGCTTCCATTTTTTTGGCATGCATGTTGTCCTTTTATTGTGGATTCATCAAATTGACATTTCATTTTTTGATATGTCAGGTATTAGTCTTTGCATGTGCTCCTGCATTCTTCAGTGAAATAGTGTTAATTTTCTGGCTTGATGGTAATGGCAAAATGGGACACAGGCTGCACCATGATTTACAAATTGGTCTGGAATACATTTCTACCGCTACTAATGGACCACAGGACCTCAGGGATGCTGATTTGATTTGCTAGATCTAGAATGTGGAACATAGGAAATAACATAAAACAGTAGAGCACAGGAACGGGCCCTTTGGCCCACGATGTTGTCCTGAGCATGATGAAAATCTAAACTAATCCCTTCTGCCTGGTCTTCGTCCATACCCCTACATTTCCAAGCATGAATCTAAAAGTCATTGAAATGGCCCTAGCATATCTGACTTCAGCAATACTGCAGCTCTCCCCACACCCACCTCCAGTTCTGAAGAAGGGTTACACCTGAAACATTGACTTTTCTACCTCCTGATGCTGTCTGGTTTGCTATGTTCTTCCAGCCTCCTGCCTAATTTGGATTCCAGCATCTGCAGTATTTTTGTCTCTTCAGTAATACCCCTGGCAATACATTCCAGACTACTACCGCTCTCTGTGCAGAAAACTTACCCCTCACATCTCCTTTGAACTTCTCCCTCTCACCTTAAATACATGCCCCCTAGTATTAGACATTTCAACTTGTGGAAATAGATTCTGACTTTTAACCCAATCTCTGCATCTCTATTTTATTGGAGAAAGCAAGGACTGCAGATGATGGGGAGTCAGAGTCAAAAAGTGTGGTGCTAGAAAAGCACAGCAGATCAGGCATCATTTGAGGAGCAGGAGAGGCGACATTTTGGGCATAAACCCGATGAAGGGCTTATGCCCAAAAGGCCATCTCTATTTTATAGATTTCTGTCAAGTCTCCCCTTAGCGTCTGCCACTCCAGAGAAAACAACCCCAGTTTTTCTAGCCTCTCCTTATTGCTCATGTCCTCTAATCCAGGCAGCCTCCTGGCAAAACTCTTCTGCGTCCCTTCCAAAGCCTGCACATCCTTCCTGTAATGTGGCGAACAGAATTGAATGTAATCTATTCAACATCCATTCCATATGGCAGGATGGTAGTTCCACAGAACATGATGAAATGTATCCACAATTTAAAATTTAAGACAGACTTCATTTCCTTGAGGTCTGTGCAGTGGTACTCCTACCAATACTGTTATGGCTGGATGCATCTGTAACCACAGATTGATGAAGAGGAAGATAATTCTCTGCTTAATCCCATCACCGCTTGCCGCAGTACCTGTCTAGCAGTTATGTCCTTGAGAATCTAACTAGCTCGATCAGCAGTTGTGCTGCCAAAGCGACTGTTGGTGATAGATGTTGAAGTCCATTGAGTACATTCACCATCCTTCAGCAATGCTTCTTCCAAGTGGTGTTCAACATGGAAGAGTCCTGATTAATCAGCTCCAATAGGTGGTAAACTGCAGCAGATTTCTTTGCCCATGTTTGACCTGATTCCATAAGAAGTCAAGGGGACTATATTCAATGTTGAGGTCGCCCAGAGCAACTGCCGCCCAACTGTATATCACCAATGTACAACATCTGCTCAGTCTGTCCTGCCACTGGGACAAGACATATCCAGAGATGCTGTTTGGTGGTGTCTGGGACATTGTCTATAAGATATTATTCCAGAATATGTCAATGTTGGGCTGTTCATTGACTAGTCTGTCAGACAGTACAATTTTGGCACAAGCTGTGCTTGTCATTGTTAGTTCCAGTAGTTAATTGATGCCAGGTGATCCATCTGGTTTCAATTCTGACTTACTGGACCATTTCAGAGGGTAATTAAGTGTCACTACATTGAGGGAGGTCTGGAGTCACACGCAAACTGGGCCAGCTAAAAAATGAGCATCCGCAACAATTGACATTGGTTAAATGATCACCATTAGGCCAACATTTAATTTCAAATTTCCTTTTCAAGTTGAATTAAAGTTTTTCACTTTGCTCTGGTGGGGTATGAACCCAGAATATCCAGAGTACATTGGGTTCTGGATAACTGGTCTAGTTGATGCTCTGCTATGCTCCCACCTTCCCCAAAATGCAAAATATATCAGACCGACAGTTTTAACTGCGGTCAGGACTTTACCCAGGAGCAGGTTAAAATGCCATCACTGTCCTAACTGTAACATGGGACCCAGACTTGGATTATTAGTGAGGTTTCCACCAAGATAACATGCAGTAATAAAGTCAGTAATATTATAAGACAAAGACTTGGACAATATTTGGATTTGGGCTGATAAATGCCACGCAACATCCACACCTCAGAAATATCAGTCATTACCATCAGTAACTGGGAAAGAGTTGATCAATTTCACTTGACATTTAATGCTCTTATCTTCCTGTATTCCACCACCATCAACACCTAGTGGCAAATCTAACTGCATATGATGCATGAATACTATGGTTACAAGGGAGTTTTGCCTCCCCAAAGCCTGACCGCCACATACAGATATTGTGGTACAATCCTCTCCGCTTGTCTGGATAAATGCACATGGCTAAACACTCTCAGCACCTGCCCCCCCCCCCCCCCCCCCCCCCACCCCCACACCCTGCCAACAGCATCCAGAACAAAAACTAACCATTTAATCAGGACCCCATCAGGCACCACCCTTAAACATTCATTCCTCCCACTGCAGGTTTGGTGTGGCTCCACTGGGTCCATTCCCAAGATAAACCATAATAATTTGTCAAGTCATCTTCAGCAATATTTCTGAAACCCAAACTTCTGCTAGCTAGAAGGACAAAAGTGGAGCAGGGATCACCACTAGCCCCAAGTTCTTCTTTAAGGAAAACAAAATCCTGACTTTGAAGTATATAATTATTTCTTCCTTCCCACAGAGTCAAGATTATGCAAATCCATAGCAAAACAGAGAAGAAGACTGGACACACACGCCAACACCTAAATAAGTGGGATAGATGTCAGACTGGTGGTGGAGCTGTTTGGGCCTCGGAAACAGTAGGAGTGAGGGGGAAAGTTGCAGTAAGAGTGGAGAGATCCCATAAGCAGGCAGCCTGGCAGTGAAGCTGCTTCAAAAACAAACCAAAGGGTGACGTTGCAGGGAGCAGGTAAGTAATTTTAGCATACTGCTTTCTTGTGACCTGACACTGATGAATGTTAAGATCTCAAGTACAGATTAAACACTTTACATAAATAAGAAATATTTTATAGCTTCATGATGAATTGTTTTCACTTGATAGAATTAAGGAATTTTGGATGTTTGTCCAACACAACCAAGAATAAGATATTTTTTCTAGTCTATACTTAAATAGGAGTAAGGGTGAAGTAAGAACAAGACTCCACGTTCTATTTATTTGTCACAGTAGCTCAGGCCCACATTTGCACAATGTGGGAAATCTTCGATGTTCCTGTTGAGCAGGAAGTGCCTCCAACTGCTGCAACTCCAGTTTCAGGTTTTGCAGCTTGAACAGCAGCTGAGAGGCTGGAGAGGTTCATGGATAATGTGGTTCATCCAAAATGTAAGGAAGAGAGGGAATGGTGGACCACCAGATAGAAGAAGGGAAATCAGTCAGGAAATCTCCTGAGTACCTGCAACTCATTGGTGATGTTGGAAAATAGGAAGAGGGTCAATCCTTCTGTGCAGACCAGCCACGGTTAGGGGCCATGACACTGTGTATGGAGGAAGAGGAGGTTTTGAAGGCAATAGTGTTTGGGGATTAATTAGTGAGGGGAGTAGTTAGGCACTTCTTTGGCTGTATAGGTGACTCCAGGATGATTCAGGCGTAAGGGTCAAGAATGTCAAAAAAATAGCTGCAGGACATTCTGAAAGGGAGAAGGTGAACAGTTAGAGGTCATTCTCCATGTTGGAATCAATGACATAGGAAGAAAGAGAAATGGTGTCCTGTAAGCAGACTTTCAGAGAGTTAATTAGGAAATTGAAAAACAGGACTTCAAAGATAGCAACCTCAAATTACTCGCATTGTCACACAGTAGAATGGATGAATAGAAAGGTAGAGCACAAGAACATGTGCATGGAGAGAGAGTGCAGAATGGAAGGCTTTAGGTTCTTGAGGCATTGGGAGCATTCCTGGGGGAGCTGAAACCTGTACAACTTGAATGGGTTACATCTGCATAGGAATGGAATCAACATCCTCGCAGGCAGGTTTGCTATTATTGTTGGGGTGGACTTAACCTGGATTGACAGGGGATGGGATCCTGACAAATCATTCAGAGGGTAGGGAAGCTGAGATAACATGAGAAATTAAAACACAAGCAAATGAGTCTGAAAGGCAGGGGAAACATAAGCTAATTAAGTAAGAAGTGAGTTTAGTAAGGCTAAATGGAATACGTTTCAATGCAAGGAGCCTATGGAATAAGATAGCACAGCTGAGGGAAGTCAGGCACATGGAAATATGATATCATAGCTATGACTGAGACAAAGCTGAAAGATATGCAGCATTGGCAACTTGACTTTCCTGTATTAGGTATTTAGATAAGATAGAGGGATTGAAGAGGAGGGTGAGCTCATAAGATGAATTGATCAAAGAATCAATTAGAACACTAAAGAAGGATTATATCTTGGACAGATCCAAATGAGGTGATGAATGAAGTCAAAAAAAAAACAAAATGGGGAAAATATCATATGCACTCCAGACCACCAAGCAAACAGATGGGAGATGAAATGCAGGCGAATGTGAGGACTGCAGATGCTGGAGATCAGAGCCTAGATTAGAGAGGTGCTGGAAAAGCACAGCAGGTCAGGCAGCATCCGAGGAGGGTATGAGCTTTGAGGAAAGATTGGATTGAATGGGGTTGTGTTTCTTGGAACAGCAAAGATTGATAGGGAACCTGATAGAGATGAATAAGATCATAAGCGACATAGGGTGGATGGGAAGGTTTTTTTTAATGATTTCAGCAGTCAATAGCCAGGGGACATAGATTTAAGGCAAGACGTAGAAGACCAGTGTGAGAAGTTGAGAATAGATTTTTTCACTGAGGGTGGTGGAAGTCTGGAACCCATTGCCGGAATGTGCTTATGTCAGAAATTCCAGCTATATTTCAGTTGTATTGAGATATTAACTTGCATTGACATAGTCACCAGGACCATGGACCAAAAGCTGGAAAATGAAATGTGTAGTTAGATCCTTGTGGACCACTTGGACATGGTAAGCCAAATGGCCTCCTTTAGTGCTGTAAATAACTGAGTCACTGAGTCTTTAAGCATATTGTGGGAGTATTTGCAACACAGAGACAGCAAAGGTTCACAAGGATGGTTTAGAATCAAAGAATCAATTAGAACACTAAAGAAGGTTTATATCTTGGAAAGGTCCAAATGAGGTGATGAGCGAATAAACAGTGACTTTTCCTGTGATCCCTACATCTTCTTAATGAATACATTTTCATAGATCAATGGAGTAGAATGGGAAATGGACCCGTTTCATATTAACCATCGCCAAAGATTATGGTGAGCCCATTCTTTTTCTGAAGTATAAAATTAGCAACCTACTCATCCCACATTTTACTTTTATGTAATTAAATGTTTAAAAGTGCCTGTATTTTTGTTTAGTAAGATTTGGAACTGTTTGATTTAAATTCATATTTTCTAGATTATTTGCCAAATAACCTAACAAACTGCCCCGTCTTAGAGAAAAGGTGATTGATTAACAGCATTTTATTCAGAAAAAATGTTTACTGCTGAATGCATAGTAATATGCAACAAAAGAAACAATCATATATAAGCTAATTACACAATTACAAATTATAGACACAAGTATTAAGCAAAAAGTGGCAGGAAAGTAGTGAATGCAATATTAAAAGAAGGAAATTTGAATAAAAACATTACAAATTACAAATCAACATCATTCCTATATTTCAGGTACTGAACTATATTGTTTATTAACTATTGAAAATGAGTGATATGATCTGTCAATGATTATTTAAGTCTAAATGCTACAGTATCTGCAAGTAAGTACAAATGTGCAATTAATCTAAATCTAAATTGCTATCAGAGCTTTGTCTGTTAAATTCTCCAAAAACAACTTTTGGATGTTTGATGCTTCATTCAAATGCATTGTCATGTGAAGCTGCTGTTTATATGATAGACACAAATCAAATTTGGTAAAGACATCCAAGAATTATTTTATCTGCATGATAAATGTTAGTTTTGTTTTTCAAGGTAACCCTTCTGGCATTAAAAATGATCTTTTACAGATGTGGATTTCACTCCTTTACGTTATAATTGTTTCAGAAAGTTACATTTTGTTTATTTTTCTCTTTCTATCGTTTTATCCCTCTTCTTCCTTCCTTTGCTTTCTTCTTTTAATAGATCTGATTTGTTATTGAACTCACTTACTCCCACACTTTCTCAATCTTGAAGTGATTTTATATCCATATGTTCTCACCTTGCATTTTTCAATTCACAGTCCTTCCATCAAATTGATTAAATTGATGGATACACAGTTACTTGTCAGATTCTCAGATGCCAGTTGTCCTATGGATGGCACCATGCCACTTCCAGAAGAATATTATCAACATTAAACCATCAAGCACTTGTTTAATTGCCAATGGGCACTAATCATGGCCATTAGACTGCAAGAGCAAATTTTGGGCTTTGGTTTGGAACATTTTTAATCTAACTTTATTAAAATCTCACTTCAAAAAATTGTTTGATTCAGGTGTGAACTGTTATTAATATTGACTCATCCTTGACTGTGTACACATTTAAAGCTCAACATGAGCTCTTGGTCACAATTCAGAAGAAGAGTATCATTCTGAAAATGAATTTTATTTAGTACTTTAAATAGGCTAAATGCTGGCAGCCTTAAGTTTCCTAAAGTGTTGATTAGCTCCACGATGGTCAACTCTTAAACTTCACGTGGTCTGGCTTTGAAGACCCATATTGACATGATGCTCACTGCTGCATTTCCTGCATATGTATCAGCCCATTGAGAAGGTGCATGACTCGTTGGCTGCTGTTTTCTCTCAGCCTTCTTCATGGCCAGCTGATCTTTTTAGTTTCTGTTAACCTTTTCAGCATTCGACCAACTAGTCAGCCTCCAAGGGGCACTGCTGTCAGTGACTACCTCCCACTTGTTGGTGTCAATGTCCATCATCTTCATATCTCATTTCCAGGTCCAAGCAGAGGTATGGAGGCTCGGGTGGGGGTGGGAGGAGGAGGGAGTGGGGGGGGGGGGGGGGGGATGGGTGGGAGGGGAGGTGGTTCTGGCTCAGTAGCCAGTTCACTGCAGAGAAGGTATTTGGGTGTATCACTGTCATCAAACCACTTAATATCACCATGCCACAAACATTCTTAGCTTTATATATACACTGATGGAATTAGTATGTGCCAGGGCCTCTGAATTGTGACATTTTCATGTGAAATGATTAGCTTCATCTATTCCTTTTTTCATGAGATACTTTGACATTCCTGGGTAATCCGCGATAGATTTGGCACTTTTCAGAACTGAACATGGTGGTTGTAGGCCCATTCTTGAATTTGTGTATCAAACAGTGAGCATTGGTCTGATTTGGGTAGCCATTATTCTGTCATATTGGTGAAGCTAGCTAGCTGCTTTACACTGCTACTATACAATAGCAATACAAGTGGCATTCTTCATTAACAAAATGTTGCTGTCAATCCATAAATACGTGATGCCTGCCACACAAATGCATTATGTAATAAATAAACTTCAGTACTGGTGTGATGCCAAGTGTGTAGGCTATGCACACACTTGTCAGTTGTATCAAGTTGTACATTCCTTCTGCTACTCATATTAGCAAGAGTGTTGGCTATGATCAACCAACCCATGCTTTTAAATTCATAAAGAAACACATTACAAAGCACTTGCAAACTCATTGTGTCCAACATTAAATGCAATTCATGATTGGACAACACTTAGTAAATAATCCTGATTATGCTAAGTATATTCCAAGTATAAGTATATTCTAAGTATATTGCAGGTCAGGTGAATTGGCCATGGTAAATTGTCCATAGTTGCTAGGAGCATTAGTTAGAGGGGGGTGGGTGGGTTCCTCTTCAGAGGGTCAGTGTGGACTTGTTGGGCCAAGGGGCCTGTTTCCACACTGTAGGGAATCTAATCTAATCTAGTCTATTATACTAACAACTAATTGATGATTATCAGTTTGGCTATCAGCACCATAGCTCGCTTACGTTTTTCTAGAAACAGAATTTGTTGATATACAAGGCCCTGTCTTTTAGAAATATACCCATGCATTATGCTTTTTTCAACTAAACAAAAGCTTCGGGGGGAATGCTATCCCTTGTTGTATTTCCCATGGCCTTGGCCAATCAGAATCAATGTACCTGGTTCGAATTCAAATAAACCCTCAAAGTTAACTGTTACCATGACAAAATCTCCAGCAAATAGAATTCATGAGTCAATCAACACTCTCTACTTTGGCATTATAAGTTATTAGTCCCTTGGAAATTTGATATTCTTGCGCTTTGGTCCGGGTGACTACAAGTCAAAATTTTTCTGCAGTGTTTTGCTTTTTTCAATAACATTCTCATTGACAGTGTGAACACCTCTATATTTTTAGATTCTGCCTGGGTTTAATTCAGAAGGGAAAGAAGCCAGAGAGGTGCTCATGCAGTGTGCCCCATTTTGTTCATAAATAGATAAAAATACATTTGCTAGATTTTATGAAACAGCCCTTTAAATTTCCATTTCTGAAATTATTTACCTTAACAGGAATCTGATGCTTTAAGACAAGATTTCTGATTCCTACTTCTTTATTTTATTATTAGGCAAGAAAAGCTGCAACTACAGCTTTTAATTTAATTTTGTGAACTAAGTGGTGACAATTGTTGAATTTTAATAATAAATTATTCTGAAAATTGAAACTTTTTTTTAAACTCAACCGGATAATTCATTAACGTCCTTCTGGGAAGGAAACTGCAATCCTTACCTCGCCTGGCCTACATGTGACTCCAGAGCCACAGTAATGTGGTTGACTCTTAAGTGCTCTCAAAGCAATTAGGGCTGGGCAATAAATGCTGACCTTGCCAGCAATGCACTTATCCTGTGAATGAATAAAACAAAAAAATTTCTGTTCTAAAACATGACAGCACAATGGCTCAGTCATTAGCACTGTGGCCTCACAGCAGTGAGGGACCTGGGTTCAATTCCAGCCTCTGATAACTGCCTGGTGCTTGCACATTCTCCCTGTGTCTGTGTGGGTTTCGTCTCACAGTCCAAGGGTATGCAGGTTTGGGTGGATTAGCCATGGAAAATATAGGGTGATGGAATGGGTCTGGATGGAATGCTCTTCAGAGGTTGGTGCGGACTTGATGGGCTGAATGGTCTGCTTCCATGCCTTTGGGATTCTATCAGCATCACCCCAGATAGCAACTGAATGCTGTGGAGGTGTACGTCTTTCCTCAACCCATGATGACTATTTTAAAGTGAGATAGTGGCTGCTTGGTTTAGAGATGTCATTTGCTTCAGTGGAACTTTCTTGGCAACCATGCAATTACTTCTGTTCATGCAGAATCTGCATCCACTAGCACCTCAAACAGTGGATGTTACATTGATTGAGAGCCTTAACTGATATTGACTGATCAGTTTTTTATTTGATTGAATGAGCTAAAGCAGAAATTGTGCTGAACATCTTTGTCCAGAATTGTATTTCTGCTGCCTTATGATCAGATCTATCCTGCTGCTCCCCTCTCAGCTTCTCAATAGTGCCACAGGCTGTGAAGCTGTGTCCCAGTCAGGAGGATGAAATTATCTTGGACAAAGGCTTCTCCAGGGAAGCCATCTATGAGTAGCATTCAGCCCTGAGAGTGAAACCCTTGGGTTGTCTCAAATGAAAGTTCGTATTAACAGTCATTGCACTGAGCTTCTCACTCCTTTCAGTTCATAACATAAATACAACATCAGCTGAACTAATTGCAAAATGAATATGCCGGAAATGCATGGAGGCATATGAAAGAGGTTAATGTCTTAGTTGCAGCTTTTCATGATGTTTGCAGTTTTGCTTTGTCTTGTCAGATTGTAAGTGAGATAATGCTTCACACAATCAATTGTTGGTAGAGTACAATGACAGCTGATATATATAGTTCTCAAAAACCGCCATACCCACAATATAACTTTTTTTCTCCAGATAGTTGTACTTTTTCAACATTTTTATTTCAGAGTTTACTCATTTGCACTTGAAAGAAATTCTGTCCTTTTATCAATAGCTCTAAAAAGATACTTCTTTCAGATTGATAAGGGCAGTGAATGTAAAGCAATTCTGGCTACCCCATTTGTATGTGAAGATGGTGAGGGAATGGTATTACCATTTTCAGAAAGGGCTTGAATTTAAATAGTGGATGAACATGGCTATAATAAAAAATCCCAAACATTTCATGCGCTGATGACTTTGAAATGAAGTCACCATTGTTTTACGGGCAGAAAGAAGTGGGGTTGAATCCTAACATTTTTTGGATGCATTGTGTTTGGAGGAATGGTTCTTGTGAATTTTCTCACTGTATCTTACCAACTTAGCCAATTTAATTGGCGCTTCAGCCCTTATGGCAAGTATTGTATCCAATTTACACCAGTACCGTATGAAGTTCCCGGAGCCACTCACCACACACCAAAGATTCTGGAATTGACCTGCTTCCCAGACCTGGGCACCACCTTTGAAAAGCTGTTGTGCATCCAGACAAGCATTGTAAGTCTAAAGCTGCCTGGGAAAACAGTGCCCCCTTTTGGAGGATTCGGTACTGGATTTCCAGTTGGAAGAGGTGGTGGACAGAGAGGGCTTCCTCATTTCCCAGGATCAGTTGTGGAGACCATGGTGCCAGACCATGCCAGACTGGTCCAAGTTTGTCATCTGGGTTAAAGCAGTCACAACCATCAGGAGAAATGCCCAGTACAGTCAGAAGAAGGTCATGTCTTTTGCACTCTGCTAGTATAAATGCCACAACAGAAATGGCAGATGGACTTTAATCTAGGTAAGTATGAGGTGATCATTTTGGGAGGTCAAGTGCAACCTTGGGCAAGCAAATAGTATTAGTTTAGTGTGGCACCATAGTCAATACAGACATGGTGGGCCAAAGGACCTGTTCTGGTGCTCATTGCTATATGTTGTATGTTTTTTCTCCAATTCCTCAGAGTCACTCTATCACTGCTACTGTACCCAACCCCCATGAGGAAGTCAGCCGATTCACATGATCTTGATTTATTGTCACATGTACTGAGATACAGTGGGAAAAGTATTGTATTACATGTTAACCAGACAAATCATTGCTTACATAAATACATCAGGGTAAAAGAATAGAAAGCAGAATACTTTGGGACATCTACGGAGAAGCAATTCACTCTAATATGAGAGGTTCATTCATAAGTCTGCTAACATTGGGGAAGAAACTTTCTTAAATCTGTTGGTATGCATTTTCAAACTCTTTCTTCTGTCTGATGGAAGGGGGTGGAAAAGAGTATAAGGGATTGGAGAGATCTTTGATTATGTTGGTTGTATTCCTGGAGGCGGTGGGAAGTGTAAATGAAGTCAATGGAAGGAAGGTTAGTTTGCATAATGGACTGGGATGCATTCATAACTCTCTGTAATTTCTTGCAATTTCTTGGGCAGAGCAGTTATCATACTAAGCTGTGATGCATCTGGATAGGATGCCTTGTATGATATGTTTGTAAAAATTAGTAAGAGTCATTGTGGACAAGCCAAATTCTTTTGCATTGGGAGGAAGTAGAGGCATTGGTGTGTTTTCTTGACTGTAGCTTCGATGTGTATGGACCAGGACAGATTGTTGATGATATTTACTCCTAGGAACTTGAACCTCTTGACCATCTCCACTTCAGCACTATGAATACAGACATGGGTCTGTTCTCTACTCCACTTCGATGACTGGCTCCTTTGTTTTGCTGACTTTGAGGGAGAGGTTGGTGTCTTTATACCATGCCACTAAGCTCTGTATCTCCCTCCTGTACTTTGTCTTGTCATTGCATGAAATCTGACCCACTATGGTGGTGCCATCAGCAAACGTGTAAATGGAGTTAGAGCTGAATTTGGCCACACAGTCGTGACTGTAAAGAGAGTATAGTAAAGGGCTGCGTACATAGCCTTGTGGGGCACCAGTATGGAGGATTATCCTGAAGAAGGTGTTATTTCCTATCCTCATCGATTACAGTCTGTTAGCCAGGAAATGGAGGCTCCAGTTGCAAAGGTGGGAGCAGAGTCCAGGTCTCGGAGCTTGGAGAGAAGATTAGCTGGAATTATGGTGTTGAAAGCAGAGCTAAAGTCAATAAATAGGGATCAGACATAGGTGTTCTTATTATTCAAATATTCCAGGGATGAGTGTAGGGTCAGGGAGAAACTGTCTGCCATGGAACTATTGCACCAGTAGGCAAATTGCAAGGGATCAAGGTGTTCTGAGAGGCTGGAATTAATGTGAGCCATAACTAACCTCTCGAAGCACTTCATAATTATGGAAGTCAGAGTCACTCAGTGTTAGTCACTGAGGTTCATTACTTGATTTTTCTTTTGGCACTGGGATGATGATGGTCTTTTTGAAGCAGGTAACAACCTCACATTGTAGTAGGTATGGAGAGGTTAAAGATGTCAGCAAATACTCCCACAGCTGCTTTGCACAGGATCTGAGTAAACAGCCAGGGACTCTATCCGGACCAGTCACTTTCCGTGGGTTCACTCTCAAGATGGCCTCTCTGACGTCTCAATTTTGTTTTAAAGCCCTGGAGTGGAACTTAATCACATATCTTTCTGAATCAAATGTGAGAGTGCTTCTAATTAAATCAAGTTGTCACTGAAAGCATATTCTGAATCACTTCTGCCTTTGCAACTAATTAAATTCAATTTCTATCCCTCAATTACCTGTAATATATATTGTGTAATGTGGATTGTTGGTCTAATCACTCTGTCTTGCCCTCCAAATTGTCTTTTTTTCACAATGCTGAAATGTCCAGGGAAAGCAGTGATGCAAGTGCCCATGTCGTCAACTATCATCATGCTCAATTTAAAATGCTAGGCATATGATCCAAGATCATTTTAAATTTTTAAAAACCCACACCAAGAGGAGAGGTTACAGGCTGCTGGAAGGGATGAAAAATTGCAATTAGAATGTACTGTAAATGTTTGATTCTGTGCTGTGTGAAGTAACATGCATACACTCACAATGACAATTTTTTTTTCACAGCTTAGTAAGATTGAAAGTAAACACTTACCTAAAGCTTAGCAGGAACTCTGAACCTTTCACTTAACTGAGTTCTGCTCCAGCATACAGGGCATTCTAAAGGAAAATTTGGCCAAGTGTGTAACAACTGTGTTTTAATATCTATCATTTGGGGAATCCCAAAGTGATCTTTTCATTGTGCTTTGTTTTTTTCACTTTGGGGTCCAGATTTATTACCGCAATGTTTGCAGTTGACATCCCTTTATCCACTTGTTTAAATTACATTCACTTTTTAAAAGTGTACTTATACCGAGTGCCTAATCTGTTAAAACTGTGTCCAACCAGGGAGAATAAAAACATTGGTTACAAGTTTTCCTCCTGATGATTATTTAAAAGTTAAATACCTATAGGGTTATCAGGTATCCTCTGGATTTCATATGTACTCTCCTTGCAATGGTTGGCATTCTTCAACGCTCCCTTACTGTCCTATAAAGCCTGAGATCAAAAAGCTTGTTCCTATGTGACTTCGTTGAAACAACTATCAAATGTTGTCTCATATAGAATCTACAGTAAGCAGTTTGTCAATAACACAGAATGGGGAAGTAAAGAGAGAGGGAGCCAGTGAGAAAAGCTTCTGACAATTGAAAGCTTACGTTCCTCAATCTGCCTAGTTTAGAAGCTGATGGTGTTACCTAGATCATGTCCTGCTATTTTTAGAATAGGCTTCAGAATTAAGTTACCTAGAGGGGAGAAGGACTAAACCGAGGGAGTGAAAGGACAGCAGCTGCTGTAAATAAAAACGTATGGCATTGTTTGCTGCCTTATTGAACTCACCATGCCATTGAAATGGAAACTCTGTAATAGCCCCAGTGACAAAAGATTTCTGGTTTCTATTCTCAAGGCTTTCAGAACAGCTACAGCCTCTCCAACATACATGTAAGTGGAATTTTATTTTTCTTCAGCTAATATGTCTGTCACCAGATGACCAGAACAGGATCTATAAGTTACTAATACAAAATGTGTGCAAACTACCTCAAAAAATTGTATGTAAGAAGCAAAGGAAAAGCAGTATGGAATTATTTTGATGATAATACATTCATATAGACTTATGAATTGTGGCGTAAATAAGATGTCGTTCTGAAAAGCTAGCAGGGTTCTGATAATGTTGATCAAAATCAATCATCCTGTTAATTTGATGTGATGAGACAGTAATTTTCCTGTGTTGGTCTGAGCCAGTACTGTGGTCCATATTTATACATGTAGTTTTAAAGGTTTCATTATTTTAAAATATGAGTAAATCATATCATTTTGGAATGGTGCCTTAACTCTTTGATTGCTGACTCTCCTTTTAAATGTCCACAACTACAACATTTTTATATTTTGGAAAATAGATAGTGAATGTTCTTAAATGACAACATTGCAATGATAAACAGTTTACCTTTATCCAGTGGCTTTTCTTTAACCATAACTTTTTTTTAACATACCCACTTACCACTTACAGCTGTTAATGGGTGTCTTCTATGTTAGCTTTTAACATATAAAGCAACAGTATCAAGTTGTATTTCTCCTTTTTTGGCTTTGATTTCCTGCTTGCTAACCCTTTGTGCAGGATTGCCTAATCAATAAAGTTTTGAAGTGTTGCAATGTTCTCAGACACAAGGGAATTTGTGGAAATCTCTGGAATCATTTGGCCTTTTTCCTGCTCACCTTGGATTCTTCTGTCACCCTCAATATGCCAGATAAAAGGTGGTGCTTCAACTCACTCACTTGATGGCTCAGCAAATAAATGCACTTGTCTAGAGCTAAGCTACATAGACAGAGAAAGTTAAAGTTGAATACTGAGTTTCCTGGTCACAGCTAGCTCTTGGAGATGTGCCAATTAGCCAGACCAGCTCTTGTTTAGTTGGAAGGAGTAAGTCAGGGTTTCAACTCCTGATCGCTGTCTGGTTAAATCTGCTGTAGCTGTATGTTTATAGATGTGAGTTTAAGTTAAAATTGGGCTTACATCTGACATCACTTGTAATCTCATAGACTAGGTAACTTGGACAATCTACGCTGGTGCCAATGGAATAATTCCAGCATTAGTCAGCATCTTTAGGAAAGGAGGGGAAAAGAATTGCATTTTCCATGACTCAGACTTTGTTTTGCCTAAAATTGCAACAGATAGAAGTTGTACATTTGACTGTTTTCTTCATAGAATCCATAGCACAGAAACAAGGCAAAATACCTACCATGCGTTGTTCTGCTCTGCACACCTTGTTATCTAATCTGATCAGTATAACTCTCTCAATTTTTTAAATCTTCTGCTGCTCGTTAACTGTTGAGTTCAAATCCTATTTATGGGGTTGATTTCAACCATTCTTTCAAAATAGAAAATGGGTGGCAGCAAGAGGATCCCTCATTTTACACCCAACTCAACTTTCCATTTGCATTAATTTCCCTGCTGGCAGGAACAATAAATATTGTTATCACTTCTGGATCAAACCATCAAATTCATACTTTGATCTGGCTAGGAACTAAGGTTAAAGTTGATGAAGGGTGAAATCGCAGACATTTTCTCAAGAGAATAAAGATTTTAATAAAAAAAACGTGTGATTTATTGCAGAAGGATAGAGCAGTAACACAATTAGTAATACAAACTGAGTGCAGCAGTCAGCCATTCAGCCCCTCGCACCTGCTGTATAACCATGATTGATCAACTGTTCCAACTTCTTGCCCACCCTGCAATGATCTTCTACCACCATTCCCCTTAGCTTCTCAAAATTCTATCTGACTTTGCCTTACAAGTATTTAAAGATACTACTTCCATCACTTTTTGAGAGAGAGGGTTTCCAAAGAGTCAGAACCGTTGTTAAAAAAAATTCCTTATCAGTATCTTAAATGGGCAACTCCTTAATATAAAACTAGTACTAGATTTTCCCACAAGAGGAAACATCCTTTCCACATCTACCACATCACGTCACCTCTTCTCAACCATAATGGTTAAAAGCCTAGCCTAAACAACTTCTTTCCATGTAAGAGAACTCACCCATTCCAGATATTAGTCAAAACTTATTTGAAATGCTTCCAATCAATTTACATTAAATGAAAGATTAGTACAGTGTGCAGTATTACTGATGTCAGTAATGCTCTGTATAACTATTACATAGCTTTACTACTTCTGTATTCACTTTCCCTCACAATAAATAATGACATTCTATAAGCCTTCCTAATTACTTGCTGTATTGCAAACTGACCTTTTGGGATTCATATACAAGGATATCTAAGTCCCTCTGCATCTCAGAGCTATGCAATCTCTCACCATTTAGATAATGTTTCTCTTTTTCTTCTTCTTGCTAAAATGGGCAATTTAACTTTACCCCACATTATATCTTATTTTCTAGCTCTTTGGCCACTCCCACTCATTTTCTAACAGTCAGAATTACCTTGAGGCCAATACTAGCAACAACTACAATCAGTCAGCCCACAGAGTATATAAAATAGCAAATGTGATCAAGACAGGTCTCAGATTTCTCAGCAATCCTCTCCAGGTGTTGGTTGCACAGTAGATCATGAAATCTCTTTAAAATGTCACAAAGATTCTAATTCTCCATGTTTTTCCCATGAGCCATTCAGTCATGGATTGCCTTGATGACTAATCATATTCTGGTTGATCATCCTCCAATCCTGAGACCATATCACTCTGTCAATCTGGAAACGGCACTCCAGCACAGGCACAACAGCAGCCTTCTACTAGTAGATCTTGCTCACATGCGTCAAACAGGTTTGAAAACTTTATAATAAGTGACAATGGCACCAAACGGTCCAAATATTTAGAGATTTCTTCTGGAGCCCTAACATACAGAACCAGTGTAGCTCAGCTACCTTCTCAGCAGTCTAGCTGAAACAATTCTACTTAACATGAAACCTATTTCTGTCTGTTTCTTTCTCACATACTGTCTTATTGTATCTCCATCAACTGCCTGTAATCTTTGAACTGCTCCTCAGTGTTCCTTGAGGGACCTTTTGAAAACCTCGCAACAAGCCCCCACCCATACACACGTTTAAATGTTGACCCCTTAGCAACCACTGGAAACTTGATTCTTTTAAACGTTACAATTCACAGATAGCTAACTCCTGCACAGCTCAGATAAATGCTGTCATACAAAAGGAATTTGTAACAATATCAAATCCAGAGACTAATGTCAGCTAAGTATTTGGCTGACTGTTATTGAAAGCAGTAAGTTTGAGTGGTCTTCCTGATGCAACAATTTTCTAAGCGTAGGAGCAAATTACTGCAGCTGCTGGAATTGGAACTGAAAACAAAAAATGCTAGAGATCTCAGCTGATCAGGCAACATGATGGAAAGAAAGCAAGCTAACAGTTCAACTCAAGATGACTCTTCATCAGAGCTGGGCTTCAGCTCTGATTAACCGTCATCTAAACTCGAAAAGTTAGCTTGCTTTCTCTCCATGGAAGCTGCCTGACCCGCTGTGATTTCCAACATTTTTTATTTTCAATTTTCGCTGTGCTCCATTCCACAATACTAAAGGTACAACTTAAAACTAGTGAAAAGAATGTACATAGAGATTACACATATTGCTTCATAAAACTATATATATACATCTGATTTGTATTAACTACAATGTAATTAAAGCAATCAAACCAAATTTAACCAAGGCACTTTTGGAAATGTGTCCATGAGTATTTATGGGCTAGTTTTTGTATCAGCGGAAGGAGTGCTCCAGCATGATATTTGAAAACATGATCTTTCTTGTCCCCATTGTACACTATAAAATGAAGCTGAATTTCTTTTTCACCAAACTTCTTTCTAGTTTAAGAGAAAGGAATGGTCTTGGTAGAAGAATCAAACACAGTAAGATTTGCCTATGAACTAGTCAAACTCCCAAAACTCTACATAATTTTTAAAAATGCATAAATTAGCTTGCTATTGACAGTTCAGTTTACATTATCTACTGTCCTGCATTCACGATAGCCTGGTGTAATTCTGTGTTTGGCTCTCACATCAAACACTTTTTTTAAGGAACAGAATTATGAAATAAATGTGTTGTACCAATAATGAAAACCATCTGTTGTTGTTCCAGATGATAAATCAGTTCAGTCTAGGATATAATTGGGCCATGTTTGATCAGCACCATGGAACAGCATAGGTAGGACAATATTTTTAGCAATAATAAAATGCTTTCTTCCCACCAGAAACATATTAACAATGTTTGGCTTTAAACCAAGTCTTTTTATATTTAATAGTTGAACAGGGATGCACAGAGGCTGCTCTTTCAGTGTAAGAGCTCTTTATACAATTATAGATTCCCTACAGTGTGGAAACAAGCCCTTCGGCCCAACAAGTCCACACCTACCATCCGAAGAGTAACCCTACCAGACCCATTTCCCTACATTTTACCCCTGACTAATGTATGTAACACTATGGGCTATTTAGCATGGCCAATTCACCTAACCTGCACATCTTTCGATTGTGTGAGGAAACCAGAGCAAACTCACACAGACACTGAGATAACATGCAAACTCCACACAGATAGGCCCAAGGTTGGAATCGAACCCAGGTGTTTGGCACTATGAGGCTGCAGTGCTAACCACTGAGCCACTGTACTGCCTACTGTGCCACTGTGCCGTCATACTCTTTGAATAAAGTAGAAATTTTTAAACCATAGTTCTAAAAATGTAAATGTTAGGTGATTCAACTGTTCACTAAAATACTTTTATTCAGTGGACAGCATTTTGATACTTCTTAAAAATAAAACTTTTATATCAATAAGTTAAATAATGGAAATATACTATTAATCAGCAAGAAATAGGTTTGAAATTTGGTCATAACCAAACAACAGGCCTTGGGTTCTGCTGTCTTAAAGTAAATTCTCTTGGCAAAGCAGATATGTTCTCCCAATGGAGCTGTCAGCACTCAAAATCAAAAATGACTTGTTGGTGTGCAAATACTTATAATTGGATCTTATGTTAGTGACAATCTGGTAACTAAAACTAATAGATAGTTTTCTATCTATCCCCAGTGTATTCATTTCAATATAAGTGAATGTCTTCTGGCTGAGATTGCACATTTTGTATTCAGTCTGCAAGCCCTGCTGGTCATGTTCTCTGCAATATACATCATTTCTTTATTTTTTTAAATTTGTACCAAATTATTGAAGGCTTTAAATATTAACCCTATATTATTCTTTTATATTTGAAAATAAATTCTAAGGGATAATTTTACCAGGAGTTCACGAAGTGTTAACTCTATGGAGGGACTCTCTCCATGAGCCCTCAGGTGTTTTTTCATGCTATTCTCTGCAGTTTGCCTTATTACTCACGTACCATGCCTCTATGGACTACACTCACACTACCTTCTGCTCAGCAATGTGGAAGTGTTCACCATGACCAAAGTTTCTTGGGACTCCCAGTATCAGCACCATTTATAAAGTCCAACTATGCACCAAGTCAAGCACTGCCAGACAAGAGTTGCTCTTTCCCAGTGCAGATAGTAGGAGGGGGATTGAACAAAGTGCTTCTGAGGGTACATAAGTGGCATAGCTAACATTTCATTGCAAATACATGTGTATGTTCCTAAATCTATTGCTATTTTACATCATCCCTATCTGGTTAACACTTATTGTAACAGTGGCAATAAGAACCAAGTTATGCAGCTTACCCAACCTTTGTATTTTCCCATTTTAAGGAATACTATTCTTTCCCTAAGATCCAGTGTAGCCTAACATCTCCTCATAGTTCAATGTAGGAGCATCATATTCTGAAAAACTTTCAAATGGCTGAAAACATTCACTTTTCTTCAGCAGCTGCAGAAACTAAGAAAACAACAAAGAAAAACTACATTTATTGTTGGGAATAGATAGGGACAAATGACAATCAATGGATGATCACTACATCTTGCTCACATCTATTGGATTCAGTTACCAGTCCTGTATGGTCTTTTAGCCTGATGCTGCAGTTGTCTATCTTTGCAGAAGTTCCTCTTCCTCAATGTCTTCAGTGTCTTCCCCTGAACACTGCTGCCAAATTCTCACCTCCAGTTGTGCAGAGCTCAGCTGTGAATATTGAAGCATTATACTATAAGGCACCTTTCCCCACTCCCAGGCTGATCCAAGCATCAGAACCATATTCCCAGCAGAATTATCAGCTGCTTCATGATGGCCAGGATCGAAGAATAAGCAGCATTGTAACTCTGCTTGCCTTCAGTCGGGGGATACCTAACAGAGTAATCTGCTGTGGTTGCAAAGAGTATCCCTTGTCTCCTAATGAGCATCATTGTTCAACTTCTGGTTCTTGATGCTTCAGTATACTCCTCCATGGAATATCTCTACATGGCCCTTTGACTACTTTAGATAAATAAAAAATCCAATTCTGGTGAAACAAGAACCATTTAGTCTAAATCTAGAGTGTAAAAGCTGTTTCAAAAAAAAATCATCATGGCTACAGAAATATTTGCAAGTTGTGTATTAACTTCAGACACCCAGAAAGACCCCATGTTACCAACTCAAAACTAAAACCCCAAATTACAATAAATTATATTAAACATATACATAAATTCCACAGTCCACATCACAATTCAATTGCTCCCCTTCACAATTACTGTCCCCTCTGCATCCCAGCATGCTGCCTCCAATCCCCGACTGACTTCTTCACCCCTTGATTGAAGGGTTTCTTCCTTTACTTAACCAAGGACTATGCCCCTTACACTTTGAGATGTGGTCATTTGATTGCAGTGTATTTGCTGCATAAGCAGCCACCGCATGTAGATGTAATACTGATGTAGCTCAGTGCTCTACAGCAACATAGTCTCCCCTTGCCTGATCATTGCTGACAACCATGACAAGCTGTCTGGCTTTGTGTCTGTAGAAAATGGCAGGGTAAGACATGCGTACTGTGATCCTTTAACTTCTGAATGAGGGAGTAAAGCACAAAAAGGCAAAACAAGTCAAAGATATTACAAACATCCAAGTAGGTATAACATAAGTGAGCACGAAAAGAGTAAGTGAGGAAGCCTGAGATGCACTCTGGCCCAATCCAGGAGATGGAAGCTTGTTTGTACATACAAAGTGTCCTAGCAGTGACATTCAAATGAAGGGTACTGGTGCACTCCAAACTGCAGTCACAAAGTGGAGAAGTGCATTGTACATGAGTTGGAGATGTGTCATAATAATGTGGAGAGGCTGGTGCAAGTCTGATGCAAACTTCTTCGGATGGATGACACATACGTGACGGGTAGTCCTGTCCATGTAAGATAATGTGAAATATTGTGGTTTACTGTCCAAATGGAAGCCTGGAAGAGCAAATGGTGAACTGGAGTTGCCAGAGATTTGCTCTGACTTTCATGTCAGGAACTGTCAACATTCACTTTTTCTCCAGTGCCTGACAATGCGTTTAATTGAGACAAGATTAGATACTAATAGCATGCCTATCACTGCTCACAGGCAAGATTCTCATTTTTCTGTTTAAAACTTTGCTGCAGGATCAGACTATCAGATTATTGATTTTCTCAACATCAATAATCTCATACCTACCAATCTCACCATATATTCCTAACTGACCTCCCATATATTCCCAGTGACATTCCTGCTGACATCATTCAGGGGCAATCTCTGAGAAACTGAGAAATTTTTAAGCAGTATACATTGTCCAATGTAGCATTGATAATGAACATCGTGCATATATGTATAAAGTTCATTTATATATTACATTAACCTATTAGCTTGAAATGAGTTAACTTGTAATAGGAATTTTATGAGACTATATGAGCAAGTTCTTATTAATCTTGCACAGACCAAATTGAACACAAACCTGCTGATCAGGCATGTTCTCCCATTTTGTAATCACAGAATCTAGTAGGATTAAGAAAGGTGTGTGATGCTTTAGTAGATCACACATTGTATGGAGTTGCACATTTATACATCAAGTCAGCAATCTCAGCCCTGAGTTTTGTGACAAGTTGAGGCCAGATGCTTTATGAAATAGAGGCAAGAAAATTTAGAGAGTTATCAGAATTCTCTTGTACAGTTGTGGAATTGATGGTTTCAAGATGCTTAGATGCTGAGCATTTTCTATTCATCTTAGCCAGGTATGGTACATGGCATGTTGATATCCAAACTTTTCTTCATTTCAGTAACCATTCAAAAGTTGCCTGGTTCACTAATTAAGGTTTCCTCTGTGTACAACAGAATATCTAAGTTCACTTATAAAAGCATATTTACAAAGTTGTTATGTCAAATGTACAAAGGAAAGTACACTTCCAACAATATACTGTGGAGTCATGTATGTATCAATTGAGGGAATTCCATTACTGAAGGCAATGTCTCTCTTCATTTAATAAGAGTTAATTGATTAGCAAATTAGTAGGTAGGTATTAAAATACTGATGAGAGGAACAGGTATGCATTACTCTTGAGTTTTAACTCAGTCCAGGTTCACACATTTGTTACTGATGTGAAAATCTTTTGGGGAAGAACATTCCCCTTCTCTTGTTGTTTAGCTGGTTAAATAAATAAGTAGGCTTTTTTGGAATAAACAGCTTACATATTTTTCAGCAACATAAAAATTACTATTATCATGCCTTAGGCATAATTGCTAATAAAAAGCTTTAATGTATGCTTCCCATAATTTCAATTGCTGGAGATTATTACTGTTAACAGGACATTTTTTCCATTCAAACATCGGATTTTTCCCTTTATTATTATGATGGCACATACGGAATGTGTTGTTTCCATCCTCCTTTCCTCCTGCTAATCCCAGCTTTTTACAAACTGTGGCCAAGTGGATAGATGGATGAAGGGGCTCTGCCAACATCATCTGATCAACATGTTAGAAGATCTTTCCATTTGTTAGAGAACATTTGCCAAAGCTGCAAAGCTTAGAATAAAAGAAAAAAGATCGGACCTGTCTTAATAATGTACTATTCGCAACCTCAGAAGTTCCAGCAGATCTTCACCATTGATGAAGTACATTTGAACTGTACTCGCTAAACTGCACACAACAAGGCAACACAGCAATTGAATATATGGTCCAATAATCTATGTTAGTGATATGGTAGAAAGTTGAAGGTTGAACAGGACACTGGCAGAAATCTCTTCTTCTTTTCTATCCACCTTGTAGGGCCCAAGTGTGTAATGAACACTGATCCAAGTGTGTAACCTGATCTAGATACATAATAGGAAACTGCATTGGCTATGTAATGGTACTAATTTAAGTAGGTATCGGTGCTGCTGTGTGCGATGGGCACAGGAATGGGTGTGTAATGTACATTAATCCACATATACAACGTAAAACAGAGTTGCTCTGGATATGTAATAGGCACTGATCCAAGCAAGGATCTAAGAGTACACACCTGGATATACAATGAGCACTGATTCAGATTTGTAACAGGCAATTAGCTCGGTACATAATAACCACTGATTTGGGTATGTAATGTGCACTAGTCTACTTCAATAACAGAGAAGATCCAAATATGTAAAAGGCACTGCTGCAAACATGCAATGGATACTCATCTAGGTATGTGACAGGCATTAGTCTGAGAATGCAATGGGCACTGGACTAAATATATAATAAAGGTAATCTAGGTATGTAACCAGTATTGATTCAAATATCTAGTAGTTGTAAGTATGTAACAGTCACTGATCTGAGGAGGAAGAAAGTGAGGACTGCAGATGCTGGAGATCAGAGTCGAGAGTGTGGTGCTGGAAAAACGCAGCAGATCAGGCAGCACCCAAGGAGCAGGAGCATTGATGTTTCGGGCATAAGCCCTTCATCAGTCACTGATCTGAGCATGTATTAGGTAATTGATTTGCTCCTGGTGGATTTCCAGAGAAAGTTCAGTCGGCTCATACCAGATAGGGAGAGACTGTCTCATGATGAAAGCTTGAATAGTTTGGGCCAATACTCATTTGGAATAATGAGATGTGACCTTACTAAAATATACACTGTTTTCTGGGGATTTGACAGGATGGTTATGGAAAGGCCATTTCCCCTTCTGTGAGGGTCTAGGATCAGAGGGCATAGAATAAGAGGTCATACATTTAAGATGGAGTTGAGGGGAAATTTCCTTTCTCAAGCAGTCAATCTGTGGAATTATTTGCTGCTGAGAACTGTCGAGTTTAGGATGTTAGGTATATTCAAAGTTGAGATTTTTAATCAGGAAGGGAGTCAAGGCTTATGGGGAAAAGGCAGGAAAGCGCAGTTGAGAATTGTCAAATCAACCATGAATTCACGGAATGGCAAAGCAGACTCAGTTGGTTGAATGGTCTCCTTCTGTTCCTGCAATCTTATGGTTTTAATCTATTCAGTCATTTCACTGCCAACCACATTAAAGAACATGGATTATCTTTTCTTGCTCAGGCGAGCTGATTAGGAATTAAGCTGGAGTGATCAATAGTGATCTTTTCATGGTTCTAACAAAGGTTCAAATGCTGCAAATCAGTATCTCTCCTTTGTTCTCCAGTTAATTATTTTTAAATAATTCAATGGAGCAAAGCTGAGAGCTGACAATATAGGATGAACAATGTCTCACATAGGGAGTTAATTTTGCCAAATTTCAACTTCAGTTGAACACAGAAGTGAAATTTGATAACTTTTGTTAAAGGGCATGTCTTTCTAAGTTGACCCTGCAACCCTTCAACTCCATCATGTTCGTTAACAACTGACCTATTGTCTCAAGTCTATTGATTTCAAAGCTGGTATCTGATAAAATTTCCTTTAACAAAATGTTAATGAAATCATATCAGTTTTACTTAGTTATTCCCTGCACCTTGGAAACACATTTCTTAATGACTGGTGCTATAATCAACATAATCCTCAAGGATCCAAGTCACCAACCTCCACAGCAATAAACAAAAATAGCATTAATTAAATACCACAAAAAATGCATCTACATTACAGCATTCAGAACTTCAGAATGTCCCACAGCATTTCATAACCGGGAACTACACTTAAAGCGTAGTAACAGCTTTAATGCAGGAGACATAACCGCTTCCAGGTAGAACAAGATCTTCAAACAGCACACAGGGCAAAGGGGCTTCAGTTTAAAATCTCATCAGAAAGATATCACCTCAACTGTGTAGCACTGGCGCAACGTTTGAGATTTTGTATTCAAAATCTACCTGAAGTGGGATGTAAATCTGTAACATTCCAATTTCAAGGCAAGTGTTATGAACTAAAGCATGAATCCTCCCTTATAAAGATAGGAACAAACGTATCAAAAGCATGCAATGCATTGATTGTGAGTCATTACAGTACTGGTCCAGACTTGAGGAGTGAGACACAGCAGCACGACACAGCCTTGCATAAAAATACACTCTCTAGTTGGATTCTGGGTAATCCAAGCTGGAGGATGAGAAAATAATTGTGGCTGTAACAGCTGCTCCTTTTTGAGGTATTTTAGCTGCTTGAGCTGTTTTCCTCGAATTACAGGAACAGTAATTGCATTGTTTTGAAACTTTGGTGAAAAAAAATCAAAGCAACAACTTTAAAAATGAGGAAGAGGGACAAAGGCAGTGACCACATGGTCAGTGAATCAAATGAGAAAGAAACCAACATTGTTGTCTGAGACAGCAATGAATCTGCACAGCTTCTGCCTATGCTGTTTGAGTTCAAGAATCTCTGAACATCGGAGTGCATCTAAGAAAAATTAACAAACAGTGAAATTCAAAGCTGATCTTAGAGGAACCCGTGTGGGAGAGTTCTCAGCATGGGAACAGCTAAGTGCATAGTTTTTTAAGTGTAACCTTGTTGTTTTTTGTAAATCTACAATAGTGAATAGAGTGGGTTTTTTTTTTGATTATATGTTTTATTGAGATCTGTCTCTTGATTAAATGTTAACAATATAAAACATAGATACTGAGTTAACTTTGAGCAGTGATTTTAAGAGTAGTAAGGCGGTGCTATTTTCTGGGTCTGTAGATTGTTAAGGTGCAAAGATGGCCTTTAGTAGAGAGATGTACCCTCCCTGTTGGATGTGGGAGTTTAGGGAGAGTCAAGAGTGTGGCGCTGGGAATGGACAGCTGGTTAGGCAGCATGTGAGGAGCAGGAGAGTTGACATTTCAGGTACAAGCCCTTCATCAGGAATGTGGCTTGTGGGCCAAGAGGGCTGAGAGATAAATGGGAGGTGGTGGGGCTGGGGGGGTAGGTAGCTGGGAATGCGATAGGTAGATGAATATTGGGGTGAAAGTGATATTTCGGAGAGGAGGGTGGAGCAGATAGGTGGGAAGGAAGATGGACAGGTAGGACCGTTCAAGAGGGCGGTGCCAAGTTGGGAGGTTTGGACTGGGATAAGGTGGGGTGAGGGGAAATGAGAAAACCGGTGAAATCCACATTGATCCTGTATGGTTGGAGGGTCTCAAGACAGAAGATGAGGCATTCTTCCTCCAGGCATCAGGTGGTTAAGGTTTGGCAATGGAGGAGGCCCAGGACCTGCATGTCCTTAACGGAGTGGGAGGGGGAGATGAAGTGTTCGGCCACAGGGCGGTGGGGTTGTTCAGTACTAGTGTCCCAAAGGTGTTCTCTGAAATGCATCCTGTCTCTACAATGTAGAGGAGACCATATCGGGTGCAACTGATGCAGTAGGTGACGTGTGTGGAAGTACAGACAAATTTCTGTCGGATGTCGAAGGATTCTTTGGGGCCTTGAATGAAGGTGAGGGGGGGAGGTGTTTGCAATTCTTGCAAATGCAGGGGAAAGTGCTGGAAGGGGAAGGTGGGTTGATGGCTCTGACAAGGGAGACACAGAGAGGCCATTCCCTCCGAACCACAGATAGGGGTGGAGAGGGAAATATTTCTCTGGTGGTCAGGTCTGTTTATAGTTGACAGAAATGGTGGAGAGATTGGTAGGGTGGAAAGTGAGGACCAGGGGATTCTGTCCTTGCCACTTACCCTCCCGCCATCTTATCCCAGTCCCAACCTCCCAACCCATCGCCACTCCCCAACCACCCGACGCCTGGAGGAAGAACGTCTCATCGTCCATTTTAGGACCCTCCAACCACACAGGAACAATGTGGATTTTATCCGTTTCCCTCTTTCCCCTCCCCCCCACCTTATCCCAGTCCCAATCTCCCAACTCACCCTGTTGAATGGTCCTACCTGTCCATCTTCCTTCCCACCTACCTGCTCCACCCTCCTCTCTGACTATCACCTTCACCCCCACCTTCATTTACCTATCACATTCCCAGCTACCTTTCCCCCAGCCCCACCTTCTCCCATTTATCTCTCAGCCCCCTGGCCAACAAGCCTCATTCCTGATGAATGGCTTCTGCTTGAAACATTGACTCTCCTGTTCCTCACATGCTGCCTGGTGCTTTTGCAGCGCTAGACTCTTCGACTCTGCTTTCCAGCATCGGCCATCCTCACTTTCTCCAGAGTTTAGGGAGAGTTTCCATGTTACTGATGATTATGTCAGCAGTAAGTGTGGTTGCAAATCTTCTTGGAGCAGTTGGAGCAGCAGTTAGAGACAATGAAGAATTTACAGGAGTTGGGAGTATGATGGAAGGCAAATACAGTCAGGTAGATGGGTTGCCTCCAGGAAAGTAGAAGAAGGAGGCAGGAGTCTTCTGTGGCTGTACTCATCTCAAGCAAATATACCGTTTTGGAAAATGTAGAGGGTGATGGATTCTCAGGGAAATGGCGCATGAACAGCCAAGTTTCTAATACTGAGAAAGGCTCTAATGTCATGAGGGGGACGTCAGGTTCCAAGCGATCGATTGTGATAGGGGACTGTCTAATCAGAGGCACAGACAGATTATCTTGTAGCTGACAGTGAGAAATCAGAATGGTGTGTTGTTTCCCTGGTGCCAGGATCAAGGATATCTCGGAGAGAGTGCAGAATATTCTCAAAGGAGAGAAAGGCCCAATAGGAGGTGTTGTGCACATTGGAACTAATGACATAGGAAGGGAAAAGGAAGAGATTCTGAATATTGAAAGTTAGACAGGAATATAAAAAGGTCCTTGAGGGTAGAAATATCTGGATTACTCCCAATGCTATGAGCTAGTGAGGGTAGGAATAGGAGGATATAGCAGGTGAATGCATGGCTGAGGACCTGGTGCAGGGGGGAAGGGTTCACATTTTTGGATCAATGGAATCGCTTCAGGAGCATAAGTGACCTGTATAAGAAGGATGGATTTCACCTGAATTGCAAGGGGATTAATATTTTGGCAGGGAGGTTACTAGTAACTATAGGCCAGTGAGTCTCACTTCTGTTGTGAGCAAAGTCTTAGAGAGAATTGTAAGGGATAGGATGTATGCACATCTGGATAAGAATGATGTGATCAAGGATAGTCAGCATGGTTTTGTGAAGGGCAGGTCGTGCCTCACAAACCTTATTGAATTCTTTGAGAAGGTGACTAAGGAGGTAGATGAGGGGAAAGCGGTAGATGTGGTGTATATGGATTTTAGTAAGGCGTTTGATAAGGTCCCCCATGGTAGGCTACTGCAGAAAATACAGAGATATGGCATTGAGGGTGAGTTGGAGGTTTGGATTAGGAATTGGCTGGCTGGAAGAAGACAGAGGGTAGTAGTTGATGGCAAAGGTTCATCTTGGAGTGCCGTCACTAGCGGTGTTCCGCAAGGATCTGTTTTGGGACCATTGCTGTTTGTCATTTTTATAAATGACCTGGAGGAAGGGTTAGAAGGTTGGGTGAGCAAGTTTGCGGATGATACGAAAGTCGGAGGAGTTGTAGACAGTGAGGAAGGATATGGCAGGTTACAGCGGGATATAGAGAAGCTGCAGAGCTGGGCAGAAAGGTGGCAAATGGAGTTCAATGTAGCTAAGTGTGAGGTGATTCACTTTGGTAAGAGTAATAAAAAGATGGATTACTGGGCTAATGGTAGACTACTTGGTAGTGTGGAAGAGCAGAGGGATCTTGGTGTCCATGTACACAGATCTCTGAAAGTTGCCACCCAGGTAAATAGTGCAGTGAAGAAGGCATATGGCGTACTGGCTTTTATTGGTAGAGGAATTGAGTTCCGGAGTCCTGAGGTCATGCTGCAGTTGTATAAGACTCTGGTGCGGCCGCATCTGGAATATTGTGTGCAGTTTTGGTCGCCATACTATAGGAAGGATGTGGAGGCACTGGAACGGGTGCAGAGGAAGTTTACCAGGATGTTGCCTGGTATGGTAGGAAGATCCTATGAGGAAAGGCTGAGGCACTTGGGGTTGTTTTCATTGGAGAAAAGAAGGTTTAGGGGTGACTTGATAGAGGTGTACAAGATGATTAGGGGGTTAGATAGGGTTGACAGTGAGAACCTTTTTTCACGTATGGAGTCAGCTATTACAAGGGGGCATAGCTTTAAATTAAGGGGGGGTAGATATAGGACTGATGTTAGGGGTAGGTTCTTCACTCAGCGAGTCGTAAGTTCATGGAATGCCCTGCCAGTAGCAGTAGTGGACTCTCCCTCTTTATGGGTATTTAAGCGGGCATTGGATAGGTATATGGAGGATAGTGGGTTAGTGTAGGTTAGGTGGGCTTTGATCGGCGCAACATCGAGGGCCGAAGGGCCTGTACTGCGCTGTATTCTTCTATGTTCGATGTTCTATGTTAGCTAGAGCTGCTTAGGAGCATTTAGATTAGTAAGGTTGGGGGGTGGTGGGACTCAGGGAGATAGTGAGGAAAGAGGTCAGTATGAGACTAGTGCAGTTGGGAAAAGAAACAAGTGAAACAGTCAGGACCAGAAGGAACAAAGCAGAGAATGAGATAGGACTGATCAATTAAACTGCATTTACTTCAATGCAATAAGCCTAACAGGGAAGGCAGATGAACTCAGGGCATGGTTAGGAACATGGGACTGGGATATCATTACTCAGGGATGGACAGGACTAGTAATTTGATGTTCCAGGATACAAGTGCTACAGGAAGGATAGAAAGGTGGGGTGTGGGGGGGGGGGTGGTGGAGAGGTGCGTAAGAGAGGAGGGGGAGTGGTGTTTTGGACAAGGGATGACATTATGGCTGTATTTAGGGAGGATATTTCTAGGAATTCTAGGAATACATCCAGGGAAGTTATTTGGGAGAACTCAGAAATACGAAATGGATGATCACCTTACCGGGATTTTAGTGTAGACCCACCCCTGCTCCCCACCCCCCCACAACAATCAGCCAGAAATTGAATAACAAATTTGCAAAGAAATCTCAGTTATCTGTAAGAATAATGGGGTGGTTATGGTCAGGGATTTTAACTTTTCAAACATAAACTGGGACTGTCATAGTGTTAAGGGTTTAGAAGGAAAGGAATTTGTTAAGTATGCACAAGAAAATTATCTGATGCAGTACGTAGATGTACCTACTAGAGAAGGTGCAAATCTTGACCTACTCTTGGGAAATAAGGCAAGGCAGGTGACTGAGGTGTCAGTGGAGGAGTACTTTGGGACCAGCGAACATAATTCTATTAGTTGTAAAATAGTGATGAAAAAGGATAGACCAGATCCAAAAGTTGAAGTTCTAAATTGGAGGGAGGTTAATTTTCACCGTATTCGGTAAGAACTTCCAAAAGTTGATTGGGGGCAGATGTTCACAGGTGAAGGGACGGCTGAAAAATGGGAAGCCTTCAAAAATGAGATAACAGGAGTCCAGAGACAGTATATTTCTGTTAGGGTGAAAGGCAAGGTTGGTAGATTTAAGGATTGCTGGGTGACTAGAGATATTGATGTTTTGGTCAAGAAAAAAAAGGAAGCATATATCTGGTATAGACAGCAGAAATCAGGTGAATCCTTAGTGTATAAAGGCAGTAGGAGTATAGTGAAGAAGGAAATCAAGAGGGGTAAAAGGGGACATGAGATAGCCTTGGAAAATAGGGTTAAGGAGAATCCAAAGAGATTTTTAAAATACATTCAGGGACAAAAGGGTAACTAGGAAAAGAATAGGGCCCCTCAAAGATCTGCAAGGCAGCTTACATGTGGAACCGCAGGAGATGGGGGAGATTCTAAACGGGTATTTTGCATAGTGTTTACTGTGGAGAAGAATATGGAAGATATAGAATGTGGGCAATTAAATGGTGACATCTTGAGAAATGTCCATATTACCGAGGAAGTGGTACTGGATGTATTAAAACACATAAAGGTTGCTTAATCCCCAGGATCTGATCAGGTGTACTCTAAACCTCTGGAAAGCTAGGGAAGTGATTGCTGGGCCTCTTGCAGATATTTGTATCATCGATAGTCATAGGTGAAGTGCAGGGAGACTGGACGTTGGCTAACATGGTGTCACTGTTTAAGAAAGGTGGAAAGGAAAAGCCAGGGGACTATAGACCGGTGAGCCTGACATTGGTGGGGGACAAGTTGTTGAAGGGAATCCTGAGGGACACGATTTACATGTATTTGGAAAGGCAGGGACTGATTAGGGATAGTCAACATGGCTTTGTGCGTGGGAAATCATGTCTCACTAACTTAAATGAGTTTTTTGAAGAAATAACAAAGAGAATTGATGAGGGCAGAGTGGTTGACGAGATCTATATGGACTTCAGTAAAGCGTTCAGTAAAGCGTTCAGTAAAGGTTCCTCATAGGAGACTGGATAACAAAGTTAGATCACATGGAATACACGGAGAACTAGCCATTTGGATATAGATCTGGCTCAAAGGTAGAAGACAGAGGATGGTGGTGCAGGGTTGCTTTTCAGACTGGAGGCCTGTGACCAGTGGAGTGCCACAAGGATTAGTGCTGGGTCCACTGCTTTTTGTCATTTATATAAATGATTTGGATATGAACATAGGAGGTATAATTAGTAACTTTGCAGATGACACCAAAATTGGAGGTGTAGTGGACAATGAAGGACTTTACCTCAGAGTGCAATGGGATCTTGATTAGATGGGCCAATGGGCTGAGGAGTGGCAGATGGAATTTAATTTAGATAAATATGAGGTGCTGCATTTTGGAAAGGCAAATCAAGGAAGGACTTATACCCTTAATGGTAAGGTCCTGGGGAGTGTTGCTGAACAGAGAGACCTTGGAGTGCAGGTTCATAGCTCCTTGGAAATGGAGTTACAGGTAGATAGGATAGTGAAGAAGTCAGTTGGTACACTTTCCTTTATTGGTCAGAGTATTGAGATTGGGAGTTAGGAGAACATTGGTTAGGCAACTTTTGGAATATCGTATGCAATTCAAGTCTACCTCCTATCGGAAGGATGTTGTGAAACTTGAAAGGGTTCTGAGAAGATTTACAAAGATGTTGCCAGGTTTGGACGGTTTGAGCTATAATGAGAGACTGAGTAGGCTGGGGCTGTTTTCCCTCGAGCATCAAAGGCTGAGGGGTGACGTTGTAAATATTTATAAAATCATGAGGGGCATGATTTCCCTCAGGTGGGGAATCCAAAACTCGAGGGCATAGGTTTAGGGTAAGGGGGAAGATTTAAAGGGACCATGGGGCAACTTTTTCATGCGTGTATGGAATGAGCTGCCAGAGGAAGTGGTGGAGGCTGGTACTTTTACAATATTTAGAAGTCATCTGGATGGGTATATGAATAGGAAGATATTACAGGGATATGGTCCAGGTGTTGGCAAATAGGACTAGATTAGGTTAGAATATCTGGTTGGCATAGACAAGTTGGACGGAAGGGTCTTTTTCTGTGACTCTGAGTTAAGATGGCAATTGAGAATGTTTGTTCAATAAAATTCTGAGTCCTTTAGCAGGGCTATTGTACAACAATATTCAGTGGAGCTGAGTAAGTGTATGGGAATGTAGAAAGACCAGAGCAGAAGAAGAACATTTAGCCCTTCAATCCTATTCTGGCATTCAATTTGAACAGAGAAAATCCATAAGTTCTCTGGTGACACCAAGTTAGATCTGATGAAAGATCACTGGTATTGAAATATTGACCCTGCTTTCTCTGGACAGATGCTGCCAGATCTGCTGAGTTTCTCCAGCAATTTTTATCTTTGTTTCAGATTTGCAATATCTGCAGTTCTTGGCTTTATTATTATTATTATTATCCAAGTTAGTATCACAATAGGTTGTGTGGGTGGGAAAGGAATCTACTCTATTTCTTACCAGAGAATGCTACCTCTTTCAGCTACAGCAATCCGCTGGATCCAGCTTGAGTTTAAAAAATGGAGCAAGGTAATTTTCCTCTCCATCACCCCCCAACCCAGATCTACGTTTTGTTGGACTAACATGATTTCCTCCCACATATAAAGGACCTCATACAATCACAATGCTCACAGGATCCTAATGATATTTTAAATGCTTGCATGACAATTGCTACAGCATTGAACCTGCTGTGAAAGAACACATCCAAGTCTTGGCAGTGGCCAGTCTTGAACTTTCTTTTGTGGGGCCAAGAACAGAACAAGTTACATAAGGAGCGTCTGGACTTCGAAGTCTTTGCTACCTTTCCTCTCTGTCACTCACAATGTGATGGTCAAGAAGGCGCAACAATGCCTCCTCTTTGGCATATCCATAACAAACTGCACCAATGTTTACAGATACACCATAGAAAACATTCTGCCTGGATGCATCATGGCTTGGTACAGCAATTGCTCTGCCCAGGATCATAAGAAATTACAGAAAATTGTGAGCACAGTCCAAACAAGCCAACCTTCTGTCCATTGACTCCATCTACACATCTCATTGCCACAGAAACACAGCCAACATCAAAGACCCCTCCCACCCCAGTCTTAATCTCTTCTGACAGCTTAAATATACGTATGAACAACATCCAAGAACAGCTTCTTCCCTGCTGTTATTTGACATCTGAATGGACCTTTTAAATTTCAAATCTAATGTTGATCTTTTTGTACTCCTTCTTTGCAGCCGTAGCTTTGTATTCCTTGCTATGTTCTGTTACCCCATGATCTGTATGTCCTTGTAGTTATGATGTGCTGCACTGTATGCAAAACAAAACGTTTAGCTGTATTTAGATACACGTGATAATAATAACAAAGTAAAATCAAAATTCTCCTCACCCTACCCTATTGAGACCCTGCCAAACATTCCTGGATAAAGTAGGTATGTTAAGTGACTAAAGGTTTCTGCTGACGTTGTCAAACTAACTTCTATAGGTTCGTGCCAAAATAATTGGTGATTGTACAATTGTGTATAAATATAAATAAATAATTGTTTTATAATAATCACATTTTAAATATTATTTGTCACATAGCTTTCTGAACTTTATGAGAAGATGACATTGCTTCAAGTTTGTCATATTAGTTGTTTAGTGCCCTAAAGCTGATCATCCATTCACAACATTAACTTGTTTTTGTTCCAGATATTAGACAATCAATATTTCTTTTTCTCATTTGTCAACTGTGGTTCAGGGTAATCTCTAAATCAGAAGATTGTAGATTAATGACCCACCCCATGACCTTGGGCACTTATTTCTCAGCTGATACTCCAGTGATGGGTACCACATTGGTCAGATACACTGTCTTCTGGATTAGACTTCAAATGTTGGCCATGCCTCCCCTCTCGGATCAGCCTACAAAATCATATGGTGCTATCGCAAAAATGAGCAAAGAAGGATATAGGTTGGCATTGTGGGTTTGAGGGGCCATAGTTGGTGAGTGCTGGATGGGAGTTGGCATGGCTGGAGCTTGGAGAATATTGTGGGGGTGTGATGGATAAGGGCTGGATCTAATTTTGTTGCTTTGTTTTCAAATCTTCCAGAAATTGACAGTACGTCAAGATAGAATTCCAGCCCACCTTCCACACTATATGTAGGGTCAGCCACCATGATTCTCATTAAACCTGATCCTCCTGGAAAAGAAAATCTGTGTTCCAGGGTACTTTTTTCAAACATCAGTTTTGTGGAGGCAGGAATTGTTCCAACTCTGCACTGCCAGCCAAGAGCAAAGCAAAGGCCCAATGAGGGTAACATAAGAAACTAGTTTGGGAAACAGTACATTACATTGCTTTGTACTTGTAAGTTTGGGGCAGAGAGTACAATGAGATGTGCGTAGGCTTGAGGGAGAGATTCCATGTGCTATATGTGCAAGTTTTGAGGGAGAGATTACAATGTAATATTTATGTAGGTTTGAGGGAGAGATTACAATGCAATGTCTGTGTAAATTGGAGGGAGAGATTACAAACCTGGGATTTGGTGCTCAACGGACTAAGTATAGGAAGAATGTGTCCAGTGGTGACTCTCCATCCCCACTAAGCCCACTAGAGCAAACACTAATCAGGTAACTAGGAGCTGATAGTGAGCAGCTTGGCAAATCATGTGCTTTGATGCTAAAATCCTGTCCTAACTAGATTGGCTACAAGTTGCTGCAGAATGTTGGTAGCTTCTGTGACCTAGAGATTGCTACTAGAGATCTGAGCTTCAGGAGCTAGTGAGAATGTGGCCATTTTGTGCGCTTGGGGATCATGGTGAGATCATAAACAATTGCATAGGAGTGTGTTTCATTGACCGCCCACTAGCATTCCATACCTATCCCTAAATAGCCCTATTGGGGTAAATAAAAAAATCCCACCCCAAACTGAGAAAAACAGGTCAAACTCTGTTTCCATTTTCTGTGACTGCTAGGAAGGCAGATTAATCAGGCAACTGGCAAACAAAGCTTTTTGCTGACCATAAATTGACCTTCTGACTCACTGCATAATTACGAGGTGGTGAGAAGGGGATGATTATATCTTCAATGCCTATTTACTTCCCCTTCATATCACTTTGCTCAGCAACAATCAGGGAAGGGAAAATTGTGCTCAAGATACTATGGAGATTTGGGTGGAGAGATTTTAATATACCACTTGCATGTGTTTGGCGAGAAATTACAATATGCTGTTTGGGAACATATTCATGAAAAATCTCTTCAGTTGCTGTGTTAGTTGAGGAAGTAGCAAGTGGGTCAATGCGACTAACATGTTTGACATAGCCTCTATGGAGTTAGATAAAGCTTTTGACAAAGTCCGAACATGACAGCATGGTCTGATGATTAAAATCTCATGAGTTCCAAAGGAACGTAGTAGGAAATAAAGGTGCCAGTCATTTCATGCTTGGAAATTTGTTTCCAGTGGGGACTTACGGGGCTCAGTCCAGAGTCTTCATATTCTTGCTCTGTATCAGTAACTATTTCAATGCTTAAGAAGTTTACACACGATATATCAATGGACAATGTGGTTAAAAGCGGGAAAGAAACTGCGGGAAGATATTAATGAATGAGAATAGAGTCAGTAAGGCAAGGTACATACTTTGATTATTTACTATAGTTTGATGGGTCAGTTTTTAATCAATGTGTGCAAGAGGGTTTCCTGACATAGTATGTAGGTAAACTAACAAGGGGCGAGGCCATATTGGATTTGATACTGGATAATGAATCCGGGCAGGTGTTAGATTTGGAGGTAGGTGAGCACTTTGGTGATAGTGACCACCAATTTGGTTATGTTTACTTTAGTGTTGGAAAGGGATAAGTATATAATGCAGGGCAAAAGTTATTGCTGGGGGAAAGGCAATTATGATGTGATTAGGCAAGTTTTAGGATGCATAGGATGGGGAAGGAAACTACAGGGGTTTGGCACAATTGAAATGTGGAGCTTATTCAAGGAACAGCTACTGCATGTCCTAGATAAGGACAGGGAGGAAGTGGTCGAGCGAGGGAACTGTGGTTTACTAAAGAAGTTGAATGTCTTGTCAAGAGGAAGAAGGCGGCTTATGTTCTGATGAGACGAGAAGGCTCAGTTAGGGTGCTTGAAAGTTACAAGTTAGCAATGAAAGAACAAAGAGAGAGCTCAGAAGAGCCAGCAGGGGACATGAGAAGTTGGTGGCAGGTAGGATCAAGGAAAACCCTAAAGCTTTGTATAGGTATATCAGGAATAAAAGAATTACTAGAGTAAGATTAGGGCCAATCAAGGACAGGAGAGAGAAATTGTGCGTGGAGTCCGAGGAGATAGAGGAAGCGCTAAGTGAATACTTTTCATCAGAGTACTGAGATACAGGCTACTAGACTTGACGGGATTGAGGTTCGCAAGGAGAAGGTGTTAGCAATTCTGGAAAGTGTGAAAATAGATAAATCCAGGAGCTAGATGGGATTTAACCTAGAATTCTCTGGGAAGCTAGAGCGGAGATTGCAGAGCATTTGGTTTTGATCTTTATGTCATCATTGTCAACAGGAAAAGTGCCAGAAGACTGGAGGATAGCAAATGTTGTCCCCTTGTTCAAGAAGGGGAGCAGAGACAGCCCTGCTAATTATAGACCAATGAGCCTTACTTTGGTTATGGTTAAAGTGTTGGAAAAGGTTATAAGAAATAGGGTTTATAATCATCTAGAAAGGAATAAGTTGATTAGGGATAATCAACATGATTTTGTGAAAGGTATGTCATGTCTCACAAATGTTATTGAGTTATTTGAGAAAGTGGCCAAACAGGTGCATGAGGGTAAAGCGGTTGATGTTGTGTATATGGATTTCAGTAAGGCGTTTGATAAGGTTCCCAATGGTAGGCTATTGCACCAAAATGTGGATGCATGGGATTGAGGGTAATTTAGGGATTTGGATCAGGAATTGGATAGCTGATAAAAGACAGAGGGTGGTGTTTGATGGGAAATGTTCATCCTGGAGTTCAGTTACTAGTGGTGTACTGCAAGGATCTGTTTTGGGGCCACTGCTGTTTGTCATTTTTATAAATGACCTGGATGAAGGAGTAGAAGCTAGTAAATTTGCGGATGACACTAAGGTCAGTGGAGTTGTGGATAGTGCTGAAGGATGCTGCAAGTTACAGAGGGACGTAGATACGCTGCAAAACTGGACTGAGAGGTAACATATGAGGTGATTCACTTTGGAGGGAGCAGCTGGAATAAAGAGTACTGGCCTAATGGTAAGATTCTTGGTAGTGTGGATGAGCAGAGAGATCTCCATGTCGATGTACATAGATCCCTGAAAGTTGTCACCCAAGTTGATAGGGTTGTTAAGAAAGCTTAAGGTGTGTTAGCTTTTATTGGTAGAAGGATTGAATTTTAGAGCCATGAGGTCATGCTGCAGCTGTACAAAACTCTGCTGCGGCCGCACTTGGAGTATTGCATACAGTTCTGGTCGCTGCAGTATAAGAAGGATGTGGAAACTTTGGAAAGGGTGCAGAGGAGATTTACTAGAATTTGCCTGGTATGGAGGGAAGGTTTTAAGTGGAAAGATGGAGGGACTTGAGGCTGTTTTCAGTTAGAGAGAAGAAGGTTGAGACGTGGCTTAATTGAGACATATAAGATAATCAGAGGGTAAGATAGGGTGGACAGTGAGATCCCTTTTTCTGCGGACGGTGATGGCTAGCACAAGGGGATATACCTTTAAACTGAGGGGTGATAGATATTGGACAGATGTCAGAGATAGTTTCTTTAATCAGAGAGTAGGAAGGGCGTGGAACACCCTGCCTACAACTGTAGTAGACTCGCCAACTTTAAGGGCATTTAAATGGTCATTGGATAAACATATGGATGAAAATAGAATAGTGTAGGGTAGATGGGCTTCAGATTGGTATCACAGGTCGGTGCAACATCGAGAGCTGAAGGGCCTGTACTGTGCTGTAATGTTCTATGTTCTATTATCTATGGCACAGGATAGAGGGAGGTCGTGTTAGGACTATATATGTCATTAGTTAGATTGTAGCAAGAGTACTACATGTGCTTCTGGTCACTGCATTACAAGAAGGGTGAGGGAATAGAAGATTTACAAAGACATTGCTAAACAAATGGAAAAAACATAGTTATGAAGAAAAGTTGGCCATACTGGAGCTGTTTTCTATGGAATGAAGGAAGATAAGGGGATACTTTAGTGTTGTATAACTCTATGACAATGACTATTTAATTGAGCTGTATAAAATCATGAAGAGCTGAGAGAGAGCAGACAGGAAAGACCTACGTCCCTCAGTAGAGGAGTCGATAACCAGAGGGCATAAAGTAAAAGTAGTTGGTGGAAGAATCAGAATAGAATTGAAGATGAATTTTGTATCCAGAGTAAGGGTGGGATCTGGAAAGCTGTAAACTCTCAGAGCAAGTAAAATAAAAACATTTGGTTATGCATTTGAGGAGCGTATTAAATTAAATGCCTCTTATAACTGGGAATGATGCAGAGGCAAATGAATGGGAGGCAGTAAATGTGAATTTGTGAAGATCTTTAGTATTCCTGTATACAATAGAAGAAAAATATTAAAGATGCTGAAACTATGAAATAAATAAGAATGTGCTAGAAATACTTTAGCAGGTATAATAGCATCTGTGGAGAGAGACTGAGTTAGTTTCAAATTAAATATGACTCTCCCTCAGAACTTGAGTAATCTCAGTTATTGATAACTTGGCCTACAACAATGATGTTTAGTGATACCTTCGCAATTACAAATGCTAATATAAAAAAAACATTTAATATTTTCTTCTGATGGATCATAGAAGAACAGGTGTATCTGTGGCAGGTGTAACTCACCCTTATAATTTAAGTAAATGTTTGTCTATGTTGTCCTGCTTTTCAGTTCACTTTTAGAAGAGGACACCTTGCCTTTGAAAGTGTCTTTGAACCAGAGTAAGATGGGAGTAGTAAAAAACTGCCAGTTTTCTGCATCTCTTGGGAGCTCTCAAGATTTCAACAGTGAGACACACAGCTCAGCAGTGCTACAGGTATATTCAAAAATATCTTTACTACTGTCAAGCACACAGTTGCTTTGTGTTTGTGAGTAATATAATTAATTTCCACGTAGTCATACCCAGCAGAGTTTGTAAAATCAATTCTTTGTGAATCAATTTGTCATTATTATCAAGCAGACAAGTATGAGGTATTGAGCTTTTATATCCTTTAAGAATTGCTCATCATTTAGGGCTGTCCTATTGCGTTGATAATAATGAGTTAACATTTGCGTCTTATATGGTCAAATAAAAGTTTGCTAATGTTTAGACAGTTTTGGTTCAATTATGTTTACCTCTGATGTTTACATTCTTGGCATTAATGTTGTCATTATTTAAATTCTAATTTACATGTTCTCCCCCCTACCGTAGGGATTTAATACTCTGAGGAATAATGGTTTGCTCTGTGATGTCACTCTAGTGCCGGCGGATGGAGATGAAAGGTTTCCTGTTCACAGAGCCATGATGGCATCAACAAGTGATTATTTTAAGGCTATGTTCACAGGTATTTAGAATTTTTGTCAATCAATTGGGTAGTCAAACTCTGCTTTCATTATTTTTCAATAAAGTAAGATCAGCATACACCTAAACAATAAATTTCTGATCCATACCTTCCAGCAACCATGAGGTAAAATATCTGCCTTCTGTAATGGACCTTTAATTAAACAATTTCAATTAGATTTTTGCAAATCATCCAGCAAAATTATTTCAAGACAACCTAGGCAAAAAATGTATGGCCAAGCTACAATAATGTATTTCAGCTTCTCAATCAGCTGCTGTTCAGTCAGATGTTCAGAGAGAAATTTCTAGATGAGTAGGCTCAGTACCTGTCATTGTCAGGCAGACCCTCCCCCGATCTTACAGTAGTGAATGTCCCAGTCAGATGAGCCTTTCTTGAAGAACATTAACTCATCCTTTTTGAGGGCTTTCTGAAAATGAAACAATTTCAACACACACCTTACTTGTCGTTCCCACTCACCTGCTTGCTCCAAGTTAAAAATCACACAACACCAGATTATAGCCCAACATATTTATTTGGAAGTACTAGCTTTTGGAGCGCTGCTCTTTCATCAGGTAGCTGTGGAGCTGGATCATAAGGCACAGAATTTATAGCAAGAGATCACAATGTTATGCATGCAATTGACACAATATGCTCAACAAGCTTAGATTGCTGTTAAGGAGGAGAAAGTGACATCTCAGGTCAGACAATGCATTAAATGTGTGAGGTTAGAGTCTGTCTGTATCCCAACCTTGAGTCAGACTGGTTCTGTTTCCAAAGTAGGGATTCATAAAATGTTACTTGGATTGACTGCCTGCAGATTGTGTGTTTTTTGAACAAGATAGGATGTATCTGCAATTACAATTCTGCAAATGCACATTCACCCAATAGACTTGTGTGTGTGCATGCATGTGGGGGAGAACAGTTGGGGAGCACTTCAATAGTCAGGGGTAAACGGCCTTGATCTTCGGGTGACCATCCTCCAAGGCGGACTTTGGGATATGCAACGACGCAAAATGGCTGAGCAGAGGCTGATAGCCAAGTTCGGTACCCATGGGGATGGCCTCAATCAGGACCTTGTGTTCATGTCACACTACAGGTGACCCCACTGCACTATACACACTCTCTCTCTCTCTCTCACACATACACATATACACGCACACTCTTACATACACACACACTGATGCAGACCCTCTCTCTCTCTCTCCCTCTCTCTCTCACACACACGTACACAACGAGATGTGCGCACACACTCACATGCACGCTCATGCACACACTCATCCTCTCTCCCACACACACGCATACATTCCTACTTTCTCTCCACCTCACACGCACACACACACAAGTCTATGGGGTGAGTTTGCATTTGCAGAATTGTAATTGCAGATCCATCCTATCTTGTTCAAAAAGCACACAATTTGCAGGCGGTCAATCCATGTAACACTTTATAAATTCCTACTTTAGAAATAGAACCAGTCTGACTCAAGATTGGGATATAGACAGACTCTAATCTTAAATCTTTAATTCAATGTCTGGACTGAGATGTCACCTTTTTTTGTAAATTAAGTTATCTCAAGAATGTGACTTGAAAGAAGTTCTGGGATTTGCATATTAATGAATCGAAACTTGCAACCCATTCCAAAAGACGAAAGATTTAACAGCAATCTAGGTTTGTTCAATATATCATATCAGTCGCATGACACTGTGGTCTTTCTTTTGCTATAAATTCTGTGCCTTCTGACCCTTCTCTATAGATACTTGATGTGCTTCCAAATAAGCCTGTTGGACTATAACCTGGTGTTGTGTGATTTTTAACTTTGTCCATCCCAGCGGCACCTCCACATCACTGCTTGTTCTAGGATCTCTGTTTCTTTTTCTATTGTTTTACTCACCTTCAGTTCTTCTAGTGACGTTGCATTGACTAATACAGATCATCCATCCGTTTTTTATCCCTTTCTATAGTGTAAAAGAAAAATCAGCTCATGATCTATTAAACTCATTAGATGTTAACTTGTATTAGGAATTAGTATAATTCAAGAGAAAATGTCTGACTTTCCTTTGGGGGTGGCCGTACAGTGTGTTGCTGTAACTCAAACATTAAACCCATTCAATCTCTTCAGGCACATAAGGAAATATTTTGCACATACATGCCATCAGGGATTAATGGCCTGATGCTCAGGCCCCATGGTGAAATTGACAGTCTGTTCCTCCATGAATGGACACCAGAGTATCCGGCATGCACAGGAACATAGTCTGCTAGCATAATATGTACACTCAACAGTATCTGTGTCCACCTGTTCCCTATAAATTATATGCTCTCATCTGACTTATCAGTGAAAGGCACTGTGATGCTTGATTCCAATTGCTGATATTAAAGAAGATCATGACTGTTATGGCCTTGTTCTTTCTAATCTGCTTTATTCAATTTTATAAAGCAGTTCATCTATTTTTCTTTTGTAGTTCCAAGAAAAGGCCAGTATTTTGTATTTTATGTCAGCAATTACAATTCATTCTTCTGCGTCTTACAAGATTGAAGGAACCAGGATCTCTTTACTTTTCAGTGCTGTTTCTAAGGAGAGATTACAGATTAAATTTGTGAGACTATGGCAAGTTAATAAGTACATGCCCTAGCTTTTGGAACCATTGTATATCTCACCTCTAGTTCAATTGCTCTTTAGGTGGCATGAAAGAACAGGAACTGATGTCAGTCAAGCTACATGGAGTAAGCAAAGTAGGACTGAAAAGTATCATAGAGTTCAGCTATACATCAAAGCTATCTCTCAATATGGACAATCTCCAGGATATCCTTGAAGCAGCCAGCTTCCTCCAGATTATGCCTATCATTGAGTTCTGCAAAGAGTTTCTAATTTCTCAGGTTTGTCTCACTACTACTTTGATGGCCCAACAAAATGATGGCTTCAACTTTTCAATTTACTTCAATAATGGGACTTTGTGTTGGAAAGGCCAATGTTGCAATGTTATCATTTTCCACGATCTATTACAGTGTGTGTCAGAGATTTGGGTTGATACTCAACTTCCAGGCTGGTTAATTTTGCCTTTGTCCATCTCCTTTGTTAGGAGCTTGATCACTCCCCCATCAGTGTTGAAATTTTGGATTACAAGCATGATTCCACCCTCAATAGAATTTTTGGTGTGTGTACGCTTTTTTGTAAAGGGGAGTTGTTCCTCACTTAAACAAACAAGTAAAGCCATACAACCAGCTAACAAGCTGCAATTTTTCAAATTTTTTTGCACGTGTTGGACAGATGTCTGAAATCTTTGTGTCATTTCTTTGTTTCTTTGATTTGTTCCTGTGGAAAAACTTAGCAAACTTTTTCGTCTGTTCACTTGTTCAGCTTTGCTCAATCTGAAGCGAAGATGTTGTTTCTGGATGTAGTACCAGGTTCATAAGCAATGAGATTACTTCTGCTTCAGTAAAATTGCAATACCGTAAAAGTGATTAATTTAAATTATCTCATGAATTTACCCACTGTATGAAATGGTTCTTTGCACTGTTGGATAAAATACGTTCAGTTTTGCCTAAGGCACTGAATGATGCATTTCATGTTCCAGTACACTATTAAAGAGCAAATGTAAACCTGAGTGCATTAACATTTCAAATAGAAAAGTCTCCCATGTATATTAACCCGCCAGAACAAAATGAAACTACAACATATTTCATGCACTTTTGAAGTTGAGGATATATTGAAATTTATGTCATTTGTTTCAATAAAGATGTGACTTCAGTCATTATAATTGATGGTAGAGCTGGAATGCACAGAAATCTTGCCACCCCCACCACACACACACACACACACACACACGCTGTTTGCTTTATGGATCAATACACTGATTAATTGTTTGTACAAATACACATTCTATAAAAGCATATCAAAAATCAGTAGAAATGTGGATTCACAACTGATGCTTAACATTGTGACATAGGAGCTTTGCACCTTAACATGACCTCACAATGAAATAAGATGCTGCATGGCTCATGACAGTGAGATGATGTAGAATTATGCTGGTCTTGAGCTATTGATGGCAGTTTGTGTGCAGTAAGTAACCATTCTTGAATTCACTTTCCAGATTTCATTTGAAAACTGCGTTGAAATTGGTCGCATTGCCAATGCATACCACTTGACAACAGTAGATGATTATATCAAAGACTGTGTACTGAAGAACTTCTCAACAATATTAAACAACAAGGAATTTATTTTGCTGTCATATGACCAGCTTGTCTTTGCACTTGGCAATGATGGTCTGAAGAATTGCACTGAGCTTCAGCTATTTAAAGCTGCCTGTCAGTGGCTGCAGCATGACGAATGTCGAATGCAGTTTGCTGCAAAACTGATGAAGCACATTCGCTTTCCCTTGATGTCACCAGAGGAGCTTCTTGAACATGTTCAGACGGTTGAGTTCATGCGGACTGATACCACTTGTGTTAACCTTCTACTTGAAGCTAGCAACTACCAGATGTTGCCCTACATGCAACCAATCATGCAATCCGAAAGGACTAGGATCCGTTCCAACTCCACACACCTGGTCACCCTGGGTGGTGTTCTCCGCCAGCAGCTTCTGGTGAGCAAGGAGCTGCGCTTGTTTGATGAGAACACGCAAATGTGGAAATCATTGGCTGCCATGGATGTGCCACGTTACCAGCATGGTGTAGCTGTAATTGGAAATTTCCTCTTTGTAGTTGGTGGGCAGAGCAACTATGACACAAAAGGAAAAACAGCTGTTGATACAACATATCGATATGATCCCCGCTACAACAAGTGGAAACAGATGGGCTCCTTAAATGAGAAAAGAACGTTCTTCCATTTAAGTGCTCTTGAGGGAAATCTGTATGCAGTGGGAGGCCGGAATGTTGCTGGAGAATTAGGTAAACGATGATCTATCTATATCCTCTTATTACTCGGTTGGACCTTTGGAAAACATGTTACTGTTAAAGCAGAGGAAAATGAATATAAATTCCATCTGTCAATCTTAGCTGCAGGTTGCAAATTGCAATTGTAAATTGGAACTGTCAAGAATACCTCCTGTAGTTTAGATTGATCCCGACTTACTTCTTCAAAAAAGTGTGATTAAAATTATCACCTCCTCTTCATTCTAATATCGCCAGAGTTCAGATGGAAAAAAGCAAGCAATTTTATTCTCTCTCTGGACAGATTGCAACTGGACAGAGCTGCGACTGAGTTTCTTGAGGGATGTTTTGCTCATGCTTTAAGCTTTACTTTAAACTAACTCAGCAATGTTTTGGGAACCAAGAAAGAAAATTAGAAAGGGATACCAGGCTTCACAAAATACTAGGAGAGAGAGTAATACTCGTGTGGAAAATAGAACAACAACTGGCAATGTTGGTGTAAGTGAAAAAGTACTGAAGTCTACATCAGGGTTACTGCACATAAAAATGTGGATGCACAGGGTTTAGTCAATAAAATTGGCAAGTTACAGGCACAGAGTGACAATAACAGAGACCTGAATTAAGAAAGGGAAGGGTTGGATGCCAAATAATCTTGGATACAAGATGTTAGCTAATGATAGGAAAGGAGGAGGAGGACAATATTTGTCAGGGAGCATACTGAAGGGCTGAAGAAAGAAGTATTCCCAGGAGTTTTAGGAAAGTTTCAATCTGGTTAGAGGTAGGGAATAAAAAGCGCACAATTACATTGCTTGATGTAGTTTGTAGGCCACCAAGTAGTGGAAAGGGATTAGAGGAATACATTTGCAAGGAAATGACAAAGAGATGTCAACATTATAGAGTAGTTAAAATGAGGTCTTTAACTACCTGAATGTCGACTTGGACAGTAGTAGTGTAAAGGATGGAGAAGGCCTATCATTCCTTGACTGTGTTCAGTTGAATTTCCTACAACAGTATGTGTCCAGTCCAACAAGAATGGATGCATTGTTTGACCTGATTCTTAGAAATGACCTGGGTCAAGCAGACCTGAGTGTCAGTGGGGAATCATTTAGGAAACAGTGATCACTGCATTGTAATATTCAAGATGATGATGGAAAATGACAAAAGACAAGCCAGAGTAGGAATAATAAAGGGGGAGAATTGATGCCCCCTTTGACCAGGCTGCTTTGTCCTGAATGGTGTCAAGCTTCCTGAGTATTGTTGGAGCTGCACTCATCCAGGCAAAAGGGGGGTATTCCATTAAACTACTGACTTCTGACATGTAGATGGTGGACAGACTTTGAGGAGTCAGGAGGTGAGTTACTCATCACCGTATTTGTCACCACTTACCTGCTCCCTCCATGTCACATTGAGACAGACAAGCCGAATTAGGATGCTCAGGTAGAGTTGTAGAGTCATAGAGTCTTAGAGCTATACAACTTGGAACAGACCCTTCCGTCAAATTCATTCATACCAACCAGATATCCTAAACTAATCTAGTCCCATTTGCCAGCACTTGGCCCATATCCCTCTAAATCCTTCCTATTCATATACCCATCCAGATGCTTTTTAAATGTTGCAATTGTACCAGCCTCCACCACATCCTCTGGCAGCTCATTCCATACACGCACGATCTTTTGAATGAAAATGTTGCCCCTTAGGCCCCTTTTTAATCTTTCCACTCTCACTGTAAACCTATGCCCTCTAATTCTGGGTTACCCTACCCTTGGAAAAAAGACCTTGTCTATTTATCCTATCCATGCCCTCATGATTTTATAAACCTCTATAAAGTCACCCCTCAGAGTCTCACACTCAGGGGAAAATAGCAGCAGCCTTATTCAGTCTCTCCCTATAGCTCGCCAGAATGCCAGACATTCATTACCCTTATAAATCTTTTATTGGGAGCTCATGCTGTCATGGCAATCAAAATAAACTGTATAAGGATACCCTGAAGGCTTTACTTAGTTTTGACCTTGACTTTGAGTTCTGGGAGAACCTTCCCAGCATTGTTACACCTTTGAAAGAAAATCCACATCAGTAGTTGAGAGCAAATATGAGGAGAGCAATGGCAAGCCAGAGTCATTTGTTATGTCCTGTCTTATTTGTAGAAGAATTCTTAGGGTGCAGTCAAGCATGTACCACCTTGAACCCTAGCAAACATCTCAAGATGATTAACACGGTCATCTTCACCTCAAAGGGTGAACAATAGGTTTGGCATTTTATCACTGGTTTCTTGTCAGAAGCACTGGTGATGTGATACACAAAATCTTCAAAGCATTCAACCATCTGTCAAAATACATTGGATACTTCGAGATCAGATCCATACTTCCAGTAGGAGGACACTTTCAAAGGTACTACTTTCAAATCTCGGAGCTGTCTTCATTGCCTTATAATTGACTGAGATCAACTGCAGCCTCGTCGCAATTGCTCTATATTACAGAACTATTTCTTGTGAGTTTCCTGCTACCATCTTTTCCCTTGTGTATCCCCTTGATTTGAGTTGTTCCTTTTTATTAAATATCAGTTCTCTATAGGCTATTAGTGTGACTTTGCTCAATTATAGAGCATCTGTCTTCAAGGAACCATCATCTTTCAAATTTTCAGGAATGATCTTCTGGTGTTGCTTGAATGGAATAATTGTTATTCTGAGCTCTTGTTATGGCTTTAAGAGGTGTATTTTGTGCTGGTTTTTATTTTAAGATGAAACATTGAGAAAGAGGGGCCGAACTGCTCAAAGCCAATAAAGTAAACAGCTTGTGAAGGCTTGGGTTTCTTTTTAAAGGTTGGGTGGGATGAAGCTTCCTCAGAACCAGGAGCTGAGTTGATTACATTAGCAGGTAGGGCATTCCATGCCCTTACCACACTCTGCATAAAGAACCTGCGTCTGACATAAATCTTAAATCTATCACCCCTCAATTTGTAATTATGCCCCCTTGTACACACTGACATCATCATCCTAGGAAAAAGACTTTCACTGTCTACCCTGTCTAATCCTTCGATCATCTTGTATGTCTCTATCAAATCTCCTCTTAGCCTTCTTCTTGTCAATAAGAACAGGTTCAAGTCTCTCAGCCTTTCCTCATAAGACCTTCGCTCCAGACCAGGCAACATCCTGGTAAATCTCACTGCACCTTTTCCAATGCTTCCACATCCTTCCCAAAATATGGGGACCAGAACTGTACACAGTATTCCAAGTGTGGCCGCACCAGCGTTTTGTCTAGTTGCAGCATGATATTGCGGTTCCAGAACTCAATCCCTCTACGGATGAAACCTAACACACCGTATGCCTTCTTAACAGCACTATCAACCTGGGTAGCAACTTTTAGGGATCTATGTACATGGATTCCAAGATCCCTCTGCACATCCACACTACCAAGGATCTTTCCATAGACCCAGTACTCTGCTTTCCTGCTGTGCTTCCCAAAGTGTATCACCTCACATTTAGCTGCATTGAACTCCATTTGCCACCTGTCATCCCAATTCTGCAGTTTATCCAAGTCCCCCTGCAACCTGTAACATTCTTCCACACTGTCCACTACTCCACCAACTTTAGTGTCGTCTGCAAATGTACTAATCCATCCACCTGTGCCTGCATCTAAGTCATTTATCAAAATGATAAACAGCAGTGGTCCCAAAACAGATGCTTGTGGCACACCGCTAGTAACCGGACTCCAGACTGAATATTTTCCATCAACCACCACTCGCTGCCTTCTTTCAGAAAGCCAGTTTCTAATCCAAACTGCTAAATCACCCTCAATCCCATGCCTCTGCATTTCCTCCAACAGCCTACCATATGGAACCTTATTAACGGCTTTACTGAAATCGATATATATCACATCAACTGCCCTACCCTCATCCACATGTTTGGTCACCTTCTCAAAAAATTCAATGAGGTTTGTGAGACACGACCTGCCCTTGACGAAACCATGTTGACTATCTGAAATCAAATTGTTGCTTGCTAGATTATTATAAATGTTATCTCTTATACTCCTTCCCAAACCCTTTCCTACAACAGAAGTAAGGCTCACTGGTCTACAATTACCTGGGTCATCTCTACTGCTCTTCTTGAACAAGGGCACAACATTTGCAGTCCTCTGGTACCAAACCTGTAGACAATGACAACTCAAGTACCAAAGCCAAAGGCTCTGTTATCTCCTCCCTAGCTTCCTCGAGAATCCTTGGATAAATCCCATCCAGCCCAGGGGACTTACCTTTAAAATAAGAAAAAGTTCTAAATACATTTTGAGTGGGTGTGGTCTGATCCATAACACATCTCATAGTGTCATAGAGGTGTACAGCATGGAAACAGATGTCCAACTCATCCATGCCGACCAGATATCCTAACCTCATCTTGTCCCATTTGCCAGCACTTGGCCCATATCCCTCTCAACGCTTCCTATACATATACCCATCCAGATGCCTTTTAAATGCTGTAACTGTATCAGCCTCCACCACTTCCTCTGGCAGCTCATACTGTACATGCACCCCCCTCTGTGTGAAAAAGTTGCGTCTTAGGTCCCTTTTATATATTTCCCCCCTCACCATAAACCCTCTAGTTCTGAATTCCCCAACCCCTGGAAAAGATCTTATCTATTCATCCTATTCATGCCCCTCATGATTTTATAAACCTCTGTAAGGTCACCCCTCAGCTTCCGATGCTCCAGGGAAAACAGCTCCAGCCTATTCAGCCTCTCCCTGTAGCTCAAATCCTCCAACCCTGGCAATGTCCTTGTAAATCTTTTCTTAACCCTTTCAAGTTTCACAACATCCTTCCGATAGGAAGGAGATCAGACTTTCATGCAGTATTTCAAAAGTGGCCTAACCAATGTCCTGTACAGCTGCAACATAACCTTCCAACTCCTATACTCAATGCTCTGACCAATAAAGGCAAGCATTATAAACACCTTCTTCACTATCCTATCTTCCTATGACTCTACTTTCAAGGAACTATGAATCTATACTCCAAGGTCTCTTTGTTCAGCAACACTCTCCAGGACTTTACTATTAATTGCATAGGTCCTGCTCTCATTTGCTTTTCCAAAATGCAGCACCTCGCATTTATCTAAATTAAACTCTATCTGCCACTCCTCATCACATTGGCCCACCTGATCAAGATCCTCTTGCACTCTGAGGTAACCTTCTTCGCTGTCCACTACACCTCCAATTTTGGTATCATCTGCAAACGTACTAACTATACCTCCTACGTTCACACCCATATCAAGTTTCAGCTTCAAATTTACAGTTGTAGACTGATTTCTCATATTTTACCTGATCTGAATAGTTGTGACATTTATTTTCTCTCTGGGAACTGACCCATCCAGATATTTCATGCACTTTGATGGGTCCTATGTCTATTCTGCTCTTCAACACATTTCCCAGAGTATCAGTGGTTTGCTTTACTTTTCCTTCTTATTCACCCTGTTCCTCTGCCTCTGGCACCCACTTTACTATCATTTTTCTTCCTTTTGCATATATTTTGCCAGCGATTGATACTAGAAACTTCTGATTTTGTACTACATACGCTAAGGAATATCACTTTTAATTGCGGAATTTAGTTTGAATATGATTGGAACACTTTATTCAGGAGCTGGGAGACAGCTGTAGTAGTTATACTTTAAAGACTAATCTATATTTATTTAATAATATTAGGGCTAGGAATGAGAAAATTTAACAGTGGATAACCCATCTTTGAGCTTTCAGTAAGGACATGAATTCTACAGTTACTCCAATAACAGTTTAAAATATTCATGCAATTTCCAGAGCAAGGAAGTCAAACACCTATTCGACTTTCTTGGCTGAGAGCTCAGACATCCATTAGTTTGTTGAAACAGCTGCAGCCAAGAGAAAATAAAATACTGACTGGACAGCTTTCTTTCTTAAACTGGTTGGTGTATTTAATGGGGTGACAAGTGCTTGCAGTTTCTACTATTGCTATTATATATCCCTGGTTGCTTCAAGATTGTGTAAGGCTGTAGTAAAAGCAGCTTTTAAATAAAATTATGAATGGGTATTTTAAAATTTTTTCATACATTTTTACTGTCAGGATGAATGGTTATGGATGAATCATAGATAAGCATGGACAGTATTAAGCAGCATGGAGGGTATATGGAGGATATAGAGAATATAAGGGATTATGGGGATGTGGACTTGCATTGATTGGCACTGACTGTATGATGGGCCTTGGAGTGAGTATGGAGATAGAGGATGGCATGACAGCATGTATAAAACCTTTTAGAAAGTTCCCTTGTCCAGAGCATAGTTCGCAATATTTGTGAGGGGCTGTGAACCATGACATTTTTCAAAGCTGACCTAACTCCTAAAAATTAGGAATAGCTAGGATTCCTGTCTTAGCAATGGAACCAAATAATAATGAGAGGTGACCTTATAAAGGTTTACAAAATTATGAGGAGCATGGATCGGATAAATAGACACAGTCTTTTCCCTGGGGTGGGGGAGTCAAGAACTAGAGGGCATAGGTTTAGGACGAGAGGGGAAAGATATAAAAAAGACCTGACCGTCAGTCTTTTCTCACAGAGGGTGGTATATGTATGGAATGAGTTGCCAGGGGAAGTGGTGGAGGCTAGCACAATTGCAACATTTAAAAGGCATCTGGATGGGTAATACTTGTAAAAACCCACCTCGTTCACTAATGTTGCTTAGAGAAAGAAATTTCCATGTGACTCCAGATCTAAAATAATGTGGTCAATTCTTAACTGTCCTCTGAAATGGTCTCTGGGATTAGAAGTTGTGAGCTTGGGATCTACACTCACCTTCACCCTTATTCTACCACGAGACCCAGAATTGGGTTTCAGTTTCCATATTTTAAGATCCACAATGTCTCCTAATCTCTGAGTCATGAGGATAAAGTGAGCAAAAGAATTAAGGAATGAATGAACTGAGGGAAAATGATACTGAATTTCTCTTGCTTGTAGCTAAAAAAAGCTTAGAGTAACACTCAAAGGGTCAACAATAGTTCAGCTTGAGAACCAGCAGAGATACAATCTGCCCAGAAGTGTAAAGGAGTTGTAAAGCAGTCTGTATCCGTCCAAAGCCAGGACAAGGAGCTAGAAGATTCAGAATAATGTTGTTCCTGATTTTTAAATCATTAAATGTAAATGCAATGAGGTCTATGTTTGACCTGAGAAACCCACGGTTAAGAGACTTTAGACAATCATTGGAAAGTTACGTAGCAAAAAGCTAATGGAAAGATTCCCATGAAATAGCTGGTATGCTGAGGAGAAATCAAAGTGAATTCCAGAGTGCTCTGGAATACTTGGTGTGGATCAAGAAGGAGAATGGAATGATGAATGTCTTATAATGTTTAACTGTTGGGCGGATGTAGGAAGTGAAAGAGAAGATGGTGGCATAGTGGTAGTATCAGGGGACTGATAATCCAGAGGCCAAGGCTAATGCCCTGGAGACATGGATAACAATCTGAGCATAACGGCTGGTGGCATTTAAAATCCATTCGTCAATCTGGACTAAAGCTAGGTTCAGAAATGGTGCCATGAAACTACCACCAATACTTGTAAAAACCCACCTCATTCACTAATGTTGCTTAGAGAAAGAAATTTCCATGTGACTCCAGATCTAAAATAATGTGGTCAATTCTTAACTGTCCTCTGAAATGGCACCCCCCCCCTCAAGGACTATTAGAAATTGGCAGCAAATACTGACCTTGTGAGTAACATCTAAATCCCACGAAAGAATAAAGAACAACAACTGATTTTTGACAAACTATCGTATTATGTTAATAGTGAATGCTTTGCTTATTATTTTATGTACGGTAACATTTATTATTGTTTCAAAACGGGAAATCATGTGGCATAATTTCTGTCAGTTAATCACTGTGTGTTGAATTGCTCTTTAAACATTAATGGTCTCTACAGAGATCAAAACACTGGACTTTCTACAAGTACTGCAATTTGAACCGTACATGGGAGAGTTCTTGCCTGTGAATTCACACAGTCATCTATAGCTTTTGTATATTTTTCTCTCCCATTTGATGTATATTATTTTGTTGCTGTTTCACTGCATCAACTTTCTCAAATGAATCGTCTGCAGAATAGCCATTAAGTAGTTAGCATTTTCATCTGTCTACTCGTGACTTCCTGGGGCCAGTCTCTAAGGCACACTATATTGTGAGCTTGTCCTTTCCAATTAGAACTGTTTGTACATTAGGGTGTGCAGAGCCCTGTATGGCTTAGTCTACCAGCCTTTCATTCAGTTATAAAGTCATTGTCATAGAGATGTATAGCACAGAAATAGACCCTTTGGTCCAACCTGTCCATGCCGACCAGATATCCCAAACCAATCTCGTCCCACCTGCCCCATCCCTCTAAACCCTTCCGATTCATATACCCATCCAGATGCCTTTTAAATGTTGCAATCGTGCTAGCCTCCACCACTTCCCCTGGCAACTCATTCCATACATATACCACCCTCTGTGAGAAAAGAATGTCCGTCAGGTCTTTTTTATATCTTTCCCCTCTCGTCCTAAACCTATGCCCTCTAGTTCTTGACTCCCCCACCCCAGGGAAAAGACTGTGTCTATTTATCCTATCTATGCCCCTCATAATTTTGTAAACCTTTATAAGGTCACCTCTCAGCCTCCGACGCTCCAGGGAAAACAGCCCCAGCCTATTCAACCTCTCCCTATAGCTCAAGTCCTCCAACCCGGGCAACATCCTTTTTTAAATTCACATTTGCAGTTTATGTTTCTTAATCATTAAGTAATTCTCAGTGGTGTCACCCAGTTCATGCCTCAAGCTCAGGAAATTCATACCTGTAGATCCAACTTTTTGATAATGGTTGGAGAGTCAGAATCATACAGCACGGAAATATTTGGTCCCACTCATCCTTGCTGACCAGTCCCATTTTCCTGCATTTGGCCTATATCCCTATAAACCTATACTATTCATGTATCTATCCAAATGTCTAAAATGTTGTAAGTGTATATGCATCTACAGTCCATTCCACATACAAAGCATCCTCAGTGTGAAACAGTTGCTCCTCAGGTCCCTTTTTAAGTCTTTCTTCTCACCTTAAAAATATGCCGTCTCGTTGTGAACTGCCCTACCCTAGGGAAAAGACCTTTGCTATTCACCTTATCTATACCTGGTGCACTGATGTTCTCAAAACATCTGTATGAATTTTCACTGTCAGCTTTACTTATTTCCTAGCTCGTAAAGAGATGTGAACTTGTCTCTCCTGCTTACGAAAGGGTGCAGTTGACCACTTCTTCACTGGTGCCTTTCAAAAACCACTGAATGTAACTCTGCATTTTTATTTCCATTTCCCTCATATCCCAATGATATCATTGACTTCCCAACTTAACATGGGCTGGAGCTGTGTGTACCTTCCTGTGGTCATTTTGACACACATGACTCACTCAGATTTTTTTCTCTTTCTCTGGTACTAGTTCAGGTTGAATTTTCTCAACCAAATTCAACACTAAATCCTTTTAAATTGTTTGGATACTAAGCATAGATAGACACATGCAGCTATCAACTTGTCACTCTCAGAAGTTTGAAATAATAACATTATTTTACATGGATACACGAGGTGATACTGAATGTGGAGCGATGTTTTGTTACTTTGGGGCCGTGCAGTAGTGTATGATGTGGCATTCCAGGTACACATGCATATCGCTGCTGAAAAATGTGTTGCTGGAAAAGCGCAGCAGGTCAGGCAGCATCCAAGGAGCAGGAGAATCGACGTTTCGGGCACAAGCCCTTCTTCAGCGCTGACCTGCTGCGCTTTTCCAGCAGCACATTTTTCAGCTCTGATCTCCAGCGTCTGCAGTCCTCACTTTCTCCTCACACATGCATATCGATCAACATGTAACAAAGTGAGGCATCATACAATCAATAGGCTGCAAAAGAAGTACAAATACCACGCAAAGCACAATCCAATTTTTGGTTCAATGACATCGGCAGGCAGTGAAAATCTATTCTATTCAAATCTATTCAATTTACCCATCGGTGGTTATTTATTTGATGCTGACATTATAATTGGTATTTGCTTAGTTGATATTCCCAATATTGTTCTACTGGGAAAGAATCTGAAGGACACAGTGCTGCGTGTTTTGTTTGATTGCTGCTCTATATTATAACTTTTTAAATAAGCTACATCTTTTGTTAATCATCAGTTAAGGTGTCAATTGTGAGGAATACAAATGTTAAAACTGTCTATTATTGTTATATTTTAACAGCAACAGTGGAACGTTACAACCCAGCTACCAATGAATGGAGTTATGCCACTCGAATGAATGAACCTCACTATGGACATGCTGGAACTGTTTACGGTGGATACATGTACATATCAGGTAGATTAAAAAAAACTTACACCACTCTGATATTTTGCAATATAACAAATTGTTTGCAACAACATTATTTTGCTTAGGAGAAAATAATTATTCTTTTCTATCAAAACATCAAGATGATTAATTCTGTATCGATGTTAATGCAGAGAAGAGAATACTTGAATGCCAGCTCAGTTGGCAGCACTCTCACCTCTGAATCACAAAGTTCCAGATTTAAATCCCTCTCTCAGGCCTGTGCAAACAAATATTCAAAGTTAACATGCGGATGCAATGCAGAGGGGAGTGTTGCACTGTTGGAGGTGTTGAATTTGATTAGACTTTAAACATCTCCTTACTTGGGTAGATGCAAAACATCCCATGGCACTAAAAGTCAATTATGTTTTCCCTGCTGTCTTGGCTAATTATCTATTCCCTCTGTCAATATCCCCAAAGAGGTTATGCTTGTGGGTTTCACAAAGTGTAAATTAGCTTCAAAAAGTACTTGATAAATTAGAAAGCGCTTTGAGACATTTGTTGGTTGTGAAAAATGCTAAATGAATTCAAGTCTCCATTTTCCATCATTTTAATAATCAAATTATGCATTTATTTCCTTTTTTCCAATTTTGATTTGGTCAATAATTCAATAGAAATTTAATGAGTTAGAATTCATGGTTTTGTATTGTCTCACCAAGATTGGGAAGCACTGTAATAAGAGGAACACATTATTTTCAATGGATAAATTCCACATTTTCTGTACATCAGAGATGTTTAAACATCTGTATTTGTAATGTATGGAGGATGATTCTTAAATCCAAATTAAATCACATTTATAGCACAGAATGAGTTACTTGACCCATTGTGTCTCTGCTGGCTGAAAAACAGCCTAAAGACACTTTCCAGCATTTTGTTTGCAGCCCTGAAGGTTATAACACTTGAGGTACATATCTGGAATAGAATTTATCATTTACAATAAATCAATCAAACGTTGCAACAGGATAAACCTGATGGTATATATTTCCTGTTGTTATATGAGGACAATGGTAATCCAAGTAGCTCAACCCATAAGCAAATCATCTAAAAGTATATCACTATTTAATCAATTGGAAGAATTGGATTTTCCAAGAAGATTGAAAAAAATTAAGGGATCTGCAAATATAACAGATAATCTTGCCATACTAACATTTGTCTTCTCATTCTAACAACTTATAACCTCTATTGATGTATACCTGTAGGTGGAATTACTCATGATACATTTCAGAAAGAACTACAGTGTTATGATCCCAAAACTAACTGCTGGTCCCGAAAATCAGACATGTCTACGGTCCGTGGGCTACATTGTATGTGCTCAATTGAAGATCGGCTTTATGTTATTGGTGGGAACCATTTCCAAGGGGTAAATGACTATGACGATGTATTGTCCTGTGAGTACTATAGCCCAATTGCAGATCAATGGACTCACATTGCTCCAATGCTACGTGGACAGAGTGATGTTGGTGTAACAGTTTTTAACAATAACATTTATGTCATTGGGGGCTACTCGTGGAACAATCGCTGTATGGTAGAAATTGTCCAGAAGTATGATCCTGAAAAGGATGAGTGGAAGAAAGTTTTCGATGTGCCTGAACCACTTGGAGGTATTCGAGCATGTACCCTGACAGTCCATTTGCCAGAGGATGACTTAGAGTTGCAGTCTCGTGAATCTCCACTTGTTACTTCACATGCTACTTTGTGATTTGAATCTTATCCCTTGACTGCTATGTGTTTCTCTTTATTGTGCCATCTATTCATTGCGTTCATTCAACAAGCTCTATTTAATATGGTCCAATAGTCTACAGTGCACATGGTTATGATAGGCAATGATGCCATGTGAACTTACTGTGAATTGGTTTGCAATTACCCATGTGCTGTCAACTAATGAAAATTGTTCAAACTGTAAAATAACCTCTATCATTAAATACAGGGTGAAAAGAAAATGCGTAATATTTCTGGGCCTCTGGATGTCATATCTGTACGACCCAGAAATCCAAATTGAACGTATTTCTTGCTGCTTTACTAACATGAAACTTCTCTGAAACCTCTATCTGTACAGATATTTGCCATCTTATTGCATTATCCTGCATTAGTTGGGAGACTACTAAAACTGACCAGCTTTCTGTAAACGAAAAGGAGGTAACAATGAATATCGTCTTTGTATTTTGAGTTTTAAAAATATATCTGAGGAAGTTTACTTTGTGGTAATATAGTATATTTGGTCATTGTGTTGTCAAAACACCATGTTTTAAAGGGCAAGTAAAAATAAAGATTTGAATTAAACTAGAAGTTATTGACTCTTTTCACTTCTTCAGAAGTCTCTCTGTTCTCAGCTGGGTTTCAACAAACTAAATATTCACTGTCTTATCAACATGAAAAAGAGATCAGAATATTCCTGACCCTGTGGTGATGAATTTGGAGGTGTGGATCTGTGAAAGTGGAAGGGAAACATGTTAGGACAGTTTGTTGATGTAATTCTGCCCTGGAGAGTTTGCTGATCAGGGCTGACTTTGTAAGTTTGCTGCGTGTTGAGGAGCATAGCAGCTTCCAGGCAAAAGTGAGCAGATGCTGCAAACCAGAGTCTAGATTAGAGTGGTGCTGGAAAAGTACAGCAGGTCAGGCAGCATTCCAACCGGCCTTGGGAGCACCTACCTCACCTCACCACGTGCCATTCCAAGAACAACTAGCCACAGTGGATATCTGCTGTAAAATCAGCATCATTTGCACCCAAATAATCTTTAAGAGGCTGCACTACAACCAGATAAATGTTGGTAATCTGGCATTGCCCACCTTACCAGCAATATAATGGCACAAAGTAGCCATATTGCTCACATCACAGAGCCAGCATGGCTGACACATAGAATACCATCCTCCTACTATAGTCACTGTTTCTCCACCAGACCACACACTTTATTGCTCTTTAGCTGCATCCCATCTGAACACCTTCTGATTTAGAGCTATCCTATCCCTAATGCCCACTGCAAACCTGTAACACATCATTGTCCAGTCGAGGACTGTCACATTCAGGTAAGGATTCAGATAATTCCAGCAATGAGCTTTTATTTACAGTGAGCAAAATGGAGCACAAACAAAACCAATAGGGGTTACAGTTCACCCCGACAAGATAAACCAGGTTTCAGCATCATATCCAATGAATACGTTACAGTTAACACTTGTCTCCTGCATCTCAGCTCTCATGGTGTCAATGAATTTCTGTCTGACCTTCAGCATCCCCAATCCAGCTGAGCCCCATCATGGATGATGACAGCTTCCTCCGCCCCAATGTACCACTGTCCCCCTCAGAAAACTATTCTTACTCCCCTAGTTCCTCAGCATCCCAGCAGATTGCCTGCTCTAATAGTGCAGAGCCCACAAGCCAGGCTGAAGCAGCACATTCTGCCTGAGCTATAACATTGCCCCTCCACACTGGTCCAAGCAGCTGGAATGTACCTTTAGCAGCCCTATCGCCTAGTTGAAGCATGGGCTACATTGTATCTGTGCTCCACATCAGTCGGGGGCTTGCACAACTGTGTCACAAGCCATGGTCGCAGTGAGTAGCTCTTGTCCCTAAGTGACCAGCCTTGTAAATTCCATAGTAATATGTTTCAGCCCTCTCAATGCTGTGTGTGCACAATCGATGGCACCCTCCCCTGGGGAATCCCAGCTATATTCCTGAATCCAACAGCCCCGGTTGCAGCACTGACCTCATGACAGGGAATGAAACGAAATGAATCGGTGTGACCTTGCATAGGTGGCATTGATCACTGTCCTGATGCATTGTGGTTGCAGGACTGAGAGGTCACCAGTCACTGCCTGGAAGGAGTCAGATGTATTGAAGTTCAAAGTGACAGTGACCTACACAGCCACAGGGAGAGGATAGACTCCCACTCCAGCATCCGGCATAGTTCAGTTCCAGTGTCCTAGGACATACACATTGTCAAGAAACTCCAAACTCCCCAGTGGCTGACACCCAGGACTCGATTTCCCCAGACCTCTGACCAAATAACCAACAACTAGCTAAGGCTGACCAGATTGTTGACTGTTGTTTCCAGCTCTCTGCCTGACAATATGAAATTCTCTGTTTGTGTTGACTCCACAGGACTGACCACTGACTGCTCCAGATTGGGTTGGCACAATGCTGCTGAACATAAGCATCATAAACAGATGACACACCATGACGACACCATGACCACGGGCCACATGTGGACTGTATCCTTAAATAGGACTCTGCCTAACATTGGCAAACCCCCTTCATCCCTTTTTGATACTGTCATGACTCTTGGCATAGCCTACATTGCTCAGACTCCAACAAGATTCCATTCAAGAGAGACACAGATGACTCCTGACTGCTTCAAGATCCAAGCTAATCTCCAATTTCCCAACCTGAGATTGTATAACACAATTATCACTGAGTGGATCTTAGTACAATGTCCAACATTCACCCTTTCAAAACTATTACCTTACACAACACCCAACAAGGAGTTTGCATGCAGTTGGGGGAGGGGGAATGGCATTAAATTTCCCCAGTGTCCTTGGAGAGTGGAATTGAGAGTGTACAGAAAGGAGACAGCTCTCTCACCTCATCACTGACCTGGGTTAAGTCTTCAAGTTACACATTGAGAGTAGGCCTTTTCTGCTCTTTCTTAAATCAAAATGGCAGTGGGATGAAGTCCTTCATTTGATGAAGTAAGACAAACTGCATCATGCTCCACTCCTTGCTGAACATTCAGGCATCTAGCAGCTCAGGGATCAACTCTATACTTGGTGAATGATAGCGCAACACTGCATTTATTGCCTCAATGGAAATGATTGTGCATAGGATAACTGTGACCCCATGCCAAATCCTTAGCCTTAGAAATAATCTTTATAATTAAAATTAATATGATTCTCTTTCCAAATGGTTAATGTAATCATTCTGCCTGTTTGGGAGCCAAAACTCAAAACATTTGGAAATGTTGAAGTGCAAGGCTGGCAAGATGAACAAAACACTTGGTTAAAAGATTGTCTGTACAATACCTAGACGGTGAGTAATTGTCTTGTGACTAATCTTTATTTGGTTACATGCACTTCATTCTTCAATATGATGTTAAAGCCTTAATTTTTTAAAACAATTATTTATCTCTGATGCTTTGAAGAATTAGGTTCAACAAAAGTGAAATACTAGGCCAGGCATACATTCAGTAAAGCTATTGTGTTTCAGAGGACTTTATTCATTCAAGGCAAAGGTTTATTCTTTTATTTATCTACTGATATTGATTTGGTTTTAATTACTAGACAGAACAGTGTCTGTAATTGACTGCAATGGTAAGTTCTCTATTGAACTTTTTCTTATGTCGGAGAAGCTGACACCAATTTTATAAGAGGCTTGAAAGATTTATTTTGTTACAGCAAGAGGGCACAGCTCTTTCCCACATCAGCATATGCTGTTACATTAAATCTGAGTAGACCCTCATTCATGATGTGCTCTCCAATGCTTATTTTATTTGAGCCTCCAGAATTTCTTATTTTCTTCCTCCAGCACATTACGGGCCTTGTCATAAATAAAATATCTTGCTCCAAGTTTTTCATTTCAGAATCGATGGTCTTAACTCTGATGTATGGGATTGTATGACTTTTGAAAAATGCTATTTTAAATCAGAAGTCTTTTTCAAATAACTGATCTATTGTCCCAAATAGAGTACATCCAGTGATATGAGCTGGAACATTAAGATAGGTGGTGGGTAGAAAGGGGAGAATCATTTGCAACTAATACTGTTGTACACTTATAAATAGAGGCTTAAAGAGACTCGCATGGAAAATTAGACTACTAACCCGACTAGTAACATACCAATCTCTGGGCACTATTTGCAGTCCTAGAGTCAGTTTACCAATGGGTATTTCTTATAAAGAAGATAGATATTGGCTTTTCAGCATGTTAATATTAATTTCCTCACTAGTTTGAATTTTACAACAGGGTAATCACTATGACCACGGATGCCAAGAAATAATAATGGAAAATTGTAATGTGGTAAGTTGGGGTTGGTAATGATAAGTCAGGGCCTTCAGCAATTCTCAAAACTAGGGTGACTGTAATATGGAAAGCAAAGTTTCAGAAGACAGAGAAGGTTAAGGGAATATTAAATTATAATTACTATACAGTAGATTTTCTGAATTATCTGGCCATCATAAGAACGTAAGAAACAGGAGCAGGAGTAAACTATTCAGCTCTTGGAGTCTGTCCCACTATTCTCTATGATCATGGCTGATCTGCCTCAGTCCTTAATTCCATGTTTGTGACAGCTCAACTTGGCCATCAAATTTATCTATCTTCTATTTAAATGCTTACATTGATCAAGTCCTCACAACTCACAGGGGAAGAGAATGCAGACATTCACTCCCCTCAAAGAAGAAATTGTTCCCATCACAGGCATAAATGAACATCCTTTTATTCTGTAATTAAGTCCCCAGTTCAAGATCTGCCCACGCATGGAAACAACTTCTCAACATCTGCTCTGTCTACTCCCCTCAAAATCTTACATTTCAATAAGATCATCCCTCATTCTCCTAAATTCTAATGAATAAAGGTCAAAGCCATTTCACGATTCTCAATGTGTCAACACCTTCATCACAGGAATCAACTTACTGAATCTCTTTTGAACTGCCTCCAAAGCCAGTACAACCTGTCTTAAATACAGGGTCCAAAATTGTACACAGCCTCACCCACACCTTGCACAATTATAACAAAGCTTTCCCATTTCTGAACCCCAAATCTTCACAATAAAAGCCAAAATCTTTCTTAATTACTTGCAGATACTGCATGAAATAACTCCACAGAGGCCAGTATCTCGTCACCCTTTAATTATATATAAGCAGCTGCCCTCAACTATAATGCTGCCTCAAATAGAGTCAGACACCAAAGTGTTAATATCACTGACCCTCCCCCTTTTGTATGTTAGCCAGGACTTTCTGATTGGTCCAGGTTAATAGCTCCACGCATATTCTACAATGTCCAGCTCACTGTTGGATGTAGGCAATCTGGTCCCATTAGTTTGTCAAATTCTTTCTCCCTTGTGATAGAGACCATTCCAAGATTTCTCCTCCTATTAACACCTTTCTCACCCGTTACCTTTGAGCTGCTTATAATATTCTTCACTGCGAGGACTGATTAAAAAAAATGTTGGCTTTAATCTGAACCTCTTTCCTAGTCCTACCTATGTTATTGGTAGTTACGTGGGCCAGGATCAATAACAGGTTCTTCCCCTCCCACGATAAGTCCCTTGCCAGCCCAGAAGAATTGCCCTGAACTTTGGCAAGATAGGCAACACAGACTTAGGGACACCTTTTTTGGGACACTGACTTTGCTGCACAGAGCTGTACTTACTCCCTAACTATGTTAACCCCCATTACTACAACATTTCCATTTTCTCTGTATATTTAAACAGTGATGTGAAATGCAGCACTGTAGTCAGTTTGTTTATCCTCCAGCAGACTGTGCTGTTTTCCACAGTGGGAGCAAGAACCTTTTACCTATTGGAAGTGGCTGAGCCTCCTCCAAAGTTAAATTCCGGGACACCATATCTGCCTCACTCATCATTACATCCTCCTTCTACTGACCACAACCAAATATGATGTCATTAATCTAAAGGGGTGTGACTGTCCATTGAAACAGTGTCCAAGTAACCCTTCCCTTCCTGATCTGTCACAGTGTGTGGAGCTCAGACTCCAACTCATCACCTCTGAGCTGTAGTTTCTCATGCAGCCAACACTTGCTGCAGATGTGGTCATTGTTGATCCCACCCGCACCCACGTACAATGGTGATGTTTCTGTCAGCTGAGAATAACCTGACCTTGATGAAACTTCTCAGCTCATAATCTCATTGGTGAATCAAGATAGAAGCAAGCCACTTAATTTGCAACGACTTTTCCAATCTGTTCCAAAGAAATAGCTATAACTGACAACATTACAGCAGTTACAGAGCAGCAGCTAATTGGATATCCTGAAAACTACAGCTCCCTCTTTATTTCATCAATTGGTTAAATAATTTTACTACAGGATAAGTGTACAAGTAGGCCTGGTCACCTAGGTTAGTTTTAATGCTCCCCATATAATATGTTCCTGATGTGTTATCATAAATATGGAATTGATAGGTTGTAGGATTGTATTATAATTCAATAATTTTGACCCTGATTCAGCAAGCATAGAATCAAATTGTATTCTGTTTAATTTGGGTCAATGAAAGACACTGGTTTTATGCAACCCTTTGTCTTTCATGTATGCCTGTGTGCTAAGTGGAAGGTTTCCAATGCCCTCAGGTCAAATGAACAAATGCTGGAAGTTGCTTTTGCACCTTAAAGTTTTATAAACTCAGGCTGACAAATGTGAAATCCCTTTGATGTGAAAATAGCTTCTTGGTTTCAGAATACGGCTTATTTTTTTAAAACTGGCTGAGGTTTTAACTTAAAGGATGTAACTGCCCTATGCATGCACATAATTTGAAATAAAGTTCTGTAAGCAGTTTCATGCAATAATATGTTAAGGCAGTTCTAGGCTGTAGAGATTCAGTTCAATAACATGAGTTGATTTTTGCAAATGTGACTCCTTTTGAAGAACAAAAGAAGTGAGTGTGGTCTTTTGAAAGTAATTGTATTTCACATGTTTCAGGCATCAACTAAAAGATGTTGATAGGCTTTTAAATATCCCAGGACACTTAGAAATCTCAGTTCAGATTTTTGGGATTTGGAAGTAATATTCCATATCCTCTGAAACACAATTTATTCTGGTTGCCTAAATAGAGTCCAAAAGAGTTAGCAAGTTGACATAGACAAACTGTAATGGAAGGGATAAACCAACAAGTGGGTTTTGCAGTGATTGGCAGCAGTGAAAGCAGGACATGTGTCCAATGGCAGCAGCCTTCCTGTGGTCAAAGGTGGTGGCATGATTAGAAGCAGCAGCCTGCTGGGTTCCTCTTGGTGATCGGAGAAGGCAGCAGCATGATATTGGCAGTGTGAGTGGCAGCTTCCCAGCCATCTCAGCGATTGGATGTGACAGTGTCAAAGGCAGCAACAACACAGTTCATTCCAGCATTCGGGGGTGGCAGGGGCAGGTGTGGCAAAGCTTCTGTCTGCGATCAAAGGCAGCGGCATCATCAATGGCAACAAGAGTGTGGAGCCTCCCAGCAATCAGGATTAGAGTGGTGCTGGAAAAGCACAGCAGGTCAGGCAGCATCCGAGGAGCTGGAAAATCGACATTTCGGGCAAAAAGCCTTTATCAGGATTGAAGGCAGGGAGCCCCTGGGGTGGAGAGGTAAATGGGAGGGGGGATGGCTGATAGGATGGTGCTGAGCTGGCAGGTTGGAACTGGGTGAAGTCCAGTTTCCTCATTTCCCCTCCCCCCCACCTTCCCCAAGTTCCAACCTGCCAGCTCAGCACCATCCTACCTGCCAATCTTACGTCCCACTTATCTGCTCCACCCTCATCTCTGACCTACCACCTTCATCTTCACCTCCATCCACCCATTGTACTCTTGGCTACCTTCTCCCCAGCCTCACCCCCTGCCTTCATTCCTAATGAAGGGCTTTTGCCCAAAACATTGATTTTCCTGCTCCTCGGATGCTGCCTGACCTGCTGAGCTTTTCCAGCACCACTATAATCTAGACTCTGAACTCCAGCATCTGCAGTCCTCACTTTTGCCTCCCAGCAATCAGCTGTCCTAGACTCCAGGCTATGGTTAGGCCTGGGTACCTGCATCTGTGGCTGAGTATTCCCAACATCTTAATGGAGATAAGACTTTACATTTAAAATCTAGTTTTTTTCTTATTTTTTGGCTCCATTTTAAAAATATTTTTCTGTTTTTTTTAAATTTTCTGATTTTGTAACCAAGTTGGTGTTGGAGATTGATGACTTTGTACACTTTTCACTGTGAGTCTTGTATGACGCGATGGCTATGTTCTTGTGCAACCCTGCATTACAGAAAGATTGTGCTTTAGAAACAACACTTAAAGTGTTGGCTGTGTTTTTAAAAAAAGTTTTAAAAGTTCATGCTTTAGAAACAGCATTCTCAATTTGTCAATTGCGATACAGTGAATTTGTGTTAACGAAATATGTGTTATAGCAGAAAGGCCTGTTTGTATTTCTATATTTGAGCATATGTGACAATAAAATCTAATTATAAGTGAGTGACATTTCAGAAAAAAAGTCAGGAGATCACGGGAAATGGTGTCAGCAAAATTCCCATCATGCTTAAAGGAACCAATCAGATATCAAGCACACCGTACTTAAACCATCTGAGATTGTTCAGGTGCTGCTGATGCATTGGCAACCCAACCGAATCAGGATAGCTGTGACCATACACAGTGAGTAGAAAGGGTTAATGAACTGTAACTCTTGCCAGTTCAATGTGTGATAAGATGAAAGACAAAAGGGAAATTTTCATTAACAGAAGAGAACAAGAGACATGCATCCAGTCAATCAGAGGTCACGGGCTGGTTTTCCATTGTGAATCAACTGAATCCATTGCAGTTCTGTATTTATTGTTATGAAAATATTGAATTCTATATGGTTTTGTAACTAATCAGGAGTTGCAGATCTTTTACATTGGCTCTCTCAAACTACAAATAGAATTGGACCTCAGGGCCCAAGTGGTTGAGTGTAGGTGTCTCCATGTCTGAAGTACGAGGCCTGAGTTCAAGTCCACCTGCTCCAGAAATGTGTAATAGCATCTCCTCAGAGATCGATGAGGAAAATTATCTATGATTGGAATTCACGAAAACTGTACAATTATCAAAGTTAAAATGAACCCCAAACCTTTCATGACTATTTTGGAAAATATTGTACACTTCACTTACGCAATGTCTGAATTAATTACATACTTTTGTGGGGTAGTCACTGGAGTAATGTAGGAAAATATCACTGTGCTTTTGTCTTGAATCTTGCTTTGACTTCCAGTGAAGCGTACTTAGCTCAGCAAGATCGCAGAGGTCAAAAAACATCACAGAATCTGGAATTCTGCTGAGGGCCAGCAAATAATCTATTTTCATGTTTTTGTCTGAAATTTCCTTTCTTAGCTATTATTTAGAGGCATTGACCCATTTTAAGTTAAAGGTATAATACCACAGCTATAATAATAGAGAAGAAAAATTGCAGAAAAGAATAGAATGTCAAGAAGATTGGGATACACTCACAATTTGTAAACAGAGAAAATACTGTTTTCATGCTGACACTCAAACAAGCTGCCTTGAAATATGGCCTTGGGGCTATTATTTGTAAGATATCAGATCATTAATCATATAGACCAAAGAATACTGCTCTGGCTTAATCTGTACTGACATCCTGTAGGGAGATAGCACCAGCAGTTACTCATTTCCACAAGTTGCATCTTTTGTTTCCCCTCTGTGTAATTCATTGTTTTGAAAGGGGGTGATTGGAATCCATAAGAATCCAAATTAGTTGTAAGATTAGGGTTTGATATTGATGAGGTGCTTGTCAGATAGAATAAGCTTAGCTTCTAATGATTATGGCTTTAAAGGCTGAAGAAGGATTTAACTGCAAGGTAGTCCTGGTAATTATAGCTCAATACATCAACAAAGTCGGACTACTGATCTGTCAAAATTGTGTGAAGAATAATGAATGATGTCCCAAATTAAACAAAGTCGCATGAAGTTTTCTACCAGGGCCCAGTTACCAAGTTCAGTGATGATCAAGGATTGACAACAGAAACAGGGCTTGAAGCAAAGAAATTCTTGTCAAAAAATCTGTACAGAGCCAATAGATGCCAAAAGGTTGGTCAATTGAAAAGGCTGAGGCTCCTGACCTCCGTGACTACCTGGTTAGGTCCACGCCCCCCCTACAACCCACCCTCCCATCCTGGCACTTTCCCCTGCCACCACAGGAACTGTAAAACCTGCGCCCACACCTCCTCCCTCACCTCTATCCAAGGCCCTAAAGGAGCCTTCCACATCCATCAAAGTTTTACTTGCACATCCACTAATATAATTTATTATAACCGTTGCTTCTGATGCTGTCTCCTCTACATTGGGACTGGGCGCCTCCTAGCAGAGCGCTTTAGGGAACATCTCCGGGACACCCGCACCAATCAACCACACTGCCCCATGGCCCAACATTTCAACTCCCCCTCCCACTCTGCCAAGGACATGGAGGTCCTGGGCCTCCTTCACCGCCACTCCCTCACCACCAGATGCCTGGAGGAAGAACACCTCATCTTCCGCCTCGGAACACTTCAACCCCAGGGCATCAATGTGGACTTCAACAGTTTCCTCATTTCCCCTTTCCCCACCTCACCCTAGTTCCAAACTTCCAGCTCAGCACTGTCCCCAATCCTACCTGCCTATCTCCTTTTCCACCTATCCACTCCACCCTCTCCTCCCTGACCTATCACCTTCATCCCCTCCCCCACTCACCCATTGTACTCTATGCTACTTTCTCCCCACCCCCACCCTCCTCTAGCTTATCTCTCTACGCTTCAGGCTCACAGCCTTTATTCCTGATGAAGGGCTTTTGCCCGAAACGTTGATTTCGAAGCTCCTTGGATGCTGCCTGAACTGCTGTGCTCTTCCAGCACCACTAATCCAGCTCCTGACCTCTTGTCTTTTGGGTCTACTTACCTCCTTTGCAGTCACAGTCACCTGTCCCTGACTAAGGATCAAATCAGAAGACCCTGTACTAAGGGGTGTGACTATTTCCTGGTACGAGGAAACTCATGGTAACTTATCCCTACCCTGATGTGTTGCAATGTTTGCAGCTTGGCCTCCAGCTCACAACTAAAGCTCCTCCAGTGTAGGCATTTAGAGTCATAGTGTTGTACAGCATGAAAACAAACCCTTTGGTCCAACTCGTCTATGTTGATGAGATATTCTACATTAATTTAGTCTTATTTGCCAGCATTTGGCCTATACCTTTTCAAACCCTTACTTTTCATATACCCATCCAGATAACTTTGAAATGTTGTGATCATTCCAGCCTCCACCACCTTCTCTGGTAGCTCATTCCATATACGCACGACCTTCTGCATGAAAATGTTATCGTTAGGCCCCTTTTAAATCTTTCCCCTCTCACCTTAAACCTATGCCCTCTAGTTTTGGACTCCTCTATGCTGGGGAAAAGACTTTGACTATTCAGCCTATCCATGCCCCTCAAGATTTTATAAGCTTCTATAAAGTCACCCCTCATTCTCCAACACTCCAAAAAAAGCTCCAAAGCTCTCAAACCCCTTGCAACATTCTTGTAAATCTTTTCTGAACCCTTTCAAGTTTAATAATATCTTTCCTATAGGTGGGATACTCTTCAGAAGGTTGGGCCAAATGACCCATTTCCACACTGTAGAGATTCTATGATTGTATAGCAGGGAGACCAGAATTGAACACAATAGTCTAAAAGAGGCATAACCAATGTCTTGTACAAACGCAACATGACCTCCCAAATTCCATACTCAATGCACTGACCAATAATGGTAAGCATACCAAACACCTTCTTCACTACCCTGTTGACCTGTGACTCTACTTTCAAGGAACTATTAACCTGCAGTCCAAAGTCTCATTGTTTGGCAACAGTGCCCAGGACCTTACTATTAAGTGTGTAAGTCCTGCCCTGACTTGTCTTACCAAAACATAGCACTTAACATTTATCTAAATTAAACTCCACCTGCCATTCCTCAGCCCATTAGCCCATCTGATCAAGGTCCTATTGTACTCTGAGGTAACCTTCTTTGCTGTCCATTGTACCATTTAACTCTGCACATTGAATCTACAGAAACAGAAGCATAAGCAAATAATACAGTTTTAAACTCAATTATCCAGGTTTCTAGTCCACTTGATCCTAACCTTTCCATCTTGTTCTTTTGTGTTTTTAAATGCCTGATCTAAAGCTCACGTCATAATCAGGTATAGTTGGGCAGCACTTCACAATTGATTTCAGACAGTTTTGTCTTGCAATGAACAGGTATTTTTTATGTTTGAAATCAATTAGTCATGAGATTTACCTGCTAAGTGCTTTGGGATGCAAGACAGAGGTAGAACTAGACACTAAGCCAAAATCCAGCACAGAGGAAACCTGATCCACTAAGTATCGACCCATCAAGTGTCATCTGGCATCAAAGGAGCTTTGGAAATTCTAGTTACCACAGGGATGTTTGCCAGGATTCAGGCTTTCAGGATTCCCAGAAGATGCAGCCATGACACAACAACTTAATGTGCTTTAATTAATTTTTTCAATTATTTATTTTCCTCTTTTATATTTTCTACTAACTTTACTACCACTGCCTATATAATTTTAATCTTAGGAATAGAATGGACCTTACACATTTAGCAGATATTAACTGATTAGCTCGCTTCTTCCACTGTAGTGGATTAAGACCCAATTCCAACAGGGTGAAAGAAGTTGGAAAAGGCACAACCAAAGGAGTAGCTTTGTTTCCTGCCCACCTAACTCCCCTAATTACCCAACTTCCTACCCACTGTTCAAAATCACACTGTGTGCTTGGTTACAAGTCACGCGCATTCTAACTTCTCAAGGCTGACGCTCAAAGACAAATCTGGAACATTAAAGACAAATGGTGGGAAGAGAAAGCCCAAGAAATTAAGCACAATGTTGACAGTCATGACGTGTGAACAGTTTTGAAGCTACACTTGCACCATCTCTCCACCAAGGTCAAATGGAAAACATTCCCTTGCTCACTGGATGGCATTCCTTCTTAAGGATGACAATGCCATCCAACAATGCTGGAGAGAACATTTCTGACAACTCCTCAATTGTGAATCCACTGTGACAGCTGATGCTATCTCAGCTATTTCCCTGAAGTGTGTGGGGACTGCCATGAATGGGGCAGTTACAGAAACAAAAGCAGATAATTGCTGGAAAAGCCCAGGGTCTGGCAGCAACTATGGAAAGAGATCAGAGTTAATGTTTCAGGTTGAGTGACCTTTCCTCAGAGCTGATGGTAGCTAGGAAACTGTTGGTTAAATGCAGAAGATAAGGTGGGGGGAGGGGTTGAGGAGTAAATGATAGGTGGGGATAGACTCCAAAGAGAGAGAAGAACAATTAGACAGACATAGAAGTGGAAAAGCACAACAGGTCAGGCAGCATCCGAGGAGCAGGAAAATCGACATTTCAGGAACAAGCCCTTCATTAGGAATGCATTCTTGATGAAGAGCTTTTGCCCGAAACGTTGATTTTCCTGCTCCTCGGATGCTGCCTGACCTATTGTGTTTTTCCAGCACCACTCTAATCTAGACTCTGATTTCCAGCATCTGCAGTTCTCATTTTTGCCTAGGCAAAGAAGTGGATATCAATCTGGCTAGGAGGGTGAATAGCTATTAATGGAGACTGCTGGTGGCTAACAGTGGGTAGAGTGTAATAGCAGACCATGTGAAAACAAGGCCTGGTATATGGGGATTGGGTCAAGGACATGAGAGAGTTCCAACTCTGAAGTTATTGAATTTTACTCTGACGCTGTTTTGGTTTTCTCTCCATCGGTCATAAATGCTGTCCCCTCCACACTTGACTTCAGCTCTCTTGAAGAGTCATCTAGACTCGAAACGTTAACTTGCTCTCTCACCATGAATGCTGTCTGACTTGCTGTGATTTCCAGCATTTGTTGTTTTCAGTTCAGATTCTAGCATCTGCAGTAAGTTGCTCCCCTATTGAATTCAACATTGAGCCCAGGAGATTGCAGGGTCCCCAAGCAGAAAAAAGCAAATGTTATTTTAACTGAAATGGCCCATCGATCAATCACCATTGTCAGTTGGCCAAACTCTATATGTATTGGCATTTTCATTGCTGATTTACAAACATTCAAAACTCCAATAGGATAAAATCGCAAGATTTCCATAGATGCAGAATGAACACTAAAATACAGCAAATCGTATCTAAATGTATCTAAATATACACAAAGCAGTTCATTAATTTAGTTTATATGGTTATATTTGTGCATTTCACCGATGTAATTGGAAAGTGTTGACTCGATAAAAAAGATTTTTTACTGTTATTCTACATTTTAATTAGCATTTAAAACGCTAATTAAGAATAGGCTTTATGAGTTTTGGAAATTGATAAATTAATGAATGACATTGCAGCACAGACATTTAGAAACACTGATTTATGTGCAAGGAATATTGTCTCCATGTCAAATCAATTAGCAGCAGCCTTACCACAACTAAACAACAATGGATGAACAGTTTGACACTGATTCTGATTTGCTTTATGGACAGGATAAATACAGAGGAGGGAGGGTAGATGAAATTAGAAAGGTACTATGCTGCATTTTCCACCCTCTGAATGTTTTTTTTTACACATTTGCTAAAATAAATATAGTAGAAATCAACTTATTTTATAAAGTGCCTTTAATGTGAAAATGATGCTAAATTGCTTCACAGTCATAAGGGAAAAATAGACACTGCACAAACAAGAAATATTATAAGGGGCGACCAAATGCTTTGAGCAAGAACTGGTTTTATATGGTGGAATCAAAGGATGGAAGTCAAGTCAGAGGTCTTAAATAGGGAATTTCATAACGAAGGGTGTAGACATCAAATGATGTCAGCAATGGTAGACAATCGGAGGGGAAATACCAATAGGCCAGACTCAGAGGAATGGAGTTTAACAGTCTAATATTGGACTGGACTGGAGACCTATGACTAGTGGAGTGCCTCAGGGGTCAATGCTGGGCCCACTACTGTTTGCAATCTATAACAATGATTTGTATGACAATGTACAAGGCATAATTAGTAAGTTTAGGAGAAAGTGAGGACTGCAGATACTGGAGATCAGAGTGAAAAATGTGTTGCTGGAAAAGTGCAGCAGGTCAGGCAGCATCAAAGGAGCCCGTAACGTCGATTCTCCTGCTCCTTTGATGCTGCCTGACCTGCTGCCCTTTTCCAGCAACACATAATTAGTAAGTTTGCTGATGATACTAAAATAGTCAGTATCATGGAGAGTAGGGACAGTTATCAGGACCTTGATCAGCTCGGGAAGTGGGCTGTGAAATAGCAAATGGAGTTTAGTATAGATAAGTGTGAGGTCTTGTATTTTGGAAAGTCAAATCAAGGTAGGAGTTTCTTGGTGAATGATAGAGCCTTAAGGAGACCAGAGGGATCGTGGAGTTCAGGTTCATAGTTCTCTAAAAGTGGAGTCACAGGTAGGCAGGGCAGTGAAGAAGTGTTTTGGCACACTGACGTTCATCAGTCAGGGCTTTGAGTATAGAAGTTGGGAAGTTATGTTGCAGTTATACAGGACATTGGTGAGGCTGCACTTGGAGTATTGTGTTCAGTTTTGGTCACTTTGCTGTAGGAAGGATGATATTAAACTAGAAAGAGTGCCGAAGAAATTTACAAGGGTGTTTCCTGGACTCAATGGTCTGAGTTATTGGGAGAGGTTGGACAAGCTAGGACATTTGTCTTTAGAGCGTGGAGACCAAAGGGGACCTTATAGAGATGTGTAAGATCATGACAGGCATAGCTTTCAAACATTCAAGCTTTTTACCAGGTTTGGGGAATCGAGGACCAGAGGGCATCAGTTTAAGGTTAGAAGGGAAAGAATAAAAGGGAACCTGAGGGGCAACATTTTTACACAGAGGGCGGTACGTATATGGAATGAAACGCAGTGGAAGTGGTTGAGATGGGTACACTAACAACATTTAAAAGGTATTTGGACAAATATATGGATAGGAAAGGCTTAGAAGGATATGGGCCAAGTGCAGGGAAATGGGGTTAGCATGGATGGACATTTTGATCAGCATGGATCAATTTGGGCCAAAGGGCCTGTCTCCATGCTGTAAGACTTTGACTCTATAACAATGTAATTGTAGCTTTCTGTCAGATGAAGAAAATAGAGGTAAGCCTTCAACAATGAGAGAATTGGTATGATTGTGGGTGATAAATAAATAGGTGTGACATAATTATATTTGCAAAGATGACATATATCTATAAAACCATAAATGAACAAAACAATCACAATCATTAGGAGAAGTAAGGAGCAAAATAATTTGAAATACCAAGGTAATGGTGCAAACCGGTGGAGTGTTTTAATGGAGAGCTAAGCTGTCAGCTCATTATCTTAATTTGCAGCAAAATTCTGGCCGTATTTTCTCCAATCAATCCAAGGGGAAATGCTTCTCCAGCCATGTTGTTAAAAGCATATTTACCATGATCCAAAGATTACATATAATTGCATGAGGTTATTTTCTTTCAAGTTATTTCCTGATGGAAATTGGTACTGTTGCAGTTAATGCCTGAAGAAATATATGAATGAATGACCATCATTTGTGTTTGGAGTGGCTTTCCATGTACAATCTGATAGCCCCAGGTTTCTGTTCCAATTAGCTGACAAACTGTCAAAAAGAATTACTCGTACTTTATTCGAGAAATAACTTCTAGGTACTTGTCAGAAAATTAGTGTTGCAAAATTAGCATTTTTGTGCCGCACAATTTGTGAAGCTTCTTTATGTATCATTTTAAGTAAGGACATGCCCCAAGTGCTGGACTGAGAAGCTGCAATGTCTGCCAGGAAGCAATTTGATGGCTCCAGCTCTCCATTGATTTTGACCCAAAGTTAAGAATGAGTACTTCAGACGCGTGCTAATAATTTCAAAGCCGTGCTAATAATTTTAGCAAGGTTTGGAAGTCCTAACAACTGAAAACTTACCTGATAAACGTACACATCCCTTTGTTCCCATAGTTACTAAGAATTTAGAGGTTCATGCCAAAGTGTGTTTTTAGGGTTGGTATCATTGCCAAATGTCAAGTCACCATTACTGTGCAGATAACTAATGTGATCATTAATTTTCAATAAATTTATTTTAAATTCAAAAAGCCAAGCATAAACTGTAAGCAGGATGTTTTAAGTCTCCTTATTTCTCTGCACTGGAATGGAAACAATTATGACATGATCTTCCTGTCCCAAAAGTCCACTGATTGCCATTTTCATGCAAGTCTCAAGATAGGAAGTCAGTTTTCAATTAAGGCAGGAATTCTATTAAAGTTTGCCCCATGATGTAAGAACTCAATAATGTTTTTGCACAAAACTGTATAATGCTTGCACTATGCACATAGTGGAGGTGATGGCTGTTAATTCACAGACTCAGGTCGTGTCCTGGGCACCTGAGCAGATGGTGGAATCTGAATTCAATACACAAACAAATCTGGAATTAAGAGTCCAATAATGACCATGAATCCGTTGTCAGGAAAAAAAAACCCATCTGGTTAACTAATATCCTTTAGGGAAGGTAACTGCCATCCTTATCAGGTCTGGTCTACATGTAACTTCAGACCCACAGTAATGTGGTTGACTCTTAACTGCCTTCTGAGCAATTAGGGATGGGCAATAAATGGTGCCCTCATCCTGTAAATGAATAAAACAATAACCAAGTTACAAACCAGTCAATTAAAGGGGTCATTAGAGGCTGAGAAAAGGGAAATAAATACTTTGTAGCTAATCTTCTGGAACAGAATTTGCTCTGATGTAAATATCTTCATAACCCCTTGCATTGCCTTTCTAGCCTTTCTTCAATTGGTCTAGCCCTCTCTTTCAACGATTTTCTACTAGTTTGTTGCTGTAGTTCATAGCCCTTCCAATCTGTAAACAGTCTATTAATGCTTACTTACACTGGTAACTTTATGCATTGCTTGAATGAGGCTTGGCTATGAAATTGTCCTGCATGTTTTTTTCTCTTGTTTGTTCACAGGATATGGGCCTCACTGACCAGGCCAGGTTTTACTACCATTATTATCACTTGCCCTTAAGGAGGTGATGGTGAGCCACATCCTCGAAGGTGATGGCATTGGCCTTATCCTTTTAGGTGGTGAAAGTTGGAAGCTATATTAAGTAGTCATTGTGCTCACTGTGCATACATGTTCTTTGATGTGCTTCACATCAAAATCACCCATATGGCTGTGTGTCTTTGGTCAAATTAGAAACATTTAGCCGTAAGAATGAGACTTTACATATAATATGTACAACGTTACCTCCTTGAAGATGATTGATTGAATACTAAGGGAAAAGGACCATCATCATTTTTGCTCAAAAAAGTAGATATATTTTATGACTACAAAGGACAAGTTAAAATGTATATTCAGCTTTTTTTTAGCTTATTCCACACCATCACAAACATTATGCCATGAAATACCTTATTTTTCTACGATGTCTTACTTCATTTGAAAGTAATTCTGTTTGATAGTTTTAATCTGGATATAATGGCCTTGTGATATTTCCAGCTTCCAAATGTGATGCAAGAAAGTATAAAATTCTTAGAGACGCTGAAAGTCTGATTTCTCTGTCTGGATAATCTCAGGACAGTCTCTCAATAGGATGCTAGCCATTTAGGACAGAGAGAAGTAGAAATGTCTTCACTCATGGTCAAGTATCTTGAGAACTTTCTATCCTAGAGAATTGTGGATTATTACTTCCAATTTTTCAGAATTCTTCAAGTTCAGGGTAAGGTTGTATTAGAATGGAAATCTAATTAGGACAACACAATGGCTCGGTGATTAGCACTGCTGCCTTGGTGCTAAGATGCTAACGGACCTGGGTTTGGTTCCACCCTCAGGCAACTGTCTGTGTGGAGTCTGGACATTCTCCCTGCATCTGCATGGGTTTCCTCTAGGTGCTCTTGTTTCCTCCCACAGTCCAAAGATTAACAAATAAAGTGGATTTGCCATGGGAGATGCATGTTTACAAGAATGAGGTGGATGGGAGTGGGATGCTCTATGGAGGGTTAATGTGGAATTGATGGTCCAAATGGACAGCTTCCATGCTGTAGGGATTCTATGATCAGTCATTGATTATATCCAAGACTGAAATCAATAGATTGTTGGACACTGAAGAAATCAAAGGATCTAGAAATAGGACAAAGAAGTGAATTGGGGTAGACCAGCCTAGTCTTATTGAATAGTGGAGCAGGCTCAAGGGACTATATGACCTACTTTTGCTATTTTATAATTATGTATTTCATTTTCATTTCATTATATATCCTTGATTGATGTAATGTGCCAAGTGTGCTATGGTATGTTTAGTGGTTATTCTGCTTGTCAGCTTTTGCTTTGAGATCTCACCACTGGTTAGCAGGATCAATTTTTCAAAAAGACAGGCAAATGTGCTAACTACATAGTCTGTTCATTAATATGCCCTATATAGTTACTTTACCTGGTAACATAGAAAGTTGACTGACATGTAATTGCATTCCAGTGCCCATGGACTGGATAAAGAGTCTAATTGGCTTGTCGGTGGCTCAGTGAAGGCTCAGAAAATAAATCCTGACAGAAATAATGGAGTGGAATCCTATTGATGGCAATCTTTTTTCCTGCAGAGTTGGAATCGGACAATAGTGGTTTTGTCCTGTTCTTTGGACAATACTTACAATGCCAAGAGGGACATCCTGATGTTTAGCAACTTGTGGTTTCTGGTCTAAGTGCTCACGTCAGTGGACTGGAGAGGACAAACCAGCTTTTTGCTTTATGCTAGTGCAAAACTGGAAGAAACAGTCACTGCTTGGAAGATCTCACTTGATCAGCAAAAAGCACAAGGACCAGTTAATTCTGATGGTGGGGGTGATCAGCACATCTCATTGGTGTGACATACACTTCAGGCACAGTCTATTATTTCCCCAAACAAGCAGATCCAGTCACATCATTCAATGTATTCTTCAATAAGAATTTGCCATGTACAAGCTAATTATTAGATCCAAGTTGACTGTCATTTGGAGAAGTATGGGTCATTAAATGATAACCATCACTGATTTGTTAAAGCAAATAATGTTTGTCTAAATTAGCACAGGGGTAAGCCATTTAGCCCTTTGAGCCTGCTCTGCCATTCAAAATGCTCCTGGCTAATTTTCATTCTCAATCCACATTGCTGCTTTCTCCCAAATCCCTGCATACCTTCAACATATAAAATCTTACCCCTTTCTTGGATATATTCAGTGAATAGACCTTCACACCCTCCTGTGGTAGAGAATTCCATAGGTTTACTACACTTTGAATGAGAAGGTTTTCCTCACCTGAATCTTAACTGGCCAACCCCACATCCTTAGGCTGTGTGTCTCCTAGTTCTAGAATCCCAACCAGGGAAAACATTCTCCCTACATTCAGTCTATCCAACCCTGTTAAAATCTTGTATATTTCAATCAGATTCCCTCTCAATCTTCGAAACCCGAGTGGATATAGGCCCAGTCAAACCAATCTATCTTCGTAGGACAGCCCTACAATTCCACCATCCCCCTCATGAAATTATGTTGCACTTCCTCTATGGCAAGTATATTCTTTCTTAGATAGGGAGATCAAAACTGCAGATGTAATCCAGATGTGGTCTCACCAAGGCCCTGTATAACTGCAGTAAATCCCTACATTTGAATTCAAATCCCTCGAGACTGATTACTAAACTTAGTGATCGCAGAGTAAGTCCCACTCTCTGCAACTGGATCCTCAGTTTCCTGCCCCACAGGCTACAATCAGTGAAGATTGGGGACAATATTTCATCCTTACTAACACTCAACACTGGAGCCCTCCAGGGGTGCATACTCAGCCCACTACCGTGTTCACTGTATACTCATGAGTGCATCACCAAATACTAGACTAGTGCCATTTACAAGTTCGCTGATGACACCACCATAGTCGGTTGAATTTCAAATGGTGACGAAACAGATTACAGACGGGAGGTGGAAGACCTGGAAAAATGGAAGCTCTAGCTTTCAGAGCGCTGCTCCTTCATCAGATGGTTGTGGTGTTGTGTGATTTTTAACTTTGTACACCCCAGCCCAACGCCGGCATCTCCAAATCTTGAAAAATGATGCACTAAGAACAACCTAGCTCTCAATGCCAGCAAAGCCAAGGAACTCATTATTGACTTTCGGCGGGATTGGATACACATGCCCCCCATACATTAACAGCACAGAAGTGGAACGAGTGGAGAGTGTCAAACTCTTGGGAGTAGTCATCCACAACAAGCCTTCTTGGACTCTTCATGTGGATGCACTGGTTACAAAGGCCCAATAACATCTCTTCTTCCTCAGGCAGCTGAAGAAATTTGGCATGACAGCGAATACCCTTGCCAACGTTTATAGGTGCGCCATCGAGAGCATTCTGTCTGGATGTATCACTACTTGGTATGACAACTGTACCATTCAAGATTGGAGACGGTTACAGAGAGTGGTGAACTTGGCCCAGAAAAATCACAAAGGCCAACCTCCCATCTATAGAATCCAGCTACAGGCCCGCTGTCAAGGAAAGGCCGCCAGCATTCTCAAAAGTCCATCCCACCCTGGCAATCTTTTTCTACAACCAAAAGAGAAAATGCTGGAAAATCTCAGCAAGTCTGGCAGCATCTGTAAGGAGAAAAAAGAACTGACATTTTGAGTCTAACTTACCCTATGTCAGCTTTGACAAAGGGTCAGTTAGACTCGAAACGTCAGCTCTTTTCTCTCTTTACAGATGCTGCCAGACCTGCTGAGATTTTCCAGCATTTTCTCTTTTGGTTTCAGATTCCAGAATCCACAGTAATTTGCTTTTATTCAATGTTTTTCTACAACCTCTACCATCGGAAAGAAAGTACAGAAGCCTGAACGCACGCACCAGAAAGTTTCGTACAGTTTCTACCCTACTGTTGTTAGAATACTGAATGGACTCACAAACTCTTAACATTTGCTTGTACCTGTGTTTTTGTTTTTGCTGCTGGTTACCTATTATTTACTATCTATGCTACTTAACTATATGATCTGCCTGTATTGCTCGCAAGACCAAGTTTTTCACTGTGCCTCAGCACACGTGACAATCAATTCAACCCAATTAAATTCAAATCCTTTTGTAATGAAGACCAATATATTATTTGCCTTTTTAATTGCTTCCAGCACCTGCCTGTCTACTTTCATTGACTAGTGCACAACGACACTCAGATCCCTTTGTATATCCACACTTCCCAATATTACACAATTTAAATGCAGCTGACTTTTCTGTTTTCACACTGAAGATTATAATGTTACATTGTATATTGTATGCATCTGTTGTGTGATGGGCCACTTCACTTAAATTGTCTAAATCACCTTACTGCCTTCTTGCATCCTCCTTTCAATTCACAATCCTGCCCGGTTTGTTTCATCAGCAAACTTGGACATGTTGTATTTGGTTGCCTCACCCTGGTAATGTTTATATACGTGAATAGCTGGGGCCCAGGACCTGTTCCTTGCAGTATCTCACTGTCATTTACTCAGAAAAAGACCCAACTATTCCCATCCTAGTTCCTGTCTGTTAACCAATTCTTGATCCATTCCAGTATGATATCTCCTACTGTCCCTGACCAGGCTTATAGAAGGGTTTAGAAGGTGAGGGAATCTGACTGAAATGTATAGCATTCTAACAGGACAGACTAGATACAGGGAAAATGTTTTCCCTGGCTGGGAGTCGAGAACCAGAGGTGACAGTATTAGCATGTGGGGCTGGCCATTTAGGACTGAGATGAGGAATGATTTTTTTTCATTCAGAGTGTAGTAAACGTATGGAATTCCCTACCACAGAACAACGTGGAGGTCAAATCACTGACTATATTCAAGAAAGAGTTAAGATTTAATTTTACCTAGCAATTTATGACAGACCTTATTAAAAGCATTCTGAAATCCAAATTGACCACATGCACTGGCTTTCCCTTATCTATTTTATTAGTTAAATCCTCAAAGATGTAAGGTAGATCTATTAAGCACAATTTGCCTTTCATAAACCAATGCTGGCTTTGCCCAGTCCCATTAATGGCTTCCAAATGTAGTTATCACAGCTTTTATAGTAGACTCAAACATTTTTCCCACTCCTGATGATAGTGCAACTGGTCTGCAATTCTCTTTACATTTTTTCTGTTCCTTCTTTTATAAATAGTAGGGTTACATTTGTCACTCTCCAATCTATAAAATCTACTCCAGAGTCTACAGAATTTTGTAAGGTGACCAGCAAAGCACCCAACGTTTACAGGATCATTTCCTTTCGTACTCTGGGACGTACATTAACAGGCCCTGGTGATTTGTCAGCTTTTAACTCTATTAATTTCTACAGCACTACTTTCATACCAGCACTGATTGCCTTCAATTCAATCCTCTCATTAGGCTCTTGGCTCCCTAACATTACTGGAAGGTTATTTATATTTCTGAAAGCAGAACCAAAGTATGTGTCCTTGTTCAGTATAATTTCCCTGGATTTTGACTGTAAGGAAACTATGATGCTCTACCAACTGGGCTCACAACAAATACAGTTACAGATGTTTCCGAATTAACCATCTCAGAAATAATATTACATACCTCTGGAGCATGTTTGACTTGAAGCCCTCCTATTCCAGAGGTATGGAGACTACCACTCGACCATAGGAGCCCTTAAGGATCATAGCTGATTGTCTACCTCAGCTACACTTTCTCACAATTTCAATAAATGTTTTGATTTCCTATTGTACTCAAAATTGATTGCTCTTAACCTTGAAGATGCTCAACAACAGCATCCAAAGCTAAAGAATTCCAAACGATCAAACTCCTTGAATGAACAAACTTCTTACCTTGGTGCTGAATAGTCAACCCCTTCATCTGTATGAGGAACAAAGAACGTACTCCAAGAATATTACAAGATGTCATAGCAGCAATAGCTACAACCTTAAACATACTGGTCAAGAGTTTTCACTTTTTTGGACACATCAGGCAATGCATTTAAAATATGCTGGAAATGATGTCTGTTTTGCTAAGGCGCAATCATGCTCAATTTTTCACTGCAATTTATTCACATAAATTCTACCATAAAGTCTCGTTTGAGTCAACAAAATTAAACAGTGTTAATGAGCACATGGATTATTGACTGGAACGTGGATTTCAAGATTGCTTTATGTTAAATTAGTTTAATCTAACATTGTGCTACACCTTAATAAAGAAAAGACCAAAGATTTCAATTGATTGCTGGTCACGGGTTATTGCTTCAAGGACAGAATAATTATCTGAATCGGAACTCATTGAAACTGCATTGAATTTTTAACATTATTATGAGGAGAAATTAGTATTATGTGAGATTTTATTTAACCCCTGCTCAGTGCAGTTGCAAATTATTAGCAATGGATTAATATGACTCTGGATGCTTGTGAAACCAAAATTCTAAGTGCATAGTTTTTAATGGCATCAGACAGGCTTAATTGGTGGAAACTCACCATGGAGGGATGAGCAAAATTTTGTGCGTTGAGCAGATTGATTTGTGAACCAGTGCATAAAATCAGGAAAACTCAAGCATAAATAGCTATGGGTTAAATTTAGCCTGTTTCATGTTCTACACTCTTTTAGTTGATTCTGTCCAGATTGAGCTCCTTGTACGAATATTTGAACGGAATGGACATACCTGGCCAAATTATGGCCATTTCTGACATTTCTCCCTCCCACTCGTACATATAAATTGCCAAAAACCAAGATGCCTCCGCTGTTCCTCAATAACCATTATCAAAGCAATGGCCCCCTCTAGTGTCAAGCCTACGTGTAGTCAGCACAATACAAAAATACTTGGGTGGTATCATCATCAGGAGCATTGCTTAAAGTGGCCCTTTGTGTGTTGTACATTTTAAAAAGCAAATGGAAAATGTATCTACTGAATTTTTAAAAATGAAACTCAACACAGATTCTATTTTGCCCTGAAGTCAAACAAAACTTGAATACTTTATAAATTGCCTTGTGTTCATGATATATTCTTATAAAAGAGCAATATTTTTCTGATACTGACCATAACCTTTCTGAAATTAATCACCACCTTCTTGACATTAATCATTACCTTGTGGTCCCTGCTGGAATGGTACAGACTTGAAGTGGTGGCCATTCTGGTACAGCAGCCCATTAACATTGAAAACGACACTTCTTCTTTTCCTGATTGGTCAAGGTCAAAAATCACACGACACCAGGTTATAGTTCAATAGGTTTACTTGAAAACACAAGCTTTCAGAGCCGCACTCCTTCTTCCTGATTGGTGGCTATACACTGAGAAGCAGTAAAATAAAGCAGGTCCATTTCGTCCTTTGACACAGTACCAGTGACAGGGTTCAGATTTGGTGAGGTTACAGGTGAAGCTCCTGCTGGGATCTGACAGGACACTCACTAATCAATACAAACTGGTATGAAGTACTGAAGAATCTAGCAAAGCCCTTTACAGTAAATTGAAAATGCTTTGTGAGTCCAGAAAGTAAGGAGTGTTGCTTTGGGTCGCTCAGGAAAAATCTGAGCAGCTGTGGATTTATGAGTACTGTGCTACTGGCAGCTATCTCTGAATTCACCTCCCAATGCACAAGAAATAGAAGTAGGAGTAAACCATTTAACCCATTGAAGCCGGCCTGTCTGCCATTCCATAAAATCATGAAGGATTTGTTCAAGTGCTCAACTCCTCATGCTAGCTCCTCAAAGCCCTGAAGCCCTCGATATTTTACAAGTCTATATACTCCCGCTTTAAATGATTTCAGTGATCCAGCTTCCACTACTATCTGGATCAGATAATCCCAGACATTCACTACCCTTTGGATAAGTACATGAATAGGAAAGGTTTGTTGGGGTATGGCCAGGAGCAGGCAGGTGGGGCTACTTTAGTTTGGGATTATGTTCAGCAAGGACTAGTTGAATTGAAGGGTCTATTGCTGTGCTGCACAACTTTAGAGAAGAAATTCTTTTTTTATTGATTTTAAATTAAAGTCCCCATATTCTGTAACAATGTCTCCTATTTCAAGACATCCCCAATAATGGGTACGTCTTCATAATGTCCAGCCAGTCAAGCGCACTCAGAGTCTTGTATGCTTCAGGACGATCTAAAAGGTAATGAATTAAGGCCAGTTTAGCCATTCTTGATAAGCCAAACTTTTCATCCCAGGAATCAGCCTAGTGAATCATTTTTGAATAGTTTTCAATACCAGCATATCCTGTCATAAATATGGGGACCAGAAATATACACAGTACTCTCGGCACAGCCTCACCAACATCTCATTAATAGTTGAAAAAAGGCGTCCCTATTTTAAAACTCTAACACCTAGCAATAGACAAAATTCGATTTGCTTTAGTTACTAGATGCACCTGCATGCTAACTTTTTTAATACTCATGCACAGATCTACCTCTTCTTTTCATGGGGCTGCATGTCTTAGTTATTGGGAAGGTGATGGCCCAGTGGCCTTATCGCTAGACTATTAATCTAGAGATTTGGGTAATGTCCTGTGGACCTGCGTTCCAATGCCCCTATGGCAGATGATGGAATGGGATTAAGAGTCTAATGATGACCATGAAGGTGTTGCCAATTGCCTGGCAAAACCAGCTGGTTCACTAATGCCACAAAGGGAAGGAAATCTGCCCTTCTGACTCGGTCTGGCCTACATGTGAATTCTAGACCCACAGCAATGTGGTTAACTCTTAACTCGCAATCTGGGCAATTAGGGATGGGCCATAAATGCTGGACTTGCCAGTGACATTAACATCCTGCAAATGAATATAAAGAAGTTTGTAATTGGATACTTAAATATATTTGTTAATGAAGATAGTTCATCCAGTCACTTTTTGCCATTTTGCTGAATATTAGGAAATATTTGCTTAACTGTCTGTCCCTGCTCACCTATTGATTTTCACTTTCAGCCTGCTTTGGACAATTCTTTCCTCATACCTCTGTATTTAAGGTGAGGACACTGGTTTGAGACTAGATTTGCTCTCTCTGAATTTAAAATTCTGTCATTTTGTGACCATTACCTCCTAAAGGACCTTTTTACTAACACATTTCTTATTAATCCCACCTAAACATTACTAAGTCTAAAATAGCTGGCTCCCTGATAAGTTGTGCAACACACTGCTTCAAGAAATAATCCCTGAGGCATTCGACAAATTTGTCTTCCCTTATCTGATCTTTCCAGTCAATATGCTGATTAAAATCACCCATGACAATTGTCATGCCCTTCTTACACACTTTCATCTTTTCATAATTTACACTTTGTTCTACAATGAGGCAGTTCCTCAAGGGGTCTATAGTAGACACCGACCCGGGACTTCTTTCCCTTGCTATTGTTCATTTCTACCCAAACTGATTCCACATCATGATCTATTGCACCTATTTACTGTTAACCACTGGACTTGTCCTTATTAATAGCATTACCTCAGCTCCTTTGGTCTATTTTTCCGTAATGTTGAATACCCCTGAATATCGAGTCCCAGGTCTTGATCACCCTGCAACTATATTTCTGTAAAAGCTAACAAATCATCTTCATTTGTTTTTATTTGTGCTGTCAATTCATGCTGCATGCATTCAAATAAAGAGCCTTAAGTTTTAATTTTTTACTATTATTTGTTCTTGTTCTAATTTCTAATGTACTCTTCTGCTTGTATTTTCTGCCTCTTCCTGTCACAATTTATTGTCTTCACTACCCTGCATTTCAGCTCTCGTTTCTTTTTAAGTTTTTAAAATTTCCTTTAAATTGAACCTCCACCCCTTACTAATTAATTTACAACCTTGTCTACAACCCTAGGCATACGATTCATGAGGATACTGGCATCAACATGGTTCAAACAGAGCCTGCCTCCCTCTCCCCAGAAATAGGGCCAGTGCCCCATGAATTAGAATCCATTCCACCTACAATCTCGACAGCTGTTTATGCAAGTTTGCATGTGGATCTGGGAATTACTACCTTTGTGGTTCCACCTTTGAATTTAGTCCTGAGCTGTTTGTAATCGCTCAGCAGAAACTCTTTCCTGGTTTTACCAATGCTATTGGAAACTACATGGATCACAACAACTTGATCCTTTCCCTCTTGTTCCAAGTTCCTCTCCAGCCTGGCAGCCCACTTATTTATCATTCACTTTGCCTCACCAGTCTGCACACTGATCAACATCAGGAGTAAGAACCTATTGGATAAGTATCCTCTGAAGTTATATTCTGGATTCCAAAACCTGCATTACTCGCAGTCGTAACAAACTGTTCTGACCAGGGAACAAATATGATGTGATTTATCTAAAAGGTACAATCATCTCCTAAAACAATGTTTCCTCTTCCCTGAAATGTTGTAGTGCCTGCAGTTCAGCCTTCAGCTCATCAAAGCTGAGATTCCTCAATCAGCCAACCCCTGCTGCAGATGTAATCTGTGAACTATTTTGGTATCTGATAGCTGCTACACATTGCCTACCGTGCAATCTCTACTCTATTTATTTCATAAATTAGCATGTTAAATATTTTGCAAGTCAAATTCCTAACTTTACGCTTGAGTTGGAATAAAGGTCTCCTTATTTATGTCAATTGGCCAATCAAAAGAGACACAGAATCATCTTCCTGTTTTCCTCCCACCTCAGATCTCTCAGGTAGAAACTGATGTAGGTTTTCAACTCCTGCAGCTGCTGCCCTTCTCATATAGGTCCGCTATCCCTGTCTGCTTCACAGTGATGCCAGGAGGACTCAATATGGAGTTCTCCGATTTCAAATAGCCTCCCTCCCCATTCCTTGACTCCCTTCCAAGCCCCTCCTTCCATCCATTCCTCTGACCAATCATTTCTTGCAGCTACCAACCCGATTCATTCCTCCCATCGACCAACCAGGTCATACACTCTACCTGTGTTCACCAATCCCTACCTCACCACCCTGCCCTCCCGCCTTATCTGCAGCTCCCCTTACACTCTCCCCCCAATCCTGAAGATGGGTCACATGTGAAATGTTGACTTCTCCACCTCCTGATGTTGCCTGGCATGTTGTGTTCTTCCAGCCTCCTGCATGTCTACCTTGGGTTCCAGCATCTGCGGTTTCTTTGCTTCTCACAGTGATGCTGACACGATGCACAATCCTTCCAGTCTGTTTCACAGTGGTACTGACTTCTGCATGCTTCTCCAAGTCTGCTTCTGTGGCAGCTTCTGTGTTTTGCTCACACTGATCATTAAGAAATTCGTTAGAAATTGTTGGAAAGCCCTAAAAATGTGGATGTTGCTGATAAAAATCATTTGCAACTAGATGACCAATTCAAAGTGCAATGAAGTCAGCCACAATGATGTGGAACTGGAATCCTATAAATTAGATCAAGCAAGCAAAGCCAGGGCTTTTTTCCCTGCAGTGTCATGGACAATATAGTTGCTTTTGTCAAATCTGATCTCTTTTAAGAAATCAAGCGAAAGCTTTTAAACTGCCTTGTTGAAATAAGAACTCATGTTCTCTAAATGTTGAGGATCAATGTAGCCAAAAGGGATAGAAATTACATCTAACTTTTTGCAGCAATTCCAGTGACCACCCCAATTAGAATAATCAAAATGGGGAACTTGTTGCATACTGTTATATTTCACAGAAGGAATGCAAACAAAACTAAGCATTTATTAAACCACATTTATACATGAGCTGCTGAGCTGGTGTTTGTGCATAAAAAAATCCAAATAGATGCATAATTAATTGTTAATAGGTAATCATGTTTTGTCTGGTATAAATCCGAGTGAATATTGTGGAATGGGAAGTTAACATTTTTCCAGGTTTATGGTTCAGATGCACATTTCTTCTTTCGATTCTGTTGTGCCAACCTCATCAGTCTTATGTGATATTAAAAGGTCCATCATTAAATAAAGTTTGAAGGTCCTTGCAGCAATCCTACATGACCATGAGAATAGCTCTCTCTTGCTTCTTTCTTTTTCTCTTCTTCTCTTGGAATTTCTCAGTTGCATCAGCAAAAAAGCTTACATCTTCTTTAGCTTCTATCTCTCTTTGTAAAAATTGTAGTCCAGCCATATTAAAGCCAAGGACATCCTGTTACAAAACAGACATATAAATGAAACACAGAAAATAGGAATAAGAGTAGACGACAAGAGTAGATTCCTCAAGTATGCTTTACTATTCAGTATGATCATGGCTGATAAGCCAATTCAGTACCTTGTCCCTGCTTTTTCCCTATACCCATTGGTTCCTCTAGCCCCCAAGGACTATACCCAACTCCTTGAAAACATTCAACGTTGTGACCTCAACCACATTCTGTGGCAGAGAATTCCATAGGCACACTACTCCCTTGATGAAGGAATTTCTCTTCATCTCAATCCTAAATTGTCTACTCTTAGACTGCAATCCCTGCTTCTGGACTCCCTAGTCATTAGGAACATCTTTTTTGGAAGGTGTGCCAAACAGGCTAAGATAAAAGGTAGGGAGGAGGGACTTGGGGGAGGGGCGTTGGGAATGCGATAGGTGGAAAGAGGTTAAGGTGAGGGTTATAGGCCGGAGAGGGGGTGGGGGCAGAGAGGTCGGGAAGAAGATTGCAGGTCAAGAAGACAGTGCTGAGTCCGAGGGTTGGGACTGAGATAAGATGGAGGGAGGGGAAATGAGGAAGCTGGAGAAATCTGCATTCATCCCTTGTGGTTGGAGGGTTCCTAGGCAGAAGATGAGGCGTTCTTCCTCCAGGCGTTGTGTTGCCATGGTCTGGCGATGGAGGAGGCCAAGGACCTGCATGTCCTTGGTGGAGTGGGAGGTGGAGTTCATCCACTTTACTAACACCTTCCACCCCAACCTCAAATTTACCTGGACCGTCTCAAACTCCTCCCTCCCCTTCCTAGACCTCTCCAGTTCTATCTCGGGCGACCGACTCAACACGGACATTTACTGTAAACTGACTGACTCCCACAGCTACCTAGATTACACCTCCTCCCACCCTGCCCCCTGTAAAAACGCCATCCCATATTCCCAATTCCTTCGCCTCCGCCACATCTGCTCCCAGGAGGACCAATTCCAATACCGAACAACCCAGATGGCCTCCTTCTTCAAAGACTGCAATTTCCCCTCAGACGTGGTTGACGATGCTCTCCACCGCATCTCCTCCACTTCCCACTCCTCTGCCCTAGAACCCCGCTCCTCCAATCGCTACCAGGACAGAACTCCACTGGTCCTCACCTACTACCCCACCAACCTCCAGATACATCGTATCATCCTTCGTCATTTCCGCCACCTCCAAACAGACCCCATCACCAAGGATATATTTCCCTCCCCTCCCCTATCAGCATTCCGGAAGGACGACTCCCTCGTCAGGTCCACACACCCCACCAACCCAACCTCCACTCCCGGCACCTTCCCCTGCAACCGCAAGAAATGCAAAACTTGCGCCCACACATCCCCCCTCATTTCCCTCCAAGACACCAAGGGATCCTTCTATATCCGTCACAAATGCACCTGCACCTCCATGCACATCATTTACTGCATCCGCTGCACCCAATGTGGCCTCCTCTACATTGGGGAGACAGGCTGCCTACTTGTGGAACGTTTCAGAGAACACCTCTGGGACACCCGCACCAACCAACCCAACCACCCCGTGGCTGAACACTTTAACTCCCCCTCCCACTCCGCCAAGGATATTCAGGTCCTTGGCCTCCTCCATCGCCAGACCATGGCAACACGACGCCTGGAGGAAGAGCGCCTCATCTTCTGCCTAGGAACCCTCCAACCACAAGGGATGAATGCAGATTTCTCCAGCTTCCTCATTTCCCCTCCCCCCACCTTATCTCAGTCATTCCCGAAGAAGGGCATAGACCCGAAATGGCGATTCTCCTGCTCCTTGGATGCTGCCTGACCTGCTGCGCTTTTCCAGCAACACATTTTTCAGCTCTTATCTCCAGCATCTGCAGTCCTCACTTTCTCCGATTAGGAACATCTTTCCTGCATTTACGTGGTATAGTCCTGCTCACATTTTACAGGTTTCAATGAGATCTCTCCTTATTTTTCTAAAATCCAGTGAATGTAGTCCTAACTGAGGAAGTCTCCCAAGACAATAAAGTGAAAATTTCCTTGCTGTTATCAAGTTGTTTAACAAATGCTTAGTGATGAATTTATAATTCCTTCAATACCTTGCAGTCTAACAGTATCCTCCAAAAAGAGGTGATATATGCAACAGACCAACTGCAGTGTTACATATAAAACTGAAAGTGTAATCCAAAAGGTAAGCCCTCAAAACTGATGGTGTATTAACTCTATGTCATAAGTAATCATTCTAGGTAACCCTCTGTAAAGTCAGGGTGACTTTATTCCATGTCTTACTCATATGAAAGTATTTTTATAAACAACAGGATATAATGCAAACAGAACTGGGTCCAAAATTTGAGATTTTTCGGGGCTATCTTATTGGAATTGACTTTATTGATGCTCATGAACTATTACTTAGCTATGGAAGAACAGAAACCTTACCTTCATTTCATTAATCTTTCCTATTGTGTTTTTTCTCAAGCTGTCAATGACTGTAAGGAGCATCTGATTGCTTGTGATCTGGCCAAAATGAATCCTGATGAAAACAAAAAACAGAACAACAACAGCAGTCCATTACATCTCTACTACTCATGGCCAGTTTGAATTTTGCCCTGTTTTAAAGTAAAACGAAATTAAACAATAACTTATCCATCCCACTACCAACTGAAAGAGCCTAAAGGAACTTTATAGTGGTGGGGAAAGGGGAATAAAACTGTTCTTGTCTTACCTCAGCAGGAAGAAAAGGCAGCGGCAAATGAGTTCAACCTCAAGAGAAAGTTGAATGTACTCATTAAAAAGTGTGAGCAGATCAGGAATGTAGGAAAATGGTAGGACGAGCAAGGATTCCTCCATTTCACTAGAAAAGAAGCGAAGACAAAAATAACCAAAAAAATGTATGTTTCAAACTGTAAGTGCACATAATTTCAAAGCGCAGTGTATCTATCTCCCTTCAGTGAGTATTTACAAATATGCTTTTTGCTATGACACCAAAATGTTTAAGCATATACGATAATAACTCTGAGTTTAAAAAAGGACTAAATTGGACTCCAATCAAATATGTTAATTCTGAATAATTCTAAACAAACAAGTCTTTCAGTCCAGAAATAGTTTTACAACTGTAAGTATATTATGATAAATAATTCACTTTATGGTAGAAAACTTCATATCATAGTCACTTAACCCAGTTGCTCAGCCAAAGGAGGCAAAATCACCCTGGTCATTAAACTGTGGAATCTTCTGCTGTTGTAATACATTTGTGACTATAAGGTCCCTAGATTTGGTGGTCAAGAATGGAACAAACAAAACCATTGCAAAATGTTGACTCTTGTTCCTTATCGTCACCAAAAAGTGTATACTATGGTGACTGTCTCCAGTACAAACTTTTCACAGAGTAAAAGCCATAGAGAAATCTATTGTGGTGTTAATGGAAATACAATAAAAGGTGAATTGGATTTGAAGATAAGCAGCTGAATGACATTACATACAGTGGTTGTGTGCCTTACAAGCATTAACATACAAAGGGATCTCAGCATACAGGTCCACAGTTCCCTTAAAGTGGCAACACACGTGTGGTCAGAGCATAAAGAATTGGCAAGTCATGTTGCAGCTGTACAGAACATTAAGTTAGGCCACACCTGAAATATTATGGACAATTCTGGTTGCCAGAAGGATAGGGTACAGAAAAGGTTTACCAGAAGTTTTGGAAGGTATTAATAATAAGGAGACATTGGACAAACTTGGTTTGTTTTCATTTGAATATCAGGGGCTGAGGGGTGACTTTACAGAGGTTTACAAAATTATGAGGAGGTATGGATAGTCAGTCTTTTTCCCAGGGTAGAAACGTCAATAGGAGACACAGGTTTAAAGTAAAGAGGGCAAGTTTAAAGGAGATGAGAGGTAAGTTTTTTTACACAGAAAATGGTAAGTGCCTGCAATGCACAACCAGAGGAGGTGGTAAAAGCAGATACAGTAGTTATGTTTACGAGTAATCTTGACAGATACATGAATAGACCGACAATGGAGGGATACGGACCGCAAACAGGCAAAAGGTTTTTGGTTTCGAAAAAGCATCATGTGTCCATGCAGACTTTGTGCACTGAAGGGCCTGTTCCTGTACTTTGTTCTGAGCCAGAAGACCTGGGTTCAAGCCTCGTTTGCTTCAGAAGTATGTAATAATGTCTTTGATCAGGTTATTAAAAAATTTCTAGTCTACAGCTTGAAAGGCTTGTGTGGTGCAGTGGTAGCGTCCCCACATCTGAGGCAGGATGGTTCAAGTCCTACCTGTTTCAGAGGTGAATAACAACATTTCTGAAGAAGCTGATTTCAATAAAAATCTACCCTGCAGCTTGGGTTATGGAAGTAGAGGCATTAACAGCTGGGCACAAATCACTGTTACATTACAATTACACAGGGATTTTCATCAACTCAGGATATCTCTAAGCGCCTCATAATGTTAGACACTGGAGGATGATCTTTTATGTAATATTGATAAGGGATAAAACATTGGCCATGAAACCAGAATTTGTTTTGTCAAAAAAATCTCTTAAGAATTTTATACATTCACCTGTGAGGGCTATAGAGAGCTATGTCTCATCCAAACAACAGAACCTTAGACAATGATGTTCCCCTGTATCATGGTACAGGGATATCAGTCTAATTTTTGTGCTCAGGTATTTGGCATTGGACTACAGCCCAAAAACGTTTGACTCAGAGGTAAAACCCCATTTGATTTCAGAAGTGGGTTTAATTTGCTACAAGATTTTATTGAAATGTAGGTGCCTATTAAATTATTACTCACCTTGATTTGACTTTTCGAATGACATCTAAAACATAGAGGGATGGCTAAGAAAGATATAAGATATTATATAAAAACCAAAACCAGCGCGACACACACAATCATTCAATATAACACTTGCTGAATTTTTCCTGCTACACAAATTCAATTAAGAAATTTTTCCATGATAAGTTTAAATTGCTTTACAAATAGCTATCATATTTTCTGGGACAATATAAACAAAATGGTTTATAATTGACAATTTCCTTTCCATCCTTAATAACTGCCACAGCCTTGAAACAAAATATTTTGGGAAAGTGGCATTGCTTCAAATATGCAAATTACAGGAAACAATTTCCTAAATTTAAGGTAATAACAGCCTCAAACGCAATACACTTTAATCAAATGCAGCAGAATCCAGATATAGTGTTCCTTCAAATAGGCATAAAAGTTACTATATTGAAGACCTAAAATAGTAACAACAGAATTTTAAACATAAGGTATTTACGAGCGAAGTATATATTTAGCGATGAATGCTGGAGAGAGTTCAGGGGAAATTTATTAGAATGTTGCCAGGGCTGTGGAAATGTAGCTCCAAAAGGAGAAACATTGGGATTATTTTCCTTCGAACGGAGAAGGTTGAGGGGTGACATGATTGAGGTATATAAAATTGTGAGGGATCGAAGTTGATTAGACACGAGGAGCCTGTTTCTTTTTGTAGAGAGTTCAAAAACCAGGGGTCATTGATTCAAGATAAGCAGCAGAAGGATTAGAGAGGAATATGAGAAAGACCGGGTGCTCCGGTTTCCTCCCACATTCCAAAGATGTGCAGGTTAGGTGAATTGGTCATGCTAAATTGCCCATAGTGTTAGGTAAAGGGGTAAATGTAGGGGAATGGGTGGGTTGCGCTTCGGTGGGTCGGTGTGGACTTGTTGGGCCGAAGGGCCTGTTTCCACACTGTAAGTAATCTAATCTAAAAAATGTTGTTTTTGCTGAGGTGGGGGATGTCTGGAATTCATTGCCTGAGTTGGTGATTGAGGCAGAGACCCTAAAATCTCCCTGGATCTACATCTTTAGTGCTGGACGCTGCAGAGCTATGGGCTGTTTGCAGGAAGATGGGATAAGAAAGAACATCTGGTGTCTTGGGGTCAGCATGGACAAGATGGCCAAATAGCTCCTTCCTTTCTTTTTGTGGTTCTACGATTCTAACCATTCCATGATTCTTTGGCAGTACTCTTAGTATGGGACGGCACGGTGGCTTAGTGGTTCGCATTGCTGCATCACAGGTCCAGCAATGAATGGGAGCTGGGTTCGATTCCAGTCTCAGGTGACTGTCTGTATGGAGTTTGCACATTCTCCCTGTGTATGTGTGGGTTTCCTCTGGGTGCTCTGGTTTCCTCCCACAATCCAAATGATGTGTAGGTTAGGTGAATTGGCCATGCTAAATTGCCCATTGTGTTCAGGGATCTGTAGGTAAGGTGCATTAGTCAGGGGTAAATGGGCTTTGGTGGGATACTCTTCAGAAGATCGGTGTGGATTTGTTGGGCGAAAGGTCCTGTTTCCGCACAGTAGGGATTATATGGTGACAGTTTCCTCAGATCTGTTTCTGTCTCGAGATGTGACTGGATCTAAATATGTAAAGACTTCCTTTTAATCTCTCATAGGTGAGCATCCAAGGCAATGTCAATACTATTCAATATGGTCAGTGCCGGTAGAAGTTGTTGAACAAAGAGACCTTGGAGTGCAGGTTCATAGCTCCTTGAAAGTGGAGTTGTGGCTAGATAGGTTAGTGAAGGAGGCATTTGGTATACTTTCCTTTCTTGGTCAGAGTATTGAGTACAGGAGTTGGGAGGTCATGTTGCGACTGTATAGAACATTGCTTTGGCCACTTTTGGAATATTGCATGCAATTCTGGTCTCCTTCCTTTTGGAAAGATGGTGAGAAACTTGAAAAGGTTCAGAAAAGATTTACAAGGATGTTGCCAGGGTTGGAGGATTTGAGCTAAAGGGAGAGTCTGAATAGGATGGGTTGTTTTCCCTGGAGCATCGAAGGCTAAGTGGTGACTTCACAGATATTTATAAAATCATGAGGGGCATGGATAGAATAAATAGACAAAGTATTTTCCCTGGGGTGGGGGAGTCCAGAACGAGAGGGCATAGGTTTAGGGTGGGAGGGGCAAGATATGGAAAGGACCTGGGGGGCAACCCTTTCGCGCAGAGGGTGGTGCATGCGTGGGTGGGCTGCCGGGGGTGGGGTGGTGGAGGCTGGTGCAGTTGCAGCATTTGAAGGGCATCTAGATGGGTGTTTGAATGGGAGGGGTTTAGAGGGATATGGGCCTGGTGTTGGCAAATGTGACTAGATTAGGGTAGCATATCTGGTCGGCACGGACGAATTGGACCGAAGGGTCTGTTTCCGCGCTGTACACCTCTATGACTCTAATTCACTTTTAAGAATGTTGACTTATTATTAACCATAGCTTTCCTTCCCTATTCACAATAGTGTAACTGAAATTGTCTCAGGTAGGTTGGAAATGGCTTAGAAATCTGAATTCTACTTCTCCCTGTCACCATTTCCAGATGGTCATCTCATTGAATTCCCAAAACTGGCAAAGCAAGTAACACTTCAATAAGGGAAATCTCATTAGGATTTGTCTCTTGCTTAGTTTGAGGCCTGGTGTTAGGGTGTCTGTCTGTTAGACCCCAGTATGCAAAGATCACGTAGGAACTACTGAAGAAATAGTTTCATACTGTGAGCCATTTCCAACTACGTGCAAGTTCAGCAACAGCATGTAAAATGTGGAGAAACAATATCTTCAGGCTGCACTGCTTTTACCTCCTAATGCAGCGGACACCTGCCTTCTAAAAAAAGGGGCAGACAGAGATATGGTGGATTGTGCCCTTGAACACACCTCCATTCCTGTTAACTCTGTATATGGCTGAACATCAGAAATCATCATACCTCCCCTAAACTCGCAAAACATTATATTGACTATGTGCTGATTTTGTATGAGGATTACGCCTACAAAATAATTCAAAACTTATGTAGATTGTTAAATAGTACAGTAGAGTAAAAATTAAAAATGATAAACAGCCAGGAAAAAGTACTTACTGAAATGTTTCCACACGCAGCCAGTATAGGGTTAGTAGGTGGAGGCAGCTGGGGATGGAAAATTCATCCAAATTATATTCCACACATCGTCAATGCTAACTACCAAAGCTAGAGATATGACATTTTTCAACAATACAACGCAAGGAGAGATTATCATTCTCAATAAGTTCTGATGAAGAATTTTCTTTATAGATAGTGCTGAAACTGCACATTACTTACCTTTGTTTTGAAGAAGCTATCACCATATTGTCCTATATCTAAAATACACTTACTTTCCATTAATAAGCTTCACCATAAGCTAGGCTGGGAGAAACATACAATTGTACAACCCATTTCTTGAACCTGAAGGCGCTGTGTTACTTTGGCACCACTGGATACACAAAAGCACCCTATGATTAATCTTCAATTCTTTACCCTTCTTCATTCTTGCATCAAACACTACAATGTTTTATATTAGATTATATTAGATTCCCTACAGTGTGGAAACAGGCCCTTCGGCCCAACTAGTCCACACCGACCCTCCGAAGAGTAACCCACCCAGACCCATTTCCCTTTGACTAACACACCTAACACTATGGGCAACTTAGCATGGCCAATTCACCTGACCTGCACATCTTTGGAATGTGGGAGGAAACTGGAGCACCCAGAGAATGTGCAAACTCCACACAGACAGTCGCCAGAGGCTGGATTTTATATGACCCTGGTGCTGTGAGGCAGCAATGCTAATCACAGAGCCACTGTGCCGCCCCTCTGATCACTATTTCCAAACAGGTTTATCAATGTCACATTAGTGATTTGCTCTGTTTCATTTCTCAAATCTAAAGGCAAAGGTAGTTCAGTTACAAAATGACAGCTGGGGTTCAAAGAGGCTGAAAAGCTGGTTAATCTCGTAAACCCCAAGTTTGCTTCCAGTCTCGCTGTCAAATCGAATTTCTGTGGGACCAGATGGATTTTTCCCTATATGAGTGTAGCAGTTCTGGAATTTGCTGAGCTATTTGGCATTCGCATTACATTATTTTGACAAACAGTTGCCCAAGTAAAGATCTATGAAATAACAAAATGAACAAATCCAACCTTTTTGCCTGAAACTTTGCACGCTTGATTGTATTCCTCCAGTTTCATGCTTTCTTCCCTGTACAATTCAATAGCTTCCATGATCCGCTCAGCCTGCCGAGAACATTCAATAGGTAATTACAGTGCGGCTTGTGTTGCTCATTTTAGAAAGCATGACTTTCTGTCAATTTTGTAACATGCTATTAAGGTTGGGCGCACTTACAGCTTTAACAGTTTCTATAGTCTTCTTCCCAGCTAAGCCTGCTTCTCCTTCTTTCTCTCCAGGAACCTGTAAGGTGAAAGGTTCAGTGTATTGGTACATGACTGACTCTACAACATCTATCCAGACCTCACAGACAGGTAAATGGTGAACGGATGAGAAAAGTGGAAGAACAGCTTTAACTGTATCTATAGATGCCTTACATATAATTCTACAATACAAGGAATGAAACAAGCAGCTAAGTGAGCAATACAAAAATCTCACACTTCTATTCCACTAAAATTGCAACCTACTTCCACAAACAAGCAGGGGAGCAATTGCAAGGATCAACTTAGTAAGTAGGAAGGACACCCATTGAAATTTGCCCATGTCAGTATCATACAAACAAAGATTTTAGCAAGATTTCCAATGGAATTTAATAAATAATAAGGACCTCAGTTAATAAAACATACACGTATAATCTATTCAAAAACTTGGAGATAGTAGGGCTGCAGATGCTGGAGAGTCAGAGTGGATAGAGTTGAGCTGGAAAAAGCATAGCAGGTTGAGCAGCATCACAGGAGGAGGGGATTTGATATTTCAGATTGGAACCTTTCATCAGTCCTAATGAAAGGTTCCGAGCTGAAGTGTTGACTCCCCTCCTCCTCTGATGCTGCTCAATCTGCTGTGCTTTTTCCAGTTCAACTCTCTAGCCAAACTAATCTATTCAAAAGAATGAAATAGTACAGCTGATATCCATGATACTGCATGTAGCCTTCAGGTACAGTTACAATGCAAAGGATAACTGGGCTAATGGACAGATTACAGAACTAGTGCACTGCTTTTTAATAATTGTTACCAGTAGAAGCTCACAGGTTGTACCTCAAACTCTGACATGAGATTTTCAATGGAACATTATAAAAACAAACATATGAGATTGCTCCATCAACAAGACACTCACCAAAGGTTCATTTCCTTTTGCCATACTCTCTTCAAATTCTGCTTCCCTTTGCTGTGGGCAAGAGAGTTTATTAAGAATTGATTTGAAAGTTACAGTAATTCTAAATCAAATGACAAAATTTTTCAACACAAGACTAGCAGCTTAATTTGCCATATGTCTAGCAGGTACATCTTGAGGGATCTATCTTAAATTCTGAAAACTTTATTGCAGAACACTTCGGGCCTGATCAGCTGCCTTGTTCCTCTACAGAGTTGGTTGTGTTTCCCGCCAGAGTAACTAATAGCATTCTAGCTCATTTTCTTGCTTATTGGCTCAGGCAATTAGACCAAGTCACTTATCGGGATGTAAATCTCAAAAATCAAGTCCTCCAGTAAGGATGGTAGAGAAACTGAGATATAGTAGACCAACTATCAAGCCCAGTGCTTCATTAGGATACTTCAGGGTCCTTATACCATTTGACCAATGACTGGTGCTAGACATTACCTGAGAGCATTGGATCAACTACATTGAGTAAGCCCAGAGTTCCACATAGTTCAAAGATGGGATGGCTGTTTCTCTTCCCTCAACAGCATTTGGGGTGCAAATGGATTTTTACAATAATACAGCAACTTCCTTGGGACCTGCTTACAAGTGACCAGACTTATTTCATTTTGTTTCACAATTTGCTCAGGTTGAAATTGAACTTTTGTTAATCTATCTTTATAACTACTGAACCTTTTCTACAGTGCAAATTTATGTTGGGTGGGACTGCTTGAACTTGCTTTCAATGCCATCTATCCAGACAATCATCAGATATGACTTCTCTTCCCATATGCAAGGCAGATCCTTCAATGATTCATCTTTGGCCTCACCTATTTCTCATCTACATGTTGATCTTCATAAATACAGGTTCTAGATACACATAGATGGCACCATCTCTACCTCACTCGCACCACTCTGATTTGTCATACTGCTTGCTTGATTTCCAATCAGCATAAATTTTCTCCAACTACATAATGGAACAAATGAAAGCAATGATTTTTTCTTATTCATTCAAGGTACTGGCATCGCTGGCTGGGTCAGCATTTTTTTGCCCATCACTAATTACCTTTGCTTAGATGGTGGTGAAGTGCTTTCTTGAATCTCCGCAGTCTTTGGAATGTAGGAACACTCACAATACTATCAGAAAAGGGGTTTAAGGATTTTGATCAATAAACAGTGATATATTTCCATCACTGGATGGTGAGATTTGGAAGGAAACTTGCAGCAGGTGAAGTTCCCACATATTTACTGCTATTGACCGTCTAGGTGGTAGAAGTCGTAATTTAGAAGGTGTTGTCAGGGAGGACTTAGTGAGTTACTGCAGTGTATCTGCAGTGTCTCCACTGTGTGTCAGTGGTGTAGGGAGTGAATGTTGATGGTAATGAATAAAATGCCAATCAAGCGGGATGCCTTGTCCATGATAGTGTCAAGTTCCTCAAATGTTGGTGCAGCTGTACTCACCCAGGCAAATGGGGGCTATCGCACTACACTCCTGACCTTTGCCTTGTAGATGATTTTAAGTATTGGGGAGACAGGAGGGGAGTTACTTGATGCAGAATTCTTAGATTCTGATTTGCCACACAATGTATATGCTGGTCCTGTTTAGTTTCTGGTTAATGATAATCGAAAGGATTTTGACAGTGAAGAATTCACTGATGGCAATGCCTTTGAATGTTAAGGAGTGACGGATGAGATTCTCTCTTGTTGGATATGATCATTGCCTGGCACTTCTATGGCGTAAATGTGACTTGCCACTTATCAACATGGATCTTGCCCAGGTCTAGCTGCATATTGACACAGATTGCTTCAGTATCTAAGGGGTTCTGAATTATGTTGAACATTGTGCAATAATCAGCAATTAAACGCCTTCTGGTACAATACCCTTCCTACGACACTGATTCCACCCTCTGCCTAGCGACCATCAATATGTGGAATTAGACAATTTATCTGGTCTGAGATCTGATATGTGTTCTAAAATGTGCTTTTGAGTTTATTTCTCTTCGATCATTAAGATACCCACTTCCCCAACCCCTCCTTGATATAGTTTCTTAGCCTTACAAATCTCCATGATGTCTGCACACCTCTAACTCTGGACCTTATTTTTATTGCTCCACCATGGTGACCACTGTTTCTTGGTCAAAATCCTTCAGCCTCTTTTCTGATAGTATTGTGAATGTCTCTACATTTCAAAGACTGCAGATGTTCAAGAAGTGGAAGAGCCGATGTTGGATTGGGGGGTGGACAAAGTTAAAACACACACACCAGGTTATATTCCAACAGATTTATTTGGAAGCACTGGCCTTTGGATCGCTGTTTCTTCATCAGCTAACTGATGAAGGAGCAGGCTCCGAAAGCTAGTGCTTCCAAATAAACCTGTTGGACTATAACCTGGTATTGTTTGATTTTTAACAAGGTTCAAGAAGGCAGCTCACCACCACTTTAGCAAAGGCAATTAGGGATGGGCAAAAACTGCTTACCCAGCCTGTGGTGCCCAAATCCCTTGAATGAATAAGAGGTGCTGTGTGACATTTTCCTAAGATAATGACTTTGTATAAATTAAATGTTTTGTTTAATTAACATATTCCTGAAAGGAACATGTTGAAACACAGATGGTCTAATTTTAACCAATCTCAACCCAGATTCTCAAAAACACAAGTTCCTCATCAGCAGTTAGCCCTAGGTTCCAGAAGGCAATGTTTCTCCACTACACAAACAGATTTTCCTTGAGCAATATCTGCCTTGAAAACATGCATTACTCACAAGCTCTGTCATAACCCTGCTCCTTTACAAACCTATTTTAAATAAAGCAAACCTGCTTTCCCCTCCATTAACAGTAAAAGACACATTACCATTTCTCTCTCTTCCTCCAGGATGATCGGTTCTCTTGTTCGTTCCCACAGCCGTAGAGATTTATCATGAGAGGAAGAAACAATGTGATCTCCATTAGGACTAATGGCAATACACCATACTTCTCCATGATGGCCCTGTTAGGAAAACAAATATTAAAAAAAAGCAATAGCCAGACATATTGGCAATTATGCAGGTTTCACAAATATATAAAAAATTAGAAAAGCATCATAATTTGCAAACAATTACAGGAGTACATATATCTCTAGAGGCATTTAGTTTGCTGATAACACAAAAACTGCAAAACTGAAAATATCAATCAATATTTACAATAGTGACATAAAACAAAGAAATGCAGATGCTGGAGTTCAGAAACAAACAAGAACAGAAATTGCTGGAGAAACTCAGCCCGTCTAGCAGCATCTGTGTGCAGAAAACAGCATTAATGATCTGAGTTCAGAGCTCTAAACAAGAATCACTAGACTTGAAATGTTAATAATGTTTTTTCAACACAGATGCTGTCATACCAGCTGAATTTCTCCATCAATTTCTCTTTTAGTTTGCTTACAATAGTGATGATGCTTAAGATATCCAACACCAGTTAGATTCCAGTATGCAGTTTACTCATTAAAGGACTGATACTTAGAATGACAAGATTAAGATTCTGTGTTGTGGAACCTGTCAGTGAAGTGATGAAACAAGTAATGAAGAACTTTCAAAACCAATCTTATAACATAGTGATCTCTAAAATTTATTTCTTACAAAGTTATTTTCTTAGTGAGTTTATATTTTTCAGTACTTTCATCCTGTCAGGGCTGCCTCATGAAAATATCGCTCCCTTAAATTGGGACATACTTTCATTGCCACTCAACAAAAAAAATTTACTATAGAGTCATGCAACCCATGGACACAGACGCTTAGGTCCAACTCAACTATGCTGACCAGGTTTCCCAACTAAACTAGTTCCATCTGCCTGCATTCAGCCCATATCCCTCCAACCTTTTTCTAATCATGTACCTATCCAAATTTCTGTTAAATGTTTTAACTGTAACTGCAATTACCACTACCTCTAGCAGTTCATTGAACATATGGACAGCCCTTTATGTGGAAGAAGTTGCTCCTCAGGTTCCTTTTAAATCTTTCTCTTATCATCTTAAAAACATGCCCCCTAGTTTTGAACTCCCCCAGAAAAGACCTTTGCTATTCACTTTATCTATGCCTCTTATGATTTTATAAACCTCTATAAAGTTACCCCTCAACCTCCTATGCATTGGATAATGCATGTTATATCTGACATGATTCATTTTCCATAAGATGAATCACACCAGGTGTACAAAATAGGGTATTCAGGTTCTTTCACAAAATAAGTAAAATCAATCAAAAGTAAGTCTCACATTAAATTACTTTGCTTCTACAAATTAGTTTTCCAATCTTACACTTTTCACTCTGTGCTGATGGTGATCGGCAAATCAACTAAAAACGTCATAGACTCAGCGCAGTTAGCATTGTTATTCCCTTTGACCTTGGGGCAATGCCTTGCTTAATCCCTCTCCATAACAAAAAGCCAAGCCTAGCAATATATACAATACTTACAAAATAATGATGTTATGCCAACCCCACCTGTCATTCAAAACAGAAAGATAATCTTGAGCTTCCAAAACATTTATTTCTAACATGCTGCTTACAGGGGATAATCAGCTAAGGAGTAGAAGTACAAGAGTTTTAAAAGACGATTTCCACCCGGGGCCTGCATCTTCCACACTGAAACATCACTGAATAGGATTCAAAAACAATACTGCTTAGCCAATGGATGCATTGTATTTAAAAGGAAAATTTAAGTTTGACCAAGGATTGAACATAAAGGATCATTAAAACATGTAGATTTGAGCTATAGTTTACCTTTTAACTACTGTGCGCTTTGATAATGAGTTAATTAGTTTTGAATATAAATTCAAAACAAGTATTTTTCAAGCAATCTTCTTTTCTAGGTGATGATGGTGCCCTGTGTAATTATTAGAACAAATATAAATAGGAAAGGCTTTCTAAAGCAGCCAACCACCATTCAGATGGAAAAATAACTTAGTAACTTCTAATTGAATAGCCACACTCTTTATCATTTGTATAGGCTGGCATTCCTATGGTTGAAGCTATACTCACTTCCAATGTCTGAACGTGCTCAAACTTGTCAGCATCCCATTGTTTGATCTTCCGATCCTTCCCAGCAGTAAAGAGGAGGTGAGTTTTTGGCACAAACCTCAAAGACATTACACTGCAGGGAAACAGGCAAGAAAAAAGTAATCAAAGTTTGTGAAAAGATTTGTAGCTCGGGTGCTCATTGTTGTGGTTCTGTTCGCCGAGCTGGGAATTTGTGTTGCAGACGTTTCGTCCCCTGTCTAGGTGACATCCTCAGTGCTTGGGAGCCTCCTATGAAGCGCTTCTGTGATGTTTCCTCCGGCATTTATAGTGATTTGTATCTGCCGGAACTGACAACCGGAAGCGGCAGAGACAAACCACTATAAATGCCGGAGGAAAGATCACAGAAGTGCTTCACAGGAGGCTCCCAAGCACTGAGGATGTCACCTAGACAGGGGACGAAACGTCTGCAACACAAATTCCCAGCTCGGCGAACAGAACCACAACAAGAAAAAAGTAATGATGGGATCTTTTCGATTTTGCTACAAAATAGTCCTTTTCTTAGTAATTAACCATGAGTTTATTTTTTTTCATGAAACACTTAAATTGTATATGACTGCCGAATTTTGCAAGTGCTCTCTTTAATGTATGTTGACCACATTAGGGCTAAGATTTATATAACACCTATCAGGTAACAGTTTGTCCCAAGATATTTAGCTGGTGTATTTTGAATCATTTTGATATCAAGTTACGTTAGAAAATATTCAGTTAGGTAATCAAAAGCTTGATCAAATTTGAGGCCTTAAGGAGCATCTTAAAGGAAGATTGAAAGGTAGAAGACAGATTTTGGAAATACTATAGCTGTAATGTATTTAATTATAAACACAGCTATATTTAAATGCATTGAACACACTGAACTGGAACTGGAATTTTAGAATTACTACAACACTACCCTCAATAAAAAACTGAGTATACTGTAGATACCAGAAATAGAGGAGAACAGACATCTTAGGTCCATAGATCTAAGAAGTTTATAAGGATAGGGAAAGGTAAAAGAGCTGTTATTTAACCAGGAGTTGCATGTAGATTGGTGACTATAGTCAGGATAATTGTGACATGGGTCTAGTACATGGGTATTAAAGATATGGATCATCTCAAGTACACATGGGTAGAATATAGAGGCCAACCAGGAGTAGTCAGGTCCAAAGTAATAAAGACACAGATGAAGGTTTCAGCAGAGAAGAGCAGAGTCAGGGCAAAGTTGGCCAATTTCATAGAGTTGGAACTAGACGGTCATAATAATGATATATACATGTAGTCAGAAGTTCACCTTATGGTCAAATATGGCTTCAATGTTGGAAAGAATCTAGTTCAACATCTGGAAGTTCTCGGAGGGAAACAGAGTTGTGGCTTGTAAACAGAGTTTGTAACAAGGACCAGAGACACCGATTTTGGTCTCCTGATATTTTCTTGGAGAAGATTGAAACATATTCCCATTCCACATTAAAAACATTTTAACTGAAGGGCAGTTCAGTTTTTAAATGTGTGCCAATTGGTTATATAATTCAATAAATGAGTCACATTTGTCAGGCAAAAGTCAGCTGGATATTTTAACACATTCCAATTCTATAAACTTATTGTGTTCAATGCATATTAAAACATAGCTCCATATATAATTAAGTATGTTGCAGTTGTATTTCAATTCACTCATAGTGAATTTTTAAAAATCACCTGTTATTCAATGTGGGTCAAGAGTGTTTCGCTGGAAAAGATTAGCTGGTCAGGCAGCGTCCAAGGAGCAGGAAAATCAACGTTTCGGGCATAAATGCTTCATCAGGAATTATGATGAAGGTTCCTGATGAAGGGCTTTTTGCCTGAAACATCAATTTTCCTGCTCCTCGGATGCTGCCTGACCGGCTGTGCTTTTCCAGCACCACACTCTCAACTCTGATCGCTAGCATCTGCAGTCCTCACTTTCTCCCTGCTTTTCAATGTCCTCACAACTAACTGGTTATTCTGCCTTTCACCCTGCCACTGAAAAATCTCCACCATTGCATTCTCATTCTGAACTTGTAATTATTTCAGCTTAAATTTACAGTTGTAACCATTTAAAAGTTAAAGCATTTAAGTTTAAAAAAAACTACCAGAACTGCAAAATTTCTGTTCCAGTAATTACAGCCATTTGAAATATTTGACAGCAATTGTAATGACTTTAGATTAATATCAATGTAAGACTTGATTGTTACTATTGTAGGAATATACCTACATGTATAATACTTTATTTGTTCCTGGATTCTTATACTGTCAGTTACTCGGTTTTGATGTTTTTTACCATTTATTTCTTCGAAATACTTTTATACAAATTTTAAACTTATTTGGAATACTCATACAAATTACTTTTCCCATATATCAATCACAATATTTCTTCCTCTTTGTCTTATCTATTTCCACACAGTACACATTCAGAAACAGAATAGCAAGATGAACATAGATTACTCCTAACTAGTGCTCAACAAATGTAAATCTAAATTTAGACAAAAAAAAGAGTAAGAACAGAACATTACTTAAGTAAGTAATGATTGGATCTTTTCTTCCAAGTAAGATATGCATCACATTTCACCAAGCCCACAACATGAGATACAAATGATATCCATTTAAATGGCAGCACTGCCCAAAGCAACTATTACCCTACAAATGTATTAACTATACATAATTCTTGAAATTAATCTCAAGTCATGAGATAGATATTGTACCTTTACATTGATGATTGCATTATTAAACTGGCACAGACTTTGAAAAAATTTCCTAGTACAATCTGGAAAAGGAACAATGCTGTTAACAAAATCAGTCTTTCAAATAGTTTGTCAGTGCTCCTCCCATGATCACATGAAGTCAATATTGGCAGCAAAACATTTAAGTCCATCAGAAAATTAAAACATGCCTGTCATCGTGAGCAAAGAGAGATCTGTGACAGTCACCAAATTCCAATCCCCAAATTTTCACATTCCGGTCAGCTGACCCAGTTGCGATTAGATTGCTGTCCTACAAAAGATACGAAGAACAGTGAACTGAAAACAAAAGCAGGGAAAAACATTATATAAAGAAGAATTGAGAAGTAAAACGTACTCATATTAATAAAGAAATTGCCTGGTAATTTTCTAAAGTTATTTTGTTACCAGGACCCAAAATAAACACAGTCCTGCATCCATATCTGTCCCAAAAAGAGATGTTGAGCCTATTACTGTATATATGGAAACATGCTGACAAATAGGTGACCTATAAATACTATTGCTTTCCAGCTTCTTATTTATGATTTTCAATAGTGAAAGCTCATTTTCAAACAACAAAAGTCAAATTCTCTGTATTTTGAAAAATTATCCAAACAAATGCTCAACGTATTCTTCCACTGCAGAAATTGGAGACAATTGATGTGAACAAAACACAGACCAGCTATGTGAATAGAACACACAGAAAACCCTTTCCTCCAGGTACACTTAAAAGTATTTTTGTGTAAGTAAAGAATCATGAGTAGACAGCTCAATTACGATTTTAGACCTATACCTCATCAATAATAGCATCATGTCAGTGCTTCTTGCATTAACAACAGGACTCCTGCATGATAAGAATGCAGATCAATAATTTGCATGATTGTGTTGCAGCTTTATCTTTGACCCGATAACAGCAATCTCTACTGGGAACATGAAATAATAAAACTGATCCAGTAGACTTGCTAAATTAGTTGAAATGAAGCAATCACTCAATGATGTGCACAATTGCTTTGCTATGATTTCACGAAAAATCCACCTCTGTTTTATTTCTGGTGGTGGGTGCAACCATATGCCAAAGTGTAATAAAATAAAAGAAATGCCAAATTTGTATTTTAATTTGTCCAAAACATCTTGAAATAATTTATTGTCTTTTTATTTCACAACAAACACTAATGTTGAACCGATGTCACAAAGATGCACAAACTTACATCGGAGATATCCATACAGAGCACAGGGAGCTTGTGTCCATAAAGAGACAGGAAAAACTAGACATAAAACAAAAAGAATAAATATTAGAACTGGCCGTTTTTCTTTTCGCGCTACAAGTGTAAAAGATCATTTTATTAAAACAAAGTCAGCTTAGAGAAGTGTAAAATTCCCACATTAAGCATCTGGAAATATCTGCATGCATTTTACGAAGGTGCCTCACTTTTGCAGTATTTGGTCATCATTGTAAGTCATCACAATAAATTCAACCACTTTTTTCTCAACTATAAACTTGACACATTTTGTTTCTCTTTCCAGCTTGTACTATCATTGATGATGTGATCTGCACAGACTACTTTGGGCAAACCACAGCATAGGACAGTGGCTTACCTCTCTGTGGATTTTAAAGCATTACAATTCCAAGCATGCCTCTGCTGCAAAGATTTAGTGAGAGTGCAATTCTAAGTTTAATGATTATACAAACTGCTTTTGATTTTGCAATGCCATTAAACTCCTGGGTCAAGTGTGAAAGCCTAAAATGGCTCTGAATTAAAGTGGAGTGACATCACTTTCTCCAAAGTCTCAATCGGTTTTGTTCCAGTACCAGGCTGGACTCTGAATCTGTAGGTCATACTTCCATAGGGGGACAGGCCTTCTTTTGAAAAGGTTATTAGTAAACCAGTTGGAGTTTTATGACACACCAGAACTGTCTGTGTTTGTTTTTCATGCTATTTTACAATTTACAGACTATATTTCAGGGTCTAGATTAGAGTGGTGCTGGAAAAGCACAGCAGGTCAGGCAGCATTTGCCTAGATCTATATTTCACCTGATTCATATTTTATCATGGTAAAATTTCAACTTTAAGGTTGTTAATCTGGTAGAATAGTTCACACACTACATACCCTGTAATAATACAAAACAAAGAAAAGGCCATAACTTTATAGATCTGAATAACGTTATCTTCCTTAGAAAGAAGCAGATGCAATAACAACCCTTAAAAATGAATTAAACAGCTAAAAGAAAACAGTGAAAGGGTTATGGGACTAATTGGTTAGATATAGCATAGTGGGTTTAAGGGACCACCTTCTAAATCATGTATCACATTTTGAAGGTAAGCATCAGGATAACAAATATTTTGATTGTTAGTACATTTTTTTCTTTATTTAAATACTGCTCCCTTCTTGGTTGTTTGATTTTAAGCATATGTCTATTTTATATATGAAGGAAGCAACTTTTGTTCAGTGAGGAAGGACTTATTTTCTAAATGCATTTCACCAGGTTTTATGGGGTCCCTATAGCAATGCTTACCTTCAGCGTGTCTGTGTAGAATACTTTAACAGTACAATCGAGCAGTGATACTGCTAGCAACCTCTGATTAGGGCTGTAACAGACAGACAAGATGTCTTCATCGAGCTGCAGAGTGCGAATATGATTCAAAGAGAGTCTGTAATTCAGGAATAACAGAACATGGGTGAAGATAAGCAACCTAGAAGTTGCTACATTGCATATGTAAAATCAATGTGATCAATTATTACAAAGACCTGTGTTCGAAAGGAGACAATTTGGGTAAAAAAAACATATTTGTATTAAACTTGAAATATAACCATACTAAGGCAGCAGGACAAGGAGGACTGACATAAATTACCAAAGGAAAATTTGCTCCGGTTTCCTCCCACAGTCCAAAGATATGCAGGTTAGGTGAACTGGCCATGCTAAGTTGCCTGTAGTGTTAGGTGAAGGGGCAAATGTAGCGGAATGGGTCTGGGTGGGTTGCCCTTTGGAGGGTCGGTGTGGACTTGTTGGGCCGAAGGGCCTGTTTCCACACTGTAAATAATCTAATCTTAAAAAAAAACAGCGTCGGAATGTTTTTAAGAGTCTGGACACAAACTTTGAAAAGGGTAGTGGAGTTAAAATATCTAGAATCATTGATAAAATGGTTAGCTTATGTAGATAGATGGTTGCCTCTTATTTTTATAGTTTTGGCGTTTCTCATCTCCCTTTCCAATCACTCATTCCTGCTAATTGTTATCTCTCTCATCTCAAACCTCTTGCTCCTTCCGACTCTGACTCTAATTTATTGCTAATCTTCAATTCGTGTGCTCTCCCACTGTTGTTGCCCTCAGCTTGAACTACCAGCCACCCCTTCTGCTTAAACATATTTACCCTCTGTCCCTCCCTTGGTCTTCTCAAAATATGCTTAGCAACATTCCAAGTTCATTGCTGTCTAATAATGCCTAAAGCTCGCCCTCCATATAAACTATCTTACCAAGATTCATGACAATTACTTAGATTACTTACAGTATGGAAACAGACCCACCGAAGTGCGACCCACCCAGACCAATTCCCTTATATTTACCCCTTCACCTAACACTACGGGCAATTTAGCATGGCCAATTCACCTAACCTGCACATTTTTGGATTGTGCGAGGAAACCAGAGCAAACCCACACAGACACGGGGAGAATGTGCAAACACCACACAGAGAGTCGCCTGAGGCAGGAATTGAACCCAGGTCTCTTAGCGCTGTGAGGCAGCAGTGCTAACCACTGTACTATCGTGCCGCCCATAATTCTCTCAATCTCATCATCTCCTGTGGTCTTAATCATTAACAAAGCCACCTCTAACCATTCACTTGGAATTCTTACCATCCACATCTGCCTGGTGCCTTCCAATGCCATTTCTTATATCTACCCTGGCAAAATTCTACTGTGTTGCTTCCAGCCACATCCCTTTTTTCCTAACTGCCTAGCTTCGTTCAGTCATTTGCTATAATAATTCCATAGCTGGTAACTTCAAATTTGATGCTGTCATCACCAGTAAAACTTTCACCACCTCCCATTTTAGCTGTTCCCTTTGGTAGATTTTCCAAATTCTCAAGTCCAATGACTACAAGCTTGAATACATCAGGACTGAACTGGCGAAGTACTGCATCACCCAGAACTGATTTGCTACTGCCAGACCCCTGCCCTCTCTTCTTCAACTTCTATCAGTCCACGTAAAATCCTATAGTCGAGATTCTATAAACACCCGCAAGTCCTGCTCATGCATAATCCCCCTTCTTCCTGAAATGCATTAATTCCAAGTCTCCCGATATCTCTAAATTTACAGGTCTTATCTTTAAATCCCTTCATGACCTAAATCTTTACCATTGTAACCTCCTTCAGCTCCACACATTCTCAAACTTCCCAATCGACTTGCTCCAAACTCTTGGAGTCCAATCCCTTCTTTCCCTTAACACTTAAATTTGTGCTTCCGGTTACAAATTCTCTCCTCAGATCCCTCCATCTTTCAGTTTTCATTTCTTTCTTAAATCGTGCTTGTTTGTTCAAGACTCACGCTTCCTAATGAGTCTTTCTTTGGCTCAATGCTTAATTTTGCATAGTCTCTGTGAAGCATTATGGGACTCTTCTAAATATTAAAGGTGCCATAGGAGTGCAAATTTTTAGGAGGATATGTTCGTGTTAACCGTCTGACTGGACGGAGATATACTTCAATCTTTGTCTAATATCTACATGTATACCTTCATGATTATGAATTTCACATTTTCAGATCAAAAGAAGCTAAACACATGATGTTTTGTATAAGTTTAGTTGAATATTGTCACGGCAGTGATTACAAGGGGAAACATTAACAGGTTTTCTTCTTGAACCAGGGGTTGAGATCAATTACTTAGCATGGAGTAATGGTCACAGCTGAGACCTTCCTGAAATACATAACTTGTCTATTAAATGGATAAATATGTTTAGCTATCATGAGAGTCCAATCAGCTTTAACATTATTTGTTAATTAATTAAGTAGCTCAATTTTATTTTACCTCTCATTACATACCTTGACTGTGTTGTATTTTCATCTTTCACCAATTCAAATTCCCAAAACTTCACCATCTTGTCAGCACTTCCGGAAACAAAACCACGCTGGAATAAAGAATGATATATAAAATTTTTAAACCTCCATAAAACATGTGTTAATGGATGAAGTTGCTCAACATTGTTCAAAAGAAAACCATTATTTTTCCGTCTTGGCTTTCAATTGAAACTTAACCCAGAGACATTGACAGTTTTCTCCGATCATCAAGACATTTTGCATTTACTGTGAAGGGATAGCGGAGATGAGATTCAATATCTAACCATGGTATATTAGTTTTTCTTCTGCCACTGAGAACCATTTTATTAATAATCAGTTGTCAAGGTGCAGGAGTACTTTTTGATATTCATTTGAAATCTAAAAATGTTAAACTGAAGAAAAGGGTAGAAGAAGAGGACTTTCTCTTTAAACTTATTATTTTACAGCGAAAAGGCATTGTTAGCAAAGCTAGCATATATAGCTTATCTCAAATGCATTTCAGGAAAGCAATGGTTACACCCCTTTTAATCGACTGCAGTCAATGTTTGAAAGGTGTTGCTATTATCTGCGCAGATGACACTTATCATTGATGCTGAGACCCACACTCTATCTAACAGTGGTGTAGTTGGTTTACTCAGCAGTTAGCTTTCGTGCTCCCTCCTCAGCCAGAATGTTACATACTGATGCACTGAATTATACATTGGCTATGTAATTTATTCTTTAGGTGACCACTGCATGCATAAACCATATCAAATTTTCATACTCATCCTTACCTACTAACAAAAGATTGGCCTCATTTTCAACAAACTAACTCTTAAAAGTACATGTACCAGACTGTGTGTCTCGGACAGCTTGCTTGATATGGACTTCAAGGAAATTTGAGTAAGGGCAACACAAGAGTAATTTTAAAATCTTACCTAAAATAAACTATTCAGCAGGATGCATTACCTGGTCTGGTGCCAATGAAATGGACCACACTGCTCCATCATGGGCATCATGTGTCTCCAACAAATTCCCAGAGGATAACTCAAAGAGCTGTAGCTTTCCAGACTACAGTGAAAAAGCAGGGACAGTAAATTCAGGGACAGTAAATACAATTGCAGTCAATACATAATGTAATGCAGATGTATGTTAGTATTCAGAGATGTTACTTATATGTTATATAGATTAATGTCTTTTATTTGCTGTCTCTTACTTTTTGTCAGACACATCTGTTGATGATTAAGAATTTTTAAGTGTTCCAAGCTTTGAAAAATACCATTAAAAATCTAAATTTTCAAGACAAAGCTTGAACAAAATGTGTCTTTTCTCATCAATACCCTTCTTCCTTTCACTGACCAATTCACTAACAATGAGTTATAAAGTCATAGAGATATACAGCATGGAAACAGACCCTTCAGTCCAACCTGTCCATGCCAACCAGATATCCCAACCCAATCTAGTCCCACCTGCCAGCACCCGGCCCATATCTCTCCAAACCCTTCCTATTCATATACCCATCCAAATGCCTCTTAAATGTTGCAATTTACCAGCCTCCACCACATCTTCTGGCAGCTCAATCCATACACGTACCACCCTCTGCGTGAAAAAGTTGCCCCTTAGGTCTCTTTTATATCTTTCCCTTTTCACCCTAAACCTATGCCCTCTAGTTCTGGACTCCCCGACCCCAGGGAAAAGACTTTGTCTATTTATCCTATCCATGCCCCTCATAATTTTGTAAACCTCTATAAGGTCACCCCTCAGCCTCTGACGCTCCAGGGAAAACAGCCGCAGCCTGTTCAGCCTCTTCCTATAGCTCAAATCCTCCAACCCTAGCAACATCCTTGTAAATCTTTTCTGAACCCTTTCAAGTTTCACAACATCTTTCCGATAGAAAGAAGACCAGAATTGCATGCAATATTCCAACAGTGGCCTAAACCAATGTCCTGTACAGCCGCAACTCCGGTACTCAATACTCTGACCAATAAAGGAAAGCATACCAAACGCCGCCTTCACTATCCTATCTACCTGCGTCTCCACTTTCAAGGAGTTAAAACCTGCACTCCAAAGTCCCTTTGTTCAGCAATACTCCCTAGGACCTTACCATTAAGTGTATAAGTCCTGCTAAGATTTGCTTCCACAAAATGCAGCACCTCGCATTTATCTGAATTAAACTCCATCTGCCACTTCTCAGCCCATTGGCCCATCTGGTCCAAATCTTGGTGTAATCTGAGGTAACTCTCTTCGCTGTCCACGACACCTCCAATTTTGGTGTCATCTGCAAACTTACTAACTGTACCTCTTATGCTCGCATCCAAATCATTTATGTAAATGACAAAAAAATAGAGGACCCAGAACTGATTTTTGTGGAACTCCACTGGTCACAGGCCTCCAGTCTGAAAAACAACCCTCCACAACCACTCTCTGTCTACTACCTTTGAGCCAGTTCTGTATCCAAATGGCTAGTTCTCCCTTTATTCCATGAGATCTAACCTTGCTAATCAGTCTTCCATGTGGAACCTTGTTGAACACCTCACTGAAGTCCATAAAGATCACATCTACTGCTCTGCCCTCATCAATCTTCTTTGTTACTTCTTCAAAAAACTCAATCAAGTTTGTGAGATAGGATTTCCCACGCACAAAGCCATGTAGACTACCCCTAATCAGTCCTTGCCTTTCCAAATACATGTACATTCTGTCCCTCAGGATTCCCTCCAACAACTTGCCCACCACGGAGGTCAGGCTCACCGGTCTATAGTTCCCTGGCTTGTCTTTACCACCCTTCTTAAACAGTGGCACCACGTTTGCCAACCTCCAGTCTTCCGGCACCTCACCTGTGACTATGGAGGATACAAATATCTCAGCAAGTGGCCCAGCAATCACTTCTCTAGCTTCCCACAGTGTTCTCGGGTACACCTGATCAGGTCCTTTAACCGTTTCAAGACATCCAGCACTTCCTCCTCTGTAATCTGGACATTTTGCAAGATGTCACCATCTATTTCCCTACAGTCTATATCTTCCATATCCTTTTCCACAGTAAATACTGATGCAAAATATTCATTTAGTATCTCCCCCATTTTCTGTGGCTCCACACAAAGGCCACCCTTGCTGATCTTTGAAGGGCCCTGTTCTCTCCCTAGTTACCCTTTTGTCCTTAACATATTTATAAAAACCCTTTGGATTCTCCTTAATTCTACTTGCCAAAGCTATCTCATGTCCCCTTTTTGCCCTCCTGATTTCCCTCTTAAGTATACTCCTACTTCCTTTATACTCTTCGAAGGATATCAATATCATTCTCATGTGGTGAGTTAAATGATATCTTTATTGAATCCCATTTTATGGTCCACTGGTAAATACACTCCCAAGACTATCAGAACCATACAAACCCGGATTAGGGTAAGCTCATATTTGAGAGTTGATGCCTTCAGAAGAATAGATGTTTTGCTTTCTCATAGCAAAGACCATTTGTCTCCAATTTATTTCAGTTCATAACAACAATAAGCGAATTATTGCTACATAATGCTGTAATTACCTCAGACACAACTCAAATTTAGAGACAGGGTATCGTAGAGAATCCTTACCTTTGTTCCCAAGATAATTTGTCTATCCCCAGGAACAAAGAGAGAGCAGAGAGCGTATTCACAAGCCATGGTCCTGATACATTGTAGTGTAGATCTGAGGATTGGCAAAACGTAATTCTCAGGATCCAACAGTCAAGCATTGCACATTTTAAAAAATACAGTAAGTGCTTGAAAACTGTTTCAGAATAGACAGTATATTTCAATGGTTTACCACATTTTGAAGTAGGTCATCTAGATTTGTACCAGAAACTGCAGAAATTACATCTATATGTATGCAAGTGTAGTAATGCGTTTGTGGATGCCAGAATTGGACATAATTCTCCAGTTAATGCCAAAACCAGTGCTCTCGACATGTTTAACATAGTCACCTTGCTTCCTCCCCAATTAGTAAAGCTTAGAATGCTGTATGTTTTATTAACCGCTTTCTCACACTGTCCTGTCACCATCAATATCTTAAAAACACCAAGGTCTTCCGTACCTGTAACTGTGCCCTTTCCGTGATGTCGGCTCAGTGCTCTTCCTACCAAAATGAGTCATTTTACACTTTTTGCATTACATTTAATTCCCAAATGTCTGCCATTTTACAAGACTGTCTATATCCTTTAAATAAAAGGTAAACCATTGAAAATGTAAATGAAAAAAAAAACAAAATGCTGGGGAAACTCAGCATTTTCTAGGTTCAAAGAATCATATATGTCCTGCTTCTTTCTCTGTAGATGCTGCTAGAACTGCTGAGTTTCTCCAGCACTTCCTGGTTTTTAAATGCCCTTTTGAAGGTCTTTGATAAAATCCTCATATTTCACAATGCTTCCAAATTTTATATCATCACAGATTTTGAAAATCTGCACTTTACACCAAGGTGTATGTCGTTAACAGAGATCAGGAAGAGCACTTACCTGGAGAACTCCACTAAAAACACCCATTAGAGACTCTTTAATCAGCACAGCAGGTCAGGCAGCATCCAAGGAGTAGGAGAATCGATGTTTTGGGCATAAGCCCTTTGTCAGGAATCCTGATGAAGGGTGTATACCCAAAACGCGATTCTCCTGCTCCTCGGATGCTGCCTGATCTGCCGTGCTTTTCTAGCACCACACTCTCAACTCTGATCGCCAGCATCTGCTATCCTCACTTTCGACTTTGTTGTCAATCAACCAATTCCACCTCAATGTTTCTACCCTCTCCTAAATTCCAAGAACATTAATGTTTATTGTGCCCTACTTTATTAAATGTTTTTGAAAGTCCTTGTACATCATATCACCATTACCCTCATCAACCCTCTCTGTTACCTCATTAAAAAAAATGCCAATTCATCAGGAATACTTTCCAACATATTGAGTAGTAGGATGTGTAGTAGAACACCGTTAGAACAATAACAGTTTTGTATGCAGAACTGGTACAGAAATCTGAGGAATAAGTATTGCATCATAAAATCAGTTCTGGTCCCAACATCTGGTTTCAGCAGATACACACAATTATTCCAATTCATTTTCAATGCATTCATTTTCAAAGTGAAACAATTCAAAATCTGATCAATTTTCATTTTTAGTGGAGGACACATCCCACCAAGGTAAGGCACTATATCTGCAGACACAAGCAAGAACAGTTCCAACTTCCTTAGATAGTACTGGATCACAAATGTAAAAGAAACTGGGTTAGAAAAGTGTGTAACTTTTTAAGGGGAAAGACCCTTGTAGCACATTGCACCCTACTTAGTGCAGTGTATTTCCATTATGCATTCATTTTCTGTGGCTTAGGGTAATTTGTAATAATTCAAACATTTTTGCATTTTAAAATAAATGCCCTGAGCTTCCCATTGCATTGTTTGTTCATAGCAGATATGCAACAGTACCATGCATCTTGAGTGATTGTATGCAAGACATTTTCATTCCATTAGCACTATGCTACTCAACTAGATCCTAAAATTGCAAGAAAGAATAAAGTGATATTCTCATCCCTTGATAATTAGTGTTACACATTAGATATGCACCTAATGTGATATGCACATTAGATATGTATTAAACATCCTTTCACTTAAGTTAGTTGATCTCCTGTGACATGAACACATGTGAAGTCAAGGCCAAAAGGCTGATTTTCATCTAGAAAAACTTTACAGCAGGCAAGAGCGAGTATGGAATATAGAAGCTTCTGTTCCCAATTATTTGAATTGCCAAGTATAATATAAATGAGAGGTTAACTTCTCACTTGGAAAGGTGCTGGAGCTAAGGGGAATGGTCAGAGAAGGACCCAAGGGCCTATTACCACACTGTAGGGAATCTAATCTAATCCACAAGGACATACAGCGGTGGCATGCTAGCAAAGATGTGGTAATCATTTTCTAAGCATGTAATGTGGAAAGGATTTCAGTGGGCGGCACGGTGGCACAGTGGTTAGCACTGCTGCCTCACAGCGCCTGAGACCCAGGTTCAATTCCCACCTCAGGCGACTGACTGTGTGGAGTTTGCACGTTCTCCCCGTGTCTGCGTGGGTTTCCTCCGGGTGCTCCGGTTTCCTCCCACAGTCACAAAGATGTGCAGGCCAGGTGAATTGGCCATGCTAAATTGCCCGTAGTGTTAGGTTAAGGGGTAAATGTAGATGTATGGGTGGGTTACGCTTCGGCGGGGCGGTGTGGACTTGTTGGGCCGAAGGGCCTGTTTCCACACTGTAAGTAATCTAATCTAATCTAAAAAAAGAGACAAAAGGGGAATGCCTGACAAGGATATCACAGCGTTCCCTGTAGGACTCACAGAAGCACCCGTACTCCTCTTGAGCACACAAAGAATTTTCTAATGATTCTCATTATTCTCAGCTCCAAACTTGCTACTAACCTGTTACCTACATTCATCTTGCTCAGGCCCTGGTTTGAATTGTACTAGGGTGCTTCTAACATAATTAGCACCTAACTTTCATGAATGGATACACTTCATCCACCTTGCATCTACTGCCTGAAGTCAAACCACAAGTAAGATGATTTCAGACAAAGTCACAGAATAGCAAAGTTAAAAATCACATAACACCAGGTTATAATCCAACAGGTTTAATTGGAAGCGCACTAGCTTTCAGAGCGTCGCTCCCTCATCAGGTGATAGAGCGACGCTCTGAAAGCTAGTGTGCTTCCAATTAAACCTGTTGGACTATAACCTGGTGTTGTATGATTTTTAACTTTGTACACCGCAGTCCAACACCGGCATCTCCAAATCATGACAGAATAGCAAAGTAGCCCAGGGGTAAAATGTCACACGAGCTGTTTGTATTTGGAAATATAAAATGAGAACATCTTAAAATTTTCAGAGAAATAGTCATTTTATACAAAATCTTTGAGTTAAACAAACTACTAGTCCTTGTATAAGACATCAGTCCTCAGCATACTGTGTCAATTTTTGTCTCAATACAGGTGAGTGATCTTAAGACTTCAAAAAAAAGTAGAGGGGGTCCACAAGATTCATTCAGCATTTAAAGCAACTTAGTTGCCAAAACAAACTCAAAAAGTGGTTGGTCTCCATATTTCAAAATAACATAGATCAAGAAGTGATTTGAACAACATACATAGGACAAAGAAGGAAATAAATTATGCTTCTGTCAACAATTTTTCAAATAGGTTAAGAAATCACAATCTTATATGATGCAAAGACAAATTAGGGTGATGTCAGGAGGTGGTTCTTTGCTCAGAAGTGGTGAATATGTGGAGTAGGTTGCAAACTCATGTTGTTCATTCAAAATCTTTGAATTTCTTCAAATGAAGCTAGACACATTTCTGGTCGGGGTACAGATTAACCCAAACAAAATTAGATACTTCAGAGGATCAGTCAATCCCTTGGACTAATGTTAATCATTGAATGGAGTCAAAGAGGAATTTCTCATTTTTGCTCCCCATTTAATTGGCTTGGATTTTTCACCTCTCATCATACATTACAAGCCATCCCTACAAGTTGGGGTAGATTAAGCAGTGTACGCAGTGTGAGATGTCAACAATGTGGTACTGGTTAGGTGGTGCATGCATTCAAAGCAGCTAAGAAATGGAACTACCTGAATCCAGCTGAAGTTAGAAAGTTTCAAACTATTAGAGATGAAGTGAATAGCTTATAAATTCAACACGGATATAATCTTAAATGTAAAAGTAAAAAATTAAGCAGTGCTACAAAATCAGGGTGACCAAGCCAAACTGGAAGAAATGGCTGTAACTGCTGGCACTCTTCTTTCCTTACATGTTTACAGAGGTAAAATCCATATTAAATTTAGATGCAAGAGTTTAATATGGTCAGAATCTGACACAAAAATGATGCCACAGAAGTAGCAAGCTCTCACGCACACAAATGCACAAACATATTCAAACCTGTTCCATATCTTGACTGTTTCAGCAGATGCAGAGAGTACTGCAATGTTGTCAGAACTGAAGGCGATGGTTCTTGCATCTGTCCTGTGACCCGCGATAGTAACCCTGGCTGTCTTCGTGCACTCTGGCACTTTCACTGTTACGTTCAGGTTGTAAGCCTCAACAGTGTTGTTTTGCAGCAGCATCACAACCTTAAGCTCCCCATTAGGCAATAAAAGAAAATTGAATGATCTAAAAAAGTGAATCAAGATCAAAACGCCAAAAGTTACAATAAGCTATAAGTTATGCCACAGGGTCAACAAACTAAACTAGAATTCATTCATGTTAATTCAAGATTAAAGAAATCCTCTAAAGATGGAAGCAATATGACAACAATGGGCAGGCCATTTAGGACTGAGATGGGGAGGAGTTTCTTCATTCAGAAAGCAGTGAATCTTTGGAGCTTTCATCCGCAGTGGGCTGTGGAGGCTCAATCATTGATTGAAAAGATTCCCATGTATTACAGAATAAGAAAATGACATTGGAGTACAAGATCAACCATGATCTTAGTGAATGGGCTTGAAGGGCCAAGCAGCCTCATTCTGCTAAATCATATGTTCCTTATGTTTTTCTGACTACTCAGCAAGACAATAAATGTAAACTTAATTTCATTCCTAGTTTTAATACATTAGAGCTATACTAATACTAGCTGAAGGAACCTATGGACTTGCCTTTATGGACTTGGTGATATTGCTCAAAATAAGAGAAATGCCCAAACGTATCGCTCTAGAATTATATAAACAACATACTTTCTTATACATGTATGACATCAGTACTAAACAGCAGGAAGGTACATTGCCCAAAGGAAATGATTTTGCATTCCAGAGATTATCTCTTGCTGACAGAATCATGTCTAAATAAAAATACGAAGCCTAACATATTTTCAGATATGTCAGAGTTTGAACTGAGAGTGAATATTAATTAGGAGTTGGTCAGTCAGTCTCTCTAGCATGCTCTATATTCAATAAGATCATGGTTGACCTCAACACAACATTCCCACCTGCCCCAGGTAAGTTTTATAGCTTTTGTTTTGAATATACTCTTCTTGACTTTAGTTTTCACCAAGAAATCAGGACAACCTTTAAAATCACACTGATGAAATGCTGTTCTAATATTTCAGCAATTTACCAAATTTTCAGTATAGAATAGCCATTTATCTGAATTTTACAGTTTTTTGAAAATGCATTCCTGTCTCTGCGAATGATAGTTTTCTTAGCACTGACAAGAGAAAATAATTGTATTTATTGTTTTGAAGAAATTATATCACAGGTAATTCCTCCTTTGCAGTTGGCCCCACAACAAGGTCTCACTTGATTTTTCCCGAAGCTTTGATATTTGTGACTCTCTGAATCTCATCCTTTAGAGTTCGCTCCACTTCAGGCTCCAAGTTACCATCAGATTCCCCTGACTCTGCTTTTTGCCTGTTGAATAATCCACAAAATATGCAATTAAATACAGCACAATAAAATAATTCCATATGTAAAGCATTTCAATCAGTATAGTCAGATGTCTTTATTTCAAGACCGCAATTTCAAATCAGGATCAAAGTTCAAATCCCTTCTGTCCTCCCACTATTCCAATAACTTCCACAGACTCCCTTTAATGCCTTCACTTACCTGAATACGAATATCCAGCCCACTGTACAAGCAAAGTGCAAAGTTAGATATATACAATAGATTCTGAAGCACATAATTCAAAGAGCCATGATGCTCCATTATCAAGTCATTTCATATGATTTCTACAAGATTTCACATCCTCACTGACACTTCTCCATGTATTTACAGATAGTGTTTAGGCTGATCATTACAGATAAGATCCATGAAGCACTGGAAAAGAATCAGACAATGATATGTAGATACCTCAGAGCCTTTGGGAAGATAGGACTAAGAATGCTGAACTGATGGAGTAATAAAATGGAAATGTGCCATTAAAACTGAAACTAATTTGCACAGAAAGTCTCTATTTTGCTCTAGTAGAAAGTGAGGACTGTAGATGCTGGAGATCACAGTCGAGACTGTGGTGCTGGAAAAGCACAGCAGGTCAGGCAGCATTCAAGGAGCAGGAGATGAAGGGCTTATGCCCGAAACGTTGATCCTCCTGCTCCTCTGATGCTGCCTGACCTGTTGTTCTTTTCCAGCACCACACTCTCAGCCCCTATTTTACCCCACTCATTTGACTTAATCATTATACTCCATTAATAAATTTAGTAAGCAATGTGCTAGCACATTGTAATTAATCCATAGTTCAAGAACAACATTTAATCAAGTTTCATTACTTCCATCTCTATAACTTTGTCAAACTCTGTCCCTGTCTCAGTGTATCTGATGCTGAAATCCTCATTCATGAGTTTGCTACTTCCAGACTTGATTATTCCAGTGCATTCTTACCTGCCTCTCATGTTCTACACTCTGTAAACTTGAGGTAATTTAAGTCTCTGTTGCACCAAATTGCACCAAATCATGTTCGCACAATTCCTCTGTGCTTATTGAGCTATACTAGCTTCTGGTTAAGGATTACTTTAATATTAAAAGTCTTATTCTAGTTTTCAAATTTCTCCATGGCCTCACCCTCCCTACCTCTGTATTCTTCTCCAGCCCAACAACACTCCAGAAAGCTTTCCTCTTCCCACTGTAGCTTCAGCATTACCAATTTCAAAAGCTTCTCCACTGGAGGTTGCATCTTCAAGTGCCAAATTTCCAAAGTTTGGAATTTCTTGTCTATAAAACATTCTAAGCCTTTGGCCAACTGCCCTATTAGATCATTATCTGGCTTTTGCCTTAAAAATCTGTCTTGTGAAGCACTTTGAGCTGTTTTGCTGCATTAAAGGTGCTCTATGAATCCATGTTGTAGTTTTGGCCATTATTAAGTATGAGAAGTGTGGGTAATGTTAATGCTGCGTTGGCTACTTAGCTATAATTTTAAAGAAACATTTAATCAGAGAATGTCAAGGCATTCTAACCGTTGCATTCCTCAGTCCTGATAGTTAGCACCTATTCTCTTTCGTATAAGAGTAAGTTGAGGACTGCCAGGTGAAAACCAAAATTTATCTGCTCAAATACCCTAGATGTGAATGGAAACAAATCCAACATAAGTTTCTATCTCATTTCCCTGTATTTATTCATATTAAATTAATTTGTTTACACATTAGAAATTAATATATTGAGTAAATTTTAAAACAATTTCCACAAATGGTTTATTTGGATATTTACCCATTATAAAGCGTAACAGATTTTCTTTTAAAGTTTGAAAATTAATTTTAAAAACTGATCCATGTATTCACAGATGGCACATAGATGGCAGTATGGTGCAGCAACAGAGTTTACCATTGCACTAGTGACTAGCAACCAGAAGGAACTTATTGTATTGGAATACTTGTGACAAAATATCTGGATAAAGTTAAAGTTAAACCATGATTTGTGGCAAGACTTGCAAAAAAGAACTAGATGACACAAGTAAGAATAGAACGGGGAGGTGATAAATGTTTTACACAAATTGATTTACTTGCCATTATTTTTATTAAGGTGTCTTATTTTCTTAAATCTTTATCTGAACTAGTCCAATTTCTGACATCTTGAAGGGAGTGGGCAAAACCTGGGCCAGAGGAGACCTAAACTTCCTAGGGGGTCAGAAAAAGCATAATGAAAATAAAAGCAACTTGGTGCGAATGGTCTTATCTGGACCCAAATTTGCTTCTCCTGTCTTTACCTGGTAGGAAAGCTGGAACAGCTAACCTAATAAGGCCACAACTAAAAATATAACTTGGCTCAATCTTTTAAAAAAATTCACCCTTACAGCAACTGCAGTCGTTCCAGAAGCAATCAACAATTTAAACAGGCTTGCTATAAATTGCAGCTTCAGCAATCCTCATTCTGTACTTGATAGATGTACAGAGGAACCTCGATTACCCAAAGGACACAGGCAGGGAGTATGTTGTTTGATTAATTGAATTCTGGATAATGGAATGCCGGATAACATTGTTTAGCCAAGCATTGGGACCTTGCGATCTTACCGGATAATCAAATGCCAGGTAATCGAGGTTCCTCTGTATGTGGGACCATAGATACAGCCAGTACAAAATGGTAGGGTGAACCAGAGAGATTTGGTGCCATCTGACCTCTTTACTGTGCTCTTCTATCTTGTTAAGACAATTACATGAAGAGCAATGAAAGAAACTTTTGGTGTAATAAACCTCCATTAAAATTCAGTAAAACAGAAGCTGTTTAAAGAATTAAACAAACAGACAGACAGGAATCTAGCCTAGGTACCACATTGCATATAAAATCTGTGAGTTTCTGTTTTGCTCAGCAATTATCCAGGAAACAAAAGGGATTGAAGGTAATGCGCAGCATACTGCAAGGGTATGTAACACCATCAACACTTTGTTCGCAATGTGAGGTCAGGCAAAAACCCCTTTGGATTTGTATCAAATATTCAACTCCCCACATTCCTGACCACTGTTACACATTTTCTGCCAGCAAGAATGCCTGCATTACATTAAATTACTTGCTTAAGAAACAATAATTTTCAACTGCTTTAAAAAGTGCCTGACTGCGCAACTAATGAAAATACTACTCAATTTTTAATGAGACATTCCTAGCAATTCTCACAAGCAAAATAAAGTTGAGAAATTAATAACCAAAAGATATTTCGATGATTTGCATTTTAAGTTGTACAAAAGCAAACATAAAATATCTATAGAGCAATATGGGAGGCTGCCAAATACACTGTTATAGCAGAACATAAACGGGAGTCTGCCAAGAACTGAATGTTCCTTACTGCTTCATTTTAAAACACGACAGTTCACTTGATGTGAATTCTGTCACCATGTCATTTTGAGTGTTTGTAAGCATTACCAATATATTTCCTCTATTTTCCAGAATTCAGTTTTTTCCGATTTTACCTTCTGGTCATGCTTGAAAGTGATACCTGAAGATGGGCTTGGTTCCATGATCAGCTACTGGTGCTCTAGTGCCTTGACTACATGTGCCTAAACGGTATTTTAATCTAGCGCAGCAGCATTGCAGCTAAATCTGATGGGGTTTGTCGATCTTACATGCACATTTTCAGAAGATTGACAAATACAATCATAATGATCAGGATAGGCATTCTAGACAATTCATTTTCTCTCTGGCTTAGAACCACTTAAATCAACTGCAGCAACTTCACTAATACTCTGGTGGAATTAGCTAATTCATCACAAGGCTGAAAGCTCTCAATTCCCTGCCACAGCACACCTCACCATGAGACGTTAGTTGATAAATGGGAAAGGTTTCATTCTGGATATCGTTTAAAAACAAAATCTTTCACACACCAATTCAAACTGCGAATTTACTGGAAGTCACTCAAGAAAAGAAATCTTCTTTAATTCTTATTCGTCAAATTTTTACCTACATCATCTCAAAGTCACTAAAATCTATAGACAGAACAGACCACTGTAATCTTCAAAACGAGTAGATAACAGCTGGCATTTAGGACAGTCAGAATTCTATCTCACTAGCATTCGCTAGTACAAGTTAAGTATGAATGTGAAAGACCACAGAGCCAATCTTTGCTCAACAATTCAGAAAAAGCTACCATTCCCCAATTACTAGTTAAATGATTGCAGATTTTATGCCTTCACATTTTTGGCATAATCATTCCATATGCTTATCATCTATAATATGAAAAAAACCTCCCAACACAGGCTGTTGTCATTTGCCAGTTTAACGTTCACTTCCAGTCTCTTTTTGTCGTTTAATTTGACTTGGCATTCCACACTTACCCATTCTGAAAGCTTACTACCTTAGGAATACTATGCAACATTTCCTTGACTGACAAACACAAATTTCCAAGCCTTATATCAACACAAGTTGTTAGTTTTATTTCTGTTTTCTGTCCCACTGCAAGGGTTTGAATGCTTACCTTGTGATCTGTGACAATTCGGTACTTCAGATGTGACCTGACTATAACAATGTGCAATTTAAATATGGTGTCCACTGTCACTCTACTCTTTTGATGATGTTATCAAGCATGATACTTGCTTTGTTCCAATGAGTTAACGTAATAAAGGTTGGCTTTATGAAGTTAATGTTATAATCTGTAACATTTCAAACATCTGCTGAAAACTTCCCAAGCCCTAAACAACATGACCTATGATGAGAAATTTGGGACAATTGTTTCAGAAGTACAGTGAGGCCTTTGTCAACTTTGGTAGCAAAACGTCATGCTTTCCAACCGAGTTTGGATGTTGAGATTTGATTCTCATCAATGAGTGGCAATAGATCTATTAATAGGGCTTATTGCTCATTATCATCCTCATTATTACTTAATCTCATCTCATTGATAAACACATTCTTATTCAGTAGCAAAGATGGAGTGAGTGTGAGATAGTAAAGGGAAGATGGGGTCATTGGAGAAAGTCACTGATCTTCTTCTTACCCTGCAGGGCATTCCTCCAAACAGCTGAGACTACACTAATGTGGGTGGCCTGGTGTCATGGGCTTCCCTGCCAGTTCTACTGGAAGAAGATGTCCTTCCACTGTACAACACAAATAACTAGGATCTCCAAATCTCTGCCAACAATTGGGTGCCAATTCACTCTTTTCTGCCATGTTAAGGTAAATGCCATGAACCATGCAGGGCAATATAGACTGACAATGCTTAAAACAGTGTTTTAAAGATGGTGGCAAGATCAGGAATCATGGGATATCCTGCCAGAAGAATGGAAAATGGGAGAATCGAGCTATGCTGGACCAGAGGGTACTACATAGAGGTAGTTAATGAATGAGTTTGGGACAATAGTGCAAGACTAGTCTTCACAGAAGAAACCTTCTGTGAAAGTCAATAAAAATGACATTTTGACCAAAATACGGTACAATTCAGCCCATAATCTCAACATTTCAAATTTTACAATAAGGCTCATTTTCTTTCTTTTTCTTCAGCTTCTTCCTGTCGGTGGCAGTGAAGGTGACATCATGGAGTAAGGTAGCCGGAGCAGGATTCTTGGCAAGACAGTGGCCCGGCCTAACCTGGCAGCAGACCCAGGGACTCCAGGCATGGTCGAGGCAAAGGCTGAAGTGGAGCCAGGGATTCCTGGTTGCGGTAGGCTCAGAACAGGGTTATCTGATCGTCAGCAAGGTGATGGCAGCAGCGGCTCCTGGTCGTGGCCGGCCTGGAGCCAGGGGCTCCTGGTTATGGTGAGCTGGTGGCACCAGCAAAGCAAAGGTCTCCTGGTTATCAGCAAGGCAGTAGTGGCAGCAACTCCTGGTTGTGGTAGGCCAGGAGCCAGGGTCTCCTGGTTATCAGCGAGGCAGCAGCAGAGCAAAGATCTCCCGATTAATGGCGAAGTGGCAGCAGAGCCAGGATCTCCTGGTTATTGACAAGGCAGCAGCAGAGCCAGGATCTGGTTATCGGCAAGGCGGCAGCAGAGCTAGGGGCTCCTGCTTGTGGGGAAGAGTGTGGACCCAGCACAGGACCTGGCATTGGTGGGTCATCAGCAAGGTGGGCCCAGTGATGAAGAGATGGTGCTTGAAGAGTGGCCACTCTGACATATGTGGGTCCATCACAAGCGACAGAGTGGTGGCAGTCGAGTTCAGAGTCTCAGGGCTCATGGCAGAGGCGATGGAATGAAGACAGACCCCCATTCAGCTATATCTTTTTATTCTTAAACAATTCAAAATGGCGCCAGATTGTGGCAACAGTTGAAGCTTTCCACTGGTTGCCCTGTTATAGTAAGGGTATTATTAAATTGGAGAGGGTTCAGGAAAGATTTACTAGGATGTTGCCGGGACTGAAAGGTTTGAGTTATAAAAATAGGCTGGGACTTCTTTCACTAGAGTGTAGGAGGTCAAGAGGTGACCTTACAGAGGTTTATAAAATCATGAGAGGCAGAGATAAGGCATAACAAGGGTCTTTTCCTTAAGGTGGGGGAGTTCAAAAATAGTACTCATACTTTTAAGGTGAGGGGTTTAAAAAAGGACATGAGGGGCAACTTTTCTCACACAATGGTTTGTACATTGAATAAATTGCCAGAGGAAGTGGTGGATGCAGATACAGTTACAATATTTAAAAGACATTTGTATAAGTACGTGAACAGGAAAGGTTCGGAGGGATATGGGCCACACACAGGCAAATGGGATTAGTTTAGTTTGGGAACACGGTCGATGTGGATTAATTTCACCAAAAGGTCTGTTTCCATGCTGTATAACTCTATGGCTCTTTGACTCTATAACTGCTCATCCAATTTGAAGAAATATTTGCCTGTGAGATGTTTGCATTCCACAGTGTAGCAGAGACTTATTTTCAGGTTTGCTGATAGGGGGAAATGGCAACCAAGGAAATTTTCCCTCTATAGGCAGTCCCTGGATTGTGAACAGGTTCCGTTCTGGTGTCTGTTCTTAAGCTGATTTGTACAAAAGTTAGAACACAATGCAGGACAACATGAAATAGCAGTCTTAAGTTCAAAGAAACATTTATCTGTTGGATCTTAAAATGAATATTAATACACCTTTGTATAGCATTGTGTTTGTAAGTATGAGTCATCATACGCTGGCCATTTGTAAATTGCGAACCCTGTGATAACATTTATGCAGTCAAATTAATTACACTTTTACTCACTTTGCCTTTTTCTTTGCTTTCTTTTGTTTCTTGTTAATCATTTTATTCACTTCCTCTTCACTGAGGACTTTAAAAACCTCAAGAACACCATCGGTGCCCTGGAACGCAATTGTCAAACACAAGATTAATGAGGTTCGCACAGGATAGTTTGGTATTGCAAGCTTAGTTTCGCTCATTCAGAGCAATGGATTTCCACTTGTCTGAAAAGTAAAATTGTAATTGCCTTTTAACTTATTTTATTCCATGTCAATTGTCCCTTCTTTAAAAACAATTATACATGGAAAAAAAAACAAGTAATGTGATTCACAAGATATGTCAATTCTTCATAATTGTAATATTAATGATTAACTTGGTGACAATTTTGGCTTTTTTCTTAAAATGTGATCAATTTAGGTATGTAAGAATTATGGGCAGTATTTAAGTTTAATGAAGACCATATTTTTTCTACAATCACAAAAGGATGTTGCCTGATTAGTTTTTCTATACATGTACTCTCCATTTTATTTAAGTCTACTTATCAAATAAATATTTATCTATAATTATTAAATTCAGACGTGGGACATTTCTACATCAATTATAAAATTATCCATATTTCTTTACAATACTTGTGGATGACTTTGAAATTGGATTTTCAATGTTACATGTATCAAAGATTGCTGAGCGTGTTTTCTTGAAAACCAATCTGAATTGCTAATGCCCAAAATAGGGTTTGAACAGAATTGTAAAACTAAAAGTCACAAGGACATGATTACATTAATTAATGAAAGTGTTTTGTGTGTTTTTAAAGCTTTTGCTTGAAATCCTCAATTCTTTTTCCAAAATTTTCAGCTTTTCTGCTGATTTTTGTTCCTAGTGCTGAATTTCAACCATGTAGTCAGAGCTTGTCTAATGTAGCTAACCTGGCACAGCCTATCAGCATTATTCAGCTATTCTATAAGAATATTTATCTCAAGTATTTTCAGATATCACTCGGGCTCTATTACTGACAATAGAATTACGTTGAGAGCACTGAGAAATGAAATTGTACTGAGGCACATTAGAGTAGAATATGAGAAATGGTGAACTGTTGAATTGTATATTACTTTCAGCCAAGCAGAATAAAAAAAACCTTTACATCAGGCCAAGACCTCTGCTGCTCCCTCTCCCCTTCCACCCCCAGGACTGCTGAAGACAGTGGAGACCGACCTTTCCTATTCAACCCCACCATCTAGGGTCTACCATATCATGGTGATCTGCTCCCAAACTCCTAGGTCTTCCAGGTCTGTTTCATCCCACACCACACCCTGGGCCTGCCAGAATCAACACCTCCATTCCGCTGCCATCTCCATGGGTTCACTAAGTGATCATCAGCAGAACTGCCCTCCTGAGTGATAGCTCAGCAGAGTTTGTTTCTGACCTTTTTCATGGAAAGACATTTTCTGAGATTTTCTTCTCTCTCCTGGTTTTGGCTTAGTTTGAAGTGGCAGATCCAATGGGGAAGCACAGATTGGGAGCAAAGCAAGAAGTACACAACTAGTGCGGTTAAAAAAATAAGGGGTTGTCCATAAGACAGATGAGGGATTTTTTTTTCATATGGTCGAGAGTCTTTGAAACGCTTTCTCAAAACTGGTGGAAACAAACTCTTTGAATATTGTAGGGTGGAATTAGACAGATTCCTGATAAGGAAGTGGGTGAAAAGTTATTGGGAATGGCATAGATGAGAATGTAACGTGATCAGGTCACGTACCCACCTCTCCCACAAAGCTCATGTTCTACCATTCTCACCAGTGCCTGCACCCTTCTGCAAGCCCAGACAGACTAATCCTATGTGCCCACTGTGCCACCTACTCACTCGCTTGGTACACCTCACCAAAAATCCATTTTTGTCTCCAGTAATACCTCTCTCTCTCTTTCTAGAAGAAGGGGAGACCATAACATGACAGAAAGAGTCGAGACTAGTGATGCACTATCCAACATTCAACTCTTTATATGGAGATTATCCTGACTGTGCCTGCCCAGAGTGGGAGCCTACCCCTACGTAAGGCCCTGAACTGGTAACTGCTCCTAACTTACAGTGCTGGGACTCTCTGAACAAAACTTGACTTGACGAAGGAAAGTTGACATCCATGGCAAGTTTCTTTACTAAGTGGCAAGACAATATGAGTCTGGTATCCCTGGCTGAGAGGGAAAACACAAATAGCCCAGGCCAGGCAAGGCAAGGCAATGCAAAGCAGGGATGCTATGATTGCATAGATAAAAATTAGTGAATGAGCGCTATGACAGCAAGCAAACAGGCCAGAGATGTGGCCCTGTCTAGTCCTTGAGAGAGATAGGAGAGTATTCTGAGCTCTGTGTCCTTTGTGGTAGTATTACAATAATACATCATCATTTAAGTCTAGAAGAATCCTGTAAGTGGATTGGAGATGTTGCATGTGGGATCTTAGAAGTTGGCTCATGAATGATGTCAATGTCGATAGACATGTGGTGCATGCCCTGAGATGGCAGTGCTTGGTTCAACACTAGATTACTTTGGACCAGTGACGAATTGAGGTTGCTACACACCCAAGCTGACTTCCACGTTAAGAATCCCCGACATCTAGCCTGTTCAGCATGTTTAGTATCAATAGGGAAAGTTTTGGGATTAATGTATCATTTAACAAGGTATACTCCCCCTAAATTGGCAACTCACCACAGCCTAGCAAGAATCCTGAACAAAACATACAGTGACTTGCTCTCAATGTCCAATTAAGCCTCACTGGACTTCATGTGATTTGGCCACAAATGTCACCATAGCCCACATCATTCAGGTCCCTATAAGATTCCGTTCATAGAGAATTAGTGTCTTTGCTCAATCTTTTGACTTTAAAACAAAAGAACAAAATTTGTTTGAAGTAAACTGTTAGAAAGGGAGAGAGGAAAATAAGAATGATGGAGTAAACAAATGTTTAAGGTGAGGATTTTCACCACCTGTCTTTGGAGAGATTGAGCGAAGGAAGGAATGAATAGAGGGTTAAAAGTGAGATCTGTGGTGATAGAGAAACCTGACACAATGATCTAGAAATTGGGTGTCAAGTTTAAAAGAGAAGCAGTAAGAGTAGTAATTGGAAGTGAGAAGTTTGTAGAGAGGAGGGTAGGGGAGATGAATGGAAATGGATGGCTCAGTGGTTAGCACTGCTGCCTCACAGTGCCAAGGATATAGTTCGATTCCAGACCTGGGTCACTGCCTGTGTGGAGTCTGTACTTTCTCCCTGTGTCTGCGTGGGTTTTTGCTATATGTTCTGGTTTCCTCCCACAGTCCAAAGGTGTGCCATGCTAAAATTGCTCTGTAGTGTCCAAGGATGTACAGGCTGGGTAGATTAGCCACAGTAAATGTATGGTTACAGAGATAGGATGATGGGGCAGGGTGGAATGCTGTTCGGAGGGTCAGTGCAGACTCAGTGGATTGAATTAACTCTTTCTACGCTGTAGGGATTCTATGAAAAAGAATGATTCACTATCTAAGCTGCTGTTTGAAGATCATCTTACTTTACAGAACTGATTTAAAACAATGAGCATTTTAATAATGAAATTAAAAAAGAGAGTAAGGCATCTCAATTAAAGTTTTTCCTGAGCCTTATTGCTGTTCCAAAATTACTTGTATTTATATAGTATTTTCCAGTCACATTGATACAATGAAGTGCTTCACAGTCACTTATTAATATTTGAAATGCAAACATTATTATATTTATAAGCAGTAGCTGCTGTCAACTTGTGCTGAAATGTTAGTTGATCTTGGACTCATTTCAGAGTTGTTGATCCAGATTTGTTATAGATTTCAGCACTTACTTTATTACATTCATTATATACAAGTATAGCTCGACACTACTCAAAAAGTCAATGAAAAGAAAAAGTCTTGCCAAGTTAATTAGCAAGTTACTTTAAATGCCTGAATATTACAAAAAAAATCAACTTGGTTCTTATGTATTCTATTAGCATATTTATAAACATAATAAAACTCACGTGACAGGCAATAATTTTGTTACTGGTATCCGTTGCTAAGGAAACAACACGATCTCTGCCCTGCCGAAATATAGAGCCAATCTTCTGACACCTCAGTATACGCTATAAAGGAAATACAGAAGGACTTTAAGCATACAAAAGTACAATGTGTTTCAGCCAAAAGCGCAATCAAATTAGGTCTGAGTCACAGTTGGAATTGACCTTTCACTTTCACTGACCATTTAAATTTCAAATTGATAATCAACTTCACTTTTATTCATTTTTTTGTCTCCACTCCAGGTACTTATTCCAATGCTCTTATCTCCACAAAGCAATGTCTGAAACACATTCTGCCTTCTGCTCTTCAGTAGCACTGTTCCATAATTCAAGTACTGAATTCCCCATTGTCAATATCCTGGAGGGGGTATTATACATCAGACCATTCACATAAATATCATTGTTACAGGCAAGGTCAGAACTTTGACATTCTGGCAGGTAGCTCCTGACTCCCAAGGTCCAGTTCACCATATATAAGACAGAAGTGTGACAAAATACGCCACACTTGACTGCAGAAGTACAGCTGTAATAACACTGAAGTTTTCACACTATCCAGGACAAAGTACCCCATAGATTGTCAGCCCATCCACCAACGTTAACAGTCACTCCCTTCACCAAAGACATACAGAAGCAGCAATGTGAACCATGCATGAGATACACTGCAGCAACCTGCCAAGATTCCTTTAACAGCATCATCCAAGCTAGATTCCTCTACCATTTAAGAAGGATAAGGCAGCCAATGTATGGAAACAACGTAATCTGCAATTTCCCCTTCAAATCATACAGCATCCTTACATTTAATCACCATTTCTGCACTATGACTGGTTCAAAATTCTGAATTCCCTTCTTAACAGCACTCTGGGTGCATCTATGCCACAGGAACTGCAAATGTTCATAAAAGCAGTTCAACACCACTTCTAACCACTTCCTAAATCTAAATAAAGAACCCACAAAGGTATGAGGGAATGGCTAAGCTTGATAGAGGCATTACATTTTAAAAGACATGACAGTGTATCGGCAGTGGCTAATATTTAAAGACCTAATGCAAACAATGCAACAGTGATAAGTCCCTTGAAAGAACATAAAAGGATTAGTAGCCCAATCACAGCGAACAAAAAAAATTAAGTTTAATATTAAATCCATAGAGCAGTTATACAAAGTTGCTAGAAAATGTAGCAAGCTTGAAGTCTTGGAGGAGTTTAACTTCAGTAAAGACCTAGAGGTTGATTAAGAAGGGAAAATGACAATATGAGACTAAACTTGCATGGAACATCAAAATGGACTGTAAGAGGTTCTCGAGTATGGAGAAAGAAAAGGACGGTGAAGACAAATGTGAATCCTTCACAGTCTGAAACTGGAGAACTGATAATAGCAAATAAGGAAATGGAAGAGCAAACACACAATTTTAGCTCTACCTTCCTCGAATAATAGGGAAACAAGGGTCAATTAGGAAGGAGGAATTGAAGGAGATTAGTACTAGTTAAAAAAAATGCTAGAGAAATTAATGGGACAGAAAGCTGATAAATTCCCAGAAATTCATCAATTACATTCAAGAGTACTAAAAGGTGTGGCTATGAAATAATCAGCATGGTGGTTGTCACCTTCTACAATTCTGTAGATTCTAGAACAATCCCTACAAATTAAGGAGCGACAAATGTAACCCCCCTACTTAAATTGGCCTTTAATAATATCAGTAATAGAGAAATGCTGGAGTCAATTATAAAGGATATGATAATGAGGCTCTTAAAAATTATCAGTGGGATGACAAAAAGTTAACATGGATTAATGAAAGAGAAATCATGTTTGACAAACCTACTAGTACATTTTGTGGATGTAATTGGTAAAATAAGTAAGAGTAAACCTGTGAACGAAGTGTGTTTGCATTTTCAGAAAGTCCCACACAAGAGGTTAATGTGCAAAATCAAAGCACATAGGATTGATGGTAATATACTGGCATGGACTGGTAATTGATTAGCAGACTGGAAACAGAGTAGGAATAAATGGGTCTTCTTTAAAGTAAAAGGTAGTGACAAGTGAGGGACCACAGATATTGTGCTTAAGAGACAGTAATGCTCAATATAAATCAAAGATTTGGATTAGGGAATCAAATCTAACATTTCCAAGTTAGCTGTTGACACAAAGCTGTGCCATGGGGAATATGGTGAGATGGAGGAATATTGTATTATTGTTAAACTAGTAATCCAGAAGCTCAGGCTAACACTCCTGGGACATGGGTTCAAATTCCACCACAGCAGCGGGTGATATTTAAATCAATGAGAATCTGAAATTAAAAGCTAGCCTCATACCATCACTAATAAAGAAAAAAGATTGCACGTTCAGATAAAGGTAGATTGAACACAAAGTGTTTTTCTGGCCTTACTACGAGATTGCAGCACATCCTATATTTTAAGCAAATAAGCAATTCTGTTATTTTCTGTTCAAATTGATCTAAGATGTAATTGTTAAAGAAAATAACACAGTTACAGAGGTAGGACTCACATCGTCTAGATTTTCATTCAATTCCTCTTCAGTTACTTCGGTATTTTCAAAGGGACTCTTCATCTTTTTAACATTAGGCTCTCCAGCTTCTTTCTCCTGAAAAATAATTCACAACGCAGTATAAATAAGATAAATAGTCTCCTATCTGTTTTTGGACACAGCTAAATTGCCAAAGGTTAATCCAACTGGTCATTTCAGAATTTCAAAAGAGTCTTTATCACATCGCAAAAAGGAAACACAATGAACAGGCTTAGGTTTTGCAAACCAATACCACTAAGCTAGAAATAGCATGTTCAGTCCTTGCTTAAGTTCTTCAATTTTCACCTCCCCAGGAGACTGACATCAAATGGCATAAAAGTTGGCAAGCTGGTTGACAGTGGAGCTGGTTGTCGAGCAGAAGGATGATACGGTTTGGTTGACTGGGCAAAACAGTGGAATTCGATCCAAAGAAGTACGAGGCAATGCATTGGGGGAGGCCAAAAAAAGCAAAGGAATACATGATAAAAGGGAAGGATTGGACAGCGATACGAGACACTGGACTAGTGGTGCTGGAAGAGCACAGCAGTTCAGGCAGCATCCAACGAGCAGCGAAATCGACGTTTCGGGCAAAAGCCCTTCATCAGGAATAAAGGCAGTGAGCCTGAAGCGTGGAGAGATAAGCTAAAGGAGTGTGGGGGTGGGGAGAAAGTAGCAAAGAGTACAATGGGTGAGTGGGGGAGGGGATGAAGGTGATAGGTCAGGGAGGAGAGGGTGGAGTGGATAGGTGGAAAAGGAGATAGGCACGTAGGACAAGTCCGGACAAGTCATAGGGACAGTACGGAGCTGGAAATTTGGAACTAGGGTGAGGTGGGGGAAGGGGAAATGAGGAAACTGTTGAAGTCCACATTGATGCCCTAGGGTTGAAGTGTTCCGAGGCGGAAGATGAGGCGTTCGTCCTCCAGGTGTCTGGTGGTGAGGGAACACTGGTGAAGGAGGCCCAGGACCTCCATGTCCTCGGCAGAGTAGGAGGGGGAGTTGAAATGTTGGGCCACGGGGTGGTGTGGTTGATTGGTGCGGGTGTCCCGAAGATGATCCCTAAAGCGCTCTGCTAGGAGGCACCCAGTCTAAGAGACTTTGGAGTACAAGGTGGCAGAAAAGGCGAAAAGGAAGGATATGAGATGCTTTCCTGCTTTAGGTGAATATACAAAAGCAGTAATGCAATGCTGGATTTGTATAGGACACTGGTTAGGCTATTTAGTTGGAGTTTTGTGCAAAACTCTGGTCACAATGTTACTGCAAGGACATAATTGCAATCAAAGAGTACTGAAGAGATTTACAAGAATGTTGCCAGGCTTGCAAATTACAGCTATAAGGAAAGATTGGATAGGTTAGGGCTGTTTACCTGAAGAGAAGGCTCAGGGGGCGATGTAATTGAGGTATACAAAATAAGGAGGGGCTTGGATAGAATGGGAAGGTCAATTACCAGGGACACGGATTTAAAAGTGTTTGGAAGAAGGATTAGAGGGGAAATGAAGAAGACCGTGTCTTCAGAATCCTTAAGGGGGAGGGTGTGCAGCCAGAAGTCGTGGTGCACGTTGGCACCAACGACATAGGTAGGAAGAGGGGTGGGGAGGTCATTCAGGAGCTCAGGGAGTTAGGCTGGAAGCTAAAAACTAGGAAGGTCAGAGTCGTCATCTCTGGGTTGTTGCCAGTGCCATGTGACAGTGAGGCAAGGAATAGGGAGAGAGTGTAGTTGAACACGTGGCTGCAAGGATGGTGTAGGAGGGAGGGCTTCAGGTATTTGGACAATTGGACTGCATTCTGGGAAAGGTGGGACCTGTACAAGCAGGATGGGTTGCACCTGAACCAAAAGGGCACCAATATCCTGGGAGGTAGGTTTGCTAGCACTCTTCGGGGGGTTTAAACTAATTTGGCAGGGGGATGGGATCCGGACTTGTAGTCCAGCAAGTAGGCTAGCTGTGTGTCAGGATGTCCAAGAATGTAGGGAGACTGTGGAGAAGGTAGCAGTGACAGGGAATACTTGCGGACACAGAGATAGGTTCAAGTGTGTATACTTCAATGCAAGGAGTATCAGAAATAAGGTGGGTGAACTTAAGGCGTGGATCGGTACCTGGGACTACAATGTTGAGGCCATCACGGAAACGTGGATAGAAGAGGGACAGGAATGGCTGTTGGAGGTTCCTGGTTACAGATGTTTCTGTAAGATTAGGGAGGGTGGTAAAAAAGGAGGGGGGGTGGTGTTGCTAATTAGAAATGGTATAACGGCTGCAGAAAGGCAGTTCGAGGGGGATCTGCCTTTGGAGGTAGTATGGGCTGAAGTCAGAAATAGGAAAGGTGCAGTCACCTTGTTGGGTGTTTACTATAGGCCCCCCAATAGCAGCAGAGATGTGGAGAAACAAATTGGGAAACAGATTTTGGAAAGGTGCAGAAGCCACAGGGTCGTAGTCATGGGAGATTTCAAACTTCCCAAATATTGATTGAAAGCTCTTTAGATCAAGTAGATTGGATGGGGCGGTGTTTGTGCAGTGTGTCCAGGAAGCTTTTCTAAATCAGTATGTAGATTGTCCGACCAGAGGGGAGGCCAGATTGGATTTGGTACTTGGTAACGAACCGGGACAAGTGAAGGGCTTATCAGTGGGTGAACATTTTGGTGATGGTGACCACAATTCTGTGACTTTCACCTTGGTTATGGAGAGAGATAGGTGCGTGCAACAGGGTAGGTTTTACAATTGGGGGAAGGGTAAATACGATGCTGTAAGACAGGATCTGAGGAGCATAAGTTGGGAGCATAGGCTGTCAGGGAAGGATGTCGTGGAAATGTGGAACTTTTTCAAGGAACAGATACAACATATCCATGATATGTATGTACCTGTCAGGCAGGAAAGAGATGGTCGTGTGAGGGAACCTTGGTTGACGAGGGAGGTTGAATGTCTTGTAAAGAGGAAGAAGGAGGCTTACATAAGGTTGAGGAAACAAGGTTCAGACAGAGCGTTGGAGGGATACAGGATAGCCAGAAGGGAGCTGAAGAAAGGGATTAGGAGAGCTAAGAGAGGGCATGAAAAATCTTTGGCGGGTAGGGTCAAGGATAACCCCAAGGCATTTTATGCGTATGTGAGAAACATTAGAATGACGAGAACGAGGGTAGGTCCGATCAAGGACAGTAGTGGGAGACTGTGTGTTGAGTTGGAAGAGATAGGAGAGGTCTTGAACAAGTACTTCTCTTCAGTATTTACGAACGAGAGGGACCGTATTGTTGAAGAGGAGAGTGTGAAGCGGACTGGTAAGCTAGAACAGATACTTGTTGGGAAGGAAGATGTGTTGGGCATTTTGAAAAACTTGAGGATAGACAAGTCCCCCAGGCCTGATGGGATATATCCTAGGATTATGTGGGAAGCAAGAGAGGAAATTGCAGAGCTGTTGGCAATGATCTTTTCAGCATCACTGTCAACGGGGGTGGTACCAGGGGACTGGAGAGTGGCGAATGTTGTGCCCCTGTTCAAAAAAGGGAATAGGGATAACCCCGGGAATTACAGGCCAGTTAGTCTTACTTCGGTGGTAGGCAAAGTAATGGAAAGGGTACTGAGGGATAGGATTTATGAGTATCTGGAAAGACACTGCTTGAATAGGGACAGCCAGCACGGATTTGTGAGGGGTAGGTCTTGCCTTACAAGTCTTAATGAATTCTTTGAGGAGGTGACCAAGCATGTGGATGGAGGATAGAGCAGTGGATGGAGTGTACATGGATTTTCGTAAGGCATTTGATAAGGTTCCCCATGGTAGGCTTGTGCGGAAAGTCAGGAGGCATAGGATAGAGGGTAATTTGGACAGTTAGATAGAAAACTGGCTAACTGGTCGAAGTCAGAGAGTGGTGGTAAATGGTAAATATCCAGCCTGGAGCCCAGTTACAAGTGGAGTTCCGCAGGGATCAGTTCTGGGTCCTCTGCTGTTTGTAAATTTTATTAATGACTTGGAAGAGGGAGTCGAAGGGTGGGTCAGTAAATTTGCAGATGATACGAAGATTGGTGGAGTTGTGGATAGTGAGGAGGGCTGTTGTCGGCTGCAAAGGGACTTAGATATGATGCAGAGCTGGGCTGAGGAGTGGCGGATGGAGTTTAACCCTGTCAAGTGTGAGGTTGTCCATTTTAGAAGGACAAATAAGAATGCGGAATACAGGGTTAACGGTAGGGTTCTTAGTAAGGTGGAGGAGCAGAGGGATCTTGGGGTCTATGTTCATAGATCTTTGAAAGTTGCCACTCAGGTGGATAGAGCTTGTAAGGTGGCCTATGGTGTATTAGCGTTCATTAGCAGAGGGATTGAATTCAAGAATCGTGAAGTGATGTTGCAGCTGGACTGGACCTTGGTTAGGCCACACTTGGAGTACTGTGTGCAGTTCTGGTCGCCTCACTTTAGGGCATTGATAGGGTAAATGGACAAGGTCTTTTCCCTGGGTTGGGGGAGTCCAGAACAAGAGGGCATAGGCTCAGGGTGAAAGGAGAAAGATATAAAGGGGACCTAAGGGGCAAATTTTTCACACAGAGGGTGAAGCGTGTATGGAATGAACTGTCAGAAGAAGTGGTGGAGACTGACATTAATTTCTTTAATTCCCTCACTCTGTTTAGCATTTAAATTACCCTCCCTGTCTGATATGCAAATTGTGTCTTCTACAGTGAAACTAGACACAAATTACAGCATTTAAAAGGCATCTGGATGGGTATATGAATAGGAAAGGTTTAGAGGGATATGGGTCAAGTGCTGGCAAATGGGACTAGATACGGTTAGAATAACTGGGTGGCATGGATGAATTGGACTGAAGGGTCTGTTTCCATGTTGTGTATCTCTATGACTTTTACTGGTTGGGAGGAGAGTGCTGACTGGTTGGCAAGTGGAGTGACCAGTACAGACACTGCCATGGAGAAAGCACCAGCCAATGATGATTTATGGCGAACTGCAAAACTTTGTTTAAATTTTAAACTAAGCAGGTTGACTCTATTTGGTCAATGTATTGCCCTAAGAAATGAACCACAGAAAGGTCATCTCATGATGAGTTGAAACAGGTGCAATGTGTGAGAAATATGGCACATGCGGCACAAGGATGACCCTAATCAGATCACTGAGGGGCTCAATGGCCTATTTCTGCTCTTATTTTTCAAAATTCAGTGATTGTAATATGAAAAGCTTTGACAGGATGATGTCTTTTCTCAGCAATTATCAAGTTCTATACTACCAAAGGGAGAATAATGCTTCAGACTAAATTGCTAACCAAAGGATAAGAAGACATTAGTTCAAATTAATAAAAGATTAATTGAGGACAAGTAGAGTCATTTGGTTTTACAAAAATAATTATCAATTCAGGGAATTGTCTTCCAGCTAGGAGCAAAAAAAAAGAATCTGGGTCATTAAAAGAAATTAAAAATGAAATGATGGAATAGGGAAAATGTGGAGTCTTTTGGAACAATAACCTGAATAACAATCTGGAACTGGACTAAACAACTGATCTTATGTAAAAAAAAACTTGTGCTTTCAACTATAATATATGCCATGATATCTTTTTGTAACAAGAGGGTGTAATCAATATATAATTAATTTTAAACATAATTCGCAGATGAGTGTTTCATTGAGATCGGTTTCTTGACTGAACTTGAAAAATGTAAAACAGAGGTACTAAATTATCCTGGAGCAGTGTTTTTAGAGCAGAAAGACTGTGCTATTTTCTGGGTTTGTTGATTTTTAAGGTGGCAAAGATGGTATTGAGTGGAATGATGTGCTCTTCCTGTCAGATGTGGGAGATTAGGGAGAATTTCAATATTACTGATGATTATGTCTGCAGGAAGTATCTTTGGTTGTGAATCCTATTGGATTGCATGGGTTGGTTTGAGCGGCAGTTAGAGGCAACGAGCAATTTACACAGGCTGGGGGTGTCATGGATGGCAATGTCAGGAAGGTAGAAAAGCTGCAGATACAGTCAAGTAGATGGGTTACCTCCAGGAAAAGTAGGAAAGGGAGGCAGTCAGTGCAGAATCTCCTATGGCCCATCTCAAACAAGTATGCCGTTTTGGAAATTCTATGGGGTGATGGACCTTCAGGGGAATGTATCACCAAAAGCCATGTTTCTGGTACTGAGACTGCTTCTAATGTAGTGAAGGGTACGTCAGGTTGAGTGATCAATTGTGATAAGAGACTCTTTAGTCAGAAGTGTAGATACATGCTTCTGCAGCCACCAGCGAGACATCAGAATGGTGTGTCACCTTCCAGGATCAAGGATATCTTGGAGACAGTGCAGAATATTCTCAAAGGGGAAAGGAACTAGCAGGAGGTCATTGTAAACTTTGGAACTGATGACAGGGGATGAGAAAAGAATGAGGTTCTGAGGACAGAATATAGGAAATTAGGCAGGAATTTAAAAAGTAGGTCCTTGAGGGTAGTAATATCTGGATTACTCCTGGTGCCACGAGCTAGGGAGAATAGGAATAGGAGGATAGAACAGATTAATGCATGGCTGAGGAGCTGATGTAGGAGAGAAGGATTAACATTTTTGGATCATTGGAATCTCTTCTGGCGTAGACGTGACCTGTATAAGAGAGATGGATTGCACCTTAATTGGAAGAGGACTAATATACTGACAGGGAGATTTACTAAAGCTGATCAGGAGTCTGAGACTGATCTCATTGGGAAAAGCAGCAAGTTAAACAGTTAGGGCAGGCAGGAATAAAGCACAGAACGAAGTTGGACTGTTGAATTGAACAGCATTTATAGGTAGGGCAGATAAACTCAGGACATGGTTGGGAAAATGGGACGGGGATATCATAACAATTACAGAAATGTGGCTCAGGGATGGACAGGACTGGCAGCTTAATATTCCATGGTATAGATGCTATAGGAAAGAAAGAAAGAAAGAAAGAAAGGGGGGGCAAGAGAGGAGGGGGAATGGTGTTTTTGATAAGCGATAACGTTATGGCTGTACTTACGAGAGGATGTTCCTGGGACTATGTCCGGTGAGGTTATTTAGGTAAAACCAAAAAATATGAAAGGGATGGTTACCTTTTTGGGACTGTACTATAGACCCTCCCCAATAGTCAGCAGGAAATTGAGAAGCAAATGTGTAAGGAGATCTCAGTTATCTGTAAGAATAACAGGATGGTTATAGTAGGGATTTTAACTTTCCAAACATAGACCGGGAATGCCAGAGTGTTAAGGATTTGGATGGACGGTAATTTGTTGAGTGTGTACAAGAACATTTTCTGATTCAGTTTGTGGATGTACCTACTAGAGAAGGTGCAAAACGTGACCTACTCTTAGGAAATAAGGCAGGGCAGGTGACTGAGGTGTCCGTGGGGGAGCACTTTAGGGCCAGTGACCATAATTGTATTAGTTTTAAAATAGTGATGGAAAACGATAGACCAGATCTAAAAGTTAAAGTTCTAAATTGGAGGAAGGCTAATTTAGATGGTATTAGACAGGAACGTTCAAATGTTGATTGCAAGTAAAGGGACAGATGCAAAAGGGAAGCATTCAAAAATGAGATAACAAGAATCGAGACAGTATGTTCCTGTTAGGGTGAAGGGCAAAGCTGGTAGGTGTAAGGAATGCTTAGAGAACTTGATGATTAGGGAAACTTTTGTTCTGGCCAAGAAAAAGAAGGAAGCATATATCAGCTATAGACAGCAGGGAATCCCTAAATAGTATAAAGGCAGTAGGAGTATACTCAAGAGGGAAATCAGGAGGGCAAAAAGGGGACATGAGCTAGCCCTGGCAAATATGGTTAAGGAGAGCCCAAAGGAATTCTACAAATACATTAAGGACAAAAGGGTAACTAGGGAGAGAATAGCATCCATTAAAGATCAGCAAGGCAGCCTATGTGTGGAACTGCAGGAGATGGGGAGATACTAAACAAGTATTTTGCTTTAATGTTTACTCTGGAGAAGTAAGGGAAAGTAAATAGCAACATCTTGAAAAATGCCCATATTACAGAGGAGGAAGTGCTGGATGTCTTAAAACGCATTAAGGTGATTAAATGCCTGGGATCTGATTATGTGTACCTTAAAACTTGTGGAAGGCTAGGGAAGTGATTGTTGGACCCCTTGCTGAGATATTTGTATCATCGATAGTCACAAGCGAGGTTCCAGAAGACTGGAGGTTGGCTATTGTGGTACCACCATTTAAGAAAGATGGTAAGGAAAAGCCAGGGAACTATAGACCAGTGAGCCTGGCACCAGTGGTGGGTGAGTTGTTAGAGGGGATCCTGAAGGACAGGGTTTACACATATTTGAAAAGACAAGGATTGATTGTGTGACTTTGTGCATGGAAAATTGTGCTTCACTAAATTAATTGAGTTTTTGGTAGAAGTAACAAAGAGGATTGATGAGGGCAGCGCGGTAGGTGTGATCTATATGGATTTCAGTAAGGCATTCGACAAAGTTCTGCATTGTAAACTGGTTAACAAGGTTAGATCACATGAAAAACAGGGAGAACTAGCCATTTGAATACAGAACTGGCTTGAGACAGAGGGTGGTGGTGGAGGGTTGCTTTTTGGACTGGAGGACTGTGACCAGCAGTTTGCCACAAGGATCAGTGCTGGGTCCACTGTTTTTTGTCATTTATAAAAATGATTAGGATGTGAACATAGAGGAAGTTTGCAGATGACACCTGAATTGATGATGTAATAGACACCAAGAACGGTTACCTCAGAGTACAATTGGACCATGTTCAGATAGCCCAAGGAGTGACAGATGGAATTTAATTTAGGTAAATGTGAGGTGTTGCATTTTGGAAAGGCAAATCAGAGCAGACTTATACACTTAATGGTAAGGTCCTGTGTAGTGTTGCTGAACAAAGAGACCTTGGAGTGCAGGCTCATAGTTTGTTAAAAACAGAATCGTAGATAGACAGGATAGTGAAGAAGCCATTTGATATGCTTGCCTTTATTAATTAGTGCATTGAGTATACGAGTTGGGAGGTCATGTTGCAGCTATACACGACATTGGTTATGCCAGTTGTGGAATACTGCATGCAGTTCTGGTCTCCCTGTAAAAGTAACGATGTTGTAAAACTTGAAAGGGTTCAGAAAAGATTTACAAGGATGTTGCCAGGGTTGGTGGATTTGAGCTATCGGTAGAGAGAATAGGCTGGGGCAGTTTTCCTTGAAGCATTGGAGGCTGAGGGTGATATTGTAGAAATTTATAATATCATGAGGGGCATGGAGAGGGCATAAGTTTAAGGTGAGAGGGAAAAGATTTAAAAGAAACCTAAGGGGAAACACTTTCATGCAGAGGAAGGAGCTGTCAGAGTAAGTGATGGAGGCTGGTACAATTCCAACATTTAAAAGGCATCTGGATGGGTATATGAATAGAAAGGGTTTAGAAGGACATGGGCTAATGCTGGTAAATGGCACTAGATTAATTTCGTATATCTAGTTAGCATGGGTGAGTTGGACCAAAGGGTCTGTTTCTGTGCTGTACAGCTCTATGACTCTAAGTAACTATAAGGATCAAATAAGTCACCATTTAGATCTGTTATTTTAGTCTTTGTTTTGGATTTTCAGGTACCTCATCCAGGTAACAAATGTCCCAGGTCCTCAGTTCACTGTCAGATGATCCAGTCATTATTCTCTTTTCATCTGCCAGTAGCACAAAGCCCCACACCTAGAGCAAATAAAGGAAGTAACAAAATATTTCAAGTTTACTTAACAATGTGAAATTATTCCATCTTGATTCAACAATCTACATAATTGGATAGAATTGCATTTGAATTTAAGGAAACAATTTAAAATATTTTTCAGTTAAAAAAAAACCTACATTTATTCAGTGAATGCCATAATCCAGAACAAAAGCAGAAAATGCTGGAAATACTCAGTAGGTCAGGAAGCAGAGAAGCTGTGCAGACAGTGCATCAAAACTGGAAAAAGTTACAAATGAGCAAACTTACAGCAGGACAAAATCGAGTAAAGGGGTGGAAAGGAAGAAATCAGAAATTCTGTGAAAGGGTGGAAGGCAAAAAACAATAAATGATAAAACTATAGGTGAGACAAGACAAGACATAAGAAACAGTAGAGAAGTAAATGCCCGGATTTTCTGCTGGTGAGTTAACCATTTTTGTAGAGTAAATGGGAGTTGCCATGCCACTCCACAGAAGCCCTGATGTAATTACCGGGAAATTTAAGATTCTGCTGGGCAATTTCCCTACGGCTTGAACCATTCAAAAGTATCCATTTAAATTGGACAATTCAGAGTTTTCTGCTGCAGTTCAGCAAACACTTACTCAGGAAAAGCTTGAATAATAAAAACCTATTTTATCTCCCGAGTAATTACTAACCTGACCCTCAACTCCCCCAATCCCTTACAACCTACAGACCCTAATCTGCATCTCCTCTCTCCATCTGGCCCTCAACACTTACCTCAGGCCCAGAACAAAAAGCCACATCACCAGACCTAATCTACGTTCCCACGCAGACCTCGCAGTGTGGGGCAATGCAGCAACATGCCAATGAACATGCATGGGACCTCCGAAGCACATATCTTACAGGGAACGTTGAGCCCAGCACCTATCTTCACCCCCTAGGATCGACATTTCCCCACAACTCTCTTTCATCACTTATCAGGCTCCCTTTCCATTTGGCACTCTGCCTTCTTAACCTTAAACTTAAATACTCATCCATTCACAGGAGTTGCCAAAATAGTTGTGATGCTGGACCACAACCGAATACTGTGAACAAAAAGGGTTCATGATTTTCATGAAGTTTGCCTGCACCTGATAGATTTATTAGGGGATCTGTTAGATTTAAATGACAGCACCTCATTTCTGACAGAGCTCTAGTTTGCGATCTCCTGTCGGAAATGCGGAGTTCTTTCTTAGCATAAAAAAGGAGTGAAGTTGCAATCAGTATTTGTTTGCCAATCCTCAGAAATTCAAGATCAAAGCATCTCGAGGTGTAGTAATTTTAAAAAAATTTTAACCTGTGTTTCTAATTGATCTGTTCAGAGATGTTGTTGTACACGTCTGAGGAGGTGGGACATGTAGCCACATCTCCAGCAATAACTGAATGATAACCAATAGCTGCTATTCTTTAAAAAATGAGGCCGAAGAGATTATGGCTTGCAATGAATTAATTCTATGTTGAGTCAGGAAGGCAACAAAGAGCTTAAATGCAAGATGAGATTTTTTTTCATCCACAGTGTGGAAGCTGGCCATTTGGCCCATCAAGTTCACACCGATCTTCTGAAGAACATCCAAACTAGTCCCATCCCCTCCTACCCTATCCCTGTTACCCAGCATTTAGCATAACTAATTCACCTAGCCTGCACATCCCTGAGCACTATCGGCAATTTAGCATGGCTGATCCACTTATCCTGCGTATCTTTGGACTGTGGGAGGAAACCAGAGCACCAGCAGAAACCCAGACAGACACAGGGAGAATATGCAAACTCCACACAGACAGTTGTCTGAGGCTGGAATTGAACCTGTGTCCCTAGCAGTGAGGCAGTAACGCTAATCACTGAGCTACCATCCCACCCTGTAGTTTTAATGTCATATGAATAGTGTAGCAAGCTGAGGACAAAGATATCAAGACTAGGAGTAGGGCATGCAAGAAATTACATCCATAATTTAAAAATACTGGAATCTGGACAGGATTTAAAATATGCCTACTTCATCAAAGAAATTCAGGAATTACATCTCATATTTGACTGGATGAAGCAGCTATTGTAGCATGAATTAGAATAATCCATGAGCCCAATGAAGTATACCGTCTCTTTCTGAAGGCAAACATTATGCTTGGCATATTCAAAACTAGGCAGTAGAATCTGTTCAAACATCCACAAATTGCCAAATCTCCTGCAAGGTCCATAATGACAACAACATGGAGACACTGAAAATGATCAAAATAACATTGCTGACCTCACTGCGATGACCAACCATGGTCTGGAAACAATGCTGTGTATCCAAGTCCCACCACTTAACCAACGTGTCCTTGGAACTAAAAAAAGAAATAAAATGAGGGAAAATTGCAACTTACTTAACTAATGATCATAAATTGAAGGATAAAATAATTGAATATGAAATCAGTGAACTACTGCGGTGTGCAATGAATAATTGAAAATCCTAGTACTACTTCAGTCAGCCAATCACTGCTGTGATCCAAATTTGCATTTCACTACCACTCTGTAAATCTCTAGTGACTGAATATCCCTCGCCCATCATTCTTTTGAGTTTTATAACAATCAGGTACAAAAAGAAATTCCATTCAGCTCACCCTGCCTTTTCAATTAATATTCAAGATCTGCTTTTCTCTCTTAATTTAACTCAATTTTTTTTCTCATCCTGCACCCCATCCTTGTCCATTACTGGTCGATGCCATTAATACATGAAGCAGACTTCAAAATAATAAGCATAACCACAACAAGAGCGACACTACAGTCTGTGGGAGGATCTCATCTCTCCACCAAACAATGGAATAAACTATCAAATTGAAGCCACAATATTTTAGTGAATGACTTATGACTCCAATGACTCCAACTTATGGAGCAAAGCCCTTGAGGACAGGGTGAAATAGATTAGCATTGACCCATTAAGATGCAACTTAAATAGGTTTCTTTCAGAAAAAAATCTTTATTTGGGGTTACAATATAAGATTATAATTTGAGACATGACATGTGGTAAGCATGATACGCTTGGGAGGAATGCTGTGAAATCGATTCCCTAAGTTCATCATCACCAGTAATTTCATCACACTTTTTTGAGTGTGTTGGAGTTGTTTCAATCAACCTGTTTGGACATGTAATGACAAACATCTGGGGCTGGTGGAACTTGAACACAGACTTCCTGACCCAGAAGTCGGGGCATTACCACTCCCCCATAAGACCCCTTTGATTGTGTTGCAGAGTAACCAATATTGATCGATTGCTAGGATGTGTAAACAGGGTTTACCATCTTGATATGTGACTGGCATGATCATGATTTTTTTTCTAAAGCAATTCCTACCCTAAACTCTGATGCATTGAATTTCTAACTCCATCCACCTCCACTGAATTTACTCAATTTCTATGTTACCAATATTAATAATATGGCTTGTGTTACTCTTTCTCTTTGCATCCTTACGCCTGTTTTAATTAAGATGTATTAAACAGTCTACTAATTCAGAGTCTGAAAATAATGGAATTCCATACCTTACTTTGACTTTTCTCAATATGAACCTTCGTTTATTTTTGAGAGTACAAGCTTGCCTCTGTCAATCAGTACTTTATCTTGCCTTCTCCTATTCTCTTCCCACCCATGGTGCCATGCTGCAGGACCTTGGCACATCAGAATGGTTTCTCAATTTAAAAGGAAAAACTGTAACTATTTTTCTCTTTTATTACCTGGACACCAGAAAATTTCTGCCCTTCAAAAATGCAACGTTTGTAATGGCATCTTTGTGTCCTTTCAGTCTGTATAAGCCACTCTCATTGATAATGTCCCAGATGATGATTTCTGTGTCCTGCAGTATAAGAAATGTCAGAGATTTCCCTTCAATTGAGTCATTTCAAATGAAGCTTTAATTAACATGAAAGAAGCTTTTGACTAATACCATAGATGTGTTACACATCAAGTATCAAACTAAAATTCCATACAAGTAAACTAAAAGTTGCTTTTAGATTACTTACAGTGTGGAAACAGACCCTTCGGCCCAACTAGTCCACACTGACCCTCCAAAGAGCAACCCACCCAGACTCATTCCCCTACAATTACCCGTTCACCTAACACTACAGGCAATTTAGCATGGCCAATTCATCTGCACATTTTTGGACAGTGGGAGGAAACCGGAGCACCCAGAGGAAACCCACGCAGACATGGGGAGAATATGCAAACTCCACGCAGACAGTTGCCTGAGGTGGGAATTGAACCCGGGTCTCTGGCGCTGAGGCAGCAGTACTAACCACTGCGCCACCATGCCGCTTTAAACCAACACAAAGCAACTGCACATCAGAGTGGACCTTGTTCATTGTTTAGGATAAAGGATCACCTTGAGTAAAGTAACGAGGAAGGAGAACACCTACTTTGCACACTGAAAAATGTAGTCCTTTGTACCTAAATTAGGGAGCAAGAAAATCAACATCCTCTTCTCGCAAAGGTGTTTGCAAAAGGCCAATGTAATATGGTTTGAAACAGAAACAAAACACCTGCCTTCATCTTGGAGTGAAGGTTCAGACTGGAGGATGCAGCACTGCAGCCTATGGTACAGCATGAACAACCATGTTTTACTATGGTCACCTGGTACACAATCTCACCAGCTCATCCTTCAACCCAAAAGATATCTGCATTTCTTTCCACTAAGATAAGCAGCACAGAGGAACAAAGGAATCTTGGTGTACAAATCCACAGATCCCTGAAGGTGCTAGCGCAGGAAGAGTGTGTTTTGAAGAGGGCATATGAGATGCTTGTCTTCATTAGCTGGGACGTAGAATATAGCAGCAGGGAGGTCTTGTTGTAACTTTATAAAGCATTGGTTAGGCTACAGATGTAATACTGTGTGCAGTTCTGGTCGCCACAATTTTGGGAGGATATGACTGCACTGGAGAAGCTGCAGAGGAGATTCACCAGGACAATATCTGAGATTGAAAGACTCTGTTATGGGGAGAAAATGGATAGGCTGGATTGTTTTCCCTGGTAGGGTGGGGAGCACTGAGGAATGGGAGGTTATGGAATATCTGATTAAGGTATATAAAATTATGAGAGGCACAGATAGGGTATGTTGTAAGAATCTTTTTCCCATAGCAGAGTGTCTAGGACCTGAGGGCACAAATTGCAGGTGAGGAGTAAGTGGTTTAGAGGAGATATGAGGAAATTATTTTTAAATCCAGAGAGTGCTGAAAATATGGAAGGCACTGTTTGAGAAAGTGGTAGAGGCACATACTCTCACAACATTGAAGAAGCACCTGGACCAGCATTTTAAATACCACAGCATAATAGATCATTGATCAAGTGCAGGTAACAGTAACTCAGTGGTTAGCACAGCTGCCTCACAATGCCAAGGACCCGGGTTCGATTCCAGCCTTGGGCAACTGTGTGGAGTTTGCACATTCTCCCCGTGCTCTGGTTTCCTAAAGACGTGTAGGTTAGGTGAATTGGCCGTGCTAAATTACCCATAGCGTTCAGGGATGTGTGGGTTAGTTGTACTGATTAGGCGAAGTGCAGAGTAAAAGGGTAGGGAAATGGGTCTGGTTGGGATAATCTTCGGAGGGTCAGCGTGGACTTGTTGGGCCATACTATAGGGATTCTATTCTATTCTATGATAGGCTTAATTAGTTTGGTGTATGTTGATCAGCATAGACATGGTGGGTTGAAGGGCCTGTTTCTATCCTGTGAGAGTCCAGGACATTATAAACCTGAAGAGTGTAATTTACCTTTGCCCCTGAAACAAGTCGTGCGCCAAGGCTATCATAGTTGAGAACTGTTACTGAAGCTTTGTGCCCATTGAAGATGACATTACTCTCGCCTGTCATTATATTGAAGATACGTATTGAGCCATCTTCATATCCAACTGCGAGGTGGTGTCCATCAGGAGCAGCACATAGGTAGGTTACTTCATGTTTATTGCCACGAAGAATTAATACCTGCAAATACAAAACATTAAGGCACTAAAACAAATATATCAATTCAATTATTCCTTGAAGAAACGTTTTGTAAATTCAAGCTAAAGAAATTTGAACAAAAACCCAAAAACAGTGTATAAATGTCAAGTTTCTAAGGAGAGATTTCTCACTAAAAAGGGGCTGACATTCGTATGTGTAATATTTCAGAAGGGCTGATCAGGAACTGCCACTGGCAAACCCACCTGCAAAAGCAGGACAAAACTGTGCAGCCATAACCTTGACATCACAAGTGCACAGACATGAGGAGTTGCCCTTTGAATGGTGTGCTATTCTACAATTTAATTAGGTAGGTTTCCAGCAAGGTGATTTTGAATGCCACAGTAAATGGGCGTTTATAAAGAGTTTAGATTTTTTGGCTACAATTCAGGGCTTGACTTATACATGAGTTTTATGAAAAAGAATTATTTTTGGTCAAAAGTAAGGAGTTCACCTTTAGAAAAGATCGATCATTACTTGATTATGTACGGTATCCTTTCTCTCGTATTAAACAGTGTTTGTGACTAAAAGTTGATTGCTCAGTTTGATCATGTATATGCACTAAAACTTTACAGGATGTTAAACTAACCTTCTCTCCTTTTCGAATATCCCAAATGAAAACATGTTCACATGCAGCAACAGCCACATATCGGCCTCGCTCTCCTCGCAGCTGTACAAAAGTAATATTCGCTTTCTGACTTGCAATGACTCCAAAAACTGCACTGGCAACATAGCGTAGGTACTGCTTAGTCAAGCCCATGACAAAGGTTTTAGCTTAACACAAGCAGTTTAAAGATCTGCTGAAATAAAAATACCAAACATATCAATGAAACTCAATAATTTGGAACATTCCTGAAGAAGGGCTTATGCCCGAAACGTCGATTCTCCTGCTCCTTGGATGCTCCCTGACCCGCTGCGCTTTTCCAGCAACACATTTTCAACAATATTCTAGTTTTCCCAACTGACAGCAAAGGAAAATTGAGTAATTCTATAGATGGAAAATAAATATATTCAGGTGAACTAATGTAACTTTCAAAATCTGTCAAATGTTCAGATTTCTCTCAACCAATTAATTTGTTCTGTAGCAATGGAGTTTTCCAGTCAAATGTCATCTCACATTTGTTAGCCCAAGTTTGGATGTCTCATGCATTTGTTCATAAGAAAACATGTCAATTTCTCACAATGACAATGCAGGTAAGGCAACTGATTAAAAAACACTGATAAGTGAGACAACTGTACTGCATCGAGGGAAGTTAGCAACAGTGTGATGATTGACCTCAAAGAACAGAATATCTGTCTGTTCATTTGGTATAACTCCAGCCACTAACATCTTCAAACATACTGAGGTCAGGGTTGCTCATCTCACAGACCCTTACCCTCAACAATCCTGAAAAGGCAGTACCTTATCCATATGATGACTCTTCAATCTAGAGTAACTAATCCCATGTCAAATGGGAGTACAAATTGAGACATCCTTTATATAAAGTAGCAGAACAAGTAGACCCATGACATTTAGAATTTACTTCAGAGAAGTATGAAGCGATGTGTTTGGGCAGAAGGTGTACATGGGGACAATAATGACATAATTGCTCAGTTCTAAAGGGTTTGGAAGGACAGATTTGCAACTTGCACACAAGATACTGAAGGAGACAGGCCATCCTGAGTAGATGGAAAATCATATCAAAATTTGGATTTCAAACCTTGATTGGCAATCAATGACTTACAGGAAATTTGACAGGCATTTAAATCAAACTTGTAGGGCTATGAGGACAGAACAGACTAACATGATTATCAGATAGCTCCATGGAGAGTCAACACAGACTTGATGGGACAAACTCCCCCATTTCTCTACCACAATGAGTTTGTTGCACACTCTCCTAGAATCAATAAACTCACTCCACATAAAATAGGACTCGAGCATGCATTCACTCCCAGTTCCTTAATCCAAACATCCCCCAAGGGGGCATAGCTTTAAATTAAGGGGGGGTAGATATAGGACTGATGTTAGGGGTAGGTTCTTCACTCAGCGAGTCGTAAGTTCATGGAATGCCCTGCCAGTAGCAGTAGTGGACTCTCCCTCTTTATGGGTATTTAAGCGGGCATTGGATAGGTATATGGAGGATAGTGGGTTAGTGTAGGTTAGGTGGGCTTTGATCGGCGCAACATCGAGGGCTGAAGGGCCTGTACTGCGCTGTCTTCTTCTATGTTCTATGTTCTATGTACACACCAAACCACAACCTCTCTCTCACCCACACCCTAAACCTCAACTTCTCTCCTCTAAATTTCAAACAATACCTTCCCTGCACCATTCATTCCCCATCTCCCTCCCCGACCTGGTTCCATCCCTCCAGAAAGTCCATTCCCAATCCAACTCTCCCACCCCAGCACAATCCTCTTCCATTTGCACATAGTCCTTGCAATCTCTGCCACCCAACGGTTCTCCTTCTCCTCCATATTCCTCTTTCTCCATTCCCCCATTCCCTATCTCACTCCCTATCTCATTCCCCATTTTTCTCCCTCCATCTCTTCCTATTTGCCCCCTCCCTCTCTCGGCCCCCAATTCTTCCCTCTCTTTATTCCCCTAATCCCTCTCTCACTCCCTCTCTCTCTAATCCCCTGTTCTCTCTCGCACTTCCTCCCTCTTTATTCCCCTGTTCTCTCACATTCTCTCTCTCTCGTGCTATTCCCTGTTCCTTCCCTCTCTCTATTCACCCATTCCCTCTTTCACTCCCTCTCTATTTCCCCATTCGATCTGACTCTCCCTGTCTCTCCATACCCCCATTCCCTCTCTCACACTCTCCCCATTCCCTCCTCTGTCCGCCCCCATTGCCCCTCTCTGTCTCAATCCCCTCACTTACTGTCTCTCACTCTCTATTCTCCCATTCTCTCTCTCTCCCTCTCTCTATTCCCCTAGCTGTCTCTAGTCCCCCATTCCCTCTCACCCTCTGATTACCCATTACCCTCTCCCTCTATTCCCCCATTCCCATCCGCTCTCTATTCCCCCATTCCCCCTCCCTCTCTCTATTCCCCCTCTCTCCCTCCCTCTCCCCATTCCCCTCACTCACTATTCACCTCTCTCACTCCCTCCTCCCCATTCCACCTCTCACTACCCCCCTCCCCATTCCCCCTCTCACTCCCCCCCATTCTCCCTCTCACTCCCCCATTCCCACCCCTCTCTCTCCCCCCATTCCCACCCCTCTCTCTCCCCCCATTCCCCCCCTCTCTCCCCCATTCCCCCCTCTCTCTCCACCCATTCCCCCCCCTCTCTCCACCCATTCCCCCCCCTCTCTCCCCCCATTCCCCCCCTTGCTCTCCCCCCATTCCCCCCTCTCTCTCTCTCTTCCCCATTCCCCCTCTCTCTCTCCCCCATTCCACCTCTCTCTCTCTCCCCCATACCCCCCTCTCTCTCTCCCCCCATACCCCCCTCTCTCCCCCATACCCCCCTCTCTCACCCCCTTCCACCCTCTCCCCCCCTCTCTCACCCCCCTTCCCCCCCTCTCCCCCCTTCCACCCTTCTCCCCCCACCCCATTCCCCCTCTCACTCCCCCCTCCCCATTCCCCCTCTCACTCCCCCCTCCCCATTCCCCCTCTCACACCCCCCTCCCCATTCCCCCTCTCACTCCCCCCCCCATTCCCCCTCTCACTCCCCCCTCCCCATTCCCCCTCTCACTCCCCCCTCCCCATTCCCCCTCTCACTCCCCCCTCCCCATTCCCCCTCTCACTCCCCCCTCCCCATTCCCCCTCTCACTCCCCCCTCCCCATTCCCCCTCTCACTCCCCCCCTCCCCATTCCCCCTCTCACTCCCCCCTCCCCATTCCCCCTCTCACACCCCCCTCCCCATTCCCCCTCTCACACCCCCTCCCCATTCCCCCTCTCACTCCCCCCTCCCCATTCCCCCTCTCACACCCCCCTCCCCATTCCCCCTCTCACACCCCCCTCCCACTCCCCCCTCCCCATTCCCCCTCTCACTCCCCCCTCCCCATTCCCCCTCTCACTCCCCCCTCCTCTCTCTATTCACCTCTCTCCCTCCCTCTCCCCATTCCCCTCACTCACTATTCACCTCTCTCACTCCCTCCTCCCCATTCCACCTCTCACTACCCCCCTCCCCATTCCCCCTCTCACTCCCCCCCATTCTCCCTCTCACTCCCCCCCATTCCCACCCCTCTCTCTCCCCCCATTCCCCCCCCACTCTCTCCACCCATTCCCCCCCCCTCTCTCCCCCCATTCCCCCCCTTGCTCTCCCCCCATTCCCCCCTCTCTCTCTCTTCCCCATTCCCTCTCTCTCTCTCCCCCATTCCCCCTCTCTCTCTCCCCCATACCCCCCTCTCTCTCTCCCCCCATACCCCCCTCTCTCCCCCATACCCCCCTCTCCCCCCCTTCCAACCCTTCTCCCCCCCCCCCCATTCCCTCTCTCTCTCTCCCTCCCCATTCCCTCTCTCTCTCTCCCTCCCCATTCCCTCTCTCTCTCTCTCCCTCCCGATTCCCTCTCTCTCTCCCTCCCCATTCTCTCTCTCTCTCTCTCCCCATTCCCCCCCTCTCTCTCTCTCCCCATTCTCCCCCCCCTCTCTCTCTCTCTCTCCCCATTCCCCGTCTCTCTGTCTTCCCCATTCCCTCTCTCTCTCTCTCCCCCCATTCCCCTTCTCTCTCTCTCTCCCGCATTCCCCCCCTCTCTCTCCCCATTCCCCCCCTCTCTCTCCCCATTCCCCCCCTCTCTCTCCCCATTCCCCCCTCTCTCTCTCTCTCCCATTCCCCCCCTCTCTTTCTCCCCCATTCCCCCCCTCTCTCTCTCTCTCTCCCCATTCCCCCCCTCTCTCTCTCCCCATTCCCTCCCTCTCTCTCTCCCCATTCCCTCCCTCTCTCTCTCCCCATTCCCCCCCCCCCTCTCTCTCTCCCCATTCCCCCCCTTCTCTCTCTCCCCATCCCCCCCCCCTCTCCCCATTCCCCCCCTCTCTTTCTCCCCCATTCCCCCCCTCTCTCTCTCTCCCCATTTCCCCCCCTCTTTCTCCCCCATTCCCCCCCTCTCTTTCTCCCCCATTCCCCCCCTCTCTCTCTCTCCCCATTCCCCGCCTCTCTTTCTCCCCCATTCCCCCCCTCTCTCTCTCTCTCCCATTCCCCCCCTCTCTCTCTCCCCATTCCCTCTCTCTCTCTCCCCATTCCTCTCTCTCTCTCTTTCTCTCTCCCCATTCCCTCTCTCTCTCTCCTCCCATTCCTCCCTCTCTCTCTCCCTCCCCATTCCCCCTCTCTCTCTCTCTCCCTCCCCATTCCCTCTCTCTCTCTCCCTCCCCATTCCCTCTCTCTCTCTCTCTCTCTCCCTCCCCATTCCCTCTCTCTCTCTCTCTCTCCCTCCCCATTCCCTCTCCCTCTCTCTCCCTCCCCATTCCCTCTCTCTCTCTCTCCCTCCCTCCCCATTCCCTCTCTCTCTCTCTCTCTCTCTCCCTCCCCATTCCCTCTCTCTTCTCTCTCCCTCCCCCCCCATTCCCTCTCTCTCTCTCCCTCCCCTTTCCCTCTCTCTCTCTCTCTCTCCCTCCCCATTCCCTCTCTCTCTCTCTCCCTCCCCATTCTCTCTCTCTCTCTCTCTCTCCCCATTCGCCCCCTCCTCTCTCTCTCTCTCTCCCCCCCCCCCCATTCCCCTTCTCTCTCTCTCCCCCCATTCCCCCCCTCCTCTTCCCATTCCCCCCCTCTCTCTCTCTCTCCCATTCCCCCCCTCTCTTTCTCCCCCATTCCCCCCCTCTCTCTCTCCCCATTCCCCCCCTCTCTCTCTCTCCCCATTCCCCCCCCTCTCTCTCTCCCCATTCCCCCCCTCTCTCTCTCTCCCCATTCCCCCCCCTCTCATCTCTCCCCATTCCCCCCCCTCTCTCTCTCTCCCCATTCCCCCCCCTCTCTCCCCATTCCCCCCCTCTCTCTCTCTCCCCATTCCCCCCCCCTCTCTCCCCATTCCCCCCCTCTCTCTCTCTCTCCAATTCCCCCCTCTCTTTCTCCCCCATTCCCCCCCTCTCTCTCTCCCCATTCCCCCCCTCCCTCTCTCCCCATTCCCCTCCCTCTCTCCCCATTCCCCCTCTCTCTCTCTCTCTCCCCCATTCCCCCCCCTCTCTCTCCCCATTCCCCCCCCTCTCTTCCCATTCCCCCCCTCTCTCTCTCTCTCCCATTCCCCCCCTCTCTTCTCACCCATTCCCCCCCCTCTCTCTCTCCCCATTCCCCCCCTCTCTCTCTCTCCCCCATTCCCCCCCCTCTCTCCCCATTCCCCCCCCTCTCTCTCTCCCCATTCCCCCCCCTCTCTCTCTCTCCCCATTCCCCCCCTCTCTCTCTCTCCCCATTCCCCCCCCTCTCTCTCTCCCCATTCCCCCCCCCTCTCTCTCTCCCCATTCCCCCCCCTCCTCTCTCTCCTCCCATTCCCCCCCCCCTCTCTCTCTCCCTATTCCCCCCCCCTCTCTCTCTCCCCATTCCCCCCTCTCTCTCTCCCCATCCCCCCCTCTCTCTCTCCCCATTCCCCCCCACTCTCTCTCTCCCCATTCCCCCCCTCTCTCTCTCCCCCATTCCCCCCTCTCTCTCTCTCCCCATTCCCCCACTCTCTCTCTCCCCATTCCCCCACTCTCTCTCTCTCCCCCATTCCCCCCCTCTCTCTCTCTCCCCATTCCCCCCCCTCTCTCTCTCCCCATTCCCCCCCCCTCTCTCTCTCCCCCATTCCCCCCCCCCTCTCTCTCTCTCCCCATTCCCCCCCCTCTCTCTCCCCATTCCCCCCCCTCTCTCTCCCCATTCCCCCCTCTCTCTCTCTCCCCCATTCCCCCCCCTCTCTCTCCCCATTCCCCCCTCTCTCTCTCTCCCCATTCCCCCCCTCTCTCTCTCTCTCTCCCATTCCCCCCTCTCTTCTCCCCCATTCCCCCCCTCTCTCTCTCCCCATTCCCCCCCCTCTCTCTCCCCATTCCCCCCCCTCTCTCTCTCTCCCCATTCCCCCCCTCTCTCTCTCTCCCCATTCCCCCCTCTCTCTCTCTCCCCATTCCCCCTCTCTTCCTCCCCCATTCCCCCCCCTCTCTCTCTCTCTCCCCATCCCCCCCTCTCTCTCTCCCCATTCCCTCTCTCTCTCTCCCCATTCCCTCTCTCTCTCTCTTCTCTCTCCCCATTCCCTCTCTCTCTCTCCCTCCCCATTCCCTCCCTCTCTCTCTCCCTCCCCATTCCCCCTCTCTCTCTCTCTCCCTCCCCATTCCCTCTCTCTCTCTCCCCTCCCCATTCCCTCTCTCTCTCTCTCTCTCTCCCTCCCCATCCCTCTCTCTCTCTCTCCTCCCTCCCCATTCCCTCTCCCTCTCTCTCCCTCCCCATTCCCCCTCTCTCTCCCTCCCCATTCCCCTCTCTCTCTCTCCCTCCCTCCCCATTCCCCTCTCTCTCTCTCTCTCTCTCCCTCCCCATTCCCTCTCTCTCTTCTCTCTCCCTCCCCCCCCATTCCCTCTCTCTCTCTCCCCCCCTTCCCTCTCTCTCTCTCTCTCTCCCTCCCCATTCCCTCTCTCTCTCTCTCCCTCCCCATTCTCTCTCTCTCTCTCTCTCTCCCCATTCGCCCCCTCTCTCTCTCTCTCTCTCTCCCCCCCCCCCATTCCCCTTCTCTCTCTCTCCCCCATTCCCCCCCTCTCTCTTCCCATTCCCCCCCTCTCTCTCTCTCTCCCATTCCCCCCCTCTCTTTCTCCCCCATTCCCCCCCTCTCTCTCTCCCCATTCCCCCCCTCTCTCTCTCTCTCCCCATTCCCCCCCCTCTCTCTCTCCCCATTCCCCCCCTCTCTCTCTCTCCCCATTCCCCCCCGCTCTCTCTCTCCCCATTCCCCCCCCTCTCTCTCTCTCCCCATTCCCCCCCTCTCTCTCCCCATTCCCCCCCTCTCTCTCTCTCCCCATTCCCCCCCCTCTCTCTCCCCATTCCCCCCCTCTCTCTCTCTCTCCCATTCCCCCCCTCTCTCTCTCTCTCCCATTCCCCCCCTCTCTTTCTCTCCCCATTCCCCCCCTCTCTCTCTCCCCATTCCCCCCCTCTCTCTCCCCATTCCCCTCCCTCTCTCCCCATTCCCCCCCTCTCTCTCTCCCCATTCCCCCCCCTCTCTCTCTCCCATTCCCCCCCTCTCTCTCTCCCCATTCCCCCCCCTCTCTCTCTCTCCCCATTCCCCCCCCTCTCTCTCTCCCCATTCCCCCCCTCTCTCTCTCCCCATTCCCCCCCTCTCTCTCTCCCCATTCCCCCCCTCTCTCTCTCCCCATTCCCCCCCCTCTCTCTCTTCCCCTATTCCCCCCCCCTCTCTCTCTCTCCCCATTCCCCCCCTCTCTCTCTCTCCCCATTCCCCCCTCTCTCTCTCTCCCCATTCCCCCCCTCTCTCTCTCTCCCCATTCCCCCCCTCTCTCTCTCTCCCATTCCCCCCCCCTCTCTCTCTCCCAATTCCCCCCACCTCTCTCTCTCCCCATTCCCTCCCCTCTCTCTCTCTCCCCATTCCCCCCCCTCTCTCTCTCTCCCCATTCCCCCCCGCTCTCTCTCTCTCCCCATTCCCCCCCTCTCTCTCTCTCCCCATTCCCCCCCTCTCTCTCTCTCCCCATTCCCCCCCTCTCTCTCTCTCTCCCATTCCCCCCCTCTCTCTC